>NC_092874.1:339304319-340520152 GCF_028372415.1 Notamacropus eugenii | reverse complement strand
AATTTGAACAGGACTTCTGAAAAACCTGGAAAGACTTTTAAGAACTGATGCTAAATGAAGTGAGCAGAACCAGGAGAATACTATACACAGTAACAGTCACAGTGTGCAAGGACTGTTTTTGATAGACTTACCCCTTCACAGTAATGCAAGGAAGGACCTAAAACGTTTCCAAAGGACTCGTTGCAGAATGTGATCCACATCCAGAGAAAGCACTATGATGTCAGAATGCAGGGTGAAGCAGACTATTTTCTCTTTTGTTATGTTTTGTTTTGTTTTTCTCATGGTTTCTCTTATTATTTTAATTCGTCAAGGCAACACGACTAATGTGAAAATATATGTAATATGAATATATGTGAAGCACCCATATAAGAGTGTATACCATCTTGGGGAAAGAGGAGGCACAGAGTGGGAGGAAATTTGAAACTTAGGGAAGTGATTGTTGAGAACTGAAAACAAATAAATTAATAAAATTGGAGTAAAAAGAATATCCTTAATGATTACCTGTGGATCTAAATACTTTTGTGCAATTAAAAGAATGTTAGTTCACACACACATCCATCCATCCATCCATCCATCCATCCATCCATCCATCCATCCATCCATTCGTATATACATACATACATAGAAGAGAATATTAAACATCTCATAAAAAAAGCAACTGATCTGGAGAATGGAACTAGAAGAGAAAACATAAGAATAGTCAGACTATCTGAAAGCTGTGATCAATAAAGCAATCTTAATACTATAATACAATAAATATTAAAGAAAATTGTCCTCAAGCATTAGAAAAAAAATGAGGAAAGTAGGAGAACAAAATCTACTGATCTCTACCTGAAAGAGATCCTATGAGGAAAACTCATAGTAATATTATAGTCAAATTCAGAAATGCTGACCTGAAGGATAAAATATTACAAGTAATAAGATAAAAAAAAGATATGGAGGTACTGTGATTAGAATCACACAAAACCTAGCAGTGATGACACTGAAAGAGCACAGATCTTGGAACATTGTATACTGAAGAGCATAAGAACTGAGGTTCCACCAGAAATATCATACCCAACAAAGTTAAGTATAATCCTGAATGAAAAATAAACGGATATTTATTGAACTGTCAACTTTCAGGACTTTGTTAAAAAAATTGAACTTAATGGAATATTTGACATATAAAAGATCCAAGATAAATAAAAGGTACATACCAAAGACTAATTGTGAGGCATTTGATAAGTACAGACTTTGCTTTTAATGTATCTAAAATGTAAAATGTTATGTCTAATATTGTTATTAGTGATTGGGTAGTTCATATGAAAGACTGGGGTACACTTGAGCGTGATATAACTTTAAAAAATAAATCAATTTAGGAACAGCTAAAAGAAATAAAAATGAATGGGGTGTGAGAGGAATAACTGTCAGAGAGGAATTAGATGGGGAGGATGGCTGTTAGTTCTGAAAACCTACTTTCATTGGGAATGGGTTCAAGAGGGAACAATAGATATATATCTAGAATTGTATGAAAGTCTTCTAAATTCAGAAAGAAATAAAATGCTAAGGGGACATGGAGAAGAAATGGGCTAGGGAGAGTTCTCTAGAGGGGAGGGTGAAGGAGTAGGTTAAAGGAGGGGTATAAAAGGGTGTTTAGAATTAAGGGAATGGGAGGATAATGAATAGCCTTGGAGGGGGTCTAGGTTAAGTAATAGGAGGCCAAGGAAGACAGTAGAAATAAAGTAGAAGAGTATGGAGGGATAGGAAATAAAAGATATGCACAAACATGAAAACAAAGATCAGAAGTAGAATTTGTTAAGGAAAGTATATGTCCATACATATGTATATGTATATATGTATGCACGCATGAATGGATATATGTATATGTGTATCTATGTTTCTATATATATTCATAAATATATCCATGCTTAATTGTAGACTTCATGAGCAGGGGAAGAAGGAGGGAAAAAGAATAAAGTAAAAAGTGCACAGCGGAGAATAAAAAAATACTGACAAGGAAGCAAAGAAAAGATAGACAGCCCTCAACACAATGCATAGTATTTACTGTATAGGTTTTCTTACAACGGAAATTTATTGCTATATATTTTGAATACTCTCCCATTCTGCTGTGCACACGACTTGCTTTTTTTTCTTTTCTCATTTTGTATTTGTTTATCATTTTTTTCTTTTCTTTTTGTGTATTTAATTTTCAGTAACAAATGGAAAAAAAAAAACAACCAAGAAACAGTTGCAGTAAGATTAAGAAAGGAGGGAATATATTCCAGATATGGAGAAAGGCCAAAACATAGTGAAAAAGATGACATAGAGTCACACGTATGAGGATAAACTAGAAGGTCAGTTTTCCTGCACCATAAACTGTGAGGAGTGTAACGTACAATGAGTCTGGAAATATGTGTTGGGGTCAGGTTGTGAAGGATATTTAAAAGCTAGTCAGAGTTTATATTTTATCTTAGAGCCACTGAGGTTTATTGAGTAGGAGAGTGACATGGTCAGATATGTGTGTAAGACAAATCACTTAAGATATTACTTAGGCTATGAAAAGTCACCTAATAGAAAACTTCTTAAGAACAAGGAGAGCTGCATTGGTTCTGTGTGACTGAAATGTAGATCTAAGTTCATTCATTTTCCCCGCTTCTATATGTTTCTTTATTCATTTAAAAACTAAATTTTACCTGTTATTCAATAGAGAAATAATAAATGGTTCATTGAGATTGATCTTAAAATTCATGTGAATTCACTTATAAAAGTGGATAGTGCCATTTAGATGTCTAAATAAATCGATGCATGTCAGACAACTGAACTACATTTCTAAATAAAAAGCATCACATTTACCATCTAAAAAGTTATTCGAAATAGATTTAGCCTTTGGTAAAAAGGTATTGATTTCAAATAATGTCCCTTTTGCCCAAAGACAAACACTTCAATAATGTTAGCCATGCTTGAAGGGGGGCATTAATGTACCTTCTAAGCAACAAATAGGACAGCATAGTCTAATAACAAAATGTAGCTATGGTTCATAGATTTAAAAAAAATGATATGTGCTCTGAAGTGGAATCCCAAATGTGTTTTTCCCTGGATAGTTTACTGTCTGAGTTTCTAAACTTGACCTGAGAATTTGTCATATTTATTATTTGTATTTTTAAATTTGTATATGTACATATAAATTTTGCTTGTATCAAGAACAATCCAAGTTAAGCATTCATTATTCATTATTCTCCCCACACCATTTTCCACTCCCTGTAAACATTACATTGAGACACCAACAGGAAAACCAACTTGAAATAATACTATGAAAGTCTAGAAAGAAAAAAAAATGAAATTTGAAGACCTAGTATTTCGTGTTGTCTCTACGCTAGACCAGAGATTGTCAGCCTACAGTCTATGTGCCAAATATGACCCACTGCTTATTTTTGTATTGAATATGAAATTAAAAAATTGTTATATTTTTAAATTAAAATTTTAAATTTAAAAATCATTTTTAGTTCAAGAGCTATACAAAAACAGATGGTGGGTCTGATTTGTCCCATAGGCCATTGTTTTCTAACTCTTAGATACTATCTGCTTCTCCCAGGCCTAGTATTCTTTCCTTTTTCTGGATTAAAAAAAATGTCTGGAACTTTTCATGACAGAAAATTTCATGTCTTTTGGCACACTCCTAGTTCCTTCCTGTATGATACTGGAATTAGTGGGCAAATCATACACAGCTGGGTGTGTGACCCTATCCCCTTCACCCTCATATGTCTAGTTTTGCTTTAACTCCAGGTCTTCCAAGTACATGGAATTATAGGAGATTTATGTTTGGAACAGGAAGAAGTAATAAGAGCTTGGTGTCATCAAGCACCACGTTTTAGAAGCAACTTTTTCTAAGACCTCTGTGAACTATCTCCTCCTCTGGTCTAAAGATCACTGAACCTGAGGATCTGGTGACCTGTCCCTTGCCTGTCTTTCCCTGCTCTATTTTGGAGGTGTTATCTGGTATCACAGTTTGATGGGCAGGTGCTGCCCTTATGTCCTTCTGTTAGAGCCCCTGCTTCTCTTGGTGTGTCACCTGCCTTGAGTGTCTTCAAGCAAGCCACACAGCCTTCCCTGAAATGTGTTAAAATAAAGACTCACTGTTTGGTTGAAGTCTTCTAGGACATCCCTTTAAAATCTCAGAACAGTAACTGTTGCATCAAACTAGAAAACAATACTTTTAATAGTCTTAAAATTTATAATATTTAAGGGCTGCCTTATTGGCAATAACTATTCAAACAGAAAAATATAGTAACTAGATAAAGAAAGAAAACTACAAGTGATATACACCCATTTTATAATTTAAATTTTTTACAGTGAACTCATGCATCAACAAACATGAACATTTACCCCAAAGGACAAACTTAGATATATTAAGACCATGAACTTCTGTTACATGCCAATATTTAAAGTA
Organism: Notamacropus eugenii; assembly: GCF_028372415.1. NCBI lineage: Eukaryota > Metazoa > Chordata > Mammalia > Diprotodontia > Macropodidae > Notamacropus > Notamacropus eugenii. The sequence goes on along the minus strand of NC_092874.1, from coordinate 340,515,726 downwards.
TATATTAAATTTAATACAAACTTTCCATATTTGTATCCTGTTTTGATTTTTCTTCTGTTTTCTTCACTGTTTTTAAATGTTTCATTGATAATCATTTTTTCTTTTTATCTTTTATTTTGCATCACTTTCATTATTTATCTTGTGGTCCCCCACAATTGAAGCACTATTTTGCAACCAATAAGTATAGTCAAGAAAAATAGTTCAACACATTGGTTATGTCTATAAACGTATGTTTCTTGATGGATCCCTAATCTATCACCTCTCCCTCAGGGAATGAGAAGTATGATTTATCATCAGTTTTCTGAAGTCATGAATTTATCACAGCTATGAAAATTGTTCAAATTCATTTTCTTATATTATAGTCATTGTGTAAATCTGTCTCCTGATTCTTGTCCATTTCACTCTGCCCCAGTTCATACAAATCTTTCCATGTTTCTCTGAGTCTCTTTTTTTCTTTCCTTACGATGCAATAATATTCCATTGCATTCATTTACCACACTTCGTTTAGTCATTCTTCAACTGATTCACATTATTTTGTTTCCAGCTCTTGTCTACAACTAAAAGGAACTAATATAAATGTATTTATACACATATCTCTTTTGCCCCTGCCTTTTATCCCTTTGGGTTACATGCTTGGTAGTGGTATTTAACAAAAACTTCATTTATTCTTATGCTTTCTAGTTTTTTTTTTTTTAATAAAAATTGGTGTTGTATTCTGTCAAAAGATTTTCTTTACCTATTGAAGTAATCATACGATTTTTGTTGTTTATATTATTGACAGTCAATTATTCTCACTACTTTGCTAATATTAAATCAGCCCTGAATTCCTGGTATACATTACACATGTTCATAATGTATGAGCTCTGTGGTATATTGGTGTAGTCTTTTTACTAGTATTTTATCTAAAATTTTTACATTAATATTTATTAGGATACTTGGTCTTTAGTATCCTTTCCCCATTTTTGTTCTCCTTGGTTTAGGTATCAAACCTATATTTGTGTCATAAAAGGAATTTGATAGGACTGTTTCTTTGCTTATTGTTTCCCTCATAGTTTACATAGTAATGGAAATAATCAGTCTTAAAATATTTGGTCAAACTCATTTGTAAGTTCAGCTGGTCTCCGGTTATTTTTTTTTTGATCAATATACTACAATTTTCTCCAGAGGTCTATTATATCTAACTTTTCTAAAGTTGTATTCATCTCCTAAACTTCTTTCTTATTTATTTTATAGTTAAAATTACCTAACTTTAAGAGGAAAAAAATCGAGGTCTTCCACTGGTTTGGTTTTACATTGTTTCCTCCTATAACTCATTTAACTTTAAAAAAAAAAGAATTTGGATGCTATGTCATCAGGTGTATATATGTTTAGTATTAATATTAATTAGCTGGATATGTTCTTTTTAGAAAAAAAGTAGTTTCCCTCATTATATTTTTTAATTAGATTTATTATTTTTTTGCTTTTTTCAAGATCATGATTGCTACCTTTGCCTTTTCTATGTCAGATAAGAAGTATTAAATTATTTTTCACCTCCTCTGCTTTTTAAACTCAGTGTTTCTCTCTGTTTCACATCTCTTTCTTATTAATTATATATTTCTGGATTCTAGTTCTTAATATATTCTGCTGACTGCTTCTTTTTATGGGTGAGTTAATTCCATTCACATTTATAGTTATGATTCTTAACAGTGGATTTCCTTGCATCCTGTATTCTTCTGTTTACTCTTCTCTCTCCCTCTCTATCTCAAAAGACTGTTTTGCTTCTCACCACTGCCTCATTTAATCTACCCTTCCTTTTTTAAAACTCTTCTCCTACTTCTCTTATCCTCTTCCTTTTCTACTTTCCTATTGAGAAAGATTGATTTCTATACCTGTTTCTGTGTGCGTGCGTGTGTATGTGTGTATATGTATGTATTCTTCCCTCTTTGACCCAGTTCAGAGGAGAGTGAAGTTCAAGCATTGTGGAGTGGAGCAGTCCCCAGGAGCTGAGACATGGAGCAGGAGCAGAGACCTGACTATGTGTGAATATGGTTTGAGAGTCTAGAGAGGTCAGCCCACAGAGGAAGAGTCATGGCATTTGGAAGTCAACCTCTAGTTAAGATGAAAGAAGATTTTACTTGGTCACTTGATATAGATTAAGAAGATTGTTCTTACAATGAGTGACCTAGGAGTGGATGGTGTGGTATTTTGAAAAAGAACTGTACTTGAATACTTGATGTGGATTACAGATGTTACTGTTTTTATGAATTTGATGATGTGTTTTGCTTAAGGATGTTGGATGAATGTTATGCTTTACTTTACTGAACAATGTTTAGTTTGTTACTGAATAAATGGAGAGTTCATCATACTATGCAATTAGACCCTTGATATCATTCACAGCAGCAGTCCTCAAGTGTGCTGCCTTGATTGGTTTTACACACTGTGGTCCTCTTCATCTCCTTTTGACAAGTTCTCCAATCCCCTTACCATTTCTGAATTGACTCCCTAACATGCTGCTATTACTGTCTCACTTTCCTGCAATAATCACAACCTGTGCTGTCGCTATGTACACTATGGGGTCAGCCCCCAGTTCAGTGTCACAAAAGTCTCTTCCAACCTCCTAAGTTGTCTTGGACTCAAAAAATGTCTTACCCTCAAATTTTTCAGTCTACATCTCTTCAGAATTTGATCTGGTGCATTATTTCAAAGTTGTTTGGAGGGAGATGTTGAGAGAGTGTGGCTGAAATGTTCCTTCTACTTGGCCATCTTGGCCCCACTTTCAGAGTGACATTTTTTATAGTTGTCTATTTCGTAAGATAATGATGGACATCATAATTGAACATTGCACATCATCTAAACCTTCTGATTGGAATATTACTAACCAACTGATTAATGCAGACTATTTCTTTCTATAGCTAACTCTTGTAAATGTTGCCCATGCCTTTTCTAGATAATGGCAACTATCATGTTATTGCCCACAGGTGGAACTAAGCAGATAGCATTTGGAGATGTAATTCTGTTCTTCTACTTGACAAGAGGGCAAAAGAGACAAAAATACAGTATTGCATGACTAGGTCAAAGGAATAAGAGCAATTCTCCCAGTCCAGTTTTCTTTATACTACAACAGAATAAGATTATTCACAAAAGAACTGACTAGAATCAGAGATAGGTACTCTCTGTTCCTTGCTCCATGATCTGAGACTTGTCTGTGAGAGTGGGAGTTGGGATAAGGATGCTTAGAGTTTATCAAGGCTATACAACAGTCCCCCATAGGTTAATGGTTGGGGAAATAGGGACTTTCTATCCAATTATCAGAGTACTAAGAGCCATAGTAGTAGATAGAACTATCTCAGTGCCTGGATGCTAGTGCTAGGAGTGCTATGCAACTAGACACTAGTATGATCTCTAAAATTGTGGGGTCACAGTAGATGTAGAACTAGTTACTGATTGGAGATAATGAGAAGAAAGGAAGACAGGGTCTGGCTGAGGTCAAAACCACTAGGAAACTCAAATGGAAATCAGTGATTGCTACAGAGGGTGGGGCCTAAGACAAACCACTCCATTAAGATCATCAGTGGTAGGGTTCATTCTACTGTGAAACAGGAGGACCAAGAGTACTGGAAGGAATTGGTCTGAATACATAATGCCAAAGCATGAACTAAACCTTTTTTAAAAAAGTGAATACTATGAGGTAAAGGAAGTCCAAGAGCTAAATGAAAAATTGTAACTACCCTATTAGAAACTTTATTAGTTTTAGAGAAAAAGGGAGAAAGGATATGGTCACAAATATGGTAAGAGTGTCTATGAGAAATGAAGAAATTTTGAAAAAGGAAATTAAAAATGAAATAAGACTTGGAGAAGGAAATTTCTTTGTGAGAATAAATAATAGTACAGAGGGTGGGAAACCTTGCTCAAGGAGTAAGCACCTTGGAAAACAGAATAGAGCAGTCAGATTTTAATGACCATGAAACAATAAGAAATATTGAAACAAAATTAAAAGATTGATAAAATAGTAGGTATTTGAGGTTACTTTCTTAGACTGGGTAAGTGTGAGACAGATACAGAACAGATGCTATCTACTTAACAAGACAAAGAATGCTAATTGCCACTTTCACAACATATTAATAGGCCAGGAAATTCATTCCTCCTTTTTCAGAACATGAAATGGATTAGAAAGCATGAAGAAAAAGCAGATTATTTCCATAAGCAGTTAAAGAAGCAGTGATAAATACTGAATCAAATAACACCATCAAGCAGGATATTATTACAGCCTGAAACAATTGGAATGTAGTGAGAACTGTAAGCCAAAGGATTCAAATGTGTGTTGATAAATTTCTGGTGGGTGACAAATCTTTAATGGTTTCAAAGGTGTTTTAATTTAAAATGGAATTTGCTTTCCTTATAAACATTGATCTAAGCAGTTATGCATAACCCTCCAACTTTTGACTATCCTTTGAATAGATATTTTCACAATTAGCCACATTATCTGAAAAATTAGATGTGAAAGCACCATCTAGGATTAGGTAACTTTGTGGTTAGGGGAAAGACACTGTGTTTGGAGTTGGAAGACGTGGATTCCATTGTCAGTTCTGCCATCTATTAACTATGTGACTGTAGGTTAATCTTGCAACCTCTTTGGGCCTTAATTTATACCATTAAAAACTGGACAAATAATACACACCCGATGTTGTTCACAAAGCTTTTATGGAGATTAAATCAGCTTGTGTAAAGTCTTAAAGGGCTAAGTGAATGTCAGCTTGTATTGTTATTACTCAAACCAGTGGATTAATATTCCTATAGTCTACTTCTTTGACAGCCACTAAAGTTGATGGAAAATGGCTGATTGAAGCAACAAAGCAAAAATAAAACACGTATTGGAGAAATTTTCTGCCTACAAAAATAAAATGTGGAGGTAAATGATGAGATGTCATTGGTAGTAGTGAATTCTAAACCACGAGGGGTATAATTTATTAAAAGGCTTAGTAACTTGCTTGGCACAAATTTAAAGTTAAGGATGGCTAATAAACCAGAACCTGAAATCAGCAAAGATGTTAGCTATAATAGACAATAACTTGGATAATAAATGGGAAGGAGAGGAATAATTAAAAATTAACTTCAAGCATTTTATTAAAAAAAAAACCTACTTATATGACCAATGAGTTTAAGAGGCATGATGTTCTATGCCTATTCTTGACCTTGGTGAAATTCTTAAATCCCATGAAGCTCTTTTCCTCTAGTTCTAAAAACTTATCTGCTTTAGAAAGCAACTGATACAAGAGGAAACAGAGGCAAAAATCTACAATGCTATTTACATTCTTGGAAGGTGAACATTCTCAGATGTTCAATCTGGGGCAGGATATATCCTTAAAATATTGACTGTTCATCTTCCTAGTTAATAACTGACATTCATATGATGCTTAAGGTGTTCAAAACTCCATTGTCTCACTAGAGTCTCACAAAAACTCGGCAAGGTCAGTCCTGCAAACATTATCATATCCATTTTATAAATAATAATAGCTAACATTTATACAACAATGTAAAGTTTGCAAAATACTGTACAAAAATACTTTTTAAAATCTCATTTAAGCCCTTTTCCAGTACTTCATCATGGTATTGATAGACGAGTTCATAAACATTATGCATACAATGGAATATATTTTTTTTGACAGATTCTAACAGGCTGGAAAGGTTTTGAACAAGTTTCCGGCAATGAACAATCCATCTGTGGTCCAAAGTCTAAACTAAATAAGTAAGGGGTTGATTATATTTTGCCATGTAGCTTTGAATTTGCTTAACACCAGTAACTCTTTCAGAATGGATTAATTGCTGGACATGGAGTTAGGAAAACCTAACTTTAAATCCAACCTCAGGCACTATTTATGTCACATTGAACAAGTCATTTAACTTCAGTCTGCTCGTTTTCCTCACCTGTAAAATGTGTGTGTGTGTGTGTGAGTGTGTGTGTGTGTGTGTGTGTTTGTCCTTCATTGCCGAAGGCCATGACATCAGAGAAATAATGACATGACTTTCACTTGACTTCGTTTTGAGTGAGGGAGGGCTGTGCAGGTCACCAGACTCACTTCTCTTCCACAGCCATCTGAATTCAGTGACCAGATATTCATCAGGATGACTGGAGATGACCCAAGATGAGGCAATTGGGGTTAAGCTACTTGCCCAAGGTCACACAGCTAGTGAGTGTTGAGTGTCTGAGGTGAGATTTGAACTCAGGTCCTCCTGACTCCTGCACTGGTGCTCTATCCACTGCACCACCGAGGTGTTCTACCTGTAAAATGAAGATAATAACAACACCTACTTTCCAGGGTTGTTTTGAGAATAAAATGAGATAACATTTGTAAAGTTCCTTGTAAAACTTAAAACATTGTATGAATGCTGTTGTTATTAAGATCTGTTACCAAGCTATAGAAAGATTATGATCTGTGGTTGTGGAAACTGCACTTTTAAAATAGTAGATCCTTGAAGTAGTGTGATCCACAGACTTATGGATGCTTAAGGTAGCCATGAAAGCCATCATGTACCTGGAATAGAAAGAAACTAGGCTCACTTATGGGTTAGAATTTTACCTTCGCCCCGCCCCCCCCCCCCCCCCCCCCGCCAAAAAAAAAATCAGTAGCCCTGGAGAATTACATGTGTCAGAAAAGTTTGTGTACTGGGATGAGTTGCATGGTGAGACAAATGTTACAATTCATTTAAAAACAAGGCACAAAAGCAGATTCTGGAAGGAATATTAAGATGAACATGAACTGAACTTCTTCCTGAAAGATTATTTGATTAATGGTAGCAGAGCCTATATTTTCCTTAATAATAGTTGCTATTACTGTAGAGTGTTAATGTTTGCAGAGCATTCTACATGTCACCTCACTGCATTCCCAGAGAAACCCCCTGAGCTCAATGCTGTTATTGTTTTACAAATGAAGAAATTGAGAATCAGAGAAATGAAATGACTTGCTCAGGGTCACCCAGCTTGTAAGCATCTGGTGATGGGGGCATGGGAAAGGTTCAAAATCTTGTCTTCCTAACTCCAAATGAATCACTTGATCCACTGAACCATCCTAACAATATCACTTTGAGAAACGATTTCTTCTCCTTCCTGATTATACTTGCTTTAAAGAGTACTGCCCTCAAATGCCCTCCAAAACATTGGATGTGCACAACATACTTTGACTTCAGTGAGATCTGTGGTTTACATGTACTTTAAACATTTAATTAATGCCTACTGGATATTAAGCACCAAGCTAGGGACTGATGAGATTTCTTTATATCACTTTTCATTCAATGGCTGAGTTGAATACTTTTACATAAAGCCACAAATCTACAGGCATGGAAGGCATCTCTAGAGGCCCTTTGTTTCCAGGCAGACTGTTATTACAGGCACATGGGTATCAATTTGATTTTAAAAGATGTGCTGAGGAGATTCCAGAATATAACCTCCCTTGACAGCATATTTTAAAGTGCAACAAGCTGTCAGAGATATCTTCCTCATACCTAAGCTACAGTAGTATCTTATCCTAAAATCCATTTACTTTAGGATTTTTGGTTCCTGTCACTGGACATAAGGAAGAATCGCTCTTATAATAACCTTTCATATACTTAAGACAGTTATTAAGACACTCCTCAGTCTCTTTTTCTGCATCCCGAGTAATTCTGATTCTGTTAACCTTTATATTGCAATAAAGTAAAGATGATTTTAGAATAGTTTAAGCACATTAGTGAAAGATCTCTAACCACATTGGGTGCTCGGCAGGGAGAGTCATGGTTAGTGGGTCTTGTATATGCCAAAGAGGTCAGGCATTAAGTGCTATGCTATACTGAAGTCTTCCATTTGGCAGCTGCCTGGAGGAAAGGAAACATAATTAAGATCATTACTAGTCAGTGTGGCTTGAAGTTGAGTACTTAAGCTGAGTTATTCCTTGAACATGTATGTCACATGTCCCATTGATAATGCAAAATACAAGGGTCCTAGTGTTCTAGCTACGGCTTGCAAAAGACTGAGCTTCCTATAAATCAGCAATTATGATACGCAGGAAGCTGTTAACTGTGTCAACTCAAGGGATCTGTAAAGCATTCATGGAATTATGAGGGTAAATGATCACACATGAACTTCATGTCAACAGACATTCTGTCTGGTCCTCTGCTAATTTTAGCTTTAGAATAGGACAAGTAGCTGCTATATGCATCATTGTTCATTGTTCAAAGTATTTTTTGGGGGTGTTTTGACTCAACCAATGCTTAAAATTAAATGTTCTCAAGACATTCCGGGCAGTGTACATATCCCCATTCATTGCTCAGCTATCATCCCCTTTTTCCTATCATATTTACTACACAATTTTCCATATCTATCTATCTACCTACCTACCTACCTACCTACCTACCTACCTACCTATCTATCTATCTATCTATCTATCTATCTATCTATCTATCTATCTATCTATCTATCTATCTATCTGTCTCTCTCTATATATCCATATCTATATCTATATCTATATATCTCAACCTCACTCAATTAAACTCCTCCTTAATTACTCCTTATGTCATGGAGGTAACTTTAGGTTCAAGAAGGCTATGCTAATTGAGTCCAAGGTATGGCAGGTCCTCTCAAGCTGGTAAAACTTTGAGTAGGGATCCAGTGGTAGACTATGTATCTATTATTCAAAAACCAGCCTAAGTAAGTGCAGAAATGCTTAGCACCAGAGGGTTAGCCTGTAAGCAATGTGTTATTTCTCCAAACAATTTCCTATCTGTGAAAACAGAAAAGACTTTTAAGGACTGATGAAGAATCCAGTGAGCAGTCTAGGAGAAAAATTATGCAAGGAATTCAACAATGTAAAGAAAATTAACTTAGGAACATTTAAGAACATTGATTAGTGTAATGACTACTCATGATTTCAGAAGACTGATGATGAAGCATGGCTCCCACATCCTGGCAGAGATGGGGAGTGGTCAGTGCCAAAAGAGACATAATTTTTTTATACATTACGAATATGTGAACTTGTTTTACATAGTTCTATTTATTTGTTACATGGGATGAGTTTTTCTATATTTGAGGAGAGTAATTTGTAGGGAATAAGAAAGAACAGATAAAGAGATATTGATGCAAAAGCACCCAAAATAAATAAAAGGATATTAGTTAAGCATTAATAATATACAGAAGAGAGACAGTGGAAGTTCAGAAGGGGGTAGAGACAAACAGGACAACCCTATTACTATTGTGTTAAATGGGATGTATACTCTAAAAGAATAAGCAACATAGCACTTCACAGATTCCTATGCAATACTTTATTTGTATATTGAAACATTTCTGTGTGTTGATGTTTATTAGGTTAATAAGAGAAATTAAAATTAAAAGAGTGAGGCACAGCCAAAAAAGGGAAGGGAATGAAGGATAGAAAAAAAGCAACAAATACAGCAACAGTAAAATGAGATATCATGAAGAAATGAGATGTCTTGAAACTTACTCAGGCAAGTTCAAATTTTGTACTTTCAGTTGTTCTACCACTTTTAGGGCAAGAAAGAAAAAAGGAGCAATGGAAAGTATAATCCATTCATTGGAAAATAGAATTCAGAGCAATTTCAAAGGGAAAAGGAATAAAGAGGACAGAGTAGAGGAAAACTTCTTGGAAAAGAAAACCAGTCATTCTGTCAATAAGCATTTTTTTGAGACTTTTAATGTCCCAGACAGTGTACTAAACCCTGGAGATACAAGGAAAGATAAAAGTCACAACTCTGCTCTCATGGAACTCACATTCTAATGAGGGATACGACATGTAAACAGCCATGTACATATAAGATAGAGGCAGTGAAAATGAGAAAGAAGTAATTAGTGGAGGAGAAGAGTGAGGGTGGCCAAGAAAGGCCTCTTATGGAAGGTGGCATTTCAGTTAAACCACAAAGGAGTTAAGGAATCCAAGCAGTAAAGATGGAGAGAGAGAGCATTTCAGGGAAGGGGGCAGGTGGTACAAAGGGACTGAGTCGGGAGATGAGGGGCATGTTCCAAAAGTAGCAAGAGCAATGTTCCCAGATTGTAGAGTACATAAGAAGGAGAAAAGTGTTAGATGCATAGGAAAGTAGGAAAGGGTAAGATTGTGAAATCCAAAAAGAGGATTTAAATTTTTTTTTATCTTGGACATATGCATATGTTTGTGCATGTATGTGTGCATGTGTAGGGGAAGGGAATGGCATGCTCACATATGTACTTCAGAAAGATCACTCTGGCAGCTGAGTGAAAGATAAGAGTGGAGAGAGATTTGAGCCAACCAAAAATCTATTTTAATAGTTTATGTGTGAAGTTTTGAGAGTCTGTAACAGAGAAGTGGTTGTGTGAATGACAAGAAAAGTTCAGATATGAGATATGAAAGTTGAAAAAACAAAACTTATTGATCTAGGATGAAAAAACAGAACTTAGATATCTAGGATGAGCAGGAGAAAGGAGTTGAGAATAACCTCAAAGCTGTGAGTTTGAACAACTGGGAGGACAGTGATGACCTTGGTTGTAAAAGGGAAGTTAAGAAGAGGGAAAGATATTGAGTTATATACGAGACATGGCAGATTTTAAATGTTTATTCCATAATCAATTAAGGATTTCCAGCATGAAGTTGGAGATATGACAGTGGAGGTCAGCAGAGAGTTTTGAAATGGATAAATAACTCTAGAAATCATTCATAGAGATGATGACTGAACTCATATGATCTGATGAAATATTGTAATGGAAAAATAGTACTCAGGAGAGACCAGTGGAGTCACCTATGAGCATGACCTGAATGATGATTCAGCAAAGAAGACTTAAAAGGAATATTCAGACATATAGGTGAACAACAACAACAAAAATAGTGTCTTGAGAAAGGAGAGCGAATATGTTAAAGAACATGATCAATACTGTTAAAGATTAAAAAGTGGTCAAGAAAGATAAGGACTGAGAAAAGGACATAGAATGGGCAATTTTGAGATCACTGGTAACTCTGGAGAATTCAGTTTCAGTGAAATGATGTCAGAAGATGGAATGCAGGTTTCAAAGTAAGACCCTAATTATAAACCATTTTCTTAAGGAGTTTAGCAATAAAAAGGAGGATAAGTAAAAAATTGGCTATATAGGATGTACTGATCAAAAGAGAATTTTTGACGGTCAAGGGGGAGTTAAGCGCCTTGCCTAGGGTCACAGAGCTAGAAAGTGCCAAATGTCTGAGGTCAGAAACTGAGAAATTTTTAAGGATAGAAAACTTCTATTGAGAAGTAGCCAGTAGATAAGGAGCAACTGATGATTAGTGAGAGAATGGGTCCAAAATAGAAGTATTCTACTGGAGAAGATCGAAGTTAATGGGATTGAGTATCTATGTAGAGATTTATATAGGCAAAGAGAAAATCCACTTCTTCATGTGATTCAGGGATGAAAAAGTTATTGGGGAAAGCTGCGATATGAGATGGGGAGGAAGGGAGAACAGGGAACTCTCGGGGAATGGCCTATTTTTTTTCCTTAAGTGTTTTATTGTGCATTAGAAAATGATGAACATGAGGAATTCAGAGAAACTTGGGAAATTATGTGTAAATTAAAAGACTGAAATAAACAAAACCAAAAGAATAGCATTCATGAAAACTGCACCAATGTAAATGATAAATTCATTAAAGGAAGTCAGGTCTAAGTAATTTAAAAAAACCCAGTGATAATCTTTGAGAAGAAATGAGCTCTGATTCTTATGATCTACAGGCATCTTCTGATGATGTGACACTGACCCCATGGATTCTTGCAGGCTGTACTGTAGAAGTCTGCTCCCCTGTGGTCTTGTAGTCTACACTGGACACAGCATTTGGTATGATATTTCTTTGAACTCTTCTTCCTGGTGAGAGAATCAAGGACATCAGCCTCATTTTAACATGCTGAGTATTTTATAAACTTCACAGTTTTTAACTCTGAAGCTTAAATCCATAAGTCAGTTAATGGCTCTCTGCTCAGTAATTACTACATAGGTCCAGAATTTGGGAGTCCCCTAGATTTTCAAACCCTAGTTTCTTCCGTTTGTCCTTGTAAGGAAGAGTTAAAGTGGAGATAGGCTACGGCCAGGGTCAAAGTCATTTTTTCCTCCTATCTTTTCAGCCTCATTCCTAGCTCTCCATATGCAAACATGATGATTCAAGATCTAATTGGCATTTTCCCTCTCAGTTTTACATATAACATTAAGACTGAAGAGGGAGGAAAGACTAGTGTGGATGTGTTGCACTGGATAGGAAGTTAGTTGTCATGAGTGAGGGCTTCAGACAGTCAAAGAATGAGTTTAGGATGAGTGAGGCCAAAGGAAGGATAGAAATACAGCTTTCACTGACAGAACTTACTGTTTTCCTTGGTACCAGGAGATTTGGGGTTACCATCACTAATGATTTGAACTTATGTAGTTTAATGTGGTACTTTGACATCTTAATAGAAAGGAGACATTTTAAAACACTTCCTCTCAAAATTGCACATATATCAGTTTGTAAGGGGGTGATTTATCATGTAAATATGACATATAAATGATGGCAAAATACAGTATTTCTGTTTCCAGACTACAGTGATCAGAGACATCATGGTGTAATGGATAGAGTACTAAACTGACCATCACACCACCAGGGTTCAATTTCTGGCTATTTACAAATTGCTAATGTATTCTTTGAACTACTCAATCTCTCCGAGACTCAGTTTTCATATCTGTAAAATGAAGTTACAAGAGATAATCTCTAAGATTCTTTTTCTAGCTCCAAGTTTTAGAACTATATATATATATATACATACACATATTTATTTATATATAATATTATTATATTTATTTATAGATTTTATATACACACACATACATATATACATATATACATATACATACATATATATACATATATACACACATATATATACATATATATACATATATACATATACATATAAATATATATACATATACATATACATATATACATATATACATATAAATATACATACATATATATATATATATATATATATATATATATATATATATATATATATATATAGGTATGGACTGGGTTTTCAGCATGGACAAGAAGCATGAATAGCTTACAGAGAATTCCAGTACTATAAGATGAATGATGATGCAGTACTTAGGTTTGTAGCAGGGTGAGAAGGATTTATATTGCACTTGAACTGAAGATTCTATACAGAATCTAGTTTTCACAAGATAAGGAAGGCTTCCTAGCCCTGGTTCATCTAACTAGTTCCCTTTTTCTGAGTTGGGTGATCATATTACCGACACTACCCCTATATATCACAAAAATCATTCTATCTTACTTAGCTTTACCAGTTAACACTTCAGGGGGTACTCATGTATGTATTTTCACTTTGCTATTTACTATTTAAACTTCAAGGACATTAAGCCGTGATTGAGAAATCCCTTTACAGATTATAATTGAAATCTGAGTCTCAGCCAAGTAAGCAAGATTTGTCCTAGGAATCAGACATTATACTCTCACAGATGAATGCACTGATTTTAAAACTCTAGATCTGTTCCCTCTTTGTAGTTACCTTTCTAAAACATAGATACTTTGATTGAAAGAATGTGCCTCAGTTAAAAATGAAGTACTTATTAATTTACATAATGTGAATTTAATAATAAGAACAATTTCTCTGCCCTCTATAGTCCTTTCAGTTTAATTGGGGTTCAATAGACACTCATAACCCATTCCCTTCTTTTTTTCTTTTAAAAATTTCTATAAAGGAGTATTGATCAGAAAAGTTTTTCATCAATCCAAGTGTCCTTTTGAGTTCCTTTCAGAAAATTACAGTTTGTGGATTTTTGTCAGAAATGGGCACCTTTCATGGAGCTAAATGTGTATTAGTCATTTGGTGAGGTGAAACAGGGAATTTCCTCCAGATCTATTATTCTTATATCCAGAATTGTAAGGGACTTCAGAGGCTGCATAGTTCAATCCCCCAATTTTATAGACAAGATGATTGAGGCCCAGGGACATTAAACGAATTGCTGAAAGTCCCACAGGTAATAAGCATCAGTCTTGTCCTCTGACTCTAGAACTAGTACTCTTTCTGTCATTACACTCTGCCTCTTCCTAACTGGGAGTTCCCTTGAAGATGAATGATGACTAAGATTTAGAAGGGGATGGACTCTTAGATACCAGTCTGTGTAATATAAGATTGAGTTGTCAAAATGTCTATGCTCCTTTGGGAGTCTTTTCCAGCATTCTGTGTCCCTTGAGTTTTTAGCGTGGAGTGCAGGTAGCCCTCCCCTGCAGAAACATGTAATAGTTCCAGACATGGGGTTGCCCAGGTGATTTCTAAGGTTTGAATTCTCAAGTCTCTCAATTTCTAGCTCTTTCTCTTTTCTTTTCAGGGCAGTGAATAGGAATCCTAATAAATGAATGCTGTGAACATTAGTAATTGCTTCATAAGTAATCCCAAGTTTGAGAGTTTCTAGTTTCAAGGGTCAGAAACAAGACATCCATAAGGAGATTCCCTTAATCATGTGTTTCTTGGTGAACAGATCCACCAAATAGGAGGATGCTGTAGGTGAAGTACTAAAGCCAGGACTGGGCAGGCATCTGGACCTTATCAGCTGTTAATGTTGATTGTTATGAGCTGCTAAGACAATGAAGACCTGAGGTGAATGCATAAATATCGGCTCAGGACTCCCACAGAGGGTCTTTTACTTTCTATGGAATATAATTAACACGTAACACAGATTGTTCTAGCTCCGTTCTCTCAGGGTAGGCTTGTTACATTTTTCTCCCAGGTACCAAGAGGGGCTTATGGAGACTCTTTCCTCTGCTATTGGCTGAAGTCCCCACTGTGGGTCTCCCCCATTTTAGGTCCTTGTGACTTGCACACCAATTTCATTTGGCCACCTAATATCAGATTTACTTTTACACAGGGATATTTATTTCAAAGATACGGCAAGAACAAACATACAAACATTTCCCCCAACATTTCTGGTGGCATAATTCTCCCTATACCCCCTCAGTCTTTGAGGAAGGAGGCATTACTTCAGTTTCTTTATGCTTAAATATACCAAGTTGAAGTTCAAAACTGGCAGTGCCATCTTCTGCTGGACTGGTACCACGAGATCTGCACTCCACAAGACATCACTTCTGGGAAAACCAGATAAGGGACTTCACTCCCTAAAAGAAGATAGAACAAAAAGGTTCAAGTTGGTTTAACTAAAGGAGGGAGAGTGGGAAGAGAGAAGCTCTCAGATCCTCCATCCTTATTGCATGATATGTGTAGATGTCCTTCACCTTTTGGCACAAATTCAGTAATAATTTTGGACATTGCCATGTCTGGTATTTTAAAGATGCTGATAGTTCTGATATCTTAGACAATGTGAGGGCAAGGGGAGATAACTTGCAGTCACAAGGTAGGTAAATGCAGAAAGTCCACACATGCTTTCAGTTGCCAGTTCTTTCTCATCTTTCATGTGTGTGACATACTTTTAGGTGGTCTGAATATGTGCCAAAACTCATTAAAACTGTAGTGGTTTTTGGAGTATTTAATGCTTTCTGTATTTGCTCATGCACTCCTGTGAGATTTTTTGCTTCTTATGAGGTTTCTGTGAAGGAAATGATAAAGGAAATTAAAAGCTATCTCATTTTGATATTTATGTGGCACAATGAATAACTTCATAGGAGGTACTCAGTTTAATTACTTTTATAGAGATTCTAAACATGAGTCATACCTAAACTTTATTTTAGAAATGTCTCCAGTTTTATCCTAGGGGGTAGATCCACACAGAGGTCCGCAAAAGAACTTGTCTTCTCTAAGGGGTTAGACTCCCTAGAATGGAGCTGGTCTTTGTGAGCCCAGAGTTAAGGTCCTTTCTTCTTCTATTCCCTCTATACACACACTCTCTCTCAGTGAGTCATCTACTCACATGAATTTAATTGTTACCTCATTCAACCAACAAAGATTTCTTTAGTTCTTATTACATGCCAGGCACTGTGTTAGATGCTGCTGGTAAAAATATATTGAGTGAAACAATCTATACTCTTTGAGTACACACACCTACCCCCCATATATATATATATATATATTTCATGAAACTTCATGGAGAAGGTAGTGGTTCAAGTTCATCTTGAAGGAAGAAGAGAGAGATACTATGAGGTAAAAGGGAAGAGGGAGTACAAAGACATGGAGATGGGCAATGAAGTGCTATGTATGAGGAACAAAGAGAAGGTAAGTTAGACCAGAGCATAGGAAAGGAAATTTGCCCAACAACTCTGGAAAGATTAGTTGGGCAAGGTTGTGAAGAGCTGTAAATGCTAAACAGAAGAAGTTAGAAACAATTCTATAAGCAATTGTTTGTCATTTGTTTTCCTTTTTATAGCAAGTCAAAGTGTATTTAAAAAGGTAATTTTTTTTACATATTATTTTAAAATGAAAATTTATGTTTTTGAATTAAGCAATATTACAAGCTATTTATAACGAAGTAATGTTTACATTTCACAAATGTAAAAATGTCAGAAGAAACTCAAATTACCGCTTGGATCTTTGGTGACTGAAGTGTTTGATTCCAAATGGTACAGGTCAGGTCCCATCTCTCTGTGGAGCAGTCCTCATTCAATCACATCAGACTTTAGGATAACTGATTTCTGTCGCTATTCCATGATAGTTATTATGGTCCCTTCACATTAAAATACACCCATTCCCCCCCACCCCAATCTTTACCCTAGCTGTTCTTGACAATCCAATATTTCTTTTCAGTTTATTCATCAGCACCATAGCTCATAACCAGCATGCTATGATTTAGCTGTTGACTACTGTACTTTGGTTCATAATAAACACCAGACTCATAGAATTGGAAGGAAAAATGTGATTCATCAATAGTAACAGAGATGGGACCCACAGTTGCCACAACCTCTGTGAGAGGACTTTCCTGCCCTGATGGGATGTCCACATATCCAGTGACAATATGACCAGAGTATTCTGGCAGATACTGGCAGCGGCCATCCTTTCCATTATAGGGATAGGATTCCACTGTATCAATGCCTCCATTTTTCTTAACATATTCAAAGGCATTATCCATGAAACCCCAAAACAGCCTACATTTCCTTCTTCCCAAGAGCAGTCAACCAAATTCTGCTCACTAAATGAAACAAGTTTGCCTGTCTTATGGAACCACTGGCCTTCCAGGGAACAAGTTGCACTAAATGCCTAGCAGCAACCATTGATTCTTAATAGGAGTTACACAGCCTTGTTTTCTCCAGCCTACAGATTCAAGGACCTGTTCATAGAGAGGTTCAGTAAACAGAGTTCCTTTGGTCTTCCTTTGAAATCTGTTTTGTCAAAAGCCATTTACCACTTGTCTCAATTCCTCATTGGCCACATCTCCAAACTTGTTTGTTTCCATCCAGAAACTACATTTGCCAGCATTGTACTCCAGATTGTGCATTTCAGTCTTTCTCAAATTCTTCTTCCATGTTGCTTGCCTCCAATTATATTTTTCTCTCCATAGGTCCTTCTGTGTTGTGACTTCCATTGTACCCATTTAGCATCTAAAGTCGTATCAAGTTGTGGAGCAGCAGCTGCTATCCTTAAACATAGGGAAGCTAAACAGAGGTAGAAATTCATGTTTCAAACCTGAGCACCTTTGCAGCAGTGGGACCTGGAGAGAGATGGGCCTCTAAGGATACTTAGGGGTCCTGATAGGAGACTGCTATCTGTCATTTGTTTTCCAAAGAGGACCAATGATGTCACAGGGTGATATCTTGACTCATCTACAAATTGGATTTAAATGAGGCAGAGTTGTGCAAATTATCAGTCTCACTCCTTTATTGTCATTAGTCATTGAAGTTCAGTGTCAGGACAAAACTCCAGATGATAGGCAGTGGTTTGGGATGAAGTGGATGACCTTGGCATCTTCAATGTCTGACTAATTTCTAAGCCTTCCACAGTGCCTGCTTCAGCCACCTTCATGGTTATTAGAAGAAATTGTTCTCATTCATCCATTCTGCCAATAAAGTCTTTACATGCGTAGGATAAATATCTCCCTAAGGCACTGACATGCTTGAAGCCTGTTGGTTATCATTAACTTGGTTTAGTCCACTGTCTAGACAGTTTTACTGGGGTGTGGCTGCTGTGCATGCCATAAATTCTTGCAGTCACAGGTGAGAATGAGAACAATAAGGAGCCACTGGAGTGTATTGAGTAGATGAGTTACATGGTCAGATCTATATTTAAGAAAATAACGTTAGAAGCAGTGAGAATGAGCTGAAGTGGAAAGATTCTTGAGGCAAGAAAAAAATTAGGATAACATAAGAGAGAAGTAATGATAACCTGAATAGAGGTGGTAGTTATATGGGTAGAGAGATAGCATATACAAAAGATGTGGAGGGAAAATTATAAGATTTGAAAACTGAATGAATACTTGGGATAGGAGAAAGAGTAGTCAAGGATAATGACAAAATAATGAATATGGCATAGTAGAAGAAAGGTTGTGCCTTTGACAATCATGAAGAAATTTGGATGAAGGGTGAATTTGGGGCAAAATATGAGTTCTACTTTGGGCATGTTGAATTTGGGGTGTTTCCAGAACATTTAGCTTGAAATGTCCAGTAGGCTTTTGGTAATGTGATGTTGAAGAATTTTTACATTGATGACTCTTAGATCATTGTTTCCAGTACTCTTTTCTTTTCTGAGTTCCAGTCCTGTATCACCAACTGCATATTGGACATTTCTAACTAGATACCCTATAGTCATCTCTTATGTGATATATGAAAAACAACTCATTCTCTCTCTCTGTCCTTCAAAATAAAATTACCCAGGTTTTTTCCTGAAGTTTCTTAATTCTATTGAAAGCTCTACTATACTTCCAGTCATAGAGGTTTAAAACCTCAGTGCCATCCTCAACTTTTGACTCTTACTCTGAGTGTTTCCTCAGATGTCTCATTTTTAGTATTTCTACATCTAAATCTTCTCTCCCCCAACACAGCTACCATTGTGGTTGTAGTGTCAACATGATATTCATAGCTCTTATGGCAGCCATGAATATGCTCAATTATACACACTATATGTATACACATTATCAGGTCTTCCCACAAACAAACAAACACTTAGGAGCCTAGCTGTCTGCCTTTCTCTCTCCCTCAGTTCTGACTACTCTTACCAATTTTGTCTGAGTTCTGCTCTAGCTCCATCTCTTCCTATTCCACCCTTCCTGCTCCACACCTTCCTCCACCTGTTCAGCAAGTTCCTCCCACCACAAACTCATGTGACTCAGACTTCCATGTGACCCAGGCAGTTCACATGGGCCTATCAATGAATGGGAAAGATCTTCCCATTCAAATTACCATTACAGTGGTTCGACTTCTCATCTCCTCTCACATGCACTATGTTAAAAGCCTTCTAATTGGTTTCCTTATCCAAAGTCTTTTCTTCTCCAATCCATCCTTTGATGTTATTGTCGTTTAAGCATTTTTCAGTCATGTCCAACTCATTGTGACCGCATCTGGGACTTCTTTGACAAAGATATTGGAGTGGTTTGCATTTTATTCTCTAGCTCATTTGACATTTGAGGAAAGGGAGGCAAACATATAGTTAGTAAGTACCTGAGGACAGATATAAATTCACAGAGATGAGCTTTTTGACTCCAGGTCCTGGATTCTATCGATTATGCCACCTAACTACCCAAATTCATCCTTTATATAACTGCCAAATTGATTGTTTTAAAATTTAAATCAACATCTCACACCCATACTCAGTACACACATGCCTGTCTCTGGGATCAAATATAAAGTCCTTTGGAATCAAAAACTCTCACAAATTGGACCTGATATTACTTTCTATCTTTATTTCACATACAGCCAAACTAAACTTCTTGCTGGTCTTCATGCAAGACAGTCATCTCCTGCCTCCATGCACTTAATGCCTACTTTCAGCCATGCCTGGAACACTCTTCTCCTCATGTCCATCTCTCCAAATTCCATCAAGGCTTAACTCAAGTGCTGTCATCCACATGAGACCTTTACTGATACTTCCTTGTCTGATCTTCCCCTGAGAAACACTTTGCATCTATTGCATGTATATACATGTACGTATATGTATATGTTTGTTTATTTCCAAAATATATACATGTTGTCTCTTCTTGCTTTAATGAAGATTCCTTGAGGGCAGAGAATGCATTCTCATTTGTATTTGTATCCTCAGTGCTTCTGAGACTTGGTAAAGAAAGTCCAAAGTGCAGTTTGGAGAGAGAGGTAAATAGGTAGGAGAGGAATATGCGCTCATATATGACCTACTATGTGCCAGACACTGTTCTAAG
Source organism: Notamacropus eugenii (assembly GCF_028372415.1). Classification (NCBI taxonomy): domain Eukaryota; kingdom Metazoa; phylum Chordata; class Mammalia; order Diprotodontia; family Macropodidae; genus Notamacropus; species Notamacropus eugenii. The sequence goes on along the minus strand of NC_092874.1, from coordinate 340,495,468 downwards.
AGCTTTTGCAAATAATATTTCTAAGATCCTTATAACCACCCTTAAAGGTGCTATTATAATCCCCATTTTACAGATGAGAAAACTAAGGTAAACAAAAGTTAAATGACTTGTCCAGAATTACAGAGTTAGGAAGTAACTGAGGTCAGTTTCGAACTCAGGTGGTCCTGACTTCAAACCCAGCATCTACCATGTTTCCAGATGCCTCCAGAAAATCAGTGAAGATCTGAAATCTTCCAACCTATCAAGGTTCACAAAGTCTTTATCTGGTCATTGGGGAATGAGACAAAAGTTATTTCTCATTCTTTTCCAAGTGAATCCATTTTAGGGGCTTAGCTGAAGATACTCTCTCTAGGCTTTCTTGACTTGGAATCTCAATGTCTGAACCAACTTGTTGTAAGCCTCACTCAGTAGAATTCTTCTTTGACCAATGAGTTTTCAGTAAGTGAAGATTCTTTTCACAGAAGAGCAGAAGTCACAGAAAAGAGATTCAAAGCCTATATTCTCTCCTCCCCCCATTTATTCCACTCAAACTAGAGAAGGTAGTAGAGAACAATCAGGCACTCCTTAATTTTTTTTTTTATTCTCTCAGACTGTAAAGAGCATCAGAGAATAGCAAGGTCAAACAACGGTGAGATCCAGCTCTTGCAAAGAGCTCTCCAGCATCAGCCAATCAGCAAAACAATGTCTCTCTTCCAATCGGCAAGCTTCTGGAAAAAGCAATTGAGGCATCCTTGTTACCTTACTCTCCTGCTAACCCCTTCACATGCCCATAGGCCCAATGATTCCAATGAGAGCTCATTGTTAGTGTTTACCTTACAAACTATAACCAAGAAATTCAACTTTCCTTCAGTTCTGAAGTCAACAATTCTTTTTAAGTCTTGAAATAGTCACTTGATTCATAATTTTGTCAGTTAAAAACATTAGAATCTAAAAACTCTCACATGGAAAGAAGCAAATAGACTACAATGGTCTGCAGTCTCACCATTATTTCCACCATTCCCTTACCTTGAAACAGAATTCTTTCAGTACTTTTATCTGTGAAGGCAATTCTCTATCCAGTTCTCCTAAGTCTGTGCTCCTTCACAACATTATCTGAGAGTCTGTCTTCCTTTACAAACTTATTGCATTCCTTTTCCTTACAAAAATGTTTTTATCCTGTCCATTTCAGCAACTAAACTGTTCACATATGAAAGAGACAGTATCTTACATATATTAGAAAGAAGTCTAATAAAAAGAATTCATTGAAGAAACTGTAAGGGACTGCAATTTCAGTGTATTTTGAAAAAGCTCTTTCCTGGGATTATTGAAGAATCAACAAAGAGAAAAGAGTAATCTAGTTTATTTCCAAGAGACCGAATTTAACTTTTCTCTTGAGGAGAAATAAGAGTAAGAGTTTTTAAGAGTCTTTAATCAGTATCTGAAATGAACTGAATGATAGGAGAGACTGAGTTTCCGGAATTTGTTACTGCTTTTTTTGGCCAATCAATTGAATATGTTATATATTGAGTAGTTTTAATATTGGGTGATGAAAAGGGTATACATGTGACATCAAGATAATGATACAAAGCAAATTGCTAAATATACATCTGCATATGACAACACGTATTTATATGCAGTGTCATATATTATATTATATCATGTATAACACACGTAAATGTTATAGAGATCAGTCCTGTGATCTCATTGGAACAGGGAATTTGCAAATAAGGAAATACTTTCTATCAAAGCAGGTGGGAATTTTTTAATGCAACTTTGATCTTAGAGTTGCATCCCCTAGGCCACTGATATATAAAATGACACCATCAGTCACATGACTCATGTGTGTCAGAGGTCAGATTTGATCCCAAGTTTTCCTGGTTTTGAGGCCAGTCCTCTATCCACTTTGCCATATAGACTTCTAAATCATATGTAATATCCTAGCTATATGTTCAAATTTTTGATACTTATTTAATCTCCTTACCACTTATATATCCTTTCCACCCAATATTAGAACAAGTTGAATAGATAATATTCGATGTGGAATATGTTGTAATGCACAGTTTTATGTATTATACATAATATATTCAATTTTAAAATATTAATTTCATTATAGATAAGAATAAGTACTAATGGGAAATTAGGGCTCCTCTGGTTTATTAAATAATTACAATATAATGGGGTCAAAGTTATAATTATTTGATTAATTAATTAGAAAGAGATGTCAAGGTTATTAATGAGAAAGTATCTACTCAAACACTCCCTTGATTATTCTAGAGCTTGGAGCAATAAAGGAAAATAAGATAGTAAATAAAGTGATAATCTGAGGGGTGATATGCCAATAAGTATTGTTTGCTCTGTAATCCATTTATGTTGCTTTATGTAGTACACCAATACATATTCCACATGAGTCTCCACAGTATAGAATTCACTCCCCCAACTCATGTCCCCAGGTTATATCTCCAAGGAGATGGCTACCCTGAGTTATTGCTGGTGTATATTCTTAAAAAATCACTCCTAACCTCTCACTGGAATAGTTGTTTATAATAATTACCTAGTTGATACAATTAGCTCAAATCAAAGGCATTTAATGAAAATGGTATAATATCAACCACAGCAACAAAACATTGCCTCCTCAAACTTGGATCATATGTTCCTACACATACATACAGCATTAATCAGAATACTTGGCAGACACATAAAGCACACTAGTAAAGAGGCACATAGATAGGGAATGCATGGGTCAAGGCAACTCACACATCTGGCAGTGCAGCTTACTGATTTATTTTCTCTTTCAGTAGTGTACCTACATTGTTCCATTGCATTGTAGGATGCAGTTTCTGTTTTGTAACTCAACTCAATCCTGCAGCCTGATTCTCTGGGTCTTCTTTCCATAGGATATAGTTTTTCCTACTTAGTGTATTGCCTTAATGCAAAATATCATTGCTAATGGGTGTGGGGGAGGTTGGAGGGAAAGAAGAGAGAAATTCCCTTTGTCCCTCAATGAGAAGTAAGCAAAAAAAAAAAGGTTTTCAACAGGCCCATCAAAATCTAAGAGGGGTGAATTTTTTACAACATAGGAATGGGTCATTACCAGCTTTTTTTCCCTTTGCAATTTGTGAATAGGTCATTCATGTTGTGAATCACTCTAGGTTTCACAGCCCTTACAAGGCAAGCATGCAGTCTCTCAAAGCAGAGAAAGGGTAAAATCTTAATACTCATAATCTCTTTTATTTGCCCTCAGTATCATATAGTTTCATTAGATAGGGGATTTGAAGGGGTCCCCTGATCCCTCTCCCCCTCCAATATACTAAAATGACTATTCTTTAATACTCAAAGAATTAACATCAAGTGATTTTACATATATATATATATATATATATGTGTGTGTGTGTGTGTGTGTGTGTGTGTGTGTGTATGTATAGATTACATCTATCACTCTACACACATGCACATAAATAGATATATACATATACACATATACATATACATAAATACATATATATGGAAACAGGTACACAAATAGACAGACATACACACTCCTAATATATTTGTCAATCAAAAAGCAGATTTCCTAGAGTTCAAACAGAAGAGTCCTTTAATGATAGTGAGATTCTCCAATTATTCCTCCTTTTAAATGACATTGTAATACCTGAGCCATATAACTGTATAAAGCCACCTCTGTGAAATCCATACTTATTCGTAAAAGTTCAGTTTAGTCACTCATGCTAGAAAAGGAGTGAAGAGAAAATGTGTGTTTTTCAGATTATAGCATGTAACTGGACATTTGAGTTAGTTGTTAGTCAGCCTTGATATTTAGAAGACATAATCTTGGATAAGTCTTATACTTTCAGTGCCCCAAGCAACATTCTAAGACCAAAAATGGTAGAAAAATTGCTGAGTTTCAGAGGCTTTCCTCAATGGGAAACCCACTAATTATAGTTTCACAAGTCTGAATATAGATAGACATATACACACGCTCAAACACACAGATGCAGCATGTATTGGATCCAGAATTGAGAAATAGAAGAGTGGGTTTGATAGAAATTTGAAACTGTGAAAAAAATATCTTTTTAACTTTGTATTATTCCAGTGATGCTATATGACTGGGAATTGTGTTCGTCCTTCATTGCTGAAGAGGGTCATGCCATCAGAGAAATGATGACATGACTTGCACTTGACTTTGTTTTGAGTGAGGGAAGGCTGTGCAGGTCACCAGACTCACTTGTCCAGAGCCATCTGAATCCAGTGACCAGATATTCATCAGGATGACTGGAGATGACCCAGGATGCACTGGGAGACCTTGGGCCCCTTAGACCAAGGTCTTTGCAGGTACTCACTTAGGGTGAGGCAACACTTATTCATTGGATAGGCCTGTTTAAGAACTAGTCAGGGCATAGCCCCTTTATTAACGTCAAGGAAAAGAAAGACATCAGGCTGAGAGGGAAACAGCAACAGCTACTATTGATAATCACTCTAAAGCTAGGAGGGTACAGAGGAGCCCTTAGATAGGGGCCCATTGGCTTCCCAACTTCAGAGTGCAGTAGGTTTAAGGTTTTGCGAGAGGACTGGACAGGACAAGGGAAAGGAAAGGACAGGAAAGGAAAGGAAAGGAGGGGAAGGGAAGGGAAGGGAAGGGAAGGGAAGCGAAGGGAAGGGAAGGGAAGGGAAGGGAAGGGAAAGGAAAGGAAAGGAGAAAGGAAAGAAAAGGAGCTGGTAAAACCCAAGTCAACTGGGCATCTTTTGGAAATCCAAATTTACCTTTCTTTAGACAGAAGAAGGAAGGGGACGGGGAGGCATACAAGAGAAAAGGCATTGAGTCACCCAGCTAGCTGGATCCAAATTCAGTCAGCCGCGTCTACTCACAGGATTCTGTTCTTCCTTTGTCGCCAAAGACCACGCCATCAGAGAAATGATGACATGACTTGCACTTGACTTTGTTTTGAGTGAGGGAGGGCTGTGCAGGTTGACCCCAAAAGCTGTGGAGTTACACTTTTTAGACATATTGCCGATATGAGTTGCATATTAAAAAAGTGTTGCTTAAAAGATATTAACAAGAATATTTATGGCTAGAAAAGAATGTAGGCTGTTCATGAGGCAAGACTGAGAGACCCCAATAAAAAGTTACTCTAGTAGCTTCAGGACATTAAATAAACTACAGAATCACTTTCAGTATATATGAGATGACTTTTGTGGATTAGTTGAAGAAAAGATAGATGAGAAACACATTGAACGAGTTGTGAGCTATACCAGGTGATGGAGCTCTAACACCAGTGAGATTCAATTAAGTACAACAGGATCACCACTCACTGTCCTTAAGAGAATGGTATATAAGTCTGGAATTCAAGGATCCTTCCAATCTGGCCCCCAATGCTTTATCTAATCTTATTTCCCTCTATGCTCCAGGCAAATTTACGCTTCCTTGAACATACTCACAAGGCTTTATTAATATTATTCCTTCCATCTACAATACCATCTTATACATCTCTCCCTGTGAAAATATTACCCATCTTTCATAGCCCTATCTTTTCTCCATGAAAGTTGCCATAAGATGTGTAGCCAGGTATTAGTCAGCTACTCAAAATTAATTTACTAAGCACTGACTATGTGCCAGGAACTATACTGAGCGCGAAGGATAGAAATAAATGCAAAAATATGATCCCTGCCTTCAAACAACTTGCATTCTAATTGGAGAGACAAAATACAAAACATTTTATACATAATAAATATATAGTGAAAATAAATCTTAAGAAGGCCCTATCAGAGGAGAAGACTGAGAAAGGTCTCCTGCAGAGTTTGGATTTGAGGTGTATCTTGAAAGCAACCAGGGAAGTCAGAATATAGACATAAAAAGGAAGATCATTACAGATATGGTGGAGGTGTACATTCAGGATAAATGTACATTCAGGAAATGGAGTATCATATGGAAGGAAAAGTAAGACCAGTATTGCTGGATTGTAGAGTATGTGGAAAGAAATTAAGCAAAAGAACATTAGAAAAATAGAAAGATACCTGATTGTTATAGGCTTTAGAATCCAATCAAATGAATCTGATCCTATAGGTAATCGACAATCACTAGAGTTCATTGAGTAGAAAGTTGACATAACCAGATCTGCGTTTTAGGAAAATCACTTTGGTAGTGGAGTGAAGGATGAATTGGAATGAAAAGAATATTTGAGGGGAGGAGAGGAGCCATAACCCTATTCAATAGACCAGGAGAGAAGTGATTTGGGCTAGTACGAGGGGAGTGAATGTGAAAATGGAGACAAGACATATGCACAAGCCATTTCAATATAGAAATGCCAAGATTAGGTGGTGAGTCAATGAGAAGCCTAGTAGGTTGTGAGCTTGGCAGGTTGTATGATTGTGGTTCACTCAACAATAATAGAAAAATTAGGAAGAAGGGAGTGCTTGGAAAAGGGAGATAATGAGTTCTATTTTGGAAATGTTGAGTTTGAGATGTCTAAGAGATAGTTGGAGATGTGAGCCTGAAGCTTAGAAGACCAAGTAGAGCTGGATATATTGATTTGGCTATCATCTTCATAGAGATAATTGAACCAGTGGGAGCTGATAAGATCACCAATTGAAATGGAACAGAGGTAGGAAGAAATGGCACGAATACATATCCTTGGAGGTAAGGGGACACAAATGGCAGCTTATTTTTCTTCTCTGAAATACAGTGATGGTATATTTATTCCTCCATTATGGTATATAATGCATGCTGTAGACCAAGCTGCCTGAATGGGAACCCAGCTAACTGGGTAACTCAGCTCTCCCTCTTCCTCTCCCTCTTCCTGTCCTTCTTCCTTTGCTTTTCCTCCTCTCCAAAGGGAGGTAAATTTCCACTTAACTTGGGGTCTCCTGCCTAGATTCCTTCCTTCCTTCCTTCCTTCCTTCCTTCCTTCCTTCCTTCCTTCCTTCCTTCCTTCCTTCCTTCCTTCCTTCCTTCCTTCTTTCCTTCCTTCCTTGCCCCCAGTTCACTCTGAAGCTCATACATTCAACTACAATCAGTCCCTGGCCAAGTTCCACTTAATTTTTGGCCCCTCCTGACTTTGAGTGAATTTAGAGTGAATGTCAATGGTAAATGTTTCTCTTTGGAACAGCAACCCTGAGGGTCTTCCACTCCCAGCTTGATTTATATTTTGTTTTGTTTTCTTTTTAATTAAAGGGGCCAAACTTTAACTCACTTATTAAAGAAGTGAGGACTATTCCCTGAATGGGCATTATCTCACTTTAAGTGAGTACCTGAAAAGACCCTAGCCTAAAAGGACAAATGTTGCCATTGAACCTTGAGCCATCTCCAGCCATCTTGATGAATATATGGTTATTGGACCCAGATGGCTCAGGAGGAAAAAAGTGAGGCTGGTGACCTTGCACAGCCCTCCCTCACTCAAATCAAAGTTAACTGCAAGTCATATCGTCTTTTCCCTGATGTAGTGGTCCTCTTCAAAAATGAAGGACAAAGAAAATTAATTGATGATGATGATGATGATGATGATGATGATGATGATGATGATGATGATGATAGCTGGCATTTATATAGCACTTTAAGATTTACAAATCTGGCCAAGATTGCAAAGTAATGGCAGGGACTCAAGTTCTCCCCCAAACCCCTATAAATACCATTAAAAATGACTCTAAACAAATTATAGATCAGCAGAACCCAGAAAAAGACGGAGTGAAACAAATTTCCAACCTAAGACCACTTAGGAGGTTGGCAGGAGAGGTGAGAGAGGAATGCAGTAAGGCACAAGCTACACCAGCACAGACCAGGCCACAACAAACTAGGAACAGACGTTGGGTGACTGCCAGCAGTGGCAGTTTCCAGACTTTGCAGTCCACAAACACCAAAGAAAACTTAGAAGGTCAGCAGGAAGACTCTGTCACACCTGACTTGAAAGTAGAACCCAGTTCTTCCCAAGGATAGCCCTGGCAAACCTAGAGCAGGCCTTGGGAGTTACTGAATAAGCAGTGGTAGCAGCAACATCAGTGCTTCTGGAACTCTCAGATCACAGTCAGTAAGGGACTGGAACAAATGATCAGAAGGAGATTCCAGGTGTTTTTGCTAGCACTGAGGCAGCACTGTTGCTTTGCCCATACTCAGATCAGGGTCACAGTCCTAAATGGCAGTCACAAGGTGAGGAAAAGCACTAGCATAGTAAGGCTTGCATCCACATGATGGGGGGATTCTTCACAGTTCCAGGACAGAAAAGAGTGCTTGATGTAGATCACAGATCAGAGAACAGGTCAGGAGAATAGTCAACAACTCTCTTTAGATTGTACCACCTTGCTGATAATATAAGCAAATTAGGAGAGCAAGGAAGTTTACCAGTGAGATTTTATGGAGAACAGAAGAATTTATGACCAGAGAGAGAGAACATTAGGAAATGCAAAACAGATATTTTTGATTTCCTTGAATTGAAAAGTTTTTGCACAAACGAAGCCAGTTCAACCAAGATTAGAAGGGAAGAAGAAAGCTGGGAAATATTTTTACAGCCAAAATTTCTGATAAAGGGTTAGAATCTAAAATATAGAGAACTGAGTCAAATTCATAAGAATACAAGTCATTTCCCAGTTGATACATGATCAATGGATATGAACAGGCAGTTTTAAGATGAAGCAATCAAAGCTATCTTTAGTTATATGAAAATTTTCTAAATTACTATTGGTTAGAAAAATGCAAATCAAAACAACTCTGACATACCACATCACACTTAATAGATTGGCTAACGTGACAAAACAGGAAAATGATAAATGTTGGAGAAGATGTGGGAAATTGGAACACTAATACGTGGTTGGTGGAGTTGTGAACTGATCCAACCGTTCTGGAGAACAATTTGAAACTATGATCAAAGGACTACAAAAGGATGATACCTTGTGATACACAAATGCCATTTCTAGATTTTTATCCCCAAACTAGAATAGCAAAGAATAATTTACCTGGCAGAAGGTACCACCTTAGTACTGAACGCACACAGGTCCCTAGAAGTATTTCGGTTTTTTAATGTTTATTTATTTATTTTTAGTTTTCTACATTCATTTCCACAAAATTTTGAGTTCCAAATTTTCTCCCCATCTCTCCGCTCTCCCCACCCCCTAATGTCTTCCATTCTGATTACTCCTTCCCTCAATATGCCCTTCCTTCTATCACACCCCTCCCTTTCCTTATTCTCATCTTCTCTCTTTTCTTGTAGGGCAAGATTGATTTCTATACCCCACTACCTGTATTTTTCTTATTTCCCAGGTGTATGTAAAAACAGTTCTCAACATTAGTTCCTAAAACTTTGAGTTCCAACTTCTCTTCCTTCCTCCCTCTCTACCCATTCCCACTGAGAAGGCAAGCAATTCAGTACAGGCTACGTATGTGTAGTTTTACAAAAGGCTTTCATAATAATCATGTTGTGTAAGACTAACTATACTTCCCTCCATCCTATTCAGCTCCTCATTTATTCTATTCTCTTTTGATGTTGTCCCTACCCAAAAATGTTTACTCCTAATACTCCTCTCTCTCATTTGCCCTCCCTTCTATTATCCCTCCCACCCCACTTGTACCCTTCTCCCCTCCTTTATTGTAGTATAAGGTAGATTTCCATACCATTGAGTGAGCATGTTATTCTCTCCTTAAGACAAATGGGAAAAGAGTAAGCTTCTCTTTTTCTCTCTCACCGCTTCCCTTTTCTCCTCCATTGAAAAAGGTTTTTCTTGCATCTTTTATGAGAGATAACTTCTCCCATTCCATTTCTCCCCTTCTCCTCCGAATATATTCCTCTCTCACCCCTTAACTTTATTTTTTTATATCATCCCTTCTTATTCAACTCACCTTGTGCTCTCTGTCTCTCTGTCTCTGCCTTTGTCTGTGTGTGTGTGTGTGTGCATAATCCCTTCAACTACCCAAATATTGAGAAAAGTTTCAAGAGTTACACATATTATCTTTTCATGTAGGAATGTAAACAGTTCAGCTTTTGCAAATGCTTTATGATTTCTCTTTCCTGTTTACCTTTGCATGCTTCTCTTGATTCTTGTGTTTGAAAGTCAAATTTTCTGTTCTATTCTATTTCATGGAAGGACCACTTTTTTTTCCCTGAAGTATTATACTCAATTTTGCTGGATAGAGTATTTTTGGTTTTAATCCTAGTTTCTTTGACTTTTGGAATATCATATTTCAAGCCCTTTGATCTCTTAATGTAGAAGCTGCTAGATCTTGTGTTATCCTGATTATATTTCCACAATACTCAAATTGTTTCTTTCTGGATGCTTGTAATATTTTATCCTTGACCTGGGAACTCTGGAATTTGACTGCAATATTCCTATGAATTTTTATTTCTTTATCTCTTTCAGGAGGTGATCAGCGGATTCTTTCAATATTTATTTTACCCTCTGGTTCTAGAATATCAGGGCAGTTTTTCTTGATAATTTCATGAAAGATGATGCTTAGCTTCTTTTTTATAATCATGGCTTTCAAGTAGTCCCATAATTTTTAAGTTGTCTCTCCTGAATCTATTTTCCAGGTCAGTTGTTTTTCTAATTATATATTTCACATTATCTTCTATTTTTTCATTCTTTTGGTTTTTGTTTTGTAATTTCTTGGTTTCTCATAAAGTCATTAGCTTCATCTGCTCCATTCTAATTTGTAAAGAACTATTATCGTCAGTGAACTTTTGAACCTCTTTTTCCTTTTGGCTAATTCTGCTTTTTAAAGCATTCTTCTCTTTGCTGACTTTTTGAACCTCTTTTGCCAATGGAGTTAGCCTTTTTTAAAGGTATTATTTTCTTCAGCAGTTTTTGGATCTCTTTTAGCAAGCTGTTGACTCACTTTTCATGATTTTCTTGAATTGCTCTCATTTCTCTTTCCAGTTTTTCCTCCACCTCTCTTACTTGATTTTCAGCATCCTTTTTGAACTCTTCCATGGCCTGAGACCATTGCATATTTATTTTGGAAGTTTTGGATGCAGATGTGTTGACTTCCTCTGATGGTATGCATTCTTTGTCATCCAAAAGGATGGAAGAAAATACCTATTCACCAAGAAAGCAATCTTCTACAGTCTTAGTTTTTTCTCCCCTTATTTGGAAATTTTCCCTACCAATTACTTGACTTTTGAGTCCTTTGTCAAGAGGCGGGTATACTCTGGGGACCTGTAAGTTCTCAGTTCCTCCAAGGTGGCACAATCATGGGGGAGGAGCTTACACCTCTCCTGACCTACAGTCTTATCTGGGAGCAACCAAAAACTTTTCTGCCCAGAACCTACAAGTAGATTTAGGCTTTAGGTAGAGGACAGGGCTTCCACTCAGGCCTGAGATACAGATCAACCACTTAATTCCCCCAGGGGCTTCAGACAAAGGGCTCTAAAAATGGACCCTGCTACTGCAATGCCTGCTGCTGGCAGGGATGGACCATGTTCTCTTCTCACCCAGATGAAAAAGCTTTATCACTGACCTTTGAAACTGTCTGTGGCATTTTTGGGTTGAGCAAACTGGGAACTGCTGCTGACAGTGGCTCCCTGAAGTCTCTTCTGGTTCCTGGCCCTGCTGTGCCATGTTGCCCATGCTTGGTTGTGCTCTTTTTCACCCCTGGCATGATAGACCTTTCCTGTTGGCCTTCCAGACTGTTTTGGAAATCTCTCTCACTCTGCTGTTTTCTGACTTCTGCCACTCTAGAATTTGTTTAGAGTCACCACATATGAGCATTTTATGGGAGCTTCTACAGATCCGTCTTTCTACTCCCCCATCTTGGCTTCACCCCTATAAGTGCTTCTGAAAACAACTGCACAAATCCCATGAAGCTTGAGACAGTGCATCCTCCACTCTGAGAGGAGAACCCTACTTTAACAAAGTATTAAAAGTGAAGTAATTGGCTTGAGAAATGAGCAAACAATGAGAAAAAACTCTGTCTATAAAAAAGTACTACTGTGAGAAGAAAAATTAAAACACATTCAGAACAAGACAACAAAGTCAAAACTCCTACATGTAAAACGTCAAAAAAACCTATGAATTGGTCTCAGCTCATGGAGTTGCTCAAAAGCGTTTTGAAAATCAAGTAAGAGAGGTAGAGGAAATATCGAAATAGAAGTGAGAGTGATGCAAAACAATCATGAAAAAAAGGCAACAGCTTGGTAAAGGAGTCAAAAAAACAGTGAAGAAAATAGCGCTTTTAAAATGGAGTAAGAAAAATGGTAAAAGGGCTCCAAAAAGCCAAATAGGAGAGATCCAAAAACTCACTGAAGAAAATAATTCTTTCAAAATTACAGTTGAACCAAAGAAGGCTAACAGCTTTATTAGAAATCAAGAAAAAATAAAACAAAACCAAAAGAATGAAAAATTGAATAATATCTCATTGGAAAAAATAATTGATCTGGATAAGAGATCCAGGAAAGAGAATTAAAAAATATAGGAGTACCTGAAAACCATGCTCAGAAAAAGAACCTAACCTTCATATTTCAAGAAATTATTGGAGCAAACTGTCCTGAAATTCTAGAATGAGAGGAAAAAATAGAAATTGAATGAATACACTGATCACCTCCTGAAAGCGATCCCAAAAGAATACATGCATACATGTTCTATCTCATGTAGTACACGCTAAATTCCTTGAGAGCAATCATCATAAATTATCTAACCTTTAAATTGACTGACTACCTCAAATGAAGGAGGTATTCAAAAAATAATTTGTGGGTGGAATTGAATAAATTATTAGAACTTTACAATTTCTAAGTCATAGCCCAGAAACACCCATTTATACTTTCTTAGATCCTAAGCTTTTCCATATAGCAGTGGCTTAGAGTAGATCCTACTGAGTTTGCCTCTGTTGCAAAGGAGGGAGTCAGTAGCAACTCCTCAGGGGAGTCAGTGAAGTAGCAACTTAATCTGACAGGTTTCCACAGTTTTTTGGATACTTTGACTTGTTGCTGAGGCTGAAGTAATTGTCCTTGAGTTTAAGATTGCAACAGAAGGAGATTGTGCAGAAACGATTTTGTTTCTGGTTGACTCTTACTGGGCAGGTACCTCTTCCCAGGGAGCCAAGGGCTCATTCTTTCCAATTAGGCAAGCTTTCAAGCCTTCCACATGAAATATATCAGGAAGACTCAGATTGCTTTGTTTGCCTATTGTATTGAACATTTTTAAAATAAGTTAGAATTAATTTTACAAACTCTAGGACTGTGGTATAGAGGAACTTTCTTCTGGCTCCTCTGGGAACTTCTCAAAAAGTCAATTCTTGGCCTCATTAACTCTCCTAGTTCTAGACAAAACCACAGCTTATGTAAAACAAGTCACCCAAGACACTCAATGAAACATAAAATGGGATCCTAAAGATAAAATTGAGAATATTATGAAGTTGCCTAAATGAGAAAATAAGAAAAAAAAGAATATTGAAGAATGTGGTAGTCAAGTCTTGTGTGTGTGTGTGTGTGTGTGTGTGTGTGTGTGCATGTGCTTATTTTCTTTGCTTTTCTATTGACAGACTCTCTCAGAGCTACACAGACCTCCTTTCATCTTACACTTCTATTTTCTGGCATCCTTTATGGATCCTCCCATGTTCATTTTTCTGTGCCTTACGGTAAGAATTTTTAATTATAGTCTTAAAAATGTTGATAACTGTATTTTAATATAATTGGTTTCATTCATAATCCTATGTATTTTCTTTTATGCCTTTTAAAATATCGTTCTTAGAAACATTTCACAGGCTTTGCTGAAAAGGTGATGTAAAAAGATTAGACTTTTCAGATGGAAGTAACATGCCTAATTGATGCTTATCCAATTGTGAAATCAGTGGTGGGAAACGAATTAGATACAACTCAGCATAACTTTCTCTCCTCCCTATAAAACCAATGATTACAGACTATTTCACAGTTACTCTAGAAGAAGACCTGCTTTAGGCTATTTTATAGTAAGGAGAAACCCTAATGGGGATTATTTCACGGCCTTTCCTTTTGTGACGCTGTGTCTAAACACCAATATGTGTAGGTACCTGTATGCATGCATGCATGCATGTGTGCATGTGTGGATGTGTATGTCTGGTTTCACTTGAGGGATGTATGGATACTGGTAGATTATCAAAGAAGATGAGATCCCAGCTATATCCTACATGCAATAGGGCTAGTGTCCAAAAAGTTGAAATAGAACTAAGTCCAAGGAATAGCCCCTTCATAGAACACTTGAACCTTCTTCCTCTTACTGCCTTCAACCAAAGACAGTTGTGCTCAAGTGGAAAGTTGTTCTTGTTGCATCCTTCTTTCATTGACCCTGTCTTCTCATTCAGTGTATCCATCTCTTCCCATCTTCCAATCTGTTTAAAAAATGAAAATCCAAGGATTATTCTTTTTTTGAAACATATTTATTTTTAATTTTCAACATTCATTTCCACAAGATTTTGAGATCCAAATTTTCTTCCCATATCTCCCCTCCCTCACCCCAAGACGTCATGCATTCTGATTACCCCTTCCCCCAATCTTCTCTCCCTTCTATCGCATCCCTCCTTTCCCTTATCCCCATCTTCTCTCTTTCCTTGTAGGGCAAGAGAGATTTTTATACTCCATTTTCTGTATTTCTTATTTCCCAGTTGCATGGAAAAACAATTCTCAACATTCATTCCTAAAGCTTTGAGTTCCAAATTCTCTACCTTCCTCCCTCCTATCACTACTGAGAAGGCAAGCAATTCAATATAGGATATACATGTGTAGTCATGAAAAAGACATCCATAAATAGTCATGTTGTGAAAGACTAGCTATATTTCCCTCTATCCTGCCTCCCATTTATTCTATTCTCTCTTTTGACTTTGTCCCTCTCCAAAAATGTTTACTTATAATTAATCCCTCCCCGCATTTGCCATCCTTTTTATCATTCCTCCACACCTCACTTATATGCTTCTCCCCTATTTTCTTATAGTGTAAGAAAAATTTTCATACCAAATTTATTGTGTATGTTATTTCCTCCTTAAGTCAAATGTGATGAGAGTAAGTTTCACTTTTTCTCTGTCACCACCCCCTCTTTTCCCTTCCATTGAGAAAAGCTTTTTCATGCCTCTTTTATGAGAGATAATTTGCCTCATTTCATTTCTCCCTTTCTCTACCCAATATATTCCTCTCTCACTCCTTAGTTTTATTTTTTTAGATATCAACCCTTCCTATTCAACTTACCCTATGCTCTCTCTCTCTCTCTCTCTCTATATATATATATATATATATAATATATATATGTATGTATGTATGTATGTATGTATGTATGTATGTATGTATGTATATAATTCCTCCAACTACCTAAATACTGCAAAAATGTCTAGAGTTACAAATATCTTTCCATGTAGAAATGTAAACAGTTCAACTTTAGTAAGTCCCTTATGATTTCTCTTTCCTGATTAACTTTTTCATTTCTCTTGATTCCTGTGTTTGAAAGTCAAATTTTCTATTCAACTCTGGTCTTTTCATCAAGAATGTTTGAAAGTCCTCTATTTCATAGAATGATCATTTTTCCCCTGAAGGATTATACTCAGTTTTGCTGGGTAGGAGGTTATTGGTTTTAATCCAAGTTCCTTTTACTTCTGGAATATCATGTTCTAAGCCCTTTGATCCCTTAATGTTGAAGCTTCTAGATCTTGTATTATCCTGATTGTATTTCCAAAATACTCTAATTGTTTCTTTCTGGTTGCTTGCAATATTTCCTCCTTGACCTGGGAACTCTTAAATTTAGCTATAATATTCCTAAGAGTTTTCCTTTTGGTATCTCTTTCAGGAGGTGATTGGTGGATTCTTTCGATATTTACTTTGCCCTCTGCTTCTAGAATATCAAGGCAGTTTTCCTTGATAATTTCATGAAAGATGATTTCTATACTCTTTTTTTGGTCATGGCTTTCAGCTAGTCCCATAATTTTTAAATTGTCTCTCCTGGATCTATTTTCCAATCAGTTGTTTTTCCAATGAGGTATTTCACATTGTCTTTAATTTTTTCATTCTTTTGGTTTTGTTTTGTAATTTCTGGGTGTCTCACAAAGTCATTACCTTCCATCTGCTCCATTCTAATTTTTAAAGAACTATTTTCCTCATTGAGATTTTGAACCTCCTTTTCCATTTGACTAATTCTGCTTTTTAAAGCATTCTCTTCCTCATTGGCTTTTTTGACCTCTTTTGACATTTGCATTTGTCTATTTTTAAAAGGTGTTATTTTTTTCAGCATTTTTTTGGTCTCCTTTAGCAGGCTGTTGACTCACTTTTCATGATTTTCTTACATCGCTCTCATTTCTCTTCCCAATTTTTCCTCCACATCTCTTACTCGATTTTCAACATCCTCTTTGATCTCTTCCATGGACTGAAACCATTGCATATTTTTCTGTGGAGGTTTTGGATGCAGAAGCCTTGACTTTCCTGTCTTCCTCTGAGGGTACGCTTCGTTCTTCCTCACCTGAAAGGAGAGAAGAAAATACCTGTTCACCAAGAAAGTAACCTTCTATAGTCTTTTTTTTCCCTTTTTAGGCATTTACTCAGTCAGTTACTTGACATCTGAGTCCTTTGTCCAGTGGATGGTATACTCTAGGCACCTGTAATTTCTCAGTTCATTCAAGGTGGCACAATCAGAGGAGAGTTTACTCCTCTCTTGTCCTGCGTTGTCATCTGGGAGCAACCACAAGCACTTTTCTGCTTGGGATCTGTGATTAAGATTCCCTGTCCAGAGCCTCCACCAGCTCCACCAGGCCAGTGCTTCTCCTCACCCCAGGACCACCACTCTGGTCTGAGGTCCAGATCAGTGGCTCAATTCCCCCAGAGTCTTTAAACCAATAGCTCCAAAAATGAATTCTGCTGCCTCCTGGGGGCCAGGGCCTTCTCACCCAAGTGAAAGAGTTTTCTTACTGACCTTTGAAGCTATCTGGTGGTTGTGGATTGAGAAATCTGGAAACCACAGTTGCTGCCTCTGATTCCATGCCCTGTACCTTGCTCTGGTGTTGTCCATCCCGGGCTGCATGGCCAAGGCTGGGCTGCACTCCATGGGTTGCACTCTGCTCTTCTCTGAGACTGAAGTGGTTTGATACACCTTTTCTGTCAGCCTCCAAGGCTGCCTTGCACTGGAAATCTCATTCACTCTGTCTTTTGGTGGCTTCTGATGCTGCAGTATTTGTTTAGAGTCATTTTTTACAGCTATTTTATGGGCTATGGCAGGAGAACTACAGCAGGTCCATCTTTCTACTCTGTGATCTTGGTTCCACTGATCCCACAGATTATTCTTGAAAATATCCAACCATTCAGTAGGAATTTTAGTGAAAAAAAAATGAGTATCTATCACAGGAGCAGAGTTCTACGTGTTCTACAAAAATGCATATAATTTAAGAAAGAACGTTTCATTGTCTAGAAAAGTAAAGTTACCTTATGTAATAACACATCAATTAATCAAGATGTAAATTAATTATTCTGCAAGTAATTAAAATAAAATAATAAGACTGATACCTATCGAAAATAATTAATGAATACTATCATAAAATATGAACTCATATGGGAAAGGGACTAAATCTGTGATTTCATTAATATCAGTAACTCCAAGGTAAGGAAAATCCCTTTACCACCACATGTCCATACTTTATTTGTAAGTTACTATCTTGGTTGCCTAATGTACAGAGAAGCAAAAATAATTTTCCTAATGTCACATAGTCAGAAGGTTTTAGAGGCAGAACTTGAACTCAGATCTTTCTCCCTTTAAGATCAATTCAGTTCCCTATTCACTATAGCATCCTTCTTCTGAATTTATATGACAATACAAATCCAAACCCAGGGAAACATTTTTAATGAATTATTTCCCCATAAATTCCTCAAAAGTATTCAAGAGAAAACACAAGGCCCATCCCCCCAACTATTCCTTTGTAACTCCAACATCATTTGAATGTTCTTAATTATCTTTTAAAATCTGACATCCCCAATAACATAATACTTCAGATCCAGAGTAAAGTGGAAGTATTACTTCCTTCATTCTAGAAATAATGACATCTGACTGCAGGCTACATTTTCATTAGTTTTTTTGGGGGGAGGTTTCCAAGTTTGCTGAAATTGAGCTTGTAGTCCACAAAAGTCCCCTTTTGGGATTTTTTCATAGGAACAATTAGCTGGTCTCATTCATGGTTTACATTTTAAGTTGATTTTTTGTACCTCCTTGTAGAATTTTACATTTATTCTACTTATTCAAAATTTCATCTACTTAGATTTGGCTAATTATTCTGACATATATCTACATATCTCCTGGTTTATTCCTCTAATATGATCATTATTTCTTCAATTTAAATGTAATCCTAAAATTTCAAAATCATACCATTGGTCCAATAACTGTTATTCTTTTGATCTACCCTTCAACATGGCACAGATCTATCTAACTCTGTAATCATCATTCATCTTGTCCTTAATAGAAGATAAGGGAAACTTTGCCAAATTCCTGTTTAAGTTCCACTTCTTTTCTATAATATCTTCATAATGTACTAGCTTATTAATTACATAGTGATAAGCTACCTAAAGATTAGTCTGTTGTGACTTTTTCTTCATCAGCCTACGTTGACTTAGTGAAATGACTGCTTTTTTATATTATCTGCCTTTGGGCAAGAGAAAGTTAGGGATGGCAGTAATGAACGTGAGTATTAAAGTATGTCTGCCTAGTCCCCAAGTCTTTCCACTCCAAAGGATGATTTTAGGAGAACTCACAAACCATCTCTTTAATGTCTTCTAGAAGAGGTGTCTTTGTGCCATAGTAGCAAGCGAATTAAATTTGGAATCATAAAACCAAAATTTAAGTTCTGATTCTCTTTCTTACAGCCTTTGAAGGCTTGGGAAATCATTTTATCTCTCTGTGCCTTAGTTCCTCATCTATAAAACAAGAGGGTTAGACTTGATTCCTTCCAATTTAATCAGGAATTAAGGTCATGCTCAGTATGCAGTATTTAACAGAATCAACCTCCCTTCGTTTTGAAAATCAGTACATTGGTAGTTTCTAGTCAGGTATTCTCTCTTCCTTTTCCATGAATTTTCAAAGATTCCTGGCATCACCTCAGTAATCTCATCCATAAACTATACTGGACCTATTTCATATAGTTGTTGTGAGGGTAGTAAGAAAATACGTAGAAAGATATCTTTAGAATAAAACTTTTTTTAAAGCCTGTCCTAAATGCAGTTTATTTTCTTCATATTACATAAGGGAATCAGTGACCCAATTTGGAAAGAAAAAATAATCATTACATTCTACGTTGAAATAGGAATGTTGCACATCTTAATTTTAAACAAGCTAAAATAATGAAACATAAAGAGCATATCTTGGGAAGTCATTCTAAACTACAAATAAAGGATGCATAGAATTAATTATGCATAATATTAAATCAACTAATTAAAAATAATATGGCATGATAAAAAGATTTCTGATTCTTGTTTTGGAATAGATACAAAGGTAAATAATTATACTGGAATTTGTGTTGACAGGAGTTGAAACATAAATCAAGTTTGCAGTGTGCCTCCATATCCCTGAGGCAGGTGACCATTGCTGGTGTTGGCAAAAAGACATAAACATATTATAGATGATTATTAGAACATGGAAGATATGCACAATATGATGTCACTTTCCTGAATGACGAAAGTTTTTTTTTCTTTAGTGTATTTTTTATGAGTTTCTGTTCCTATATAACATTGGGGAATGAAGAATTTGCCACTTCCCTTAATAACATTTTTTCTTTGTCTTATTTCTTTCCTTTTGATGACCCAATTGATCAGTGCAGAAGTTTGGTATTCATGTTGATTCTCCATGGTAGATCTTCATGTATTACAGGGGAGGCTAATGAGAAGCCATAGGCATTGGGATGGTTCCTTTATGGATCAGTTGGCATTACTCTAACCATGGGTGCAGATAGAAATCTTTGCTCTCATATATTACCTAAATTAAAAAAAAAAGATCATTGAGTTATTTCTTGTGTGAATAGCTGTCAATAAGACAAAATTTCATAAGATTGTCTAATCATTTAAAATTATGAGATAAATGCAAAGCCCCACATGGATTAAAAAATGGATTAAGAACTAAAGAACGGAGGTATATGTAGCTATATAACAGCTTGTGTGAAAAAAATAGATCTGAGGATTTTACTGGACTTGGTTCAAGATGAATCAGTGTGCTATGAGACTTATAGTAAAAATAATGAGATGAAGACTCAAACCAAGCCCAACTGTCTCTAAAACCAGTTCAGCAACAACAAGTAACTGTGCTAGAGAAACCAAAAGATAAATAAAAGAGACAAATGGAAAGAACTCTAAGTAATTCCCATAAAGAATAGAAAGACACAATAATGTACTATCATATAATTAGCTCAAGAACAGGGTCAGATCTGCTCTGAGCCACTGACAATGACAAAACATATAGGGCACTATTGAAAGACTGAACATTTTTACCATTTAAGACTATGCTTATTGGTAAGAGCCTGGGGAGTGATATTAATAAAGTTAACATTCACCCCTAGATGGGGCAGGACTGTAGTAGCATGGCTCAGGAACTAACATTGGTTGACTTTGCTGTCTATTTAATTCTAGAATGAATATGGAGAAGTATGTGTGACTAGTACTAACTCTCCATTTCAATTCCTTGACCCTACAATGAGGGCTCAGTATAATGGCAATTCTAGTAGTTGTAAAACCAAGAGAAATTCAGAAAAAAAATATTAAAGTTGGGATGGAAGTGTGGAGGGAGGAGTGTCTCCAGTATTCCCTACTAGAGAAGTGAATATATTAAAAACATCTAACACAGTAATGAAATACTATGGGTTAAGTGAACTCTAGGATAAAACTTCAGAAGAAAAGGATAACTTTGTAACAATTTCTAGTAGAAACTTGGAAGAAAATATGTACTGCTCATAATGACCCTGAGAATGGATAGAAGGCTTATGGAAAAATGGAAGGAAATGAAGGAAGAGTAGAAGAAAAAGATTATGAATGAAATTAGAGCATTTGAGGAAAATTGGGAGGAAAAAAATTGCTTAGATGTTGAAAAATCTTAAAAAAATCATTGACTAATATTGAACAGAATAATAGAATGAAACAAACAGAATTCAAAACTTTAATGATGCAGCAAAAAATGCCAGAAAAAAATCAAAACAGAAACAATGGAAGATCACAGGACCTGTACTAGAGAACAACTGACTTGGAAAATAGAATGAAGAGACATAACTTAGGAATTATGATGTTCCTGGAAATGTATGATTAAACAAAACAACAATAACAGCAACGACAATTTCCCTTAAACAAAAACCCAAGTTTATTGGTTTATTGTTTCAAAAAATCATTAAAAGAATATTTCTCCTAGAACTATAGTAACCATTGGAAATAGAATCTACTGCTCATCAAATGAAAAGAAGCCCAAATATATCTCTTCCAAAGCTGTTTACCAAATTCCAAAACAAAGATAAAATACCTCAACAATCAAGGAAGAAAGAAATCACCTAGCAAGGAGCCCTAATCCAAAATAAAGGAGAATATGGAAGTCACAAATAAGGAAGAAAAATATGAGAATATACTTAATAAAATGATATGATATGACTAGATTTGATTTATAAGAGAAATGGAAGAAAATGTCAACATTAAGGAGGAAAAAAATCAAAATAAAAAATTCTCTGAACACGAAAATCAATTAATATAATATTCTTACGGGAGATACAGGAAAAAATTCAATAAATTATACAACTATTATGGTAAAATTATATATAATATGGCATAATATATTATATATAATCATGCAATTGTTAAAATTATACTAAAAGAATAAGAATTAATTGTGCCTTTCCTAAATATTATGAACAGTATTGATCTAAATCTAGGTACTAGCATTATTTTTTAAATTTATTTTACATCATTAATGTAATCATCATCCACAAACATGAACATCTTAATATATATAAATAAAAAGTGGGGAAATGTATCAAACTGTGCATTTGTATTATATGCAATATTTTTCCTACTACATATATTTTAAGATTTTTTTTTTGTGTGTATGAATATTGTAGCTCTGGAACTTTGCTTTATCTGTATCTGCTGTGAATTTCCTTCTGTTCCCTCCTATTTATTTTTAAAATTATTCATTAATTATCTTTTCTTTGTTTTCATTTTAGTAACTCCCTATTCTCTCCATCCAACTTAAAGCTCTCAAAAACAAACCAAACTAAAACAAACCTGATAGCCCTCATAAGAAATAGATGTAGTCAAACACAACCAGTTCACACAGTGACAGTGTCTGATTTTCTATCTTAGTCTACATTTCTAGTCTTGGCCAAAATGTGGAAGTATTATCAGTCTTTTGGGTTGTTATTGGTTATCATGTTGGCTATATTAATTTTATTTAATTAAAACATTTATTTAGTTAACACTGTGTGGCTGACTATATTAAATACTGATGGCACAAAAAAAGTAAATAAGACAATCCCTGCCCTCAGGGAGCCCACATTGTAGTTATTGAAAGAATATCTCCATCTATGTATCTATGTATCTACTTATGTATCTATCTATGTATCCATCCATCCATCCATCCATCCATCCATCCATCCATCCATCCATCCATCCATCCATCCATTTATCTATCTATCTATCTATCTATCTATCTATCTATCTATCTATCTATCTATCTATCTATCTATCTATGACTAGATTGTGCAGTGGATAGAACTCCAGACCTGCGTTCAGGAAAACTCAACTTTCTGAGTTCAAATATAACTTTTGACACTAGTTGTGTCAACCTGGACAAATGCCATGACTTTGTTTACTTCAATTTCTTCATTTGTAAAATTATCTGGAGAAGCAAATGACAAATCTCTACATCTTTGTCAGGGAAAATATCAAATGAAATTAGGGAGAGTCGCACACTACTGAAATGGCTGAACAACAACCAAGAACACCATAGAGATATGAGAGTTTTCTTTAATTATCTGAAGGAATTTCATGCATAAAGGAGACTAGACTTATTTTGCCTATCCTAAGAAGACAAAATGAAGAACAATGACTGGAAGCTGAAGAGTCACATCAGGCTCAAGACAAGGAAAACCATATTGATAATGAGACATGTTGTAAAGAGGAATGAACTACTTCTAGATGTAGTGGGTTTCCTTTCATTTCAAGTGAAGTGTAGGTAGGGAGATGACCACCTATTATGCCTTCCATAGAGTGAATTGATTCTTATATTAGTACAAATTGGAGGAAATGGTTTCTGAGTTCTCGTTCACCTCTCAGATTCTGAAACTCTATGATTCCACACCTTAATTAAAATCCACTACTACTAGTAAATAAAAAAAAAAAAAAGCACATGCCAACTTTAAAATGGTGATACAAGGACTTAACTTTCATAAACGAAGAGTAATCAAATCACTGTTTTTCTTAATCAGACACTCAGAAGTGGCAGGAACCTCAATAGTCATGTGTTCCAAACACTGAAACAGAATTTCTCCAACACACCTGATAAAAGGCAATCCAGTCTTCACTTAAAAGTTCTAGTAAGGGAAGAGCCACCATTTCCTAAGGAATAACTTTTCACTTTTAGAAAGCTCTAATTAGTAGGAAGATTTCCATGGGTTCAAGTCTAAATCTGAACCTGCCACTTCCATTTTCTAGCTAGGGGCAGAAGGAAATCTAACCCCCATCTTACTCATGACTCCCTTTCACATCCTTGAAGACAGCAATTCTCTTTCTACCCCTGTCCCTGAATTGTCCTTTCTCTAGGGTTAAACCTTCTTGTTCCTTCAATAAATCCTCTTTTGGCACTTCATTTATCTGATTTTTTTTCCTCTTCTTTTTGAGAAGAATTACAATAGGTTTCAACTTTACTTTTGTAAAGAGCACATCTCTTGACCTTCTAAAATTTTATTTGATGGATGTTGAAATTCAAAGTTCTTTGTTTTGGAATATATCTCATTCTGGTTCTTCTCTGTCCTTTGAGCATCCTTGAAGTCCATAATTATGAATGAGGATTGACTACTGAGAAACAACCTAATGCACTGGGTGGGGCACTGGATTTGGAATTCATCCTCAGTTCAAATTCTTCATCTGACATTTGGTGGCTATGTGACCCTGAGCATGTCACTTAACCTTTCTGAGTCTCAGTTACTTCATCCTCTGACTCTTTGTCTCTGTGACCCTGCATAAAATGCTTATTCATCCTTCAAGTCCTACTTCAACTCTCTCACCTTCTCAGTAAATTCTTCACTCACTGACTCCTTTGGTTAAAAGAAATGTCTGTCATTTTTTTCTTCCTCTAGGCCCCCAGTTGAATCCAGCAATGTCAACCAGTTTAACTCATTTTTGGGGGGAGATTAAAATGGCTCAAAACAAATTTGAGTGACATCATTTAAAAGTACAATAATCTAAATGAGAAATACTGTAGTTTTCCATAAGCCAAACTAATTTGAGAGAGGGTCTAAGGTCATTGCTTTGAATGTATTATATGGTAATGCAGTCTCCTTGTCACATGTCTTTCTGAATTACATTTGCCATGATAAAAAGCTGGCTTTTGCTTCCAGGTTTATTAAAACTCTTACGAAGATATTTCTTGTAAACAAGAATCCTTCATAAACATACTATTAAGAGGTATATGGATATCAGACACACCATTGTATTGTGGGGAATGTGCATAATTATAGTAATTAAGAATTATAATGGTACAGAAATACTGACTACAGTCCTGTGCTTTGTTATATTTTCATAGCCTTCAGCTGTAAACCCATTTTCTATGCACTGGTACAGTATTTATTGTGAGACATTATGACTTTATCCTAGGATGATTTCTTTAAAATTAAATTTATAAAAGACTGAAAACATACCTTCAAGCATGATATTTACACATAGAACAGACAGTATTTATCACTGCTTTTAAAATCTGGCCTTAAAAAACCCATTACATTTGTCATATAGTAAACCATGCTTGGAGCATATGCTACTAAAACCATCTGAAGCTCATCAAAGGAAAGGAATGTCAGAAATGGAGCCTTTATCTTTTATTTACCTAGTTCTTCAATCAGTCAAGGATGAAATTTTACTTGTTACCAACAAGTCTGGGAGTTGTTCCTCTTTTCAGGTCCACTAGAATTATACAAATTGAGTCCCCTCAATAGACTTTTTTTTTTTAGGATATCAGTAGACATATGCCAAAATTGTACCTTTAGGGACAGGGACCCTAGGTAAGTAAACATGGCCATTTTTATCCTTTACATATTTTGTATGCTTTCTTATGTCATATGTTTAGCTCAACGTCAGCAAATTAAATACCATTCTTAGACAAGTATGGTTTTTGTTTATAGTAGCTTAGGCTCATGATTATAGGAGTCAGAGTATTCTAGAGCTAGAAAGGATCTTAGCTATCATCTAGTCTAACTGCCTCATTTTGTCTTTGGGGAAACTGAAACTCATAGAAGGTAAGTGATGTTCAACATCATCCATTTAGGTAGCAACAGAACTTGAAAATGAACCCAACGTTTCTTTCTCCTAGTTCTGTATATTGTTGCAACCAGCAGATGTACCTGATCAGCAAAGTTAACTGAGTCTCTCTCTCTCCCCCTCTCTCTCTCTCTCTCTTGCTTTTTTAAATTAACAGTCTTTGATAAAATTCCTGAAAGAAAGAATTCAAACTGGATTTAGGGCTTTCTGACTTTGGCCACATTCTTTCTGACTTCTCCATCATGCCTCCAGGATCCTACAAGATCAGATAAACTTGAGTACTTTACACTTCATCAGTACTATACTCCCTTTGAATTTCTCCACAGGTCCCTGGCACAGGATACTTTCCCTTCTTTCATCCTCCACCCCTTTTAACTTCCTTGTGTATGCCGTCTTCCTCTCTTAGATTTTAAACTCCTTGAGGACAAGGTCTGCATTTCTTTTTTCCTTTATATTCCTAGTGCTTATCACAATGCCTGGCACATAGTGGGGGCTCAATAAATGTTTACTGAGTGATTCTTCCCAAAAGACAAAAGGAGACACCAACTGCATATCAAGAGACATGATTTTTGTTTAGGCCACATCTCTACTCTACTGTTCTTACTGAGATTTGTCTGGGATTCCTGTGTTCAAATGACTTGGCATGGCTATAACAGAATTAGGTTTATATAGAAGAAAAGTTAAATCTCCAGATCAAGTCTGAATTCTTCTTTTTAGGAGATTTACCAAAGATTGTTAATAAAAAGCATCAACAGTAGGTTCTCTTCCCAAGCATGTAGAGTGTTCAGATAAGTATCTTAGGGATTTGCTCAGGCATTCTCTGATCTAGTTAAATTCTCTGCATTCCCAGATAGTCAGTAGGGTCTTCCACTATGTCTACCTTGTTCACAACCAATATATTTCCATGTGATACTAAGCAGTCATAATTGATCATATATTTCAAAGCTGCGATCAAAATTAGGATAAAGCAATAGATTAAAAGAATAGCAAGAGTAATCATATGCAAACATCTGCTACCCACAGACACATGGAGAGGAGCTGAAACATGTCACTAGTTCTAAATGGGGAGAAATAGTTCAATAATTATAGTCAATAAGCGTTTATGAAGGGCCTACTACATGCCAGGCACTTTAATACTAGGGGATACAAATGTGTGTGGGGGGGGGAGAGAGAGAAAGAGAGAGAGACACACAGAGAGAGACAGAGACACACACACACACACACACACACACACAGAGAGAGAGAGAGAGAGAGAGAGAGAGAGAGAGAGAGAGAGAGCGACAGAGAGAGACAGAGAGAGAGAGAGCGACAGAGAGAGAGAGCGACAGAGAAAGAAAGAGAGAGAATATCTCTGCAATCTATTGGGGGAAGAAAATACACAAAAGAAAGCTGAAAACCTAGGAGAGGTCAGGATAAGGAGGTACTTTCACATATGTGCCATAGTGAAGTCAGAGAAGTCTCCAAATAGCATAGTCAAGTGAATAATGACGAATTGTATGTCCTGAGCCCTCTTCTTAAATGAAGGTTTTTGAATTTGTAGCTCTGTTCTTGAATCAGAGGGGCAGAAGTAGTGAGGAGTCGTGAATACTAAGTCTGATTTGATCTTGCAGGATGATAAGGTTTTCCTAAAGATGAACTTTCTGAGACATGGTGAAGTCAGAAAAGTCCCAAAGTCAGGTGGGAAATGAGAAGTCTGTCCTAAGCTTTTCCTTAAGTCAAACTTTCCCACAGAGTTCCTTCAAAAGATGGAATGTTGAACAAAAGAAATTTCAGTAGAATTAACCTCCTTAATCAGTTACCATGTAATGCTTCTGTCAGGTTCTTTTCGTGGAGGCAAATAATTAGAAAATGAAGGTATTCCATTCATTTGGGTTATGATGGGTATTCCCTATGAACTGGGGAATAGCTGAGCAAGTTACACTATATGAATGTGATAGAATACTATATCATTTTAAGAAATGGTGAAGGGAATGGTATCAGAGAAACCTGAAAAGACTTCTATGAACTTAAGCAAAATGAAGTGATCAGAACAAAGGAAATAATTTATATAACAACAATATTATAAGGACAAGCAGCCTTGAAAGACTTGGGAAGTCTGATCAACACAATTCGCAAACACAATTCCACTTTCAGCAGCCAGAGACTATTTTAAAACCTCCTGCCCCCACAAGAAAACTTCCCCCTATTTCAGAACCAAAACAGACCCAATCTAGAGCTATGAAGACATCAACTCCCAGGGTTATTAGTGAGAGCTTAGCTTCTTAAGTTTCCCAAAGGGCAATTAGTCCTGTCTGAACACCCTGTTGCAGTATTGTACCTCTCTTGTGGGTGAAGGAAATATCTTTTCAAAATTAAAACATTCATGCCAAACATATCTGAGTAGTTCTACTAAAAGTTCATGCATGAAAATGCTGTAGAGGGAAAACAATTTTTTAGGAGTTATGAGCTGAAGGCTGATAGTAAAACTTACTTATCATGGACTGTGGAAAGAAAGTGAAATTGATGAGAGGAAGAAGGCAAACCACTTGTATGCACTTAAGAGAAGTGTTTCTCTAGGGAAATGCAGGTAAACTGTGGCAGAGATAGTGACATTGATTGTTAGCCCAGTGTCTAAGGCTCTAGGCTAAGACAGGAGATTTGGTAGTAATGGCCATTTGCCTAGGTCAGATAGGGACTTCCAGGGATAAGAAGGGACAATGGGTGCAGACATGGCAAGACCCCATGGGAAAGCTGGAGGCAGGGTTAATTAAGGACTCAATCTTTATTTAAGAAACTCTAAGTCCACCCAAATTGCAGTGAATTTCTTCTTGATATGAACTTGTTTCTTGGTGAATTTAAATCAAACTCTTATTCATGTCTTTATCCATTTGTATTCAATATAGTGATGATCCACATTTATGGGTTGCCTTGGTTGCTTGCAGATGAAATGACTATTACTAATGCAATGATAATGTGGGCACCTTGATGGAGTAATGCTCACATGAAGCTTATTTTCCTCCTGCCAGTAGTACCTCTCTCATACTTTATTTCTAGCTCAGTATCTTTTTGCCATGTGATTTTACTCCCTAGCATTCTGGGAAATGGAGTTTTTTCTACCATTGTCATGTCTACCATCTCACTTTCATGCATACATCAGATTCATTATCCTCTCAGTATGATCGCAAGCCATTTCCTCCACTAACACCTATGCCCGATGCACATTCATTGTGTCATGCATTTAGTTGTTTTTTCCCCCAAAAGCAAGAAACACTTGGTATAGACAGGTCCAGTATCCCAGATACCACTTGAGTGGACTTTTCAGATGTGTCCAATGAGAAATACGTAGATTAATTAATCTCCCAACATTTCCTTAGTGACTGTGCTTATTAAATTCTTCAGATATAGTAAAGCCTGTCTCAATATCAAGGCTAATGAAGATATAGTGGTTGACAAGTGACTTCAATGTTACAAGTATAGAACTCTCATCTAAGAGAATGTGAAAATGAGGTGGTTCATTATGCTTCATTGAGTTCCTCCAGACATTCATACTCCTTTGGGAACCAGCATCTTTGGAAATGCAGAGACTTTTACTGGTGATGTGGTCTCATACTTCTCAATAGAAGCAAACTGATATTACATAATCAGGACTAGCCCAGATCCAATTGGGAAGGCTCACATAGCCTTCCAAGGGGAAAACTCTCTGCATGACACACTCCAGACTGTCTGTTCTTCATCTTGAAAAAGATGAATTTTTTAAGTTTTTTTTTGTAGCCCCATGCAACCTCTGCACTCCTGGGTTCAAAGAAAGGAGTTGCTTCTTTGTTTTCAGAGTGAGTAATTGTGTAGCAGCAAAAGCAAACAATCAGACCAGATGGTAAAGAAGAAGTACATCTATGCATATTACTTCTCAAGCTTGTTTTCCCACATCTTGGCTGACAGAGGATGCCATTGTTTAGCATAAATATGTCATTGATAATTTGTCAGTTTGCCCCACTAATGACAGAAAGTGTGACTATCAAAAATAATTAAAGTGATTTTTCTAATGTAATGCCAAATGCATATGAGCAAAATGTTAACTCAGTATCTTTGTAATGTCTCTTTGATGTGAAAGATATTCATTGTTGACAAGCGGTATACTGACTTTTTTTGGGAATGTCAAAAATATCATGCAAACTGCATGGATTAAGAGTTACTGTAGCACTTTGGTTTTCCTACTTATTTACTCTGAAAATTCAGTCCTTTTTCCACTATATTTTCATTTCTACTCTTTGCAAAGCCAGTGTTCTAGCTATAGAAACTTTTCATGGGTATGTACTCCTGTTTTTGCTGTTTATGCATATCCTATGTCTAATATTCAAGGAGAAATTATATAATAGCTTGCAAATTAAGAAAAATTGAAATAATTATATATTGATTTATGCAATAGACCCTAATACTTTTTTACATTTTTGAAAACTTTATAAAGTGTAACATTTTCTCCTCTGGGAATCTTTAGTTTTATATTATTTGTCATGTAGCTCATAAGACTTTTTTTAATTGAACTATTTTATTTGTTATCAGTGTTTGATGATCACTTGCATATACCTTAGTTTTTTTCCCACTCTCTCCCCCTTATTCTCCCCTCCCTCCTCATTTCCTCTCTGAGACGGCATACAACCTTATCCAGGTTCTACACATACATTCCTGTTACATGTATGTTGCATAGAAGAATTAAAATGAATGGGAGAAACCATAAAACAAAACAAAACATAATACAAAAAAAATGGTCTGTTTCTATCTGTGATCTAATTCCATAGTTCTTTCTCTGGATGTGGAAGGCATTTTGCCTCAAGAGTTCATTGGAAATTTTTTAAGTCCATGCATTTCAAAGAAGTACTAAGTCTACTAGGAAAATTCCTCACACACTGTGGTTGTTTCTGTGTACAAAGTTCTCCTGGTTCTGCTCCTTTTACTCAGCATCAGTTCATATAAGTCTTTCCAGGCTTCTCTGAAGTCTACCTGTTCTTCATTCCTTATAGCATAATAGTATTCTATTACATTCATATACCACAACTTTTTCAGCCATTCCTCAATTGATGGGCATTCCCTTGATTTCCAGTTTTTGGCCATCACAAAGAGAGCTGTTATAAATATTTTTGTACATGTGGGAACCTCTCCCATTTTTATGATTTCTTTGGGATAGAGTTCCAGAAGTGATATTGCTGGGTCAAAGGGTATACACATTTTTGTGACCTTTTTGGCATAGTTCCAAATTGCTCCCTAGAATGGTTGGATCAACTCATAGCTCCACCAACAATGAATTAGTGTTCCAACTCTCCCACATCTTCTCTAGCATTTATCATCTTCCTGTTTTGTCATGTTAGCCAATCTGATAGGTGTGATGTGGTACCTCAGAGTTCTTTTGATTTGCATCTCTCTAATCAGTAGTGATTTAGAGCATTTTTTTCACATGATTATAGATAGCTTTAGCTTCTTCCTATGAAAATTGCTTTTTCATATATTTTGACCATTTATCATTTGGGAAATGACTTGTATTTTTGTACATTTGACTCAGTTCTCTTCATATTTTAGAAATCAGGCCTTTATCACAGATACTAGTTGCAAAAATTCTTTCCAAGTTTTTTTCTTCCCTCTTAAGTTCATAAGATTTTGATGCATAGTCTTTAATTCTTGATCATGAAACTATAATTGTCACATTGGAAAGGTATCTTTGCCAATGAATCTATTGAGCATATAACTCATATGTTTTTGATGAGATTTAATTCATGTGCATTCAGAGGTCAATTAAACATGTTTAAGTATCTTCATCTTTTAAATGAGTGATGTGAACTTTAATTTTGTGTGTCATGATGGAAGACAATGATACCATATTCCATCTCAATTTAGGAATTTCTATAATCCTGGAATAAGCCTGATTCTTACTATGTCAATATATTTATTAGAATTTTTCATTTCCAATGAAAAGGACAAGACTTCTAGGTCCATAGCAAGGAAAAAAATCCTTTCCCTTCCTCAATTTGATGATCTCATGAGGATGTCCAGATCTTATAAGATTATCTAGACTTCTTCTTACAACAGTTTTAATATAGCCTTGAAAGGAGCTTCATCAAGTAAACTTACTTTTCTTTCAGTCTTCAATATCCCAGTCTTTGTATTGCCTGACAAAGCATACATATGTTATAAGATGTATTTTTTCCCCTTTATTGTGATGATTAGCAGGTGTGTTTTTCACATTATCTTCCATTTATTCATTCTTTTGGTTTTGTTTTGTGATTTCTTGGTTTCTCATAAATTCATTAGCCTCCATCTGTTCCATTCTCATTTTGAAAGAACTATTTTCTTCAGTGAGCTTTTGAACCTCCTTTTCCATTTGGCTAATTCTGCTTTTTAAAGTATTCTTCTCCTCATTGACGTTTTGAACCTCCTTTGCCAATTGAGTTAGCCTATTTTTCAAGGTGTTATTTTCTTCAGCATTTTTTTGGGCCTCCTTTAGCAAGGTGTAGACCTGCTTTTCATGCTTTTCTTGCATATCTCTCATTTCTCTTCCCAATTTTTCCTCCACCTTTCTTACTTGATTTTCAAAATCCTTTTTGAGCTCTTCCATGGCCAAAGCCCATTGAATATTTATTTTGGATGCTTGGGATACAGAAGCCTGGACTTCTATGTCTTTTCCTGATGGTAAGCATTGTTCTTCCTCATCTGAAAGGATGGGAGGAGATATCTGTTCACCAAGAAAGTAAGCTTTTATGGTCTTTTTTTCCCCCTTTTCTGGGCATTTTCCCAGCCAGTGACTTGACTTCTGAGTTTCTTCTCCACACCCACTTCGCCTCCAGATCCACCCAGCTAGTACTTGGGGGCTGAGATTCAAATGCTGCTTTCCATGCTCAGGGCTTTTGGCGGGGGCAGGGCTGCTATTGAGTGTGAGATTAAGTTCAGGTGCTCAGGTGGGGGCAGGGCCACCCCACAGGGTTTAGTTCGCTCGGGGGTTTATGGGGAGATTTTCAACAATGGATCCGAGCTCCTGCCTGCTTTGGGAGCTCCTGTCTGTTGCTGCCTCCCCAGGCTTCCTGAGTTATGGAGACATCCTGCTTCCCTCTCAGCAAGCTGAAAAGAACCTCTCACTGACCTTTGGCACCTCTGGGTGGAGGGACCTGTGCTGCTGCTGGAGATTCTGCCCCTGAAGCCTGCAGGGATCTGTTCCCCTCAGTGCTGCTCGGCCAAGGCAGGGTTGGGCTCCACTCTGGGTCCGGTGTACAACAGACTTTTCGTGTCAGTTTTTCAGGTCTCTCTGGGACAGAAACCTCCTCCACTCCATTGTTCTGTGGCTTCTGCTGCTCCAGAATTTGTTGGGAGTTCTTCTTTCCAGGTATTTTATGGGCTGTGGGTTAGGAGCTAGCATATGTGTATCTTTCTCCTCTGCCATCTTGGCTCCTTCCCAGCAGGTGTGTTTTTACTGGTCTTCTCACTATTCTTCCAACTTTAAGAATCCTTATGTTACACTGTTGAGGAAACAATAACAATCCCTCAAACTGCCAAAGAACAATGAAGTTCATTGATCATCTTATGAAAACTAGGTTATTTTGAAGCAATAGATTTTTGGCTTATGAAAGTTTTTGTTTTTACTATTTCAACAACTCTTTCTTTTGTTTTAAACATCACTAATCCTATTACACTATGAACTCAAACATTCCTTCAGGTACTTAATTTCCCGACACTAACAGACACTGTTATGGTTATAAAAGTCACTGAAGGTTTCCCTTAAGAGTTACAACTTTTGCATGTTTTCAAGAGGGTAATAAACATTCTTAAAGTCCACAGTATTTAAAACTAAACAAAAAAGTGCAATAAAACTTATGTATGTCATGAAATCCAACATTCAATTGAAAAAGAACTAATTAAGTACGTGAAAGGCAACTCACACTGATTTTGTTTTAGCCCATGTTCCGAGTCAGTCTAGTGTCAGTAGAAATATACAGTGCTGTCACAAAAATGAAGCGATGTAAAAATTATTGCTCATTCTACATAATTTATATGCCACTACACACAAAAAATGAGTCTTTTCATTATATGCAACCAAGATATGATATGGCTTTTAAAAGGAAATATACCATGTTCTTTCCTTTTCTTACCCTGGGTAAATTGAAATAACAATGTAGGCACACAGTAAAGAGCCAAACTCTATATTGGGTTGACACAGGCTCTGTGTACAGGAAATATAAAACCAAAAAGAGAAATAAAAGCGATTTGGTAGTTTTAGAAGATGGATCAGAGAGGAGAATCCTTGGTGAGGGGTGGGTGAGAATAATACATTTATGTAGAAAAAGAAACCAACTCTTAAATATCTATTGTTAGTCACCCAGATGTAATAGGGAAATGAAAAATATTCTATTAGATTTAAGTTTTAATTACTTGGCACTGCTGTGAAGCATGTCAGCCAAAACTGGGGCTTTTGTGTGAACACTACAATTTTGATTTAATATGAATCACAATTTCTTTCTTTCTTTAATTTATTGTTATGTTTCTAATTTTAATAATAGGAGGCTGAACTAAATCCAAATAATTTACTGGATTGAGAAGGAGTCACCCAGACTGAAAATAAATGTACCTAGTCAGATATTAGTATCTTGTATCAAGAGTACCATAAAGAAATATTACTTCATTGTCCCTTTGAAAAGGAAGTTTGTTTCTTTCAATTTATTAGATTTTATTATGGGCAGTATTACATTCTGACAGTTCTATAGTTAAAATGTTATTCTGCTACCACTTAGTATGGCAGAGCTGTGCTAAACTATCAGTTAATGGTATAAAACTTCTTGAAAAACATACTTTCAAGTCAAGTATGTTTTATGGAAGTAGATATTGAAATAGTTGTTCCTCAAATGGAATCGACATATTTTCAAGAGAGAATAGAGTTTAAAAGTAATTTTACTTTTTTTGAAGGAGTTTGAAATAATATCTTATAGACTGACCAATTAAGGGTCAGTGGTAGGTGCAGGACCAACTGAAAAAAAAAGTGATGGTTCTCTTGATTTTTCTCATGTCTACTGACTCCATGTTCTTTTCTTTGGAGAAGTAACTTTTATCTTATTCTCTGGGGTAATACATGCCATCTGCATTCCATACTTTCTCTCAGCAACTTCATCCTCCTAGAGAATTCTGTGACCCTATTTGATTCCAAGAGTCACTGTGATATGATAACAGTGAGGACCTCAGTGGTGAATCCCCAAATAGAGAATAGATGCCAAAACTCTAACTAGGCTTCCCATTTTCTTAAAGATCTCTTCTCAACATTTGGTGGTTGCAATATTCTAATTATTTCATCTGTCATTAAAGATTTTGTTTTTCATCTTCTCTTTTGTGCTATTTTCACTCAGTTTCAATGTTTTTTTTTTGTAATTTAGAATTCCAGAATCATGTCACAATATTTACTGTTCTGGAAAAAAAATTATATTCATAGTCCCATTAAAAATAAATAAAATCATGTGAATTTTTATAATTTAGTCTGATGGAAAGATAAGTTGGTTGGAAACATATCTAACCTTTACTTCTATCATCTCACTTGCACTGATAATACTTGTGCCTTAATGTAATTGTTGGTTTTTAGGACTTTGGACCTTTGAAATATGTTATTTACTCCTTAAGAGATAAAGTGAAAAAAGGTTCCATATATTTCAGAACATGTATAGCTTCATCTTTTGTGGTAGCAGAAAGTTGGAAATAAAAAAGAATGCTTACCCATTTGCTGAGGAATGATTGAACAAACTGACATATAATACAGTGAAATATTATTATTTGACAAGAAATAATAAACATGAGGAATTCAGAGGAGCATACAGATAGGAAATGATGAGTCCCAAATTTGCATATTCTGTCAGATGTGAGAGATAGTTTTACTTAACTCTTTTTATTTGTTGAAGCATGGCTTCTTTTCTTTCCAGTGGTAGAGCATACATTGGGGAATATCTGTGGTATAAAAACCATGAAAACCCACAAAACTGCACCAATAATGCTTCAAAAATGTTAGAAAAAAAGGAATATTTAGAAATAAATCCATTTTGTTTCAATACAAATAAGTTTAAAGAGAATTAATTACTTTAATACTTATTTGAATCAGTTGTTTATGTAAAAGGAAGAAATATGTTAAATATGAAAAATTAAATAAAATATACAATACAATATTATACCTGGAATCAGTGTGTGAGTGTGTGTGTGTGTGTGTGTGTGTGTGTGTGTGTGTGTATGAGAGAGAGAGAGAGAGAGAGAGAGAGAGAGAGAGGGAGAGAGAGAGAGAGATCATCTGGATCAGGTGTTAAAGAAACTAATATAATATATGCTTGTATGTGTGTCTACCCTTTTGAAGTTCTGTGAAGTCTTTTAATGCTGTCATTGTTATGAGCTGTCTTAAAACCACTCCTTATGTTTCAATGAAGTCTTCAGCTGATTTCCAAATATATATATATAAAACATTAATATATGTATGTATATATATGTACATACATATATTAATATTTTAGCTCCAGAAAAGTATGATCTCAGATATTTCCACTCACTGTTTTGAAGAAACCTATCAACCATGTGATCTTGAATTTTTGCATGCATCATGACTCCTCCACCCCTACCCCAGCCTGGTGAGGTCTATGTACCTCTTCTCATAATAATGCTTTTAAAGCATAAAATAAGTTATCAAAGATTACAAAGAAAACCAATTGTATTGAGATATAATTATCAATTTAAAAAAAAATCAAGTACACACACCTGGGGTTAATTACTTTTGATCTAGTATAAGTCCTTCATTTTAGAGGTGAGTTAGGTAGAGCATAGTGAAATATTGAAAAGATGTATTTAAATATTGCTTTAAGATTTATATGATGCTTTCAGTATAATAGCTCTATGATAAAGTTCAAATATTTTTATAATCACTTTATTACTGAAGAAATTTTGACTCAAAATATTAAGTAACTTTTAGAGGTATGATTCTGACAGTTTCAGGCTTAATTCTGGGACAAAGTTAGACTCTTGTAAATAATTAAATATTTGAATAAGTCACTAAACTTTTATTAAATACTTACTATGTGCCAGTTTCTGTGTTAAATGCTAGGTATAGAAAAAAGAGGCAAAAGACAGCATTTGATCTCAAGGAGCTCAAGATATAATGCGAGAAATGGCAAACAAATCTCTCTCTCTCTCTCTCTCTCTCTCTCTCTCTCTCTCTCTCTCTCTCTCTCTCTCTCTCTCTCTCTCTCCACACACACACACACACACACACACACACACACACACACACACACACACTATAAAAAGAGTAAAAGGGAAATAACAGAGGAAAGGCACTAGAATTAAAAAAAATTCAGAAAGTCTTCCTTCAGAAGATGGGATTTTATTTGACACTTGAAGATAGCTAGGGAAGCCAGTAGGAAAAGATGAAAAGGGAGATCATTCTAGATATGAGGAAAAGCTAAAGAAAATACCCAGAGCTGAGACATATAGTGTCTTGTTTGAGGAATAGCAAGGAGATCAGTGTCATTGGATTTGAGAGAAGGAGGTGAAGAATAGGGTGCACTAGAAAGGTGGGAAGAGTAGATTATGAAGGACTTTTAACACCAAATAAAAGATTTTCTATTTTATTCTGGAGAGGTTAAGGAGCCCCTGGAATGTACAGTTATCCTTCCACCTTGTCACTTTGTCCATCACAGCTTTGCTATACTGTGAGTGGGCATAAGACATTAAATGGGAATTCTGGACCATTTTGTGGAAACTACAGACAACATATGAAGGCCAGCAGGTGACACAGAAAAAGTATAAAACTTAGAAATGCACAAAATGTGTGTATAACATGATATAATATCAACATATTTTATCTTTTAATACCATAATAATACAGACTTCTTCTCTGATATGAAGGGAGAGCCCAAGTAGTTTACATGGATTTTCCAGATCAAGGGGGTACTATACCCACAGCCTCCACAGGATGGAAAGGACTATTGCATGAATACGGGGCTGGTAGTTCCATGGTCAAACTTGCGGGTTAGTAAAATCATTTTGGTAACTGAATGGAAGATAGATTGGAATGAGGAGATTCTTGAAGCAGGCTGACCAACCAGCAGGCTATTGAAATCGTCTTAAGTATGAGGTGATCGTGGTCTGTACCAAGGTGGTGGCACTGTCCAAGGAAAAAAGGGAACCTATTCAAGAGATATCACAATGGTTACATTGGTAAACCTTGTTAATAAATTGTATATGGGTGGAGAGAGATTGTAAGAAATTAAGATTGACACCAAGGCTGTGAGCCTGGGAAACCAGGACAGTAGTGCCCTTGACAGTTTGGATGGGGGAATGATAAAGAGGAGAAGATAATGAGATCAGTTTTGGACATGTTGACTTGAAGATATCTACTAGATATGCAGTTTGAAATGTTTGAAGGGCAGTTAGAGATGAGTTTAGGGTGGGATAGGTAGATTTGACTATAATTATCATAGAAATAATAATTAAATCCAAGGGAGTTGACGGGATAACCAAGTGACATAGTACAGAAGGAGAAGAAGAAAGGACCCAGGACAGAGCCCTTGAGGGGATAGGAAACCTAGGCTTAGAAAGAGTGCTCTGGATAAGGATTCAGCAAAGGAGACTGAGAAGGAGAGGTCAGATAGGTAGGCAGAGACTCAGGGTAAGATAGAATTATGAAAACCTAGACAGAAAATAATATGAAGGAGAAGAGGGTAATCAACAGTATCAGTAGGTCGAGAGAGGTCATGAAGAATGAGGACGGAGAAAACATCACTAGATTTGTCAATGAAAAGATCAGTGATACTTTGAAGTGAATAGTTTTGGTGGAATGATGAAGTCAGAAGTCAGACTGGAGGGAGGAGAAAGTGAGAAGAGAAAAGAGATAATGGGACATCTATCATAGATAGATTTTTTAAAATGATTTTAGCCACAAAAAAACAAAAGAAATCTATTTGAGTGTATGAGAGGACTATTATAATTTGGACATTTTTCTCATGCTTACACTCAAGAATAATTCTAAATTAATTATAATTCTTTCCGGAAGTCTTCTTTGTTGGATATTCATTCAGGTCATGTTTACTAATCATAGGTGATTCCAAGACTCTATCTTAGGGTCTCTTGTTTTTTTCCTTTGATATTATTTCATTTGATGATTTCATCATTTCCCATGGAGTCAATTATCATCTGTATGCAGATGAATCTCATATCTCTTTGCCCAGCCCTAACCTCTTTGCTGACCTCCCCTCCAGTCTTGCATTCCAATTGTCTATTCAACTTCTCTAATCTGATATTCTATAGATATCTGACCTAAACCTTTCAATTCTAAAATGGAACTTATTATCTCCTCCCTCAACCCTCTCATATTCTTAACTTCCTTATTAATAGTATCTTGGTTACTCATAGATGTTATTCTTGTCTCCACATTCCCTCTAACATCCTATATCTTGTCATTTGCTTGGTCTTATAATTTCTACTTTCCTAACATCTCTCCCATATACTTCTCTTCTCTTCTCTGATGCTGCCATCATTCTGCAGCAATCTCTCATGTCCTCAAGTCTGATTATTATAATAGTTTCTGGTTATCCTCCTTAAATCATCTGTCTCCACTTCAGTACCTTCTTTACCTAGCCATCAAACAGATCTTCCTAAAGCAAAGGTGACAACCATATCACCATGTTATCCAATCAAATCCATTGACTCCTCATTATCTCCTTGTACTTTGCAATCTGGTGACATTGGTCTTCCAAGTTATCTATCAAATAACAACTCCATTCCCAGACCCCAAGCTTTTCACTGGTTGTCTCTTATACCTGGACCATTCTACTTCCTCATCTCTTGCTACCTTTAAGTATCGTCTAAAGTCCTACCTTCTGCAAAAAGCCTTTCTGGGTCCTTCTTAAACACAGTGCCTTCTCTCTGAGATTATCCTCAATTTATCCCGTATATATCTTGCTTCTATATAGTTTTGTTTTTTAGTTTGGCATACTATTATTAGACTGTGGGATTTTTGAGAAAAGGAAGTGTTATTTTTTAAACCCTTCTTTCTATCCCCCAATCCTAGCACAGTGTCTAGCACATAGTAAGTGTGTAATAAATGCTTATTGATTGAATAGCTCCTGCAATACAGAATGCAACAAGTATATTTTTACTTCTACACTTTAAGAAATTTTTGGTCTTTGCATCTGAGAAGGATAGAGCAACTGGTTAATTTGATGGAGATATACAAGGATGGATGTTTCAATGTGAGCCCAGGTATAACACCTTGTGTCTGTTAGAATGTCCCTCATTTCTTCAACTCCAGTGACTCCCCAGTTATGTCTAGGATCAAATATAAGATGCTCTGTTTGACTTTTAAATCACTTCAAAGCCTGGCATATTCCCATCTTTTCAGTATTCTTCCACTTCACTCCTCTCCACATACATTACTATCTACTGACATTTTCCGTTTGTCATGAAGGACACTGTCTCCTTCCTCTTTGACTTTTGTCTGCCTTT
Organism: Notamacropus eugenii; assembly: GCF_028372415.1. NCBI lineage: Eukaryota > Metazoa > Chordata > Mammalia > Diprotodontia > Macropodidae > Notamacropus > Notamacropus eugenii. The sequence continues at coordinate 340,455,614 of NC_092874.1, read as the reverse complement.
CTCTTGTGTCTGGAATATGCCTCCTCATCTCTGTCTCCATGACTTCCTTCAAAACTCAGCTCAAATTCTATGTTTTGTAGGAGTCTTTTTTCAGTCTCTACCATTGTTAGGATCCTCTCTCTGAAATTACCTTTCATTTACTCTGTATGTATATAGTTTGCATTTTACCTTCTCCATTAGAATGTGAGCTACCTATGGACATATTTTTATCTTCCTTTTATCTCCAGAATTTGGTTTATTAAAAACATGCTAAATAAATGCTAAACAAATGACTGGCTGACAAGCTTATGGCAAAGTAAGGACGGTTCATGGTTATTCCACTATCATCATAAAAGGAATCTGTCAAGTGGAGGGGATAGATAATATCTTCTACTCTCCATACTCTACACTGCATTGGATCGTGCTTATATAAACTATGCTAATCTTTCCTCATGACTTCTCAAACCTCTCTAAAGTAGAAATTATGCACCAAACATAAAATAATTTCAGTTGTCTCCACATTTGAGGACAGCAAAAAAGTAAACAAGATAAAGATTCAATGATTTAAGATCTGCCCAATAACCCTTAAACCTCACTAACTCAGTATCACTTCCCTGGTGGCCTGTTTTCTGACAGGAGGGCTCTGTAAGCTGACTGACTGCAATAGAATTCAACCATATAGTCTCTTCTAAGCCACCTCCTGTGTCCTACCTTCTAGTACTGTGGAGATCCTAAGTCCAAATGGCAGAAATTTGCCCAGGCTGCTATAGCAGAAAGGAGAAGAAGCTCTTTCTGCCTCAACAGTGCTGGGATAGAGGGTGGAGCAACAGAGGAGATAGGGTCAAGCATCCTAGCCTGCCATTCACTTTTCCCAGAGCAGCAGAGATCCAAATTTCAAATGGTAGGCATTATCTCAGGTTACTCAACACTTAGTGAGAGAGGCCAGAGCACTGAGGATCAGAGGGAATGGAGTCAGAAATAATGAGAGTAGGGGAGGAGGGACTGTGTGTCACTTCACTAAACCTGAAGGAAAGAGACCAGTACCCAAATGAAATGACTTCTGTCTCCCAAGAGAGGCAGAAACTAAGACTGATGAACTGTGAATTACCCACACTAGGGAGGGTCTGAGATGCTTTGAGATCTAGGGAAATTTCTGTCAAGGAGAAAGAGTCAGAAAGTGAACAATAGGGGAAAATAAGGGATAGGGGAAGACTGAAAATTGTCAAAGTTCTAAGGTGAAAGAAAAGTCAAAGGTGTTGAGAAAAAGCAGATAAAACAACAAGGAAGACATTAATAACAGAATGAAATGCAGCATCCAGATGAAATAAAATTTTAAGCATCTCTGAGTATTATAAGACAAAGGAAAATCAATCAGCACCTGATGAGGTACAAAATTCTCTGGATTCTGAAGAAAACATGGATCTACATAGGATGTGTTTTAATGAAAACTACTTCTAGAAACCAAAATTATAGTCTACAGCCTCATTTCCTCTGGATGTGGTATTTCTGATCCTTTGTAGCATGAAAAAAATCACTTCACTTTCTGAGATTATGGCTAGGCTCAAACTCTCTTTTCCCTGGCAGTGTTGCTTCTTTCTTGTTACTGAAATTAGAGGTCAAATAAAAGCCATTGCTATGGTTTTCCCATGTGACCTGTTCTAAATTGCATGGTCTGTTTTATTATCCAAATCATATTTGATTTAACTTTTTATATATCAAATTGTCATCATTAATGACAGATATTATGCCAATATCACAGTCCAAGGGAGACTTATGCCTTTGCTTGGTAACCACAGGAAAAGCCTACTGTGAGAGAAGGGAACACACCCATATACTCAAGACTCCAAATATTAACTTGATAGAGAACTGCTGTCACCAAAGTTAGACTCTAGTAGAAAAAGAAACAAAAGGTGATTTCCTTTGACAATTTTGGTTATATAGAGCAATTGCTGAAATTTTCTTAAAGACATGTTAATTACTTGCCAGGAATGTATAAGCTGATAACATTAAGGCAATACACAAAACACAGTTGGAAATAATATATGAACATATCATGGATTTGTAGAAATGGAATTGAACTAGGACTATACCTCTAATTTTATTGGTATATGAAATTCCCAGATAAGGAAATATAGTCAACATTACTAAGTACTTCAGAAATTATAGAGTACTTTTTTTCCCAAAGTGCATTTTCCTCTCAACCCTATTCCTGACTTTCTGGACTTAAAAGCCTTGCTTCTAGTGCTGTCTCATCCTGGAACTTCCTTCAGTGCTTAGGGGACTGCTCAAATTAGGTCATCCTACTATTCTTGCAGCCTGCTCACCATGGAATATTCTTCTCTAAGGTCAATGCCTCCTTCTCCAACTGGCGAGTTCTTTCTGAAGCATCCATTTGGTGCAGGTTCTTAGACCAGCCTATCTAAGCCCTTTTTGAACCCCTTTCCTGTCTTTCTGGACTTCAAAATGATGACTTTTGTATGCTATCTTCCACCATTAGCATGTAATATTTTGAATAAATTAATTTTTTTAGTTTTCAACATTTACTTCCTTAAGCTTTTGAGTTTTAAATTTTCTTCCACTCCATTTCTGACCTCCTACCCAATACAGCATGCAATCTGATATAGGCTCTACTTACACATTCATGTTAGACATATTTTCACATTAGTCATAAAGTAACAAAGAATTAGAACTAATGTTAGAAACCATGAGAAAGAAGAAAGAAAACAAAACAACAAAATAAAAAGAGAGCAAACAGTATACTTCTATCTATGTTCGGACTCTAAAATTCTTTCTCTAGATGTCAATAGCATTTTCCATCACATGTCTTTTGGAGTTGTCATAGATTCTTGCATTGCTGAGAAGACCTAAGTCTATCAACGTCAGTCATCATACAATGTGGTTGTTACTTTGTACAATGTTCCCCTGCTTCAGGTCACTTCATTCAGCATCAGTTATTACAGCACAATATTATTACAATACACTGATGTACCACAACTTGTTCAGCTCTTCCCCAATTGATAGGCATCCCCTCAATTTCCAATTCTTTGCCACCATAAAAAATGCTGCTATTAATATTTTTGTACATGTAAGTCCTGTTCTCATTCTTATGATCTCTTTTGGGTACAGCCTTAAAAGTGGGACTGGGTACAAGGGTATGCACAGTTTTATAGAATTTTGGGCGTAGTTCCAAATTATTCTGCAGAATGAACAGTTCACAGTTCTATCACCAGTGCATTAGTGTTCCAATTTTCCCACGTCTTCTTCGACATTTATCATTTTTCTGTTTTGTCATGTAAACCAATCTGATAAGAGTGATGTGATACCTCAAAGTTGTTTTGATTTGCATTTCTCTAATCAATAGTGATTTAGAGCATTTTTTTTTCATATGATTACAGGTAGCTTCAATTTCTTCCTCTGGAAACTGCCTGTTCATATCCTTTAACCATTTATCAACTGGGGAATGACTCGTATTCCCATAATATAATTCAGTTTTCTACATATTTTAGAAATAAGGGCTTTTATCAGCAACACTTGTTGTAAAAATTATTTCCCAACTTTCTGCTTCTCTTCTAATCTTGGTTACATTGGCTTTGTTTGTGCAAAAACTTTTCAATTTAACATAATTAAAATTATTCACTTTGCATTTCATAATGTTCTCTATCTCTTGTTTGGTCATAAAATCTTCACTTTTCCATAGATCTGACAGGTAAAACATTCCTTGCTCTCCTTGTTTATAGTTACCTTTATATCTAAATCATGTACCCATTTTGAATTTATTTTGGTATGGAATATAAGATGTTGGTCTCTGCCTAATATCTGTGGTACTATTTTCCAGTAGCTTTTGTGAAATAATAAGTTCTTATCCCTGAAACTTGCGTCTTTGGATTTGTGACTACCATAGTATATATTGTATAGACTATAGTATATAGTAAGACTATTGCATCTTGTGTTCCTATTCTACTCCATTGATCCACCATCATTAGAGTATAATCTTGAAAGCAGGGACTATCTTTCTTTTTGTTTGTATTTGTTTTCCCTGAGACCTGGACAGTGCTTGATGTAGAATAAGAATGTAATAAATACTTTTTTCCTTCTTTCCAAAATTCCATGAGTCAGATGTTATAGATTGCATATATCGCTTTGATATATAGAGGATGAGAGAGTATGATAGATAAGAAAACTTCAGTGACTTCTCATTTCCAACTGAATGAAATCTAAATTCATCTCTCTGGCTTGCTGGGTATTCCACAATCTTTCTCCATCTTACCTATCTTCTCTAGTTTCCATGCCCAATACAACACAGGTTCTTTCTTATCAGGCATGCATTCCTCCCTGTGTCAGGGATATAATATTCACTCCTTTGTGTGTGGCACTCATACTGACCTCCTCACCTAAAATGTCCTACACGTTTCCCTCTGCCTACTACAATACTACTCATTTGGTAAGATTCAGCTCAAAGAAATTAAAAGACAGAAAAAAAGCTTCATCAGAATTCTGTTTGTAGGTTTAAACCCCTAGGCTACTCCAGTCTTCCTAGTCTCCTTCTTTTTTGAATTACAACTGTTTTTACAGTTTATGGCACCAAATTTCTTACCTGCCACTGTCTCAAATTGTTCATAGATGTAAATTTTGCTTCCCTAATGAGATTATAACCTCCTTGACAGCAGTAACTATGCTTTAAAACAAACAAACAAACAAACAAAAAACCCCTCACATTGTATCTAGCATAATACTGAGTGTATAAGTTATTTTAAATACTATTAGAGATAGATTAGTAGATAACAGACAAAATGGTTGGCTAGCACTTTTCAATTACATAGTATAAATGAATAATATTTACTTAAGTAAGCCTAGCCTGATATTGAAGGAGCATGGAATCCTTTATTTCAGTCTTTTTCCATCCCTTAGCAGACAGTAAGTAAATGGAAGAAAAGTAACAGAAGAGGAAAGTGTTGGGGAACTAGCTCTTGTATGTCTGGATGATGTTTACTCAGCCTTCATTTACAGCCTTCCTCAGGGCAAAAATGTAGGTGAGTTTGAATAGTATGGATCGATTTTAAGAGAAAAACAGTTGAGAGATTTGCCAGCAGGGCATTTGGAATAACTATTATTCTGAATTCTAGATGATCACTGAAATAGGTACTTGTTGGTGGAGTCTCAGAATGAATAAAAAATAAACAAGCAGGAAGGAACTAGAATAATTCTAACTCCTGTAACCAAAAAGACAGAATGATTCTGAAACACAACATCCTAGACATTGTAATCAACTATGATATCAAAGTGATGGAGAGAAAGGACAGAGTAGTTTGAAAAAGACACATAATATTGCCTCTACCCTTGTCCATCAGGAGGTTTTAAAGATGTGTGAGATGAATGAATGAGATAGATGAAGACAGTAATAGGAACACTTAAGAAACCTCCCTCATTTCATGACTTTATAATCTATTTTGAAGTTTAGGGTTATTCCTGATTGTGCTTCAATTAGGGAAAAATGATATTTTTCCCCCTTTAGGTAACACCTCATACTTTTGTAAAAACAGTTATTCTCTGAAAAGTTTTACTGAGATTGATTTCCATAGAAAATTCAAACCTCTGCAATTCATGTGGGTTTGTGAAAGTCGAGCATATCATCTCTTACAGATAGATAGTCATGGTTATAATGAACTAAGGACATCTCTGTTCCAACTAATGTGATTTTAGTTGGCAACAGTATAAAGGTGGACCTAATGATTTAACTTGCTAGTGGTTGTTTCCTTTTTTACAGACATGGAACAAACTTTTATTCTTTGATTGGGTGGAAAGAGGACAAATGGAGGCCACATAAAGGTTACCTGTCACTTCCATAAATGAATCCCATATGGATGTTTGATCTTCATAGTTAATGACATGTAAATTAGCACACTGCCTGAAATAAATTAGGCTTTGTATAAAAGAAATAAGGCCATGGGTGACAAGACATTTTATTAAAGGTTGAAAACAATTATTTGACAATTTGGGGGGGCAACTACCATGTGCAAGACATTGAGCTAAGCAACATAGAAAATGTAAAATAGACATTACTGGCATTGTCATTGTAAACAAATCTTATGGCTTAGCAAAGCATACAAGTCATGCAGAAATGTAATTATCACACAAAATAAAGTGTGAGAGGCACATGTAGTAATAGAGTACATGCTTGAATCATACTATAAAGATGGTTAGATCAGAGAAGGGAAATAATTTTTCTGGCCTTGGAGACAAGAATGTCTTCATGGACAAGATAGCATTTGACAGAGTGTGCCAGAGATGCCAGAGAGCAAGCTAGAGAGATGAATTTAGGTTTCATTCAGTAGGAAATGAGAAGCCACTGAAATTTTCTTACCTATCATACTCTCTCATCAATAGAAATTATATCATTAGGATTTAATACAACACAGGGCATTTCAGGGAGTTAGTGTGAATAAAGAAACCGAGGTGAGACACTTTGGGGAACTATTCAGGGAATAGCTAGTAGTAGAGTTGGGCTGGAGGTAAATAATGGGAGAAATTGTTGGAAAGATAGCTTGGGATCACATTGTGGAAGGTGTTGATTGCCAGGATAAGTCTAGATTTTATTCAGTAAGCAAAGGAGAGCCTGTAGTGCCAACATGATATTCACGGCAAGCATGTGTATTAGTCCTTCATTCCCAAAGAAGATCATGCCATCAGAGAAATAATGACATGACTTGCACTTGACTTTGTCAAGTGAGGGAGGGTTGTTCAGGTCACCAGCCTGAGTTTTCCTCCAGAGCCATCTGAATCCAGTGACCAGATATTCATCGGGATGACTGGAGATGACCCAGGATGAGGCAATTGGGGTTAAGTGACTTGCCCAGGGTCACACAGCTAGTGAGTGTCAAGTGTCTGAGGTGAGATTTGAGTTCAGGTCCTCCTGGTTCCCACACTGGTGCTCTATCCTTTGCACCACCTGGCTGCCCATTCACAGTAATTATGGCAGCCCTGAATATCCAGCGCAATTCTGAATCACAAAATACAGCGGACTCTCCCCATGGAAGAAAGCTCCTCCCAATACAGGTTCCGTGAGACTCAGAATTCTGTTTGACCCAGGCAGGTCACATGTGCCTATTAATGGATGGTAAAGACCTTCCCATTAAGAAGCAAAATTACATTAACAATAAGGAAAAATACATGATCAATACATTTGTCCTCAAGATCAGTCTTATTCATTACACAGGTTGGTGGAGCAACTGGTATCAATAGAACTTTAACAGGGATAACAGAAAATAAGTATATAAAGCAATATATTAGGCATCTTGTGTCAATAAAACTTTAAAAAAATATAACAGGGATCGCACAAGATAAGCACATAAAACAATAACTTAGGGAGGGGCTTGAGGACAAGCACCCTATCATTTTTTGAATAAATGGGACCCAAAATCTTAGGGTAAGGGTTCATGAAGGTCTCTTCTTTTTGCTGTCTATTTCTTTCTGTAACTCCTTTTACTTCTCCTCTAAGAATTTGGATGCTATACCACTTGGAGCATATATGTTTAGTAATGACATTGCTTTGTTGTCTATGGTGCTTTTCAGGAAGATATAGTTTCTTTCCTTATCTCTCTCTTTTTAAAAAATATATTTATTTTATTTATTTTTAATATTCTACAATCACTACCATAAAACTTAGATTTTTTTCCCCTACCTACTTCCCACCACCCCCTCCCTCCCCAAGACAGCATACAATTCTATATAGAATCTACACATACATTCCTATTAAACACATTTTCATTATACTCATGCTGTGTAGAAGAACTGAAATAAGTGGGAAAAATCATATAACAAACCAAAAGATGACACACACACACACACACACACACACACACACACACAAATGATATGCTACATTCTGTGATTGCATTCCACTTTCTCTGAATGTGGAATGCATTTTGTTTAGAAGACCATTGAGTGGGGCAGAGCCAAGATGGAGGACTAGAAAGACACACGTAGGCAGGGTCTCCCCACACAGCCCATAAAATACCTGTAGAGAGGGACTTTCAACACATTCTGGAGCAGCAGAAATGGAGAACAACAGAGTGGAGGAGATTTCCAGCCCAGGGTGATCTGAAACGCCCACAGGAAACGTCTGTTGCACCAGATGCGGAGGGGAGCCCAGCCCAGTCTTGGCCACCACACACAGCTCGAGAGCAGCCCTTGGGGGCAGAATCTCCAGTCTCAGAATCCCCAGTCCCTGTCGCAGCAGGTTCACAGATCCCTCAACCCACAGGCGCCAAAGGTCAGCGACTGTGTTTTTTCAGCTGGCCAGGAAGGGAGAAGGGCCTTCCATAGCTTTGGCCTTAGACAGCCGCTGCAGAGACCACATCAGCAGGCACAACAGCCGCATCCATTGTTGGAGCATACCCTGGAGGCACTGAGGAGCTGATTCTTGCCTCAGCCCTGTGTGGAGGCCCTGGGGGAGCTGGTCTTTGTCTCACACTGAATAGTGGCCCTGCCCATCCAGCTTATTTGAAAATCAGCCGCCTATGCTGACTTGGCGGAACTGGAGGCCAGGTGGCTGTGGAGAGGTAAGTGTTAAGATTCTGAGCACAAAAATCCCTCTCTGTGTCCAGACCAGTACATGCTTGATTGTGCCACCTTGGAGGAACTGAGATCTTACAGATTCCCAGAGTATACCCTACTCTTGACAAAGGACCCAAAAGTCAAGTAACTGGTAGGGAAAAATGCCCCCCAAAAGGGGAAAAATGACTGTAGAAGGTTACTTTCTTGGTGAACAGATATCTTCTCCCATCCTTTTGGATGAGGAAGAACAATGCTTACCATCAAAGAAAGACATAAAAATCAAGGCTTCTGTATCCCAAGCATCCAAAATAAATATTCAATGGGCTCAGGCCATGGAAGAGCACAAGGACTTTGAAAATAAAGTAAGAGAGGTGGATGTGGAGGAAAAATTGGGAAGACAAATGAGAGAAATGCAAGAAAATCATGAAAAGAGAGTCAATAACTTACCAAAGAAGACTCAAAAAAAATGCTGAAGAAAATAACACCTTTAAAAATAGGCTAATTCAATTGGCAAAAGAGGTTCAAAAAGCCAGTGGGGGGAAGAATGCTTTAAAAAGAAGAATTAGCCAAATGGAAAAGGAGGTTCAAAAGCTAACTGAAGAAAATAGTTCTTTAAATATTAGAATGGAAGAGAAGGAGGCTAATGACTTTATGAGAAACCAGAAATCATAAAACAAAACCAAAAGAATGAAAAAATGGAAGATAATGTGAAATATCTCATTGGAAATACAATTGGCCTGGAAAATAGATCCAAGAGAGACAATTTAAAAATTATGCGACTACCTGAAAGTCTTGATTAAAAAATAGCCTAGATATCACCTTTCATGATATTATCAAGACAAACTGCCTTGATATTCTAGAACCAGGCAGCAAAATAAATATTGAAAGAATCCACCGATCACCTCCTGAAAGAGTTCCAAAAAGAGAAATTCCTATGAACATTGTGGCCAAATTCCAGAGTTCCCAGGTCAAGGAGAAAATATTGCAAGGAATTGGAAAGCAACAGTTCACTTATTGTGGAAATACAATCAGGATAACACAAGATCTAGCAGCTTCTACATTAAGGGATCTAAGAGTGTGGAATATGATATTCCAGAAGTCGAAGGAACTAGGACTAAAACCAAGAATCACCTACCCAGAAAAACTGAGTCTAATACTTCAGAGGAAAAAATGGTCTTTCAATGAAATAGAGGACTTTCAAGCATTCTTGATGAAAAGACCAGAGATGAAAAGAAAATTTGACTTTCAAACACAAGAATGAAGAGAAGCATGAAAAGGTGAACAGCAAAGAGAAGTCATAAGGGACTTACTAAAGTTGAACTGTTTACATTCCTACATGGAAAGACAATATTTGTAACTCTTGAAACTTTTCAGTATCTGGGTACTGGGTGGGATTACACACACATACATGCACACACGCACACACACATAGAGACAGAGTGCACAGAGTGAATTGAAGAGGATGGGATCATATCTTAAAAAAAAATGAAATCAAGCAGTGAGAGAGAAATATATTGGGAGGAGAAAGGGAGAAATGGAATGGGGCAAATTATCTCTCATGAAAGAGGCAAGTAAAAGACTTTTAAGTGCAGGGAAAAAGGGGAGGTGAGAGAAAAAACATGAAGCTCACTGTCATCACATTCGACTAAAGGAAAGAATAAAATGCACCCTCATTTTGGATGAAAACCTATCTTACAATACAGGAAAGTGGGGGAGAAGGAGATAAGCAGGGTGGGGGGATAATGGAAGGGATGGCAGTGGGAGGAGGGAGCACTCTTGGTGAGAGATAGGATCAAAAGAGAGAATAGAAGAAACAGGGGACAGGAGAGGATGGAGGGAAATATAGTTAGTCTTACACAACACGACTATTATGGAAGTCATTTACAAAACTACACAGATATGGACTATATTGAATTGATTGTCTTCCCAAAGGGAATGTGTGGGGAGGGAGGGATGAAGAGAAGCTGGAACTCAAAGTTTTAGGTGCAAATGTCGAGTATTGTTCTTGCAGCTAGGAAATAAGAAATACAGGTAATGGGGTATAGAAATTTATCTTGCCCTTCAGGACAAAAGAGAAGATGGAAAAAAGGGAAGGGAGGGATGTTAGAAGAGAGGACACATTGGTGATAGGGGTAAATAGAATGCTCAGCATTTTGAGGTGGGGGAGGGGAGAAATGGGGAGAAAATTTGGAACCCAAAATTTTGTGAAAATGAATGTTGAAAACTTAAATAAATAAATTTAAATACCAAGAAAAAGACAATTGAGAATTTTTTTTATGTCCTTGCATTGCTATGAAGATCTAAGTCTGCTAGAAAAAAACTCTTGCACACTGTGCTCGTTGCTGTCCACAAAGTTCTCCTGGTTCTGCTCCTTTCTCAGATCGTACAAGTCTTTCCAGGCCTCTCTGAAGTCTTCTTGTTCCTCATTTCTTATGGCGCAATAGTATTCCATTACATTCATATACCATAATTTATTCAGCCATTCCCCAATTGATGGGCATCCCCTTGATTTCTAGTTTTTGGCCACTACAAAGAGTGCTGCTGTAAATATTTTTGTACATGTGGGACCCCTTCCCATTTTTATGCTCTCTCGAGGATACAGTCCTAGAAATGGTATTGCTGGGTCAAAGGGTATGCACAGTTTTGTAGCCCTTTGGGCATAGTTCCAAATTGCTTTCCAGAATGATTGTATGAACTCACAGCTCCACCAACAATGAATTAGTGTTCCAACTCTCCCATATCCTCTCCAACATTTATAATTTTCCTGTTCTGTCATGTTTGCCAATCTAATAGGTGTGATATGGTACCTCAAAGTTGTTTTGATTCGCATCTCTCTAATCAATAGTGATTTAGAGCATTTTTTCATATGATTATAGATATCTTTAATTTCTTCCTCTGAAAATTGACTGTTCATATCCTTTGACCATTTATCAATTGGGGAATGACTTGTATAGTCATACATTTGAGTCAGTTCTCTGTATATTCTAGAAATGAGGCCTTTATCCCCGAGATTAGCTGTAAAAATACTTTCCCAATGTACTACATCCCTCCAAATTTTGGTTGCATTGAGTTTGGTTGTGCAAAAATTTTTCAGTTTAATGTAATCAAAATTATCCATCTTGCTCTTCATAATGTTTTCTCTTTTTTAATAAAAAATTCTTCCCTTCTCCATGAATCTGATAAATACACTATTCCTTGCTCCACTAATTTGTTTATAGTATCAATCTTTATACCTACATCATGTACCCATTTGAGCTTTATTCTTGTGTAGGGTGTCAGGCATGCGTCTATGTCTAGTTTTTGCCCCACTGTTATCCAGTTTTCCCAGCAATTTTTGTCAAATAGTGAGTTTTTATCCCAGAAGCTGGGGTCCTTAGGTTTTTCAAACAGGAGGTTGCTATATTCCTTGCCTACTGTGTCTTGAGTGCCTAGTATATTCCACTTGTCTACCCTTCTGTTCCTTAGCCAGTACCAAGTGTTTTTGATAATTGCTGCTTTATAATACAATTTTAAATCTGGTAGCACTAGGCCACCTTCCCTAGCATTTCTTTTCATTACTCCCTTTGATATTCTGGACCTTTTGTTCTTCAAGATGAATTTTGGTATTTTTTTATCCAGTTCTTGAAAGTAATTATCTGATAGTTTAATTGGTATGGCACTAAATAAGTAAATTAATTTAGGCAGAATTGTTATTTTTGTTATATTGGCTTGGCCTATCCATGAGCAACTGATGTTTTTTCACTTACTTAGATCTGACTTTATTTGTGCAAAAAGTGACTTGTAAATGTGTTCATATAGTTCCTGGGTTTGTTTTGTCAGGTAATCTCCCAAATATTTTATAGTGTCTACTCTAGCATTAAGTGGGATTTCTCTATCTATCACTTGCTGTTAGACTTTTTTACTAATATATAGAAATGCAGAAGATTTGTGCAGGCTTATTTTGTAACCTGCAACTTTGCCAATGTTGGTTATTATTTCAAGTCGTTTTTTACTTGAATCTCTGGGATTCTCTAAGTATATCATCATGTCATCTGCAAAGAGGGATAACTTAGTTTCTTCTTTGCCTATACTTATTCCTTCAATTTCTCTATGCTGTCTAATTGCTATAGCTAATATTTCTAGTACCATATTGAATAATAATCATGATAATGGACATCCTTGTTTCACCTCTGATCTTATTGGAAATGGATCTATCTTATGTCCATTGCATATAATGCTTGTTGAAAGTTTTAGGTAGATACTGCTTATTACTTTGTGGGAAGTTCCCTTTATTCCTATGTTCTCCAGTGTTTTTAATAGGAATGGGTGTTTTATCTTGTAGAAAGCTTTTTCTGCATCTATTGAGATAATCATGTGCTTTTTGTTAGTTTTGTTGTAGATACAATTGATAATGCTAATAGTTTTCCTAATATTGAACTAGCCCTGCATTCCTGGTATGAATCCTACCTGATCATAATGTATTATTCTCACGACAAGATGCTGTATTCGTTTTTCTACAATCTTATTCAAAATTTTTGCATGTATATTCATTAGAGAAATCAGTCTACAAATTTTCTTTCTCTGTTTTGTCTCTTCCTGCTTAGGTATCAAAACCATATTTGTATCATAAAAAGAATTTGGGAAGACTCCTTCTTCCCCTATTTTCAAAAATAGTCTATATAGTATTTTAATTAATTGTTCTTTAAATATTTGATAGAATTTACTTGTAAATCCATCTGGCCCTGGAAATTTTTTCCTAGGAAATTCATTGATAGCTTGTTCAATTTCTTTTTCTGAGATGGGGTTATTTAAGTATTCAAATTCCTCTTCTCTTAATCTCAGCAATTTGTATTTTTTTAAAGTACTCATCCATTTCATTTAGCTTGTGGAAGTTGTGGGCATAAAGCTGGGCAAAGTAATTTTTAATTATTGTTTTAATTTCCTCCTCATTGGAGGTGAGTTCAACCCTTTCATTTTTGATATTAGTAATTTAATTTTCTTCTTTTAATCAAATTGACCAAAGGTTTATCAATTTTATTAATTTTTTCATAAAAATCAAATATTGATTTTATTTATTAATTCATTAGCTTTTTAATTTCAGTTTTATTAATCTCTCCTTTGGTTTTCAGTATTTCTAATTTGGTTTTTACTAGGGGATTTTCCATTTGTTCTTTTTCTAGCTTTTTCAGCTGCATGACCAAGTCATTGATCTCTTTTTTCTCTATTTTATTTATGTAGGCATTCAAAGATATAAAACTTCCCCTAATAACTGCTTTTGCAGTATCCCATAAGATTTGGTAGGTTGTCTCCTTATTGTCATTCTCTTGAATGAAGTTGTTGATTGTTTCTATGATTTCTTCTTTAACTCACTCCTTCTTTACGATTAGATTATTTAGTTTCCAATTGATTTTTGGTTTATCTTTCCATGGCTTTTTATTACATATATTTTTATTGCATTTTGATCTGAGAAGGATGCATTGATTTTCTCTGCCTTTCTGCACTGGATTGTGAGGATTTTATGTCCTAGTACATGGTCAGTTTTTGTATATGTGCCATCCTTAGTGATCTTTCTAGCCCCAGGAGCTGCTCCCCTTGTTCCAGGGTTTTTCCCAGAGATATTCTCTGGGCTTTTCAAGATCAAGAAGTGAAGGGAGATAACAATTGTTCATCATTCCGCCATCCTTGCTCACAGAACCAAAAATTGTGAAGATCTCTCCTTTCATAGCTGTTTCCTGCTGAAATTGGATATAAAGCTGTCCCTGTCCCAAGAGGTCCCATTCAAGTGTCACTTCCTCATGAGGCATCTAGAGCTTAGGTGACACATCACAGTTGTGTGCAGGGGGTGACAACCAGATTAAACAATTAGGCATCTGCAGGTGGAGGGTATTAAGGCTGAAGCAAACAAAGCTGACAAACAAGGTGCACAAACAAAAAGCCAAAAGGAAACAAGAAGACAATACCCAGAAACAGGGTAGATATATCAACCACACATCAACACATGAACCACAGTTTTGCAGTCCTCGAACCCACTATTATAGCCTCCTTCCCTGTTGTTTACTGTGTTCTAATTTGCAGTTTAGGGGTAATCATTCTGACTAGAGGTAGACTTTCTTTAATCTGAGCTGGGTCCTGGCCAGCTCCCCATTCTCCCTACAGATTTGATGAACTTGGATACGATGTCTCAGGAGGATGTGTAGGGGCAGTTCTTATTTCCCTGCTCAGTCTAATATCAAACCCCTTTTCTCACTACATTTTTTTATTATTCATTAGTTAGAATGCCATCTCTTCTTCCAAAATCTGCCCTTGGTCTCAATAGAGTAGCAAACGATGTTTTTTTTTTTTTTGTCAATCTATTCTGACTTTGAATCTTCTGGCTATTTACTCTTCTCTCTTGATGAAATTTATCTTTTTCACTGATTCTCAACATCCAAGATATCAATGATTCTCTCAACCTTTGGATGAACTGCCTCAAAAGATCTGTGACCTCCTGCTGAGTAAAATCCTCAATCACCTCCCCAAACACTGCTTGGCCCCATTGATTTTCCTATTGTGCTTCTTCCTATGAAGCCACCCATGCATCTTTTCTCTTGTTACTTTTTTGCTTCATTTTATGAGTTAAACTAACACCTATTTCTTCTACCACCTGAGACCACCCCCCCTCCCAGCTTGCTCTTCTAAAGGAGAATTTGCACCATGAAAAGACTCTCATGCAAACCAGCCAACTCACTTTCCATCTGAGTCTTCTCCTCCAGCAGCTTGTCTTTGCTTTTACACACAATTCAATAGCTTTTTAGCAAGTCCCAGACTCTCCTACATACTCCTGCCATTCTTTCCCTGGTTCAATTAGTATTCCCTGGAAACATATTTCTAAATCTCTGGGTCCTCCCTTCTGTAGCCTTGGTTCCCAGTTTTTCACAGAGCCCAGTGCCTTTTTTAGCCCATTCTCTTGATAAGGAGGAATAAGGCAAATCCTTTTATCCTGGGACATCCATTTCTTACTCTGCTTCTTCTGCCTTTCTGTCTTCAAGTAGAGGTCTGATATTTTGCAATCCCATCCCTGTCACCATTTGTAGCATCAACATAATATTCACAGTGCCAAATGCAGCCATGAATACCCTGGCACAATTCTGAATTGCAAAATACAACAAACTGGCCACATGAAAGAAAGAAACAAAACATTTATTCAGACACCAGAACACCAAATCCATCATAGTAACAAAAATCTATACACAATGGCAATGCAGAGAACAACACCATCCCCAAGCCTTCTCTTTGCTAGGATTCCCACAAACCAGCTCCATTAAACAACATTGCAAACAAGCTTTTTTACTCCCACTAGCCAGAAGCCTGCAGCCTTCCTAGCTCTGACTGATCTCTGACTAACTTTCTCTCAGCTCTTCTCCAGTTCTATCTCTTCCTGGTCCACCTTTCTGCTCCACACCTTCCTGTTCTAGGAGTTCAGCAAGCTCCTTTCACCACAGACTCCATGAAACTCAGACTTCTATGTGACTCAGGCAGGTCACATGAGTTTATTAGTTGATGGGAAAGTTCTTCCCATTAAGAAGCAATATTCCATTAACAGTAAGCAAAAATGCATTAACAATGTAGAACCATTGATAACTTTTGAGTTAAGCATTGAGAAAATAATTTCTTGGTGTTTAGACATATGTTTTAGGAAGTTTGGGATGTAAATTCACATTCCTTCTCTAACACTTATAAACTCTTACTTTTGGTGAGTCATTTAACCTTCATGTTTCTCAGACTATTCCCTATACTTTATCTTCTAATCTGAATCATAGAAAGGCTACAATCTGAATCAGTAGAGAGTTCTTTACCAAGAGTTCCTTATATTGACAGAAATCATAGTTTATAACATCTTATCTCCTGTGTGTAAAATTGCCTCTATATGTAGAGTTCACTCTATTAGAATTTCTTTAATTTAGTGTGTGTAGATGACCTTTGTGAGTTTTGGAAAGATAGTCAAAATTTAGAAATACAAACTAAATTAAAATGTACCTATTTGAGAAAGAAAGTCATAGATTTTCTGTAAGACACAGAGGCCACAAATCTTTCAGGAATTGTTGTTCTATTTTTATTAGGCTTGTATTGCAGAAAGCATAATGTAGGACTTCTCCTGGGGATTGTGAATTTGTTTAAAATATTTCAATAGTTATATTTCAGTATAATTGACTTCTTTTGTGTTCTATGTTATGTATTTTAAAACATTTTTCTGAGAAGGGCTTTACTATATGCCAAAAGAGATCCCAGACAAACCAAAAGTTAAGAAACCCTGATTAATAGGATAAAGAAAATTTTCCATAGAACAATCATTAGTGAAAGGAATGTATATGTTCCAAATTATGATCTGGTATGATTTTCTGAAGGGATCTATTGTACTCTATACTATTCATGAAGAAATTGAGTTGATGGGAAAAATCTAGAAGGGTATAAGAAAATATAAGAAACAATCACACAAAACATGCTTCAGCAAATCAGACCACTGGTCAAAATAACCTTTACATAATGACTAATACTTGCTGCTTCAAATAAGGGTTATCTTAAGGTCTCTTTCCCTTAATGAGCCTTTCTTATTACATGAAGTTTTACATGGGAAAATCTATAATTCTTTGAAAATAAATGAGTATCATATCTTCAAATAGAAAATGCAATGATTTTGTCTTACTGTGTATGGTTTAACTAAGTTTATGGAATACTAGTGATCCAAAACATGTCAGGTCCAACAACATAACTTCAACTTTGGGCTCCCTTTCAAGTTTTTGGGTTTTGGGATGATAAGTTTTTTACTACAATAAGGATACTTATTAGGTGCTTATTTTTTGTAGAATAATATATTGCATTTAGAAAATTGCACAACACTTTTAATGTTCTATAACTCCTCCCTAACATACAAACACAAATATACATGCACACAACCACACATAAGCCTTTTTAGTACTAATATTCTGGTGGTGCTATGCGGTTGCAAATATGAAACAGAAAAGTATAATGCAAAAATAAATGGTATTAAGTGAATAAATTATATTCCAATTCAATAAACACTTACCAAGTGCAATTACTGTGCTGCATAATAAATCATAAAACATAAAGATCATTCAATCCCTGTCATCAATGGGCTTGTCTTAGATGAGGGGGTATACAACATGTACACAATTAAGTGCAGTATAAAGAAAACTGAGGGGGACTAAAAACTTTGGGGAAGGGGAGTCAGGGGATATTTCACAGAGTAAGTGCCACCTAAGTTGAACCTTAATAAAAGAATACTGTTTAAAGAGGGAGTGTTGAATGAATGAATGAACAAAATATTTATTAAAGACTTATTATGTGCAAAGCCCTGACTTAAATGCTGAGCAATATACTTAAAAAAGTAAGATAGTTCTTTCTCTCAAAGAACTCCCATTTTAATGAGGGAGACAAAACATATGGAGAATTTCAGCAGCTAGTCAGATGGAAAAGTCCACAGTGATAGAGGTAATGCCTCTTCTTTAACCTTACATTTAATGTCACTATTCCTAGGGTTTGGGGGTTTAGTTTCATTTCAGGAATTATCCCTTTCAGGGGCTGAGAAGAGATTATGGTCAAGAGAGTCCTGACTTGACTTCTCTGGTACATACTCACTCCAGACTGTCCCTCAGGGTGCCTTGTTACTTCAGTTGGATTGCTTTGCTTGCCCTGTGTAGCAGCTGTGGGGATGGCTGGCCCTTTCTCTGTAGGATTTACTTTCCCAGATGATGATTGTGAGGGTGCATCTGAAAGCAGAAATATTAGTCTGGGAGATGTTTGTACTTTCATGACTTCTGTGTCTATCTGCCTGTTGGTGGCAATTGATAATTAGTTGTTGCTGCTGCTGATAAGGAAGGTTGGCCTCTTCTTCGCAGTGATTTCTCCCCTTGATAATGACTGTAGGGGCTGGGTCAGAAGCAAGTGGGATGGTTTCTTTTCTTGGGGAGGGATGCTACTACAACTAAAGATCTTGGGTTCAAGATATTACGCTTTCCCCATCCCAGTCTTTAGGGACTTACCTGACACATGCTGCATCCTTTCTCTCCCTCAGTTATTATTCAGAGATGAATACATAGTGCATTCAAAACATGAGGGGCAACTCTCTTCAGATAGATGAAGGAATCTTGAATGTATGAAATCACTAGTAGTTTAGTTAAATTGAAACACAGTTCACAAACAGGAGTAGTAAGTAAAAGGCCAGAAAAGTAGGTAGAAGCCAAATTACAGAGAACCTTAAATGCTATAAAAATGCTTTATCCTCAGGCAATGGGGAGCCACTGAAAGATTTTGTGCAAGGGAGTAAAAAGATTACACCAATGCTTTAGAAAGATCACCTTCATAGCTTTGTGGAGGACATCTATCAGTACCTGTTTATGAGACAGACACTACAAATGAACAATGAAATGGACCTAAATTTACCAGTGAGGTCTTTTTACCATTAAGAAAGAGTACAGTTCTTTTACAGAATCTGAACTTTTGGCTGAAAACAAAGGATCATCTTTTCTATACCAGTATACTTCCAGTGAAATTTTCATGGTTAAAAGTTATAGAATGTTACAATATCTGAAGAAATGAAGCTAAAGGTCATCTGAAAGTCCGTGGAGAGGGACAGGGTAGATATTGGAAAGATGTAATACATTCCAAAAGAGGAGTTATATAGATGGTAGAAAGAAAGAATGTCAGAGAAATTTTTTATTACAGTCAATAGCTTTCATGCTATTTTTTTCTTTTACTTCTTGCAATGTGAAGAGATTTTAAGAAAGATATTCAACTCATTTCACAGAACCTAAGTAGTAAATTTGTGGGAATCCAAAAAAGAAAAGATACATTAGATGGCTTGTGATTCTTCTCATTGGAGGATAAACCCACATCATAGGTTTATTAGAATTTTGACGTTCTGGATTGGGATGGGGAGAAGGTATGTGTATGTGTGTGGGTCAACTAGAAACAAGAAGACAGATTTGGAAGTATTACGATAGCTTAGAGGAGAATTGATAGAAACTGGAACTAGGATGGAGGATTTGTGGGAAAGAGATAGAGTCAAGTGACATATTTATTGGATGTGGGGAATGGGGAAGAGGGAAATGCCAAGGCCGACACTGAGGTTATGAACCTGCTTGACTGTGAATACGAATGATGTGCATCAAGTGCCCTTGGAGCTATCCTTACAGTTGGGAGGGAACAAGGGAAGATTTTGATTAAGTAGGTGGTATTTGCATTGGACTCTGATGGATGGGGAGGATTTATCCAGTATGGAGCTTGAGGTAGAATATCAAGAAGATCCTATTTCAGGCACAGAAAATAAATGAATAAAGAAGGCATAGGGCAAAAAAAAATAACACAAGCATTTGAATTGGGTTGTTGTGTTGGCCCTATCAACAGAATATATGTTCAAGGAAGAAATTATGGAAGACTTGCAAAAGGACAGGAAAAGAAAGCTAGGTCAATAGTTAGCAAACGGGGGAAAAGACCTTTCAATAATATGTTGTACACGTTTTTTAATCCAGTTGACAGTCAGGCTCAATTTTAATAAAATTGACATGGATCTTTTTACATTTAAATGGATTATTATCATTTGTTTGACTGTCTAAGGCCAAAATACTAAATGTAAGGAGCTCAGAGTTCCAGAAATTTATCCTGGAGGCAGATAGGTAGATAGCGCTAGAGTCAGGATGTGTGTTGGTCCATCATTGCCAAAGAATGCCATGCTATCAGAGAAATAATGACATGACTTGCACTTGACTTTATTTTGAGTGAGTGAGGGTTGTGCAGGTCACCAGCCTCACTTCTCCAGAGCCATCTGAATCCAGTGATCAGATATTCATCAGGATGATTGGAGATGACCCAGGATAAGGCAGTTGGGGTTAAGTGGCTTGCCCAAGGTCATACAGCTAGTGAATGTCAAGTGTCTGAGGTGAGATTTGAACTCAGATCCTCCTGACTCCTGCACTGGTGCTCTATCCATTGCACCACCTAGCTGACAGAGTCAGAATAGAAATGAATTCAATCCTGTCTCAGATGATGACTAGCTGTGTGACATTGTTGCTGTTCAGTCATGTATGACTCTTTACAATCCTACTTAGGGTTTTCTTGGCAAAAATATTGGAGTGATTTGTCTTTCTTTCTCCAAGTCCCATGGCAAGTCATTTAATATCTTTCAAGATTCAATTACCTTACCAATAAAATAAGAATGACTATTTCACCTCCTTTATATGGTGAGGATAAAATAAGATAATAAATATAAAATTGTGAATCTTAAAGCACTATGTAAATTTTGTTAATATTATTATTGCATAGTCAAATAAAATTGCTGAAGTGTCATAGAATATTTTTTTCTAATGAACTTTTTATGTATTCTAAATATAGCTAATAGGAAGTCCTTAAATTATCATACAATTTGATATTTAGGAGTGGAGGAGACAAACATCAAAGACAAAAGGGAAAACAATGCCCTTGCTTTAATTATTGCTACATAAGGAATTATTTTGGGTTTTACATGCTTATAATATAGCAAAAATCATGCATTACTATAAATATTTGGGGGTCATGACAGAGTAGAGGCATTTATTATGCATGATAATGTATGTAAGAATGAAGGACAACCTTCATATCCATTTTTTGTTAGTAATATGATGAAAAGATGAAAAGTAAGATACCTTGCTTCCCATTTCATCACCAGGTAACTGTGAAATTTGAAAAACTAAAGACTAAAAGAACAATTTTAGATGGTATTAATGCAATTAAAATTCTCAGTTTAAAAGGGCTCAGTTGTCTATTAGCAAGTTCAAGCGACAAAAGCATTTGATGAATCTTTGTTTGCTTTAGGAGACTTTACCCAAAAAACATATTTATTGTGTAAGATGACTAATAAAAAAGCACCAGAGGAAAAAAGGCTCATATAACATTAAAATACAAGAGATATATTGACAGAGTCAGAAGGTTAATTAAGAAGTCTATTAGTGATGACAACAAAACTGGAACACTTTTCATCCAGGGTGACACTCAAGAGATGAGTATGTTTTGCAAGCAATACTGAGATGTGTCACACACTCTGACCTTTATAATCACCTTTAAGTCAAGAAAAGTGTTCCAGTCTACCTCGCTTATTCTCTGATCAAATAATATTTCCATGAAATGTGCAGAAAAATTAACAAAGATTTGTGTCAGAATTAAAAAAATAATAATATCCCTCAGCTTACTGTATGATTTTAGTCCCAAGTTTTGAATTGCTACTGTAGATGAAACAGGAAGGTCAGAGCACCTGACTCATTCTTCCTGATTTTAAACTTATATGCAGAATTTCTATGAGAGTAATTTGAAGGATAGATTTGAGGCACGAATATTACTGTAAATATCACACATTTTCTGAACAAGAATAAGAATGGTTCACAGAGGTAATACTAAGAAAACTGTGTTTTTAAAGAGCCACCTACTTCAATATTTATAATGATGATGATGATGATGATGATGATGATGATGATGACGATGACGATGATGATGATGATGATGATAACAAGGAATTGTTGGGGGGGACAATAATAGTCTAGCTCAGAAAAATGGATTGTAAGGACGACAGGCACACATATAAAACGAAGGCACTGGAATAAGTCATTTTGCTGGTATGAAAGCATATGTACTACTTAGTAGACCCTAAAAAGTCTAAGATCAGCTTCTTTGCTTTCAGAGTATCTGTACCTCACAGGCATAGGTGTAGAAGCAAAGTTACACTTTTGGAAACAACTAAAACATTCTATGAAGAGTTAAGAAATTTTAAGATGGCTTTCAGAGGGAATATGAACTTTTATTTCATTGGATAAAAATTCAGTCCAAGGAAATTAATGTCATACGATGAAGTTTCTTATATGAAATTTGTGTGTTACTGAGAAAAAAGATAAAATGTAAATGAGTAAACTGATATCCAGTGAAAAATTCAGAAGCAGGCATATCATTATGGGAGTATAGATTTAGTGCATGGCACATTTTTGTTAAGTGTTATTACTGACCTTTCAATTCTGTCCCCTTGCACCACCACTACAGCTCATGATCTATATATGCCAATGTGTATAATGTTGCAATGTGCAATATTTTTATTACTGTGCTTTCCAGTTTGGGATAGATAACTACTAAAATTGGATTAATTTAAATTGTTAAGTTTGATTATGCCCAATTTTTATAAGAATTGTTGAGCATCTGATGAAGTTTAGGAGGGAACCTGGATGTGGATTCATTCAGATAAAGATGTAGGATATCCAGGTGCATAAAGGAACAATTTCATCTACAGAAGAATTGAGTTAAATACAACTGAATTGAGTATTTTTATCCTTTGTCCCATGTTATCTTGTGAAGCCAGCCACTTCTTTTAATTTTATGAACATTTGTTAAAACTTTCCTGAGCAAGTAGTTTAATTTAGATGTAGCCAAAGGATATGTAGAGAAGACTTCTTACAGTTTCAAGGAAAACATAGTAAAATATGTTCTAGGGTGAGCAAAAATACCAGGAATCATAAATGAGTGAACATAGAGATGAGCAAAATGTACTGTAACCAAATCAAGTTCTCCAACCTTATGAAGCATGGTCTGTGGCTCAAAAGAAAGAATATAATGAGAAATAATAAAACCAATCGATTTTATGATGTTCTAGACAAAGAAGAGATTGTAATGTAGAATTCAATAAATGGACATATCCATTTTTGACTATGTGGTGAATATTACATGCAAAACATTGGAATCCTATTCATCAGTTTCTTGACACAGATATGGGCACATGGAGATCATTCTTTAAACAACAGGAGGTAACAATTAGAGCAGGAATGGATGGACATGGCTTTTAGACTCAGAGGTTGCACCCACAAGTAGGAAAAGAAGGCATCTAAATTAGAATTGCACAGTCTTTGTTTTTGGTTTACAGCTGTTAAACTGTTAAATCTTATGGAAAGTTATGTCAAGGGTGTGTAGGAATAGCTTTAAACTGACTTTCAAGCATTTGTTAAATTTCCTGTGTTAACATTTACTCCCCAGAAATTATAAATGATTACAAATCAGAGCATTTTTTAATTGACCATACTTAAGAAAGTGTTAATAATGCAGATTAAACTTATAAGTGTGTGTGTGTGTGTGTGTGTGTGTGTGTGTGTGTGTGTGTATTTAAGCATATTTCTCACCCCACCCCAGGTCCCCGTTATGAAACATTGACCAGGACATTTCTGCTTATGGTTCAGTGTGCAGTAGAGTGTATCTGAAGGGGCCAAGTAAACGTCCTGAAAGTTTCGAGGAGCTTTGCTGAGGTTGCCTCTGCATTTCTCACAGGGGTTGTTTTGTGTGATGATGGCTGCTATACCTCTACCAAAGGGAACAAGAGCTTATTTGGAGCTGCCTTCAGGATATCTCTGGGTGCTCTACCATATGGTGTAGACCTGCTGTAACACAGAATCCTACTCTGAGTGTTGATGACCCCTCCAGCAGATTCAATCTACAAACCTCTGTTAATGGACTGAGTAACTTCTTTATGAGCATCAAAGATCATCCAGCAATGGTGAGATAGGGAAAGGAGACATCTTACCTGGCATTGAGACTGTCTTTGTATAATGTCAAAATATTTGATGAAAAGTGAAATTTGCTAGGCATCCAAATACATGGTCATCATGGAGAAAACACATTAGGTTATTTTCCTGTACATTTTCTTATACATTTATCCAGATACATAAACTTAAATCTTACAATTTTTACCTTTAACCAATTCAGAATAATAGTGAATACTTTGTTGGCCAATTTATATAGTGATTTGTGAAGAGTTCCCTGATGCATCACACCATACTGTTCTTTCTGTCTATAAAAGATAGTTCATTAAATTCTAATCCAATGGTCTCAATAAAATAGGAACAATGGGGAAATAAAAAGTTGAAGAAAGGGCAATACTTGCTATACATATCCTTTGTATTCATTCCAAACCGTCACAAAGGTGAACAATCAATTTCCAAGAAGAAAGAATGGCATGTTCTTCTAATAACTGTCATGACATTTTAATATATACAGGAATAGAAATCTAATTGTAAACACTGAAAGTAGAAAATATTTGCAATGTATTTCCCAAACCATATAATGAAGGCTGGTGTACAAGCCTACTGAAAATATATTTGCTCAGTGACATGAAAGGCCATAGAGAAGTCTAGTTCTCCTATATAAACTTCAGCAAATATCAAAAAATGATCCCAGAAAAGCTAAGGATTAAGAAACAAAAATATCAATGTCAACAAAAGAATTGTAAGTAATATATTTAGTCTAATTGAGAGCTGAACAAAATATGACTAAAAGCTGTTGGAGAAGGTGATCATATCAAGGAAACTGGCACTATCTCACTCAGGTAAATACGCCACAAATCTGGGAGAGGAGAAATGTAGGGGAAGCCTGTTTGAACTCTCACAAAAAGACCAGAAACTATCCTGACCAATATCTTCTAAGACAGGGGTCACATTACATTAAAAGCTTCAGTAATCTGAGATATAAAGCCAGAAGAAGCTTGGATAGAAACAGCCCCTAAAATGGAAAAGAAGGCAGAGTTCAGTCATTTACTCCTTGGAGACTATATGACAGAATACCGAGTCAACTAAGCTCTTTATCACCAGTACCACAAAGGTTATTCAGGAACCCCAAGTCCAGAATGATCTCAAAGATTTCACTGCTGCTTTCCAGGATCGTAGCAGGAGATAAGATCAATTCCTGACAGGGTATCACAAAAAAGGAAGACAGGGTATGGATGGGGTGAGCACCTGCAATGACTCACTAGGAGAATAAGGTGAAAACCAAGCATGGAATCATGATAGTCATAGTGCCAGCAACTCCATCTGATTTGGCAGCAACATTCAAACTAAAGAGAAGACAGGAACAAATTCATCCCATGCAAGAGAATTCAAAGAACTAAACCTGAAATATTAGAAAACAGAAGAAACAGAAGAAAACACCAAAACAGTAAAGAAAATGGAGTAGACCCAGAAAAAAATGAGTAACCCATGACAATATAAGCAGCACCTCAGAGAGGAAAAAAAAAGTCTTGACTGTAAGTAGTATGACAGTTACCAGAAGATATGGAGTAAGAGGATTTTTTTTAATGAAATGAAAGTTTGGAAGAAAAAATGACAAGAGAATAGATACCTTAAAACAGAAGGTTAAAAAAGTTACTCAAATAGCAGAACTTCAGTACATAAAAAAACAAATATTAGAACAAAATCAAAGAGGTTTTTAATAGAAGAAAATGTATGATATCTACTCTCAAAGACAACTGATCCAGAAAAAGTCAAACCCAAAGAAATTAATCATTAGATTTTTTGAAAACCACAACCAAGCAACAATGACAA
Organism: Notamacropus eugenii; assembly: GCF_028372415.1. NCBI lineage: Eukaryota > Metazoa > Chordata > Mammalia > Diprotodontia > Macropodidae > Notamacropus > Notamacropus eugenii. The sequence continues at coordinate 340,429,731 of NC_092874.1, read as the reverse complement.
AAGCTAGACACTATTTAAAAGAAGTAACCCTCTAAAGTGAAAAGTAGAAAGCATTCTCCTGAAAGAAATTCACAACGAAAGATCCCAAGAAATGTCAGAACCAAAATTTAGAACTCCAAATTAAAAAAGAGAATATTATAAATAGTCAAAAAGAAAAAAAAACAAATTCTATAGAATCTCATTTAACTTCATGTATGACCTGTCATGATTACTACAACAAAAGAGAGAAGAAGATATTCCAAAGGACAAAAGATAAAGGTTTAAATCAAGAATAGTGTACTTTACCCTGCAAAATGAACTGTAATCTTATTGAGGGAGGTGCCTTTAATAGAATAGGAAGATTTAAAATGTTCCATAGGAAATGGAAATCCAGAAATGAGTGAAAAAATGAATTCTAAACATAGAAAAGGAGAAATGTAAAATGCTAAATACATTTGATCAATTGGAATAGGCTAAACAATGATGAAGTTGAATAGGGGAGAAGAGATAAGTATCCCTTTAGAATCCGAATGTCTCCTAGTGTCACTACCTGAGTTAAATAAGATAAGAGAAGAGAAAGGTTGGAAAATATACCTTTGGATTTCAAACAATATGCCTCAGCTGCTATTTCACCCTGCAACTTCATTATCTGGGGTTTCCTTACCCTGAAACATCATCCATCCACTCTCCTGAGGTCTTCTCACCGACTGTCATGTTTCTTTGCTTTTTCCTCAGGAAAGTTCTTCCCAGGACTCCCATTTTAGGAAGGGCATGGGTTAGCTAACTTTCATTCTTCTCTTGGCTCTGCTTCTGAATCTGTACACTTCAACAGCATCCCCTCTTCCACTCTCAATTCCAACTTTTCAACTTCCTTTTGCATGTTGCGTTACTCCTATAAGAAGGTAAACTACTTTAGTGGAGGGATTTTCTTTATGCTTTCTTTATATATTCCCATTGCTCAGTATATGGGCATGGGACATAATGACAGCTTGATAAATGCTTGTTGCCTTGTGTAGGGAAGAAATGAAGAAGAAAGTGGAGAAACTTACTATTTTGCCTAAATGAACACTTGTCCAAGAAGAGTTTTCAAATATGGAAGAGGGGAGCAATAATAACAAAACTTCACTCCTATATGAACTAAATAAAGGAGAAGTGAATATATGTATAATGCGCTATGAAATTGAAAATTGTTTTATCTTATTTTCCTTTATTGTGAGTCTAAATTTCTTGCCTTTGAAAGGTTACTCACGTAGCATCAAGTCACTGGGGTCAAAACTCTATTCTTGTGCTTTGCACCTCCATCCTTTTAACTTTATTCACCACCAACATTCCGGAAGAACTTGTTTAACCTAAAAGTGAAACTTAATCTATGCTGTAGTAGCAACTCCCAAAGTCCCTGAATCACATTAAAGGAATTTACTAAGGGGGAGGGTCCAAATATTGTAATATCAAGCTGATGTTAGAGGGCTTTTTTTTTTTTTTTTTTTTTTTTTTACTTTTGAGCCAATCAAAGGACACACCTATGTCGCTCAAGATTTTGCTCTGTCGCCTTGTAAAACACTATGGAAGTCTCTGTCAGCGTTCACTCAGGGCTTTTGATCATTGAGATCCCATTGACCCCATTCATTGGCAATTGCTTTTCATCCTAATAAGTTAATCATGCTAGGAACTTTTGTCTCTCAGACAGGGATGGAGAAATATGTTAAACTTACTAGGGACATAGGTAAGGACAGAAAAGGTGAGGAAAGACAAGAGGGAGAACTGAATCAAACAGAAGTAATGAGAAACAAAATTAATTTCATCTTCAGATAGTTGGTCAAAAAGAGTGATTAAAAAAGAGAAGGCATAAAATTTCAAAGATCTAGGTCTTGTTTGGTATAGAAAATAACTTCAGAGGATTAAAATAAGGTCTCTTCAATTAGAGATTATTAATGTTGATCAGATTGCTTCTCTTTCTCCACCACCAGGTTCCTTATAAACATTATGAAGAGAGAAAAAGAAGAAAATGTAGAAGAAATTATGAAGGAAGGAAATATACAATATACAATTAATAATCATTTGAAACACAAAGATTTAAATAGAGTTAGAACGTAATTTAGTAATTTGAAGGTGAATTTAAAAAGCAAGGATAGATATTATGATTGTAAAGCAAATAAAATTAGAAATGCTTAAAAGAAAAAAGCAGGAATGCATAATGGTACCATATATAATTAAATCGCAATTCTCTTTCTGTCTCTGTCTCTCTCTGTCTGTCTCTGCCTCTCTGTGTCTCTCTGTGTCTCTGTCTCTGTCTCTCTCTCTCTCTCTTTCTCAAATGGAAAAACATAGCACTTAAACACATGAAGATAAAGTTAGTCAAATTGTATGTAGAAATAGACAATAAAACTTGAATAAATAACAATCTCAATTTATTGCTTTCAAACTCACATAGTTCTTTAAAAAAAGGATCTAAGATAAGTAAAGTATGTGAATAGAATTTTGGAAAAGTTATATGTGATAGTTCTCTATTCTTTACTGAGTGGGAACAGGAAAAAAAAAACACATGACTATCTCAGGTGTACACAGCAAATTTACAAAAGTATGATATGCAACCAGTGAAGTAAAAGTATTAAATGCATCCTTACTGACTACAATACAATGTGTGCTTCCTCCTCTGATTCTTAGTTTTCATGGCAATCTGAAAGATTTGGTTTTAATCTCACCTTCAGAAAACTTTCGAAGATGGCAGAATAGAAAGATGCACATACGCTAGCTCCAAACCCACAGCCCATAAAATATCTGTAAAAAAGATTCTGGAGTAACAAATTCTGGAGCAGCAGAAACCACAGAAAAACAGAGCAGACGAGATTTCTGTTCCAGAGAGAAGTGTTGTGAAAGGTCCGTGGCGCACCAGACCGGGAGCCAAGCTCAGCCCTGCCGTGGCCGCATGGCACCACGAGGAGCAGATCCGAGCAGGTATCAGGGACAATATCTCCAGTGGCTGCACTGGCCCCTCTACTCACAGGTGAAAAGGGTCTGTGAGAGAGTCTTTTTGGGTGGCAGACAGGGGAGTGGGGTGCCCCCATAACTCAGGCCCCCTCGGGAGGCAGCAGCGGAGGAGGGAGCAGACAGGGGCTCCCCAAGCAGGCAGGAGCTCGGATCCATTGTTGAAGGTCTCTGCATAAACCCTCTGAGGGAACTGAGCCCCGTGAGGCAGCCCTGCCCCGACATGAGCACCTGAACTTAATCTCACACTAAATAGCAGCCCCGCCCCCCGCACAAAGCCCTGAGGCTGGGAAGCAGCATTTGAATCTCAGACTCCAAGTGCTGGCTGGGAGGATCTGGAGGCCAAGTGGGTGTGAAGAGAATATTCAGAAGGCAAGTCACTGGCTGGGAAAATGCCCAGAAAAGGGAAAAGAAATAAGACTATAGAAAGTTACTTTCTTGGTGAACAGGTATTTCCTCCCTTCCTTTCTGATGAGGAAGAACAATGCTTACCATCAGGGAAAGACACAGAAGTCAAGGCTTCTGTATCCCAGCCCACACAATGGGCTCAGGCCATGGAAGAGCTCAAAAAGAATTTTGAAAATCAAGTTAGAGAAGTGGAGGAAAAGCTGGGAAGAGAAATGAGAGACATGCAGGTAAAGCATGAAGAGCAGGTCAGCACCCTGCTAAAGGAGACCCCAAAAAATGCTGAAGAAAATAACACCTTGAAAAGTAGGCTAACTGAATTTTCAAAAGAGCTTCAAAAAGCCAATGAGGAGAAGAATGCTTTGAAAAGCAGAATTAGCCAAATGGAAAAGGAGGTTCAAAAGCTCACTGAAGAAAATAGTTCTTTCAAAATGAGAATGGAACAGATGGAGGCTAATGACTTTCTGAGAAACCAAGAAATCACAAAACAAAACCAAAAGAATGAAAAAATGGAACATAATGTGAAATATCTCATTGGAAAAACAACTGACCTGGAAAATAGATCCAGGAGAGACAATTTAAAAATTATGGGACTACCTGAAAGCCATGATCAAAAAAAGAGCCTAGACATCATCTTTCATGAAATTATCAAGGAAAACTGCCCTGAGATTCTAGAACCAGAGGGCAAAACAAATATTCAAGGAATCCACAGAACACCTCCTGAAAGAGATCCAAAAAGAGAAACTCCTAGGAACATCGTGGCCAAATTCCAGAGTTCCCAGGTCAAGGAGAAAATATTGCAAGCACCTAGAAAGAAACAATTCAAGTATTGTGGAAATACAATCAGGATAACACCAGATCTAGCAGCTTCTACATTAAGGGATCAAAAGGCGTGGAATAGGATATTCCAGAAGTCAAAGGAACTAGGACTAAAACCAAGAATCACCTACCCAGCAAAAGCGAGTGTATTATTTCAAGGAAAAAATTGGTCTTTCAATGAAATAGAGGACTTTCAAGCATTCTTGATGAAAAGACCAGAGATAAGAAGAAAATTTGACTTTCAAACACAGCAATGAAGAGAAGCATGAAAAGGTAAACAGCAAAGAGAAGTCTTAAGGGACTTGCTGAAGTTGAATTGTTTACATTCCTACATGGAAAGACAATATTTGTAACTCCTGAAACTATTCAATATCTGGGTACTAGGTGGGATTACACACACACACACACACACACACACACACACACACACACACACACATGCACACGCACATGCACACACACATAGAGACAGAGTGCACAGAGTGAATTGAAGAAGATGGGATCATGTCTTAAAAGAATGAAATCAAGCAATGAGAGAGAAATATATTGGGAGGAGAAAGGGAGAAATAGAATGGGCCAAATAATCTCTCATAAAAGAGGCAAGCAAAAGACTTATTAGTGGAGGGAAAAAGAGGGGAGGTGAGAGAAAAACATGAAGTTTACTCTCATCACATCCCACTAAAGGAAGGAATAAAATGCACACTCATTTTCGTATGAAAACCTATCTTACAATACAGGAAAGTGGGGAATAAGGGGATAAGCAGGGTGGGGGGAAGGATGGAAGGGAGGGCATGGGGAGGAGGGAGCAATTTGAGGTCAACACTCACGGGGAGGGACAGGATCAAAAGAGAGAATAGAAGTAATAGGGGGCAAGATAGGATGGAGGGAAATATAGTTAGTCTTATACAACACAACTATTATGGAAGTCATTTGCAAAACTACACAGATTTGGCCTATATTGAATTGCTTGCCTTCCAAAGGGAAGGGGTGGGGAGGGAGGGAGGAAGAGAAGTTGGAACTCTCCATTTTAGGATCAACTGTCGAGTACTGCTCTTGCCACTAGCAAATAAGAAATACGGGTAAAGGGGTACAGAAAGTTATTTGGCCTTATAGGACAAAAGAGAAGATGGAGACAAGGGCAGAGAGGGATGATAGAAGAGAGAGCAGATTGGTGATAGGGGCAATTAGAGTGCTCGGTGTTTTGGGGTGGGGGGAGGGGACAAAAGGGGAGAAAATTTGGAACCCAAAATTTTGTGCAAATGAATGTTAAAAGTTAAATAAATAAATTTAAAAAAAAGAAAACTTTCTCAGTCACCCTATCTGCTATATTCTTCGTTTTTGAGATTACAACCTTTCCTCTCTGTGTATTTCTTATATTGACAAAATGTAATGGATTATTCTCATAATTAGGAAGTGGTTTATTTTTTAACTTTGTTTCTTTTGCATTTAGCACAGTCTCTGGCAAGAGAAACACTTAATAAGTATTTATTTATTGATTATAATTTTAATAAACCTTTGCAGAAAAAATTCAAAATTAAATGCAGGCTAAATAACCCAATCAAAAAGAATTGGTAGGTCAGAGAGCAAGCAATAGAAAAAAATATTTGATTTCATTGAAGATAATGGAAATAATGAGACAACTTAAAAACATATATGAATATAACCAAAGCAATATTTAGGGAACAATGCACATTTATAAGCATTTTAATAAATCAAAGAGATAAAGTGTGTGCATGTGTGTGTAAAATTGGGCATCCAACTAAAAAAATGCAGAAAGCAATAAATTCAAAACTCCCAACCAAATATAAAAATGGAAAGCCTAAAATATCAGTGAGATCAATAAAAATGCAAACAAACAAAAAACCTAAAACATTTTACTTTGCATAAACTTTTCTTTAAAAAAATCAGATAGGTGAATCATTATCTAAATTGATTAAATAATGAAAAAAAGAAATAGTAATTTCAAAAATGGAAGAGATAACTCATGAAATAGAAACAAGATATCAAAGAAATTACTAGGATGTAGTTTTCCCAATTATATGGCAAAATTGATAAAAATGAGTGAATGAATGAATGTTTATTAAAATATTAAATGTCAAGATTATTGGTGTAAGAAATGGAGATTATAAATAATCCATTTTGAGAAAAAGAAAAAGAAAAATGCCTTAAAGGAACTCTCAAAGATGACAAATAAACTTGGTCCAATGGATTTATAAGTAAAATTTATCATACATTGAAAAATAAAATTAATATCAATATTGCATAAATTTTTTGTAAAAGCAAAAATGAGAGCTTGATTACTAACATGGAGTTAAATCTGAGGGAGAAAACTGTAGACTATTACTCCTAATGAATATTAATGCAAATATATTAAGTAAAATATTACAATGTATTCAAATGAGTACATGAAATGACCAGGTTGCATTTATACCAGGAATGAAGGGTTGGTTTTATTTAAAATACAAACAAATATAACATTTATTTACAAAAGAAATTTTTAAAAGTCACAAGACAATATCAACAGATACATCAAAACAGATAGAATACCATACGCCTGTGGTAAGAACAATGTCTTCCAAATAATACAGGCTTATTTTTCCCTTTTTAAGAGCCATGTACCAGATTCGTCAACTCCATTTTGTGCAATTAATAAATTCTTCTAAACCTTAATACTTTATTAGGTGGTTAATTAATCATAAATGCAAAGTAGGTTTGAAAAAGCCGTAGACAGTTCTATTGCATTGTTCAGTCATTTGAAGGTGTTAATATATTTCTTAATTAATTTGGGATAAGTGAAGTACTTTAGCTCTTCAGATGAAATCAGATTATTATACAGGAAATTTGTTGAGATTAGTTGAGAGAACTAGACTTCATCAAAAGGAGAAAGGGAAAGTATCCACAACCATATAGAACAATGATTCAAATAATTAATAAAAATATGAATTAAAGCAGCTCTAGCATTCCACTGCATATCTATTAGATGGAGAAAGGTAACAAAAAAGGCCAAATTATATTTGTTAGAAGGTCTATGGGAAGACAGACAGACAAATGAACTGCTTGGGGAACTGTGAATTGGTCCAACCATTGAGAAAAATAATTTTGATGGAAAAAAATAGGTCACTAACCTCTGCATCTCTTTTGACTTAGTGATATTACTACTAGGCAAAGAATTCAAAGAAAGAGTAAAAGGATCAATACGGAAAAAATATTACAAGAAGCATTTTTTGATTGATTAATTCCAACTCCAAAAGACTGATGATGAATCATTGCTTCCCATCTCTTAACATATAGATTGTAAAATAGGGGTACAGAATTAAACCTATACTTTCAGATACAGCTTATTTGTTTTTGATGGCTATACTTTAGTAGTACTAACAAGAAGTAAGAAATAGATTGAATTGAATAATTTAAACTTCATCAAAGAATATTATCATTACTGTGATGTGAGAGTGGTGAATTCTTATTCCCATCATTGTGTTGAATTATATCATGGGAAACGAATCTTTTTATTCCTTTCACTCTCTCTCCCCAGTGAATGAGAATGGCTCCAAACTTTTTGTTAACGATCTTAGAAGGTAGTCAAAGAACTTTTAAGAACTCATCTTATTTCATAAGAAGAGCTCTAAATAAAAATATTAGAAGAAAGCTGCGCATGAAAGAAATATTCATACCACTATTACAATTTGAAGTTGAGACTTTCCTACTTACTGTAGATCACTGTATCATGAAGGTAGTCAGGAGTTGAAAGTAAGCTGTTGTGTAAAATGCTTTTTTCTTTTTTAAAGCAGCTGCACTGCTAATATTTTCCATGAAGGGTGGAACAAAAAACCTTGTCTTTTTGAGATTAGGGAAACCTGAGTTAGTGACAGAGATTATGGAATCTTTGTCTCTTTATGTTCAATTGGAAGCAGTTTACCTTAGAGTTTGTATTCTCATGTAACAAGTTGATTAGGAGCACTCCCTTATCAATTTGATGAGAATATAGGGAGGCTCATTTCTCTATGGAGGACATAGATAAATCTATTTGATAACCCATTTGAATCTCATTGACATGACTTTTCTCGGTTGGACCATCATAGTCAGAGACACTATTCTGCATATATCCTATCAGCAAGAGTTGACAGACTTGCGGAACTTTTTTTATTTTTACTTTTTGAGAGATTTTGAGGGACCTCTGGAGGGAGGCAAGAAGAGAGGAAGGGAGGGAGGGAGAGATGGAGGGAGAGAGAGAGAGAGAGAGAGAGAGAGAGAGAGAGAGAGAGAGAGAGAGAGAGAGAGAGAGGAGAGAAGAGAAGAGAAGAGAAGAGAAGAGAAGAGAAGAGAAGAGAAGAGAAGAGAAGAGAAGGGAAGAGAGAAAAAAAGACAGAGAGAGAAACAGGAAGAGAGAGACAGAAAGAGAAAGGAAGAGTACAATGGGGCTATGGACCTGGGAATAGAGGAGCAGTATCTTCAAACAGCCAGCACCAGAAGCAATTAAGTGGTACAGTGGATTGAGTACTACTCCCTGCGTCAGGATGATCTGGGTCAAAATCCACCTCAGACATTTACTGTGTGAACTTGAACAAAGCTCTTGACTTCTACCTGCCTCAGTTTCTCCTCTACAAAATGAGGATAGCAATAGCATCCACCTCTTAGAATTGTTATGAGGATGAAAAGAAATGATATTCATAAAGTGCTTAGTATAGTGCCTGACACATAGTAGACCCAAATTCATATTTCCTTCCTTCCTTTCTTCTTCCCTTCCCTAATTCCATTTAGGGATCTGTTTAAAGCTGATTGGGGTAAAAACACTTTGCATGATTCTTCTCTCATTCATATGGACAAAAATCCAGGTCCTCAGGGATCCAGCCTTTTAGACAGTATCAAGTTACTAGAATGTTATGGGACTCAGCCTCCCAGAAAAAGAAGGGAAATTTCCTAGGCAGTTACAGATAATTGTCAAAGAGAATATTGTAGATAATGTGCCACAGCTGGAGGCAAAGTAGAGACCAAGTCATTATATGAGCGAACAAAAATCTGGACTTTTTCATCCACTTCTACTTTGAATTATCCATATGGTACATGTCTAATGGAAAAGATGGTGCTTCCCTATCGATACATTTATTTCTTTCTAGGAGTAGCTCACTTCTGACCTAGACCATACCATAAGACTGAAGAAGGCCTGTGTAGGTCTCTGGGATTCACCAGAAAGCTGTGGGGCAGGTGGGTGACCTCTGTAGCAGCCCTAAGATCATTTTCCTTTAAAGGGAATCCCAATTCAGGATAGCACTTTGAATCTGAAGAACTTCTTAAATACCTGGAGAAGACTCACCAAAAAGGGAAGAGAATTATCCTTGTTATCTATGGGTTAGTAGGGGTCTTCTTGGAGTTTTGAAAAACAAACAAGCAAACAAACAACAAACCAAACAAAGTCTGCAAGCTGAAATAAAGGCTATCCTGTTCCTAACATGCTTTATTGTCTTTAATTCTTGCATAATGGAGCGTCTCTCATGGCTTTATTGAAACCTGGTCATGAGCTATATTTTGAAATTTCCTATAGGAAACTCTGTTGGGGGAAAAAATGAGCCAAAGAAAGTGATACCAGTTTTTGAGAGCCCCACATCCCTAAGACTGAGTCTGATTTGTATAAACTCAGAACCTGGGATACAAAGGAAATTACACTACAAATTATTCCCTTTAACATGAAAAATTCTTAAAAATTGAATAAATATAAAAAGAATATTTAAAAATAATAATGGGAAAAGAAAACAATCCCACAATTATGTCTAAATATAAAATTTTGCAGTCAGTTTCTTATATTATCTGTTGCCATATTGTCAAATCCAAATTGTGTTGGTTTGTCAAAATATCGAAGTTATATTCAGTGTAGATGGAGTTTCTTTGAGGTGGTAAACTATATATTCTGTCCTATTCATTTATAACTTTTCTATGTATTTTGAGGGATAATGTCTATTTAAAAAATACACTTACTCAGGATTTATAGATTTTAATGAGACAAAAAAATGTTAACATTTCAATGGACAGTAGGTTTTGTTCATAACAACAAGAAGTAAGGAATTACCAATTAAGAGAACTGGGATAAACTGTGTAACTGGTACAGTATTTATCTGCAAGTGGCAGTCATGAGTTCAGACTTACAAGCATGCATGACCTGAATGTTCTTCCAGTTCTATAACATTTAGGGACAGTTTTTCTGTTCTTGTGGAAAGACACTGTATTAGAAGCCATATTAAAGGAATTTTAATATTCTTTAGTTTTTTATTTATTTATTTAACTTTTAACATTCATTTTAACAAAATTTTGGGTTCCAAATTTTCTCCCCTTTTGTCCCCTCCCCCATCCAAAACTTCGAGCACTCTAATTGCCCCTGTCACCAATCTGCTCTCTCTTCTATCATCTTTCTCTGCCCTTGTCTCCATCTTCTCTTTTGTCCTGTAGGGCCAGATAACTTTCTATACCCCTTTACCTGTATTTCTTATTTCCTAGTTGCAAGAACAGTACTCGACAGGTGTTCCTAAAACTTGGAGTTCCAACTTCTTTACCTCCCTCCCTCCCTCCCCCTTCCCTTTGGAAGGCAAGCAATTCGATATAGGCCAAATCTGTGTAGTTTTGCAAATGACTTCCATAATAGTCGTGTTGTATAAGACTAACTATATTTCCCTCCATCCTATCCTGTCCCCCATTACTTCTGTTCTCTTTTGATCCTGTCCCTCCCCATGAGTGATGACCTCAAATTGCTCCCTCCTCGCCATGCCCTCCCTTTCATCATCCCCCCCACCCTGCTTATTCCCTTATCCCCCACTTTCCTGTATTGTAAGATAGGTTTTCATACGAAAATGAGTGTGCATTTTATTCCTTCCTTTAGTGGAATGTGATGAGAGTAAACTTCATGTTTTTCTCTCACCTCCCCTCTTTTTCCCTCCACTAATAAGTCTTTTGCTTGCCTCTTTTATGAGAGGTAATTTACCCCATTCCATTTCTCCCTTTCTCCTCCCAATATATTTCTCTCACTGCTTGATTTCATTTTTTTAAGATATGATCCCATCCTCTTCACTTCACTCAATGCACTCTATCTCTATGTGTGTGTGCATGTGCGTGTGCATGTGTGTGTGTGTGTGTGTGTGTGTGTGTGTGTGTGTGTGTGTGTAATCCCACCCAGTACCCAGATACTGAAAAGTTTCAAGAGTTACAAATATTGTCTTTCCATGTAGGAATGTAAAGAGTTCGACTTTAGTAAGTCTCTTATGACTTCTCTTTGCTATTCACCTTTTCATGCTTCTCTTCATTCTTGTGTTTGAAAGTCAAATTTTCTTTTCAGTTCTGGTCTTTTCATCAAGAATGCTTGGAAGTCTTCTATTTCATTGAAAGACCAATTTTTCCCCTGAAGTATTATACTCCGTTTTGCTGGGTAGGTGATTCTTGGTTTTAGTTCTAGTTCCTTTGACTTCTGGAATATCCTATTCCACGCCTTTTGATCCCTTAATGTAGAAGCTGCTAGATCTTGTGTTATCCTGATTGTATTTCCACAATACTTGAATTGTTTCTTGCTAGCTGCTTGCAGCATTTTCTCCTTGACCTGGGAACTCTGGAATTTGGCCACAATGTTCCTAGGAGTTTCTCTTTTTGAATCTCTTTCAGGAGGTGTTTTGTGGATTCTTGAATATTTATTTTGCCCTCTGGTTCTAGAATCTCAGGGCAGTTTTCCTTGATAATTTCATGAAAGATGATGTCTAGGCTCTTTTTTTGGTCCTGGCTTTCAGGTAGTCCCATAATTTTTAAATTGTCTCTCCTGGATCTATTTTCCAGGTCAGTTGTTTTTCCAATGAGATATTTCACATTATGTTCCATTTTTTCATTCTTTTGGTTTTGTTTTGTGATTTCTTGGTTTCTCAGAAAGTCATTAGCCTCCATCTGTTCCATTCTCATTTTGAAAGAACTATTTTCTTCAGTGAGCTTTTGAACCTCCTTTTCCATTTGGTTAATTCTACTTTTTAAAGTATTCTTCTCCTCATTGACGTTTTGAACCTCCTTTGCCAATTGAGTTAGCCTACTTTTCAAGGTGTTATTTTCTTCAGCATTTTTTGGGGTCTCCTTTAGCAGGGTGCTGACCTGCTCTTCATGCTTTACCTGCATGTCTCTCATTTCTCTTCCCAGCTTTTCCTCCACTTCTCTAACTTGATTTTCAAAATTCTTTTAAGTTCTTCCATGGCCTGAGCCCATTGAGTGGGCTGGGATACAGAAGCCTTGACTTCTGTGTCTTTCCCTGATGGTAAGCATTGTTCTTCCTCATCAGAAAGGAAGGGAGGAAATACCTGTTCACCAAGAAAGTAACTTTCTATAGTCTTATTTCTTTTCCCTTTTCTGGGCATTTTCCTAGCTAGTGACTTGCCTTCTGAATATTCTCTTCACACCCACTTGGCCTCCAGATCCTCCCAGCCAGCACTTGGAGTCTGAGATTCAAATGTTGCTTCCCAGCCTCAGGGCTTTGTGCGGGGGGCGGGGCTGCTATTCAGTGTGAGATTAAGTTCAGGTGCTCATGTGGGGGCAGGGCTGCCTCATGGGGCTCAGTTCCCTCAGGGGGTTTATGCAGAGACCTTCAGCAATGGATCTGAGCTCCTGCCTGCTTGGGGAGCCCCTGTCTGTTCTTGCTTCCGCTGTTGCCTCCCAATGGGGCCTTAGTTTTGGGGGCACCCCACTCCCCTCTCAACCCGCCAAAGAGACCCTCTCACCGACCCTTGTCACCTGTAAGTAGAGGGACCCAAGTGGCTGCTGGAGATTCTGTCCCTGAAGCCTGCTTGTGTCTGCTCCTCTCGGTGCTGTGCGGCCAATGCAGGGCTGGGCTGGGCTCCGGGTCTGCAGGGTGATGGACCTTTTGTGAGAGGTTTGCAGGGCTCTCTGGAACAGAAATCTCCTCCGCTCCACTGTTCTGTGGCCTCTGCTGCTCCAGAATTCGCTGGGAGTTCTTTTTTACAAATGTTCTATGGGCTGTGGGTTCCAAGCTATGTGTATGTGTGTCTTTCTACTCCGCCATCTTTATTCTTTAGTTTTTAAAAGGAACTGTACCAATGTCTTGAAATTTACTAATTTTCTCTACAGTGTAAAGTGGAATGGAGAGTTAATAATTAGCTAGTTAACGTAAGCAATAGAGATATTGACATTCACCAACATTTTCCCAGTGATATGGCTATAATTCTTGGAGAATCAAAATTTCAGATCACTCAAAGGGCATAGTGAGAATAAGTAAACTGCACCATATTAACAATGAAAAATTGTGTGCAAGAAATAATATAAAAGGTATCATCAAATAAATGTATGACAAGAAAAAGAAGAGAATCAGTCACATAGTGAGATAGTAAGCTTATAGGATGTAATGGTGCCCTCATAATATGATATTTAGAGGAAGAGCCTGACTCATTCAGTGGATGCCTGTTCAGAGAGTGAACAGGATGAGAAACCACAGGTGGGTAATGACCTGCACCATTGAAGGAAGGATCCATATTGATAAGATCATAGATGCATTGAATAATTGAGGTATAAAACAGCAGGTGTAGATAATTCAGATTCCAAATTGGATCAGGGTGGTGAGTGGTGGTAGTGATGGTGTTTAGAGGATCATCATTATATAAGTGATAATTGTATTGTTGCCCAGATAATTATAATACATCCCCTTGATTTTGTGATTGCTATTGGCTCTATTCTTGTTAACTTATTCACTATTTTTTTTCAAGAATTATTTCTGGAGTATTCACCCTGTTTCCCAATATGATATATTCCACGATGTCTGACATTTTGCATTTGATATTTTGTAGGACAAAGAAATATGGGATATCTCAGTTTTGTTTCAGTCTGATCTGGTGTAAATGGAATATTCAGAGTTATGGTATTAGAAGCAGATGAGTGCTTTTTTACATATTAAAAACAACAACAACAACAACAACAACTACATGTAGAACTCAGTTTTTAGTTGTTTCCAAAGTCCCATTCAAAAAAAACTGTATGAAAGTTATCTTAATGATTTCTTTCCTCTTTGTCTTTGGGAATCTCTCAAAGAGTAGGGAGAAAGGGAAGCCCCTTATATTGTCCTACGGGAGGATCACAGAATCATAAATTAAGAAGAAGGGGCCTTAGAAGTCATGGGGTCCAATGCCTTCATATTATATATGAAGATATTCAGGTACACAGCAAGTAAGTGCTTGTCTAGGATCACACAGCTAGTAGGTGCCTAAGACCAGCATTCTGTCTACTATAAAGCATTTACTGCCTCTCTATGAACTGATACAGAAAGAAGTAAGCAGAACCAGTACCATGGATATATATACCCACGTACCAATATAAACAGGAAAAAAATCAAACCAAATTTCATATAATTCTTATTAACAAGAAGTTTGGCTATGGGGAATAATTGAGAATAAGTACTCTACTTTCTTTTCAGTAAAGGCATAGACTATAAGTGCAGAACAATACATCCCATCATCAGCCTCTGTAAGTGTGTTAAGTGGCTTTACTGAACTGTTTTTTTTCTCTTTAATTTTTTTTTTTTTTGTTATAAGTTAACTCACTAGGGAGGGGATGGAGAAGGGACATATACATATGTATGAATGTGAATGTACATATAGTATACATGTATATTTATATACACAACATATACATATATAGTAATACACAACTAACTATATTGCTGACCTACTAACTATACATTTTCCCTTGAGGCACCTTTGGAGAATGTCCTGATAACCTGTTATGGAGGCCCCTGGGTACTCTTTTATGTGGATGGAGTAGCCTCCCGTGATTGGTTGCCTGCATCTTTAAAACTGGTGTGACTGAAACATTCATTTTTTTTTTTGCCACTTTTTTTCCTCCATGTACTTTCTACTACTTGTTTCTACTGCTTCCAGAAGATGAAAATCACAGTTCACCCATAATGAAGACACCATGAACTAAACCAGGAAGGAGGCAATGGCTTTTCTTTCCATACTCTCTTTCCTTTACCCCAGTTCTGAGAAATGGGTCTGAGGGTCTATGTTGTTTGTCCTTCTTGGTTTTAGATACTGGAGGAGATCCTCAAGGATGTGGGAGTGTGAGCCATGCTGACCTTGGAGACAGTATTGACTGACACAGAATCCCTGAAAAGCCAGAATTCCTGGAAATCAGCCCAAGGTAGGTTTTGGATGTAGAACTGGGACTGTGTTTTATGGGAATGAAGCTAAGCTATGAAGCTAAACTCCTTCTCCTCAGAGAGTGAGGTAGTATAGGGACAGAGGAGGACTATGCCTTCTACATGATGAACAGTAAGTTTGTATATTTGTGATACACTTTTTGAAATAAGTATTTCTGTATAAAAGCTGACTTTACTCTTTGTAGCTAATGGAACTAGGTTGCGTGGAACTATCCCTTATAACTGAGGGAACAGTATTAAAGAGGGTCATGGAATCAGTGATAGACACATGTATCTCTCTAAATGAAGATTTAAAATGAAAAATATCAACTTTCTTTTCTTAAAGAACACTGAATTTGGACTCAGTGGACTTCTATTAGGATATCAGATCTTTTACTTACTGCCTTGAGCAAAACAGCAGCAATAACATCAACAATGATAAATGTTTATTGAATGCTTGTTATGTGTCAGATTCCGTGCTAAGAACTGAAAATGCAAATACAAGCAGAAAGAAAGACAGTCTTGTCAATCAAGGAGCTTAAATTCAATGGAAGAAGACAGTACATAAAAGTGGAAAGTTGGGAAATATGGATGGAAGACATAAAGGTATTCACCTGGCACAGGGGTGTTATAGAGAAAGTTCAAGAGGAGAATCAGGAGTACAGCATGAAATGGCATAAAGACATGAGTGGCTTGGGTGTCCTCTAAAAACAAACAGAAGTTCTGGGAGGAATCAATCAGAGTCGGGGGAAGTCTTTGAAACACTTTGGACTTTGTTTCCTCATCTGTGGAATGAGAAAACTAGACTAGATAAACTTGAATGTCCTTTTTCACATCTAAATTCTAGAATCAGAAATGAGGCAATTCCATGAATAAGTAATTTTGGGGACCCGTGTTTTCTAAATAATTAAAAAAAGAGAAAAGCTGAAATCTTTCTTTTAAACTTCTTTGTTGGTTGTTGCTGATTTTAGTTAATATTTATGTATTGCTACAAAAGCTGCCATTGATAAAATGGCTATCAACATTGTTAAATTAAGAGTCATAGAACTTTAGAAGAGGAAAGGTTCTGTGCTGAGGGTCTGATTTTAATTGTCTGATAGACAACTGAAAAGAATGTAGATCAGCATATGTATGACATTGTACAACCTTGTCATTTTCATCTGAATATTAAAAGAACATTTATTCTGATCAGCTCAATTACCCTAATTAAAATAGGTAAACCCTGACATTCAAATGCTGTCCTGCATACAAGAATTATTTCTATCCGTGGATCTTTATTGTGTTGTTACCAAAGAATGTCATAGTCATAATCATTATGCATAATATATTTTCAACGTCCATTTTTCCCTCCTCTAAAGAAGAATTCCACTGTTGCTGAAAACAACTGCAGAAACCCACTGTTTAATAACACTTTGGGTGTTTTTTTTGCTTACTATGCTATTTTTCTCTATCAGTGACACCTCACACATCTACTTGCATCTATGCTGTCCTGCTGTGGAGAAGAATAGTAATTACATCTAATTAGAAAAGATTAAAATTCGATGACTTACAAAAATAATTAACTTGATTATATTTTATATAAGACATAAATCCCAAACCTATATTTTACACTTGGAATTAGAACCCGATCAGCAACTAAATGACCATGCAGTGAGCATTCATCATAGTGCTTATAGTACTACTGTAGAGCTACTCATCATAGTGAGTAGTTTTTGCTTTCCATTTCTCAGCCTTGCAAAGAAGGACATATCTTCCCTTGACTCAAGGAGGAAGGCCACTTGTGTTTTTTTTTTTTTTTTACTCTTAATCTTAGTTGGCTTTGCTATAAGCTTCATTTTTCTAAGCATATGATATAATGATAGGTGAGAAAACATTGAAGATGTGATTTTTTCTTTGAGATTTTTACTTTATTAGATCTTATGAATATGATATTTTAGAATTTTCATTTTATTACCCTTTCTAGGTTTTTTAAAAGTTAAAATACAATTTAGAAACAATTGGTTTTTTTTGCTACAATGAGAATTTTCCCATCATGGTCCCAGCACGAATGTTCATTTCCACTACTGACCAGTTCACAAAGATACTTTCTACATGCAGTCTGTGCACTCCACCATATGCCATTTTATAGTAGAGCGCAGGGAGACATTAGACACAAATAGATTTGTGCAGTAAACACATGTGGGCATTAGAGAGTTTCTCGATGGAAAGTGGAAAGGGAGCCCATATAAAAACTTCTCATGTGTTGAATTTTAATTCTTGAATTCAGAATTGATAGTATCACATCTATCTATCTATCTATCTATCTATCTATCTATCTATCTATCTATCTATCTATCTATCTATCTATGTCTATCTACCTATCTATTCTATCTGTCTGTCTGTCTTATCTACCTGGTGTTTATCATCATCAATCTGCTTAAACTGTTACGATATATGAGATGGAATATTGTACTTTATTATACCGTATGTAATTCTTAACATTCCTCTATGAAGATAAATGTACACACATATATACATATACGTATATATATATTGATGTATGTGTTACTCGGCATATGTACCCACAAGCATGTATATGTTTGTATGTTTTGAATTCGTCAAATTAAAGAGCATTAATTCCAAAATGGTATTTAAAATGTCCAATCATCATATGATTCTTAGCTAAGCCTCTGGCTTTGAATGAACACTGTACAAGTTATCTATGAGCCAGATGCTGCCCTGTGGAAAGTGCCTTCTTTGATGAGACAAGTGGTGGATATGTCAGGTCTGCAGTCATGGTAACAACGAGAACCAACAACAAAGAGGAGCAAATACCATGCGAGTCTCTTCAATGAGAAAGCATTTCTGTGCATTGTTTTCACTGTACAATCAATGAAAACATGTTAGTGAAATTTCTGTTCATTGAAAATTAGAGGAAAACAGGAAGAGTAAATATGTATTAAGTAACTGCATTAAAAGATTTTGGGGAAAATCTGATTTGAACACTATTGACTGTACTTAGCAAAATGATGCCCTGACTATTAGTAAAATTTATTATGCTAGGCTATGACTAGTTTATTACAAGGGTTTTGTTTTTCTTTTGATGGGGGTGGGTGGGAGGGAGAGAAAATTAACTTTTTTATTGAAAATATAGTGAATAACCTCCCCCCCCCCAAAAAAAACCTCCACAAACATCTTGCCTATGTTCACACCAATAACAGGAACAAATGAATAATCATGAGATTAGAGTATAAGGAATTTTATAGTTCATCTAGTCAAATTCCCTTCATTACAGACAAGGAAAGTGAGGCCCAGGGAGGTTAAGCAACTTGCCCAAGGTCACACAATTAGTAAATTGCAAAGTCATGATTGTGACTCTTACTCCAAATCCAACCCAATTTCCACTATACCACATTACCTTCTCACAGATGATGCTCTTTATGTGATAGTACCGTGACTATTCCAGTGTCAGACTTTTCTTTTTGTTTAGTAAAGACCGCAGTACATTTTTATTACCTGTTAAGAATTCCAGCCTACTTCCTGATTACTCAATATATTTTGTGACTTTAGGCATCTGATGTCTGCTTAAAAAATAAATAAAATCCATACTACCTACCACTCCAGTAACATTTTGTTTGTCTTACTCTGACACTTCTTAAAATTTACCTGTTTTCAATTTACTTCATTTGAATGCAACCTTCTGTCTAGTCTTCCCTTCACACACCTCCCCCTTCCTTTCTCCATAAGACGCTGGTGCTAATTTGTGTAGCCTCCCTATTCTATGGTTGACAGAGTATCTGCAGTCTCAGCTCTGCTGCATTGCAGTTTTTCAAACATGGCACTTACTCTAGGTGGTAATTCATGGGCTCTTACCCTTTTTACTGAAATTTGTGAATGGAAAAAAATGCTAATTGTATCCTCACTCTAGCCATTAATATACTAAATAGGGAAAATAGATCTCTAACCTTTACATAATGACATTCTCAGCCCTTATAGTATAACTCTCCATTATTTATCAGAGAATGGTAATAACTGAATATATTTGCTACACATGGAGGCATTTTTGCTAACCAGAACTTTTGTTCCAACTGAACTACAATGCTGAAGAGACGATGACAGCTCAGAAATAAGTCATTACTTTCAGGTAAGAGGAACTTCTCTTAAAGAAAGCTTTGATAAGAAACACTTGTTCATAAATGTCACTAAAGTGTTAGCATTACAAAGCTGGAGAGCTTCCCAGGGCTTAAAGCTCTGTGCTTTTTAGACCAGAGTCACTCTATAGATCAGCCCAGTATAAAGTTTATACTGCGTGAAAAGTTTCTTTTTCCTTCCTTTATTACAGCAAACAGAGAAAATAGACAGAGAATAATGGGTATTTAGACAAGTGAGGCAATAAGAAGCACTGTACCATTTCCCCACTAGTCACTACCAAATGGAATCGTTGGGTGGTTTTCTCTCTGGGGAACTGCTACCAATTAGAACAGATTATTTGAGCTCTAAGTTCAATTGTTATGTCTGTTTCAAGAGGTTAAGAAAAAACTGGCAGAAGAGAGTGATGGGTGCTCATACACAGGCTGTCCTGACGCTCAGGTAATCAGACAAATCTGGGAGCCATAGCAACACCAAATATAATCACATAGTCTGCTGTGCTATTATAATTCAGACTGCAGAGAAAATCTGATGACATGGGGCTATTAGCGTCTTATATTTCAGGCTGAGTTCTCTTTGGAGGGCAGTATTTGCTTTATGAATTTCTGTTCCCTGGAAGTGAATACACACTGGTAGCAATCATGCTGGATGTCACAAAAAACTTTGTAAAATCAGCCAAAAGAAATCCAAAGCCAGTTAGATAACTGAAACTTTCATTGTGTTTTGGAGCTTTGGAGAGCATTAAATGATATTTTGACAGAATAAAAAGCTAAGTAGCTTTTAAAAGGCAATACAGTTTGAAGAAGATAGGCTATGATAGAGCTTAAGTCTTTTCATTCTTTTTCTTTTTTAAAGAACCAACCAGGTAGATTTAATTAACCCTTAGGAATGGATATTTATGAAAGTGGCAAGAACAACTGATACAAAAACATCCTGACTCCAAAAGTTTGGACAGATTCTTGAATGATTACTTTGAGCATTCAGGGGGAAGTGGAAAGCTTAGAAAATAAACATTGTCATGGCCACAGCTCCAGGTTGGATGAAAGTTCTTTCCTTTCTTTTACAAAAATTGATTTTTTAATTTCTGGAATAAAAAAACCAATTCCATAACATAATATAATAAAAATAGATGATTGCACATGAAACTGCAAATCTATTATGTAAAACTTGCTATTTCTATAACATATAATAGTTATCATGTAAATTTCTTATTAATCTATTTTTTCTTTTCCTTCCCCTGCCCTAAAGATGGTTACCAATAGACAAAACAGATATTGTCAACTGGATCAGAACCAGCCTCTAACTTATGAGTGGCCAGAGCCAAATGAACAGAATGAGCTAGAAAAAAAGAGAGTCAGGACACAAACAAAAGTTTAATTAATTTCAGACTGAGACAAATGATTTATGCATACAGAATCCCCCTCTACCCCACAAAAAGAAGAGGTTAACATGTTGGACTCAAGTCAAATTTCATATACATTCTGGGCTGTATCATGACAATCCTTTTTTTGGTCTTGAGTTGATGTTGCCACAGATGCTAAGGGTATAATATTGTCTCAAGTCTTGGGGGTCTTGCCCACTTTGTGGGGCACAGAACCAGAGTTCTGTGATGGGAATAGGAGTGTAGTACCTATTAGTGACAAGGAACAGGGATTATGACTATGGTCCTGGGAAAAAGGGGGAGCTAAATCTCTCAGTGATCACCTGATGCTGATCCTAGCAATAACACTTTGCAGGAGGATGATATCATTCAGAATGCAAAAGGATTATAGTTATACCAAGCTCAGGACACAGTCTGCTTGTTAGACCTTAATTCTGGAAAACAGGTTTATCTCCAATATATTTTGAGAGTGTGTGTGTGTGTATGTGTGTGTGTGTGTGTGTGTGTGTGCATACATACATACACAGATACAAACGTCTGCACATATATACATGTATGCATATATGTATATATATACGAACATACATACATATATACATACACACATATGGGTGTGTATATATACAGCACAGACATATATATCTACATAAAAGTTCTGAAACAACAATTCTGTCAACTTTTCACTAGCTTAGTGTCTTATAAGACTTAGATATTTCCTATTTAAAGTTTCTGAAATGCCAATCATTAACCACTCCTTTCAGGTGGAGACCCAAACCTCCCAAGATTTATTTAAACAGATGGCAGCTACTCAATTCTGGTGATTGACTTGGGCAAAAACAATACCTCTAGAAGGAACTTAAAGAGTATTGCCAATGATAATGAAGTCTTGAGCAAGAAATTAAAAAGTGTAGGGGCATAGGTTATGTTTTCTTAATTGTAGCCTATTGAAAGCAAGGGATACAGAAGGAAAAAAAATCACTTTGGGAAGTGAAGATCTGGCTAAAAAGGTGGTCAAAACTGCTATTTGGATTTTTGAATCATAGTTTACAATATGTAGTTGGCAGATTCTTGGTCAACTAACAAAAGCTGGAAAGAATGTATTTTCCAAATGTCTTGAAAATCTGATTGAAAAGGATTAATATATAAAAAGTGGAGATGTGATAAGGACACTTGTTAAATATTATGTGGCTGCTGGAATTATATATTATTGGATACCAATATACATAATACAAGACAAGTATTAATCTTTTACTTTTGTGTGTCATGGACCCATGGCCTAGGGAAGCTGATGAACCTCTTCTCAGGATACTTTTTTAATTCATAAAATAAAATATATAGAAATACAAAGAAAATCAATTATATTGACAAAAAATTGTCTATCAACCTAAGAGTTCATAAACCCTAGGTTAAGAATTCCTTGCTACAGAGAGTAACATCAAAAAAGGAAAAAGAACAGCAAAAAAGATCCCCAAATTCACAGGAAACTAAATCCAAGAAATGATCCATCTATAAAATGAATGACCTTAAATATTTAATTACCAAAGCTCAAAGTTTAGGCAGCAAACAAGAAGGATTAGAGGTTCCAATGCAATGGAGAAAATTTGATCTCATAGCTACCACTGAGCACCTGTGGAATAAAACCCATAACTGGAATCTGACTTTGGATGGGTTTTTATTATTCAAAAGAGACAATAAGTAAAATGGGATGAAGTTGGGTGGGGTGTCAATGCATATTTAAAAAGCATACTTATGTGATAAAATCCAAGAAACAGAAGGAGGATATTTGAGTGAAGATCAAAGACTGGAGAAACAGAAATAATTTTGCCATTGGAGTATACTACAAACCACCTGTTCAGAAAGAATGAATAGATGAAGAAATTGCAAAGCATACCATAATCCTGGGCCATAAATATGATATAATGATGTCAGAGGACTTCAATTATACAGACAACTACTGGAGGTCTTTTTGTCATAAATAGAATAGTTAAAAAATTCTTGACTTTCCTTACTTGCTAATGTCATATTGCAAAAGGTAAAGGAAGCAGCAAGAAACAGTCTTCTGCATCCGATTCTTATCAATAAGAAATTAGTTGCTGTAGTAGAAATAATTGTGATATTAGGGGAAAATAACCATCTCCTCTTAGAGATTATGATATGAAAGTAAAAAATACCTGACCATAGCCTGACATACACCCTACATTTTGCAAAGCAGATTTCAAAGAATTCAGAAGAAAGATAAGATAAAAAAAATGAAATAAATTATTTTAGAAGTCAGCACAGGAGGAATGGGAGGTACACAAGAAGGAAATGCTCAGCACACACAATATAACAAATCCAATGGCAAGGAAACATTGAATTTGTCTGAAGAATCTGAAATCAACCAACTTAGATTTTTAAAAAGAATATACAGAGATGGGGTCAAGATGGTGGAGTAAAAGCAGGGACTTGCTTGATCTCTCCCCCAAATCCTTACCAATACTAGTAAAAATGACTCTAGACAAATTCTAGGGCAGCAAAACCCACAGACTGACAGAGTGAACAAATTTCCAGTCCAAGATGCCATGGTGGGTCAACAGGAATGGTCTGTGCACCAGTCTGAGTGAAGAGTGAATGTGGCCTGCCAGACTGATACAGATGGACCAGAGAAGGCCTCAGAGGGCTGAGTCACTGACAACTGTGGCAGTTTCCAGACTTCTCAGCCCACAAACACCGAAGACAACTTGGAAGATCAATACGAAAATCCTGTAGGATCTAAGTGAGAGAGGACAGTGATCCTGCCCCAGCTCCAGCGGCTCAGAGGCACTGGTAGTGGCTGCCTCAGGAACTCTTGGCCCACAGACAGTGGGGGTATCAAGTGGCTGATCAGAGGGGGACCAAAAGATCTCTTTGCTGGTACTGATGATTTTCTTGCTTTGACCATGCTTAGATGAAGTCATAATCCTGGGTGGTGGTCCTGGGGCAAGGAGGAGCACTGGCATAGCAGGGCTTCTGGCAGCAATAGAGAGGGAACCTTTCTCACTGTTCCAAGGCAGAAAAGAGTGCTTTTGGTCACTCACTGAGAAAAGCATAGTCCAGGAGAGGAGTAACACCTTTCCTTAGATCACACCACCTTGGAAGAAATGGAAATATACAAGTCCCTAGAAATATCTCCGAAAACAGCCACACAACTCCTCTGAGGCTTGGGACATTCAATCCTCTGCACTGGAAGCAGAGTTCTACGTTAATAAAGAAGTAAAAAAGAAAGTCAACTAATTGGCAGGAAAAATTGGCATACAGTAAAGAAAAAAAATCAGACTATAGAATGTTACTTTGGTGACAAAGAGGATCAAAACATACAACCAGAAGAAAACAAAGTGAAAGCTCCCACATTCAAGGCCTCCAAGAAATATATAGTTGCCTACAGGTCATGGAAGAGCTCCAGAAGAATTCTGAAAATCAAGTAAAAGAAGTAGAGGAAAACTTGGGAAGAAAAATGAGAATGATGCAAGAAATCATGAAAAACGACTGAACAGTATACTAAAGAAGACCCCCCCAAATTGTGAAGAAAATAAAACCTTAAAAATAGACTAATCAAAATGGCAAAAAAGATCCAAAAAGCCAATGAAGAGAAGAATGTCTTTAAAAGCAAAATTGGCCAAATGGAAAAGAAAGTTCAAAACCTCATTAAAGAAAATAATTCTTTTAAAATGAGAATGAAGCCAATGGAAGCTAATGATTCCATGAAAAATCAAGAAGTTATAAAATAAAACCAAAAGAATAAAAAAAAAACAATATGAATTATCTCATTGGAAAAACATCTAACTGAAAATAGATCCAGGAGAGATAATTTAGAAATTATTGGTCTACCTGAAAACCATGATCAAAAAAAGAGCCTAAACTTAATTTTTCAAGAAATTGTCAAGGAGTGGGGCAAAGCCAAGATGGTGGAGTATAAAGACTCATATATTCTAGTGCTTCCCCCACAGATCACAAAATACCTGTAAACAATGACTCTCAACAAATTCTAGAGCAGCAGAAGTCACAGAGCAACAGAGTGAAAGAGGTTTCCAGGCAAAGGTAGCCTGGAAAATTGACAGGAAAGGTCTATCTCATGGGATCCTGAGTGGAGCAGAACACAGCCCTGGTGATGCAGCACTGGGAGAAACAAGACATGAACTGACCCCCGGGGCAGAAATCCTAGCAGGGAATGTTCCAGATTCATCAACCCACAAGCAACAAAGAAAGCTCCAAAGGTCAGTGTGGGAGGGATTTCTCAGCTGGGCGAGAGGGGAATGGGCTCCCCCCAGCACTGGCACCAGGCAGCGGCAGCAGCAGAGGCAGCAGCAGTAGCAGTGGGCAGCAGGTGGTTACAGTGGCCACAGAAGTAGCCTGCATCCGTTGGCCAGGCAGCTCAGTTTAAAGCCTCTGGGGGAATTGAGCAGCTGATCTGAATCTCTGCCTTGAGCATGGTACTGGGGGGAGAAGGGGCACTAGGACCCTCCTCTCAACAAAGTATTCAGAAGTCAAGTAACTGGTTGGGAAAATGCCCAAAAAAGGGAAAAAAATAAGACCATAGAAGTTTACTTTCTTGGTGAACAAGTGTCTCCTTCCACTTTTTCAGATGAGGAAGAACAAGGCATACTGTCAGAGGAAGCTAAGGCTTTGGCCCCCAGTACCTCCAAAATGAATATGAAATGGGCCCAGGCCATAGAAGAGTTTGAAAAGTGAATCAGCAGCTTGCTAAAGAGACCCAAAAAATGCTGAGCTAAAAATAGGCTAACTCAATTGGAAAAAAGAGGTCCAAAAAGCCAATGAGGAGAAGGAGGTTTAAAAAAAAAAAAGATTTAGTCAAATGGAAAAGGAGGTTCAAAAGCTCACTGAACAAAAAAGTTCTTTAAAAGAGAGAATCAGGTTCAGGGAAGCTAACAGCTATGAGATAAACCAAGAAGTTAGAAAACAAAACCAAAAGGTTGAAAAAATAGAGGATAATGTGAAATATCTCAATGGAAAAACAACTGACCTGGAAAATAGTTCCAGGAGAGACAATTTTAAAATTATGGGACTACCTGAAAGCCATGATCAAAAAAAGAACCTAAACATTACCTTCCATGAAATAATCAAGGAAAACTGTCCTGATATTCTAGAACCAGAGGGCAAAATAAATTTTGAAAGAATCCACTGATCACCTCCTGAAAGAGACCCTAAAAGAGAAACTCCTAGGAAAATTACAGCCAAATTTCAGAGTTCCCAGGTCAAGGAGAAAAGCAAAACTGAGTATAATATTTCAGGGGGAAAATGGTCTTTCAATAAAATAGAGGACTTTAAAGCATTCATGATGAAAAGACCAGAGCTGAACAGAAAGTTTGACTTTCAAACACAAGAATCAAGAGAAGTATGAATAGGTAAACAAGAAAGAGAAACCATAAAGGACATTCTAAAGCTGAACTGTTTACATTCCTATATGGAAAGATAATATTTGCAACTCTTGAGAATTTTCTCAATATTTGGATAGGTGGAGGGATTATACACACACACACACACACACGCACACACACACACAGACAGAGAGTATAGGTTAACTTGAATCAGAAGAGATGATATCCATAAAAAAATAAAATTAAGGGATGAGAGAGGAACATACTGGAAGGAGAAAGGGAGAAATCGAATGGGGCCGGCTATCACTCATAAAAGAGATAAGAAAAATCTTGTTCAGTGGAGGAGAAAAAGGAGGAGGTGAGAGGGGAAAAGTAAAGCTTACTTTCTTCACATACAGCTTAAGGTGGGAATAACATGCTCACTAAATTTGGTATGAAAATCTATCGCACACTACAGGAAAGTAGGGGAGAAAGGGACAAGGAGGGTTATGGGGATGATAGAAGGTAGGGCAAGTGGGAGAAGAAAGTAACTAGAAGTTTACACTTTTGGGAAGGGACAAGGTCAAATGAGAGAATAGAAAAAAAGGGGGGGGCATGGTAGGATGGAGAGCAATATAGTTAGTCTTACACAACATAACTATTATGGAAGTCTTTTGCAAAATGACACATATATAACCTGTATTGAATTGCTTGCCTTTTCAGTGGGGATGGGTAAGGAGGGAAAGAAGTTGGAATTCAAAGTATTAGAAATGAATGTTGCGGATTATTATTGCATATAACTGGGAAATGAGAAATACAGGTAATGGGGTATAGAAATTCACCTTGCCCTACAAGAAAGGAGAGAAGATGGGGATAAGGGAAGGGTAGGGTGTGATAGAAGGGAATGTACACTGAGGGAAGGGATAATCAGAATGCAAGATATTTTGGGATGGGGGAGGGGAGAGATGAGTAGAAAAAATAGAACTCAAAATTTTGTGGAAATGAATGTCAAAAAACTAAAAATTAATAAATTTTAAAAAATTACAGCTTAAAAATCAAAAAAAGAGAAAGAAATGCAAATCTTCGAAATGCAAATCAAAGCAACTCTTATGTACCACATCACACCTATCAGATTGGCTAGTGCTATACGAATGCATTGGAATACTGCTGAGCTATAAGAAATAATTAGCAGGCTGACTTCAGAAAAACCTGGAAAGACTTATATGAACTGATGTTGAGTGAAGTGAACAGAGCCAGTTACTGCACACAGTAGCAACCACATTGTGCAGTGACTGACCTTGATAGACTTAGCTCTTCTCAGCAATGCAAGAATCTAGAACAATTCCAAAAGACTCATAATAGAAAATGCCATCTATATCCAGAAAAAAAATACAGCATCTGAATGCAAATCAAAGCATACTATTTGCTCTTGTTTTTTTTTCTTCCTTATGGTTCCTCTCATTTGTTATATGTCTTCTATACAACATGACTAATGTGAAAATATATTTAATAAGAACGTATATGCAGAGCTGATATCAGATTGCATGCTGACTTGAGGAATGGGGAGAGAGGGAAGTAGAGAAAATTTAAAACTTATGGAAATGAATGTCGTAAACTAAAAATAAATTTTGCACACACACACACACACACACACACACACACACACACACACACATATGAATAGAAAGAATCCACTGAATGCTGCCCAAAAGACATCGCAAAAGGAAACCTCCTAAGAATATTGTAGCCAAATTTCAGAGTTCCCAGGTCAAGGAAAAAATATTGCAAGCAGACATAAAGAAACAATTCAAGTGTTTTGGAAATACAATTACGATAACACAACATTTAGCAGCTTCTACATTAAGGGATGAAAAGGCCTGGAATATGAGATTCTGGAGGTCAAAGGAGCTAGGATTAAAACCAAGAATCACCCATCTATCAAAACTGAGTATAATCCTTCTGCGGGGGGAGGGGCAAACAGATATTCAATGAAATAGAGGACTTTCAAGCATTTTTGATGAAAAGACCAGAGATGAATAGAAAATTTCATATCCAGATATAAGACTCAAGGGCTCCACTGAAGCAACTTGAGTTCTGGTCACAGGAGGATGCCTGTTTCCCAAGCACCTGGTGATTCTTGGATCTGGAGTCTGCTGGTTCTCTCAGTTTTGCTGAGACACGTGAGGATGGTGGTGGGTGGGCTGGTGTTGGTATTTGCCTGCTCCATCACCTGGGGTTAGGATCTCCCCCTGCTTTGCTGAGATGGGGCTTGCTGCTGACTTTCCGGAATACTTCCTGTCCTGGATTGTGCTCTCCTTTTATGAGAGTGAAACGGCCCTTTCTGGTTGATCTTCCAGGTTTCTCGGGCTTAAAGATTTTTCTAACCCATATTTTTACTGGTGCTGCTGTTCCAAGACTTGTTTTGGGGTGGTATTTTATCATTGTTTGGAGTTGAATATGGAAAAGTTTTGACAATTTACTGCTTATTCCACCATGACAAGCATTGAAATATATTTTGCATGACTGCACATGTATAACCTATATCAAATTGCCCACCTTCCTAATAAGGGAGCGACAGCAAAGGGAGATGGAGTTAATTTAGAACTAAAAATTTTTACAAAATGAATGTCAAAAGTTGTTTTTGCATGTAATTGAAGAAAAATAAAAAATATTTATTTCTTTAAAAAAAATGTGAAAAGGAAGAGAGCAAGACCATTTAATAAATAGTGAATGTAAAAATGTGGCAAAGTAAAAATAGTTTCAGAAATGATAAAGCTTAGAATAATTTCATACTGGTGAAAGAAGTGAAGGACAACACAAAAACTGGTTTAGAAGATTATATTAGCAGGAAAATGGGAATGAAAGAAAGGGTAGAAACTTTTTTGAGGTTGATAGCATGATACCAAAAATAAAGAGAAGTCAGAGATGTCTAATTCTTACTTTGCTTTTTCTCTTTCTCTCTTCCAAGTAAACTCATCTGGAATCATTGGAAATGATGAGCAAAAAAGTAAAGAATAGGGAATTCATAACCAAAATAACTGAGGAGAAATTAAGAAAGTATTGAGCTGCCCTTGACATCACCTGGCCCTGATGAATTATACTCTTGAATATTGGGAGGAAAAACGAAAACAAAGTAAAAAACAACAAAAACAGCTGGCAAATATAACTGCTGAGCCGATGTCAGATATACTTTGAAAGATTGGGTAAAAAGGGAGAAATACTAAAAGGCGAGAAGATTAAAAAATATAGGCAAGTGAGTTTGACCTTGATTCATGACTTTATCAAGAACAGTCTATTTCAAATTAATTTCATTTCCTTTCTTTTTCTTTTTAGACAGGATTACTAAAGTAGTAGATGAAGAGTGTGCTGTGAATATACTTTACCTATATTTTAACAAAAATTTTGACAAGACTTCTTATACTATGTCTGTGGTTAAGATAGAGAGATATGAATTTTAATGTTAATATAGTCAAATGGGATTCAGAACTGATTAGATGTCTAGACTCAAAGCATAATTGTCAAAAATTCAATATTAAGGTGGGAGGTTTCCAGTGAAATATCCCAACCATCCATGCTTGACCTAGGGAAGTCTGACACTTTCATGAATAACTTGGATGAAAAAATTGTTAGTAAGTTCATCCATTTATCAGATGACAAAAAAGTGTGAGAGATAAACAACACATTGGATGATAGAGAAAGAATGACAAGAGGAGCTCAGAAGATTAAATTATTGAGACTGAACACAAGATGAAATTATTTAAGGAAAAATGTGAAGTCTTACACTTCAGTATAAAATTTGAATTTGACATATGCATGATTATAAGTTGTTCTTAAAATTATCTGGGAGTTTAAATGGGCTGCAAGCTTAATGTGATTCAGTAGCATGATGCAAGCAACTAATACAATACTTTTTTCATTGAGAGACAGAGTTTCTGGTAATAGAGAAATAGTTGTCTCATTGTACTACAACCTTATCAAGACATATCTGATTTATTCTTTTTGAGGGAGAATTTGAATAAATAGCATTTAAATAGCACTTAAAGATTTGCCAAGAGATTTTACACATTATCTCATTTGCTCTTCACAGCAAATTTGGGAGGTAGGTGCTATTATCACCTCTATTTTCTGGAAGCCATGGTTAAAGAAAGACCTTGATGATATGAAAACTAGTATGCAACATATGAGAATCTTTTATAGCAACTAAGAATAAATAATCAGGGAGAATAAGATACATGTCTTCAAATATTTTAAGGGTTGTCATGTGGAATTGCATTTAGATTTATTTTTTTAGAGGCTAGAAGATAGAACTAATAGCATCTAACTGAACTTGCAAAAAAGCAAACTTAAGCTTGATGTCAGGAAAAGCTTCTTTACAGTAATAGCTGATCCAAAATGGGTTGGATCTAAATGATGTGGCTTCTTCCTACTCGGAAGTTTTGTAACAGAGGCTAGTTGATAGCTCTTTGTAATAGTAGGAATTCCTTTTGTGTTACTTTTTCTTCTTGTGTTAGGTTTATTTCTCCCCAACTCTCCAATTCTTTGATTATGAGAGTATAGTTTCAGGGCATGAAGTCTGTATGAACTTAGACCCAGTAGCACTGGAAAATAGCCCAGTAAGACAACTTGAAAGAGGAGGTAGCTTTGGAATTGGAATTTTTTTTTCAAACCTTAATAAGATTCATCTATATATTAGTTATATTATAATTGCACTCCCTCTCCCAGTAAAAACAAATAAACAAAAACAAAGAAAAATCTGGGTTGGATTGCTTCTTTTCCTTCTGTATATTTCTTTTAGGCTTCATATTTCCTGCCTCCTTTTCTCCTTCAAGGCTGTCCTTCATACCCATTGTAATGTGATTTTATTCCTATAAACATGTGCATATAATTTCTCCTATGCCTCCCAAATCCTCTTTTCCCAATTATTCTCTTAGACCTGATGAGCCATGCTTAAAGTCAATATTAGACTACTGCCAATAAGGTCCTGAAATGCTGCCTTTCCAAAAGCCAAGGGCTTGCTCTTCATCTCAACTGGGTCATACAGACATGAAAATGATTAAAAGCAGCAGGCTAGAATACTTATACCAAAAATTAAAATTGGTTGGTATTAATCAAGCAAGGTGGTAGGAGAAGCATGAAGGACATACTCATGGAAAATTCCAAGCACTGAGTGACAATTATTCATTTCTGGAAAACAGTGGCTGCAGACAGCCCAACTTGTAATAATCAGAATTTTGCTTTCTGAGCAAAAGCAGCAAAGTGATAGCCATTTATAGTGCATGCAAACAGTAGCTACAGCTATTAGTCAGAGAGCAGGCAAAGTATGTAAGAAAAAGGGATAATTGAAGTCACTCTGAAGTTGCAGATTGGCAAAATTGGCACAAAATCAAATGACAAATGTTGGAGGTGCTATAGGAAAGTAGACACTGGTACACTGTTGATTGAGCCATGAATTGGTCAAGTTATTCTGAAAAAAATTTGGAATTACAGCCAAAAAGTAATTGAGACATGTATATGTACTCTTTGACTCAGTGGTACCACTGCTAGTCCTATACTCCAAAGAGATCAAAGAGAAAAATAACCCATACATATAAAATATGTTTGCAGTAGATTGTGTGTATGTGTATTTGTGTCCAGAAAGGATTGAAAACTAAAGTATATTTATTTCGAAATGGCTAGATAAATGATTATATATAAATATAATGGAACAGTATATATAAAAAAAAAAACAACTTATGAAGGGGTTGGTTTCAGAGACACCTGGAAAGACTTGTATGAATTGATGCAGAGTGGAATGATCAACTTTGAAACATTTAAGGACTGTGATCAACCAAATGACCAACTACAATTGTGGAGGACCACTGATGAAGTATATTACCCACTTCCTGATAGAAGGCAATTAAATATGTAGAATGAAACCCACATTTTGGGGGGCATGGCCAATGTGGGAATTTGTTTTCCTAGACCAGACTAGATAGATAGATAGATAGATAGATAGATAGATAAATAGATGATAGATAGATAAATAGATACATAGACATATATATGTTATATTTATTACTTGTAATATATTTGTTATAAGGGTTTTATTTATATTTTGTTCTATTTTAAGAGTAAGGGGACTGAAAAGAAAGAAAAGTTAATGACAGATAATTTAAAAAAATTAGAAAAAAGAAAGAACAGCTCTAGGGATGAGTAGTTGTCCTTTCTATCATACTTTCCATCATACTCACTTACGCATAAAGAAATGTCATAAGTCAAGGCACTTTTGTTTGGAAGTCTATCTATATGTACAAAAGTCCACCTGTGATAGTCCAAAACACTCTCTCCATTTTGGGGTACATAACATCTCTTATATGTGGTATATAAAGAGTTTGAGACATAGTTTCTGGGTAATCATTTTATTAATCATGCTAGTGATAAAAAGGGATCAGTGACACTCTGGAATGTAAAAGACCCCTCATGGAATCAACTCAATGCTTATATGCCTGTTCAGGAGTGGGTGTTCCTGAAGGTGCCAGTTGACTCTAATTGGTGAACAATTAATGAGAAGAATGAGTATTATAATGAGAAGTGGACCAAATCTAAGGAGGGACTGGGGGATGTGACTTTGATAATGATATTTCTTTCCAATCACCCCCAGCCTTAGGCTATCTAGTAGACAAAGAATCTACCCCCTGTCCAAATCTGCTTGAGTGAAACATAATGAACCCCAATTTACCTTGGATTAAACTCTTTGTAAGACTTTTAGTTGAGTGGAGCAAGAACTTCACCTTCATAAGATAGTCTAGGCAGGGCAAATTT
This sequence comes from Notamacropus eugenii, assembly GCF_028372415.1. Taxonomy (NCBI): domain Eukaryota; kingdom Metazoa; phylum Chordata; class Mammalia; order Diprotodontia; family Macropodidae; genus Notamacropus; species Notamacropus eugenii. Next base: position 340,396,745 of record NC_092874.1, on the reverse strand, counting down.
TTGGGAAAGGTCGGGGATCTCTCCATTAATTTCTTATTTAATAATCATTTATCTCACACCAGGTTGCCTTTATTCTAGATATGTAGCTTTATTTTTTCCTGTTTAACATTCCTTCTCTATTTTTGCTTTTTCCTGAAAGATAACACACTGGAAAAACCCATGTCCCTATAATTGTAAATTCTATTCATTTCTTATCTTTCTCCCTGTTATATTAGAGGAGGGAATCAATCTTGTTTAAGTGAAGCCTAAAATCCTCCCTATTAAATCTATCATCTTATTCATCATGGAATGTCTCAATTGCATATTTTTTTCCTTAGCTTTAAATGGTGGTAACATTCTTTATTGAGTGAAGTATATGTAGAGATTGTATGCTTACCTTTTTTGCCCTGTTCTGTAAATCTATTCCTGAATGTCTCTTTCCCTTATTGTGAGTTAAAATTGCCATAATAAAACTTAGTTGCTAGATGGACAATATTCTGGACTTGGAATTAAGATGCTCTGAGCTTGAATCTTGTCCAAGACACTTACTAGATGTGTGATCATAGGCAAATTTTTTTATCTCTTTTAGCTTTACATGTCTGTAAAATGGAGAAAACAATAGCCTTTACCTCACAAGGTTGTGGTGAGGATAAAATGAGAGATATACAATTTTTCGCACCCTTTAAAGAACTATATAAATACCAGTTATTTTTAGTTATTTTCATCATCATCATAACATATGACTATTACTTTAAGCATTTACTGATTTAGTCAGTTTCTTTTTTAAAACTTCATCTAAGGCCTAAGATTACTGTACTCTAAAAAAAAAATAGAATCTGTCCACTCTACTTATGTGTTTATAAAGTGCATCTATTTTTATGTCTATGTTCTTCTATTTGGAAGAGAGAGAGAGGGAGAGAGAGAGAGAGAGAGAGAGAGAGAGAGAGAGAGAGAGAGAGAGAGAGAGAGAGAGAGAGAGAGAAAGAGAGAGAGAGAGAATATTAGTGGAACATTACATGCACAACATATTGAAAACAAGCATCAACTTCCTGATGCAAACAAAGGTAGTGACATGGGACTTGAAAAAGACCCCAGTTACTTTAGAATGATTCATTTTGTGATTTACAAAAAAACAACAAAACACAAAACTACTAAGAAAAGTGGGCAACAATCTGGTAATTAGTTTTAGACCAGTCCTTCATACCATATACCAAGGAAAGCTCTGAATGAATAAAAGAACTTATCATAAATTAGAGGAACAAGAAACAAACTACCATTTGGATCTATGGATAAGGGAGGAATTTATGGCTAAACAACTGACAGGGAGGATTGCCCCAAATAAAGTGGATGGTTTTCACTGCATAAAATTAACAATGACAACAACAAAAAAACATTTTGCAAATCAATTCTAATGTAGTTACAATTAGAAAGGAAATGAGTACCCAGGAGTGGGAGACTTTGGAAATATTTTTTGTGATAAATGTGTCATATTCAGGGTGTATAGGATTAAAGTTTAAATGGCAAGCAGTCATTCTCTGGTAAAAAAATGGTCAAAGAATATGAACAGAAACTCTTCAAAGGAAGAAAACAAGGTTATTAACACAACAGCATGAAAAAATGTGATAAATCATGAATTATTAGAGAAATGCAAATCAAAGCAACTTTGTAGGTATATCTTATCAGAAGAATCTTTAATGGCAGAACTTTTTAAGTTCATGTTCAATATTGAGATAAAATGACATGCTTATGATCACTAAGACCTTAACAAAAGGAGCCTGCAACAAGAAAGGGCCTAGACTTCTCCATGTTGTAGGTAAGGAGAAAGAAACTGTGCTAGAGAAACACTGCTAATTATTAGTCCTATCACAAACTTCACGCCCTTCAGACTTGTAAATATGACAAAAGAGGAAAATGATACATGTTGGAAGAGCCTAAGAAAGCAAGAACATTGATTCATATAGTTAGTGAAGCTCTGAATTGCTCCAATGATTCTGGAAAGTGATCTCCAACTAGGCCTCCTAAATTACTAAAATGTGCATACTCTTTGGTGCAACTATGCCACCATTGTCCTATAGCCAAATGAAATCAAAGAATGAAGAAAGAAATTTATCTGTACGTAAGAAAAATATATTAGCCCTTTTCATGGTAACTAAAAATTGGAAATTAAAAGTGATATTCCCCCTTTGTTGACTGGTTAAAAGAATTGTGGTATGTGAATATAACAGAATATTATTTTACTACAAGAAATGATAAAATAGATAATTTCAAAGGAAATTGGAAAGACTTCTATTAACTGATACAGAATGAAGTGGTCAGAACTGGGAGCATAATCTATACAGTAATTACATTTTAGTGGGAAAAAACTACAAAGGCTTCACAACTTTGATCAATACAATGCTAAAGGATAATTCAAAAAGGATAAACATAATGCATTCCACCCACCTCCTGACAGTGAGGTAATTAATTTCTCACATAGAAAGAGACAGACACTTGGATCCATCCAGTGTGGAAGCTTATTTGGTTGATCTATGCAGCTTTGTACTGAGGACATTCTTTTCCATTTTAAAAATTGCTCAGTGCAAGAGAAGATAGTAGAGGGTACAAATAAGTAAAAGAAAAATATTAAAAAGGTAAGTCACTGAAAGTGATATAAGTAGCAATGTAATCAAAGACATCATGTTTTAGGAAATTGTCACCAAAAAACACAACAACAACAACAACAAAAAACCACCTAGCCAACACATTAATATTATGGTTGTGGTGATTTTTGTTACAATTATGTGTTGTGTTACATTATTCTTCTCATGTTTAGGATTGATAAAATGTTAATATAATTGTAATAAATTCTTTTTAAAAAAATTCTAGTTGTTTCAGTAGATTGGAATCTCATGTGAATCATCAGTATTATGTGGTATCTAAAAATAAACCTAGTTATTTCAGTTTTCTTTAAGAGTTATAGCTTCCCAGAACAGGTAGTGATAATCTTAATAATCCCTGTGTAATTTATAATTAATTAATTTTTAGTTGTCAACATGCACTTCCATAAGCTTTGGGGTTTTAAATTTTCTCTGTTTTCTTCCCTTCCTCCCTCACCAAGATGGCATGTAATCTGTTATAGGCTCTACATATACATTCATATTAAACATATTTTCATATTAGTCAAGTTGTAAAAAAGAATCAAAACTAATGGTAGGAACCCCGAAAAAGAAGAAATAAAACAAAACAAAGCAAAAAAAAAAAATACTATCAAAAGGAATGCTTTGATTTGCATTCAAGTGCCATAGTTCTTTCTGTGGATATGGATAGCATTTTCCATCATGAATCTTTTGGAGTTGTCTTGGATCCTTGTACTGCTGAGAGCTAAGACTATCATTGTTGATTATCGCACAATGTTGCAGTTACTGTGTACAATGTTTTCCTGGTACTGCCCACTTAACACACCATGATTTCATGTAAGTCTTTCCTGGTTTTCTTAAATCTGTCTGTTCATCATTTTTTACAGCACAGTAGTATTCCATTGCATTCATATAACACAACTTGTTCAGCCTAGTTGATGAGCAAACCCTCAATTTCCAGTTCTTTGTCACCACAAAAAGAGCTACTATACATATTTTTATACATGTAGGTCCTTTTCCTATTTTTATGATCTCTTGGGGATACAGTTCTAGAAGTGATATTGCTGGGTCAAAGAGTATACACATTTTTATAGCCCTTTGGACATAGCTCCAAATTGCTATGTAGAATGATTGGCTCACAACTCCACCAATAATGAAGTAGTGTTCCGATTTTCCCACATCTTCTCCAGTATTTATCATTTTCCTTTTCTGTCATGTTAGCCAATCTGATACGTGTGATGTGGTACCTCAGAGTTGTTTTGATTTGCATCTCTTTAATCAATAGCAATTGAGAGCATTTTTTATATGACTATACTGTTCATTTCTTCCTCTGAAAATTGCTTGCTCATATCTTTTGACTTCTTTTCAATTGGTAAATGACTTATATTCTTATAAATTTGACTCAGTTCTCTACATATTTTAGAGATGAGGGCTTTATCAGAGACATTGTTTGTAAAAATTCTTTCCTAGTTTTATGCTTCCCTCCTAAGCTTGTTTGCATTGATTTTGTGCAAAAACTTTTCAATTTAATGTAATCAAAACTATTCATTTTGCATTTCATCAAGTCCTTCATCTCTTGTTTTATCATTCATTCTTCTGTTCTCCATAAATCTGGCATAAACTATTCCTTGCTCTCCTCATTTGCTTATAGTGCCAGCTGTTATATCTAAAATGTGTATTTTGACTTAATTTTGGTGTAAGTTGTTGGTCTACGCCCAGTTTCTACCATTATTTTTTTCCAGTTTTCCCAGAAATTTTTTGGTCAAATAGTGAATTCTTATCCCAGAAGTTGGGGTCTTTGGATTTAGCAAACAGAAGATTATTATAGTCATTGACTAGTGTGTCTTATGTACCCATCCTATTCCATTGATAAACCACTCTATTTCTTAGCCAGTACCAAGGAGTTTTGATGATTGCTGCTTTGCAATACAATTTAAGAACTGGTATGGCAAGGTCACCTTCCCTAGCATTTCTTTTCATTAATATCATTCATATTCTGGACCTTTGTCTTCCAGATAAATTTAATTTTTAATTTTTCTAGCGCTATAAAATAATTTTTGTTAACTAATTAATTAATTTTGTTTTCAACTTTCAGTTCCGTAAGATTGAGTTCCAATTTTTCCCCCAACTCTCCCCTCCCCCTCTCCCTGAAATGGCATGAATTTTGAATTCCCCATCCCCCAGTCTGCCTTCACTTTTATCATTCCCCTTCTTATTCTCTTCCCCTTGACTTTCTTGAAAGGCAAGATAGATTTTTATACACCACTGCCTATATATCTTATCTCCCAGGTGCATGTAAAAGCAATTTTTTAACATTTGTTTTGTATCAACCACTGGATCCCCTACCTTCTGTGAGCTCAGAGCTGTGCAAGCAGTCACTGATGCTTCTGCTGCTAGTGTTTGCTACTGCTGCCACCACTGCCACTGCTGCTACCACTACCCCCACTGCTCCGGGTCTGGAGCCAGACCCTGGCCACACCATGTACTATCTTTCACCCAGGTGCCACAGAGTTTTCCCACTGACCTGTATTTGGCATTTGTGGGTTGAGAAGTCTGGAAATATCCACAGCTTCCAGTGATTCAGTCCCCTGAGACCTGCTCTAGCCATGTCTGTGCCAGCATGATCCATGCAGTGACCCCTGAGTGACTGCACTCTGCTCCCAGTCTGATTGCAATGTACCCTTTCTCTCAACCTTCCTGAAGGATTTGTTTGGGCTGCAGATTTGTTTCATTCTGTTGTTTTCTGAGTTCTGTAGTTCTTGAATTTGTTCAGTCATTTTTTACAGATATTTGGAGGGTTTTGGGGAAGAGCTCAACCAAGTTCTTGCTTTAACTCCACCATCTTGACTCTGCCCCTAAAATAATTTTTTTGATAGTTTGATTGGTATGGTACTGAATAAGTAAATTAATCTAGGTAGATTTGTCATTTTTATTACATTAGCTTGGTCTACCCATGAAAAACTGATGTTTTTCCAATTATTTAGATCTGACTTTATTTGCATGAAAGGTGTTTTGTAACCGTGTTCATATAATTTCTTGATATGTTTTGGCAGGTAGACTCCCAAATATTTTATAATGTCTAGAGTAATTTTAAATGGAATTTCTCTTTCTATTTTTTGATGTTGGGCTTTGTTAGTAATATACAGAAATGCCAATGATTTTTGTGGGTTCATTTTTATAACCTGCAAATTTGTTTAAGTTTTTTATTAATTTCAAATAGTTTTTTCGCTTGATTATCTAGGTTTCTCTAAGAGGAAGAGTTTTGTTTCTTCTTTGCCTGTTCTGATTTCTTCAATTTCTTTTTCTTCTCTTATTGCTAAAGCTAACATTTCTAGGATCATATTGAATAACAGTGATGATAATGGGCATTCTTGTTTCACTACTATTCTTAGCTGAAATGCTTCTAGCTTATCCCCATTATATACAGAGAGAGAGAGAGAGTGAGAGAGAGAGAGAGAGAGAGAGAGAGAGAGAGAGACAGAGACAGAGACAGAGAGAGACAGAGAGAGACAGAGACAGAGAGACAGACACAGAGACAGACACAGAGACACAGAGAGACACAGAGAGACACAGAGAGAGAGCTTGCTGATCATTTTAGGTAGATGCTACTTATCATTTTAAGGAAGACTCATTTATTCCTATACTTTCTAGTGTTTTTAATAAGAATGGATGGTGTCCCTGTGTTAAGCTGCTCCATCAGATTCCATCTGGAACGTTGCTTTCATTTCTAGTCACCTTAGCTTAAGAAGGATGTTGATAATTCAAAGAACACTCCAGGTAAATGATAAAAGACAATGGCATATGTGGATCAGTCAAAGGAAATGGAGATATTTAGTCTGGAACAAAGAAGAATTAGGAGGGACATGATCATCACTGCTTGCAAAGATTTAAAGGCATTTCACAGAGGCAAAGGTAAACTTGTTCCATTTGGCTCCAGAGGATAGAAGAAGGAGCAATTGGTCAAGGTGGCCAAGAGCTAATTTGGGATTGATATCCAGAAACATTTCTAATCATTAACACTGTCCAAATGTGGAATAAGCTGCCTCAAAGGGTGAGAGTTTTCTTGTTCCCTGGAAGTTGCTAAGCAGAGATAAAATAATAACTTTGGGGTTTGCATTATATGGAATTCCTTTCTTTTATGACTTAATCTTACTGTCGACTGAGATCCATTCCCATTCCACAATTCTATTATTTTCTTTTTTTAAAAATTTATTTATTTAACTTTTAGCATTCATTTTCACAAAATTTTGGGTTCCAAATTTTCTCTCCCCTTGTCCCCTCCCCCACCCTAAAACACCAAGCATTCCAATTGCCCCCATCACCAATCTGCTCTCTCCTCTATCATCCCTCTCTGCCCTTGTCCCCTTCTTCTCTTTTGTCCTTTACGGCCAAATAACTTTCTATACCCCTTTACCTGTATTTCTTATTTCCTAGTGGCAAGAGTAGTACTCAACAGTTGTTCCTAAAACTTTGAGTTCCAACTCCTTTTCCTCCCTCCCTCCCCGACTTAATTTCCTCCCTCCCTCCCCACCCCTTTCTTTCGGAAGGCAAGCAATTCAATATAGGCCAAATCTGTGTAGTTTTGCAAATGACTTCCATAATAGTCGTGTTGTATAAGACTAACAATATTTCCCTCCATCCTATCCTGCCCCCAATTACTTCTATTCTCTCTTTTGATCCTGTCCCTTCCCATAAGTGTTGACCTCAAATTGCACCCTCCTCTCCATGACCTCCCCTCCCATCCTCCACCCCACCCTGCTTATCCCCTTCTCCCCCACTTTACTGTATTATAAGATAGCTTTTCATACCAAAATGAGTGTGCATTTTATTCCTTCCTTTAGTGGAATGTGATGAGAGTAAACTTCATGTTTTTCTCTCACCTCCCCTTTTTATCCCTCCTCTAATAAGTCTTTTGCTTGCCTCTTTTATGAGAGATAATTTGCCCCATTACATTTCTCCCTTTCTTCTCCCATATATTTCTCTCTCACTGTTTGATTTCATTTTTTTAAGATATGATCCCATCCTCTTCAATTCACTCTGTGCACTCTGTCTCTATGTGTGTGTGCGTGTGCGTGTGTGTGTGTGTGTGTAATCCCACCTAGTACCCAGATACTGAATAGTTTCAAGAGTTACAAATATTGTCTTTCCATGTAGGAATGTAAACAGTTCAACTTTTAGAAGTCCCTTATGACTTATATTTGCTGTTCACCTTTTCATGCTTCTCTTCATTCTTCTGTTTGAAAGTCAAATTTTCTTTTCAGCTCTGGTCTTTTCATCACAAATGTTTGAAAGTCCTCTATTTCATTGAAAGATCATTTTTTTCCCCTGAAGTATTATACTCAGTTTTGCTAGGTAGGTGATTCTTGGTTTTAGTCCTAGTTCCTTTGACTTCTGGAATATCCTATTCCACACCTTTCGATCCCTTAATGTAGAAGCTGCTAGATCTTGTGTTATCCTGATTGTATTTCCACAGTACTTGAATTGTTTCTTTCTAGGTGCTTGCAATATTTTCTCCTTGACCTGGGAACTCTGGAATTTGGCCACAATGTTCCTAGGAGTTTCTCTTTTTGGATCTCTTTCAGGCAGTGATTGGTGGATTCCTTGAATACTTATTTTGCCCTCTGGTTCTAGAATCTCAGGGCAGTTTTCCTTGATAATTTCATGAAAGATGATGTCTAGGCTTTTTTTTTGATCATGGCTTTCAGGTAGTCCCATAATTTTTAAATTGTCTCTCCTGGATCTATTTTCCAGGTCAGTTGTTTTTCCAATGAGATATTTCACATTATGTTCCATTTTTTCATTCTTTTGGTTTTGTTTTGTGATTTCTTGGTTTCTCATAAAGTCATTAGCCTCCATCTGTTCCATTCTCATTTTGAAAGAACTATTTTCTTCACTGAGCTTTTGAACCTCCTTTTCCATTCTGCTAATTCTGCTTTTGAAAGCATTCTTCTCCTTCTTGGCTTTTTGAACCTCTTTTGCCAATTGAGTTAGCCTATTTTTCAGGGTGTTATTTTCTTTAGCATTTTTTTGGGTCTCCTTTAGCAGGGTGTTTACTTGTTTTTCATGCTTTGCTTGCATGTCTCTCATTGCTCTTCCCAGTTTTTCCTCAACTTCTCTAACTTGATTTTCAAAATCCTTTTTGAGCTCTTCCATGGCCTGAGCCCATTGAGTGGGCTGGGATACAGAAGCCTTGACTTCTGTGTCTTTCCCTGATGGTAAGCATTGTTCTTCCTCATCAGAAAGGAAGGGAGGAAATACCTGTTCACCAAGAAAGTAACCTTCTATAGTCTTATTTCTTTTCCCTTTTCTTGGCATTTTCCCAGCCAGTGACTTGACTTCTGAATATTCTCTTCACACTCCCTTGGCCTCCAGATCCTCCCAGCCAGCACTTGGGGTCTGAGATTCAAATGCTGCTTCCCAGCCTCAGGGCTTTTGGCCGGGGTGGGGCTGCTATTCAGTGTGAGATCAAGTTCAGGTGCTCAGGTGGGGGCAGGGTCACCTCACTGGGCTCAGTTCCCTCAGGGAGCTTATGCAGAGACCTTCAACAATAGATCCGAGCTCCTGCCTGCTTGGGGAGCCCTTGTCTGCTCCCACCTCCGCTGCTGTCTCCCGAGGGGGCCTGAGTTATGGGGGCACCCCACTTCCCTGTCAGCCACCCAAAAAGACTCTCTCACCAACCCTTGTCACCTGTGGGTCGAGGGACCCTCATGGCTGCTGGAGATTCTGTCCCTGAAGCCTGCTCAGATCTCTCTTCTCAGCGCTGAGTGGCCATGGCAGGGCTGGGCTCACTTTGTGTCCACAGCACAACGGACCTTTTTTGAGAGGTTTGCAGGCTCTCTGGAACAGAAATCTCCTCCGCTCCATTGTTCTGTGGCTTCTGCTGCTTCAGAATTTGTTGGCAGTTCTTTTTTACAGATATTTTATGGGCTGTGGGTTCCGAGCTATGTGTATGTGCGTCTTCCTACTCCGCCATCTTGGCTCCACCCCCGAATTCTATTATTTTCTGAGAGTGACCTGGATAGTGAAGAATATTGTTATTGTGCCACATGAGAATCAACTGAAGGTTGAGGAAGATAATAGTTTAAAGAAGAGGTTTGATGTTGAAGAAGATGGTGGACAAATTAGATATCATGAAATATTTTAAGGACTGCATCGAAGAGAAATTAAAGTTGCTCTCTTTGGCAAGTTAAGTGTGTAGATTAGAGGTCAGATAGTTTTCAGAAAGCCAGATTTGAATACTATGTAAAGAAAAAGTTTTTTTTCATTAGAGCTGTGCAAATGTGGATTAGGCTGACTCATGAGGTAGGGGATATCTCCTTTCTAGAAGGGAAATAGATTTCAAAATCAATTATATTTTTCAACATCCTCAATGTCATCATTCAGTTGCTGGACAAATAAATGGACCACACATGACTAAGTCAAGTACCCAAATCTAAATTTAATGTACAAAATGAGGTTTATTTCCATGTGCCAAAGAACTTACTAAGATGTGATTGCCATGATTTCAGACATATCCGAATATTATTTCAGTCATAGCCTGCCAGGGAGACAGGGGCCAATCATGTCCAAGGGACAGCTCTGTTACACTTTAAGGAAAACATTTCTTTTTCTGGGAAAGGGGAAACTCTAATCTTAATGAAGAGAAATATAATTGCACATTCCAGGTAAAACTGAACTTTCTAATGTATTCCTTGACCCACCCACCCAACCATCCCTTGTCAATTTTCTTTTCATCACAGTTTCTGAGTTGAAAGAATCTCTTTCACTATAACTTGTCCATGAGCCACGATCTTGAACCAGTCATCTTGCTTTCATATAAAGACCTCCTAATACTTTCTATTCTACATTTGGTATGAACGCAATTGCTTTGATCTATGGGGATTTTATTTGTCAGTCATTTTTCAATCCTGTCCAACTCTTTATGTCCCCATTTGGGATTTTCTTGCCAGAGATATTGGAGTGGATTGCTATTTTCTTCTCTACCTCATTTTACAGATGAGGAACTTGAAGCAAATGGGATTAAGCAATTTGCCCAGAGTCACAGAGTAGTAGCTGTCTGAGATCAGATTTGAACTCAAGAAGATGAGTCTTCCTGATTCCAAGCCCAACACTCTATCCACCATTACACCTAGCTGCCTAGTTTACCAATGGGGGATACAATTTTAAAAAAGTTACTTTCCTCTGTTATTCAAATCAGCACATTCCCTCCAGGTCATGAAGAAAGTCAAGAAGTAACCTCAATTGGTCCTTCAGTAATCTTTCTTATGCCATCCCATTAACATTTCTTACCAATCTGGGGAAGAATGACTAAAACAGTTTAGTTCATTCGAACATATATGTTCAAACAGTTACTTATGTAGCTTAGAAGAAACAAAAAATGATTAGTTCTCTGAATGAACTGTTAACCAATTATTGATAAACCATTTAATCTCCAAATAACATTATAAATTCATAGGATCATAGGATCATAAAGTCCATAGGATCATCTAATACAATTCTCTTTTTATACAGGAGAAAACTGAGTTAGTTTCCTTTTTTATCCAATTTATTTATTTATTTTAGTTTTCAGCATCCATTTCCACAAGATTTTGAGTTCCAAATATTCTCCTTATCTCTCCCCTGCCCCAGGGTAGAATGCATTCTTATAACCCCTTCCCCCAATCTGCCCTCCCTTCTATCACTGCCCCCCTTTCTCTTAACCCCTTTCACTTCTATTTTCCTATAAGATGAGATAGATTCCTATACCCCATTACCTGTACATCTTATCTCCCAGTTGCATGTATAAAACAACTATTAACATTTGGTTTTTAAAATTTTGAGTTCCAAATTCCTTCCCTTCCTCCCTCTCCGCTCATCTTCATTGAGGGGGCAAGTAATTTGATATAGGTCACTCATGTGTAGTCATGTAAAATACTTCCATAATAGTTATGTTTGAAAGACTAACAATAAATCCCTACATCCTATCCTATCCCTAGTTTATTCTGTTCTCTGCTTTGACCCCGTCCTTCCTCAAAAGGTTTCCTTCTGATTGCCCCCTCTCCCAATGTGCCCTCCCTTCTATCACACACACCCACTTCTCCTCATCTTCCCTACTTTCCTGTACGGTAAGATAGATTTCCATAGCTAATTGAGTGTGCATATTATTCCCATCTTAAGCCAAATCTGATGAGAGTAAGGTTCACTAATTCCCTCTCACCTCCACCGTCTTTCCCTCCACTATAAAAGCTTTTCCTCACCCTTTTATGTGAGATACTTTACCCAATTCTACCTCTCCATTTTTTCCTTCTCCAAATACATTCCTCTCTCACCTCTTAATTGTATTTGTTTACCTTTTCATGCCTCTTTTGAGTCTTGTATTTGAAAGTCAGTTTTTCCATTTATCTCTGGTTTTTCAAGAATGCATTAAATTCCTTTTTATCACTGGATGTCAATTTTTCTCCTGCGCTGATTACATTCACTTTTGCTGAGTAGGTGATTCTTGGTTTTAATCGTGGCTCCTTTGACCTCTTATCATATTCTAAGCCTTTCTGTCCCTTAATGTAGAAGCTGCTAGATCTTGTGTTGTCCTAATTGTGCTTCCACAGTACTCAAGTTGTTTCTTTCCAGCTGCTTGCAATGTTTTCACCTTCATCTGGGAACTCTGGAATTTGGCTATAATATTCCTGGGAATTTTCCTTTTCAGATCTCTTTTAGGAAGTGATGAGTGGATTCTTTCAGTTTCTATTTTATTCTCTGATTCTAATACAAGGGCATTTTTCCTTGATAATTTCTTAAAAAGTGATGGCTAGGCTCCTTTTCTTTAATTACAGTTTTTAGGTACACTATTAATTTTTTAATTCTTTCCCCCAGATTTCACTGTCTTCTATTTTTTAATTCTTTTGGCTTTGCTTTATAATTTCTTGATTTCTCATGAAGTCATTAGCTTCCACTGGGTCCATTCTAATTCTGAAGTAATTATTTTCTTCAGTGAACTTTTGGTCCTCTTTTTATGTTCAGCTAATCCTGCTTTTTACGACATTCTTCTCATTGACTTTTTGGATCTCTTTTGCCATTTGGTCTAATCTTTTGTCAAGGTGTGATTTTCTTCATTATTTTTTGGGTCCCCTTTACCAAGCTGTTGAGTCATTTCTCATGATTTTCTTGCATTACTCCCATTTCTCTTCCTATTTTTTCCTCCACTACTCTTACATGATTTTCAAAACACTTTTTGAGCTCTTCCATGGCCGTGAGCAATTCATATTTTTCTTTAAGGCTTTGGATGTAGGAGCTTTGACTTTATTGTCTCCTGCTGATGGTATGTTTTGATCTTCCTTGTCACTAAAATAAGATTTGATAGTCTGATATTTTTTCTGCTGTTTGCTCATTTTCGCAGCCAGTTACTTGACTTTTTATCACTTTGTTAAGGTAGGGCTCCGCTTCCATTGTGGAGGGCATACTGTCCCAATCTTCAGGGGTTTTGTGTAGCTGTTTTTAGAGATACTTCTAGAGACTTGTAAGTTTTCATTTCTTCCAAGGTATTATGATCTAAGGTGAGGTGTTTGCTCGTTTCCTGACCTGTACTCTGATCAGTGAGTGACTACAAGCACTCTTCTCTGCCCTGGAAGTTTGGGGAAGGTTCCCAATCCACTGCTGCCACAAGCTCTGCTATTCCAGTGCTCCTCTTCATCCCTGACTACCCTCTGGAACTGCAACTGAGATTGAAGTATTAGTAAAGCAAGAGAATCTTTCCTCAGTGCCAACAAAGATCTCTGCAATCTCCTTCTGATCAGTTGTTTGATCCCTTTACTACCTGTGGTCTGAGAGCTCTGCAAGCAGCCTTTGCTGCGGCCACTGCACTGTTACCCTCTAGGGATGCACTGGGTTATGGTGCTAGTTTGACTTCCTCTCTCATCCGGGTCTGACAGACCTTTTCCACTGACCTTTAAGTTGGCTTTGGTGTTTGTGCATTAAGAAGTCTATAAACTACCTCTTCTGACAGTGCTTCAGTCTCCTGAGGCCTGCCCTGGGTTTGCTGAGGCCCAGTCTGAGCAGGGGCAGCCCAGAATGGACCGTCCTCTTCTTCCAGGTCAGAGCAACAGACCTTTCCCATATACCATCCAGGTTGTTTTAGGCTGAAATTGTTTTTACACTCTGTCTTTTGTGGGTTTTGCTGCTCTAGAATTTGGTTAGAGTCATTTTTTACAAGGATTTGGAAGGTTTTGGGGAAGAGCTCAGGTGAGCTCCTGCTTTTACTCCACCATCTTGGCTCTGCCTCAAAACTCAGTTTGTTTTAAAAAGATAAAGTTATTTGCTAAGATAGTACAGAAAAATTATACAATTAACATTTGAATCTAGTTTCCCTGATTTCACATTCACTACTTAAACTAGCTTCTCCCCAATATAAAGAGTAAATCAATAGTTTTCATTGGTTTCCAGTTGTCTCCATCTCCAATTGACAGTCATTTAATCAATATAAATTTGACTGTATTGATACATTGGTTTGAATATATTCTAAAGAAGAGAGAATGAGAGACTAAACACTTATTTTCAAGTAGTTTATGCTGAATAGTAAGGAAAACTTGCTGAATTCCTCTATGTATACTTTGTGCCTTTCAAATCTTTTTTTTTATATAGCAAGATCATTTAAAAATGAGGATTAATTTGGATGTGAGGTTATCAGATGTCTTTTGATGAAACAGGCTCATAAGTCTTCCTACTGTTTTTACATGTACTGTTTTTGCAAGCCCTACTTCTAAGAATCTGAGAATCATAGAAGTTCAACTCTTTTATGTAACAAGCAATTATAAAATGGAACCACTTCTTTCTTTGCTAGTCAAAAAGAAAATTATTGAAAACAAAATAAAATAAATATGACCATGAATGGTTGACCCTAGTTTACTTGTCATGTGTAGTTGGTCTTAAAAGTATAGCTTTCTTCACATTAAAAACAATGCAAGAGAATTGTGCAGTCTCCAAGTTGAAAGAACATCATCCAGTCCAATTTGTAGATTAGTAGGAATACTGAACTAGTCATCTAGCCTTTATATAAAAACCTTCAATTCTAGGCAAACACTATTTCCTGAGAGTGTCCTTTCTACTTTTGGTATATATTTAATTGGTATGAATATTTTTTCTTATTTCAAAGTTAGATCATCATTGCAGATTTTTGTTGTGGCTTATTTTTCATTTTTAAAGAGGACCAATGATTTCATGGCATTATGTCTTGACTTGTATGTGAACTGGATTTAAGTGAAACAGAGTTGTACAAATTTGTTTGCCTAATTTTTTCTTCCTAAGTCATGTGGCAAGACAATAGCCAGTATGACTGGCAGTGGCCTGGGATGCAACAATGATGTCTTCAATGTCTCTAACTGCTCCACAGCACCTGCTTCAGCTACCTTCATGTCCACTGTAATAAATTATTCTCACCTGTCTATTTTGCTGGGGAAACCTTCACATACTTGGGGCAGACATCCCTCTAACTAATTGAGAAGTTTGAGGTCTGTCAGTTACCCACAATTTGGTTTATCCCATTTGCCTAGATGATTTATGGGGTGTGGTCAATGCACATGCTACAGCTTCTTGTACTTACAGGTGGACACCAAAGATGAATGAGCTGCCCTGGAAAGAGCTCTACAAGCCTTCATACCACATAAACCTCTGCAGACTTTTAACAACTACATTAAAAATGCCCCATATCACTAATAATAAGGGAAATAAAATCAAGACAATCTTGAATTTTTATTTTGTATCCAGAAACTTGGTAAAGATTACAATAGTTGTTGGAAAGAGTTAATGTTGGAAGGATTATGGAAAGACAGGCATCCTACTGCATTATTTTGGATCTGTGAATTGGCAAAATAATTCTGTTTTCTGTTAACTCAAGTGTAAAATAAGAATAATAATAGCACCTACCTCTTTACCTACTTATCCATCTTGCATTTCATAATGCTTTCTATCTCTTCTTTGGTCAAAATTTCTTGCCTTCTCCATAAATCTGATAAATATGCTATTCCTTGCTCCTCCAGTTTGTCCATAGTATCAATTTTTATACCTAGATCATGTACCCATTTGGATTTTATTCTTGTTAGGGTGTCAAGCATGGTTCTATGCTTAGTTTCTGCCACACTGTTATCCAGTTTTCCCAGCAATTTTGGTTGAACAGTGAGGTCTTGTCCCAGAAGCTGGGATCCTTGAGTTTATCAAACAGGAGGTTGCTATATTCCTTGCCTACGGTGTCTTGAGTGCCTAGTCTATTCCACTTGTCTACTCTTATGTTTCTTATCCAGTACCAAGTGGTTTTGATAATTGCTGCTTTAAAATACAATTTGAGATCTGGTAACGCTAGGCCACCTTCCCTAACATTTCTTTTTATTAGTCCCTTTGATATTCTGGACCTTTCGTTCTTCCAGATAAATTTCTAGATTATTTTATCCAGCTCTAGAAAATAATTATCTGACAGTTTAATTGGTATGGCACTAAATAAGTAAATTAATTTAGGTAGAATTGTCATTTTTTTTATATTAGCTCGGCCTACCCCTGAGCACCTACTTACTTAGATTTGACTTTATTTGTGCAAAAAGTGTCTTGTAATTGTGTTCATATAGTCCCTGGGCTTGTTTTGGCAGGTAAACTTCCAAGTATTTTACAGTGTCTACCCTAGCTTTAAATGGGATTTCTCTTTCTATCTCTTGCTGTTGGACTTTGTTGCTAATATATAAGAATGCAGAAGATTTGTGCAGGCTTATTTTGTAACCTGCAACTTTGCCAAAGTTGTTTATTATTTCAAGTAGTTTTTTTACTTGAATCTCTGGGAGTCTCTAAGTATATCTTCATATCATCTGCAAAGAGTAATAATTTAGTATCTTCTTTGCCTATTCTTATTCATTCAATTTCTTTATCTTCTCTAATTGCTACAGCTAGTATTTCTAGTACCATATTGAATAATAGTGGTGATAATGGACATCCTTGTTTCACTCCTGATCGTACTGGAATTGCATCTAGCTTATATCCATTGCATATAATGCTTGCTGAAGATTTTAAATAGATACCACTTATTATTTTATGGAAACTTCCCTTTATTCCTATGTTCTCCAGTGTTTTTAATAGGAATGGGTGTTGTTATTTTGTCGAAAGTTTTTTCTGCATCTATTAAGATAATCATGAGTTTTTGGTAGTTTTGTTGTTGATATGATCCATAATGCTAATAGTTTTCCTTATATTGAACCAGCCCTGCATTCCTGGTATGAATCCTACCTGATCATAATGTATTATTCTTGTGATAAGATGTTGTATTCGTTTTGCTAAAACCTTATGTAAAATTTCTGTATCAATATCCATTAGAGAAATTGGGCTATAATTTTCTTTCTCTGTTTTGTCTCTTCCTGGTTTAGGTATGAAAATCACATTTGTATCACAGAAAAAATTTGGGACAACTCTTTCTTCCTCAGTTTTCAAAAAATAGTCTCTATAGTATAGTATTGGAATTAACTTTTCTTTAAAGGTTTGATAGAATTCACTTGTAAATCCATCTGGCCCTGGAGATTTTTTTCCTAGGGAGTTCACTGATGGCTTCTTCAATTTCTTTTTCTGAGATGCAGCTGTTTATGTCTTCAACTTCCTCTTCTGTTAATCTGGGTCATTTGTACTTTTTAAAATACTCATCCATCTGTTTTAGATCATCGAATTTGTGGGTATAAAGTTGGGCAAAGTAATTTCTAATTATTGTTTTAATTTCCTCCTCATTGGAGGTGAGTTCACCACTTTTATTTTTGATATTATTAATTTGGTTTTCTTCTTTCTTTTTTTAATCAAATTGACCAAAGATTTAAAAAATTTATTAGTTTTTTTCAGAAAACCAACTATTGGATTTATTTATTAATTCAATAGTTTTCTTAATTTCAGTTTTATTAATCCCTCCTTTGGTTTTAAGTATTTCAAATTTGGATTTACTTAGGGATTTTCAATTTGTTATTTTTCTAGTTTTTTTCAAGTGCATGCCCAAGTCACTGATATCCTCTTTCTCTATTTTATTTATATAGGCATTGAAAGATATGAAATTTCCCCTAAGAACTGCTTTTGCAGTATCCCATAAGATTTGGAAGGTTTTCTCATTATTGTCATTCTCTTGAATAAAGTTATTGACTGTTTCTATGATTTGTTGTTTAACCCACTCCTTCTTTAGGATTAGATTATTTAGTTTCCAATTGATTTTTGGTTTATCTTTCCATGGCCTTTTATTACATATAATTTTTTTGAGTTATGATCTGAGAAGGATGTATTGACTATCTCTGCCTTTCTGCACTGGATTGTGAGGTTTTTATGTCCTAGTACATGGTCAGTTTTTGTAAATATGCCATGTACTGCTTAGAAAAAGGTATATTCTTTTCTATTCCCATTCAGTTTCCTCCAGAGATCTATCCTATCTACCTTATCCAGAGCTTTACTTACCTCCTTAACCACTTTCTTGTTTATTTTGAAGTAAGATTTATCAAATTCAGAGAGGGGGGGGGTTGAGGTCCTCCACTAGAATTGTTTTGCTGTCAATTTCTTCCTTCAACTCCCCCAATCTCTCCTTTAAGAATTTGGATGCTATACCACTAGGAACATAGATGGTTAGTAATGATATTGCTTCATTGTCTATAGTACCTTTTAGCAGGATGTAGTTTCCATCCTTATCTCTTTTGATTTGATCTGTTTCTGCTTTCGCTTTGTCTGAGATTAGGATTGCTACTCCTGCTTTTCTTACATCAGATGAAGCACAATATATTCTGCTCCAACCTTTGACCTTGATCCTGTGTGTATCCCCCTGTTTCAAATGTGTTTCTTGTAAACAACATATTGGTGGATTATGGCTTTTGATCCATTCTGCTATCCACCTCCACTTTATGGGAGAGTTCATTCCATTCACATTCAGTTATGATAAAAATCTGTGTATGTCCCTCCATCCTTTTCCCCACCATTTGTGCTTTTGGCTTTCCCATCTCCCTTGCCCTCTTCAGTAGTATTCACCTTTTCACCACCACCTCTTGCAGCCTTGCCTTCCTTCTTTTGGGTTCCCTCCTTTTTACTCCCCTTTACCCATACTTGCTTCTTCCCTCCCTTTTAGCTTCCCTCCCTTTTCTTCCCCCTTCCCCTCCTATTGCTTATAGAGCTAGTTAGGATTATATACTTAAGTTTGTTGTTCCCTCCTTGAACCAAATCAGATGAGAGTACTTCTCAAACAATGCTCATCTCCTTCCGGCCTTTCCCTCTACTATATATAATTTTGTACTTCTTCCTGTGATGTAATTTATTATTTTCTGCTTCCTCCTTTCGTATCTCCTGTTGCAATCCCTTTGCATACTTAGATCATATTTTTACCATGACATAATTTACTTTATACCCACTCCCACTATGTATATCCCTTTTATATTTCATAATGGATGACCAATTCTCAGGACAAACAGGTATCACCTTCCCTTGTAGGGAGGTAAACAGTTTGCCCAAACTGAGTAACAAGCTTTTGGTTTTTTTCCCCCTGTTTATCTTTTTATGCTTCTCTTAAGACTTGCATTGGAAGATCGAATTGTCTATTAAGTTCTGGAGTGTTTATCAAGAAGATCTGGAAATCAACTTCTTTGAATGATCGTCTCCTTGCCTGAAGTGTTATGCTGAACTTTGCTGGGTAGTTGATCCTTGGTTGTAGTCCCAACTCCTTTGCCTTATGGAATATTGGATTCCAGTTCCTTCAATCTTTTAATGTAGAAGCTGCAAGGTCCCGTGTGATCCTGACTGTAGCTCTTCGATAATTGAATTGTTTCTGTCTGGCTGTGTGTAATATTTTCTCCTCCTTCTATGTGTGTGTGTGTGTGTGTGTGTGTGTGTCTGCATGTGTCTCTCTCTCTCTACGTGTACGTGTGTGAGTGTGTGTGTGTGTGCGTTTGTGTGTGTGGTGTGTATTCTCACCAACTACCCAGATACAGAAAAAAGTTTCAAGAATTACAAATATGGTCTTTCCATGTAGAAATGTAAATAGTTCAGCTTTAGTAAGCCCCTTATGATTCCTCTTTTTTGTTGACCTTTTCATGCTTCTCTTGATTCCTGTGTTTGAAAGTAAGATTTTCTCTTCAACGCTGGTCTTTTCATCAAGGTAGGCTTGAAAGTCCTCTATTTCAATGAAAGACCGTTTTCCCCCAGTTTTGCTGGGTAGGTGATTCTTGGTTTTAGTCCTAGTTCCTCTGACTTCTGGAATATCCTATTCCATGCCCTTCGATTCCTTAATGTAGAAGCTGCTAGATCTTGTGTTATCCTGATTGTATTTTCAAAGTACTTGAATAGTTTCTTTCTAGCTGCTTGCAATATTTTGTCCTTGACCTGAGAACTATGGAATTTGGCCATAATGTTCCTAGGAGTTTCTCTTTTTGGATCTCTTTCAGGCGGTGTTCTGTGGATTCCTTGAATATTTATTTTGCCCTCTGGTTCTAGAATCTCAGGGCAGTTTTCCTTGATAATTTCATGAAAGATGATGTCTAGGCTCTTCTTTTGATCATGGCTTTCAGGTAGTCCCAAAATTTTTAAATTGTCTCTCCTGGATCTATTTTCCAGGTCAGTTGTTTTTCCAATGAGATATTTCACATTATCTTCCATTTTTCCATTCTTTTGGTGTTGTATTGTGATATCTTGATTTCTCACAAAGTCCTTAGCCTCCATCTGTTCCATTCTAATTTTGAAAGAACTATTTTCTTCAGTGAGCTTTTGAATCTCCTTTTCCATTTGGCTAATTCTGCTTTTGAAAGCATTCTTCTCCTCATTGGCTTTTTGAACCTCTTTTGCCAATTGAGTTAGGCTAGTTTTCAAGGTGTTATTTTCTTCAACATTTTTTTGGGTGTCCCTTAGCAGGGAGCTGATCTGCTGTTCATGCTTTGACTTCAAGTCTCTCATTTCTCTTCCCAGCTTTTCCTCTACCTCTCTAACTTGATTTTCAAAATTCTTTTTGAGCTCTTCCGTGGCCTGAGCCCATTGGGTGGGCTGGGACACAGAAGCCTTGATTTCTGTGTCTTTGCCTGATGGTAAGCATTGTTCTTCCTCATCAGAAAGGAAGGGAGGAAATACCTGTTCACCAAGAAAGTAACTTTCTATAGTCTTATTTCTTTTCCCTTTTCTGGGCATTTTCCTAGCCAGTGACTTGACTTCTGAATATTCTTTTCATACCCACTTGGCCTCCTGATCCTCCCAGCCAGCGTTTGGGGTCTGAGATTCAAATGCTGCTTCCAGCCTTAGGGCTTTTGGCGGGGACAGGGCTGCTATTCAGTATGAGATTATGTTCAGATGCTGAGGTCGGGGCAGGGCCGTCTCTCAGGCTCAGTTCCCTCAGGGGGTTTATCCACAGACCTTCCACAATGGATTCATGCTCCCGCTCGCTTGGGGAGCCCCGGTCTGCAGCCTCCTCTCAGCTTCTACCTCCCGGGGGGGCCTGAATTATGGGGGCACCCTGCTCCCCTCTCGACCCCCCAAAGAGACTCACCGACCCCCGTCACCTGTGGGTGGGGGGACTTGTGCGGCCACTGGAGATCCCGTCCCTGAAGCCTGCTTGGATCTGTACCTCTCGGTGCTGCGGCCACAGCAGGTCTGGGCTGGGCTCCCCGTCTGCAGCACAACGGACCTTTTGCGAGAGGTTTGCAGGTCCCTCTGTGGGTGGAGGGACCTGCGTGGCCACTGGAGATCCCATCCCTGAAGCCCACTCGGATCTTTTCCTCTCGGTGCTGCGACCGCAGCAGGGCTGCACTCAGCTCCCAGTCCCGGCGCCCAGTCCACAGCGCGAAGGACCCCCCGCGAGAGGTTTGCAGGTCTCTCCGGAACAGAAATCTCCCTCGCTCCAATGTTCCATGGCGCCTGGGTGCAGAATTCGCCATGAGTTACTTCCCTGTAGTGGTTCTATGGGTTGTGGGTTTGGAGCTATGTGTATGTGCATCTTTCTAATCTGCCATCTTGGCTCCGCCCCCCTATTTTGCTTTTTCTTGTTCATGTTGGTGATTGTGTGTTGTGGCTTCAGGTTCTTTCAGTTAGAAGGTGCAGAACTTGGTGTTGAGCTGACTTGTGTGGAAAAGCTGAGAGCAGATTTTTGCTTTGTGTTTCCCTGATCAGCCCTGGGGTTAGCTTGTTAAGCATCGGGGAGGGGTGATCTGGTCACAGGAGATCTCCTCAGTTGAACTGAGGCAAAGGCAAGTTTAGGGGATGGTGATCCCAGCTGCCCTATTGTCTTCCCATTTCCCCTGGAGTGCTGTGGCATGCCTAGATCTTACTGCAATTTTGCCTCCCTCCTGGGGTTCCTCTCCTGGCCCTGAGGCTTGCCTGGCTCCTAGTGTGTTTCCTTTGCCCTGGGTCCCCTTTCTTTCCAGTTTCCTCTGCCACAGTAAGAGGAGTCCCCCTTAGCTATTTTCCTAGCCTCTGGTCTTATGAGATTATTTGCCCCCTTTGCAGTTCCTGCTGATCCAGGATTTTTCTGGGGAAACATTTTATGGTTCTTTCAAGGTCATCAAGGGGAAAGGAGAGAGCATTTAGTGATCATTCCATCATCCTGGCTCCCAGAAGTTCAAATAGATGACTTACAGACTTTAATCCTTGGGCTGAAAGTCTCAGGAGCTGCTGTGCTGATATCTGACCCTCAACAGTTGTCACTGGCTGGGCTCTGCTGGTCTCTCACCCTGTGCTGAGGCTCCGCTGGTTCCACCTACTGCTTTCTTAAGTTTCCTGGAGCCCTTCCACTCTGTTAGGTTGGACACGCTGTGCTGTGCATGCACTGTGGGTTCACCTGTGGAACAGATCCTTCCCGTGGACCTTTTAGTTTGTCCTGGGATTTGAATCTACCACAGTCTGTCTCCTATTGGATTCTACACCTCCAAAATTTGGTCAGATTCTCTTTTTAGAGGTAGCTGAAGGAGCTGGTGTAAGAGCTTAGGTGAGTCGTTACTCTCACTCCGCCATTTTGGCTCCACCCCCATTTATTTTCTTTAAAGAAGTGTAATTTCTCCCTTAAATTCCTCCAGTTTTTTACATTTTTACCCTTAAGAACTAAGATGAACAAGGATAACTCCTTTTCCATGTTACAACCCTTCAAATGATTGAAGGAAGCTATCATAGGCCATCTAAGATTATTATAGACTTCATATTTCCTGATCTTAAAAGCAATCCTTTTATTGCATAATCTTCATTTCCCTCAGAAGCTATTTTAAAAAATGGAAAAACTCAAATTATTTGGGCCTTTATAGGATGACTTTGGTTTCTTATGAGTAAGCTCCCAAAACTGTTATCAGAAAAATTCTTTATATTAGGTTTGTTCAAAACAGTTAGAAATGTGAGGGTCATGAAAGCTTCATCTGGCTTATGGTACTTGTTTCACAATTAGAATAAAATCCTTCAGTAGGGGATTCTACCTTTAGATATTCAGAGTAAAATGTTTTGCATAAATAAATAAAATATCTTTAGATTGGATTCTCTCTCTCTCTCTCTCTCTCTCTCTCTCTCTCTCTCTCTCTCTCTTTCTCTCTCTGGTGGAGTACCATTTTATCTGACATTTGACATGTAGCAAGAGAGATTTATTGCTTGTTAGTATATTGTGCCTGAGAAGTCAATTTTCCTTTTGCAGGCAGATGGAAAGTAAATCAGTTTATGTCATTCTACTGAGAGTGAGGAAATGTTTACAATAATACTGTCAATACAGTATAATACTTTTCAGTTTCATCAACTCTAGATGTCAGATTGGATCCTCTGTTATTGTTGGGTAGTTCCTACATGAAGTGATTGACATATGAAACATCTTAACTTTGACTTGTACAAAATGTGACAATGATAGCTTGGTTTGATAGTTTTCACAAAGAACTAAAAAATCTAAAAACAGCCTCAGAACAATGCCATTGATATGTCATGAATGATAAAGAGATTCTGCCCTTTAAGTTTAATGTGGTAGAATAATTGTATTAGTAGGATACAGAGGTTTACAATCATGATTAGTCAGACTGTAAATGAACATTGCTTTTGAAATCAGGATCTTCAATTATGTTTGCTATCAATATTTTCCATGCAGGAAGCCAAATAATGGATATTTTTTAAAGCTGCCTTCACACAAAATGGAAATGATTAATATTAAGTGACCTTCTTTCATTATAGGTCACTGCTTTATTCTATGTGAATTTGACTTTGCACACAGGCCCTGAACCCACCACTACTCATTTTATTCCTCTTAAGAGATAATTATCTTTTCCAAGCACATTCAAATAAAGTATTTTCTTGCTCAGTACAATCTGATTCTGATTATAGAGCATGCACAAATTCATAGGATCAAACCACCAGCAATTTGCTTCTCAAACTTGCATTCTTAAATCAGCTTTTAAATGGATTTATGTCGCCTGTGGATATAAAGCAGCAGAGTAAAACTAAACCTTTCTGATTTTCAAATCAGCATTTAAAGAGCTATAATTCATATTTAATGAAGAAAAACAGCTAAATAAGCATCCACAAGCATTTAACTAGAGACTTTGTGCACATAAAGTTTTTATCCCTTGCTAAAAGCCCCTGTACCATCTCTTTTTATTATACTTTGATGCAAAACACTAAAAGGAAGTTGGATATTGTTAGAATGCTGTTAAATTATAAAAGAACAAATATTAGGAATAAATTTCATCCCAGTTAGCTAAGGCAGGGCTGGCAGTTTTCCTAACTTGTGCCTGATATTTTCTTTTCAAAGGAAGAAAAAGCTTTATTGTCAACAGAACATGAAACGATATTGAGACCATATGTCTTTAACCTTTTGTGCAGGAATGAGGCAGTTTCTTTTTAAGTTTGGACATCTTGATTGCAAATGAGTCTGTTTTACCTATAAAATTGGGTTCAGCCAGTTGCTGAGACACAACAATGGACTACTGAGATGCAGTCACATTCATGAAGATAGAGATCATTTTCAATTGATAAGAAATATGACCGTGTCTATGTTGAGACACTGTTCAAGGGGTAATATGCTCTGTGGGCCTTGAACCTCTCCCATCGATAAAAATCACAGTTCAGAGTCAGAGAAAAGAGTTGCTCCAGCAAAAATAAATAAAATATGTGCCTGTGCTATGTACTAGTTGAAATCCTCAGGCTGATTTTCAGCTCAATTCAGATTCAAAGTATATAATACTTTGGTCTCATTCTTTAATCTTGACCACAGTTTTGGAGGAAAAGAAGCCTTGTTCAGATGGTAAGAAGTGAAAGACAGTTGCTCTCCCCTCAAATGCATGTGTGCCCTCTGGAAATTGGCATTGAAGCCAGGCTACTGAAGTATGTCCTCTCCTTGGGTTCATTATCTCTATACCTCCATTAACAGCTGTATCTCCCTCCCAGCTCTTTATCCACAGCCATTCTCCCTTACTCTCATATTCATGAGCATAGACCCAAATGCCTTCTCTTCTCCTCTCCCCCACTAACAGCTACTTAAATCTTTATCTCAAAATGTGAAAGAAAACAGAGGCCCAGTTGTAGTGATTTCCTTTAGACTTTTGTCTTGGTTTTCATTAGCTCCTGTGTGTAGTGTATGGGCATTTGTAAGTATAATCACATTGGGCAAGGGGAGAATAAGACCTTGGGTAACTGTTTTTCAAATTTCAGCAATGCTAAGTGTTGAGAGATCTCAGAAGGATTGAATCATTGAATTTCAGAGCTAGAACTAGCCATTTCCATAACTACTGAGAGCATCATCTCATGTAGCAACATGACCTTTATGCCTGAGGCCTCAAGGCATAACTTATAGAAAGTTAGCTTGATGCCAGGAAGGCCAACTCAGATGCTTATGAAATCTCAGAGTTTCTCAATGCTACTAGAAAGGAAAATTTGAATTGACAATTAGTTCAAAGGGTCAAAAAATTGGAGAGGAAGAGGAAAATCATGACTGGAGTGAAATATTCTTCAATGGAATGGAGTGCTCTATCTCCAGTATGAAATATCACTCATAGACAAACAAAAGTCCTATTCTTCTGGAAAAGGAAGAAAAATGCATTACCAGCAATGAGAATCTTAAAGAAAGCAATTGTAATGACAATTAACTGCCAAGTTTTGAAAGAATCATTTATGAATGTCTAAAAAGTCATAGAAGAAAAGAAAGAAGAAAACGAAGAAACAAAGATTGATCAAGCATCAACTATGTTTCAAATTGTGATAGGCATTTTACATATATCATCTCATTTGATCACAGATGTTCATTCATGTCAGGAAGGGACCTCCAGTTATAATAATAATAACAAAAGTTAACATTTACATAGCAAATTAAAGTTTGCAAAGAATTTGCATGATATCCAATTTTATTCTCAAATCATTGTTGGGAAGTTGGTGTTATTATTATGACAACTTTGAAGATGAGAAAACTGAGTCTGAGACAGGTAGTTTGCGCAGGGTTACACAATTAGTAAGAGTTTCAGGCAGGATTCGAATTCAAGTCTTCTTGACTTCAGGATAACCATCATTGGGCTATGCACTGTATTACTTAGCTACCATTTCCCAGGAAGATCATCTGGTCCAACCCATAGCTGAACTGGAATAGTTACAATGAGGTACCAACTCTTGCTTGAAGTGTTTTCTTGATAAGGAACTCACTAATTCATAAAATCATCCATTTCACTTTCGGGAAAAATTTGAGAACCTTTGCCTTCTTATGAACCAGACTCTACCTCTCTGCAGTTTCACCCGTTACTACTAATTCTGCCTTATGTGTTCCATATTTAATCTCACTTCCATATCAACAATCAGTTTGAACAATTAGTTCAAATTAATTATCCAGTAATATTGTCCATAATAGAAAAAAAAACATAATACTTTGTACATTTTTCCATTCTTCTTAACTTTTTTTACAATTGTGCCTTCTTAATTTAATGAAAACCCAATTTATGTTCTATTATCTTAATAATGCAATGACATTTATATAATGCTTTAAGATTTGAAAACGCTGGGCTTCTGCTGTGAGTCTGTTGCTACTTGGGTTGTCATAGTGGGATACTGAAGGCAGCCAGAGATGGCTCGGCAGTCGGACCATGTCTTGGAGGTCATCTGTTCAGGCGGGCAGGACCCAGAGTAGAAAGCTGTTGCTGCGAAGTTTTCTTCAGATACAGCGAGGCCCAGGTGGAGGTCACAGCGTTGTAGCCCCCAGGGACTGAGAAGCCTCGCAGACTCCTGGATTTCCTGGAACCCTGTAGACACATGCCCCTGTCAGACACTCCTTTGCTTCCCTAATCCAAGGCCCTTGACTCCCCTGTCTCTGGCCCCTGCAGAAGATGAAGCTTTTAGAAAACTCCAGTTTTAAAGCGATCATTTCCCAGTTAACAGTGGAGACAGAGGATGCTCACATCACCGACAGGATCCAGTTATTCCTGTAAGATGGGAGGGGATGACATGCACATGTTCAAGCAGTTCTGCCAGGATGCCTGGCCCCATGTGCTAGAGGCTCTGTAACACCCCTTGCCCCCTATCTCCCCCTGTCCTTCACAACCAGACTTCTGGTCTCAGCCCCAGCAGGCTGAGCAAGAGCCAGGAAGGGAAAGATGAAGGGTCACTGAGTGATAAGAGCAGCCAAAAGACCCTCTTCGATCTGATTGCCACTGTCAATGAGTCCTTCCATACTGATTATGACTTCAGCACTGCCAAGAGCCATGAATTCAGCTAAGAACCTATCCTCAACTGGGTGGTGAACTCAGTAAATTGGAGTCTATTTTCTGCAGTTTGTCCTGAAGCCCCAGCTCAGAATGCATAGATGAAAGGATTTGCTGTCTGAATGCGATATCTACAGCTACAACACTGACATGGCCTCTGACTTCTTTGGTGAAGGTGGCAACCTCTGGTCCTTCAACTACTTTTTCTACAACAAGTGACTCAAGTGAATCATTTTCTTCAGCTGTCTATACGTGACACTAAATCAGAGGCTGGTCATGAATTGGACAAGGACTTGGGAGAGGAGGAAGAGGAAGAAGAAAGAGAGGGTAGCAGCAATGAGAGGTCAATAGAGGAGACTAGCACCATGGAGGACAGACTCCAGGTGATCTGCATGTTGAGAGGCAAAAGAAACACTCATCTTCTCTGCTCTTGGGTAAAGACTTTTCCTGACTGCTCGACTCCCTTGGGCCCACTATCCCCCTCATTTGGTAGTCCCCCTGCAAGGAGCTGAGCTTAGGCCTCCTAGCACTTTGGCTCCAGACTGTAACTGCCCCCCACCCCCAACCTTTCCCAATCCTATGGAACCAGCACCAGAACCCCTGTCTTCTCTCTCATGCTACCTAGTCCTGGCCTCTTGGGGAAGGATTGAATCCCACAGACTGTGTCCTTGGAGATGGCAAGGCTAGCTTTGGCCTACTCCCTCTGGCTCCCAGATTTTTTTTTTATATTTTGTACAGGGGCCCTAGCTCCTCTTTTCCCCACTACATTCCACACCAAATCCCTGAAGGCAGGTGGGAGTCTGTATATATTCTGGGCTGGCTGATAGCTGGTCTAAACTCTGGGCACAGGCTTCACCTAATGGTACCAGGATAGGGCAGGACAGGACCCATGCCCCAGGCCCCTCCCCCCTAGGTCCAACCCTGAAGGTCAGCCAGTGTGCCCTGGGGGGTCACTTTTCAGAGGCTCTGTATTTGTCTCCTATAAAGTTTTTGTGACTTAACAAAAGATTTGAAAATGTTTTATATTTATAATCTCCTTTGATCCTCCCAACAACTCTTTGAGTTAAGAACTGCATATATTGTTATCTTTATTTTGCAGATGAAGATATTAAGGCAGAGAGGTGAATTGACTTCCCCACATTAAACTTCTCAGAGATGGCATTTTAACCTATGTAACTACAGATTCCAAGTCCAGAATTAATTCCTTCATACTATACTGATTTTGGTGCTATATGGTTTTCAAAGTGCTTTTAATAATTTATAATGTATTCTCCACCACAAACCTGTGAAACAGATACATACATACATATGCACATACATGCATATATAACATCATTTTACATGAATTCAGCAAGGTTGGGAAGTGAGTGGTGGTTAAGCGACTGGAACAAGTCACATAACTAATAAATATTTATCTGCTACCATAATTCTACTAACTCTGCAATTTTGTTTTAATTATCACTTTTTTTTTAGTTTAGTGTTGAAACTATGTATGTGAGGTTTTGGGTTAAGATTAGATTTTAACAATTTCTTTAATTAACAAGATCTCCAAGCTGGGAAGACAGATCTTTAGGTGCCAACTCACATTTGCATGGTCTTTATCATTAGAAGATTATTTTTCATAGGGTCAAATCATAAGTCAGTTTCAAGTAAGTAAGCTGTCCTATAGATATGAGGCAGGCAGATTGAGAGGCACATTAACTGTCCGTGGTAGTGAATATTCTGTGAGGTACCACGACTCTAATTTACTGGAGACGTTTTAAGAGTTAGCACGTTTTCAAACATGCTTGTTAGAATGACAAACAATGACACATTCATCTTCTCCTACTTTTGTACTGTACCTCCCCCTGCTCCACCCAAAAAAGTGACCTTTCACTCTTCAAATTTATCTTCAAATTTATCCTAGTATTTAATATTATGTTATATAAACTCTTCCCCCTACTAACGCCGACCTTGTCTGGACCTGTCTTTTATAGGTATTGCAATCTCCTTGTATCATGATTTGTAAACATTTATCTGACTTCCATTAGATGAAATTTTTGAGAGCAATGTCTTTGCCATATTTGTCAATATATAACCCTAATGCCCAGCCTGGATACTCATATAAAGTAGATGCATTAAAAAAAAATGTTGAATTGGATTGAATAGGTTTTGGCCTGTTAAATATAAGAGCATTCTTAACCTGGATTAGTGTGTGGGTGGCTCACATGAAACTGTTGGAAAGGTTGTTTGTCATGGCCTGAAAGCATTAGTGTTGATGGGATTAATAAAGGCCTAGGTTTTTTGAAAATAATCATTCCGACCATCAGATGCCTCTTTAGAAGTTTTTTGCTTGTTGTTTTGTTCTTAGTGTCCAAAAATCAGATGCAAGATACCAGGCCCTTCCTTCTTTTCCATCCTTATTTATTTCCTCTCAGTGCCCTAGTCATTATTCTAAGAACTTTAAACCCATTAGAGATGGATATTGCGTGATCTATTTGCAGCAAAGAAATTAATCCTAGTTAAGATGAAGTCACTTTTTGTTCCTTGAATCTAGGCTTGGAATGACTGCACTGTCAGCTTTCAAGAAATCATCATTTAGGATAATGGATAGAATGGGCTATTATACAGAAAAAAGGTTTAATCTCTTAGCATGCATGGTTAAATAAATACCACTCACATTAAACAATGCAAATGTTTGGTCAAATAGGAATAAATGAATGGATATATTGTAATGGCCTTACTGTGGCTATTTGTTTTATCCCCTCTCTTTTCCTTCTAATTATTATAAATGCTGTAGGTTATTCTTCTAAACATGACCCATCAGTAAAGATCAAGATCTGCAAATGAAGAATTCTAACTTTACAAAAGTGTTGAAAATAATGGTAGTGAAGGTGATTTAGGGGGAAAAAAAAGTTATCCCATGTACACTCTTTTATTGGGAGTTGTTTTTGTATGGAATGTTTGTATTTCCTGGTGGCGAGATTATAATTATTAAAAGGTAGATTGGTGGACTTGATAAAAGCGCTGGGCTAAGAACATGAGTTCAAATTTCACCCTTCACTATTCCTACCTGAATGATTCTGAACAAGTCACTTAACCTCTATGTTCCTCATGTGATATATATTCTCAATGCTAGACAGAGTTCAGTTTTCAATCTGCATTAGTAAAAGAAAGTCACTTAATGGAAATCCCACTACCTCTGGAAAAAATAAATCTTCCATATGAATTTATAATAAAATTATTTTTAAAAGGATAATATCCACAAACAATGTAGTGATATTAGATATTATGAAGATGATGATGGCAAGTGATCAAAATATGACAACTTGGTTTTTGCCCTATCTTTTGATAGAAATAGATTTGGAGCAAGAAGGGATCGTATGTGTCATATTTCAGTGGTCTCCAAAGTAAGGTGTACAAGATGATCCATTAGGAAAGACAATATTATTTTTCCAAATTAATTTAAGATTTATTAATATTTAATATCCACTTGACATTGTCACTCTTACTTATTCCAACTATCAGATAGTCACCTGTCATATATGATACATGAACTATCTAAAGGGAAAAGTTGGGAGTGTTTAGGTTCTTACTCATTTACTCACGTTCACGTGACATGATGTGTTATAGCTTATATGTGTTCAGATAAGTTTGTTTATGGATTATATTAACTAGTTTTAGCTAAATGTAACCCTTTTGGACATAAAAGCTAAAAAATGATTCCTGCAAAGAAAGCATGTATCGAAATTAATACTAATAATATGAGCAAAATTTAGTAATAAAAGTTTAGCAGTAAAGGGAAAGAATGATATAGGCAAATAATTTGGAAAGATTGTAATATAGAGTTAAGGAAAGATTTTCTTTTCTTTTGTTTTGTTTTCACAGGAGAAGCTGATGATGGGTTGTAGAAATACAGAAGAAAGGCAATGGTTAAAGAGGGATTAAATATTAAAAAGAGAAAAGAGCTGGTTGAAATATCAAGCTCCTGGAGCATATGAAAGGGAATGGGATCAAGGCACAAATAAAGGGATGTCCTTGGAAAGAAGGCCCACTTCCTCAAAGACATGAAGGAGGCAAAGAAGAAAAGAGAGGACTTGGGAGAAAATTATGCTGAGGACATTTGAAGTATAAAACCAAGGAGAAAGGATCCTAGTTTTCTTGATAAAGTATGAGATAAGTTTCAACAAATTAATGGATTACTGTATCAACTTCTGTGAGCAAAATAAAAATAGCTATGTTGTAGGGGATTGATCAGGTAACTTCCTTGATCAACTTTATAAGTTTACAGTCTGGTGAACCCTGGCTTATGACTTTGATTCAGTCTTGCTGTGTGGGATGTAGACATATTCAATATATCTACTGGTGCATGTTTAGTAACATCTCATTGAGGATCATGACATCTCCTTCAGGATGCTTTGGTTTAGTCTTTTATGGAATGATTTAGGGTGATTACACAGTGATACCTGGAGCCACAAATTCACAAGAGTCTTAGCTTGCTAATTAATGAAGAAACAGAGAGCCAATCTCAGAGTAAGGAAGACCTAGCTTCAGATCCTGCCTCTGACACATACTGACTCTCTGACACCAGCAGCTCTCTGAGACCATAGGATCCAATACAGTTCTGGATCTCCATTGTCAAAAGTTCCCTACGTATCTGAAATGGTAAGTCTGGATCAAAAAGAAAAAGAAAACAAGAGAAGAAGATACCAGATAAGGGACAATGTACACAGTAAAGAAATAAATCACTTTCTACCATTCCCCAACAAAAGACCATGTGATTTATACCTAGAAAGGACATCATTCAACCAGCTCAATATTTTGATGAGAAAACTAAGATCCTAAGAAATTAAGTAATATACTTAAGTCTGTATAACCACTAAGTCCAGGCTTTAAGCTTAGGTCTACCATTTACAAATGTGACATTCTTTCTACTAGTTAGCGTGGTTTTTATAAACTAAGGACCACCATGTACATCAGTTGTTCAGTCATTTTTCAGTCACATCTGACTTTTTGAGACCCCATTTGAGTTTTCTTGGCAAAGATAGTGGAGTGGTTTGCATTTCCTTCTTGAGTTCATTTTACAGATGAGGAGACTGAGGCAAACAGGATTAAGTGACTTGCCCAGGGTCACACAGCTATTATGTGTCTGAGGTCAGATTTGAAATCAGGAAAGTGAATCTTCCTGACTCCAGGATCAGCACTCTATCCCCTATGCCACCAGGAAGACATCTACTGGTACATACAATACGCAAGCCTACCATGTGTATTTTATATATATATATGTATTTATACACACACGCATATATATACATACATATATATATATATATTTCTGTCTGTCCAGAATTGCAAAATACAAGGTGAGTAGGCACAGAGGAAAATTCAGTGGAATATTAAGGATTGGTTTAGTTTTTATGTTTTCACACACAAATACCTCCTGCATGTAAATCAAATCTATTAAATACCATGTATATCAACCTAGTAGTTAATAAACTTGACTTAACACACAGGAGGCTTTTATGTTTGGAAACATTAAAAACTAAACCAGTCATTAATGTTTCACTGAGTTTTTCTCTCTGCTTCCTGACCCTGTATTCCTTTAAAAAACAATCAGAAACAAAAATGAAAAAAAAATGAAGAGGAGCTTCTTAAATATTTTTGAGTATTGCCTACATGGAAACTGAACTAATAATAAATGGAAATCTTCCAGGAAGGTATACATTTTTTTACTATAAATGGAGATTGATTATAGGATCCCTGCCTAATTGAGCACCCACAAGGCACTAGATGAAATTATAAGGTGTCAGGTTTGGAGTAGTCATTTTTATTTTTATTTTTTAATATTTTTAAATGTTTTTTGTTTTTTTGTTTTGTTTTGTTTTTTGTTTTTCATTTATTTATTTATTTAACTTTTAACATTCATTTTCACAAAATTTTGGGCTCCAAATTTTCTCCCTTTTGTCCCTTCCCCCCAAAACACCGAGCACTCTAATTGGCCTATCACCAATCTGCTCTCTCTTCTATCATTCCTCTCTGCCCTTATCTCCATATTCTCTTTTGTCCTGTAGGACCAGATAACTTTCTATACCCCTTTACCTGTATTTCTTATTTCCTAGTGGCAAGAACATTACTCGACAGTTGTTCCTAAAACTTTGAGTTCCAACTTCTCTTCCTCCCTCCCTCCCCACCCCTTCCCTTTGGAAGGCAAGCAATTCAATATAGGCCAAATCTGTGTAGTTTTGCAAATGACTTCCATAATAGCAGTGTTGTGTAAGAACTAATTATATTTCCCTCCATCCTATCCTGTCCCCCATTACTTCTGTTCTCTCTTTTGATCCTGTCCCTCCTCATGAGTGTTGACCTCAAATTGCTCCGTCCTCCCCATGCCCTCCCTTCCATCATCGCCCCACCCTGCTTATCTCCTTATCGCCCACTTTCCTGTATTGTAAGATAGGTTTTCATACCAAAATGAGTGTGCATTTTATTCTTTCCTTTAGTGGGATCTGATGAGAGTAAACTTCATGTTTTTCTCTCACCTCCCCTCTTTATCCCTCAACTAATAAGTCTTTTGCTTGCCTCTTTTATGAGAGATAATTTGTCCCGTTCCATTTTTCCCATTCTCCTCCCAATGTATTTCTTTCTCACAGCTTGATTTCATTTTTTTAAGATATGATCCCATCCTCTTCAATTCATTCTGTGCACTCTGTCTCTATGTGAGTGCGTGTGCATGTGCATGTGTGTGTGTGTAATCCCACCCAGTACCCAGACACTGAATAGTTTCAAGAGTTACAAATATTGTCTTTCCATGTAGGAATGTAAACAGTTCAACTTTAGTAAAGCCCCTTATGACTTCTCTTTGCTATTTACTTTTTCATGCTTCTCTTCATTCTTCTGTTTGAAAGTCAAATTTTCTTTTCAGCTCTGGTCTTTTCATCAAGAATGCTTGAAAGTCCTCTATTTCACTGAAAGACCAATTTTTCCCCTGAAGTATTATACTCAGTTTTGCTGGGTAGGTGATTCTTGGTTTTAGTCCTAGTTCCTTTGACTTCTGGAATATCCTATTCCACGCCCTTCAATCCCTTAATGTAGAAGCTGCTAGATCTTGTGTTATCCTGATTGTATTTCCACAATACTTAAATTGTTTCTTTCTAGCTGCTTGCAATATTTTGTCCTTGACCTGGAAACTCTGGAATTTGGCCACAATGTTCCTAGGAGTTTCTCTTTTTGGATCTCTTTCAGGCGGTGATCTGTGGATTCCTTTAGTACTTATTTTGACCTCTGGTTCTAGAATCTCAGGGCAGTTTTCCTTGATAATTTCATGAAAGATGATGTCTAGGCTGTTTTTTTGATCATGGCTTTCAGGTAGTCCCATAATGTTTAAATTGTCTCTCCTGGATCTATTTTCCAGGTCAGTTGTTTTTCCAATGAGATATTTCACATTATCTTCCATTTTTTCATTCTTTTGGTTTTGCTTTGTGATTTCTTGGTTTCTCATAAAGTTATCCTCCATCTGTTCCATTCTAATTTTGAAAGAACTATTTTCTTCAGTGAGCTTTTGAATCTCCTTTTCCATTTGGCTAATTCTGCTTTTGAAAGCATTCTTCTCCTCATTGGCTTTTTGAACCTCTTTTGCCAACTGAGTTAGCCTATTTTTCAAGTTGTTATTTTCTTCAGCATTTTTCTGGGTCTCCTTTAGCAGGGTGTTTACTTGTTTTTCATGCTTTGCTTGCATGTCACTCATTTCTCTTCTGAATTTTTCCTTCACCTCTCTAACTTGATTTTCAAAATCCTTTTTGAGCTCTTCCATTGCCTGATCCCATTGAGTAGGCTGGGATACAGAAGCCTTGACTTCTGTGTCTTTCCCTGATGGTAAGCATTGTTCTTCGTCATCAGAATGAAAGGGAGGAAATGCTTGTTCACCAAGAAAGTAACCTTTTATAGTCTTATTTTTTTTTCCCTTTTCTAGGCATTTTCCCAGCCAGTAACTTGACTTCTGAGTGTCCTCTCCACCCCCACCTGGCCTCCAGATCCTCCCAGCCAGCACTTGGGGTCTGAGATGCAAATGCAGATCCCTAGCCCCAGGGCTTTGGGCAGGGGTGGGGCTGCTATTCAATCTGAGATCAAGTTCAGGTGCTCAGGTGGGGGCAGGACGGCCTCACTGGGCTCAGTTCCTTTATGCAGAGACCTTCAACAATGGATCCTGGCTCCTGCCTGCTTGGGGAGCCCCTGTCTGCTCCTGCCTCCACTGCTGCCTCC
Source organism: Notamacropus eugenii (assembly GCF_028372415.1). Lineage (NCBI taxonomy): Eukaryota > Metazoa > Chordata > Mammalia > Diprotodontia > Macropodidae > Notamacropus > Notamacropus eugenii. The sequence continues at coordinate 340,361,281 of NC_092874.1, read as the reverse complement.
TGAGGGGGCCTGAGTTATGGGGGCACCCCACACCCCTCTCAACCTGCCGAAGAGACCCTCTCATCAACCCTTGTCACCTGTGGGTGGGGGACCCGCACGGCTGCTGGAGATTCTGTCCCTGAAGCCTTCTCGGATCCGCTCCTTTCCGCCCCATGCCTCCAAGGCAGGGTTGGGCTCTGCTCTGGGTCCGGGGCACCAGGGACCTTTTGTGAGAGGTTTTCAGGCTCTCTGGAGCAGAAATCTCCTCCGCTCCATTGTTCTGTGGCTTCTGCTGCTCCAGAATTCGCTGGTGGTTCTTTTTTTACAGATATTTTATGGGCAGTGGGTTCAGAGGTAGCATATGTGCATCTTTCTACTCCGCTATATTGGCTCCACCCCCGTGGAGTTGTCATTTTGAAGGGTATAAGGGACTTATAACTGGGGCAATAATCTATCAAAGAATGCTCCTTTTTAGTCTTTTAGTGGTCAAATTTATATTTTTAAGGGTGTAGAGCAAGAAGCCCTTTTAGATATTGAATGGCTATACTTGCACATGAAAGTTAAATAATGTAACTGAGGCATATCAGAAATAACGGCTTGCTACTAGAAAATGATTGGCTAGGCTCTTTTTCTCAAGCCCCTGATTGATAATGGCATAATATAGGAGACTGAGAGTTTAAAAACAGTGCATCCAACTTTTTTAATGGATCCTGAGAAACTGAGTGGGAACTGTCAGCTCTTAGGAGGCTTCTAGCAGAGTACAACAAGATAGAGGAAAGAGGTCTATCACAACATTAGAAACAATATTTTGCAACAGAAACACAGCCATCAGAGACGTGCTGCCTCCAGACTAATAGAGGAATTCAAGAAAATTTCTTTGTAAATCCACCCCTCTGTGTAGAGGAAAGGTCAAGGCAAGAGAGCTTGATTCTTGTAATGGCATTGTGTTGAACAATGAGTAGAATCATTATATCCTAGCTCTATACATTCATTGAAAGAAGTGAGGAGGAGAGAGAGAGAAAGAGAGAGAGGGAGAGGGAGAGAGAGAGAGAGAGAGAGAGAGAGAGAGAGAGAGAGAGAGAGAGAGGGAGGGAGGGAGGGAGGGAGGGAGAGAGAGAGAGAGAGAGAGAGAGAGAGAGAGAGAGAGAGAGAGAGAGAGAGAAAGGAAGAGAGAGATTAGAGATTAGTGGCTAGAGCTAGAATCCTGCTCCAGAGTGAGCAACAGAATCCTCACTCCAAGAGCCAAGTCTGTCTTCCCAGAATTTTCCACTATTCAATATGTCTCTATTTATCAGTGATGAGGAGACTATTTCATAGTGCTGCCTATGGCTTTTTCTTTGAAGTAAATAAGAAACACCACACCTTAACTTACACTGGATTTTATCAATGCTTATTAGATACTTTATGGAACTCTTTTTAGAAGTAGCAAAGTTACTTGTATCTATCCTTTCTGGGAAATATGATTGCAACAGAGCAGTATCTTATTTGCTTTGCCACTATTAATAAATCTGCTAGTCCAATTATCTGCAATTAAACTTTCATATTCTAGATATTAATATACCATTTAAGATTATTCAGTTGAGACACAGTCAGCATGAAGCATAATGAGTAATGTGAGCCCTGACTAACTTTTTAGCAACCCTTGACAATGACCTCTAGTAGAACTCATAGTAAAAAGATGTCTCTTTTCATTTTAATTTATCTATTTCTAAGAACTCTACTATAAATTGTTCTTGGTCTTTTGCCCTTCTGATTTTAGGAAGGTCTACTAAGTTTGACCAGTGTTTGTGGAAATCCATTTGTGTATAATTTGTACTGTGAGCCTTTCTATATTGTCTTAGGTTCCCACAATGCCTTTGTTGTGAGAATTAGGAGACATTTTCTGCCTACATAGTGTAATTTCAGAAGTTCCACAATACCCCATCTGCTCCAAAATCTCTTACCTTCAACTCTAGCATGGTACAGTTATATCCAGATTGAATTTCCCATCCCTAGTCGTTCTTTGGTGTTATGCAACAAAGGGTGATCATTGTCTCCTAAAGGACATTTAAACAAATACATACTTTATTAAGGTGAGAAGAAATGGCCACCAGAGTGGAATTCTCCACTTCAACTCCAATATATCACCACACTTCAACATAGATCAGACTGTGTGCTCATCCTTCATTGTCGAAGAAGACCATGCCATCAGAGAAATGATCACATGATTTTCACTTTACATTGTTTTGAGTGAGGGAGGGCTGTGCAGGTCATCAGCCTCACTTCTCCTCCAGAGCCATCTGAATCCAGTGACCGGATATTCATCAGGATGACTGGAGATGACCCAGGATGAGGCAATTGGGGTTAAGTGATTTGTCCAAGATTATACAGCTAGTGAGTGTCAAGTTTCTGAGATGAGATTTGAATTCAGGTCCTTCTGACTCTTGCACTGGTGTTCTATCCACTGCACCAATAGCTGTCCAAATAGATCAGATTATATCATTAAGGAATTTATAAGAATATGAGTCATACCCCAATTCATAAATGGTCAAAGGTTATGAACTGGCAGTTTTTCAATGAAGAAATAAAATTATATATTATCATATGAAAAATGATCTAAATCATTATTGATTAGAGAAATGCAAGTTAAAATAATTTTGAGATATTAATTGATTAAAAGTTAAATAAATTAAATAATTTTGAGTCAGATTGGCTAGAATGATACATACCTTTCAGTTGGGAAATGGTTAAAAGTGTTGTGATATATGATTGTGGTGGATTGCTACTGTGGTATAAGAAATAATGAGCTGGTTGATTTAGAAAAAACAGAAAATGTTTGACCTATGAAGGAAGATGCTATCCACCTCCAGATAAAGAATTGGAAATAGAAATATTCATAGTCTGGATTTACATATGTATATATATATATATATATATATATATATATGTCTGTATATTTATACATACACTAAATGTATATTGCATGTCCATATACATACATGTATATATGTATATACTTATGTGTTTGTATATATATGTATACATATTTATACATATGTGTGTTTATATGTGTGTGTATGTGTGTATTCACATTTAATTTCAGCTTTCTTTTGAGTGGGGTGGGGAGGGAAGGAGAAAAAAATAAAAAGGACCTAGCAGAGAACTAAAGAAAACTTGGAAGGAAACAGAATAATTGAATAGGTTTAAAAACAATGTGTAGTATTTATTACATTTTTTTTAAGTAAACAGTTTGAAATTAAAAAAAAAAAGATTGAAACTCAAAGTTAAGAGGAAATAAGAAATCAGATAAACATTGCTTGAAGGTTGTGAGCATGAGGTATGCCATGGAGGTGGCCTGAGTGAAACAATTGACTCATCCCAGCCCATTCTGGATAGAATGTGGCCTCAGGATTACCCTATCTTATAAAACAACTTTTTTGTCTCTCTTACCATTTTACAGAGGGCTAAGCAAAACCTTTATCTAGAGGAAGGTGAATTCCTTTATTTCTTATATTTCTTCCATTTTTCCACTTAATGTAGACCTAGTAATTCTTTAATCCATACCTATATACTATTCAGTCTGTTTGTGATTCTAATTCTTATTTCTTCAGACTCTTTCTTCCATGCAGATGCTCTCAGCTATTGGGAGTTTTTGCCCTTTTCTGTGTGGAGATAGATATACACATATGTACTTCTATATATGTGTATACATACATACACACATGTACTCACATATGTATGTATGTATGCACACATACACAAACACACACACACAAAGGCAAGGATTCTTTGGATGGTTGGTTTAATGTTTTTGAAATTGTTCTTATAGCATGCATGTGGTTGGAAAGCAAGGAGAAATACACCTGGGTCAAAGAAGACATTCAATGTCAGATGAATTAATGTTTCAAAGAAGAAATCTAATAAATGTTTTCGAGCCAAATGAATGTTTCATAGCAGATATTCAGAGTTGGACAAGAAATGTTTTAAAACTCATTCTGAACCAAACCATATTCATTGATTCTCACCCAAACCAAATATTTAGATTTTGGTAAGATGTATGCTTGGAATTATGGAGGATGTTGGGTGATCAGAGGAAAGGGGATCACTTTGGCCCTCTTCCCACTTCTTGTCCTCTTCAGAATTTTTATATATATCACAAGAAATTATTGCATGCCTAGCTATCTCATTTCAATTAACTTTGATGTTTAAAATGGCTGTGCCTCCAGCTCTTTGAGGGAATGAAATCATAAACAATTCTAATGAAAACATAAAATAAATATATTCCACTAGTACGTCTGAGAAGAGTGCTTCCCAACCAGTGGGTCACATTTCCCTAGAGGCTGCAGAGTTATTGGAAGAAGTCCACTAATCCATATGTGCTCCTGGTTTCCAAACTTGGAAAGCTGAAATGTAACACCAGAAATCTCATTAAATGTCTCTATAACAAATCAGCCCACATTCCTTCTATAGTCTGAATAAATATGTCTCCACATACTTGAATTCCTATTTTCCAAATGTGTATAGATCCATAGTGTTTAATTAAATACAAAATCAGTTAGAAGTGATACTGAAATGATAGCTTTTCTAATCATATATTAAGCAAGAATGCATGTTATTATGAATGAGGTAAACCAATTCACAAACGTCGTTAAGTGCCTACTATGTGCCAGTCACTGCGTTAGCCATTGGAGATATATTCTCTCAAGTGAAAGTCTCTGGTTTCAAAGAACTCATCAGATAAGACAAGGAAAAATAAGAAAATGCAGAATAAATACAAGACAGTTTAAGATATAAAGGCATTAACAGTTGAGAGGATCAGGAAAGGCCACAGAGATGATAGTTAAGTGCAGAATTACATGAGAAATCCTCTAAGAAAGGAAGTAGGAGGGGGTTCATTCTAAGACAATACAAAAGGCACAAAGAAGGAGGCCATGCAGTGTGTGAGGAACGGGGTGAATGCCAGTTTGCCCATCCTGCAGAAAATGGGAAGAGCTCTAATGTATGAAGTTGGAACCACGTTATGAAGGACAAATAGAAGAGTTCATATTTTATTCTGGAGACAATAGGGAGCCATTTGAGTTTATTGAATAGAGGAGTGACATGGTCAGAGCTACATTTAAGCAAATTATTTAGGCAACTTTGTTGAAGAGGAATTAGAGGGGGAAAGAGACTTGAGGCAGGGAGATCAGTTTAGAAACCACCACTTCAATCAGTAGTCAGGGGAAAAAGTAATGAGGTCCTGGACTGAGGTGGTGTTGTGTAAATAGCGAGGAGGGGGATGGATGCCAGAGATATGGAAAGAGTTGGACTATATTATATGGTAAGTCTTGATCTCTCTCTCTCTCTCCATCTCTCTCACACACACACTCATGCTTTTATATATTTAATTGGATTTAATTCAACTCAGTTATATATGTGTGTAATAATAAAGGCTAACATTCATGCAACACTTTGAATCTTCTAAAACACATCACATATGTTATCTCATTTGATCCTTACAACAAGCTTATGAAGATGTAGTTGTTTTGAACATAGTTTCAAATATAATTATTTTTTGTTGTTTTTACCCTTCATTTGTGAGCTCTTTGAGGATGGGGACTGTTAATGCATTTATTTGTATTTACAGAGCTTAGAACAGTGACTGGTACTGTGTTAGTAAGCACTGTAGGTGCTTAAGAAATGAAAAGCTCTGTCTTTTCTGGAAAGAATTTCAGAGCAGGTGGAAGATTTATTTAGGGAAAGGAAGTTTTCTGGATCCCACTATCTCCCCTGCCAAAAAATAAGCCCAGTCAGAATCTAATACTAAGTACTGAGTGGTGTGCTGGTTAATGTTTAGCAAATGACTTTGCCCAGTCTGCCTCCCCCACCCTAATCCTCCCACAGATGCCTAGATAATCAACAAAACAATGCATCAAACCTTGATTTGTAGCATTTGCCAATTTCTGAAGTGTAAATCCTCACACTGAAAATTTAAGAGGTGTTAAGAGCTAGCTTCAGCACACTCCTGCAAGTACTTATTTGAAAAGCCAGCAGGTTCATGTTATAGGATGGCTCAAGTGGAGATCATCAAGTATGGAGGTTCCAAATGCAGTGCTAAGACAGAGCACCAAGATAAGATACTGGCTGTGTGATACAGAATTTTTACTTCTTTTTTTTCCTGAAGATCTAATTGCTAGGATAATACCATGTTAGGATTTGAAATGAATTCAGATATCAGCCAGGCTAATATCCTTGGCATTCACCTGTGTGACCCTGGGCGAATCACGATACATCAATAGACTTCATCTGTAAAATAAGGAAAATAGGCTAGATGATACTTAAGGTTCCTTTCAGCTCTAACGATCTACAAATTTTTAGCAACTTCTCTCTCTGTATTCACTGACCATAAGTTGCCATCACAGTTAGGTTGCTTCTCCAGAAGGATACTGCCACTTCAGTTTTTAAGTGTAATCCTATGATAATTTTCCTAATACAAGACACCTTTGGAGTGTTAGTGAGCAGTTATCTTTTTAGAAGGTATAATGAGAACATTTGGTATAAAACATTATCTCCAATCTGTAGGCTCCACTTTCCTACAAATATGCACAGCATCCATGGAGAGAGTCTTAAAAGTCTAAGGGTAGTGAGCCACCCATTTGAGGAACTCATGTGGCAAAGGGATAACACCAATGCTATGCCAGAAGTCCTTTTCTCTCTTTGCACAGTCTGCTGAAATTCCCCTTAAGAATAGGCTTGGTCTGCAAGAGTCAGTGTTCAAGTTCATAGCTGATACTTTTCTATGCTAGGAGACATCATGGCACCTGAAGTTGCTACTGTTCCTGGAAGGGAACTTTTCTGCTCCCAATTCAGGTACTTATACTGTTGTTACTCACTACTGCTCTGGTGAGCACTGCAGTACTGTCACCATCCACTTGTAGTTGCTGATGAGTCTTCTTGATCTACCGAACTTACAAGACCTGGACTACATACCTAGTTCCAGGTTGCTTCTAGGCCACTTCATAAGGCAAGAGAATAGAAAAGGTATAGAGATGCTTTATATATTCACAGGTGTTATTGGGTGAGTAGGAGTCAAGGACATCCACCCTTTCTCTGCCTGGTTTTAGAGATGCAGGTAGAGTTGTCCTATCTCACTCACAGTTGCAAGAGAAAGAAGCAAATGACTCCTTACAGATTGAGGTCTGGCTCAGCAACCCCTGAATGACCAGGTCTTCTGGCCTGTAGCCAGCTGCAAAACAAACAAAATTTTTGTCATCATAAATCTCTTAGTCACACATGGCTACAGATCAGCTTTCTCTTCCCATCCCTATTTTCTTTCCACCTTGAATAAGTGCTAAGCAGGGAATATCAGAAATATCTACATATGCTCCAAGGATTGGTGACTGAGCACACTCAGAAGTAAAAAGCTCCATTACCAGTCTCTTTATGGTCCCAGAATTAAAAACACACAAAAGAATGTCTCTAGAGAGACTCTTGCCCTGAATTAATTTTTCATGTAAATTTTAATTTGAAAATTATATCCAGTCAAACCCAAGGGGATTTGACAATCTGCTATGGATATAGAAACTACCTAAAGTGTTTAAAGTTTAAAGTTTCCAACACTGCTTGGAGAAGGGGGCAAGGGAGAGGTAAGGGTGAGGGGAAGCTGTCTTAATGTGAGGTCACAGTGAAGTTCATCTAACATCCTCTTTAATTTAGGGTTTTGAAGTATGTTCGAAGTTAAAGAAACTAAATATTTTTTTGGAACAATATTGATTCTATGCTTTTCAAGTGATGAGTTTAGAGACTTGCATGAGTCAAGCCTCCTCCTCATCCTTATTGTAATCATTGGTAACCTCATAACCCTTTGGCACAGAGTTGAACCTTCAAAAAACTTCTATCAGCGAAGTTTTGGTTTAATGCTTTTCTGGCTGCCTGCTCCCAAGTATTTCTCCACATTTCTGTTGCATGTAGTGTTTGGAGGTGAAAATTACAAAATGGACTGTCCAGACAGTTATTAAGTCTTTTAAAGTGAAATAGCTATTATAATACTTCCTCTGCAACTTGCTTGAAATGGATTTGGAATTTATGAGCAGCATTTCCCCATTGGAGAAGACTCCTTGGCTGGATTATAAATCAATAAAAGCTTCAGGTCCTTTATGTGACTTGGACTTCAACTTTAGAAATGGCTTTGGGTTTTTCTAAAATTTCCTTATCCTCGACTCTTTTATCATCTTGTAAAGATTTGGGCTTTTGCTAACCCTCAGGGGTATGCTGCTGGTAAATGTTTAATAAATGACTCTCTAGGGAGAAATGGGGTACACAACACACTTTTAAGTTTAATCTGCATTATTAATATTTTCTCCACCATTTTTAAGGTTTACCAGAGGTTCTCAAACTCATTTAGCCTACCACCCCATTTAAAAATTACTCACTGCCCCCCTGGAAATCTACTTTCTTTAACCCTTACATACATACATACATACATACATACATACATACATACATACATATATACATATATACACATATATATACATATATATGTATATACATATATATGTGTATATATATACATATATATATATGAATTTGATTAATTTTAAACTCCTTCACATCCTTGGATCATCCCAACATCCCTCAGGGAGCAGAATCACTCACTTTGGAAACCTACAGCTCTAGATAATTAACAAAACAACAAACTATGTTTTAATTTGTAGCATTTACCAGTTTTCAAGGTGTAAGTGCTCACACTGAAAGAAAGCATAATCGGCTCTTTGGTTTGAGCTGGCTTCAGCATACTTCTGGCTACCTTCATTTATTGTGAAGGGGGAAATTGTTTTCTCCTGAGGTAAAAAGTTGAATGGAGTCTCTGGTACTCTTCCAAGCAGATTGTGTCAGATTTGCTGTTTTAAATATAGCATAAACTTTACAAAGAAAAGGATACAACGCAGTCCTCTTTGCTGTTGGGGACAATTATATCTGTCACAGACTGTGTTGGATGCTTTGTGGAAAAAATAAAATAAAAAAGATGCTGTAATTTCCAGTTCAACAAAGTTAAAGGTAGGGTCACAAGTGGAGAAAAGTCTAGATTTTGATTTGTGACCTGAGTTTGAATTTTGGTTTTGACACTTACTAGAGTGTAGTTACACAATTAGGGACTGGGAGGAGGTAAGGGAAAGATATAGATGTATAACATGGCTTCTGCCCACCTGGGGCTTAAGGGTTCAGTTTGAATTGGAGTCAGAAAACCTAGATTGAATCCTGGCTATGCTCGTATAAAGCTGTGTGACATTGAGAAAATCATTTGCGCTTTCTAAACGTCAATTTCTTCAGCTATAAAATGAATATATTAGACCAGATGATCATCAAGATTTATTCCAGTTCTAAAACTATGATCTTTGGATCTGTGTACATAGGATAACTCATAAGATCATAGATATCAAGTTAGGAGGGACTTTAGAGATCCACTAGTCTGATCTCTTTCATTTTACAGGGGAAGACACTGAAGCCCAGGGAGGTGGCAGAATTGAAATTTGATAGCTGTGTAGAAGCAAATGCCTATGGGTATAGATTGTGATAGAAATTCCATTCTGATCTTTTATAGAAGTGAAATATAGGAAAATAATGAAAGAGAAAACAAAACCTGTATTTCAAAATGAAAGGGGCATAGCTCTATTAGAAACATCTAATTTGAAGCAAATTTCTTGCAATAAGTTTGAAATTTTGCTAAGGTTGGCAATTTTATTTTTAACATAGGTATTCAGGGGATTGAAATATATTTATTGAATATCATTTATTTTATATCAAAGATGTTCTAGACACTATGTCCTCTCCCCTCCCCTCCCCTTCCCTCCCCTCTCCTCTTCTCCCCTCTCATCCTGTTCATTGAATGGGTGTATCTCACTCAAAATGAGAATCTGATAAGACTTTAGCCTAAAATGGCCACTGGATCCAGATGACTCAGGAGAAGAAAGTGAGACTGGCGAACTTGCACAGCCCTCCCTCTATCAAATCAAAGTCAAGTGCAAGTCATGTCATCATTTTGATGTCATGATCCTTTTTGAGAATGAAGGACAAACACAGCAACAACTGCTTGCTCATTTCCAAGGAAAGGCACCAGTTGCAGCTAGAGCTGAGATGAGTCATTGATATACCCTTGGCAAGGTTTGACAAATAGACACCTTCCCCCACATTTGAAAATTGTACCCCTCTTGTTTTCCACATTCCACAAGAGGCTTTGATTCTTGATTACAGTGCATATGATTTTAATAATCACAAAATAAATACATCATTTGCAAGTAAGATTTACATAGTACTTACTATGTATCAAAGTAGAATTTTTCTGGCAAAAAATTTGGACATTTGTTAAAAGTTGTATTTTTTTAAGTCCCTCATTCTGCTCCCTACACGTTGAACCCTGATCACTAGCCTGCTTTTCTTACCTTTAGAACAGTGTCTGCCTGCAAATTTTACTTGCCACAATTTTCAATCTTAGGAAGTAGCTTTAATGTCTCAACTAAGGTTAAACTTAGAAAAGGAAGAGTATGGCTTATGATCTTATTCCCAAAGGTGACTCATCATTTCTTGGAATCACAAATTGTACCTCTTCCTTTTCAGATGATCAAACAGGAGGCTTAGAAACAGAAACCTCAATTTCCTATGTACTGTTCAAACATTTGCCATTGTCATCATGGGATAAACTGCTTCTTTGCTGCTTGCTTTTGAGACTGAGTAAATCTTGTCTAGTCTGGAAGTATAATGTCTACTCACAACCCAATCCTATCAATGATCAGCATGGAAATTTTTATCTGTTCCATTTCTTAATATTTTGTGAGTCCTTAGACATCCTGGTGGTTCCCAGCCCCCAAGAGCTTACCAAATTGATATCAAGCTTCATGCTCAATGTAGTTTAGAACTTCCTACATCAAGCAATCCAACAGATTCAGCCCCCTTCTCCCAGTAGCAAGTATTACAGGTGTGAACTACCACATATAGTTGGAAACTCCTAAAACACTATTAGACAAAGGATAACAATTTTCTTTTCAATCATTTGGCTTACTCTTCTATATCTGGATAATATGCCCCTGTGTGAGTGTTGCTAATTTATTCCTTATTCACCTATAATAGGTACATATGCAGTAAATTTTCCTTAACTGAAGAAAATGAATGAATGACAGGAATTATTGTTGAGTCATTTCAATCATGTACAACTCTTTGGCACCTCATTTGGGGTTTTCTTAGCAAAGAAACAAGAGCAGTTTGCCATTTCCTTCTCTAACTCACTTTACAGATGAGGAAATGGAGGCAAATTAGGCTAAGTGACTTGCCCAGGGTCACACAGCTGTTTGTGGAGAGGGATTAAAGGAAGGAGCACATAATTTGTCATATTTATGGAGAATGGAGAAATTTATGACCCAACAAGAGATAGAGAACTTTATGAAGTGCAAAATGAATAGTTTTGATTACATTAAATTGAAAAGTTTTTGCACAAACAAACAGTGCAGCCAAGATTAGGAGGGAAGCAGAAAACTGGGAGAGAATTTTTGCAACTATTGTCTGTGATAAAGGCTTCATTTCTAAAATATATAGAGAACTGAGTCAAATGTACAAGAATACAACTCATTCTCCAGTTGATAAATGGTCAAAGGATATAAAAAAGGAATTTTCTGAGGAAGAAATTAAAGCTATCTATAGTCATATGAAAAAATGTTCTAAATCACTATTGATTAGAGAGATGCAAAGGAAAACAACCCTGAGGTACCACATCATTCCTCTCAGATTAGCTAACATGACAAAACAGGAAGATGATAAATGTTGGAGAAGATGTGGGAGAGTTGCGACACTAATTCATTATAGGTGCAGCAATGAGCTGATCCAGCTCTTTTGGAGAACAATTTGGAACTATGCCCAAAAGGCTACAAAAATGTACATACCCTTTAGCCCAGCAATATCACTTCTAGGCCTCTATCCCAAAGAGATGATACAAATGGGAAAGAGTTCCACATTTACAAAAGTATTTATAGCAACTCTCTTTGTAGTGGCCAAAACCTAGAAGTCAAGGGAATGCCCATCAATTGGGAAATAGCTGAACAAGTTGTGGTGTATGAATGTTATGGAATACTATTTTGCTATGAGAAACGATGAACAGAAAGAGTTCAGAGAAGCCTGGAAAGACTTATATGAACTGATACTGAGTGAAAGGAGCAGAACCAGGAGAACTCTGTACACAGCAACAACCTCAGTGTGTGAGGAATTTTTCTGGCAGATTTAGTAGTTCATTGAAATGCATGGACTTAAAAAATTTCTAATGGACTGGAGGTAAAACACCTTCCACATCCAGAGAAAGAACTATAAAACTGGGTCATAGATAGAAACAGACCATTTTCTTTTGGATTATGTTCTGTTTTGTTTTATTTTGTGGTATCTCCCACTCATTTTAACTCTTCTATGCAACATCCGTTTAATAAGAATGTACATGTAGAACCGATTTAAGATTGTACACCATCTTAGGGAAAGAGTGGGGATGGGGAAGGGATAACAGGGAGGGAGTGGAAAAAAAGTCTAAGATATATGGAAGTGATTGTCGAACACTGAAAACAAATAAAATAATTCAATTAAAAAACAAAAGGAAGGGGCACATAAGCTTGAATGGTCCTGCAAGCTGAAATGACCTGCTAGGATTGTGCATCCATTATTCCAAGACCAGCCCAGATAAATTCAGAGGGCCTCTTCCCTGTTACTTGGATTTCTTTTATCAGCTAAAACCACTCATAGCAACTGTTCAGCAACAGCTAAACCAGGACTGACTGACTGTGACTTGTTTTTTTAAAAAAATGTCAACTGTATTTCAGTAGAATTGATTTCCTTTATTATGTTATGCATTTTGTTTAATGCATGTAAATAGTATTATTCTGAGAAAGGATCCATGGGCTTACCCAGAATGCCAAAGGGATCCAGGGTGAACAAAAGGTTAAGAAGAACCCCCCTACACTAGGCCTAGCTTTGCAGCTGTGGAAAGAGTACTCATATTGACAAAATGTAGATCCTTCAAATACACCTGCACACATATATTTCAATACTTTAAGAGCCCAGGAGATATACCCTTGACCAACACATATTGTAATCTCCTTGTTTTTCTTGGTAGGAGAGCTTCTATGAATTTCATTGGACCATCCAGTGGCCCATGGTGTAGACTGGATTCTTTTTCCAGAATTGGTTGTCCAAAATGGCTAATGAACTCCTTTTGCAGGCTTGACACTGTCACTATGACTCTCGCACAGGTAGAACTTGGGACCGTTTTAGCATTGAGGGTACCCTGCTCCATGCCTTGTTGAGGTAAGATTGAACTTAAATCTTCCTGACTCCAAGCATAGTGTTCTGTCAACTGTGTTACCGAGCTGCCCATGGCAGAGGAAGCTCTGATCTTCAGGTTCACTTGAGAGCTATAAGGGGATTTTTGATAAGAAGTAAGATTTAAATAGTATTTATTATATGTCAGTCTTACAATAATTATCTCATTTGATCTTTACCCAATGCAAGGAAGTAGTTGCTACTATTATCTCCGTTACAGAAATGAGGAAAATCAAGGGAGAGCTAGTAAGAATTTGAAGTAAGATTTGAACTTGGATCTTCCTGCCGCCAGGTCCAGCTCTCTCTCCACGATGTTCACTTAGCTGCCTATAATTAGACTACCTGGAAAGATTTAGGAGGAAAACTAATCCCAAGGATGAGCTGTTGTTTGTTCTTTGTGCTTGACCAAAATGACATCATGATCAATGTTTAGCATATTCAGCTTTAACTGACCAGAGCAGTAAGAGCTTGGAAAGTTCTACCACTGGCACAAATAGTTTGTATGGCCATTTGGAAGGGAGGCATCTTTAAATTTCTGAATCACATGTTTCTTTGAATTTATTCCAATTCTGCTTTGCTCATAGAGTACAGCACTTTCTTTGTCATAGGTACGTCATGCCAAATATTTTGTACCAGTGTCTTCCACATTTCATAATTAATAAAAAATTTCTTCAGGATGACTTTGAAAGTACTGCTATTGCTTCTTCTGATCTCTGTATACGAGCCTACCTTGTGTGATTTCTCTGTATAACAGTTTTTTGCATATAGGCGTTTTTCCTTCCTTGTTTAGTTTTGAATCAAAAGTTTTACATTTATGCTTTTATAATGACGTCAGAGATTTACAATGATCATGGTGGTAAATGAAAAGCAAACAAAGAAACAAAAAACTGTAAGTCAACAATTGTACTTATACATGGAAGATTTATTTCCAAATAGGAAAAAATATAATAATTGATAGTTTCATTTAGACTTTACTGAAAAAAAAAAAAAACTCCCTAAAATTGACAGGACAATTTTGAAGTGTTTCGTTGGTCTTCTGTTTTATAATATCACAACAATTCTGACACAAAATTAAGCCTAAGTGGAGGAAAAGCTTGTAAGAAAAATGCAAAAAAAACATAGTGGCTGTTGAACATGAGAATTCAGCAATTAACTATCCATTATGATCTGTGAAGAACACCTTTTCTAGTATCAGGGGAAAAGTGTACAGAATTGCAAATTAACTGCAAAGTTACATGTGAAACTGAAGTAATGTCCAGTGACGGACAATGAAAAACATGTCTTAGGGAGCAAAGCAATCTAGAATTTTCCCAAAAACTGACAAATCTTCGTCAGGAGCCTCAGCAATTAGCACTTTATCCCCTCTGTCCATTTTCAAAATCTGTACTGCCTCGTACGAGAATCATGCTGCTATTTGCACAGATTGGAAAAACAGTTGACAGCGCTATTGAATTAAGGACTACAAGTATTGTTTTCATACTTTAGGTTGACTTTGAAGATTTTGAAATAAATGATTTTTTGGTGATGTTTTTGGCATCAGAGACTACTGGAGTTATGTCATAATGACGTCATTGGGGTCTAGGAAGCAAGACTTTGCTACAGATGTAACAATCTTGTAATGTTATTTCCAGCAGTGAAGTAGTCAATAGGGTAGGATCCAAAATGGACTCAATCAAATGCTATTGTGAAGTGTTCCAGAAAGCCCTCGGTTTGTGAAGAAAGATTCTACTGTTTTTTGGCATTCCTTGTACCAGAGTCCTTATATTTTTGATTGCAAAGTTCCTTTCCATGAGGTAAATTCTGATATTGAATGGATTTAAAAATAATCAATTAGCCTTTTATTTTACATAGTATCTCATCAATTGCGTATGCCTTCTCATTATATCATACTGGGATATATTGAGGTGACTGCCTTTGAATCCACTGCTGGGACTCTGACTTCCCAGGCATAATCTGGCTACTACCAAATATCAGCACCAAGGGACTATGTATCAACATTTTCATGATTGTTGCCAGCAATAAGGTATTGTATTAAGCACTGGGTGTTCAAGGAAGCATAATAAATTGTATCTGGAATAAATTATAAGTCAACAGACTTACAGTAAAGTTGGAAAGACAAAACTTAAAGACTAAATGAATAAAAAATGCAAGGCAATGTGTATTAAAAGATTTAACAGAAAAAATAAGACAATTAGAGAAGTGCCTACTCCATTGAATTCTTTTTGGACTCATTGAGAAATCTCATATTTTTCAAGATTCAATCAGTTTTATTACTCACATCTCATCAGTACCCTCTGCCCTCTATTTGGATCCCTCCATTTAAGGAAATTTAGCACAACTCACATCTCCTTGGATATCCCCTCATTTCCCACCCAGCCACAAATCTTTGCGCTTCTTTGTACTCACTTTGTACTTTGACTTTCCTTTCATGTCACCATGTCTAGCATCTATCTATGGTCCTCCTTCCCCTCCCTTCTCCCTTGCTTTTCTGGCTTTTGATTCTTTCTATTGTTTCTGGAAGCTGAAGATGAGAGTTCATTCACGTACTAAACAGGTAAGAGGGAAATGATTTCCTTCCCCTGCTTCCCCTTTTACCTTGGCTCTGAGAAATGTGCTTGGAAGTGTTTCTATTATTTTATTTGTCGTCAGTTTTTGGTGCTCTTCAAGTCATGGCAGTTTTGGAGTTAGTCAGGGTATCATTATCTTCATCTCACAGACCTCATGTCAAATAGTGGCAAAGTCAAAGCTCAAACCCCTATCCTCTTATCTTTCTTTACTTTAGTGTTCATGCCCCTATACCATGCTTTGGCTGATTCAAGCTCTTTCTGTTCCTTTCTGAACAACTACAAAAACTTTGCTTTTATTTTCATCAGTAGTTCTGCCTGTATATTTCTGATTTTCTCATTTACTTGATGCTGGAGGCATCACTAGAGCCCTGCCCTATTTCTGTGCTAACTCTTACTAATGCTTTAAGACGTAGTTCACTGTCACAGCTTGATTTAACATCTTATTTTTCTCCTTGTAACATCTATTACAGCCATTTGAGATGTCTTAACACCCTCCCCTAAGGTTAAATCCAGCTTTCAATTCATTTGCAAACATAGGTTAACACTTTAACTCCAGGCAAGGGCCATCTCAGTTAGTTCTTGCCAGGCCTAGAGGCCTGTATTGGGCTACCCGAGTCTTTCTTACCTGTCCCAGGTCTTCGGTTGGCCAAACCAGATAAACGTATGAGAGAAAGGTCATTCCAGAGTTGAACAAGGGTTGAGCTTTATTACAGGGTCTAGTTACAAGTGCAGAGGGGTCTTCCTTAGGAGGAAGAGGGGGAGATTTCCTAAGGAGGCTAAGCTTAAGGGATTGGAAGTAGAAGTACAAGCGGGGAGAGAGGGGGAGGGGAGAGAGGAAAGAAGAAGAGCGGAGCCTACTGTCCTCTTGGCTCCACACTGCTAAGAGAGAGCTTTCAGGCTTCCTCAATCCTACTTAACCTTCAGCCGCACAGTTTGCATCTCAATACCATGCTGTTAGGTAACTAGGTGTGCTCCAATCCGGGACAATCTCGAGGGCAGGGAGACTCCACCCATCACGTCATGGAGGGCCTCGTAAGACTCTAAGATTTAGAAGTCCCACTTTTACCCGCCCGAGACCATCCACACGGAATTGAGCTTCCAATCCCAACAAGTTCTACTCACAGACTTTGATTAGAACAACTCTAGAGACCAGGGATTCTTAACAATTTGTGTCATGAACCCCTTGGGCAGTGTGTTGATGTGTATAGACTCCCTTCACAGTGTAATATTATTAAATGCATAAAATAAAATGCATCAGATTAGAAAGGAAAGCAATTGCTGTAATTCATATCCAAATATTAAAGAAAAAAATGTCATGGACACCTGATTCAAGACCTCTACTGAAGAAATAAAACACTACTGACCTTACTATAAGGACTAGTATTAATAGTCCATATGTATAGAAGAACTTTATGTCTCTGTTAGAATTGTCTCTCCATCTTTAAATGGAGGTCAATTGCTCAATATTATAAACTGAATTCAATTTAACAAGCTTTAGAAATGAACTATGTTCAAGCCACTGTCTTAGGCATCAGTCACAATAAACATAAAAATGAAATAGTCCCTGCCCTCAGGAAATTTAGACTCTATTGGAAAGATGCAAGAAAGTAAGCAAATACAAAGTTGTACAACTTTGGAAAAGGAAAGAGTACTAACTGGGGGAACCAGGAAAGGCCTATTGACACCTGAGGTATTGTAGGTATTGACAGTTGAGCAAAACTTTAAGGAACTTAGAGGGAAAACTAGAAAGTATTAGAATCAGGACTTGGACTCAGGACTTCTAACTCTCTGATTGGTGTATATTCTACTATAACACAGTGACAAAAGATGGAAAGATGAATTGGAGTTACTGGGAAGTAATGGGCTGTAGCCAAAGCTCTTTTGGATTTTGACTGCCCCGGTATGAAGAACCCAGAGCAAGTATTGAAGATTTTGTCTCCTGTGATTTTCTGATATGAATAGCTTGTACTATTCTCATGAGAGGAGAAATGGAGTGATATGGATTACATAATGATATAATCAGGTGGAATTAGAATTGGTTGGGTGGATGGATTCTGAGAGTAGTTCTTAATAGCTTGTCTTTGAAAGCATGACAGAAGGTCTCTAGTGGAATGATACAGGGATTTGTGCTTGGCCTCATGCTGTTAATTTATTTGTTTAATCAATGATTTGAACAAAGACATAGATGGTATGATCTTCAAGTTTGTAGATGCCACAAAGCTTGGAAGGATAGCTGTCCTAATGCATGACAGTCTGAATCCAGAATAAAGCACAGGCTAATTATAATGGGATAAAATTCAATAAGGACAAATGTAAAGTCCTTCCTATTAGAGATATCCCAAAGTGACTTGTCACATGAGGTGATGGGTTCTCCCTCTTCTGAAGTTTACAGGCAGAGGATGGATGACCTTACTTCTGTGTTGGAATAAATGGGTGTTGTGGTTCTTTCCAACTCTCAAATTCTGTGATACCCTATAAACTCATGTACATGAGAGAAGAGATGTTTTTAATTAGAAAAATGGGAAGGTATGAACTTAAGAGATGTTTAAGGCAACTAGGTGGCACAGTGCACAAAGTGCTGGGCCTGGAGTTAAGGAGACCTATATTTTTAAGTTCAAATCTGACCCGAGACCCCTTATTAGCCATGTGACCCTGGGCAAGTCACTTGTGCTTGTTTATCTCAGTTCCACATCTGTAAAGTGAGCTGGAGAAGAAAATGACAAACAACTCCAGTATTTCTTCCTAGAAAACCCCAAATGGGGTCATGAAAAGTTGGAACAACAACAAAGAGACGTTTGATGTATATTAGACAAATATCGACTATCTAATTTAAGACCTGATCTTCATAGACATTTATGGAATGGTCAGCATGTTAGCCTCATCCCAAATTCATTAGATAAGTGTGTGTGTGTGTGTGTGTGTGTGTGTGTGTGTGTGTGTGTGTGTGTGTACTCTGTTTTAAAGTTTATCCTGGGGCTGAAAAATCTCATACTGGAGGCGGAAGAATAAAGGACCCAAATCTCTGGGGGAACAGGAAAGGAAATCCAGAATAGAGATACTTTGATCACAGGGAAAGGGTTATTTTTTTTTTCTTCTCTGAAAAAAAGACCTAGAGAAATCCTATAGACTTTAAGCTTAGAAAACATGGCAGTACCCACTCTGGGTATTAGATAGCCAAGGACACCAGCTGATTAAGAAACTGAAAGTGCTACATTCTAGAGCAGAGGAAAAGGAAAGACTTGCAGGTGAGCAACCTTGTGGTAAGCAGGCCTGGCAGCAATGTCATGATGACATTGCTAGAAGATGCTAGTGACATTAGAGACATAAGTTGTCCCTCTGCATGTGTGTCCTAGCCACAAATTTTTCCCTATGTGTGTGTCTTGGTCACATATATTTCCTACATGTATGCTTGTCCATGTATGTTCTCCATGTAAATCCACTTCTCTCAATGTGTAACATTTAATTGTAGCAGAATGTGTCCTGTTTATAGAGGAAATATTTTGTTGCTACCTTGTTTAGTATGCTATTTAATAAAATACATTTATTTTGATCCAACTGTGTCTCCTATTTAACTAATAAAGGTAAAAATAGATTCCCAAAGTTGATGATACCTCCCCCTTGGAGGTTGCTCTGGAGTGATACCAGGGAGCCATAGTAATCTCAGGTGCACTTGAGGTGTGTTGAATAAAAATAAAGGAATGGTTGAAGATTAAAGAAAAAGAGACAACAGCAAAATTTCAAAAAAAAAATTGAACATGTATAATAGAGTTAAAGTTTTAGTGATTACATTATTTTCCAAATAAACACACAAAATGCAAGTTATAATGAAACAGTGTTCAAGTTTGCTGACAGGTCTTCACAAGCAAGTGTTGATAGGCAAGAATGTCAAACATTGTTGGGAAGTCCAGCATGCATTGGCAGGGAAAATGTGTGTGTGCAATGACTTCTTTACAGTATGATTCTATATGATTACACGATGCAATATTTCATCATCAAAATTTCAATGCAGGCAAAGTTACACAAATTTACAATAAATGGTTAAATTTAAGATGTCATTTAAAAATATATGTGTGCGTGTATGTATCTATGTGTATGCACACATATTTGAAAGGACATGAATTTAAAAAAAGAAAAGCAAACTACTAAGGGTTAAAAAAAATAGGTTTCCAGAGAATGTTGAACAACTTTTTTTGAAAAGGGGGCAACAGGTCAAATAAGTTTGGAAATATGGGTAATGGTATATGGTAAATGGTAAATGGATAAGTAGGCACTTCTGAGTGTAACGCCAATGCAATGTTCACAGCACCTACAGCAGCCATGAATATTCTGGTGCAATTCTAAATTGCGAAATACAACAGACACTGAATGGAAGACAGAATCAAACCACTTATTCAGACACCAGAAAACCAAATTCATCATAGTAGCAAAAATCTATGCACAATAACAAGGGAGAGAACAACATCATCCTTCCCCCTGCTAGGCTTCCCACAAACCATCTCCATGAAACAAATCACAAGCAGGCTCCCCTAACTGAAATCACAAACAAGCTCTTTCATTCATGCTAGCCAGAAGCCTGCATCCTTCCTAGCTCTAACTACTCTCTGACCAGTTTCCTCTCACTTCTGCTCTAACTCTGCCTCTTCTTGCTCCACCCATTCAACAAACTCCTCCCACCACAGGCTCCCTGTGACTCAGACTTATGTAACTCAGGCTTCCATGTAACCTGTCTAGCCTAATGAATTAAAGATGTCCCCATTTAAATTACCATTACAATGAGTTACAGTGTCAAAGGTGCAGATCTATGAAATAACTTGGTTTTGGGGTAGTGATTCTCTTGGGACCTTTCTTGTGAATTTTGTGGCTCTTCCAGGTAGTTCCAAATTATGCATGCCACTTGTATTTTATTCATTGAAACAGTAACACATTATTGAAGCATGGATAGGTGAAATTTTTCTATTAACTTGATCCATTGTATCCTGATATCTTCTGGCAGATATTAAATTTATTAAAATAAAAAGAATAACCAAGAAAATAATTGCATGTTTTTGGCCTCTTGAGTTAATAGCTTAATTTTGTGTACTTTAATTATAGCTTTATTTACTGATATTTCTTGAGGAAAAAAACCTCTGTTGGGTCTATAGAACAGTTAAATTCACAACTCTGAGATCATTACTACTTAATAATTGAGAATTTTGCTTGAATTTTGTGCTATGCTCATGAAGGTAATTAGGTGTTAAGTTGATTTATTTTATAGAAGTATTGGTAAAACTGAAACCAATGGTATGAAAGAAATATTAAAGTACTTCTGAAAAAAATCTCTCTCCAATATAATATTTAGCATTACCTTAATATTATAACCACAAACAGAAATAATGCTAAGTGAGTAGCATGCTGAACATAAAGTTGTTGGAATTTGTTCATCATTCTTGTCTAATGGCATAGAAATATATCTCCTATAGTCTCATTTTAATTTGAAGTAGACTCATGCTTCCCTCCAAAAATTCAAGGAATGTACATCGATAGAAGTTCTGAGGGTGAGATGTGGTCACCAGCCCATCAGGGTGTTTATTCGCTAGAAGTGATATTGATCTGCCTGCTGTGGGCAATTTTAAATTGGATGCAAAAAATTCTGTAAATGTTCCATCCTATCTCGTGTTATTAGAGATTGTATTGCTTCCAACACTGGTTGAAAGTAACAGGAGGTAGACTTAGTTTTCCATAATGGTTCTCAATTCCATTATGCTGCTATTGGGGTGACATTTTGATGTATTCATGCTGGAGACAATTCACGTACCTTAGACCTCACTAGCAGCAGCTTGTGAACAACAGCAAAAGAAATCTGGAAATTCATCTTTAAAATGCCAATTTCTCCAGTTAACCTGAGCTTAGTAGCCCCCAAATCCACAAGTGGCTCATCTGTGCTCTGCAATATTCTCATCAAAGGAAGAGGTATGTTTCTAGGACACTGATTCAATGGAATTGCTATGAGACTAAATCAAAGAACCTACTTCCCTCTATATCAGATTAGATAGGTCAGTTTCAGAGCTGAGAGACTGCAGATTTAATTCCAGCTTCAATTTCAATAACTTTATTGGTGTTACATGTTACAAATAGGTTTTTGAAGTTAACACATTAAGTATCTGTGTCTAGGGACAGATTTTACATTACAAATATCCATGTCCCATTACTGTACTTTTTCCCCCTTCTGATTCAGTTAGAATTGGAAATTCTTATACCTCAATAGGGCTGCTTGATGGCCTCTTTCTTTTCTCTCAGTACATAGCCGTTTTATCCTTCTAGATGGTGATCTCTTTTGATTTCAGTTATTAGAAGTGGTACAGAAGATATTAGAAAAAAACACTTTAATGAATGTATGATCAAAAATTCATTGATCAGAGTTGAGAAAATGCACCTCCCTGCTTTTTTTCCCACAGAATCTGGGAGCTGTGGGCATGGAATATTCTTCATTCGATGTTTTAGTTAGATTTGCTGAACTATTTTATCTCTCTCTTTATTACAAGGGATAGTTCATCAGGGAAGAAAAAGGTTGAATATATTCAGATCTTAAGGTGAACTAAAAAAAAAAAAGCTCTAATAAATACTCTACAAAGACAACTGAAAAGAATTAGGTTTAGTTAGTTTGTTTATTCATCCATCTATTTAAAGAAAAAAAAAGGGTAGAATTGGAGGGAGTAAAAAAAAGCTAATATACTTATACATGATAATAACTTTTGTTCTATTTTCCTTGAAGAAAATAATAATAGCTGGCATTTATATAATGCTTCACAGATATCATTTCATTTCATTTTTCACAATAGCCCTATCAGGTAAGTATTTTGGATATTATTATCTCCATTTTACCTATAATGGAAATAAAACTCAGAGAAGGTTAATGAACTGCATTTGGTCATAAAACTTAGAAGTGTCAAAGGTGAAATTTGAACCCAGCCCTTTCTTATAAAATATCTACTTCAGCATTCTATCTGAATTTATCATAGCCCTAATGTTTTAGATTTAGCAATAGGAAGCAACACTTGCTTTATAACTATTATGAAAAATCTAAAATGAAAATAAATATTATTTATTAATATTATGAAACACTAACAATGTCACAACAATACCATTGAGATTTTAAAGGGAAGAACTACTAACATCCTTCTGAGCCAATCAAAAACCATTTTTTCTAATGGTTTTGGAAAGGGGGAAGAGAGATGGTTCTGTTTCCTTTTGATTTATGAGAGAATCACGTAGGGAAAATGTAATTTACCTTTCTTTTCCCTTCCTTCATAGTTAAGGTAAAGAAAGAAACTTCAATGTACCTGAGCATATGTAGGAAGCATTGCTATTGTGAATGTTCCTTCTCTCTTCTTTAGACTAAGGTGCCCAAAATAAGGATTCGTCTCAGTTTTAAGAACAACTATAAATAATTTTCCCTTTGATTTAAAGGTAATTGAACTTTACTTATAAAGAATACAGAAGTAGTCTTCATGGAATGATTTGATTGCCCAAGATAGTTCATAAAACAAAGGTCTATCTGGTATCTATCATTACATATTTTCTTTTTACTTTTTTTTTTTAGCCAAGGCAATTCTGGTTAAGTGACTTGCCAAGGGTCACACAACTAGCAAGTGTCAAATGTCTGAGGCTGAAATTGAGCTCAGGTCCTTCTGATTCCAGGACACTGGTGCTCTGTCAACTGCACCACCTCATTTCCTTCTTACCTTTCTTTCTGACTTAAGATATACCCCTTGCATAAATACCTGCACAGCGAGTTATTATGGTTTCATATGAGAGAATTTAGGTTATTTCAAGCAAAAAATCTCCACATTTAAATATATAAATGATTCAAAAGTAATCGCAACAATTATATCAACTCAAAAGATGATTATTGCCTTTTTCTATGCTTTCAAATCAAAACACTAATTTGATAGTTTAAAAAATTCTTAGCAAAATTTTACTACTGAAGTATGCACCACTCTGAGGTATTATCCATCTATGAATCTCAATTGGAGAGGAAAAGTGGCAAATCAAAGTAGGAAAGAAGCAGGGAAAATTAAAAAGAATCTAGAAGAGAAAGGAAAGGAAATCATGTTGTTTTTAAATTGAGAAGAGCTATGCTTTTATGCAGTGATTCATTAAAAGAGTTCTTAGCATTATGGCTTCTATCCCAGACTAATCCACCTCTTGTCTTGTCTTTCCTAGTTGCATTTGAAAATGAAATGTCAAAAGTTGTTATTAATATCTAGCACGGCACTGTTTCAGAACAAAAAGCAATCAGCTAATCTGCATTAAAATATTTTTGGATACTTTTTGTATCCTGAGAAATACATGAGATAAATGTTTATTCATTTATTCATTCCGAATCTCTTTATTTTCTGGGATTTGCACCAATTCCTGTTAAATTGAAATGACAGCACTGCGGTGGCTCACTGTGACATTGCCTTCAGTCCATGTATCTAAAGATAATACCTATTTAAAAAATAATTATAATAAATTTATTTTAATAATTTTTTAAAATGAGTTTTAAATTCTTTCTCTCTCTGCTCCTTCCCCCAAATGCTGAGGAAGGAAGCAATATGATGTCAATAATATATGTGAGTTCATGCAAACTATACAGGATGATAGCTTTGAGAAAGCCCTTATCTTCAACTTGACTCACTATACACAAAATTATCCTCTACCTTATATTAAGGTTAACTGTCTTTTTCTTCTAAGAGTATCAGATTGAAGTCATGTTTAGGTCCTTTTAGTCAGAGTCTCCAGAGTATACTAGGCTCTCATATAATTGAGAGAATCCAGCTAAGTTCTGATTAATGTGAATAATGAATATCATGAAGTGGCAGCATTATTCAGATTTGCACAGCATATTTCCATTGGACTAGAGCCAATTACTTTAATTTTACATAGTTATTATTTGAGACAATGGGTATTTGAATATATGACCACTTCCTGAGATTCATTATTGGTAGAAATTGAAACTTGGTTGTTCTTCTTTAATGGAAATATCTTCATCATCCAAGAATATCTTACAACAGGGGAAGAGAGAAAAAAAGGGGAAAAAAAGAAAGTAAAAAACAAGTAGACCACTACATACGTCTAAAATAAATGACCCTAAAGAATAAAAACCATGTGATGGGGCTGAGGGGAGATCATGCTCACCTTGTTAACATGTAGTTTGCTGAAGTGATATCATAGGGCATCTAAGAGAAGCTGTATTTCTTATTAATGTGGTAGATAAAACTCATAGGACACTACATTGGTTACTCTCTTTTCAGTAAAAAAAGTTAGATCAAGAAAAAGCACAAAAATTTCAATTAATTTACAACAACAGCTGAAGGGGAACAAAATCAATGAAGGAGCATACTTATTAGAGACCTCCAGTTGCCATAAAACTGAAACTAAATCACAGCGACAGTGTCTGAACTTCAGATAAATTGCTTTGAATTCAGAATGGAAGCCTGGAGAAATAATGGAAATGATATTGCAGTTGGTGGGGGGGAAAGGGGATAAGAGTTTTTATGTGCATTCTTTCTCTCGATCTTTCAGATACTGTAGGGATCGAATGTTGATTTGTGATCTGTATTATTTTCTATGGAGGGACTACTATTGTTTATCCAGCAGACAAGGCAGTCTTCTGAATGCTACCAGGGTCCAAAGGGAAGAGAATTATGCTGTCCAGGGAGGTAAGAGGTTATTTTTTTACTGTTAACCAAAACCAAGGTGACCCTCAGAAAGACATCAGCTTTGTCTGAAGAGAAACAGAACATATAGGGGGTGAAGTAAAGAGACAGTTCTCTTACTTTTCCCTATAATTCTGAAATCATTAAAACCATAGTTATTTTTCTAGGAGATCTTTCTGATGACCACTCTAGGAAGCAAAAGTTTTAGTATGTCCTTCCATTATTATTTTTGTCGCTTTCCCTGGGTTCTACATTTCAATAGACTCACTGTTACGGGTGCTTCATGATGGGCCTCCAGCTTCAGCCCATGGCATTAGAATGTTGACTAATGCTTTCATTAAACTCATAACATAATTCACTTCAAACAAAAGAGTACCAATGACTTTCTCAGTTCAATTCAAAAAGCACTTTTTAAGAAGTTAGTTCACATAATGTTTACACATTGGAGGTAATGTAATGCTTCACCTAAGGCACTTGGAAATTGCCATCATATTGTATAAATAGCATATCAATTCAGATAGATTTTTTCCCTTGAAAGGTTTTTTAAGACATTATTTTGCCAGCTACTTTGCCACTCTGTCCAGAGATACTATAGCTCTTACTCTAATGTGGTACCTACTAAGAGTTTAATAAATTACCTTTTAAAAAATTATATTCATTCATTCATTATTCTGTCATATAACTTAAGGAGATCTAGCAATACCTAACAGGTTAGAGTACCTTCTTTAAATTACTGTTTAACACTAATGGAATATTCTAGGCCTGAGAGTTCCCTTTTTGGGGGTTCCTTTCAAGTCAAGAGTTGCTGTTTTGGGCAACCAGACCTTTCCTTCGTTGAGTTCTCCCAGCATTTATACATTAACTATCCCCCCATCCTCTATATATGTGGTCTCATCATTTGTCTGATACACATAAAATGTATCTTGGAACATATTGTAATTAGACACTCAGAATTTGCTTGAGCAAATTGACTTTACAAATCTACTTATCAAGTTCAGTGCAATCTATGCATGCTTAGAAGGAATAATAATATGATCTTATATCTATGAGGAAAAGAGGAAAAAGTGAAGCAGAAGGGATATAATCAAAGCTAAATTTTATTGACTGCCTACTGTGTGTCTGACATAGTACATGATGCCTGACACCTAGTAAACTTTGTGAATTAGCACTATTATTCATAGTACTCTGCACATATGCAAAAAAAGTCAAATATTCCCTACCCAAAAAGTTTATATTCTTTTGTGAAGGGAGCGTAAATACAATATGTTCAAAGATAAGTAGATCTAATATACATAGGAAATAAAGACAAATAATTTATGCAAACAATACAATAATAACTGGTAGAAACAGGAAAAGCCTTTTGAAGGACTTGGTAGTAGAAGTGAGCCTTGAGGAGCTAGGGCTTACGGATAAAAGAAGTGATGAAGGAAAACCTTTTAACCATGAACGCAGTCTATCCAAATACACAAAGGCTGAAGATGGAAAGATATGAATGAAGAATAACAAGTGGGCCATTTGGGCTGACTTGTAGAGTACATGAAGGAGAATAAATGTGTAGTCAGCTCAGAAGGCTGGCTGGAGTGAAACTGAATGTCTTTAAAAGGCAAGCAGAGACTTTCTGGGTCACACAACCAATAAACAAAAGGAAAAGATATTTTCTCTAATCCTCACTAACTCTCAAAAATTCCTCCAAAGAGGAACTATATGCATTAATTAGGAAAAGCAATTGCACTTTTATCCCAAGGCCAAGACACCAAGAAACCTAAAACGTTAACAGCCTTACGAATTAATAACAGACAATATTCTTTAAATAATTCACTGAACACCCTCCTTCCTTTTCCCCTTCTCTGCAAAGTTGTATAACCCAACTCACTAGCTTGTGCTCTGCGATACACCTACTCAATAATTTTGCTGATGTTATTTCAGTCGCTACTTATAAATTCTCCCCCTATTCTAAACTCGCTATTCTGTGACCACAAGAAGTGAACCTCTGCCATTTCCATGTTTGTTTGTTTTTTTTTGGTAAGAAACCAATGTTTATTTTTCCATCAGCATTTTTTCCAACATTATTAGAGCATCTGGGGTAAAACTTAGGACCACTCTGTGATGGTTCCTACCCACTCAGTGGCCTGAGCAGTAGGAGGCTCAGACCAGTCCTCAGTAGCTGCCTGAGCACTCCAATCTTCAGTAGGGAACTGCTGAATGGGTACAGAAGGCACCTGTACTCCCTCAGACCAATCAGCCACTTCAGGCTGAGTAGCAGTGAACTCTGGGGCAGGTGCAGTCCATTCACCCTGAAACTCCTCCTTTGTCACTGCCTTCTCAGCTGCACCCTGCTCTTCCTTTTCAATCTCCTCTGGATCCCTGTAGAAGTAAAGATCAGGCATAACCTCCCATGGGTGTTCACGGGAGACTGTGCCACGCATACGTAGGACTTCACGGGCCAGCATCCACCACATCAGACCCCCTGAGTGAGCTCCCTTGTTACATGGAATGGCAATGTCCACATAGCGCAGTGGGGAGTCTGTGTTGCACAGTGCAGTAGTTGGAAGGTTAACATATGATGCTTCAGTCAGAGGCTGATGATCTGCCCGAGGATCAGTGACCACCAAGAGGCGGGGCTCCCTGAAAGCTGCCTGAATCTGGTTAGTGAAGGTGCCCGGTGTGAAACGTCCAGCAATAGGAGTAGCGCCAGTGGCAGCAGCAAATTTCAGGACAGCCCGCTGGCCAGTGTTCCTGGATGAGATGACACTGACATCAGCTGGGTTTTCAATGGCAACGATGGGACGAGCTGCCAGCAGAAGCTTTTCCCAAGTTCTCTTCAAGTTAATGATGTAGATGCCATCGCACTTCCTTTTGTAGATGTACCGTTCCATCTGGAAGTCCAAGCTGGTGCCACCCAAATGGGTTCCTGCAGCAAGGAATTTGAGGACATTCTCCTCCTTCATCTGCAGGACATCTAGGGCTCCAGACATCGTGACAGTTTCCCTTTGAAGTTACGACGGAAACCAAGAACAACGCCGTATGGAGCCCTGCTCGGGGTAGCGCGGAAAAGGGATTTCCATGTTTTTAAGGAGGGGTGCTGAAGACATAGAGAAGAGGAAGAATGCTGCCTAAAGTGGCATAGCTGGACTCATTCAGAAAACCAAAGAATGGAAGGAAGCAGAGTAGTGAACCAGCCAGTACTAAGGAGTACACTAGGTCTGAAGGAAAGGGTAATGACATCCATCTAGGATCATTCCTATTCCCTCAGGGGACTAAAGCTGATAAAAAGTGAATTCTTCAGTTAGATAGGAAACTAAGACAGCTTTGAGGTCCAATCCCCAGGGGATTCCGAGTGAAAGGAGTCAGAAAGTGAGCACAAGAAAGTATTAGGAAAAACAGACTTCACAACAAATTCAGGAGGAAGAAAATTTAGTTAAAAATGTAAGTCACAAGCAGATAAAACAATAGATAAAACATTAAAATGGAGAAAAATGATCACCAAAACATCTAAATGAGTACAAGAGTCTTCAAATATTTCAAGATAAAAATAATTAAACCAAAGGTAATTAAAATGCTAATGATAGAAAGGACAATTCCAGGAGAACATGGAACCCTAGCAGAACGTTCCTGGATGGTTGATGAGAAAATTTAGCATCTTGAAAGGAAGTTAAAAAGTTAAAATTACAAAAATTTTGGTAAACTCAGGAAAAAATCATTAGTGGAATAGGAAAACTTGAATGCATCATGGCAAGTCTCATCAAAGAATCAAAAGCAAATAATAACTGATTGAGAATACAAATATACACAAGTGAAGGATAATCTAGGAGAGATGAAAAAATCAGTGATATTAAAAGAACACATGATCTCTTTATATGTAAAATGTATAGACATCAAAGATAGGATGTAGAAAGAAAAGTGAAGAATCAAGTCTTGCCCTAGCTCATTTTCCATTCATCTTTCAAAAAGGTTTTCTAAAAGCAAAGTTCTGAGCATGTCACATTCAATGTTCCAACCCCCACCCCTCCAGTCAAGAAACTTCACTTTCTCCTCCAGAATCAAATACAAAATCATTGAGCATTCAAAGCCCTTCAAAACTGTGCCTCCTCTTGTCTTCCCAGCTTTCTTATACCTTACTCTCTTCTATATACTCTTGTTATCCAGTGATACTAGGTTGCTTGCTGTTCTTTGAATATAACACACCATTTCCCCACTCCACACATTTTTACTGGCTCTCCCTCATTCATAGAATTCTCTTCCTCCCCATTCTCCTGACCATTCTTCTTTAAGTCCTAGTTTCAATGCCATCTACTGCAAGAAGTTTTTAACAGTCTTCCCTTCCCCAAAGCTAGATCCCTTCCTCTGTCTCTAATTTAACTTGTATGTATCTTTTCATACACAATCATTTGTATGTCTCCCTCATTCACTTGTGATCTCCTTGAGAGGAGGAGTGTTTGTTTCTTTATTCTTTGTATCCTCTGTGATTAGCACAGTGCCATAGTAGATAATTAATCAATGTTTCTTGACTTAAATTGACTTTGAAAGAGAAAACTGAATATTGATACCTCAGAAGTTTGATTCCCTGGAGTATTTAGTACTCTATTAAAATTATATGCTACAACTTGTTCAGCCATTTCCAAGTTGATGGGCATCCTATCAATTTCCACTTTTTTGCCACCAGAAAAAGAGCTGATATATATATATATATATATATATATATATATATATATATATATATATATATATATATATATATATATATATATATATATATGATATAGGGTCTGCCTAGTTTCTTCCATACTGTTTTCCAGTTTTCCCAGCAGTTTTGTCAAATAGTGAATTCTTATCCAAGAAGCTGGAGTTTTTGGGTTTATAAAACAGTAGATTACTATAGTCATTTATTACTGTGTCTTATTTACCTAACCTATTCCAGTAATTACTTGAAAATTTCTATCTATGACCTCTTTTTTTCTAATTGTGATTTTCAGGTAGTCCAGTAATTCTTAAATTATCTTTCCTGGATCTGTTTTCCAGGTCAGTTGTTTTTCCAATGAGGTAATTTACATTTTCTTCAATTTTTTAATTCTTTTGGTTTTTCCCAATTCTGATTTTTAAGGAATTATTTTCTTCTATTAGCTTTTGTACCTTTTTCTCCATTTAGCCAGTTCCACTTCTAAAGATGTTATTTTCAGTGGATTTTTTTTTTATTTGGCCAATTCTATGTTTTAAGGAGTTATTCTCATGTCAATTTTTGTGCTTCCTTTTCCAAGCAGTTGACTCTTTTCATAATTCTCCTACCAAACTCTCATTTCTTTTCCCAATTTTTCTTCTGCTTCTCTTACTTGATTTTTACAATCCTTTCTAAGCTCTTCAAAGAGGATTTTTTGGCCTTGAGACTAATTTATATTCCCCTTTGAGACTTCACATGTAAGCATTTCTGAGTTTGTGTTTTCATCTTCCCTGTTGCCATAGTAGTTTCCAGTTGCTCTTTAGATTTTTTAAAGTTGAGCTTTGCTCCTGGGATACAAGGGGCAATGTCCCAAGCTGCTAGTGCTGGGGCCCAGGGGTCTGGTCACTGGTATCAGGGACTCAGTTGCTTGCATCTTATCCATGGCTGTGGGATGGCCCTGGGCTAGTTGTCCCTGGGTACCACAACTGAAAATCTACCCTCTCAGCTGGGGCTGGAGGCTTATAGCTGGCATACTGTGTCACTAGCCTGCTGAGTCAGGACCAAGGGACCTTGTTTGCTGATCTGTACTGTGGCTAAGAGTCTCCCACTGACCTACCTAGATACAATCTGTACTGGGCTGTGTTCTTTTTACAAGTGAGAAAGACTTTTCCTGAAATTCTTCTAAGTGATCTTAAGCTGGAAAATTCTTTCACTCTGTCTTTTTGTGGGTTCTGTCATTCCAGATTCTATTTAGAAGCTCAATTTAACATTTTCCCAGGGAAACTGGGGAGATCTCAAACAACTTCCTGGCTTCTCTCCCGTGGTTCAACCTCTCCATTCCTTGCATTTTTAGGGAAGGAATACCTATAAATTACATGCCAGGGGAGGCATTTTCAGGTAGATATTGATATTCTCACACTTGAAGTTTTTTTGAAAAGATCTGGGAGTCCCATGAAATATAAATTCAATATGAATCATAACTGTATTATGGCAGCCCCAAAGCTAGTTAATCATAGCTTCTAAGAGTAAGAAGGTGATACTACTGTTAACACAATGTGGTTGTCAGAACACATTTGGAATATTTTATTCTGTCCTTGATGCTACAGCATAAGTGTAAGACTTATGTAGTATAGCATAAATTGCATTTGTAATTGGAGGACCTGATTTCAAATACTGTATGACATTTGCTACTTTTTTGATCTTGACCAAATCACTTAACCAGTATAAGTCTCAATTTACCTATCTATGAAATGAAAGGATTCTGTTAAATGGTCACTAAGATCACTTTCAACTTTAAATATATTATCCTGTGATTCAATAACACCACTGATAAACTTCTGGAACAGGACAAATAGGAAGGTGTAGGGCTTTGAGTATATGATCTGTTATTGTTATTCAGTCATGTCTGACTCTATGTGACCCCATGTGCATTGTTTATGGGTTTTCTTGTCAAAGATAATTAGTTTGCCATTTTTTTCTCCAGTGTGTTCCCATTTTGTAGATAAAGAACTAAAACAAATGGGGGTTAAAGGACTTGTCTAGGTGAACAGAGCTAGTAAGTATCTAAAAGCATATTTGAACTCAGGCCTTCCTGACTCCAGTACCTGTGCTGTATCTACTATGCCACCTACTTGCCCCAGATGTGACATATAAGGATTAGCTAAAGAAATTGAGCATATTTTGCCTGGAGAAGACTCAAGTAGAATATGATAGATATCTTCAAATATTTCAAGGACTGTCATTTGGAAGAGGGATTAGACTTTGTTTCCTTCTCTGTCCAGAACTGGGAGCAATGAGTTAAAGTTGTGAAGAAGTAAATTTAGGCTTGATGATAAAAAAGAGCTAACATCTCCAGTCCATTACCAGTATGGGGGCCAATGAGAAGTATAGATTCTTCTTTCCACAAATAGAATGAGGGACTGAAGGCTCATGGAAGGCAAAATCCTAATGGGAAAGGGAAAACCCAGATGGAGGCAGTCAGGTAGTAAAATTGATACAATTCAGATCTGGGAGTCAGGAAGAACTGGGTTCAAATATGGCCTCAGAATTACTGTGTGATCCTGGGAAACTGACTTATGCTCTGTGTGCCTTGGTTTTCTCAGCTGTACAATGGTGATGATAATATTGAGTTGTTGTAAGAAGAAAATGAGATATTTGTTACCTGCTTAACGCAGTACCTGGCACATAGTAAGCATTTAATAATACTTATTCCCTTCATCTTTCCCCCTGTTGGGAGAGGAGAAAGGAGCAGGATGGATTCAAACCAGCAATGATCCAATGGCAAAGAAGAGTATGTTGGTACCACAAACCACAAACTACACATATGAATGTCATCGTAGGCAACTGAAGCTTTGGCTGATTCACTAATCCATTTACTAAGTGATTTTCTTGTACAGAATTTGCTGTTTGCTTACATGTGTGATTTAACCACACTCGGGGATGTGGTAAAATTATTTTCTCTCCACTCTCTTCCCTTTACTTCATTCACTGACTGGTCAAATGATATTAGTGTCCTTGGAAATTTGCTGCTCTATCTGAACCTTTTAAATTTGCTTTCCACATTTTTATAAGAAGCTTGCATTCAAATAAAATTAAGTTAATTTTATTTTTGCATTATGAGTTGCTCAAAAAGAATGGATCATAGAAGAAAGGAAGGTGAGAAGGGTTTTGATCAGTTGCCTCAGATTTAATAATGAGCCTGTATTAAATTCTCTTGTTGACTCTACAAAAGAACAGCTTCGTATCTCTAAGCGAAATGGAGATTCCCTGGAGAGGCAGTCTGCCTTTACTGGAGGCCTTCAAGCAGACCGTGGATGAGGATTTGCTGAATAGATAACAGTGGGAATTTCTTTCATGTATTCAATTAGATAATTTGGACTAGATGACCAATGATGTGCCTTTCTATTCTAAAATTCTATATTTCTGAGCTTGGATCTTATCCTATGTATCATTCAAAATTATTGCTATTGGCTCTCAATAGAACATTGAGTTATGAAACATATAACATTGGAGGGTACTCTTAGGGGGTAACTTCCAAACTTCCTATGCATCTCGTTATTGGAGAAGTTAATACAAATGACACTTCAGATATGAATAAGTATGAGTCATGTTAGTGTTCTCATAATTTAGTGGTTAGGTTTGCATCCTCCAATAAGAATAATTATTTAACCCTAATTCTAATTCCATTTTCCATTTAAGGAAACCTCCTCTTTTCTTGACTTTCCTTTTCCTCTTTATCTATCTATCTATCTATCTATCTATCTATCTATCTATCTATCTATCTATCTATCTATCATCTATGTATATATATATATAAAACCTATCTAATACATATATATGTACACACACACACACACACACACACACACATATATATAAACCTGAGTTTCTAAAAAACATTAAATTAATATAGTACTCTGCTTCTGTGTCTTCTGAATTTCTTTCCACTCTCCTCTGTGTATATAAGAAAAATTATTGATGTTCTTTTCTATCTTTTCTCTTTTACTTTTAAATTACAATTCACCCTCACCCATACCTCCTGCAACTCTCTCTTCTAAGAAAATAAAAATAGAAGTCTTCCGTTGTAGCAAAGAAGTACAGTCAAACAAAAAAAATTAACATATTAGAAGCAATTAAAAACGTCTGACTCATTTTATACCTTTAGTCCATCATGTCTTTGCCAAGAGGTGGGATATATTTATCATCAGGCTTCTGGAGTTATAACTGAGTGTTACATAGATCAGTTTTAAAATCTTTCAAAGTTCTATTTGATTACAATAATGTAATTACCATATAAAATTGTTTATGTTTCTCTTTACTTGATACTGAGTCAGTTCATATTAATCTTCCCAGATTTCTCCGCATCATCCTTTTTGTTATTTCTTACAAAAACAATGCTACATTAATTCATACCTAATTAATTAATTTACCCATTCTCCAGTTGACGAATACCACTTTCATTTCCAGTTACTGCTACAATCTTTTCCCATGTTCTTTGAACTCTTCAGAATATAAGATTAGCAGTAATTTCAGTGGATCAAGGGTATCCTTAGTTTAATGATTCAAGGAAAAGCTCTAAATTTACTTTCAGAATGGTTGGAACAATTGAAAACTTAATCAATAATGCATTCATGAATATTTTCTCACATGGCCCCTCCAACAATCTCCGATTTAATAGGCATGAGGTGGAACCCCAGAGTTCTTTTAATTTATGGTATATAGACACATGCTCACACACATATTGCTGTTGATATCATCTTTCTTTTTATTTTTAAATGTTTATTTATTTTTGGTTTTCACTATTCATTTCCACAAAATTTGAGTTCCATGTTTTCTCCCCATATCTCCCCTGCCCCCACCCCAAAACACCGAGCATTCTGATTATACCATCCACCAATCTGCCTCCCTTCTAACACCCCTCCCTTCCCTTATCCCTGTCTTCTCTCTTGTCTTGTAGGGCAAGATAAATTTTTATACTTCATTGCCTGTATTTCCTATTTCCCAGTTGGATGCAAAAATTATTCCTAACATTTGTTCCTGAAACTTTGAGTTCCAATTTCTCTTCCATCCTCCCTCCGCACCCATCCCCACTGAAAAGGCAAGCAACTCAATACAGGCTATATGTGTGTAGTTTTGCAAATGACTTCCGTAATAGTCATGTTGTGTTAGACTAACCATATTTCCCTCCATCCTATCCTGTCCCCTATTTCTTCTATTCTCTCTCTTGACCTTGTCCCTCCCCAAGAGTGTTTACTTCTAATTGCTCCCTCCTCCCATTTGCCCTTCCATCATACCCCGTATCCCATTTATCCTTTTCTCCCCTACTTTCCTGTAATGTAAGATACATTTTCATACCAAATTAAGTGAGCATGTTATACCCTCCTTAAGTCAAATGTGATGAGAGTTAGCTTCACTTTTTACCTCTCACTTCCTCCCTTTTCTCCTTCATTGAAAAAGCTTTTGCTTGCCACTTTTATTGGAAATTATTTGTCTCATTCCATTTCTCCATGTCTCCTCCCAATATATACTCCTCTGACCCCTTAATTTTATTTTTTATGTATGATCCCTTCCTATTCAACTCACAATGTGCTTTCTGTTAATATATATGTGTGTGCACATGTGTATGTTTGTGTGTGTGTGTAAACCCTCCAAGTACCCAAATATTGAGAAAAGTTTCAAGAGTTACAAATATTATCTTTCCATGTAGAAATGGAAACAGTTCAACTTTAGTAAGTCCCTTATGAATTCCTCTTTCCTATTTACCTTTTCATACTTCTCTTGATTCTTGTGTTTGAAAGTCAAATTTTCTATTCAATTCTGGTCTTTTCACCAAGAATGCTTGAAAGTCCTCTATTTCATTGAATGACGATTTTTACCCCTTAAGTATTATACTCAGTTTTGCTGGGTAGGTGATTCTTGGTTTTAATCCTAGTTCCTTTGACTTCTGGAATATCATATTCCAAGCCTTTCAATCCATTAAGGTAGAAGTTGCTAGATCTTTTGTTATCCTGATTGTTTTTCCACAATACTTGAATTGTTTCTTTCTAGCTGCTTGCATTATTTTCTCCTTGACCTTGGAAGTCTGGAATTTGGTTACAATATTCCTAGGAGTTTCTCTTTTCAGATCTCTTTCAGGAGGTGATCAGTTAACACTTTCAACATTTATTTTGCCTTCTGGTTGTAGAATATCAGGGCAGTTTTCTTTGATAATTTCGTGAAAGATGATGTCTAGCCTCTTTTTTGATCATGGCTTTCAGGTAGTCCCATTATTTTTAGATTGTCTCTCCTGGATCTATTTTCCATGTCAGTTGTTTTTCCAGTGAGATATTTCACATTATCTTCTATTTTTTTCATTCTTTTGGTTTTGTTTTGTAATTTATTGATTTTTCATAAAGTCATTAGCTTCCATCTGCTCCATTCTAAGTTTTAAAGAATTATTTTCTTCAGTGAGCTTTGAACCTCCTTTTCCATTTCATTAATTGCACTTTTTAAAGCATTCTTGTCCTCATTGACTTTTTGGACCTCTTTTGACAATTGAGTTAGCCTAGTTTTCAAGGTGTTATCTTTTTTCAGGATTTTTTTGGGTGTCCTTTAGCAAGCTATTGACTAGCTTTTCACGATTTTCTTGCATCACTGTCATTTCTTTTTCCATTTTTCCTCCACCTCTCTTATTTGATTTTCAAAATCCTTTTTGAGCTCTTCCATGGCCTGAGACCACTGCACATTCACTTTTGTGGTTTTGGATGCAAAAGCTCTTACCCCTAGGTCTTCCTCTGATGGCATATCTGAAAGGATAGAAGAAAATACCTGCTCAGCAAGAATGTAACCTTCTATTATCTTATTCTTTTTCCATCTTTGGGGCATTTTCCCAGCCAATTACTTGACTTTTGAGTCCTTTGTCAAGAGGAGGGTATCCTCTGGGGACCTGTAAGTTCTCAGTTCCTCCAAGGTGGTACAATCAAGGGAGAAGAGTTGCTCCTCTCCTGGCCTGCACACTGGTCTTGGAGCAACCAAAAAGTTTTCTGCCCAGAATCTGTGAGTAGTAGAATTCTCTCTCCACAATTGCCCCCAGCTCAGCCACACTAGCACCCCTCCTCACTTCAGCCAGCACTCCTCCTCACTCCCAGGCAGGGAGATTCAGATCAGGTGCTCAGTTCCCCCAGGGGCTTTGGGCAGAAGGCTCAGACAAGCTCAGTACTGAGATTTAGGTCAGGAGTTCAATTTCCCTAGGGATTTTAGGCTGAGGGCTCCACAAATGGATGCTGCTGCTGTTACAGCTGCTGCAACCATGGAATTCTGGAGCCAGGACTAGGGGAGGACCCTGCTCCCTTGTCACCTAGTTGAAAAAGCCCTGTCACTGACATTTGAAGTTGTCCTTGGCATTTGTGGTTTGAAAGATCTGAGAACTGCAGCTGCTGCTGGAGATTCCGCCCCCAAGGCCTGTTGTGGTCCTGTTCCTCCTGGTGCTGCCCCACCAAGCCTGGGCTGGGCTCCATGGGCTGTGCTATGCTCTGCGTTCTCTGCCATAGACTTTTCCTTTTGGCCTTCCAGGTTACCTTGGGCCAGAAATCTCTTTCACTCTGTCGTTTTGTGGCTACTGATGCTCTAGAACTTGTTGAAAGTCATTTTTTACAGGTGTTTTATGGGCTGTGGGGGAAGAGATAGAGTATGTGCCTCTTTCTACTCCACTATCTTGGCTCCACCTCTCTTGTCTTTCTTTTTAGAAGTACTTGTTCATCTATTGGAAAATAATTTATTTTATATATGTCCTGTATCCTAGGACATCAGACCACTATCAGAAAAAAAATTTATTGCAATGAGCTACCCAGGTTTTTATTTTATCATTAGTTTAAAGGAATTCAGTATATCTTAAAATGAATTTCTTTGATCTTCTTTCCAGGTCAGTTGCTTTTGGTAATATGTATCTCATATGCTATACATTTTCTCAGTCTTTAGTCTTCTTCTTATTGCTGTTATCAAATGGAATCACTGGGTTTTTTTAGTTCTATTTTGTCAGGACTCCTCTTGAAGGGAAAGATTTTCTACTTTCTATCCTAACCTATTTTTTTTCTCCTTCCATTTTTCAAGAGTTCTTATTTAATTCAAATTATATTTATTTATTTTTATTTCTTGTTTCATTTCTTCCACCTGCATTTTGAATTCTTTTGGGCAAGCAATTAATTCTTCTCCCCCATTCTCTCTCCTTCCCATGACTCCTCTTGTTCCTCTGGAATTACTCTCTGTTTCTACGTTAATTTCTTGGATTTCTCTTAGGGCACTGTAGTGTTTCATTGTGTTCCTTGTTTTGTTTGTTCATATTTCCAGTTTTAATTTCTAGATTAGGCCTTTATTCTAGGTCCAGATTCCTCCCTGTACTGCAATAAATGTTGCTGACTCATGCTGTTTTGTCTTATCTTGTCTCATCTTCTTTGTAGTCCCAACACATGGCTTGTTAAACAGCCAAAGAAAGGAAGTCATGAGCTGCTCCAAAGAAAGCACCATTCTTCTATTTTATCTCCTCAATTAAAATCTATTTTAAAAAAACTAAACAAAGCTCCCATCCAGAAAAAAAAAAGTTGAGACAAAAAAGACAACAATAAAAATTGTAGTTCACTTTCTCTGTTAATAAAAAGAGCCATGCTCTCAAGAGCACTGTTGTGCATACTCCTAACACATGCTTACCCCTACAGCTCTGTTCAAGGTGAGACATAGGTCTATGCTTGGAATATCTCCTTCAAAATTTTACTATAAACCTTAAATCTCTGTAAATTTTATGTGATACTCATATCAAATGGCTAATTTGTCCTCATTGATGAAGATTAATGATTCAGTATCCCAGTGCAGAGTTAGTGACAGCAGAAGAGAAGAGAGATCAGGATTCTTTTCATTTTCATGCCTGGGACATGTGATTCCATCTTTTCTTTAGGGCATTGAAGGAAAAGAAAGACTAAGAAGAAGGTAATGTAAGGGTAACTACCAGTCTCTGGTAGCTAGTTGGTCCAGAGGATAGAGTGTCAGACCTGGAGTAAGGAGGACCTAAGTTCAAATCCAGCCTCAGATGCTTACTAGTTGTGTGACCTTGGGCAAATCACTTCACTTTTATGTACGTCATTTTCCTTAAATGTAAAATGGGGATAACAACACCAGCTACTTCCCAAGGTTGTTGTGAAGATCAAATGAAAATATCTGTAGCACAGTTAGCACTAGTGTTATATGTGTTAAAGTAGATAATAATGATGTCTCTATCTCCAGCTTGCCACACTGAAAGTTTTGGTGATTTTCCCTTTGGATGAGATTTGAGAGTCTTTTTATTTTAGCTAAGTAATCTTATTCCCACTGAAAAGCTCATTTACTCTATATTGTCTGATATATTACACACATACACTCACATTCTCATTTGTAGTCTTTCTCTGATTTTTATTTTGCTATCAACTTTGGTAAATTTATTTTCTTACTATTTACTCTATGTACATTGTGGAACTGGCATCTGATGGCAAGTCAAGAGTTGGGTATATAGCTTGGAGTCCACTGTTCTTATTAAGGAACAATGATCAAAAGCTTGGATTGAATTGAAATGTAGTTTCTCCTAGATTAGTAATATTTAAGGAAGGATATAATTCTAGCCCAGAACTCAGTCTCTCTGATGAAAGCAGAGGAGCCAACCACTGGCCCAAGACCATTTTCTCCTGACAGAACTCAGTATCCCTTAGTGAAAGGTGGCATGAAGAGATGCTAGGATGACTATTTTAGCCTTTGTTCAAGCTGCCTCAAGACATAACTATTTGCCCACATACACATATGTACATATATATATATACACACACATACATACATATATGTATGTATATATGTATTTTTTTTCTTATAAGCATTTTATTCTTTGTTTTGAGAGATTCTTGGGGACAGATTCTATGTTTTAGTTCCTGTGTATTCCTCATAATGTAGCAAAGTGCCTTTTACTTAGTAATTGTTTAGTGAATATTTATCAATTCTTGGCTTCACTGTCAACATACCTTGAAAAACAATTTTTGTAACTTCTTCTTTTCACCTTTGATAACTATCAGAAAAATGGGAATGATAATATTCACCTTTATTCATTTAGGAATACTATAAGTAATAATCAGATGATCCTTGGAAACTGTAGTGAGATCCTACATAACATTATTATGTCAGTGTTTTCATATGCAAGCACTCAAATGGCCATATTTTAGCCTTGTTTGAAAAAAAAATAAGAAGCTTTCTCAATCTCAATCTCCTTCCAGAGAAATGATGGACTTAAAATACAGGATGAGATATGCCAATGGAGAATTTCTTTCATTTCACTATGCATATTTGTTTGAGTTTCTTTTTTTCCAATTGAAACAGGATGAGAGAGATGAAAGAGAAAGTGAGAGACAGCAAGGAAAGAGAGAGAGAAAGACAGAGAGTCCTAACTGGCTAGGTGGAAAGTAGAATAGCCAAACTGTTTTTCCTTTGTCTTCTAACTTTCTATCTTACAATTGTTAGTATGGTTACTGGAAGTATCCATAAATCACAGGATGAATATACCAAACTCTGTTACTCTGGGTTTTGTGGGTCCGTATCCACTAAAATCAAATACTATGAAATCCCAATGATGTACTCAACAGGTTCAAGCAAGCCTGGAAGTATCTTTTAGAAATGCACCAAGCAGAGCATCATAGGAAGGACCAGCTTCCACTGGAGAAACATGAAGAAAAGTCTCTATGGCCATTAGAGCAACATTCAGTGGAGACTGGAATATGTCTGACAGAGACCAATAAGAAGTAGATCAAGTCAAACTGGTGAAATCATTGAGAGGTACCAGAGATCTTAGAGTATCAGAAATATGCTCCTGTACCTATAGACCCTGGACCTTAAATGTGTCCCTCCATAAATCTTCACTCTTCACACATAGTTCTCATATAAATAGACCTCCATGCGTGATTCCTGACTACATGTGCCCACTTCTCTTATTGAAAAAGTGTGGAGGAGAATGTGTCTCATGTGTATGGGGAAAACTGTTTTGCTACTTTTCTTACAATGCTATTTCATTTCCTTTGAAATATTGCTTTCAACTATGGATAACAATTTTAAATTGAGCACACCACTGGAATGAGTACTTACTCATATTGAGTGATTAGCTTATGTGGAAAATGACCGGGTACATAAACACAGGCACACACACACACAACACACACACACATACATACACACTTCTTGATTTTAATCTCTGAAAACTTAGCTATACCTGGTTTTTTTCTATGTTTGGACTAATTGCTCAGTAATTATGAAATAACTCTTGGGTTCAGGGTTCTTCCGGTTTTCAAATTTAGATATCTTTACCTCTTAAGTAGATGAGTGGGTAGGGAGAAGGCAGATATAAAGTTCAACCTAAGGGGTCAAGATAATTGTCTATTTATCTTCACTTGGGCACATTCCTGCCCTTTTCTATGTTAACTATGGCCAGCTGCAAAAGGAAAGGCTTTGAATTCACCATTATATTAATGGGAGAGAGATAAAATCTGTCATGTCAAAACTGACAGAATTATATACATATATATAATTATTTAAAATTAAGAAAATATTTTAAAGATTTTATGTCTGCCATATATAGAGTTATATTTACATATGTGGTTTTTATTTTTTCCCTTTTACAAAATGATCTCTATTTTTTTAATCCATGTTGTTTGTGCCCTGTTTAACACTGAGTAAATTACCCACAGAATTTCTATAGCAGCAAATATGAAAAATGTCATTAATGCAGATAACATTGGTAAGTTATTTCTTAGCACAAATAACATTCTCCCCCAACTCTCATTGAATGCAACTACAGATAATTGGCTCATTGACTCCTCACTTGGAATCTGGTTTATGTCAGATAGCGTATGAAAGGATGTGTGAGAATTATAAACATTTGCTATCAGCATACTATAAAAGTAGGCCAATTTTGAATTACTGGTGACTCAGAAAAAAACCTTCAATTTCTCTGAGATGAATTATGTACAGTGCAGCCACAGTAAAAAAAGAATTATTCATTTAGGATGACAGTCGTTTGCATGTATGATGCAGGGATGGCTGCCATGGTTGGCCTGAGTTTGTGCTCTTTCTTACATGTGTTCTATATATTGCTTATTGAGTAAGTATCCTGCCCAAAGTCATTCTTCTTTAAGAAATAAAAGGTGCTCTGCAGTAAACAACTATGGTCTTTCACCCAGAAGTAGGGAACTTTAAAACAATTTTCACTCTAGTTATACTTCATTTCACAACTCTTCTACATTCCTGGCAAGATTTTCTCAACAGTCACGGAAGAGTAAATATGCATATTTTATCCTCTTAAGAGTCAGATTGTGGTGAACTTTGAAAACACATTTGCCAATTTGCTTTCCTTGGACTTTATCCCCAAAGAAAGTTTAGTTGAATTTACATATGACTCTGATGTTTACCCTGAAAAATATCAAGTCTTCCTAGAATTTGCTAACAACACATTCACTGAATTTCCCCAGGAGAAGCTTATTCTAGGTGTACTTCCTAAGCCAAGCTACCCACATCATTCTTTTAAACTCTTCTGTGGGGAAAAGCTCATTTCTTTTCCATCTGGAAGGCATTGCAGAGACAGTTCAGAGCGATGGGCCCTTATTACATGTATCAACATTCTGGCATACAATATAACCTCTGGATTGATTTCATCAAAGGCAATAAAGGCTAATGAAAAGATGAATTCTGGAACCAGAATATTTTCTGGATGAATTCCACCAATCTTCTAGTTATAGAAGAAAAAAGGTTTGAGTTAGGACTACAGATTAAAGTTTAACCTGGGTGTTAGAATTTATGTCAAGTAATCCCAAAAATCAGATTGCTTATTCATTAAAATTGAGATAAAGAAATGGATTCAAGCTTATTCTATAATGAGCACCTTTTCTATTTGGGATTTTTTAAAAAAAGGTATTTACAGTGTATGATATCTCCATATCCACAATGAATTGATTCAATATGTCTACTAAGAGTTTAAACACTAGTGAGGAAAAATATAATATCAAATAAGTATATCAGGCAGTGGCTAGGTGGATAGAGTGTGGAATCTGGAGGACCTGAGTTCAAATGTGGCCTCAGACACTTACCAGCTATGTGACCCTAGGCAAGTCATTCAACCCTGTTTTCCTCAGTTCTTTATCTGTAAGATGAACTGAAGAAGGAAATGGCAAACCACTCTGGTATCTGTCAAGGGAACCCCAAATGAAGACAGAAAGAATTGGACATGACTGAAAAATTGCTAAAACAAAAACTAAGTATGTCTGTTTGTCCTTATGTCTCACTGACTTTCTTTCTGTCTTGTCTTGGCTCTCTGTTTCTTGCCTTCTGTCTGTCCCCAATTCACTCTCCACTCCTTCTGTAGAGGGATGCCATGGTCTGGTGAGCTCTGCCATTTCTATTGGCTACCCACCCTACTATTGATTCATTCCCAATGGGTTTTCTAGCATAATTTTTTTTTTATTGTTCTGAGAAGTTATATTAAAGGATCTATAATTTTA
This sequence comes from Notamacropus eugenii, assembly GCF_028372415.1. Taxonomy (NCBI): domain Eukaryota; kingdom Metazoa; phylum Chordata; class Mammalia; order Diprotodontia; family Macropodidae; genus Notamacropus; species Notamacropus eugenii. The sequence goes on along the minus strand of NC_092874.1, from coordinate 340,317,564 downwards.
TTTGATTTTTCTTTTAACCCCTAGATTCCAGCCAGAGTCAGCAGTGTGGTAAATCATTTCAGTGATATATCTAGCTTTAGGTCTTTTCTGGAGATGTCTAATGATCAATAGTATATGGCACTAACGCTGTTATCACAGGTAACTTAGGCTCTTTATTAAAGTGTACTATTTTCTTTTCAGAACTCTTTTCATAAGAAGCAATTAATGATGAAAAGGGGAAAAAAGTGACAATGTAGCTTACAAATCAGAGTGCCTTGGAGGGTATATAGCCATTCTGTATCTGTTTCCAGCTGCTCAGCATGGGTTGAATAGGAACTTCCTGCTCTGCTTTGGCTTTGGAGATGAAAATGAAGGGATATTCAAAAGATCTTACTTAGTCTCAGCCTCTGAGAATTTAGGGTGTCTCTCTGTGGCTTAATTCTTCCTGCTAAATTTTTTCTGGTGAGAGAAAATGCTATAAAAAAGAGAGATCTCAGATCCTTTTTCCATCCTAGGCCAACATGTGGCCCTATGAAGTTGGACCTTGTGAAAATTTGAGTGGTCCTTTATGTTGATATTTGTTCTTTCATTTCAGGTAAAGGAGATGAAGTTGGAATCTACAATCTTGTAAATAATAAAAGATGAAGAGCCTGTGAGAGTTCAGAAGTCCAGGAGCTGAGTGAGTCAATGCGAAATTTTGCAGCCAGTCCACTAGCAGTTCCCAGAGAAGTGAGAAGCGATCTTTGGGACCCAGCACAAAGGAAGCTAATGCTGCATTTGTTAGTGAGCTGTGTGGTATGGATGCTATGTAAAAACTATATGAAATCTAAGTCCTCTTTCTCAAAAGACTGAGATGGGATAGAAAAGATTGTATCACCAAAGCACAGAGAATAAATGTTTATACTTCTGTTCCTGTTATGATTTTGAAATAAATATCATTTTGCTAAAGACTAGTTGATAATAATTGGTTAAATGGAATTGGGGCATTAGTCAGTGGTGGCCAACAGTGAGGATAACACACACATACACACACACACACACACACACATACACACACGCATACATACACACATATACTGGAGTTTTGACCAATGCTGGTAAAGATATATCTTCTCAAGTGTATCCTAAGAACGCTGAAGGCTGATATGTATCTGGGCTCATTGAGAGAATGAATTTAGAATACCTGAGACATACAGATGAGGAAACTAAGTCTAAGAAGTTATGACAATTCTACATAGTCAAACAGCTAGTAAGCGTCTGAGAGAAAATTTGAAATCAAGTTTTCCTAACATTAGATGTAACCTTATTCATTTCCTGTCCACTTCTCCTCCCCACAAGTGGTGTGTCAAGAAGCCTACTCACTTAAAAGTTTCAGATCCTTTACAAGACACACATTTATCCACTCAAATTTAAAAGCAGAAAACCTTTACTTCTGTTTTTTAAACTCACTTTTTGGTGACTGAGGCTTGGGTCTCCAACTTAGAGTAAGCATTGTCTTCTACGGTTAGACTACAACGAGATAACTTCCACTCTGCTACGCATTTCCAGGGTCCATTCTTTAATCCATTCTACTCTCACTGGGGAGAAAGCAAACACAGAAACAAAACAAAGCTCAGGGGATAAAGTTATTATCTTTTAGGTCTAACAAGAAAGATTCCTGCCTTTATTGCATAAAAACATTTATGTGGGTTACGCATTTCCTTAAATATCTTTATTTTTGTTTCCCTGTGCTTAGCTTTGTTCATGTTCTCAGAAGTTTTGATGAAGGAATGTACCTCTAAAATAAACATGGAACTGAAGTAGATTTTGTGGCAGCTTGAGACAGGGAATTATGCTATTTGACAGTTATAAATTATAATCTCTTCCTAAAATAGGGCAATCATATTCCTGTGATGCTTGGCCACCAGATGAGTGAGTAGACAGACAGACAGACAGATAGATAAATAGATAGATAGACAGATAGACAGATAGCTAGATAAAGCATTTATTAAGTTCTTACTGTGGGATAAGCATAGTCCTAATCCCTGGAGATTTTCAAAACAGATTACTGCTAATCTCTCCATCAAACTGGAAATGTATATTATGTATATATATATGTGTATATACATACACATATACACACATATATGTATATATATGTTACATATATATCATATATATATATACGTGTGTGTGTGTTATGCATTGCCCCACATGACAACAGAAGCATGGCTAATTATTCTTTGAATCTGCCAATCTCACTTTCGTAAGATCATAAGTAGATTTAGAGCTAACAGGTATCTTAGAGACTATGGAATTCTGTGTTCTTATTTTGCAGATGTGGAAACTGAGGTATAGAACATGAAGTAACTTGTCTGGCATTATATTCTAAGTGTTTAAGACAGGACACTTAATCCAGCTCTTTATCTGCTCTGGCAAATTGCCTCTCTTCAAGCAATGTAAATTATAAATGTATAGAGCTGTGAAATATCTTAGAAACCATCTCAACCAATTGATGAGGAAACTGAGGTCCAGAAAATTTAAGTAATTTGCTTAAGGCCACTATAACCTGATGCCTTTACACCTTAGAAACATACAAAATCCATAGACTTTGAGGACTTTCATGGATATTCCAAGGGAACATGAAAGCATATTGATTGGTTGATCAGAGAAACTCGTAATGCCTTTACTCCTTATTTCTTTGCTTCTAGGTAGAATTTTAAGAATTGATCCAGGAGTGACTGGTAAATATTTAACAAATAGCTCTCTGAAAAAAAGAAGTACTCTGGACACACATGTTTAGTCTGCCTTATTAATATTTTATCGATCACTTTGTTAAATCTTGACAAGTCACAAAATGACAAATCAAATCCTGCTTTGTAGGTTCTCAGATCTAAATGTTCAAATGGAAAATTTAGCAATCAGGACTCTGGAGTCAGTTCAAGCCGGCTACTACATAAGTTTGAACGGATGTTGTCTCTCCCTCCCATAGCTTATCTTGTCACATTTTCCCCACAGATAATAGACTGAGCTGGAATGTTCCTCCGATAATTTTAAAGTTAGAATACTAAAGAATTGCAGAATAATTTCTCTATAATATATAATTCTCTCTTTCTTTTTCTCTCTGTAATTCTTTCTTTTCTATTACTCCTCTCCCCACTCCCTAGCCTGCAGAAAGACCCTTCGTTTTCTGAATTTCTTGATCTGTCTTGGGTTCTTAGGGGAATTCTGTTAGACAGGAGAGTATGCAAATCTATTTCCCTGTTATTTTTCATTGCTAATCCCTCATGGTTGCACATGTTCCCAGAGGCTTTAGTGAAGGGTGTATTTCTTTAAATAAATATGGAATGAAAATTTGTTTTTGTAATAACAAGGGGTTTCTATTATTTAGTTAAAATCCATTTGGGTGTTCATGTGTTTTCCCTTAGATAACTGTTTATATCTGCTTCTTACAATATACCCTTCAAGTATCAGGAAAAGGAAAGACTTTTCTTCTGTGAGGGACTTTTGCTGTTTGGGGGTGCATTCAAGTGTGAGAGCTGGAATTTTGAGATTTCATTGCCTCTGACCTCATACTGTGATCTCCATTGATTCTGACTTTAAATTCCCAATAAGAATACAAAATTCCAATAAGATACTTGAGAATTCCGCAGAAGTTGGTAATGAGAGATTATTCCCTTCTCCACCTAAGTCCTTGGTGGTCCAGTTCCCAGCCAGTGTGGGATGCCTGTTCTCAGCTGGATAGTGAAGCTCCTCCCTCCCCTTGGACCCTCAGACTCAGTACCCTTAAAAATAGTTGTTGGTAAGAGATCAGATGACATTGTTGGAATGAGCAAGAATCATCAAGTACAATCTTTTTGATAAGATAGTAGATCATGGCACCTTAAAATTTTCTCTGTCATTGATTCCTGAGGCCTTGCCATACTATCTTAACCCAGAACATCACTTTGCTCTATGTCCTGTTGCTACAATCTAGGGACCATTGAGTCTTTTCATCTGCCTCTTGGCTGAACCATTCTATATGTATTGTTTCCATTAATTAATATGTAGTATCTTTTAGGGAAGCTAGGTTGCACAATGGATAGAGCATGGGGCTGGGAGTCAGGAAGACTCATCAAATTCAGTCTCAGATGTTTGAAAGCTATGTGATCCTGAGCAAATCTCACCCCTGTTTGTTTCAGTTTTCTCATCTATAAAATAAGCTGGAAAAAGAAATGGCAAGTCACTGCAGTATCTTTGCCTAGGAAAACCCAAATGGTGTCTTGAAATGTCAAACACACAAACAACTGAAACAACTCAACAAAAACTAAATCTCCCTTAGAATAGAGACTGACTTAATTTCCAATTTGTATTCTTAGCACTTAGCACATTTCTCTGCACAAAATAGATGCTTAATAAAATTGTTTTTCCAATCCCCATTTCATTTGATGTTTGACATGGTGTATTGGAGTGTGGTAAGGAATGAGGTGGTGATGGAGGGAAGCAGGTGCCATGACCCAATTGTCAAAAGGCAAGTAATTTCAAATGAAATAATCGTTTTTGGGAAGGTATCTTTAAAAAATGCCTAGTAGTTTTTTTTAAGATTTAAATCTATTTATTCATTTTTAATTTTCAAAATTCATTTCTAGAAGATTTTGAGTTCCAAATTTTCTCCCCATCTTTCTCCTCCCTCCACCTCAAGATGGCATGCATTCTGATTACCCCTTCCCCAATCTTCCCTCCCTTTTATCATTCCTCCCTCATGACCTTCCCCTTTACTTTCTTGAAGGGCAAGATAGATTTCTATATCCCATTGCCTATATATCTTATTTCCCAGTTGTATGCACAAACTATGTTTTTTAACATTTGTTTTTAAAACTTGGAGTTCCAAATTTTCTCTCCCTATTTCCCTCCCCATCCACTCCCATTGAGAAGGCAAGCAATTCAATATAGGTTATAGATGTATAGTTATGCAAAACACCTCCATAATAATCAGGTTGTGAAAGACTAACTTTATTTTCCTCCATCCTATCCTGCCCCACAATTATTCTATTTTCTCCTTTGATCTTGTCCCATTTCTAAAGTGTGTACTTCTGCCTAACCTCTCCCCCAATGTACCTTCCCTTCTATTTTCACCTCCCCCCTCCTTTGTTTATTTCCCCCCTATGTTTCTATGGGGTAAGATACCCAATTTAGTGTGTATATTATTCTCTCCTTAAGACAAATCTCATAAAAGTAAGGTTTACTCATTCCTTCTCACCTCCTCCCTCTTCCCCTCCATATTTCTTGCCTCTTATGTGAGATAATTTACACTATTCTGTTTCTCCCTTTATCCTTCTCCCAATACATACCTCTGCTCACCCTTTCATTTTATTTTTTTGAGATCTCTTTCAGAAGGCAATCAATTAATTCTTTCAATATTTATTTTACCCTCTGGTTCTAGAGATCTCGAAAGGAAAATTTGTAGCAATATTGTAGCCAAATTCACAGCTTCCAGGTCAAGGAGAGAATACTGCAAACAGCCAGAAAGAAACAATTCACGTATTGGGGAAACATAATTAGAATAATGCAAGATCTAGCAGCTTCTACATTAAGGGATTGCAGGGCTTAGAACATTATATTTCAGAAGTCAAAGGAACCATGAATCACCTACCCAGTAAAACTGAGTATAATATTTCAAGGGAAAAAAGGTAATTCAATGAAATAGAGGACTTTCAAACATTCTTGATGAAAAGACCAGAGCTGAATAGATAATTTGACTTTCAAATGCAAGAATCAAAAGGAACATGAAAAGGTAAACAGGAAAGAGACATCATAAAGAACTTATTAAAGTTGAACTGTTTATATCCCTACATCAAATAATAATGCTTATTACTCTTGAGGTTTTTCTCAGTATTTGGGTAGTTGAAGGGATTATATGCATACAGGCAGAGGGCACAAGGTGAGTTGAATAGGAAGGGATGCTACCTAAAACAATAAAATTAAGTGGTGAGAGAAGAATATGTCGGGAGGAGAAAGGGAGAAATAGAATGGGATATTTTATCTCTCACATAAAAGAGGTGAGACAAAGCTTTTTCAGTGGAAGGGAAGAGACAGGAGATGAGAGGGAAAGACTGAACCTTACTCTCATCGCATTTGACTTAAGGAGAGAATAACATGCACACTAAATTTAGTATGAAAATCTGTATTACACTACAGGAAAGTAGGCTCCCCTACAGTAAAAGTGAGGGGTGGGGGGAATGATAGAAGGGAAGGCAAATGAAATGAGGGAGTTATTAGAATTAAAGACTTTTGAAGAAGGATAGGGTCAAAAAATAGAATAGAGTAAATGAGGGGCAGGATATCATGGAGGGAAATATAGTTAGTCTTTCACAACATGACGTTTATGGAAGTCTTTTGCATAACTACACATGTATAATATCTATTTAATTTCTTCCCTTCTCAGTGGGAATGGGTAGGGTTGGAGGAAGGGAGAGAAGTTGGAACTCCAAATTTTAAAAATGAATGTTAGAAGTTGTTTTTACATGCAACTGGGAAGTGATATATAGGCAATGGGGTATGGAAATCTATCTTGCCCTACAAGAAAATAGAGGCGATAGGGATAGGAGGATTATGATAGAAGGGAGGGCAGATTGGGGGAAGGGGTAATCAGAATGCATGCTGTCTTGTGGTAGACAGAAGGGAGAGATGGGGAGGAAATTTTGAAATTTTGAACTCAAAATCTTGTGGAAATGAGTGCTGAAAACGAAAAATAAACAAATACATTTCTGAAAAAGGAATTTCCTCCAAAGATGGCAATTACTATGTCTCCTTCTTTCCATTTCTGCACATTTCTTGTCCATGAATTTCCATGAGCTCATCACAGAGGTGTCTACTCTTTGCAGATGCCCTGATGAATAATACTACTTAAAGACTTCTGATTCAGGCCCTCATCTCTTCTAGCTTAGATTATTATCCTAGTCTACTTGTCAGTTTCCTTTAAGTCTTACATAAAACCCAACCTCTTGAAAGGAATCATTTTTATTCTTCCTTAATATTAATGCCTTCTGTCTGAGATTATCTCCAGTTTTTCCTGTACATATCTTTTTCATATACAGTTGTTTACATGATGCCCAAACTATAAGAACATGAGTTCCTTGAAGGCAGGGACTGTTTTTACCTTTCTTTGTATTCTCAGTGCTTTGTGCAGTACCTGGCACATAGTAGGTATTTAATAAATGCTTATTGCCTTGATTTGGTCTTCCTGTTTCTGGTCTATTCTATTCATCTCTCCTGTGTGTTCGTCCTTTGTTACCAAAGAAGACCACGCCATCAGAGAAATAATGACATGACTTGTACTTGACTTTGTTTTGAGTGAGGGAGGGCTGTGCAGGTCACTAGCCTCATTTCTCCTCCAGAGCCATCTGAATGAAGTGACCAGATATTCATCAGGATGACTGGAGATGATGCAGGATGAGGCAATTGGGGTTAAGTGACTTGCACAAGGTTACACAGCTAGTGAATGTCATGTCTGAGGTCAGATTTGAACTCAGGTCCTCCTGACTCCTGTACTGATACTCTCTTCACTGCACCACCTAGCTGCCCTTTGATTTTTGTCAAAGTAAAAAATTCACATCTCTCCTATGCTCAGCTTAAACCTATGATTTTCCAAGTCAATTTCCTAATGGTATAGCACTCTGATTTCACTCCTCTCCTCAAACTATTTCAGTTGCCCTCTAGGACCTAGTAAATAAGTGTAATTTTTTTTATTGAGATACTCAAAATCCTTTAAAACCTGGCTACAATTTAATATCTTTAGCTTTATTTTCTGCTATTCTCCTTCACATATCAAGCATGCCAGCTCTCCTTTTTATCCTTAGCCTGTCCTCTTCCATCACAAAGCTTGTGTTCATTCAATCCCTATGTCTTTAATAGACTCCCCAGTCTCACCTTCATCTCTCTTCCTTGAAGGACCAACTCAGGGTCACCTTTTTCACAAGACCTTCCTTGATCCCACCAAATGAAAGTGATCTCTCTTCTGAAATTTCTTATTAGACTTTTTTCAGAGCTCCCATTAGCACTTATCTTTCTTTCTCTTGAATTTTGGATATTTATGTACATATCTTCCCTGACTTTCAATACTTGCATTGAGATTACATCTGTTTTTATATCTCTTGTATTGAACACATAGTAGGTGCTTAGAACTTATGAAATGCTTTGCAAGTATGGATCAAACATGCTGTTCCTCATGTTAGAAGACTCTTATAAAGCTAGAGCTTCTCAGTTTCTCTTGAATTTAGTGTTTTATAACTATTTTATATGAAATTCTTTTTGATTTCATTGGGAAGCCCAAGGATAAAGCTGTAAAATATAGTTTTCAGAGTAGTAAATTTTACTTTATTTTTTTCAAGGAAGTAAAGAAAGCATCTTTTTCAATCATCTCCAAACATAGTTCAAAACCCAAAGAGCAATGAAAGACCCTAATTGTTATTTTTATCAAGGTATTTGGATTGTCCTATTTAGTCAGAGAAATCAACCAAGAGTTCCAGTTTGATAAAGCATAAGGAAGGATAGATTTGGAGACAGAGAACCTGTTTACAACTTCTGACTCCAACATTTGCTACAAGCATGCTTTTAGTCGAAGGGTCTTGGGTAAGTCATTTAACTTTTATGGTCTCAGTTTTTTCCACTATAAAATAAAGGGCTTGTATTAGATAACCTTTCAATACTGTTTCTCTACTTAAAATAATTCCTTTCTGAACTCTACCTCTGGGCAGGAAGGAATTGTTCATCTTCCAGAAATATTTTCACTTTGAGCTAAGAGGCCAGATACTGTTTTTACAACTTGCAAAAGACTTGCATCTTGATAAAGGTGCAAGAACAGTATGTATGGCACAGAATATAACTCATTAGTAAGAACATCTGGATCTCTTCAGACCATTTATGTATAAAGGATTTATCATGGACACAGCTTTCCCTAGCCATGTTACTACTCTAAAAAACCTTGACACTGACTCAATCAATCTGGCACTAAGAGGACAATCCTATTTCTAAAGTGACAGAAACTATTTGAAGTAGTGCATTCAGTTAGGAAAGCTGACTATGAAATACACTGGGTAAGAAGAGGTGAGAGGCAGAGGTATAAATTTTTTAAGGGCCTGGAATGGCTTAGGTTGTTGAACAGATCTAGATATAGTGCTTTATTCTTAACACAATGGAATAGAATTTCTTGGGGACAACTTCTCATAAACCAATAAAACAGCCCTAACTTTTGACTCACAACTTTACTTGCTATCTTCAGTAGTGAACCCAGACAAAAAGGCCTACATGACACCTGTCCAGTGCATATGCCAAGTGTTTGTTCCAATTGATGGATTTGGTATCCATTACATTGTATGCACAGTGGATGATGAAAATTAGAACATGGCTAATATAGTTTTCAGTTGTAATTCATGTGTCTGGTACTCTACAAGAATATGAAAGATACTTCCATACTAATACTTATCTTGGGCCACAGAAGGATGAAGCATAATCAAAAACTGATGAATTTAGTAAAAAGAACAAGAGTTGATAGGTTTTCTTTGAATTTAGTCTGTTTATAATTATTTCATGTAAAATTCTCTTTAATTTCATTGAAAGCAGGAGCCTGGATTGTAGTTTTCAGAGTGGCAAAGTATTATTTTCATATTTTGTCTCATAAGAGTTCTACCCTTAAAGACATTATACTTTACAAATGCCTCATTTGAGCTTTACAACAACCCAGGAAGGTGGTTGATATTATTATCTTTATAGTAGGGGAAATTGAGACAGAGGCTAAGTGACTTATCAAGTTCACATAGTAAGTGCCTGAGGCAAAATTGAAACCTGTCTTCCTGACTTCAGGCCCAGTGTTCTATATACACCTCTTAACTACCACCTAGCTATAAATATTGGCTATTACTACTACTGCTACTATTACTACTACTACTACTACTACTACTACTACTACTACTACTACTACTACTACTACTACAATATGCAATCCAGTAATTTATTTTTATAAACGATAATGATTCCTTCTGACTTTTAGAATCTTTCAGTCTATGATTCTAGCATTTGTAATTTTCATAAGTATCTTAAAATTTTTTAATATTTGATAATGTTTTGATTTTGACAGTGACACTTGAAGTGCTTTGGGAAACTTGGCTAAATAAGTGGATAATAGAATAGAATCCTAGGAAAGAATATAAAAGTGTTTATTTTTCCAGAGTTCAAATGGAGCTGAAATATTTCATGTTTATAGCTAAAGCCAGAATTGATTCTTTTTGCACAACATCAAGTGTCAGAGTAGTCTTAGGGTCAATCTTTTTCATTTATTAATCCTTTTAATTCATCTTTCATTGAGCAGAGTTCTTGATGAAGTGTGAGATCTAGAATTTTCAACAGAAACTTTAGGGGACATCATTGTTTCCTCTAATTTAGTTCTGAACATTACTAAGATCCTTTAAAGCACAATCAATTTGATGAGGTATTAGCCACATCTGCCTGGGAATCACTATCAGTAAGTTTGGAGAAGGTTGTGTCAAGGTTAGCTACCATCTAGTTATTATTTAGTTCATAAAATGTCATAAAGATTATCTTTCAAGGCAAGGAAGGGTTATATTCTATAATGATTAAAGTCTATGCACTACTGTTTTCCCCAAATTGAATGTAAACTCCTTGAAGACAGAGAATGTATCATTTTTGTATTCCCATTATCTAGACCAGTGCTTAGAACAGAATAGGTTCTTGATAAGTGCTTGGTAAATAGCAAATAGTAAGCACTTAGTAGTAGGACAGCAACGTATAGAGTGTTAGGCCTGGAACCAGGAAGACTCACCTTCCTGAGCTTAAATCTGCCCTCAGGAATTTACTAGTTGTGTGATCCTGGGCAAGTCACTTAACCCTGTTTGCTCAAGTTCCCACATTTTTAAAGTGAGCTGGAGAAGGAAATGGCAAACCACTTCAGTATCTTTGCCAAGAAAACTCCAAATAAAGTCACAAAGGGGACTTTACTGAAAAATGACTGAACAACAACAACAGCCACTTAAGCAGCACTTGTTGACTGATTTAACTGAACAAAACAAATCTCTTTTGAGATCTTTTCTCTAAGCCTAGGGGATAGCAAGGCTATCTCTAAATCATAGTCCCTCATTTTTCTTTTTTTTTGAGATTTATAACAAGTGGGGAGCAGAGCCAAAATGGCAGAGTGAAAGCAACTATTCATCTAAGCTCTCAGAGAAACTCCTTCAGATATCTCTAAAAAAGAATCTAACCAAATTTTGGAGGTACAGAATCTGATAGGAGACAGACTGTGGCAGATTCACTGGAAGGTCGACGGGAAAGTTCTGTTCTGTGGGGGTGGAGGAACACACAGCGCACAGCGCAATGTGTCCCCCTGCAGCAGGGCTGGGTAGGAAGCCCCAGGAGGTCTGAGTCAGCAGCAGCACTGCAGAATCTCAGGCATATAGGCTCAGGACAGGAGTTCAGTGGAACTGAGCAAGTGAGAGCTCTGGAGCCCCAGGTATCTGTAGTGGCTGCTCCTGAGACCATCAGCCCACAGATTAAAAGTCTGTAAGTCACCTACTTGAACTTCTGGGAGGCAAAATGGTGGAGTGACTGGTAAATGCTCTCTCCACCTCCCCTTGTTGACCTTGAAAGAACCATAAAATATTTTACCAGAAAAATTCTGTATCAGTGGGATCAGCAGAAGGGGCAAACAGTCTTGTAGCACATGAAGCTAGGAAAATCATTAAAAAGAATCCCTCTTACTGTGGCTGAGGACCAGAGCTGTCTGAGACAGCCCCACCTAAGCAAACCAGGACGAGATCTGGAGCCCCATGGGGGTGGAGTCATACAGCCACCAACACCATGACCCCAGGAATGTCTCAACACCCTAGGGGAAAAGGGAAGACACTAGGGCAGCCGGGATCACCAACTGCTGAGCTTGACTTTGCTCTAGCTATGCTGAGGAGACCTCCAGTGGCCAGACCACCCCTCCTTCACACTTAACAAGCTAGCTCCAGGGCAAAGCCTGGGAACCACAAAAAGATTTTACCTGCCCTCTGTTTTCTCACACCAGCCAGTTCAGCATCAGGTTCTTTAGCTTCTAACTGAAAGAACCAGAGGTCACAAGACACAAAGCCTCATCATCATGAGTAAGAAGCAAAGCGGGAAAGAAAAGACCATAGAATCATTCTATGGGGACAAGGACCAAAACAAGAATACCAAAGAGGTCAGCACTGAGACTGTACTCCCCTTTGAAAATTTAGAAGGGACTACGAACTGGTCACAGGCCCAAAGAACAACTCTTAGAAGAGCTGAAGAAGGATTTTGAAAGCCAAATTAGAGAAGCAGAAGAAAAACTTACCAATGATTTTAAAGTATGAAAAAATTCATTGAAGAGAACAGCTCCTTAAAAAAGAAAATTGGAAAAATAGAACAGAAAGTACAGAAACTAACTGGAGAAAATAATTCCTTAAAAGGAATAATTGAACAAATGGGAAAGGAGATGCAAAAGTTAATAGAAGAAAACAATTGATAAAAATTGGTATTGGGCAAGTAGAAGCTTAATCACTTTATGAGACATCAAGAATCAGTCAAACAAGACCTAAAGAATGAAAAGATAGAAGAAAATGTAAAATATCTATGATACAAATATGGTTTTGGTACCTCAACCAGGAAGAGCCAAAACAGAGAAAGAAAACCAATTTCTCTAATGAATATAGATGCAAAAATTTTAAATAAAATTTTAGCAAAGAGAATACAGCAACTTACCATGAGAATAACACATTTATGATCACATAGGATTAATATGAGGAATGTAGGACTGTTTCAATATTAGGAAAACTATTCACATTATTGATCATATCAACAACAAACCTAACAGAAACCACTTGTTTATCTCAACAGATGCAGAAAAAGCTTTTGACAAAATACAACACCCATTCCTATTGAAAACACTGGAGAGCATAAGAATCAACGGAACTTTCCATAAAATAATAAGCAGTATCTACCTAAAAACTTCAGCAAGTATTTTATTCAATGGAGATAAGCTATATGCATTTCTAATAAGATCAGGGGAGAAACAAGGATGTCCATTGTCATCACTATTATGCAGTATTGTACTAGAAATATTAGCTGTAGTAATAAGAGAAGGAAAAGAAATTGAAGGAATTAGAATAGGCAAAGAAGAAACTAAGTTATCAATCTTTGCAAATGATATGATGATATACTTAGAAAATCCCAGAGATTCAAGTGAAAAACTACTTGAAATAATAAATAACTTTGGTAAAGTTTCAGGTTACAAAATAAACCCACACAAATCTTCTGCATTTTTATATATTGCTAACAAAGCCAAACAGCAGAAGATAGAAAGAGAAATCCCATTTAAATCTAGGGTAGACATTATAACATATTTGGGAGTCTACCTGCCAAAACAAATCCAGGGACTATATGAACACAATTACAAAACACTTTTTGCACAAATAAATTCCAATCTAAGTAAGTGGAAAAACATCAGTTTCTCATGGGTAGGCCCAGCCAATATAATAAAAATGGCAATTATACCTAAATTAATTCACTTATTCAGTGCCATACCAATCAAACTATCAGATAATTATTTTCTAGAGTTAGAAAAAATAATATCAAAATTCATCTGGAAGAACAAAAGATCCAGTATATCAAGGGAACTAATGAAAAGAAAAGCTAGGGAAGGTGGCCTACCTCTACCATATTTCAAATGTTATTATAAAGCAGCAGTTATCAAAACCTCTTGGTACTGGCTAAGAAACAGAAAGGGAAAGCAGTGGAATATGTTACGTACTCAAGATACAGTAGTCAATGGATATAAAAATCTACTGTTTGATAAACCCAAGGGCCTCAACTTCTGGGATAAGAACTCACTGTTTGACAAAAATTGCTGGAAAAAGTGGATAACAGTGTGGTGGAAACTATGCATAGAGAAATACCTGACATCATACACAAGAATAAAATCCAAGGGGGTACATGATCTAGATGTAAAGATTGATAGTATAAACAAATTAGTGGAGCAAGGAATAGTGTATTTATCAGATTTATGGAGAAGAGAAGATTTTTTGACTGAAGATAGAAAGCATTATGAAGTGCAAAATGGATAATTTTGATTGCATTAAACTGAAAAGTTTTTGCACAACCAAATCCAATGCAAACAAGATTAGGAGAGAAGCAGAAAACTGGGAAAGCATTTTTACAACTAGTGTCTGTGATAAAGGTTTAATTTCTAAAATATTTAGAGAACTGAGTCAAATGTACAAGAAGAGAAGCCATTCTTCAGTTGATAAATGGTTAAAGGATATGAACAGACAACTTTCCTAGGAAGAAATTGAAGCTATCTATAGTCATATGAAAAAATGATTTAAATCACTATTGATTAGAGAGATGCAAATCAAAACAACTATGAGGTACTACATCACAACGATCAAATTGCCTAACCTGACAAAACAGGAAGATAAATGTTGGAGAAGCTCTGGGAGAGTTGGAACACTAATTCATTGTTGGTGGAGCTGTGAGCTGATCCAACCATTCTGGAGAGCAATTTGGAACTATGCTCAAAGGGCTACAAATATGTGCATACCCTTTGATCTAGCAATACTGCTTCTAGGACTGTATCCACAAGAGATCATAAAAATGGGAAAAGGTCCCATATGCGCAAAGATATTTATAGCAGCACTCTTTGTGGTGACCAAAAACGGAGAATCAAGGGGATGCCCAGCAATTGGGGAATGAATAAATAAATTTTGATATATGAATATAATGGAATACTCTCGTGCTATATGAAATGATCAACAGAAGGACTTCAGAGAGACCTGGAAAGCCTTATATGAACTGGTGCTGAGTGAAAAGAGCAGAACCAGGAGAACTTTGTATACAGTAACAACCACAGTGTGTGAGGAATTTTCCTGAGAAACTTAGTACTTCATTGTAATGCAAGGACTTAAATAATTCCCGATGGTCTCTCAAGGTAAAATGCCTTCCACATTCAAAGAAAGAACCAGGGAATTCCATCTCAGAATGAAGCAGATCATTTTCTTTTGAATTTTGTTTTGATTTGTTTTATGATTTCTCCTATTCATTTTAATTCTTCTGTGCAACATGACTAAGGTGAAAATGTGCTTAATAGAAATGTATGTGTAGAACCTATATAAAACTGTATGCTGTCTCAGGAAGAGAGTGTGGAGATAGTGGGGAAGGGAGGAGGAAAGGGAAAAATCTAAGATACATAGAAGTGATTGTAGAACACTGAAAACAAAGAAATAATATAAGAAAAAATAAAGAGATTTATAACAAGCTGAAAATTTTTACATCATCTTCTGACTACACCTTCAAAGAATACATCTTGGTAAAAAGCATAAAAGGTATATATTCAAATTATGAAAAATAACCCTTGAACTATTTTTTTTATTAATTTTTAACATTTGTTTTCACACAATTTTGGGTTACAAATTTTCTCCCCTTTTATCCCCTCCCCCCCCCCAAACCCGAGCTTTCTAATTGCCCCTGTGACTTATCTGCTCTCTCCTCTATCCTCCCTCCCTGCTCTTGTCTCCGTCTTCTCTTTTGTCCTGTAGGACCAGATAGCTTTCTTGACCCCTTAACCTGTATTTCTTGTTACCCAGTGGTAAGAACATTACATTTGGTCCTAACACTTTGAGTTCTAACCTCCTTAGCTCCCTCCCTCTCCACCCCTTCCCCTTGAAAGACAGGCAATTCAATATAGGCCATATCTGTTTAGTTTTGCAAATGATTTCCATACTAGTTGTGTTGTATGGGACTAATTATATTTCCCTCCATCCTATCCTGTCCCCCTTTACTTCTATTTTCTTATGGTCCTTTCCCTCCCCATGAGTGTCGACCTCATATTGCATTCTCCTCCCCATGCCCTCCCCTCCATCCTCCCCCCCCACCCTGCTTGTGCCCCTGTCCCCCACTCTCCTGTATTATGAGATAGGTTTTACTATCAAAACGAGTGTGCATTATATTCTTTCCTTTAGTGAAATGTGATGAGAGTAGACCTCATGTTTTTCTCTTGCCTCCCCTCTTTATCTCACCACTAATAAGTCTTTTGCTTGCCTCTTTTATGAGAGATAATTTGCCCCATATAACTTCTCCCTTTCTCCTCCCAATATTTCTCTCTCACTGCTTGATTTCACTTTTTTTTAATATATGATCCCATCCTCTTCAATTCACTCTGTGCACTCTGTCTCTATGTATGTGTGCGTGTGTGCATGTGTGTGTGTGTGTACTCCCACCCAGTGCCCAGATACTGAAATGTTTCAAGAGTTATAAATATTGTCTTTCCATGTAGGAATGTAAAGAGTTCAACTTTAGTAAGTCCCTTATGATTTCTCTTTGCTGTTCGCCTTTTCATGGTTCTCTTCATTCTTGTGTTAGAAAGTCAAATTTTCTTTCCAGCTCTGGTCTTTTCATCAGGAAAATTTGAAAGTCTTCTATTTCATTGAAAGACCATTTTTTCTCCTGAAGTATTATACTCAGTTTTGCTGGGTAGGTGATTCTTGGCTTCAGTCCTAGTTCCTTTGACTTCTGGAATATCCTATTCCATTCCCTTCTATCCCTCAATGTAGAGGGTGCCAGATCTTGTGCTATCCTGATTGTATTTACACAATGCTTGAATTGTTTCTTTCTAGCTGCTTGCAATACTTTCTCTTTCACCTGGGAATTCTGGAATTTGGCCACAATGCTCCTAGGAGTTTCTCTTTTTGGATCTCTTTCATGCGGTGTTCTGCGGATTCCTTGAATATTTATTTTGCCTTCTGGTTCTAGAATCTCAGGGAAGTTTTCCTTGATAATTTCATGGAAGATGATGTCTAGGCTCTTCTTTTGATCATGGTTTTCAGGTAGTCCCAGAATTTTTACATTGTCTCTCCTGATTCTATTTTCCAGGTCAGTTGTTTTTCCAATAAGATATTTCACATTATCTTCCATTTTTTCGAATCTGCGCGATATGTTCTGAGATATCTGTCTTTCTTGAAAAGTCCTTAGTGTCCATCTGTACCATTCCAGTTTTGAAAGATCTATTTTCTTCAGTGAGCTTTTGAATCTCCTTTTCCATTTGGTTAATTCTGCTTTTGAAAGCATTCTTCTCCTCATTGGCCCCTTGCACCTCCCTTGCCAGCTGAGTTAGGCTAGTTCTCAAGGTGCCAATTTCTTCAAGATTTTTTTGGTTCTCCTTTAGCAGGGAGCTGATCTGCTTTTCATGCTTCTCCCTCATCCCTCTCATTTCTCTTCCCAGTCTTTCCTCCACCTCTCTAACTTGATTTTCAAAATTCCTCTTGGGCTCTTCCATGGCCCGAGCCCATTGGGTGGGCTGGGACACAGAATCCTCGATTTCTGTGTCTTTGCCTGATGGCAAGCATTGTTCCTCCCCATCAGAAAGGAAGGGAGGAAGTGTCTTTTCTCCGGTAAAGTACCCTTCAATAGTTTTATTTCTTTTCCCTTTTCTTGGCATTTTCTCCAACCAGTGGCCTGACCTCTGAATGTTCTCCTCACACCCACCTCGCCTCCTGGTCCTCCCAGCTAGCGTTTGGGGACTGAGATTCAAATGCTGCTTCCCGCCTTAGGATTTTTGGCAGGAGCAGGGCTGCTATTCAGTGTGAGAATTAAGTTCAGGTGGTCAGGGGCAGGGCCACCTCTCAGGCATAGTTCCCTCTGGGGGTTTATGCACAGACCTTCCACAATTGATCCAGGCTCCTGCCCATTTGGGGAGCCCCATCCGCATCCGCCTCTCAGCCCCCACCTTCCGGGGGGGAACCCGAGCCTTGGGGGCACCCCACTCCCCTCTCAACCCGCCAAAGAGACTCTCTCACCCACCCCCGTCAGTCACCTGTTGGTGGGGTGGCCCGTGCCGTCACTGAAGATCCCGCCTCCGTAGCCCTCTCAGATCTGTAGCTCTCGGAGCCGTGGCCACCGCCACCGCCGCCGGAGGTCCGGCTGGGCTCCGCGTCTGCAGTGCGACGGACCTTTTGCGAGAGGTTTGCAGGTCCCTCTGTGGGTGGGGGGACCCGCATGGCCGCTGGAGATCCCGTCCCCGTAGCCCTCTAGGATCTCTTCCCCTCAGTGTCGCGGCCTTGGCAGGGCCGCACTCCGCTCCCCATCCCGGCGCCCAGTCCGTGGCGCGAAGGACCCCCCGCGAGAGGTCCGCAGGTCTCTCCGGAGCAGGAATCTCCCTCGCTCCAATACTCCGTGGTCTCTGGGTGCAGAATTCGCCCTGGCTTGGTCCCCTGTAGCCGTTCTGTGGTTTGTGTGTTTGGAGCTATGTGTATGTGCGTCTTTCTACTTCGCCATCTTGGCTCCACCCCCCACCCTTGAACTATCTTAACACTATTGAGAGAAAACAAGATTTTGCAATCTTATAAACACATTACAAGTGGGAGTATTATTTCAAACAAATGGCTCTACACAAATTATTGCTATATTTTTACTCAAAGGTAGAAAGAAGGATATGGTAAAATAGCTTGGAGAAATATTTCAAGGGATGAGAAGAAAATGTTGTCATTGGGGATAGTAACAAAATAAATTTTGGTGAAGGAATTTGAGGTTTTAATAACAACAGTCTCTAAATCAACCTTGAAGGGTGGAATAGGACCAATAATTTCCCCGATGCAGGTTATTTTTTCCTTTACCCATCTTACCCCAAATATGGTGAAGTTTTACCTAAAAGACAACAAAGCTTCTCTTCAGTCTTAAATGAAACGTCGTGGTCATCCAAGGACATAAAAGTTCCAAGAAATTTGGAGTTAAAGCCCTTTAAACTTGTGGATTTCTAAGGACCATATGGGGTGCCATGTCTTGCACTACATCCTGTCTTGTTGAACAACTGGGCTTAGATATCAAGGAGGCATGGTGCTTCCCAAGAAATTAAATGATACTCTCTTCTTGTCAGATATCCTTACTGTGTTAGAGCAAATTAAATCACTTTTTAAAAATTGTTGAATGATTCTTGATAAGAACACGCCAACCTTAGAGCTACCTCCAACAAAGAATAGCAAGTTTCATCAGAAGGAGAAGATTGTAGGCAAAATTATTTAGCCTGTCATCATAGGGTTAAATATAGTTGAGGAAAATAATATATTTTATCAACCATTACCTTACACAAAAGAAGTTATTCATCTGTGGGGCTTAGGTGTGGTCAGGGAATTTAGTCCAAGAAGACTCCGTTCAACTGTTATATCTTTGCTTCTCTTTAGATTTTAAGTTCCCTTGAAATCTTCCACCCTTTAAGTCCCCTTTTTATCCCTTCTTGTGTTCATTATTTATGTATATAATTTTCTTTTGGCTCTGTTTGCTCCACTCCTTATGACTTTTACAGATCTCACTATATTGTTTAGATGCCTCATACTAATCATTTATTATAATCAATTATGTTTAGGCAGAAAAATTTTTAAAAAGGTATTTTCTAGCTGATGGATGTCCCTTTTGATTCCAATTCTTTGCTGTAATGATTGTCTTGTTTTTGTTTTTGAATTGTTGGTGGTGGTGGAATGCCCAGTAGTGGGGTCATTGGGTAAAAGAATATGAAGAATTGTATCAGATTACTTGCGTAATTTCAAATTGATATCTAGGATGATTGGATCAATTCATGGCATGATCAATAAGTTATTAGTCGGCCTGTCTTCCCACAGTTCCACCAACACTGACTTTTTCTATTCATTGTCACCTTCGTCAGTCTGCAGGATGAGAAGTAAAATGAGATTTTTTTGTATGCACTTTTGTTTTTATTAATGATTTGTATCTTGTTCTTAATCTGTCTCTTTTGGTTTGAAATTTTTCTTTAAAAAACACTTTGTTCATATTCTTTTGTCATTTATTGGAAAGTGATTCTTAGTGTTATTATTTCTATCAGTTCCCTATATATCCTGTCTATCATACTCTTTCATGGGTATTTGTTGTGAGTGATTTTCTCTCACTTTATAATTTCTTTTCTTGTTCTATCTTCATTGAGCTTATTTAAGAAAACACTTTTTAGTTTTATAGACAAGCATGATGCTTATTACATAATAAACATGCAATAAATGTTTTTTTTCATTCCATTCTATTCCATGAATTCAAAGTTGTCTATTTTGTTATTTATGGTTACCTTAAAGCAACAAAGTTTGTCTTGTTTGGCTAAAACTTCTCTTTCCAGTTAAAGTCACATAAGGAACCCTTCTCTTGTTTATTAACAGACATGTATCATAAACATGGAAATATGTATAATATTAATATATATGTATATACTTGTACTGTGTATGTGTGCATATATGTCCGTATGTATATCCATATATTTAAATATATTAAACACATATATTTAATGATGCGAATTTGTAATTGGGGTTCTATGTCTATATGCAATTTACAGTAGCATATAGTACAAAAATTTGTTCTAACACTAATTTTTGCTCAAATCCTTTCCAATTTTTTTTCTAATTTCTAGCAGTTCTAATCTCAGTGAGGCCTTTCTCCAGTAATTGATATTCTTGGTCTTGTCAAAGGCTGAATTTTCATGTTCTACTCCTATATGGTTAAAATGATCTATTTCACTGATCTACTTTGCTGTTTTGTTACAAGAAAGAAACCAATTTTTTAAATTTTTAAAAATTTTTTATTAATTTATTTGTTTTCAGTTTTCAACAATCACTTTCACATATTTTGAATTTTCTCCTCCTCCATCCCCAAGATGGCATGCAATAAGATATGGGTTCTACACAAACATTCTTTGTAAACACATTTTCACATTAGTCTTGTTGCATAAAGAATTAAAATGAATGGAAGAAACTATGAGAAAAAAGAAAACAAAACAGAGTATATCAAAAGAGAAAATAGTCTGCTTCATTCTACATTCTGATTCTATAGTTTTTTCTCTGATATAGATAGCATTTTGCATCGAGTCCTTTGGAAATATTTTAGGTCCTTTTATTGCTATGAAGGGCAAAATCTATCAGAAAGAGTCCTTGCACACTGTGGCTATTATTGTATATAATGTTCTCCTGGTACTATTCATTGCATTCAAAAAACCCTGAAGGAAGGGTGAAAAACATAAGACAAGTGGACTTCAGGCTATGGGGAACAGGGCAAGCACTGCAACATAGGTTTTAACAAAATTTTTCATGATGAAATTGTTCTTTTTTTCATATGGATAGAGCTAGATAAAGTCATGAGAGAGTGGGTAGGATCTTTCCATTTAAATATCTTCTGTAAAAAGTGGAAAATGTCTGAGGGGCATTTTCAAAGGCAAAACAAATATCAATGAACTAAAAATATTTAAAGATAAAATTATATAATTGCAAAGATTATGAGAGTAGATTAGTGATAACATTTATTTCTGGAGAAAAAAAATTCACATGATATAGAATAAATCCACAAAGGTATATCACAACATTTCATATACTATTTTGTAATTCAGGTGGATTGTTTTTGATTTCAATATATTATATTCTTTTTTTTTATTTAACAAGGCAACAGTATAATTCTGCACAATTTAATATATTCTCTTACAAATTTGATTTTTTTTCCTATGGCCTTTACAATTTGTTGTTTGATATTTTACTACTAACATTTCACTATGATGACATATATTGGTTAAACTTGAGATTTTTACCAGGTGATTTTCTATAGATAATCTTACTTTAACATCTACTTCTGTCTATCTCATCTTCAGTATTACTATTTTTTATCTAATACATATTTTTAAAAATTGTTTCTCTTACATTGTTTTGAACATCATTAAACACAATAGTTCATATATTTAAAATGGTGTAGGAAAGGAGTTCTCTTCATAAAACCATGGATATCACTGTGAAAAGTTTATTTTCTTAAAAAAAGTAGATAATAAATTTAATATTAGTTTCCAAACTGCTCTGCTTCTCTGTGACTTTCTGAATTTTCCAAATGTTTCATAGATGCTCCTTTCATTATTCTTTTCAATTTTGGAAGTGGGGTGGGGTGGGAGAATTACTATCACTAGTCTTCCCTCTTCCCAGTAGAAGAAAAAAAGTTCTACCTTGAATGAAATAGATAGTCAAGGGGAAAAAAATTCACAAATGACTATGTCATAATATATATGCCTTATTATGGAATAATGTTTTGGTCATTGTCTTTCTGGTTCTTTACACTTCCCTCAGTATCAGTTTATATGTCTTCCCAACTTTCTCTAAATATGTAACTATTGATAATAATAATCCAATGTTTTATTGTATTCATATGCTATAATTTGTTAATTTGTTCCCATTTTGGTTACCTACTTTGTTTCCAATTCTTTGCTACAACAAAAGTTATGACTAAATATTTTGTACTTGTGGATATCTTCCTTTTTCAATCTTTTTGAGGTATGCGCCTAGTAGTAGTGTCGCTGAGCTAAAGGGTATGCCACATTTAGTCACATTTTGGGCATTGTTCCAAATTGCTTTCAAGAATGACTGATCCAACGCAAAGCCCAATCAACTGTACGTCATTGCACCTATCCTCCCATAACCTCTTTAATAATTGTCATTTTTCTTATTGCCAATTGCCAAGATTATCTCCAATCAGATTGGTATGAAATAAAACCTCATTTGATTCATATTTCTCTATTTTTAAATTTTGAGCAATTTTTCATTTATTTCTTGATAACATGCATTTCTACTGTAGACAGCCACCAGTCCGTATATTCTTTAACTTTATCTATTTAGCAATGGCTCTTTTTCTTCTGTATTTAAATTAATTTTTAGCTATCAAAACTTCATCAAAAATGTTCAATGTAGCTACTTCCTCTTTAAGATGTAATCTTTTCCTGTAATCTTTGCTCATCTTTGATCAATAATTCTTTCTCTATCCATAGCTATGAACAGTATCTGTATAATCCAACTCTAATTTGTTTATAACATAAATACACTTTATGTTTGTGAGGACCGTTTATGATATACATATTTTTATAGGTAGGTCATGCATCCATTTGGAACTTAATTGCACTACATTATGTGGGATATTGATGTAAACTTAATTTGTCAGAATGCCTTCCTGTTTTGTTTCTCTGCTTCTCTTTATTTCACATTTTATTTTCATGGGGGACTGAAAGAAATGAAAAAAAAAAAAACAGCCCCTGAGAATCCTGATACCTTTCTCCAGAGATAATGCCTAGCATTGAGACTTATTACTTGTAATTTAGTCATTGGAAAGAAATAGAGAATGCCAATGTTAAGCTTGAGACTCAAGTCCTAGTCATCAAAAACTGAGTTTGAAAATAAAGGCATTCCCCTTTTATATTTGAGTGTATCAATTTAAACTTTGTAAAATATTATTTCTCCATGTTTGTGTACTCTTTTTATCACATGTCCCCAATTATCACAACTGTTAAGTGATTGATCTTTTTCATTCCTTTTAATATACATTTTATCACATCAAAAACAAATAAAACTACCCATAAGCCAATTTTTAATAAATTTTTACTGTGTTTTGACCCTTAAAGGCAATGAGCTTCTGGAGGGACACATCTCTTCTTCCCCTTTAGAGGTTAAGCAGTTTATTTGTATTTATCCCCTTCCATTTGCTCAAAGTAATTTACCTTTCTACGTTTCTCTTGATTCTCATTTGATTGGGATTCTCTTGATTTTTTTTTTAGAATTTCTACTCAATTCTGGTCTTTTTATCAGGAAAATCCTCTTTTTTATGAATGGTCCATTAAAAAATAGGATTCTACTAAGACTGGCAAGGTAAGTTCTTTTTAGAATTAAGCCTTCATCTTTTGCTTTTTGGAGAGACATATTCCAAGAATTATTCCTTTCTAGTAGTTGTTTTATATTCTTTTGTGATCTTGACTGTGAAACAATGGTTCCTTATTATTTAAAATCTGTTTAGTGGAAATATTTTTTTTCCAGCATCATATCGTTTTTATTCTCTTTGCTGTGTTCTGTTTGTCTCTTAAGATATATGGCATTAGTATGACAGGGATTCTGGAAGAACTTTTTGTGTTGGCAGGGCTGGACCCGATCAAGGACTTGAATTTGCCCCGAAGATACATTCCCTGGAACTCTCAGCCCACAACCATGTTGCCCAGCCCTTTTCATACTTACTAATATCCTGCCCATGATACAGCTGAAGGCAGAGAACATGATTTGCCTTTTCATGCTTCTCTTGATTCTTGTGTTTGAAAGTAAAATTTTCTTTTCAGGTCTGGTATTTCATCAAGAATGCTTGAAAGTCCTCTATTTCAGTGAAAGACCATTTTTTCCCCTGAAGTATTATTCTCAGCTTTACTGGGTAGGTGATTCTTGGTTTTAGTTCTAATTGCTTTGGCTTCTGGAATATCATATACCAAGCCCTTCTATCCCTTAATGTAGAAGCTGCTAGATCTTGTGTTATCCTGATTATATTTCCACAAAACTTGAATTGTTTCTTTCTAGCTGCTTGCAATATTTTCTCCTTGACCTGGAAACTCTGAAATTTGGCCACAATGTTCCTAGGAGTTTCTCTTTTTGGATCTCTTTCAGGAGATGATTGGTGGATTCTTTCAATATTTATTTTGCCCCCTGGTTCTAGAATCTCAGGGCAGTTTTCCTTGATAATATCATGAAAGATGATGTCTAGGGTCTTTTTTTGATCAAGGCTTTCAGGTAGTCCTATAATTTTTAAATTGTCTCTCTTGGATCTATTTTCCAGGTCAGTTGTTTTTCCAATGAGATATTTCACATTATCTTCCATTTTCTTCATTCTTTTGGTTTTGTTTTGTGATTTCTTGGTTTCTCATAAAGTCATTAGCCTCCATCTGTTCCATTCTAATTTTTAAAGAACTATTATCTTCAGTGAACTTTTGGACCTCCATTTCCATTTGGCTAACTCTGCTTTTGAAAGCATTCTTCTCCTCTTTGGCTTTTTGGACCTCTTTTGCCAATTGAGTTAGCCTATTTTTAAAGGTGTTATTTTCTTTAGCATTTTTTGAGTTTCCTTTAACAAGTGTTGACCTGCTTTTCATGCTTTTCTTACATCTCTCTTATTTCTCTTCCCAATTTTTCCTCCATGTCTCTTATTTGATTTTCAAAATCCTTTTTGAGCTCTTCCATGGCCTGAGCCCACTGAATATTTGTTTTGTATGTTTTGGATACAGAAGGCTTGACTTCCATGTCTTTCCCTGATGGTAAGCATTATTCTTCCTCATCTGAAAGGATGGGAGAAGATATCTGTTTACCAAGAAAGTAACCTTCTATGGTCTTATTTTTTCCCCCTTTTTTGGGCATTTTCCCAAACAGTTACTTGACTTTTGGGTCCTTTTTCAAGAGTAGAGTATACTCTGGGAATCTGTAAGATCTCAGTTCCTCCAAGGTGGCACAATCAAGCGCGTACACTGGTCTGGGATCAGGAAGAGATTTTTGTGCCCAGAATCTTAGCAGTTTCCTCTTCAAAGTCACCAGGCTTCCAATTCCTCCAACCCAGTACTGGAGGCTGATTTAGTTAAGCTGTGGGGGCAGGGTCACCTTTCAGTGTGAGATAAAGATCAGTTCCCTCAGGGTTTCTATACAGGACTGAGGTAATAATCAACTCTTCAGTGCCCCCAGAGGCTTTATGATCCAATAATGAATGCATGGGTTGCTGCAGGGGCTGCTGTGGGAACTGCTTCTGCAGGAACTGCTGCTGCCTGAGTGATGTGGCCTCTGTGGCTTCTGCATAAGGCCAGAGCTATGGGAAGACCCTTCTCCATTCCCAGGCTGCTGAAAAAACCCTGTCACTTACTTTTGGCATCTGTGGGTTGAGGGATCTGTGAACCCACTGCTACAGGGACTGGAGATTCTGCGACTGGAGATTCCACCCCCGAGGGCTGTTTGTGAGGTGTGCTGCACAGCCAAGGCTGGGCTGCGCTCAGGTCTGGGTTTTGTGCAATCGACGTTTCCCGTGGGCCTTTCAGGTCACCCTGGGATGGAAATCTCCTACACTCTGTTGTTCTCCACTTCTGCTGCTCCAAAATTTGTTGAGAGTCCCTCTCTACAGGTATTTTATGGGCTGTGTGGGGAAAACCTGCATATGTGTCTTTCTCCTCTGCCATCTTGGCTCTGCCCCCTTGAAATATTTTTATTTGATATGAAAACTTTGTTTTTGATATTACTTGATTTCACTTTAGGAAGTGGTCAACAAATTCCTTATACTTCTCGTAGTAATAGATCCCAGTAATTTTTTTTCATTACTCCATGAAATTTGATATTCAGCTTGATGATAGTTAAATTATTTCTCCTCTACCTGCTTTCTAGGTAAGGTTCTTCATCTTTTTTAAAAGAGATAGCTTACATTTTCTTTTTTTCAATCTTTTGACTGAGTTATAGTATTTCTTTTTGCCTCATAGAGTCATTGAATTTTCTTTATTCCATTCTAATTTTTTAGCATCCATTAGTCAGGGTAACAGGGAACAACAGCAAAGATGCCAGTGTCCTTCAGCAATAGAGTACATAAGGAAGGGGTTAAGGAGATGTTTTGAGGCAGGTTCCCCATCTGTGGAATAAGTTAAAAGAAAACTAGAGAGGTGGAAGGGATAGACTATGTATGAAAAACTTTGAATAATAAAGAGAGGATTTTATATTTCATTCTAGAGACAATGGAGTTTATTGAGTGTGTGTGTGGGTGCCATGGTCAGATCTGAGCTTTAGGAAAATCACTTTGATGTTTGATCAGAGGATAGTCTGGAGTGGGGAGATACTTGAGGCAGAAAGATTAGCCAACAGACTTTTGCAGTAGTCTAGGTATGAGGAGATGATGGCTGGAACCAAGTGATGGCAGTATTTTAGAAGACAGGGAGGTATATTTAAGAGGTGTTGCAAGGGTGAAACCAGCAAGCCTTGGTAAGAGACTGAATAAGAAATAATGAGGAGTTGAAGGCAACGCTTCGGTAGTAAGCCTAAAGTACCAGGAGAATGGTGGTCCTCTCAATAGCAAAAGAGAAGTTTCAAGGGGGGCACTGGATAAAATATATTGAATTCAATCTTGAATGTATTGAGTTTAAGATGTCTATAAAACATTCAGCTCAAGATATCTGATATGGAGTTGGAGATGTGAGTGTGAAAGTCAGCAGAAATGTTAGATCTGGGTAAGTAGATTTGAGAATCACTAGCATTGAGATGAATCCATGGGACCTGATAAGATCACCATGTGAAATAGTGTAAAGGGAAAAGAGAAGAAGACCCATGGCAGAACTCTATGGGACACTCACATCCATGACCTGGATAAAGAAGACCAAGAAAAGAAGGCTAAGAAGTCAGATAGTTAGGAGAGGAACCAAGACAAAGTAGAGTTCTAAAAATCAAGAAAGACCATATCAAAGAGACAGAAGTGATTCATGGTATCAGAGTCTGAAGAAAGGTCAGAAAGAATGAGAATTGGGTAAAGGCCTATGGATCTGGCAATTAAGAGATCACTGGCAGAGACAGCACTTTTGGTTGAATGATAAAGTCAGAAGCCAGATTGTAGAGAGATCATTTTTTTTTAAGTAGAGGAGTTTGCACTTCATGTGAGAAAAGGATGGAGAAGAAAATGGCAGAAAACATCTGAGTGACAAGACATGAAGAGGAACTCTCAGAGAATGGCCTCTTTTTTTTCAGTGGAAGACAAGATTCTCAGCTGAAAAAGGGTGCTAGTGTGTGTGTGTGTGTGTGTGTGTGTGTGTATGTGTGTGTGTGTGTGTGTGTGTGTGTGTGTGTGTGTGTGTGTGTGTGTAGAGAGGCGAGAGGCATAGGATATTTGATGATGGATGAAAAGTTCAGAAGCACTGCTGTGGTGAGTATGATAGTGAATTCTTTGGGGAGGTAAAGAAGAATTGTCAAACAGCAGTGAGAGACCAGCTGCAGGTGCAACGTATGGATTTTAAGGGACCTAATCAAAACTGTTGTGTGCTTTTTTCTACCTTCATTCAACAACTTGTGTGTAGCAGTGAAGTCAGTGGATGGTAGGAACTATTCAATGCTAAGATTTGGCAAGGCAAAATCTGTGATATGATCAAGGGATAAGAGACTCAAGAGAAGAGTTCAGTGTAAATTTGAACTATTTCACCCATGGATCAAGATGAGTAAAGGAGGAGAATGTGGCTAGTGCAGTGCTGACAGCCAAGAAGAAATGTAATGGCTCTAGGGATTGGAGATTATAATATGGACAAACAATAAGGTTTAATATTGGAAGGCATGGGGAGTAGTGAAAAGTCAACATATTGTAATAAGTCAAGGGAATTTCAGAGTTCATGAACATGGAAATGGTACATTTGTGATTGATGGCAAAATCAAAGCTATGCCTGTCTTTGTGTGTAGTTGAGGTAGGATGGAAGAGTAGGTCATGGGAAATGTACAGGTTGAAGAAACAGGATGTTTGAGGGAATATAAATATATATCCATCTATCCATCCACCCATATATGCATATATCAATAAATACATCAATAAGTATCTATATCTGTATATGTATACCAATATCTATCTATCAACATCTATCTATCTATCTATAATACATATGTTGAAGTGCCTTGTTATGAGTGCAGAATTTGAAAGAAAGACAAAGATTGTGAGTCAAGTACCCATTTCACTGAAGAAGGAAGGAGAGTATCCTAGATGTTGGTAGACAAGAGTTACCAGGATTTTGATTGGTGGTAGATATGGATTGCATGAACCTCAGTGAAGGGGAGATAACTTTATGAAGAGAATCCAGAAATAGAAATAGAGAGCAAGGAATAATACAACTCTGCATTTTGATCAGTGATTTGAAGAAAATGAATGAAAGTGCAGATAGTGCTAGAAATGGTGACAAGGGAGACCATGACATTGGAATGGAATTACATTTTAGTGGAAGCCAGGAGGTGGAAGGAATTGGAAGATAAAAATGAGTTTGTTCAAGTGGATTTGAAGAATTTCTTGCAATATCTTTACTTACCTGAGGATATTTTGCCTAATTTTCCTTTGTTGAAAAACAGTTATTCATTGAAATGACTTTTTTTCCTGTGGATATTTGCTCAATTTTTCTCCTTGATTCATGTTTTTCTGCTTTTATCAATCATTCAGTTGACGTTCTTGTTGTAAATGGGATGCATACTACGATCTCTTTGTCTTCTAAAATCCCAGAATTTTGCTATTCTTTCTTTCTTGAATAAGCTCTGTGGTCATCAATGAATGAAGGTGACAAGTTTGAAATTGCTATAGGGTGATCTCCCAAAAGAGTTATTTGTAACATGAGGAATATGGATGGTCTGTAAGGTACCTCCCAACTTGAAAGCAGTGATAAAGATGTTAGAGTAGTTGGATCTCCATCTTTCCTACTTTTCTGGTCCCATTCTTTTCCTTAACACTGGCTTCATTCATTCCTTTGGATGACCCTTGGGATAAGGAGAAGTAAGAACTCCTTGAAGACTTTGATGGGGATTCTCTAAAGACATTGCATTGAGAGACATTCAAAAAGACTTTACAATTCATTTTTTCCTCCACATTTCTCTACTTTTTATTGGCTGCTGTTTTCTTCCTGTGATTAATTAAATAATCGTTATTAAA
Organism: Notamacropus eugenii; assembly: GCF_028372415.1. NCBI lineage: Eukaryota > Metazoa > Chordata > Mammalia > Diprotodontia > Macropodidae > Notamacropus > Notamacropus eugenii. Next base: position 340,288,116 of record NC_092874.1, on the reverse strand, counting down.
TAATTGCTACCAGCATTAAACTTTACAGCCACTTTCTCATCACGATCTTATCTACCAGGCTTCACATCCTTTGTGTCCTGCCTCAAACCACCCCGGAGTTTCCCCTGGGAAACCACAGAAGAGCTCAATCCCAAAAGTTAATGGTAATAGCTAGAAAGAATGTTGGACTGCCTTGGCCAATGCATCCATGTGCCGTGGGAGAGATGTTTGGGGTGCAGGAACTAGAGTGGGAGCGTCAATGAGCTGGTGAAGGAGATTTTAGCTTTTTTTTTTCATGTTAAGAATTGCTTTGTAGAAATGTCTTTTGGATTTTTTCTTAGTATTGCTTTTGTTGAAGCTTTTATCTGTTAGAGTTCGTAGGGACTGGCTATGCTATGAGGTTATCTCTCACCTCACCACGTTTCCAGGATTCTTCTAGAAGAGAAATTGGATGTAAGTAGCCTCCCTCAAATCTCATTTTTTTTGTTGACAAAATTGAAGCCCAAAGTGGTAAAATGACTTGACCAAGATCACACAGATAGAAAGATTATTTATAGTTTTAGATCCAGAAGGATCCTTAAAGGTCATCTAATCCAATCTCATCATTTTTATAGATGGGGAAACTGATGCCCAGAGAGGCTGTCACTTGTTCATGGTGACATGGATAATAAATGGGAAATCCTCTGTTTTAGAACCATATACTCTGACTCTAAATGCTGTATTCTTTTCTACTTTTTAACTAAAAAAACACTTTTGTCTTAATTGTTTCTTGTTCTAGAAGAGCTACTTTTATCTTTTTACAAATTCAAATGAAGATGCCCAAGTGCCCTTCTATTTTAAGTGAATTTATTGTCTTAGCCGGTTATAACACAAACGTGTATGATAAAATCATGCCTGCTTTGGAAAAGGAGGAAGGAAAAAAATGTTGCAAAAAACTGTACTGACCATCCCATTTAAAAAAAGTATTTTAAAGGAAAAAAATAAGTGTAGAAAAAAAAAAACAAGGAAAACTAATAAATTCATCCAAGTCTGAAAATATATGCATTGTTTCACCCCTATGGACAATCCAGTTCTGTAAAGGAGTAGGAAGAAGTATATTCTCATATCATTTCTTTGTGGCTGTGATTATTCTCTATAATTTTGTATCTTTCACTTTTTATTGTTTTGTCTTGGATATTCATTCCATTTATGTCATTGTAGTAATTGTGTATATTATTGCCTTGACACTACTTACTCCTTTGTGTATCAGTTCACAGAAATCTTTCTCAGTTTTCCTGTATTCATAATTATTCAAAATTTCCTGAAGTTTGAACTGACTCCAGCACACTATTCGGGTTTAGAAGTGCCATAGCCCCTTGTCTCTACTTTTTCACTATTTCCTTTGACATTCTAGATCCTCTGTTTCTCTAAATCAATTTTGTCATTATTTCATGAAGTTCTATAAAGCATCCTTTTCCTAATTTGATTTTTATAGCATTGAAACTATAAATTAATTCTGGAATTATTGTAAATTGTATTACATTGATACAGCTAAATCATAAGCACGGAATATTATTCCAGCTCTTTAAATTTTTCTTTATGTATTAAAAGAAGTACTTTATAATTATGTATATACAACTTTTTTGTGCTTTGGTAAATTGATACCCAAATATTTTATGCATTTTAGTTACTTTGAATGGGATTTCTCTTAGTATTATTGTCTCTTAGACTTTGTTATTATTGTATAGAAATGGTATTGGGTTTTGTGAGCTTATTTTGTAGCTTATTATACAGAAATTAATCCTGACCTATCCAAATGAATTATTGGCAATCAAAAATCACTTATGAATGGAAGAAAGTAGAGAGAGAGACTAACATTTTCAGGCAAAATTTAAACTGATACGAATAAGATATGATAACAAGGAGACCAAAAGAGCAAATGCTTGACTTGCCCAATCAGGAGAGAAAGTACCTAAAGGCAATGTTGATTTAAAATAGAAATTCACTTATAAAATATTATGGACCAGCACACTGGGAAATTATGAACAGTATTTCTTCATAAAACTGAATAAAGCAATCCAGGGTAAAAGCATTTTAAATAAAGTCTTGCAACAGACCCAAATAAGCAATGTTGGCTTGAAGGCATTTAAGAATTAATAGGGAAAGAGTATAACACAATAATGGAAAATTAATAAGGTCTACAAAGATATTCATAAGTAAACTTTTTTTTTTACATCAAAATTAAGAGAAATTCCACTGGGACTCTACAATTACTGACCTGGGGTTGAGGGATTGTTTCACAAGATATCTGAAAGAAGAGAGTATACAAAAGGTATGGAGAAATATTACCTTTCTTATTAACACTCAAAAACAGCAAATAAGAGAAATCAACCACTTCTTGCCCACATCTATTTTCCCATTTATGATTTTTTTATGGGAAGGGCATCTTTGAAGAAAGTTTCTGAAGAGAGCTTTCAAACTTTCACAAACAATATTCCATAGTAGACAATATATTTATCATCAGTAAAACACAAATCATAATAAATAAAGTTTACTAAGTTCCTACTACATTTCAGTCACTGTGCTAAGTCACTGGGTATGCAAAAAGAGACAAAAGACACTCCTTGCCCTCAAGTACTTTACAATCTAATGGGAAAACAAACAAGAGAATAGATAAGTACAAGCAAGCTAAATACAGAAAATGTAGGAAATAAATGGCAGAGAGAAGAAACTAGATTTAAATGGAGCTGGGGAAAGCCTCCTATAGAAGTTGGGATTTTAGTTAGTACTTAAAGTACTTAGAAAGTACTTTAGTTAGGACTTAAAGTTAGGAATCCAGGAAGGTCAGTAGTTGGAACAAAGGAGGAGGGATGTTCCAAGAATGAGGAACAGCCAGAGAAAAATTCTGGAGCAGGCAAATGTAATATTTTCTTTCTTTCTTGACCAGGAGGCCAGTATCAGTGGATCAGAGTTTGTGTTAGGGGGTAAGGTATAAAAAAGAGTGGAAAAGTAGGAGGGGGTTAGGTAATAAAGGACTTTGAATGCCAAACAAAGCATTTAGATTTTGATTCTGGAGGTAATAGGGAGTCACAGGAGTTTGTTGAGTAGGGAAGGAAGCTAATTAGCATATTATTATCCATTTTGGGAAAACCTGTCTATGTTTTTCCTTCATTTTTGAAGACCGTGGCATCACACAAATGATGACATGACTTGCACTTCACTTTGTTTTGAGTGAGGGAGGACTGTGCAAGGTCATCATCCTTACTTCCCTTCCTGGGCCATCTGGATCCAGTGACTATATATTCATCAGTATGATTGGAGAAGCCCCAGGATGCACTGAGAGACCTTGGCCTATTCAGGTACTCAGAATGAGATAATGACTATTCAGGGAACAGACTTCTTTAAGAAGTAAACAAGGCATGGTCTCTTTCATGAGCAAAGCAAAGAAAAAATAATGGTTGATGGATGCAATAATTCAGCCATGAGATATTTAAGGTCTGAATTAGAGTAATTGCAGTGTCAGAGGTGAGAAGAGATACGTTGCAAAGGTCAAAGCAACAGGCATTGGCAACAGATAAGATATAGGGGATGAGAGAGTAAGAAATCCAAGATGAAACCTAAGTTGTAAGTCTGTGGTACTAGGAAGATGGTATTGCTCTGTATAATAGGGAAGGTAGGAGGGGGATGGATTTAGGAAAAGGGATTACAAGTTTTGTCTTGGGCATGTTAAGTTTAAGGTGTCTATTGAACATTCAATTTTGTATATCTCAGAGGCAACTGAAAATTCAAGATTGGAAGTCAGCAGAGAGTTTGGGGCAGGAGAGATAGATCTGAGAATCATCAACATAGAAATGGTAATTAAACCCATAGGATCTGAGGGTATCACCAAATGAAGTAATACAGAGGAAAAAGAGAAGGGGTCCCAGTAAATATCTCTGAAGGATATTTACCTTTAGAGGGCATGATAGGAGAAAGATCAGCAAAGGAAACAAAAGAAGTGGTCAGAGAGATAGGTAGGAGGAAAACTAGGAGAGAATAATGTCCTGAAAGCCTAGGGAGAAGAAAATATCAAGGAGGAAAGAATAATCACGAAATTGTAAAAAAAAAGTTTTAGAATTTTGTCCTTGTTATTTGCTGTTTATTAAGCAGCACTTAATTCAATAAAGCAAAAAAAAAAAAAACATATTCAAGACTTTTTTTGATAAGTCATCTGTCATTTGTATTTCAAAATATAATACCCCTTGAAAGACATAATAGCAGAGATAACCATAATCAAAGGCTCTGATCATAAATATGAGGGGAAACGAAATAGGGATTGATATTTACATATATGTACAGGTATACATATAAGGCGTGTAGGTGGAAGGGGAAGGGAACAATCATTTATTAATTACTTACTATGTTCCAGCTACTGTGCTAAGGATTTACAAACATTATCTAGTTTGATTCTTATAGCTACACTGGAAGGTAGGTTAAGAGATACAGTGAGAGATAAAATGATCATGCTCACTCTACATTTGAGGAAACTGAGGTAGACAGCTATTAAATGGCTTATCCAGGGTACATAGTAAATATATGAGACTAGGTTTGAATTCAGATCTTTCTTACTCCAGGGCTATCAACTCTATACACTGTATCACCATACATATACACACACAGACACAGAGACACTATATATTATACATGGATACATATGCACATATAGTATAAATTTATAGGAAGTTAGGTCTAGAAGTGGACAGGAGTATGGGCTAGAACTTTCAACAAATTGCACAACTCCGTTGAGAAAGGAGAATCATGAGAGCAATACATGATGACTGGACTAATGTAAATAAAAAAACCAAAACACTAAAACACATCTGAATTAAGATTAAAGTCATGACCAGTATTGGTTCTATATGAATGATGATAAAACATAGCTCTTTCTTTTGGTATAATAAAAGGAAAGTATAGATGCTGAATATTGCTTATGATCTCTGTATGACATTTTGCTTAATTCTTTTTATTTGTTACAAGGTGAGTTGGCAGGTATGGAGTATATTAGTACAAAATTGTGATGCTGAAAACAACAAAGTGAATCAATAATTTTTTGTTCGACAAAAAAATAATCACGTCCTTGGGACCTATATGCATACAAGTGTGTGTGTTTGCAGGTAGATGAACAAGACATAACTCTGCAGGGAAACGGTGTGAAGCTAACAATGATGCTTAACACTATGTTTTCACAGTTATGTTGCATTATAAAATAAATATGTTTATTTACAACAGTTTCTATCTCATGGCTCAGTTTCTAAAGGTATATGTTCATCAGGCAGTTAGGCAGCTCCATTGATGAGTACTTGGCCTGGAGTCAGTAAGATCTGAATTCAAATCCTGCCTCAAATATTTACTAGCTATGTGACCTTGAGCAAGTCACAACCTCTGGTTGTCTTAGTATCCTCAGTTGTAATATGGGAACAGTAATATCACCTGGGACTTCTATAAGGATCAAATGAGGAAATACTTGTAAAACATTTAGCACATGCCTGGCATGTAATAGCTCCTACACAAATGCTAACGATTATCACTTTAATGATAAACACCTGACATTAAATACTGACATTTTCATAGGACTTCAAAATTCTCACTGGCAAATGAACTTCTTAGAGTGTGTACTAAATACTACTGTGCTGAACCAAAAGAGTTAATTCAATCTTAATGCAGCTCCTTCGCTTACTGATCTCAGGGGAAAATCAGAATCAATAGCTGAAGTTAGAATATACTGTCAAAGAACACCTCTGAAGGATGCCCTTAGACTTCTGGGTTATATCTCATCTAAACTCCACTAATATGCATTAATCTATAAGAATCTTACTTGCAAGGATCCTATCTTTTTATTTTCAACCCACTCCTCCCTGCTTTTATCCCTGATAAGAGCATTGCCTTATATGAATATAAGTTTTAAATATTTGAAGATCTGTTTAAATATTTTATTTTAAAGAAAAAAATTAATATTGAAGAGAGACAGATCTTATATAAAAGAGACAAGAAAAGGCTATTTAGGTAGAATTTTCCTTTATTGTTTTCTCTTGAAAAAAAGTAAAATACAGAAAACTCCCCAATAAAACTTCCCCCCAAAATTTTAAAAATCAGAAGCAGAAAACATCAGGAGTGAGGAACTTGCTGTATAAACACAGGGGGCTGAGTTTTAAAGATAATAGTTACATGTGGAAAAACACTAATAACACATACAAAAATTTCAGTAAAATATTAACTATAGACATTTTGCTGTAAACAATGACTCTCAATGGAAAATTTATAGCTTTGGATTTATAATTTTCTGTGTGTCAAATAATAAAAGAGCTTTAAAACAAATAAGAAATAACTGTAGTCATACAAGCCTACGAAGTTGACTACTTTTTTTTTTGATTTCCAGGCTTCATGGTCCTTTACCCTTTGTCCCAGACTATTTTGCATAAAATTTAAAATGTCCAGTACTGTCACATTTTACTGTGCTAAATGACATATTTAGTATGCAGCAGTATGATTATGTAGGTATTTTGGCCTCTAACAATCAAGATGTCTTCCTTTGATCTCCCATAATGTGGTTCTAGAATCCAGTGTTTTATCTGACTTTATGTCTATTCACTGTATTTTGCTTGGTGACAACCTTGATGCAACTCAAGTTTTGTTAGACATATATTTACAGTAAGAGTAGGATCTAATCTACACCTCCCTGAAAAGAATGGGAATCTTGGCAAAAAGGATAGGTTGCTGATTTTATAATTCTCATTTTTAAGTGTTATTTTTTAAGTAAACTAATGGGAAAGGAAATGACAAACCACTTCAGCATCTTTGTTATGAAAACCCCAAATGGGGTTCAAATGAAAAATGACTGATCATAATGAAAAATCTAAAGTATTAAGGTTCATATCAAAAGCTCATTCTTATATTATGCTTTTCCTAAATTCCCTCAACTCAGAAATTACTGTGTATTTACTTTGTGTGTATTTTCTATTTACTTACCTGTGTGCATGCTATTTCCCTCTTACAGAAGTCAAGCTTCATGAGGGCAGGGATTGATTTCTTTTTGTATTAAAGAACAGTGCTCTATATACCAAACCAAATGGACTACTCTAGAACAACTAAATAATTAATAACAGTCCAAAAGTCTCTATGGTGTGACTTTCAGAATTTGGAGACTCTCTGACTCAAAGTCTCTATAGAGAGGGTGGTCTGACTGCCCTTGCTATTATTGATTGTTGGGTCTCTTTATTTTAAAATCCTTAAAGTTAGTACTGTATACTGCCATGGAAATTCATCAGGGAATCTGAGTTGATCTCTGTGACTATATCTTGAGGTTGCAAAGTCAGGCTCTGATGCTTCCCTAGTGCCAGCCAAACATTCAAAGTGCTCACTGAATTCAGAGAATAATGCCTTGGGCTCTGACAAGAAATTGGATTCAAAATGATTATTTATTTGTTTGTTTTCTTATTATTAGATGTATGTTACCAAAACTCATATGTGTGCTTTGATAGAACACATAAATCATTAGACACCCTTTAGTCAACTGCAGAACTGGAATTGACATGTTGATATAATTTTTAAATTTATATTAATTATGCTAAATTAATGAAGCTGTTTTACCCCAGAATACTCCTCTATATCCTGAGTTTTGTGCTCTAGGAGAAAGAAAATGAATTAAAATCGCTTACCTTCTAAAATCTTCCTATGAATGGACTATTGTTTCTGAGACAATTATTCTGTACAATTTCTGTTTTTTTAAAGAATTCTGTGTATTATTTCAATGTTTGAAATTAGAGCATGAGAACGTTTGTATTGCTAGTGTCTATAAGACTGAAACACACTATCTTTGATTGATTGTTTTAACAAAACTTTCACTTACTTGGTAGGAACAACTTTCAAACTCACTCTCATTTTGACTCTAGCCCTTAATGACTTTAGCCTTAAACTTTCTTGTTCTAAGGAGCAGGCAAACTGTTTTAACTCCAAATTCCACTTTTTGGGGGTAGGGTGTAAAATAATTTCTCATTTGATTTTAAGTTGTTTATGCTTCACAATGAGGTATCCAACTAAAAGCTAGGTGACGCAGAGGATAAAGTGCTGGGCCAGGAGTAAAGAAGACTGCTCTTCATGAGTTCAACTCTGGCCTCAGATACTTACCAGCTGTGTGACTCTGGGCAAGTCACTTCAGCCTCTTTGCCTCAGTTTCTTAATTTGTAAAATGAACTATAGAAGGAAATGACAAATCACTTCACTGTCTTTGCCAGGAAAACCCCAAATGAGGTCACAAAAAGTGGGACATAACTGAAAGATACTTGACTAAAAAGCTTATTCATCACAAGTGATTCTTACACACACACACACACACACACACATATGCATATGTACATAATACACATACATATATACACACGAAAACACAGTATACATATGAGCATTGTGTATATATTTGCATATACAAATATATGCACACATACGTTTGTATATATGTGTGCATATATGTATATATATGTGTGTAATAGTAATATAAGTGGAAAGACCTTTCTCATTAATTAATAGGCCCATATAATCTGCTTAAGTCACCTGGAAGCCTAAGTTACATGTGGTGGGAGGCGCTTGCTGAATAGGCAGAACAGGAAGGGTGAAGCAGAACTGGGAGGAAGTGAGTGAGTGGGGTCATATCAGAGGAGAGAGGACGCAGGCAGCCACAACTTAGGCTCACGAGTGTTTGCTTGTGAGGTGGCCCCCACAAAGGGGGTGAGGCTTGGGAATGGCTTTGCCCCCTGTGGTGATTATGCTTATTAACTTCTTAGTCACCATGACAGATTTAACTTTCTGGTTCTGGAATTTAGCTCTCTGGTGTCTAAATAAATGTTTTTCTTCTGCCTTCTATGTGGAGAGTCTGTAATACTTTGTGGTTGAGAACTGTGCCAGCATGTTCAGTCACCACTAGTGCTGTGAATATTGCCTTGGTGATACAGTGTGTATGTGTGCATTTAAAAAATATATATCTGTATGAGTATTTGTATGTATGTATGTATGTATGTATGTATGTATGTATGTATGTATGTATATTCCCAGGAACCAAGGAAGTCTGTCTACCTTTATCTGATTTGTAACCAGGACCTTAATTTATATAAGACTCTCCTGGAGGTCGAATATAGAAGTCAACCTCAACTAATGAGGAAAGTCTTAGGTAGATCATAATTCAGCTCCTCATTACAATTTTTACATATTTACTTTGTCTTTATAAACAGCAGTACCCACAGACTGTCTACAGTCTGAGTGCACTTAGGTGATGTAGTGCATAGAATGCTGAGCTTGGAGTCAGAAAGACCTGAGTTCAAATCTAGCTTCAGATTCTTAATAGCTGTACGATCCCAAGCAAATCCCTTGACCCCTGTTTGCCATAGTTTCCTCATCTGTAAAATGCAAATGATAGTAGCACCTACCTCTCAATGTTGTTATAAGGATTCAGTGAGATAATATTTGTAAAAGTGCTTAATACAGAGAAGGCATCACATAAATGGTGCTTATAATCATTATTAACAAGTATTATCAATGATAATATATATACCTATATGTGATATAATTATATGTAAATTGTATTGTATATAGTGTGAATTATGTATTTGTATTGTCCAGTTGTTTTTCATTTGGGTTCAATTCTTAAGGACTCCATTTGCTCAGCAATACTAGAGTGGTTTGCAATTTCCTTCTCCAGCTCATTTTACCTTTGAGGAAACTAAGACAAACAGGGTTAAGCTACTTGCCCATGGTAACTCATCTAATAAGTATCTGAGGCCAAATTTGAATTCAGGAAGATGAATCTTCCTGATTCCAGGCTCATCGCACTAACTGCTGTGCCTCCTATCTGCCCCAATATCATCAACAAAATATAACAGAATCATTATATATAATACATACATACATACATACATACATGCATGCATACACACAAGTATACATACATCTCTAATAATAATAATGCATAATAGCTGCTGTTTTTGTTCAGTTATTTCAGTCATATCTGTCTCTTTCTGATCCCATTTAGGCTTTTCTTGGCAAAGATACAGGAATGGTTTGTTGTTTCCTTCCCCAGCTCATTTTATAGATGAGAAAACTGATGCAAGGAGGCTTTCGCGACTTGTCCAGGGTTACAAAGCTATAGTCAATATCTGAAACCAGATTTTAACTCAGATCCTCCTGATTCCAGGTCCAATGCTCTATCCACTGTGTACCTATCTGCTCTATAATACAATTATATCCACAATAATAATAATTCCTATTGGTATATGATTCTGGGCAAGCCTCTCAACCAGTTTGTTCATCTGCAAATTGGAAGATGAATAGCATCTATCTAACAAGATTGTTGTGAGGGTCAAACTAGATAATGATTAAAGTGCTTAACGTAATGCCTGGCATATAGTTGGTTGACTCTTTTCATTTTTGAACAGGTCTAAAACTACACCACTATGCTAGAGTTAAGTTACATTATGTCCAGCTATGGCTGATCAGACCAGTATGAGCTCGAATTGTTCTACCACAGACAGGTCAGGTACAAATAGTCCATGTACACATTTGGGGTGGATACTCTGAATTTGCACATCCTGTGTTTGCTTTGAGCTGTCTCAGTTCTGCTTTGCTTATAGAGCATAGCACCTTCTCTGATGTGGACACGTCATGCTGAACCCTCCTGTACCAGTGACTCCCATGTCACACAGTAGTAAGTACCATTTGAATGTCAATGATGATTATTGATAAAATTATTATGAGTAGTAATATATTACATAATACCTATATAAGATGTGGCATTATTTTATAATATACGTGCACCAGTTATAGCTATTATTACTAGCTATGTGACCCTGGACAAGTAACTTGACCCGTTTGTCTCAATCTCTTCATTTGCAAAATAGGGGGAAATAGTAGCACCTGCACTTCACGGTTGCTGTTAGAATCAAAGGAAATAATAATTGTAAAGTGCTTAACGTAGTAGAGTGAATACTATATAAATACTAGCTATTGTTACTACTACTAATATTGCTGTTGCTTTTGCTACTGCTGCTACTACAACTACCTCCACTACCATCATCCACTACCAATACTAACACTAATACTACTCCTATTACGAACTACTCCTTCTCCTCTTCCTTCTACTTGGAAAACAAAGTTGAGAAAATGCAACAGAGAGAAATATTCCCAGAGGAAACGCAGAAATAGAACCAACACTGATATTTTGTTTTGTTTTCCAGAATCACCATCTCTGGCTTGGAATCTGGTGTTAACAAAGGTGTAAAGAGGATTAGAGATTCCTTAATAGTACTTCCCTGAATAGAGAAGGAACTCTTTAAGCCAGAAAATCCAAATGTTCAAGAAGTCATTGCTAGATTGAGGAACAAATAGGAATGTCCTTAAACATCTCCTGATTTCTCACCTGGTAATATGTATTTGGGGCTTTTTTAGTTCCTCTACCATGCCCATAGTATAATCATCATTGGGAAATCTCTTTTTCTTGCCAAGTCCAATCAGGTTTGGTGCTCATGCCTCATCAGTGCCCTTTGCCCATCTGACTTGAGAGCAGACCCCTGAACTCAAGAAGACAGGAAAAAAATCTCCTCAGACATTTCCTAGCTTCCCACCTAGATGGACTTTTATAGCTTTTCTATCATGCCCTTGAACAGGGTACCTTTTCTTCACTTCCTCCTTAACCCCACTCTCCACCCCCCAAATGAGGATAGAGTCTCTCTTTTTCATATTTGTATCTCCAGCACTCTTGACTATTGACTTTTGAACAGCCCTGATCATAATCCTGTCCAACCACTGATGCAATTATCTGTCTTTCTAGCACTTGAAAAAAACATTTAAAAATTAATGGTATTAATCTGTAATTCATATGGTGAGTGACATGATATCGTTTATTTTGATGCTGATTATAGACATTATAATTATCCTTTTAAAATATTTTGTAATAAAGTACATGGCCAAGAAGGACAAAGAAGTAGTAAAGATGAAAAGGATAAAAAAGTAAATGTCCAACATTTAGCTGAAGTAAGGGGAGGAAGAAGTTAGTTCCAATTCTAAATGGAACCAATAAAGAGGTAGTAGGAGGGAAAATACAGAAACCAACCCCTCAAAAAAACCACCTAATTCTAACCCTCAACAGAGCAGATTTTTAAAAATCACAGGCACTGAAGCAGACCTAGCTAAAAAACATTCAGCCCTTTAAGTCGCTACTGCAATCTTGCTTAAATATGTCAGAAGTGGGCAAGGGAAATGGGAGTTGGCAGATTCCCCTCCTGTTATAAAAAGACTGAAGCTCATCATGAATGACTGCACACAATGCTACATTTGCCATCTGCACAGCTTCCAAACCTCTTGTATTTTATAGCAGCAGCCTGCCAACATCTCAGCAAGCCAAAACCAGAAAAAAAAAATGAAAACGCCAATCTGAAAGACAGAATATGGCAAATAATAAAAGAATACAGAAAGCAAAGAGGCAATATCATAGAGAATCCAACTAAACTAACAAAATTTTCAGATGCTGTAGAGAAACCTAAGAAAGTGCCAGTGAATAGAAGAGAGGATTTAGCAAAAACTAAAAGAAGGTTGGGATAATACAAACCATTGTTCCGCAGTAAGACTTTCAAAGCCATTGCCTGTTAGTAATAAAATGCTGAAGGTTTCTCTGCAAATGTTGCTATTTGCTAATATTTTGGGATACTTTTCCAGATAAAGGAAAACCAGTGCCTGATATATTGCAGTAATTTTGCTTTGTTGAAAGCAGAGAAATATCCCCTTGCAGAGTGACCATACACTGTAGGATTTGTTATTTCCTGCATTGCCATTTGAGTAAAATACAAAATTAGTAGCCAAACAGTGCTGCAGCATTTTAAAATATTTTGGGTATAACTCATATTTCCAGACCCTCAAAACAGCTCTCTGGATTTACTTGGACTGCTCCAATTTCAAAGGTTTATCAGTAATAATGCTCTATAAAATTTGTGCCCCCACATAAAGAGTCTTTTTCTGGGAACATTTGAATTTGGCTTATTTCTCACTGTTCTTAATACCCTCGCAAGTACTGAGCTAAGAAGATATGCAACATAGAACAAATTTATTACCAACAAAGAACAGAGAAAGTATTTAAATCACAAACAGATCACAAAGAAAGCAGATCATAAGAATGGAACAGAAACATGATGCAGTAAAGCTGGAGGAATTCAATTATCCAGTCTTCTGAAGTTTTCAAAAGGAGAGGACCTAATTTTTTTTTTTTACTTCATGTAATGACAATTTTATTTTTCAAAAGGTAGAGGAAATAGCAAGGGAGGATTTTATTCTGGATCTTATTCTGAACTGAATGGAGAAATTGGTTCTTGTCCTTGAAATAATGGGAACTTTGTGGCAGTCATCACTTTTACAATTGGTGATAGAAAAGAAAAGGAAAGAAAGCCAATGGTAGTGTGATATCTGCCCTAGATTTGAGGAGAGCAGACTTAAAAGAGTTCAGAAAAAGGATTGGTAGGATCCCATGGACGAAAATTCTAGAATGTAAGTCAGACAAGGTGGGATGTGAAACTCTTATGACTCAAATTATGAACATGTAGAAAAATTTCCAATGATAAAGAGAAAGAGAAGGTAGTTAAAGAGATGCACCTGGTATTCACCAATCAGTATAGATTTAAAATTAGAATGTATATGTGATGGAATCAAGGCTATGCAGTAGAGAATAAATATTAAAATATGGTATTGTTTTGTAGGAATAGCATCAGGGATAGTAAAGTGTAGAATGAGTTGGTGCTAACAAAAAAAAAAGAGGATAGGAAAAAAGATCTTTTTAAAGCCATTTTGGAAAATAAAAAGATTAAAGGAGACAATGGATCTTTGTTTGGGTGATGGGAATAGGACCATTAGTTAATCAACAAGCAATAGCTGATGACAGAAAAAAAGTCAGTAGCATTCACTTTCAATTCTGTTTTTTTCTTATAAGGAGAATGATCATTGTTCTAGAAAAGACTGAACAGCGTGAATCCTGAGACAGAGAGACAAACTGAGACAAATTAAGAAGCTGTTAAAGTAATCTAAGTGAAAGGTGATAATTGTATCAGTTTTTAAAGTGTTGTTAGGTGTAAAAGGGAAGAGATTTCAACTGATGATCCCATAGGATCAGTATCCTGCGGTGTCCAGAAGTGACAGGTAGAAGCTGTGAAATGATGGTAGATTTCAACTTGACATAAACAAAAAATTTTCAACAATAAAAGTTATTCAAAAGCGGAATGGAGGTACTGAGCTCTTCTTAGTTGTAGACCTTCAAAAAATCAGAAAAATCTTGCTGACCATTTGATGAATATATTTAGGGGTTTTTGTGGAGGGAATTTTGGGGAGATAAAAATGGAGTAGGATTTTGACTAAATGGCCAATATAGTCCCATCAATCACATTCTTGCTTTCTCTGTATGAGTAGTACCTGAGTTCATAGAAAATCAAGAATCTTTTCCTTTGTTGTACCTCTTCATCTCCTCAAGAACCTAGGTTCTCCAGACAGAGCACAATAACACCAGTTTGGGGCTAACATCACCCCCAAGAAGGAAAAAGAGGTTAATTATCACATTCCCAACTTTTTTATTAGATTCATAGACCATTATATAGTGTTACTTGAAGATTCGTCTCTCTTCCCTTACTCCTACCTGACTTAGAATAACTGAATTCTTTTTCCCCCTTTTCCCAGTTTCAGAGCTGATTCTGCTATGTCAGCACCTCCCACTGAGTCTTTTTTGAGACTGAGGAAAACATTCATATTTCTATTTGCCATTCCAACTGTTGTGTTCCCTGGCAACCACAACCATGTAAACTACTCTAAGAATTGAAAATGTGATAGCAGTAGAAGCATGGGAGAAGAGGGAAATAATTCAAAATTACTATTAGAAATTCTCCTTACATAGGGTAGTTTTTTAATGGTGGCAGGGCAGGAAGGAAAATTTGTTGTTAATTTTAAGTAGTCAGCCCCAAATGCTCAAGTAGCCAATTCCCAGCAATGACTGATTCCTTTACTAGGAAGACACTTATAGAGAGACAGTATAAGACTACCCAGACTATATTGTTACAAAACACGTAAACTTTTAGTAATTTCTAAATGGAAGAAGATGAATAGAAATCACTTTGATACTACTCCAAAGGCAATATGGATTCCTTTTTAAGTTGCTTCTGAAAGTAGAAAATCAGAATTAACTATAAGATATGCATCATGTCAACAACTTCATTCAACAAACATTTAAAAAATATTATTGTGTTCACAGCACTGACCTAAGAACTGGGAAGGGTGGGGGGAGATATAATATTTGGATAAGAGATAACTCCTGCCATTCCAGAGTTTATAGCTTAAAAAATAATGAAGGCAGGGAAAGCAAGACAACCTTGTTTATTTTGAAATTCTTTTCCCAGCATGTCTTTTCCAGAACCAAAGAACAAAAAGAAGAAAATAAAATGAATAAGAATTAATTAGACATATTTACTACCTGTGTAACCCTGGATAAGTCACTTAACCCCAATTGCCTCCAAATAACAAAATAAAACAAAAACAATAATTAATCAGACCTTGTACGAAATCAATATATCTGTCAGTCACAGAGAATATTGTAAGGAAATAAACTCACAGGGAATATTCTAAAGGAATAAACTATCCAAATGACCACCTGAGCTAAGAAGTTACTCAATATATCCCCATTGGCTACTGAAATCTATTACTTCACTTCTGTTATAATTCCAAAGTACTGTGATATGCCATACCAGATTCCTTTTCTTCTTTTCAGGCTCCTGAATGACAGTGAAAGTAGCACATGATATAGATAACTTGGGCTGCTTGAAAGAAGCGAAGGCTGAATTAAGAAGTTACTGTAGTGCTGTGGGGGGGAAAAGAGTTTTGAAATACTGGAAAACAAAGCATATTTCTGTATTTTTAAGTTCCCAGAAATAAATTCAGTTTACTCTTTGTATGAGCATATCAAGGGAAACAAGAAAGAGAGCAGGAATATGAATCAACTACCAGGGGTAAGGATAATGTCAAGAAAAAGAACTACTGGTAGGTAGCACTCACTTGAGATAAAACATGAATAAAATAGAAACAGATTTTTTTATCTTTCACATATATATCTAAGAAGAAAGGGATGAATGCTAGCTTCCTTCTCTTTTACTTAACATATGTATTTGTAGAATGGGAGGGAGTGCAGTCGTTTGGTTTCTCTGTGTAATCCACTGAGGGAAAGTTAAAAGCAGGCCATGAGCAGGTCAGGAACCTAGCTGTTCTTCCAAAGCCTCCTCACACAAGACCATAGTCATGGTCTTTGTGGCCCTTTGTGCCCAAGACCTGTGCAGCCTACCATGCACAGACTTCCTTCCCTCAGCATGACAGCTTCATTGACCCTGCAGAACCTAGGTGGACATATTTTTTGCAATATATTATAAGTTGCCCATAGTTCCTTTCTCCATTAAGTTGGCAAAGAGGACCTGAAAAGAGGTGTATATCCTTTTCTTCATGAAGGAGATCTTCAATTGTACTTAGACCTACAGGTAACATCAAAGCTTTGCTTTGAGTATTCTGGGCAAAACACTTACAGAAATTAGACTTTGGTTTCATTGTCACCACAATCAATTAAGATCTGAAGTACAAGACCTTGATGGGATAGACCACTGGACTTTGAGTTAGGAAGATTTGAGTTCAAATTCTGCCACAGAAACCTCCTACTATGTGACCTCAATCTCATCTTCCTCATCTATAAAGTAGGAAATATATATATATATATATATATATATATATATATATATATATATATATATATATATATATATATATATATATATAATGCATATATATATCATAATAATAATACTTTACACAGTTCTTTTTAGAATTAAATGAAATAATATTTGTAAAGTAGTTTGTAAACCTTAAAGTACTTATGTAAATGCTAACTAATCTATAAAGAGATTGCAAAGTTACTTTACTCTGGGGCGCACTGTATAGTTAGGGACCCTGACTTTCAATCTAAAGTAATGATAAGGAATTAAGAAATAAAAAAGTTAGTTACCAAAACCATATATTACTCTAGATTTTTAGAGGGGGTGGGAAGGTACTGAGGGCTAGATTAGCTGCAGAAGTCCTGAGATGTGACAAGACTTAAGGTGGCCTTTGAAAGAAAGATAGGACTTTTCAGAGTGAAAATATAGAAGATTCTCATAAGGGAAACTTTATGAAAGCTCTAATGTTTCCTTTTCTTTTCAGATGGAAAGAGGGCTGAGAAAAATCCGTCTCCCTCTAAAACAAGAAGAAGGGGAGGCCTCTTCTTTGCTAATCAGATGTAAGGATGATCTCAACTAAGGAGAACGAAACAACAGCTATAGTTTTATTTTATTTTTTCCAGTGACAGGTAAGATTCCCTTAGAATATGTAGTATACTATGGGGATGATGGAGGGTTGTAAGGGAGGATTGTGTTTTCTAATCTAAATCAGTTCTGGGATAAGTCCCCTTCTTTTTAACATTACAAGACCTAGACCAAGATAGTTAAAAAAAACCCCAAGACTTCAAAAAGAAGACTGTCAATTTTCTCAAGATTTCTTGGAGATGAATCAGCACTTTGATAATTTTTGTTATTATGAATCAAAGTACATGAATAGTTTTAATAGTAAATAAACAAAAAACTCAAGGACAAGATCATTCAAATAATATTACTTCCCAACCTTTCAGACAGCCATTTGGAGAAGGGTAATAGAAGTCTCACAGTGGCATTGAACGACTGGATCTCTATGAAGCATACCAAATGAACAAGCCATTATTCTGTCTGAAAACAAGCATTTAGTAAGCCCAGGTACTCTGGAAAGCCTAGTGCTTACTATTGTGGGAAATGTACATATGCATATATACACATATGTGCACATTTAAATATGAATATTTATGTGTATATGCATGTACATATAAATTTCCCTAAGTATGCATGTTTACATACATATATACATTCTCAAAATCCTACGCCAAACAGATAAATCCTCGAAACTTTTATAGTGGGTGGACATTCATAAACCAATTAGCTGTTTTATCATATCCAGATAATCTGTATTTGTCAACCATGTTGTTTACCAAGTAAAGTAAGCCAAGACTATACCACCTGTCTGATCACCACACAAATCCCATTGGTTTGATTCTGGTCATTTCACTGCATTATTTGATACAAGCTTTCCCGGTTTTCCTAAATCAATCTATTTCATCATTTTTTTAGGAGTACTAATATTCTATGATTTTCATATACCATAATTTGTCCAGGAGAAGAGTAGGAGTGACAATATCTCACATTTATATAGCAATTGAAAGTTTATAAATGTTTTCTTTTTTTCACAAAAATCCTGTAAACTACATCACACAAATACCATAGCCTCCATTTTACAGATAAGGAACTGAGGATCAGAGAGTTGACGTGATTTCCCTATGGTACCATGACTGTGATTTTTGGAGTCAGGATTTGAACTCAATTCTCCTGACTTCAAGTCCTGTACACTTTCCACTATACTATTTTGTGGAAAGAGTAAGAATAATGTGTGGCACTTGCTTTAATTCTACTTTGTTTCCTGAAGGATGAGGCTTTTAATACCATCAATATAAAACAACCATCTTCATGCTTCTCATCCATAAACAGTAGATATAATTAAATTTGCCAAAGGCATTTACTAAAGTATAGCAAAAATATCTGGCACAAACATTCCTTCTAAAAATCTAGAATATACTTTACTAAAGTACACACAGGTCAATGGGAACAGAGCACCATGGTAGCGAAGTACACATGTATGATTATGTGTGCTATGTGTGTGTATATATACATACAAATACACATATATGTTACATTTATACACACATATACATAGATATATACATATACACATATGACAAAGTACTAACTCACAACACCTAGCAATTTGTAGACAAAAAGTCCTTTCTGGGGTCCTTTGCTGGCGTCTTCTTTATGTCCTTTGAAGCTCTCCCCCTCTTCAGATGGCTATCATTTTTCCCATCCATTTGTCTTCAGTATGCTATTCTGCCCCTGACTGAATATGTTGTCTTCTTCTCAGATCCTAGTTGCATATACTATGTGCTAGTGCTCCATTCTCTCTGAAGAAATGGTCAGTGGGGTTAGAAGAGAGATAGTGAAATTTTCTTCTTTCCTTCAGTGATTGCATCCCTCAGGAGACTGGCTACAACTCAGAGTGCTTTGATGCTGGATTGACTTACCATTTGATTGATTTCAGTTTTTATATATCATATTTAAGTCTGATTTGTACATCCGATCACAAGATGTTTCCTAGGAGGTATCCCCTACATTTATCTAATGTCTAGAACTGTATAATCCTCTCAAAATGATAAATGATCTATTCATACATTATGGTGGAGTTGTAGAAGAATTCCTTAAGACCTAGTTTAACCTGTTGATGGAATGATTTATTTCAGATATCCAAATTTTTTGAGATTATATTAAATGAGATTGAGTTTCTCCAAGTAATTTTTGAGCTGAAAAAGAGGTTAGAAAATAGAAGAAGGTGAGGTAGAATGAATGAGTGTTGCTTATGGATTCAAGTCCCTTTTCTGACGTTGGACAAATCCTCAATTTCTTCTTCTGTGAAATAGGAAAAATAATATTTATCCTAAATACTCCATATTGTTATTATAAGAAAAACTTTACAACTAAAGTGTTATAGTTTGTCTGCCTGTCACAAGTCCCTCCCCACTCTTAGTCTATCCTCCTTTCAGCCACCAAAGTAATTTTCCAGAAGTGTTGACCTATGACACCCATTTACTCGGTAGTCTCCAGTAGCTCCCTATCTCCTCCAGGATCAGATATGAAATCCTCTGTTTGGAATCAAAGGTCTTCAAAATCTGGCCCACCTATACACCTTTCCAGTCTTCTTAAACCCTCTATCCCTTCTCCCCATATACTCTTTGATACAGTAACACCGACTTCCTTGGGGTTCCGTGAACGAAACATCCCATATCTCTTCTCTAGGCATTTTTTGACTGTCCACCATGCCTGGAACGTTCTTTCTGTCTCTGCCTCTTAACTTTCCTGGATTCCTTCAAATCCGAGCTAAATTTCATATTTCACAGGAAGCTTTTTTTCCTCAGACTCTCTTAATTTAATCCCTTCCCTCTGTTGAGGGTTTTCTGCATATCCTGTATATAGCCTGTTTGTACATATTTCTTTTTGTGTTGTCTCTCTCATGATATGATAAGCTTCTGAGGGCAAAGACTGTCTTTTGCATTTTTTTATCCCCTGTACTTAGAACAGCACCTAGCACATGGTAGATTTTTATTTTTTGACTGATTGATTTAACTATGGAAATAGTAACTGTCCCTAATATTATTTCTCCTTTACCATCCATTCTGATGTCATCAAAGAAGGAAACCTTGAGTTCTCAAAGATTACACTTCTAAATGGCAAGTTCTTCATTTCTTACCATGGTAGGGACAATTTTGCAGTTGACTGTTGTTCAAAGGCCAACCCATCTAAACAAATCTATAGTCACTCATCATCAATTTAACTGCTGTGAAAATAATTATGCTAGTTGAAACAACTGTAAGTGATAATGTCCTAAGATGTAGAAGAGATATGATCTACTTAGATGCACTGTATGTATACTTGTGAAATAACAGATTTTTTAAAAAAAGTGAAGTATTGAATTATTTTTTTTTTTACTTAATTCTGTCCTTTGACATATGGAGAAAATAGGACCAAAGGGATTCCCATATTTAATTTGAGGAAAAAAGAAACATTAGAATCTGGTCTTCTGACTCACCATACAGTTATTTTTGCTATACAAAACTACATTAAACACCTTTTTACTTATAGTTTGGCATGACAAATTGATCTTTTTTTCTACTTTTTAGACCACATTGATTTTTTTTTCAAGAAGACCATGGCATTGGGAAGTGAAAATTACTCACTAACATTTGTGTTTATTACAGATAGAAATACAAATCCTTGGATGATGCATCTCTGATGTACTGTCAGTACAAGAGGATCCTGAAAATTCAGTGCCCGGGGTCTACTCCCGGGCCTTCGCCTCTCCACTTACCGATCCCCGGTCTTCGGACGTCTCCGGCCCCTCTCCCGGTTGGGGGAGGGCAATAAACAGGCAGAGCACCCGAAAGGAGTTGCAGTCAGCAAGCTTTATTGCATTTCTTCCCCTTCTCCTTCTCCTTCTAAGCCCTTGTGATCATCCCCTTTTATTATCCCCTGTCTCCTCCCCCGTACCTCCCATGGGTGGGCGAGCTCCTCCCAAGTTCCTCCCCTCGGGTGGAGCCAGGCTGTTACCAGGGCCATCCCAGTACCCCACAAGGGGGCAGGTTCGGACCCTCAGGCGTCTCACGGTCCTCACGGGGGACCCCGGTCCAGAGCTGTCCCCCAACAATTCAGGAACAAATATTCCTTTGGGTATAGAGTGTCTCAGAAAGAATGTTATCAGAGAGGTTACATTCATTGAACCTGGGCAAGCCTCTTCTCTACAGGCTTTCATCCCAAGTCCAGATGGACCAACTCACATGAAAAAGAGATCAAAGGCAGAGAAACACATACAATACCTTAGAATCAAAGAAAACACAACTTCTTTGATGCTGGGATAGGGCAAGCAACCAGAAAAACAAATAAATGTACTCATAAGGGATATACCAAATAAGCCTGACTTCTAGATGTGTGCTGCCTTCATATATCTACCCTTCTCTTATCACCTTACTTGATCTACACACTCAAGTTCCCTGAAAACATGCAAAATTAATTCACTGGAATTGATGTAATGGGAAGACATTTGAGGAAAAGGACTGCATTTCTTATAGAACCCTGGTCCTTGGAGGTGAGTCCAGTTGAAATTTCTAGGGTTACAGTTCGTGGGACATCATACCTATTATGATATACTGTGCTTAAATAAGGAGGACAATGGAGACACCTAGGAGAAAGAAGCAAGAGAGTCATGTGACAGAGAGGGCAAAGGTGTCTGAGTTATGAAGCAGGCCAGAAATAGAGACATTGATTATTCTAGCAAGCAAGCTGCTGGATGCATTATGAGAACATGAACCATTAGAGCTGTTAAAACTTCCAGGTTCTTCTTATGATGTTTAGGAACCAAAAAGAATTGTGTCTGGGAGAAGAATGAAGTCTAAGAGCTCAATTAGCTCTAGGCCGATGAAACTTTGCCCTATTTTCCCCAGTTTGCAAGTAGAAACCAGGAGGGTAGAAGTGTGAGCATAGTCATTTGAGGAATGGGTACTGAAAATGTCTCCAATGTTTTGTTTCTCTTTCTGTTCTAATTAAATGATGTTGTTTGCATGGATATTGAGACCCAAGTTTGACTTTAGAGGTTACCAATTTCCTTTTGTGATGGAGGCTTAACCCAAGTCAGATAATTAATAGTGTTAATGAGATAATTCCCCCCCCCACTCCTCTTCCAAATACAAAATTAAATCAGTGTTTAGTGTAGTAGGTGCTCAGCGTTTACTGATTTATTGATTATTGATTGATTGAAATCCATGGATATGTATTGCTGTCTGGTAATCAAGTGAAACTGCGGAAAACTAAAGTCTCTTCCAACTCTAAAATTTTTACAGTTCTGTAAAAATTATAGAATCTGAATTGGAAGACCCCAGAAACCATGAAGTTCACTTTTACTAGAATTAGAATCAACTCTACAATATTCCTGAGAAGTGACCATGCCATCCTCCTTCAAGACCTCTGTTGAGACCTTTTGAGAGGAATGAAAAGTCTGGGCAATTAACAGTCAATTTATTAATTAGACTAACTGACAATAAATTGATGATTAGTAATTTCTCTCAGGTAACCCAAGAAAAAAATCATAGAGATCCCTGAATGCTTAAATACTTTTGGAAAAAAAGATGCCACTGACAAGTGAAAATGAACACTGACTGGTCAATAATTGATGGAGGGGTGGAAATATTAAAGTCTTCAGCTCCTCCTGCTGAGAACATGACTTGACCATGAGACTCAGGTGCTTCCAGTAAACTGAGCAAAGGAATGGATCACTACCTAAACACTACGGTCGATTTTCTCCTTCATGAGCTGAGTTCCCTTACACTGAAAATGAGGGGTGAAAAGTCATGGGGTCAAAGCCTTAGGGGTGGGATGAAATTAGATTAGATTCTATAGATCCCACTAAACAGAAGTAAGGTCCTCTAGTTGGGTGGGGTTGCCTAAAATCATAGAACATGCACCCCAAGGATTAAGCCAATCTCATATATCATCCTTGTCTTTCAGAGACTAGCCGAATGATCTATGAGGTCTGGTCCCTGAATAAGAAAATGGAAAGTAAAACTCTTAATCCTAATTTAATAATTCGTTATTAATACAAAAATAACCACTTCTGTCACTTTTTAGTGAGTGGATAGAAGTGTCCACCCATTCTCTCTCCTTCTCTCCCTCTCCCTCCCTCCCTCCCTCCCTCTCCCTCTCCCTCTCCCTCTCCCTTTCCCTCTCTCTCTCTCTCTCTTTCTCTCTCTCTCTCTCTCTCTCTCTCTCTCTCTCTCTCTCTCTCTCTCTCCATATGCATACAAACATATGTACACATATCGATGTCTATCTATGCTTTTATTTACATTAAGTGTAAATATGCCTCTCAAACTTACTTTGCATCTACCTTTCAGGTTTATGGAGAATGACTTTAAGGCCACTGGTATGTGTAGTTGAGGTGGGATGATCTACCTTTCACTACTACTGACTCATTTTCCTTATTCATTCCCATCCACAGTTCTCAGGTGTGGTAGGAATATAACTAATGCCTACGACCATGCAACTTAAGCTCATTCTTCCTTAAAAAGTATTAAAACTATTCTCCAACTCTTAGCTCAGGAAACTAGAAGTTCAGGCTATCAACATAGTTTCCTGATCTTCTGGGTGAAAAGCAGTCATTAGACTCTCCAGGAGCTCTCTCAGATTGTTGGCAAGTAGATTGTATTGGGGAACTGAAGCAAGGGAGCTTTGTTTGTTTGAATTAACTCTCGGTATCTTTATTATATTCTTGTTGGGTATTCATTCCAGTATTGAACCTAAATAATGAGGGGACTGGCCTGAGACAATCCTAATTCAGAACAACTGGCATAATCTTTCAAGACTAGAATGTAATGAGCATGTTGTAATTGGAGAATGGCCACTGCAGAAGGTGACTAATTCATCCTTCAGGACTCAGTATTTTTGGTGCTGCTTCTAAAAACAGGAGTAGCTTACTGTGAGGCCTCTTCCCTTTTTTCCCCATTCCTGGAAGATTAGAAAGAAAACTGTCTGTAGCCCACTCCTCAAAAGGTGACCAATGTGAATACTTCCTTCATCTTTAAGAGCAACTGTAGTAAGCTGTATTTTAGACTCTTAGGTTGTTTTGGTTCTTCCAAGCCTAGTAATTTCAGCCTTCTACTAGTTCTGCTAGGGAATTTACTCAGAACTAAGTATACCTTCAAAGTATCCTAGCTGGCAGGATGGAATTGAGAGGGGTCATATTTGAAAAATACATTATCTTCTCATTACAAAAGGACAGATTTAAAGAAAAAGTTGCAACCAATCTTTTCTGTCACTGGATTCTATTTTTATTTGTAACACATCATCATTCAGTTACCTTTGTGGAGGTCAAAAAAAGAAAACCACTCCCAGATTTGAGGCCTCATATATAAGTAAACTGGATGTGAAATTTGTTTCTGAAATGACAATGCAGTTGAATTAGCAGTTTTCAGTCATGTAATTATATATGGACATAGTAATTGTAAGGCAGCAGGAGAGACCCCAACAATGAAAGAATTCAAATCAAGGCAGATTGCTGAAATTTAGGATTCCCAAATAACTGTACTGAAGAAACATTATTTAGTTGTTTAGCTTTTTTTGTATTTGAAATTTGAAAGGCCAACCACAATTTTACCATATGGATTTCATTGTATTGATGGAGGAAATTCAAAGGAAAAATTCTTCCCCTGAGCCGAGATATATTTCTGAAATTGGGGATATGAATATATGGGTCAATATTATTTAATTAACTGATGATAGGCAGAGGTGCCACATAAGTTTAAAACATTACATTCGCACCCCTGAACTGTGAACTGTGAAATATAATTCTCTAATTCTCTGGAGCTTTCAATGAGTAGTGCAGAACTCCCAAAGAGTGCAGAACTCAGGACTCAGGAATATTTCCCCAACCATAGGAAAATGCTTACTGCTTACAGATGGGAAATAGAATGCATTTATTGACCTAGAAGAATCTGACTTTATTGCTTTTTGTGTTATTTTATTCCACAGCATGACAGCTATGGGAGTATGAAATTAAGTCTATCATGGTAGGGGAGAGTCAGGTCCCAGTATTGTTGATGCAGTAGTCCTCAGGTCTACTGAAATGCTGTGTCCCAATATAGTGCAGAAAAGTGCAGGTCCTAATAGTGGCAGCTCTCCTATTCTAGCACAGAGAGTAGCAGTTGACCTTAGGAGGTAGTAAGTAGAGATGAATGCCCCATTGGCAGTGCCCTAGTTGGTAGAAGGTATGGGCCCCAGAAACAGAGGACATCAGTGGGTAAAAGACTGGATGTCAGCTCCAGGGCAGAGGACTTTTGGCAGTGGGTAAAGACATGGGTTACAGAGGCAGCAGAGAGCAATGAGGAGTGGGCAGAAATGTAGATAGAGTAGTAGATGGAGAGTAGTAGATGGAGATGCCACTGAAAGAGGATCACTACAGGCAGTGATCACAGATTTGGACCCTAGAAGAAGCAGATAGTAGAAGGAAGTGCATACAAATATGGGCTCAAATGGAAGTTGTCAGTGACAGATAACAGATGTAGATGTGAGCCTAGTGGCATTGGGTGGCAGATCAACCCCCAGAAGCAATGACAATTTAATGTCAGAAGAGCGGGCACAAGCATATGCAGTGACAGAGACAGGGCCAGTGTAGGCCGTGATTATAATGAATAAAATATTGAATGGCTCCTTCACAGTGCAGTTAATGGAATATCTAGTCATTATTGTACAAGCTCTTACCACAGAAAGGGCTTGTTGAGAGAGATTTTGCTTTCTGCAAACAAAGGGAGGAGAACCAGCTCAAACATAAGAAAAGGAGCTCCCAGAGAAGAAAAAAGTTCTGATTGGTAGCCCAGTGTGGGTTGTGGTATAAGTTGTTTTTTGTCTTTCCTTTTCTCTAATGATTACTGTCTAGGGCAAAAGGCTCATAATCATTGTTATAGCCTTGATATTCCTGGGGCTGCTCCAATATATAGTCAAATGTTAAAATACCCACTCTGTGACCTGCAAAATATTGGTATTACTCTCCACATGGACTTGATTGTTTAGGTTTACAACTCTATCCATCCTGGGATTCTGTGAGAGTTAGTCACTCCTTTAGGGAACTATTATATTTTTTGTTTTTACTATATTTTTGCTTTATTTTCAAATTCCTCCTTTATTGCTTCCTATTATCAGGCTTCTTTAATCCTGGAAGTGAAATTTGGCCAGCTGAATCATCTTAAAGTGTCCTTTTTGAATATCCTTCTCCTAGAAATAGGTTGTTAAATATTGACTAACCTTTGAGTATCTCATTTTGTTCTAGTATTGAGCTTCAACTTAGTCAGGGCTTGACACAGTCCCACCTCAAACCTCAATTGCCTCATGTGCTAATTGGTTAATATATTCTGATATTTCCACGTTAATTTCTAACATTTCAGTATCTATATCATTGATAAATTAATTCTGAGCTCCCACTTCAGTTTATTAAGTTGAAAAATACTCTTTTCCCCCAAAGCATTTGCTCATCTTTCTTTCTCTGTCAAACCTCTTAAGCTCCTAGTCTTGAATAAATGTCAAGGTTACCAACAATACTATCTGTTGACACTGTAATAACCAGTAAAAGGAAGACAAAATAATTATTTTAGTATGTCAGCTGTGAGAGAGCTCACAACAAAAGTCACCTTTAACCATCCCTAAAAAATGCTGAATTTTCCTCATTTCAGAAAACATAGTATCACTATTCAATTTTCTTAGGAAACCAGTAAAAGTCCTTTATTAATAATTCTCTTCATGTTTCTTCACAAGGGTTTAAGTTTAAATTTAAATCTCTTAGTCCCTTTTCTTTGTCATCTCTTCACCCATCATGTTTTACTGTCTCTCCAGAGTGACAGTAAACTCCCAATTCCCTCACAGACTCCTTAAAGAATGACAGTTAAACTGTCATTCCAAGATTCCATACACCCTTAAAGAAATAGCAACTGTCTCTACAGCCTCTATGGGAAAGGCTATTAAAGCTAGTGCTACATGTGGATATTATGACCATCTTGTACTAGGTGATATTTTGACAGGTTCAAAATTTCCGTCTTCCAAGTTTGTAAAAGCAATCTCAATATAATATACATAAGTGCTTGGAGATCCCCTAATAAAAGACTCTCCAAATCTGAATAGTGAAGATATGAAATTCATGAAATCTGTTGTTACTCTGAAAATTCTACAGGCAAACAGTATTTGTATTGCAAATAAACTATTTTTATCTATTTTCTCAGCAGTAGATTGCTTCTTTCAAAATTCACAATTATAACCCCACAGTCCTTACTTCTTTATTAGCTTATTATAATTTCCAGTAATCAATTAGTAATTACACAGTAAAGAGATAAAATTGTCTGTTTCATCACTGTGTAAGATTATTGCATTTCTCTATTATCAACTTGGTATGATCTCTAGCAATGGAAAAGAACATTACCATGCTACTTCCTCCATGAATCTTTTCTGACCAGCTGACTTCAGAGTGTGACCTCCTCTCTCTGAAATCCTACCCCTTGTGGTTCTTGCAATTTCTCATTTATATCTTTATGCTTTTTATATTCAAATATGCCTCATACATTTCTTGAGAGCAGGTGCTATGTCTTGTACTTGCTTCAATATTTCGCAGAGCCTTCTCTGTAGGAACTACTCAGAAAGTATTCATCAGCTGCTTGATTGTTGCATAACCACTGCCATTTATCTGGCCTCTGTAGGTGATTCCTATTTAGTGATTCAAGCATCATGTGAGTTTCACAATAGGAATTCCCTAAGTTTAAGCCTTAGAGGGCAACTTTCTTGATCATCATAACTTAACAATCTCTCCCTGCTCTGAACATCTAAAGCACTTTGCTCATGTCTCTCTTACTGTGCTTCTGACATATTGCCTTGAAGATCCAGGACATCAACAGAAACCTAGAGTGCAAATAAGAGAGAAAGTAAATATCAATGAAGGACATCTTTTAGCATTAATATTCATAAATTACTATATTTAATATCAGAAGACTGTGCTTTCCATAGAATAGAGGTATTTAATGTCCTAATAAGTTTTCATATATGCACAGGATCATAAGCTTAGAGCAAGAAGGAACCTTAGTAGTTATCTAGTCTTTTATATAGATAAAGAATCAGAGACTCAGACAGAAGAAGAAACTTGACTGAGATCACAATGGCAGTAAGTGACATAGTCCTTTGATTTGATTTCAAATTCAGTTCCAAAATGCAGTGAAAGGTCACAGGACCTTGGGGACAACAAAGCAAAGAAGCCACATTTTACAACTTCCTTGAATTACTCATTTGTAACTTTCTTGAAAGTAGGGATTTTTCCCCTTACTCATCATTTAATCTTCTAACACCTAACATGGGGTAAGTGTTCAACACCTTTCTAAAAGAATGAAAGGAAGAGAAAAAAAAAAAGAAAAGGGGAAGGAAGCTGACTTTTCTTTATTTTTATTAAAATTTCAGATCTAAATGTAATGAATCACAAATTATTTAATATAAACAAACTGTCAGCCTGAACTAACACACACATATATAAAAAAAAGTAGAAATGTCATAGCTGGAAAATACAGCTAGGTGAAGTAAACAATGGAAGATTATAAACCCACATGAAAAAGTTCTTAGATAAAATTACAGATGACACAGCTGAAGCTCAGAGCGGCTAAAGAGACTTGGCCAGAATTTGGTTAGAGAAAATATGAAAGTGTCCCACTTCTTCCCAGCAAGAAATTGAGCATGGTTTCTACATCAAATCCAATTTAATTCAATGAAAGTGAAGATTATTTTCATTTGTGCCTGACTTTGGAAAACATAAAAGGAAAACAAAATTCAGTGCTAGAAGGTAACCAGGAAGATAGCTACTGTCATGTTCTCATTTGACAGGTGGCTCAGAGACCTGAAGTAATATACCCAAGTTTATAACATGAGTTAGTTATTAGGAAATCTTGGATTAGACCTTAGCTTTTCTAACTTCCAGGTTAATGGATTTTTATTAACCCCCCACACACTGTTCTTCACTAGACCATGAAAGATTGTTCTGACATATATCTTAAATACCTTAAGTCAGGGGTTCATCTTTTTTTACAAAGATGTTTTAGTCCTTTGGGCATGCTAGTTAAACCTGTGGACCTCTTCTCAAAATGATATTTTAATGCATTTAATAAAACACATATGACTATAAAGGAAAATATTTCTATTGAAACACAGTTATCATATTTTTAATTGATCTGCAGACCTCAGGTTAAGAACTGTTGAAAATCATTTATCTAGGGGAGATAAAAGGAAAAGTTAGTTAAAATTCCACCCGTTCTACTCCTCCAACCTTGCCCTTTCTGAGAATTTTTCTACTCCGTTTTTGATTACTGCATTTCTAACACTGGATTAAAAAAAATACGAGCCATTCAAATGATGAAAAACTAACTTTCAACTCTGGATTCCAGTCAGGGAGACATTTTCAGACACATTCTCAATCTGTCTGTCTCTGTCTTTCTCTCTGTCCCTGTGTCTTTGCTTCCATCTGTCCATTTTCTGTCTCTCTCTCTCCATCTCTCTGCTACATTCCACATGTCTTTTAACTTGATTCTCTTATGAGCAGACATATCCAATAGGTGAGAATTTAAGAGGTTCTGGTCGACCACAAATAAATCACTCTCTAAAACTTGGCTATAGTGTGTTTTATCAAATAGAAGTTATATTCTTGACAAAATGATGGGGCATCCCAAACATGAATTTTTAACCTATTGCTCAGAACTAAAGTTGCAGATTTATGGTGACCAGGTTCAATCATAGGGACTTCTTAGTAGTTTTTACTCTTTTGAGCTCTTGTTCACTTCTAGCATTTCCAATAGGAAAACTAGAATTTACTATGTGTCTATATTTATTTTATGCGTTATAGATCAACAGTAAAGGGGAAAAGGTCTTCATATCCCATGCAATAACTCAGGTTAAAAAAAGATCAAATAAAAGACAGTCTGTACTTAACATGACCAAAAAAAGCCTTAAAAAAGTTCAGACAATTCTCCTTCCCTCTTCAGGGAGTTTCTCTGCCCCCAAATAATTATTACATAGTCCTCAATACCACATTACACCTATCAGATTGGCTAATATGACAAAACAGGAAGATGATAAATGTTGGAGAAGATATGGGAGAGTTGGAAGACTAATTCATTGTTGGTGGAGATGTGAGCTGATCCAATCATTCTGGAGATCAATTTGGAACTATGCCCAAGGAGCTACAAAAATATACATGCCCTTTGATCCAGAAATATTATTTCTAGGATTTTTAGATATATATCTAGGATATGTATCCCAAAGAGATCATAAAATAGGAAAAGGTCCCATACATATAAAAATATTTATAGCAGCTCTCTTTGTGGTGTTCAATAACTAGAAATAGAGGATGCCCATCAACTGGGGAATAGTTGAACAAGTTGTAGTATATTAATGTAATAGAATACTATTGTGCTATAAGAACTGATGAACAAGAAGACTTCAGAAAGGCCTGGAAAGACTTGTATGAACTGATGCTGAGTGAAATGAGCAGAACCAGGAGACCATTGTACACAGTAACAGCCACAATGAGAGAGGACTGTTTCTGATAAATAGCCCTCCACAGCAATGCAAGGACATAAAATGTTCCCAAAGGGATCTTGAGGCAAAATGCCATCCACATCCAGAGAAAGAACTATGGAATTGGAATGCAGACTATTTTCTCTTGCGTTATGTTTTTTTTTCTTTCTTTTCTCATGGTTTCTCCCATTCATTTTAATTCTTCTATGCAACATGACTAATGTGAAAATGTGTTTAATAAGATTGTACATGTAGAACCCCTTTAAGATTGCATGCCATTTCGAGGAGGGAGGGGAGAGGAAGGGGGAGAAAGATTTCAAAAAACAAGCTAAAAAAAGTATGAGATGAAGGAGCCTGATAGTTCTCATTACAGTCAGAGTCCCTGAAGACTGTCAGTTGGATCTTACATGAGTCCAGATAAGACAGTAGTGATTGTTATATACACACACATTATATAGTCCTCACGACTTCCAATACTGTCTTGGCATCATTTAAATGTCACTTCAAATGCAAATTGCATGAAGTACTTTGAGAATCCTCCCCTATCCTTACATGTTTCCAGTGCTATGGAAGGGAGTGCTCTGATTGTAGTGTGTCTTTCTCCCTCAAAGATTTTGATTCCAGTTCTATACAGGTCTTCATGAACTTCTCTACTGGGCCCAGGAGCTGTGCATTTCAGAAAGTTGATTTTGACCAGGATTTCTAGTGCTAGGTCCAGTGATTCTTCATTTGGATCCAAGAAGTCCTCTGCCACCCTGTTATGACTCTGCTGTTCCATGAATGCTAGTTTCATCTTCTGTAGTGTCAGATGTATCAGAAACTTGTCACTTGCTACTTCTTCCATTTGCTACCATCTCTAGGGTCAGGCGTGTCCCTGAAAGGACCTTAATGTTTCTCAAGCTTTTTGTTCCTACAAGAAGGGTTCAAGAGGGATTAATAGTCTGTTATAAGGAGAAAGTGAGGTTGGTTATCTTGCACAGCCCTCCCTCACTCAAAAAAAGTCAAGTGCAAGTCATATGATCATTTTTCTGATGTCATGGTCTTCTTCACAAACGCAAGAGGAACACAACAAGTAGTCTCTTCCTAGGGATATATAACTTACTGCACCAAATTATGTTGTGAGTCAACTAGACAATTTCATTCCTATTTACCAATATGGAGGAATGAACAATTCTTGCCTCATGTCAAGCATAAAAATATGGCTTTGCCACGAATATTCTGATTCTTCTTAATCTACATGTTATAGTGGAATGACTTCTGAATTCGAATTTGGAAAACTTAGATGAAAATCCCTACTCTGAGTTTAACTATGTGATCTTGGACTAGTTAACTATCATGCAATAAGAAACACTCTTTGGCCAAACAAACTAGAACAATGCCCATTTCTCTTTCCACTGAGGGTACTGTCTTATCTGGATTCATGCAAGACCCTACTGACAGTCCTCAGGGACTCTGACTGTAATGAGTAGGACCAGGCTCCCTCTTCTCATACTTTTTAGCTTATTGCACTCTATACAGAACTACGGGAGAGATTTATTTATATTCTAGGTATTGGCTCCTGTCTAAGATCTCCCAAAAAGGAGAGATAAGGAAGCATTAGATGTACTATTTAGACCAGATATTGGGATGTGTTTGTTTCAGAAAGAAATTACAAAAACTAAGAGTGTTCACTGACAAGAAATCAATAACTACTAATTAATAGACTACTGTTACAATCACATATAAGGATAAATTATAATATTAGAAAGAAAAGCAGTGTTTATAGGACACCTTCATAAACATTTTGCAGTTCACTCTGGCTTTGCCCTGACTCTCGTTTACCAAATCATTATGACAAACCAGGTAAAGTATTTAGTTCATCCTCCTATCAGTGATCACCTTCCCCAAGAAGAGTTGGTATAGCTATAGGGGATTCATTCCTCTTCCACCAGTCTACTCTGGCCAAGGGATCTAGGATCTCTAAGCCTCTCAGATTTATAAGGTCACCTCCAAATATGGACATGTGAATCTTGGAATTAATATTTATTTATCTAATATCATGAAATAATAAATCACAATGACGCAAATCCAGACTTATGTAAACAGAATATAGGTTTTAGCTTCCATGTGCTCATGGCCATGGCAGCCACACTGAGGGACTGCAAAAAGTGCCCTTCTCTCCATCCCAAAACATCCCTGTAGCTCAGAAGGGATGAAAGAGGAAATGAGACAGTTCTTCTCTTTTTAAAGTCTACTGAGTCATGTGATCTCACTCAACAGCTAATGGGGAGATTACTTCATCATGTCAGTGTACACAAGTCCTTCATCACTTTCACATGAATAGCAAAACCAGGAAGGGAAGCTTTTCTCATGTCATGATCAGTCCTTAGCTATACTTAATTTCTCTGAGTCTTATACTTTCATCTACAAAATGAGAGGTTGGGCTGCATTTTCATTTTTTTTACTAAATCTTACTGCTTTGAGTTTCTCCTCTCCTCTCCTCTCCCATTTCTCTCCCCTCTCCTCTTCCTACTGAGACACAATTCCCACCATCACCCTATGTGCCATTACCTATGATTCCAAGTAATTTTGAAATTTAATCAAGTAGGTTTCTTTTGGAGCATGTAAATGTACTGCTTCAGTGTGTAAATGTGCACACAAAGCAGCTTAGTCTTGTCTCAGTACATTTGGATAACTCCTGTTAATGTCAAGGAGAGAATGTAAAGTTTTCAAATCCAGGGCTTGCACAAATACTACCTTTGCACATAAACGTTATTAGTGACATGATGAGATGTGTTCTCATCAGCTTCTGTGACTAAGTTGACACAAAATGCATCCGTTCCTTTAAATATCATAACTATACATGGTCTGCATATAAAATAAAATCTCATAGCAATATATCTGTCTTCGTTCTCCAGGATAAATTCCTATGGTGTAGAAATATCGAAGTACTGCTGATGCTTTCTTTGGTGTTATTTGGTGATTCTTTAAAGAAATGTACACACTTGAACTTTAAGGCATTATCTATATAGTAGTTATCCATTTTCACACAAGAAACATTTCTTTCTTTCCTTCCTTCTTTCCTTCCTTCTTTCCTTTCTTCGTCCTTTCTTTCTTCCTTTCTTTTTTCTCTCTCTTCCTTTCTTTTTTCTTTCTTTCTTCCTTTCTTCTTTCTTCCTTTCTTTCATTCTTTCTTTTTCCTTCCTTCCTTCCTTCCATTCTCTTTCCTTCCTTCCTTCCTTCCTTCCTTCCTTCCTTCCTTCCTTCCTTCCTTCCTTCCTTCCTTCCTTCCTTCCTTCCTTCCTTCCTTCCTTCCTTCCCTCCTTTCTTTCTTTTGCAGTGAAATCCTATAGGAAACCAGTTTCCTCAGTCTAATTCCATAGAAAAATCTTCCTTCATAAAGAATGTTCTCTGAGGTATAGCTATGAAACATGGCTCTCTTTTTCTAATCTGCTGAAATACTGTATGGCAATGTAGAAGAATTGAAATGCCCTATTGAAACTCTGGAAGACTTTTCCTTAAAAGCTGTTCAGTTATTCAGTCATGTTTGACTATTTGTGACCCCATGACCATAGCACACCATGCCCTTCTATCCTCCACTATCTCTTGAAGTCTGTCCTAGTTCACTATCATTGTTTCCATGATACTATATATCCTTTGTATCCTCTGTTGTCCCCTTTTCCTTTGGCTTTCAATCTTTCACAATAACAGGGTCTTTTCCAGTGAATACTGTTTTCTCACTATATAGTCAACATATTTAAGCTTCAGCTTCAGTATTTGACCTTCTAGTGAATAATTTGAATTAATTTCTTTAAATATTGACTGACTTGATCTCCTTGCTGTCCAAGGGACTCTCAAAAACCTTCCCCAGTACCATAATTTGAAAGCATCAATTCTGGGCACTCAGCTTTTCTTATAGTCCAACTCTCACAGCCATATGCTGCTACTGGAAAGACCATAGCTTTGACTATATAGACCTTTGTTGGCAAGATGATGTATCTGCTTTTTAGTATTCTGTCCAGGTGCCATAGCTTTCCTTCCAAGGAGTAAGTGTCTTAATTTCAGAGTTGCAGTCACCATCCACAGTTATTTTTCAGCCCATGAATATAAGATCTGACACTGCTTCCCTTTCTTTTCCCTCTACCTACAAGAAAGTGATAAAGTCAGTTGCCAGGATCTTTCTTTATTTCTTTTTTGATGTTAAACTTCAGTTCACTTTTTACACTCTCCTCTTTAACCTCATCAAGAGGCTTCTTAATTTTTCTTCACTCTCTGGATCAGAGTGATATCATCTGCATAGGAAGGTAGGGGTATTCAGGGAAGATAAGTACCTCTGGTATGAGGGCTGCTGAGCCCTTTTCAGAGTTACTTTTCACCTTTGGTGTCCACCTGATTTACCCAACTCTCACCTGTGGCTCCAAGAATGTAGAATTCACAATGCTACACTATGGTAAGCTATTTTGGCAGATGGGCTAAATCTTGTTGAGTATAACTGAGGGGTTGCAAATCTATCGATGAGTTACTGATGGTAATGGAGCATCTACCTCAATCATATGAAGACTTCCCCTGGTGGAATGGGCAATTTGTTCCAATGACCATTTTTACCTACCTTGAAGTCCTATGGCAACAGGCAAGTGATAAACAGTAGAGCTGATACACTAGGAACTGTATTCACAACTCTATATACAAGAAGCCCAGGCCATAGGGTTATCTTTTCACTGAACTGCAGCAGCTGTGTGATTTGGCAGCTCCCTTGGCATCTGAGTAGCCTTTCTTAAGGACCACACTGTTTACTTTCTGGCATGAGGAAAGGGTTAGAAAACATGCCCTGAAACCAACCTTGGCCTGGTTATTGCAAAAGACAAGAATCCCACTCCATGCTCAAAATGACATACATACATACATACATGATGAGGTTGATGCATGCATTTCTGGAGCTAACTCAGTGTTTGAGGGGCACCAAAGGAAAATGTGGTAGAGAAGAAGTAATAGATTGCCTATGAAACTGAAGGTCTACAGAGTCATTGTGTTGACCTCTTTGATATGCCAGTGAAACTTGGACAGTATACCAGCACCATGGCAGGAAACTGAATCACTTCCATTTGAATTATCTTAGGAAGATTCTGAAGATCACCTTATAAGATAAAGTATCAGAAACTGAAATTCTTTCTCAAACTGAACTTCCAAGCATTCAACTCTACTGCAGAGAGTGCAACTCCAATGGGCTGGCCATGTTGTTCAAAAGCCAAACATACATTTGTCCAAAAGACTATTTTATTGAGAACTAACACAAAGCAAGTCCTCATATGGTGGACAGAAGCAGCAATACAAGGACACTCTCAAAGTCCCTCTCGAGAACTTTGGAATGGATTGTGACAGATGGAAAGTGCTGACACAGGACCACCTGAAGTGGCATGCCCATATCAGTGAAGGCTCTATACTCTATGAGTGAAGCAGAATTGTAGTATCTCAAAAGAAATGTGAAATGCATTTAGAGATATTTACTCTACAAATGTACACACAGACTATTTGTATCCCAGTTGTCTTAGAGCATTCTGAGCTCATATTAGTCTGATCAGCCACAGGTGGACATATTGTACCTTGATCCCCACTTAGTGATATAATTTTGTTCCTCTTTGAGAATAAAGAAGAAGAACCAACCATCATCTGCATATCTAAGATTATAGATATTTCTATTAGTAAAATTTATTCTAGCTTTTGATTTATCCAGACTCATATTTCACATGATGTATTCTGCATATAAATTAAGTAAGTGACAACATGTAGCCTTGTTGTACTCCTTAAACCAATCAGTTTTTCCATGTCTGGTTCTAACTGATGCTTCCTGAAAAAAATTAGATCTAATAAAAGAAACAAAATACAGGTATATATTAAAAACAGCAAGCACAACAAATTAATTACAGTTCACAAACTAGATATTAGAGGAAAATGAAGTCTACATTAAATGCATAGAACTGAACATAGACATAGAACTGAAAATGACTATTGAGATCATCTAGTCTAAACCCTTAAATTATATGTAGATATAGATAGATACATATATTTGTATATATATAATATACATACACATATACATTCATATACAATATACATATGTATATATATATATACATACTTATGCACAAATACAAATTTATAGCACATAGATAATATACAATTGTAATATATTACTATGTAACATAAGTAAATACATATATGTGGGTATATATATATACATATATATATACATATATATGTGTGTGTGTGCCTTTGTCATTATACACATTCTAAAAGTCCTATCTCTCTCTGAATGCTCTTTTGAAACAATGAAAAACAACAAAAAATTGAAAACATAAAATGAGAAGACCTTATAAAGTTTACAGCCCCCCATCATGGTAATCTGCTGTCTCCCTGGTTTAAGGCAATAATTATATTTCATTATTTATTCTCTAGGGTCTTCATTGTTTTTTCAGTTACTTTTAGTCCAAGTTTCTCCTGGTGCTCTTTTTATTTACATTGGTCAACTCATCTTATATAATGCTCTATCACTCTCGTGTATTTCACTTTGAATGATTTTATATACATATTTCTTTGAAGTTCTCATATTTGTTATTTCTTATTACAAATAATATAATGCCTTCACAAATCATTTTTCCCCACCGTCACCCAATTGATGGGCACTTTATTTCTAGTTCTCTGCTCCCTCAAAGATTGCTGCTGTAAATATTTAGGTATATACTGGACTTTTTTATGTCCTCAGGCTCTTTGGGTACATCCCAAGGAATGGAATTGTTGGTTCAAAGGATATAGAAAATACATTTATATTTGTCAGATATTTCAATACTAATTTCTAGAACAATTCAAACTCCACTTATAATGTGTTACTGTGTCTGCCTTTTCATAGGCCTTCTAACATTGCATTGCCTATTTCTTTTCTTTTTGTGGGGGAGTATCTTTAACAATCTTCTGGGATGTGAGATTTGAACATGTTTTCATGTGGAGTCATAGTTTAAAGTTATTTCTTGAAATCATTCATATAGTTTGACTACATTTATCAGGTGAATGGTTCTTTATCTTATGTAATTCTAGTATGTACTTTGTATATCAGGCTTTTATCAGTTATGTTTGATATTAATATTTTTTCCACTTAATAGTTACTCTTCTTTTTATATCTTAATTTATTTTCTTTCTGAAAAAACATTTTTTATTACCCAATCCAGGTCTCTGTTGTTATTTTTGCAGTTTCCTCTACACTTGTCTGGTTTAATCAATCAATCAATAAACATTTGTTGACTATCTACTAGGTATCAGGCCCTGTGCTAATTGCTAGGGATGAAGGAATTAGGGAGAAAAGAAATGTTTTGTTCCACACATTTTGAGATCAAGATATCTACCAGAAATCTTTTTCAAAATGCCTGAATTGCAGTTGGAGATATGCTGTTATAAGTCAACAGAGAGTTTAGGACATGATAGGTAGTTTTGAGAGTCATCAGCAGAGATGGTAATTAATTTCACCAAATTAAGTAGTATAGAGGGATAAGACAAGAGGACCCAAGACAGAATCCTAAGAATACCTCTAGTTACAGAGCATGATGTGGATGAAGATCTAGCAAAAAAAAAAAAATACTGTAACGGATTGTTCAGTCAGTAGGAGGATAACCAGGAGGGAATGGGTTCCCAAAACACAAAGAAAAGATAATATAAAGGAGGACAGAGTAATCAACAGTGTCATTGATTGCAGAGAGGACAGGGAGAATGATGACTGAGAAAAGGCCATTGGGTTTGGCAGCTGAGGTTATCATTAACTTTGGAAAGAGCAGTCGGGAATGATAAGGTAAGAAAGTGGATTATAAGGAATTAAGAAGACAAAGAGTGAGAGGAGAGAAATGGAGGAATCTATTGTAGTTTTGCTTACTTTTGAAGAGTTTAGATGTAAAAAGAAGAATAGCAGGGATGGGAGGATTAGATGAGGTATTCTTCAGGATGGGGGAGGCATGGTTATGTTGTAGTCCAGAAGACATAATTAAGTAGACAAGAAGAGACTGAAAATTAATGATATTGTATGGATGACCGAAGGGGCAAATTATTAGAGGAGATAGGAAAAAATGGATCTCTTAGATACATGAGGATTTAGCCTTGATAAGGACTCCTCATTCTATAAGATAAGAATGAAAGCAGAAATTGTGGAAGAAGGCATCTGAGGGATGAAAGATAAGGGAAAGGGGAAGAGGGAGTTCATAGTGAATGATGCTAATTTTTTTTCTATAAAATCTGAGGTAAAGTTCTCAGCTGAGAAGCTGAGGGAAAGGGGAGCCATGGAAGATTTAAGTAAAGATGAAAAGTTTTGAAATGCTTCTGTGGAGATTGAGATAGTAACTTGATTATGGAGGTATAGTTGTATTGCTTAGCAGTAAGAACCCAAATGAGATTGTGTAACAAATGTGTATTAGACCAAGTAAGACCATTGGGTGTTTTTCTCCACTTTTGTTCAGTATCATACTTATAGGAGCAAAGGAAATAGCACAAGCTGAGGTTTAGCAGAGAAAATTTGGTGATATCATCAAAGAGGACATATTTAAAAGAGGAGAATAATATAGAATGAATTGGTTCATCAAGAGGTCAAGATGGCTAGTGCAGGGAGTAAGACCTAGGAGAGAATTGATGGGTAGAGGAGTTAGGGATCATAGTGAAGATGGAAAATAGAATTTTGTAAGGGAAGGTAGACAGGAAAGTGAAAAGCCAATAGATTATAGTCAGATGGGGGATTTTGGAATTTCTGAAAGTGAAGGTAAGACACTTATTGGTGATGGCAAGATCAAGAGAATGACAATTTTTGTGTGAGACTGAAGTATGGTAGAATAATTGTTCAACTGAGGTAAGTAGATTGAAGAACAGAGAAGTTAGGGTGTTTGAAGGACAGTCAATACATAGGTTTTCTATATATGTATATATATGTACACATGTATTTATACTATACACTCATACGTATACATGTCTGTGTATATATATGTATGTATAAATGTATATACATATGCAATGCATATACATATATACACACATGTGCGTGTGTATACATGCACATGTACATATATGAACACATATATCTATATGTGTATCTATATGTGTGTATGTATATGTGTGTTTGTCTGTGTCCCTAGGGCAAGAGTTGGAAAAGAGATTAAACGCTAGTTAAAAAATAGTTCAGAATTCTCTCCTGGGAATAATTGTCAGGTTTATGTATTACTACCTTTATCTCTTTAAAAAAATAATTTGAACTTTTAGATTAAAATTTATTGTGCTATAATGGAACAAAATACCCATGACTTCATTTTTAAAATGAAAAAACTGAGGTCTAAAGATGTTGAATGAGAAAGTTAAAATGGCTACATGTGAAGCCTCAAAAAAAATGTGAGTTCCTCTCAGGACCAAAAGGAACACCTGAAAGAGCTCAGAAGAGATTTGAAAAATCAAGTAACGACAGAAGAAAAATTGAAAAAGAAATATTGCAAGAGAATCATGAAAAATATCGACACCTTGGTAAAGGAAGCAAGAAATTAAATGATGTTAAAAAATTACTGAAGAAAACAACTGCTTAAAAATGAAATTGATCAAATGGAAGAGGAGATACGAAAATTCACTGAAGAAAACAACTCCTTAAGAAGTATAGATATTAAATGACTTTTCTATGATCTGAGAGTTAATAGTGGTAGTGACCATTTTCATATGCTTTGACTTTGAAGACAACATTATTTTCCTCAAATCATGTTACTTTTTTTCTGCAATATAGAGACTTGTGATCAGTGAAAACTCAAATAAATTTTTTATTACTTGTAAAATTTTAAATATTTAAAAAAACACTAATTTAGTGAAACTTTTATTTTCAATCAGTTTCTGTTTTTCCTATGAACACTTTCTGCATTATTATTAGCACACACTCATCTACTTCTTTTTTTTCAATTTTTTGAAAATTTTATGTTTTCAATTACATGTAAAAATTTTTTAATATTCTTTTAAAGAAATCATTGATTAATTTTGGTTTTCAACATTCACTTCCACAAGATTTTGAGTTCCAAATTTTCTCCCCATCTCTCTCCTCTGTCCACCCCAAGACAGCTTGCATTCTGAGTACCTATAACCTCAATGTGCCTTCTGCTCTATCATACTCCTCCCTTTTCTTATACCCTTCCCTTCTATTTTCTTGTAGGGCAAGGTAGATTTCTATACCCCATTGCCTATGTGTTTCATTTCCCAGTTGCACGCAGAAACACTTTTTAAGATTTGCTTTTGAAACTTTGGTTTCCAACTTTTCTCCCTCCCTGCCCATTCCCATTGAGAAGGCAAGTAATTTATTATAGGTTATAGATGGGTATTAATTCAAAACACTTCCATGATAGTCATTGTGAAAGATTAAATATATTTTCCTCTATCCTATCCAGCCTCCACTTATTCTGTTCTCTCTTTTGACCCTGCCCCTCCTCAAAAGTATTTACTTCTAATTACTCCCTCTTCCCATTTGCCTTCCCTTTTATCATTCCTCCTCACCTCCCCCATGCTTACTCAGTGTACTTGTTATTCCCTCATTAAGCCAAATTCAATGAAAATACGGTTCACTCTTTCCCTCTCACTGCCACCCTCTTCCCCTTTATTGAAAAAGCTTTTTATTGTTTCTTTTACGTGAGAGATAATTTACCCCATTTTATTTCTCCCTTCCTCTTTCTCCCAACATATTCCTCTCTTGTCCCTTAATTTTATTTTTTAGATATCATCCCTTCATAGTCAACTCACCCTCTGCCCTCTGTCTATGTATATAATCCCTCTAACTACCCTAATACTGAGAAAAGTCTCAACAGTTGCAAATATTATGCTCCATGTAAGAATGCAAACAATTCAATTTTAGTAAATCCTTTTGGATTTCTCTTTCCTGTTTATCTTTTCTTGCTTCTCTTGATTCTTGTGCTTCAAAGTCATATTTTCTATTCAGCTCTGGTCTTTTCATCAAGAATGCTTGAAAGTCCTTTATTCATTGAATGACAAATTTTACCCCTGAAGTATGATACTCAGTTTTGCTGGGAAGGTGATTCTTGGTTTTAATCCTAACTTCTTTGACCTCTGAAATATCATATTCTAAGTCTTTCAATCCCTTTACATAGAAGCTTCTAGATCTTGGTTTATCCTGATTGTATTTCCACAATACTTGAATTGTTTCTTTCTGGTAGCTTGTAATATTTTCACCTTGACCTGGGATCTCTGAAATTTGGCTACAATATTCCTAGGAGCTGTCCTTTTGAGATCTCTTTTGGGAGGTTATCGGTGGATTCCTTCAATATCTATTTTACCATTTGATTTTAAAATATCAGAGTAGTTTTCCTTGACAATTTCTTTCTTTTTTTTTTTTTTTATGAAAATCTTTATTTTCCAAAGGGCATAAAATGTACAAAAGTCACACTTCTTGGAAATTAGTGTTTTTAAAAGATGCATTCCAAGTACTTTCAGCCCTGCAAACATGCACACACACACACACACACACACACACACACACACACACACACACCTCCCCCCTTTCATCCACAGTCTTCAGATATTTCAACAGTGCTCAGAGTCTAAACTAGGGTTTCTCCTCCTCCTGGGTGATCCTGGCAAGTCTCTCTGAAATGTGACCCAGGTCCACAGACTTGTCCAGCTTCAGGTAGGTGTCAATTCTGATACGATAGAGACTGAGCTAGTCTGGGAGCACCTCTGAGAGGACCTGCAGGTGCTTCTCCATCTCCCCGGGTGTCATGGACAAGCAGTAGCTGCTAACCATCCTGGCGCATGTCACCTCCATGGTCAAGGCCAGCTTCTCTGCCACAAAGACACTCAGAAGGATGAGCACCAGCTCGGGCAGCCTGGACAGCACCAGCACTCGCTCCTCCTGCTGAGGTCTGCGGGTCATTATCACCTGCAGTTTTTGAGTTTCCTTGGCACAGATTCGCTCCAGTAGAGCCTGGGAGATGCCCTTCAGGGTGCTGGGAAAGCCGGATGGTGAAACTAGTTTCAGAGGACTGCTGAGACCAGGCGACTCTGGTTTGCGAGGCTATGGAGACCAGGTGAGGCGGGGCTGTTGTTGTCAGGTGTTTTCAGAGCCCAGATTGGCCAAGGCCTTTTGCATCTTTGGTGTCTGCGTGGTCCGAGCTCTGGACAGCGTCTCCTGTGCAGTTGTGACCTTGTCTGTGTGAGGTGGCTTTGGGCAGCTCAGCAGGGATGACGTCTGACACTTTGTCCACGTTAAAT
This sequence comes from Notamacropus eugenii, assembly GCF_028372415.1. Lineage (NCBI taxonomy): Eukaryota > Metazoa > Chordata > Mammalia > Diprotodontia > Macropodidae > Notamacropus > Notamacropus eugenii. The sequence continues at coordinate 340,245,025 of NC_092874.1, read as the reverse complement.
TTTGGGTGCCACCTGGTTAGCTGGTCTTCTGGTACCACCAATGGTGGGGTCAGAGAGGGGAGGAAAATCTTGTGGTGTTCCTTGACCAGGTTCCACCAAGTTCCTGGTGAAGGTGTGCCTGTGCTGCAGAAGGCAGGAGACCGTCAGCTGGGTCGTTCCCTCACCATCCCCCTCTTCGTCTGACACAAGCTCAGTGGTGAGGTGATAATCCTATCTCTTCAAGCTGTGGTGAAGCGCACTGCCCCAATCTCCCTCCCGCTCCCCCCAAGTCCAAGAAGTCGGTGACTCGGGGTTGAGCCATTGTGAGAGCAGGCCAGGGTGGGGTGGGTGTGGGGTCCATGGATGCAGATAGAGAAGGATAAACAACGTTCTAAGTGGAAGCTGCAGATCAAGTAGATAATTTCTTGAAAGATGATGTCTAGGCTCTTTTTTGATCCTGGCTTTGAAATAGTCCAATAATGTTTAATTATCTCTCCTGTATCTATTTTCCAGTGGGATATCTCACATTGTCTGCTATTTTTTCATTCCTTGGGTTTTGCTTTATAATTTCTTGATTTTTCATCGTCATTAGCTTTCAACTGCTCCATTCTAATCTTTAAGGAATTATTTTCTTCCAGTGATCTTTTGAATCTTCTTTTCCTTCTGGCCAATTCTGCTTTTTAAGGCATTCTTCTCACTGGCTTTTTGGATTTCTTTTGCCATTTGGGTTAGTCTTTTTTTAAAGGTGTTATTTTCTTCTCCATTTTTGGATCCCCTTTAGCAATCAGTTGACTCAGGTTTCATGATTTTCTTGCATTACACTTACTTCTCTTCCCAATTTTTACTCTTCTTCTCTTACTTGATTACAAATTCCTTTGTGAGCCCTTCCATGGCCAGAGACCAATTCACATTTTTCTTGGAGGCTTTGGGTTTTTGGAATTTTTATTTTGCTGCCTTTTTCTGTTTGTGTATTTTTGTGTGTTTTGGTGACAGTCTTCCTTGTCACCAAAGTAAGATTCTATAGTTTGATTCTTTTCCAGCTTTAGCTCATTTCCCCAGCCATTTACTTGACTTTTCAGATCTTTGTCAAGGTAATTCTCTGCTTCCAGTGGGGGTGTGGGGCATACTGTCAGTTGTTCAATCAACCCACAACCTGTGGGTCTAGAGTTTCAGAAATAGCAGCTGCTGCTGCCCCCATGGCTGCTGAGGCTGCAGCAGGCTCCTCCTCTGTTGCCCTGGGGCTAGGACCTGACAACTTTACTCTTCTACAGGAGTTTGACAGTTTTTTCCATTGACTTTCCAATTTGTCTTCAGCATTTTGGGGTTTGAAGTCTGGAAACTGCCACAAGTGCCAGTGATTCAGTGCCCCCTAGACCTGCTCATGTTCCATCTGCTCCAGTGGGTCCATGATGCACTGTGTATGGTGTGCTACACACTTCCAGTCAACCTTTCAAGCTGTCTTGGACTGGACATATGCTTCAGTCCCTCATTCTATGGGTTTTGCAGAATTTGTTTAGAGTAGTTTTTTTTTTTTACAGGTATTTGTCTGGGTTTGCAGGGAGAGGCATAGCATGTCCCTGCTTTTACTCTGCCACCTCATGCACTTCTTTGTCTCCTACAACCTATGTCCAGTTTTGCTGCATGCTAATTAATCCTTGTTAAGATATTAACTGGGTCAAATGCAAAGCTCAGTGAATATAGTGCTGAGCCTGTAGTCATGAAGACCTGAGTTAAAATCTGGCCTCAGACACTTAGCAGCTGTGTGACCTTGGGTAAGTCAAATCTTTTTTCTTAACCCACTGGGGAAGGCAAACGATTCCAGTATCTTTGCCAAAAGATTCCATGGGCAACATGGATCAAAGAACAAATCAGAAAAAAAAAAACTTTGTTAAAGACAATGATGATTAGAAAATATACCAATATTTCTGGTTTGTAATTAAAATACTGTTTGAAAAAAATAAATTTGTCTCTTAAAAAACTATTACTACAATTTAAAACTAGGGGATTAATAAACTGAAATTTTAAAAAGTTAGAAAGCCAACAAAAATAGATAAATATTAAAAATTACAGGAGAAATAAAATATAAAGTTAAAAATATATAAATCATAAAATTAAAGTCTTTAAATAATAAGATAGTAAATCTTTAGCTAACATTATAAAAGTGAAAGAACCAAGAAATTACTAAAATTAAAAAGAAAACATTGAAATTGCAAGAGAGAAGAAACACACAAACACATTCTAGTAAAATGGAGATGTTAGAACATGTGACAATTTGCTTACACAAAAAATTACAGTCTCAAAGGAACAGAATCTGAAATACAAATCACAAAAATTAATCTCAAAAATGAATTTGAGCTGCATATTGATTTATACTTTAAAATTAACATTGCAAAATTTGACAATTCTGAAACTTTACGACTTATGTCAATAAATGATTAGCCATGATTCTAGAATACTTATAAAAAAGAATGCCACTCACCTTACAGCAGAGATATGTTGGACTAATATGTAAAATAATACATGAGAATTTAGAGGTGGCTAATTTGGGAATTTATTTTGCTTTACTGCATAGATGATGCAGGAATTCTACATTTTTCTTAATTGATGGGGTGATGCAAGATGGAGAAAAGCACGAATGCTTGATATTTTTTGGTTCGTTTTCCTGGACTTTTTTCTCTTTAAGGGGAGGTGATGTATAAAAATTAGTATTATATAAAACAGGTTATCAATAAGAAAGATTTTTTAAAGAAGAAGAAATGTAGTAAATATTTAAGTGCTGATTTTTTGCATTATGCTAAGAACTTGAAAAATATCTAATTTAATCCTCCCCGAAACCCTGTGAGATTGCAGTTATTAGACTCAATTTACAACTGAAGAGCCTGAGGCAGACATGTCTAGGATCACACAGTTGGTATGTCCCTGAAGATTAAAACTCAGGTCTTCCTGACCTTAACTTCATCACTGTATTCATTGCACCATTTAGCTGCCTTGGTCAATGCTTGAAAGGTATTACCAAGGAAAGTAAAACAATTTACCTTTGAATTCTATCAAACATTGAAAGAGAAGCTATTATTTTAGACAAATTATCTCAAAAGAAGTAGAGAAAAAAATCCTAAAATCCTTTTATGAAACCAATATTGTCCTATTTCCTAATCCATGAAGGAATTCAAGCATAGAAAGAAAACTATAGTCCATATCACAAGTGATTATGGTACATAAATTTCTTATATAATTCTGGCAAAAACACTGCAACATTAAGTTAATTAATTATTTGCTTGGAAGAAATAGGATTCATGCACAGGATAGAATTCTTTAACATTAAGGGAGCAGCTTAATTTCTCATATTTAATTTGTAAATGCTCCAATCTGCATATTAATATTAACTGATACCACCGAAATCCTTCTAAAACTAAATAAAACATCTGTTTGTACTAATAACCCTCCTCAAGCATAAGCTTAGAAGTAACATTATTTTATATGATAAATAGTGAAAATCTGAAATCTAAAGCTGAATTTAATTGGTGTAAGGAAACACTAAAAGATTAACCTGTTTTAGGCAGAAATCAATGATTCTCCCTTATTATTTGCTGTAGTTATAGAAATGACAAAAAAGAGAATAAAATTATCTTATTTGCAGAATATGATGATTTACTTAAAAAAGAGTCTAAACAAAGAAATTTATTTAGATAATTAGTAGCTTCAGTAAAGAAGGAAGATATATATATATATATATATATATATATATATATATATAAAAATTTAAATTAGTAATACTTTATATCATAAAATTAAAATTCAGGAAGAAATAAAAGAAATGTAAATCCCATTCAAAATTGCAAAATGGCACAGAAAATATTTTGGAGTCAACCTAGCAAAGACACAGATAAGAATTATAAAAACAAACGTTCAAAACACTCTAGAGAAAGAAAAAGCATGGAAAATAATTGGACGGGTATTCATTGATCATTATTTATTAACAACTGACAATACTATTTCACTAATTTTCACATTTGGCATTATATGAATCAAAACACCTAAACAATAACAAATCCATTTAGAAGGAAAAATGTCTGAAATGTCAAAGGCAATAATGAAAACAACAACAACAAACTGAAGAAAATGGGAGAACGGCACTTCCAAACCATTCTCTACCTTATATAGAAGCAATCATAAAAGCCGTTTGATACTAGTTAAAAAAATACAAAAAGTAACTCAATGGAATAGACCATCAGTCAATCATTCAATAGTCATTAAATAAATACTTACTATGTGCCATACAGATGTCAGGCATACAAATAATAAAAGAATCTCTATTCTTAAGTAACAGATTCTTAATAGAGGAAACAAGTAATATATAACAGAGATAAATATTGAATAAATGTTTGGATTATAAATACACATATAATGGGGATTGCGAAGAGCATGTGCATTTCTGGCTAACCATAGGCCCTTGACTCAGTACTCAGGGGGCTTGAAGATTTGAAATGATGAGGCAGTTTTCATATTGCACATTGCCTAAGTAGGAAGCTTTGATGATTCAGAAAATACTTAAAAAGAAGTGACCAAATCCATAGTGTGATTTTCCTTTCTGGTCAAAGAATCCCTGTCTTGACTATTTCAAATCATTCCTCCAGTAGTTGGGGCATGTCAGTTTGCTCTATCCTTAACCTTGACTTCCCATTTAACTATGAGCACATGGCATCCAAATCACAGGTCTTATGTTGGCAAGCCTGAGTCCAGCAATTAGGGTTTCATTGGCTATGTTTATCTTTATTGATCTTAAGAAAATTCATATACATCTTGAGATAGTTCAGGCTTGGAATCAACCTTGTGGTTTTAAGGTTTTCAAATTTTCTAGGTTCTGTTTCTATGAATGGGTGTAAAAGAGATGATTCCTGGCAACTAAGTATACTAGAGAAAACAATCACCATGAAAAACGATAGAACTAAGTCTTGTATGCTTTATAAGAAGATGTGGGCATTGAGGGACACAGTGTAAAACTGAAATGAAATGTAAATACCTAAACAACAATCCTGGAAACTCTTTTTATGTTCTAATAAGTTTAAAATATCAGCCTTCTGAGGCAGTGTAAGAATAGTTATTCATTGTTACTGAATCATCTTTTAGTTATTCGATCAATTAGTACTCTGAGGTTTTAGGGAATTTTTGCATTTCCATTTTGTGTAGGAAATAAATGTCTATGGATATACTAAATATACCAATATACAGTGTGTATATTTTATGCTTAACATCTTTCTACTCTCCTATTTGAGAATGCCCTAAACATAATCTAAAATCCATAATCCAGTTAAAATAATTTGTAAGTGTACTCAGGAGGTCATGCTCTTCTCTAAAGAAAAGAAAATAAGGTTGCCCAAGATTGAACCTGGTCTGGACCATGTGACTGGGTCCAGAGCTGAAGGACTCTTTAAGGAGAATGAGTAGGCGAGAAACCTTTGCCCTTTGGGCTCAGCAGCAATTATTGATTATTAGACATATGCATATAAGTACACACATACATATATGTGTATTTATATGTACACATGCATATATACATAAAATAAACACATACACATACATATATGTGTATGCACACATACACCAAGTTAGTTTGAGAAAGAGACCACTAGAAGTTGGGAGAATCAGGAAATATTTCATATAAAAGTCATTCCTGAGGTTTTTCTTCAATAAAGATAAGGATTCTATGAGCAGAGATAAACAAATATATTCCTTTTGGGATCACAGAATGATCAGTGACTGAGTATAGATACAGGAATGTCCTTGGCGACAAACATGAAAAAAGCCAGTTGGACTAGATTGAAGAATGTAGGAGGGGAAGTAATGTAAAAGAAAGGAAAAAGAGATTGAAATGAAATTATGAAAGGCTTTAAAAGTAAAGAGAAGTTTACATTTCATCCTTATAAACAATTGGGAGCCACTGAAGTTTGTTGAGTAGCTGGGTGATATCGTGACATCAGTGCTTAAGGAAAACAACTTTAGTGACTGTGGAGGACAAATGGAAATGTAGAGAATCTTGATTACAAGGGACTAATTATGATATCATTGCAGTAGTTTATGGAGGAGGTGGTGAGTACTGGAATTAAAGTGGTGGCTATCTGAATAGAGAAAGGGGGCAGATGTAGGGATGTCATGGAGGTAGCAAGATTTGGCAATTGATAGCACATGGTAGCTGATGGAGAATGAGGATTTGAGAAAAACACTGAAGTCATAAACATGGGAAACTGGAATAATGGTGTTGCCTTCAGTAGAATTAGGGAAATTTCCAAGAGAAGTGGTATTTTTAGAGAAAGATAAGTTTTGATTTGGACACGGTGAGATTTGTATGTCTTTGGCATAACCATTTTGAAATGTCCAATAGATATTGATGATGAAGGAATGAAACTTAGGAAAGATAGTGGAATGGGATGAGTCCTATTCATAAAAATGATAAACCCATAGAGCTGGTGAGTTCACCAATGGAAAGAGTATACATAGAAAATTTGGTCTCAGATACTTTTGTGGGAGCACCTGTAGATAAGGGGCATGATATGGATGATGAGACAGCAAAGGAAATTGGGAAGCTAGTAAGAAGACATTCAAGATAGCATCATATCATGAATGCCTGGAAATCCAGGAGAGGGTAGTTAAGACTGTTAAATGTAACAGAGAGATCAAGAAAGGTAGGGATTGCAAAAAACCCATTAGATATCTCTGGTTCTAGCTGTCCTTCATTCTCAAAGAGCAACAAAATGACATCAATATGATGGAGTCAAGATATATAGATATAATAATTAAAAGATCATTGATAACTTGGGTCAGTCATTTCAAAGGGTTAAGCAGTGAGATAAGAGGAAGTGGAAACAAGATGTGTATATTAATTTTTTCTTTGCTTTTTCCCATCTTCTACCTACAATGAGAAATGAAAAAAAAAAAAACAAAAACAAAAACAAGAAAAATTCCTGACTAACCTGTATAATCAAACAAAGCAAATTGTCATGCTGGCTATACCAAAAAAAGAAAAAAAAAACGTTTACCTTCTGAGTACATCCATCACCTCTCTATCAGGAAATGAGTAATATTTTTCATCACGAGTCCTCTGGAATTGTGGTTAGTCATTGATTTGATCAGAATTCGTAATGCTTTGAAGTTTTCTGTCTTTATAATTTTGTTGTTACTGTATAACTTCTCATTTCACTATGAATTATTTCATTTAGGTATTCCCACTTTTCTCGGAAATTATCATGTTTATCTCTTCATATAGCACAATAATATGCCCTCACACTATTATTTCATAACTTGTTCAGCCATTACCCATTTGGTGGAAAGTCTCTCAGTTTCTATTTCTTTGTTGTTTCACAGAATTTCTATCTATCGTCTATCTATCTATCTATCTATCTATCTATCTATCTATCTATCTATCTATCTATCTATCTATCTATCTATCTATCTCTCTATCTCTCTATCTCTCTATCTATCTATCTCTCTATCTATCTACCTGTCTGTCTGTCTGTCTGTCCATCTATTATCTTTTATATTGTATAAGAGTCATTTTGTTCTTTGATCTCTTTGGTGAAGAGACCTAGTAATTGCCTCATTGGATTAAAGGGTTTAATAGCTTTTGGAGCATTGTTTCAGGTTGCTTTCCATAACGATTGAATCAGTTCACAATTCCACCAAGTGGACATTAATGTGCCTGCTTTCATACAGTCCCTCTGTCTTTTTTTGGTTCTTTTTTTTAACTTTGTCAATCTAATAGATTCTGAGGTGAAACGTCACAGTTGTTTTAATTTGTATGTGTCTAATTATTAGTGAGTTATTTTGTCATATGGCTATTTATAGCTTAGGTTTCTTCCTCTGAAAAGTACTTGTTCATTTTCTCTGAGCCCACATCAACTAGAGAAAGGGTTTTATATGTATAAATGTAAATAAATTCCTTATAGCCCAGCAATGAGATCTGTGACAGAAAAAATGCTGCAAATGTCTTTTTTTTCCCATTTAGTTATCACTCTTTTAATTTTACCAACTATGGTTTTGGTTATGCAAAAACTTTTTAATATTATGTAATATTGTCCATTTTCCCTTCTGTGACTTTTTCTTTCTTCTTTGATCATGAACATTTCCCCAATCCATGAATCATATAAATATATATTTTCTTCCTTAGTTTTCTACTTTTTAAAAATAATGTTACCCTTTATGTCTAAGTCAGGTACCACTTGGAGTTTATCTTGTTACATGATGGGAGATGTTGGTATATACCCAACTTCTGCTTATACAGTGTTTTTAATAGCAATTTGGAAGAGAAAAAGAAGATAGATATAGAATGGTGGCTTTGGTTTGTAGGGGTAGTGAAAGTTTTTAAACATAGTAATAAGTTTTTAAAACATAATGATACTTAGATATGTTTGAAGGGATTTGAGAAAGCACTAGTACTTAGAGAGAGGTTACAGATTAGGCAGACAGATGAGGTAACTGGGAAGACAGGAGGATATGTGATCAAGGATGTTTGTAGAGGTATTGGCATGAGCAAGGTAAAAGGATATCTTATTATCAGAAATTTTGGAGGAAGAGATTGGGAGCTGATGTCAAGAGATATTGGGCTAAAGATGAGAGGAGGAGAGATGGCTTATATAGTATATTCCCTCAACTTTTTTCTAGTAAATTAAGAACTGAAAGCCTCAATTTAGAGGGTAGGAAAAGGGGAAAATGTGGAAACATTTGGGAGAGTAGGACAGGAATATATTTGGAAATGAATATGATATAAAAACAAAAGTATCAATAGAAGTAAAAACAAAGAAAGCAAAAATGATTGGTTTTTATATTGCTTGCATTCTGGTTTATTAGAATTGATGCTACAAAGCATGAGTGATGGTAGAACCTGTTCTTTTGACATGTTTACTAAGCATGTTTGGTTGAAAGCAGAAAAGAATTGGAGTGGAACCCATTTTAATAACCAGAAAATATTTTGTAGTATATTTCATGGAGAAATCCTAAAACCAGTGTCAGCATTTTCATGTGAAAATGCATATTCTGCTTTTTACAGTTCAACTATACTATCAATTAAATCCTGCTGTCCTAGTGTAGGTCTTGTTTCCTCACCTCTTCAGATACTTATAAAATGGTGGTATCTTTTTTGTGTCTACTTTTAAAGTAGGAAAATCTATTAGAAATTCTATCTGAGGTGTACAACTAGCAAGAGTACCCACATGGCATTGGGATTCTGAATCTGAATTTTAAAATTCTTAGTCCTAAGTTATTCAAATATTCATCTTTCTGCTTTAGAAAAATGCTTTATGATATCCTGACATTCTACAATCACAAAAGTTTTCTTAAGTACTTTGCACAAAACTTTTTATTCAGATTCAGTAGAAAAATTTACAAGCTTATTTTATTATTGCACAAGTTAGAATATAGCAAAGTAGCAATTTAAGATGAAGGAATGCACATTAAATATGTATAGGTACTCTATTTCTCTCTCTCTTTTTCTAGTCAAGAATTAGTAGGGAAAACATGCAATGTTAATTCCATTTTTATTACCTCAAATATGAAGAAACGTGATACCACAGGAGATAAGGTGAAGACTTCCTGTAAGTTATTCAAGAGAATGAAATGCTGTCCACAAATGGATTCTGGGTTTAAAATCCAAGATATCTTTATAAATATTGTAATGTGGTTCAGGAAATGAAAGCACACCTTTAGTAAAAACTAGTACTGTAATAAAAGTGTGGTTTAGTAAGGTGATTACATGGATTCAGATAACCATATTTTGTCTACCTAAGTCTAATTAAAAGTTTCTATGGGCCTGGGCCAGAATCTTTGATGAGATCACAAATGAGCAGATCAGCGAAGTAAGCCAAAAATCAAGTAATGATTGTATTTATCTGTGAACACTATGGTACCATGTAGTTATAAAATTTCCAAAACTTCTTGTGATGAATGTTAATACTTTTCTTTATAGAAGAAAGCAATCATGATCCAGCAATGGAATACTTTTTTTTTCCATTGACCAACTTAAATAAAATTGTATAAGTGAATGTAGATACCACTAATATATTATTAAAACTGACTTGCTCATGAAAAATGTTACAGAAGATCTCATTAGAGACTTGTATGACATAAAAGGACATTGGTTAGTAATTTAGAGACTGAAGAAGAACATATAGAAAAAGCAGGTGCTACACTACTATTCATGAAGTATTAAAAGAAACATAAGAAAGCCTCCAAAATATTGGGTGGAGCCACTATGGAAAATTTTTTGGAGAGGCATAGACAGGAATCACACAGGATAGAGAGATATGAAAGGGTGAATGCCTCAAGGTCCAGCTCAAAAGACGCATCCTTGATGAAGACAGAAAGGTTGTTGAATAATATTAAAAAGTGTGATGTTTACTAAAGGGAAGTCACACTTAAAATGTGTCTTTTTAAAACTAGATTTTCTGTCTCCAACTTAAAGTAAACATAAATATTTTTAATTGACTAAGAAAGATACCTTTCTTATCCTATCTCTTCTCATGGCAGTAGCAAAATTCCTCCAGTTATCCATTTTGCTGCTTTTCCATGTGTATGATCAAAGTGTTTATATCACAATTTTTGCTGAGTGCAGACAAAGCAAAAAAGTAGAACAATAGCCAGTGCTACTGTTTACTCTCTGAGGATTGTTTATTTGAAGTGAAAAGGAAAAAATGAGTCCATAAGCAACTTTCAGGCTATAATTCTTACAAGGAAAATCAGATGAGAGCATAAACTGTAGACTTAGCACGTAGACATAAATCTTGAACAAAAATAAAATTAAGAAAAATTTCAAGTGTCTGAAAAAAAGAAAAAAACCTAACTAAAACACATAATCCAATTTTCTTATCAACTAGGTTACACAGAGAGTATATCAAATGTACCCAGAGAATATCAGAGTTTATAATCTTGAGATAAGATGACCTCATCACTTCTATGCAAACTATCCTAGTTATAAATAAAAATCTCAGGCTCTTAACAAGTCCATGTAGTATCAGGTTCTCCATGCTGCTATTAAGCATTCAGTTAATGTAATTCCTCATTATTGAGGGGGCATAGTGGATGCGGAGGGGACATGCCTTTGATTTTCAGTTGTTTCTTAGAATATTCCCGTTGGATTAATTCTACCCAAATATACAAGCCTCCCCACCTCTTTGTTTTCCCTAAATAGTTCCTGTGAATCACTTTCCCTATAATTTAACTCCATTTCTGCCTCTGATTTCTATTCATTTTTCAATTAAGATATGTGTGATCCTGCATGGGTGAAATGATACCTCTCTTCTTAGAACCAAGTTAGCACTCAACCCTAATGCAACTGCATTTTCACATTCTACTTTATGTAGTAGGGATTGGTTCAGAGTACTTTGTCTTTCATTGTCAAAGTGGACCAAAATTACATCACTATGTTGAAATGAAGGTACAATGTGTTCAACTATGGCAAATAAGAATAATATGAGTTCATTGTGCTCTACCACATGTGGGGCACAAATAATCTGCAACGGTCCCATTTGGAGTGATGTCTCTAAATTGGCATAGTTTCTCTTAAGGTACTACAATTCTGCTTCACTCACAGAATATAGCACCTTCTTTCATGCAAACATCCTATGCAATGCAGTTCTTTGCCAGTGTCTCCCATGGGGATTCCATAAGTAATTCCAAAGTTCTTCGGAGAGACCTTGAAAGTGTCCGTGTATTGTTTCATCTGACCTCCAAGTGAGCACTTGCCTTGTGTGAGTTTTCCATAAAATTGTCTTTTAAGCAAATATATGCTTGCTTTTGAACAACGTGGCCAGCCCATTGGAAGAGAACTTTCTGTAGTAGAGTTGAATTATTGGTCAGTTTGAGAAAGGACCTCAGTGTCCAGTACTTTATATTGCCAGATTATCTTCAGAATCTTTCTAAGACAGTTTAAATGGAAATGATTCAGTTTCCTGACATGGTGTTTGTATACTATCCAGGTTTCACAGGCAAACAGCAATAAGGTCAGCACAAAGGCTCAGCAAACCTTTAGTTTGTCAGACGGTCTAATATCTCTTCTCCTCCACACATTCCTTTGCAGCCTTCAAAACACTGAACTGGTTGTGGAAATGCAAGCATCAACTTCATTATCTATGTGGACATGCTTGGAAGGTATACTTCCAACAAAATGAACTTATCCACGGTATTCAAAATTTCTCCATTTGCTGTAAGCAACAATTCCATGTGTGGATGATGTGGTGCTGGAAGATGGAAAATCTCTGTTTTCTTGTTGTTAATTGTTAGGTCAAAATTAGCAAAAGCAGCAGAGAATCAATTCATGCTTTGATGCATCTCAATTTCAGAGGTTGCATTGAGTACACAATCATCTGCAAAAAGAAAATCATGCACCAATTCTCCCTCCATTTTAGTCTTGGTGTGTTGCCTTCTCAAATTAAATAATTTACCAGCAGTGTGATAGCTGACCTTGATACCTTATTCATCCTTGTTGAAGGCATCTGACAACATTACTGAAAATATCACGCTAAAAAGCATGGGATCAGGCACACAGCCTTGCTTCACTCCGTTGGTCACTGGGAAAGTATATGAACATTGTCCATTATCCAGAACCTGGGTAAGCAAGCTGTCATGAAATTGATGATCAATATCAAATTTTGAAATGATTTTCTATATGATCTCAAGATTTATGGAATCAAAGGCCTTGGTCAGATCAATGAACGCTGTGTACAGACCTCTGTCCTGCTGGAATTTCTCCTAGTATCATCCAGCAGCAAACAGTCCCCCACCCTGGCCATATCAACAATGCCTTGGTACTTTCTGAAGTCACACTGGGTAGATGTTTATCATTCACGGATATTTTATTTTTGTTATTGGACTAGAAGTTCCATAAGGACAGGAAATATGATCTACTCTTACTTCTCCCCTTCACAGTACAGTTCCTTGCCAAGCAATGTGAACAATTCCTATCTGAATTAATACAGGAGATCATTTTCTACTAATTGAATTACTTTTTAAGTATATATTTGGCCTTTGTATCTCAATACATTTCATGGCATATACTAGGTATGTGATAAAAGCTTTTTTTCAACCTTGGCTTAATCCTTAGTTCTTAGCAGAGTGTCTTGCAAAGGGTAAGTTCTCAATAGATACTTTTGTTTTGAATTTTATTGAAATATTATCCCTATTTTGTGCATTTGAGTATAGTCAGCTGAAACCATGGGTTTAATTGCTTGCTTTTTTATTAGATTTTGTGAATTTCTGGACACACTACTTTCTTACATCACAGCTTTTCTAAATTCAGCTTATTAGATATAGTAAAACTTTTCACAACCTGACTACAATCTTCTTTCAAGTCTCTTTCTTCATTACTCTCCCTTTTACACTATATGATCCAGTTAAACTGGCCTCTTTCTATTCCTCACACACAGTATTCCATCTCCTTTCTCTTAACCTTTTCACCTTCGGTATCTAAAGAATGTATTTCACTCCTACCTCATCTCTATCTCACAAAATTCCTGTCTGCCTTCAAATGTAAGTTCAATTTCTAAAGTCTTACCTCTTAAACTACCTTGTAATAAGACATGGCATTTTGCTCTATGTGTATGTATATACGTACATATACATAGGTACACACATACATATATAAATACACACATGTCTATATGGATACATATATGCATACATACACACTATTCTGTCCTACATTAAAAATATAAGCTCCTTTTGAGTGGGGGTTACTTCTTATACTTTTATCCCTAGTGTCTTACTTTTATTGGCTAAAAATTGAAACTAAGAAGGTGTCCAAAAATTAGAAAATAGATAAGGAAATCTTGGTGTATGAATATAATGAGATACTAATAAGAAATTACTAAAAAGATGATTTCCAAAAAATGTGGAATGATTGTATGTGTGATGTAGAGTAAATCAATAGGGACCAGGAGAATAATTTAAGCAATTTTAAAGAAAAGCAGATTTGAAGATTTAAGGTTTTTGATCACTGTTCAACTCCAATTCCAGAAGACTGATTTTGAAGCACATACTACCCATCTACTGATATGTGAGAGATCCAAGATACAGAACTGCATCCAAAATACAGAGAGCTACATTTTTGGGATACAATCATCATAGAGATTTATTTTCTTTGACTTGTCATTTGTTAGAAAAATTTTGATTTTTTCTTCTCAATGGAAATAGTGAGAAGAAGTTAGTGCATAACAGGAGAGAGAGAGAGAGAGAGAGAGAGAGAGAGAGAGAGAGAGAGAGAGAGAGAGAGAGAGAGAGAGAGAGAGAGAGGAGAGAAAGGGAGGGAGGGAGGAAGAGAAGGGGAGGAGAAGAGAGGGGAGGAGAGGAGAGGAGAGGAGAGGAGAGGGAAAAAGAGACTCACTGAAGAATATTTTTCAAAAATCACAGAAAATAAAAGAAGCAAGGAAAGCCAAAAGTATCAAACATACAAGTTTACATACCTAGCTCAGTGCTTAGAGCATGGTAGATCATTGACAAATGGTTGCTACTTGATTGATCAAAGGACAATGGAGTTTTATATGTTTATTGATTGGCAAAAATATGGTAAAAGATTGCAAACTTTTTAAGGACAGGGAACTATAGTTATATTTGTACCTTAATTTGTTCCTGTAAGTTTATTTTAATCATACTTCGGTGGATTTGAAATCTCATGAATTTATATATTTATCCATAGATACATTTCACAAACCATGTGACTTGCCTATGTTAAAAGATTATTTTTATCTATATCCTCAGTACATTACTAAATAACTGCTCATATAATTTGTTAAACTAGGTTAAAACAATTTATGAAGTAACCAGAGCATCAATAAAGTTTTTTTAATGAGGTACATTAGCAGTGCTTTAAAAACAATAGTCATCAAGATTTGAAAGAAAAGTCTATTAAAAAAAGAAATCCCTTCGATACAATTTAAGCTTGAGTGTGATCTAATATTTTAGCCATTGATATGATATTTTTGAGTGATAAGTTGTGGTATCTGTTTACATCATAGTGCAGTATTCTTGAGTGATATTTTTTTGAGAATAATATTTTGAACATGACATATTTTTTTAAAAAGGTCATAAGACAACTGTTAGGAAATAAACAGAAATAGTAGTTTGTCTAAACATATTCCCATACCCAACATTGATGGCATCAGACATAATCAAACTGAATTAACTTCCAAAGTGGTGACCTGAAGGTAAATTGCTGATTATCATTCTCAATTAGTGGACCCTCTGTTTTTTGCATGTTTAATGGGAAAGAGTCAGACACATCTACATAGAGACAGCTGTGGGCCATTTCTCTCCAAGCTATTCAATTCAATGCCTGCCAAGAAGTCCCAGGTGTCATTTTCAATGCTGGTTGTAATGCCAGTCTCTCCAAAAGAATGCTTGAGGGCATTTTTAAAGGGAAGAATTTGGTCCCCAAACTGAATATATATTTGAGAGTGATTCGATTATTTTTGTTTTGAATTGTATACCTCAGTAAACATTGGTTACTTTCAGAGTTGAAGTTTTTATAGAAATAAAATACCATAGCATGTTAGAAATAACACTACTTTTGGAGTGAGAAGACCTGTGTTTGGATCTCAACTCTGCCACTTATTGTGAGGCAGTAATTCAGTTTGATTATGTCCAATGCCAGTAATGCTGAGCTTGGTGTGAAAGTTCAAAAAATTGTTTTTTGTTTCTTTTCATTTTTAATGGATTATCTATTACTATGAGACCTAGGGCGAGTGCTTTAACCTTCCAAATCCACAAATTCTCATCTGTAAAATGATGGAGGTAAAAATGCCTCTATTGCCAATCTAGCAATTTTGCTCTGAGAATCACGAGATAGGACATACAAAGACATTGTAGAATTGAAAGTTTTATTTATTATTTTAAAATCAATCTTGTCTCTTCCTCCTTCTTCCCCACCCCTCCTCCTCCATCTCCTCTTCCTTTCACTCTTCCCTTCCCTTCCCTTCCCTTCTCTCTGTCTCTCTTTGTCTCTCCATCTCTGTCTCTGTCTGTCTCTGTCTCTGTCTCTCTGTCTCTCTCTTTCACACCTCTCCTCTCCCTCTTTTTTCTCTCTTTCATCATCTCCTCCCTTTCTTGGGATATTATCTTGTGATTATATGGAAAAATGGTTTCTTTCATATTCCTAAGTAAGAAAGCAAAGATCAAAAGAGTTGAAATGGAAAGATTTAAAAGATCTAGCTGAGTAAAAGTTTAATGATATGAAAGCTAGATCCCAGGAGCTGGGGGGAAAATGAGGAAAATGAGTAATGAAATCAAAGTGTGGAAGAACTATAGTGTAGTTAACTAGAAACTCTGATACCTAGGTTTTAGCTTGATCAGTTACAAGATACTATCTTTACCAAGTCAATTGTTTCTCATCTATAAATATGAGTGTATTGAACTAAATTAAATTTCCCTTGTTTGTTCACAGTGGAAAGAACTAAGAGCAATGGGAGTTGTGAAGTATCAATGTAGATTTGAAAAAAGGAAAGAAAAACACTAAAATTAGAGCTGTTCAAAAAGTGATATATAGACCAATCAAACTACCAGATAATTATTTTTAAAGTTAGAAAAAGTAATAACAAAATTCATCTGGAAGAACAAAGGGTCCAGAGTATCAACACAACTAATGTAAAGAAATGCTAGGGAAGGTGACCTAACCCTACCAGATCTCAAATTGTATTATAAAGCAGCAATCATCAAAACCACTTGCTACTGTCTAAGAAATAGAGGGGTAGACCAGTGGAATAGGTTAGGTAGTAAAGACACAGTAGTCAATGAATATAGCAATCTACTGTTTGATAAACACAAGAATCCCAGCTTCTGGGATAAGGACTCACTGTCTGAAAAAAATTGCTGGAACAACTAGATAACAGTGTGGCAGAAACTGGGCATAGTCTAATGCCTGACAATATACACAAGAATAAAGTCCAAATGGATACACGACCTAGGGATAAAGATTGATACTATAAACAAATTAGAGGAGTACGGAATGGTGTATTTGTCAGATTTATAGGGAATGGTGAAACGTTTGACTAAACAAGAGATAGAGAACATTATGAAGTGCAAAATGGAAAATTTCGATCACATTATATTGAAAAGTTTTTGTTCAAACAAACCCAATGCAACCAAGATTAGGAGGGAAGCATAAACTGTGAAAGAATTGTTGCAACTGGTGTCTGTGATAAAGGCTTCATTTCTAAAATATATAGAGAACTGAGTCAAATGTACAAGAATACAAATCATTCCCCAATTGATAAATGGTCAAAGGATATGAAGAGGTAGTTTGCAGAGGAAGAAATTAATGCTATCCATAGTCGTATGAAAAAATACTCTAAATCACTATTGATTAGAGAGTTGCAAATGAAAACAACTCTGAGATATTGCATCACACTTATCAGATTGGCTAACGTGATAAAACAGGAAGATGATAAATGTTGGAGAAGATGTGGGAGAGTTAGAACACTAATTCATTGTTGGTGGAGCTGTGAGCTGATCCAACTACTCTTGGCAGCAATTTGGGACTATCCCAAAGGGTTACAAATATGTTCATTCCCTTTGACCCAGCAATATCCCTTCTAGGACTATATCCCAAAGAGATCATATAAATGGGAAAGGGTCCCCTATGTACAAAAATATTTATAGCAGCTGTCTTTGTGGTGGCCAAAAATGGAAATCAAGGGGGTGCCCATCAATTGGGGAATGGCTGAACGAATTGTGGTATATTAATATACTGGAATACTATTGTGCTTTAAGAAATGATTAACAGGAATACTTCAAAGAGGTCTGGAAAAACTTATATCAACTGATGTTGAGTGAAAGGAGCAGAACCAGGAGAACTTTGTACACAGCAACAACCACAGTGTGCGATGAGTTTTTCTAATAGACTTCATCTTTCACAGTAATTCAAGGACCTAAAAAATTCCCAATGAACTCTTGAGGCAAAACACCTTCCACATACAGAGAAAGAACTATGGAATTGGATCACGTAATGAAGAAGAACATTTTCTTTTGTATTAAGTTTTGTTTTGTTTTTTTTGGTTTCTGCCGTTCATTTTAATTCTTCTATGCAACGTGACTAAGGTGAAACTGTATTTAATAGGAATGTATGTGTAGAACCTACATGCCATCTCAGGGAGGTAGTGGGGAGGGAGAATGGAAGGGGGGCAGGGAGGGAAAAAATATAAGATATATGGTAGTGATTGTAGAACACTGAGAACAAATAAAATAATTAATAAAAAATGAAATAAAAATAAACAGCGCTGGGTGAACTGAAAAAATTTTAAAAAGAATATTACTGTCTTTAAATCAATATTCTCAAATGTTACATTAATATTCTCAAATCCCTAATTCTTCTTGGTAACCTGATATGTGGCCTTGATATGATGATGTGTTGTTGTGTTTTTTTTTTCTGAAGTAGAGTGCATCAACTAAACACAATTAAAGTATGTGATCTATTTTGTTCACTAATGAAATATAACTGCTCAAAGTTTAAATAAAAAGCAGTATGTAGCAATGTTTCCTTTCTCATTGTATCTTCAAGCAAAGGATACCAATTGTCTAGTATGCTGTAGGATAAATTCTTTCTAGTTATGGATTGGAGTATATAGTTACTGAAATCTCTTCCATTTCTAAAATCTTATGCCTTGACAAATTACCAATGAAGTTTTCTCTTATTCTAACCTCGGTCTCCAAATACAAGATTGAATACTTTTTTAAGTATGGGGACAAGTATCGATTCAAGGCAAATAAATTCAGGAGAACTAGAGCATAAAAAGTTATTCTGGCTCCACTGAGCAAGCATTTGACGACTGATTTGAATTTAGGCTTCCCTGACTTCAGGGCTGGTGCTCTGTCCGCTGGACCACCTAACTTCCTCGAAATGCAGTTCTTTTAAAACAAAATTAATAAGCCATATTGCACAAAAACATAGTCTTGTCATACAAGATTGCATATTCCACAAATCTTGAAAATAGCTTACATAACCTGATTGGTTCATTATGATTGTCCTTTTTTCTCCTGTACATGTATTAAAATGAATCTCTGATCTTATGGATGCTGCTCTTCCCTATTTTCTCCACAGAGGTTGTGTATACACACGCACACACACACACACAAACCTAGAGGTATTTTATAAATTTATAGGTATGAGTTTAATTTTCAGCTCTATATCTGTTATCCATCATTCTTACTACATAACTATCCCTCTTATTTTCCTGATCATAACATTTCCTGGGTGATATTTCTCATACAATTTGCATACAATACCCATGAAATATATTGCATCCTACTTTCTCCATGAATTTATCCATTTCCTTTTGGTTGATATTTACTCTTTCTTAGCTGGAGTATTTAATGATTCATGACTAGGAAGTAGTACTAGAAATATGTTGGACTTTAAAAAGATATGTGTGTGTGTGTGTGTGTGCGCGCATGTGCGTGCATGCATGCTTGTGTGTCCAGTAATTCCTTTACTGCTAAGTAGACGTTGGAACCATGAAGTGTCTCAGCCAGGGTACATATGTAGTAATAATTTCCATCCTATGCCATGGTGTTTGATACAAATTCTTATTTTTTTTTGTTATTGTTGTTATTGATGATTTATCTAGGACTACAGAAATAGAGAAAGTCAAAGTTATCTTTCCCATTAGCACTTAAACTTCTCGAAGGCAAGAATTGTGATTTTGCCTTTCTTTGTATTGTCAGTGTTTAGCATTCTTCCTGACATATAAGATGCACTTTGTAAGTTCCTGTTGACTGATGGCTATCAACCATTCAGAAGACTTTACTCTGAGGAACTTTCAGCATGGAAGAAACAAGTGTTCTGAATTGCATGTAGGGGCCAACGTGGTTTCCCTTGCATCAGGTTTTTTTCTGTTAAATATTGAAACTGATAGTGATATTTGAATACAGATGAAATGCAAATAGAAATTTTTTCCCCATCTTCATCATGGGAAAATGGATATGAATGGAGTAATAAGTTTTAGAGAATTTCTGACATGTTTCACAAATGTGTATGCACACTGAACTTTCCCATTAAGTCCAAAATCTTTCACCTTCCATGAGTGTGCTATAAGCCATCAATCTAAATTTCTGTCCCTTATCTGCCCACTTGAGCCCTTCTTTTTGTGACAGGCTCACTACCCCTGAAACATCCCTTGAGTACTCCTGACTTTATGTCTTCAATCCCTACAGTTATCACTCTCTTCCTCCAGATCTGAGGATGATGTCTCCAAAGATGGATAAGCTTTTCCATATATATATATATATGTATGTATATATATTTGTTTGTTTTTAATAATCAATTAATAAATAAATAAGCATTTATTAAATACCTTCTGTACTCTGAGTATGGTTACAGAATTTTTAACACTTTTATTAGTTTAGACAGTGATGCATTTTCCTATGGTGATTAATAGTAAAAGTTTCTCAACTCTGAAATTCTTTGGGTTTCCTTTTTGGTCTTTCATGCAAATGAGAAGGAAAAGTACAGGAAAACAAAAAAGCCCTAGATTAAAAATCCCCTTGAATCTCAAGTCAAATCAAATTAACATTTATTAAGTGCCTACTCTTTGTTAGTCACTACACTAAGTACTGGACATACAAAGAAATCAAAACAGAACAAAAACAGTCCTCACAACATAATAAATATTGATTTTCTTTATGTCAAATTTCATAATTTTATTAGATATATGTGACTGGTATGAGTCTGCTTGGTTTTGAGTTATGCCCTACACCAGTATTTCTTCCTGAAGGAAAAGCACAGAAGATACTAACTCTGTTTGCAAGGTTTCAAAAGCTTCATGAGCCAATTTTTGGGATTCATTACTGAATGAAAATAATAAAGAAACTAGTGTTTATCATGTACATGTGTGTGTGCATGCATGCATGCATGTGTGTGTGTGTGCATGCACACGTATGCTTGCTTCTGACTGTAAATTTCAGAACTGGCTAACAAGTTCCTGGATAATTAAACTTTTGGATAGAATTAAAATACAGGAGATAAGAGACAATTAACTTATCTTTTCTCTCCTATCATGACAAATAAATGATAACTTTTTTTTAGTTTCACACTACTATGCTGTCTTTGGAGAAATGTTCCTAAAATGAGCTACACTCACAAAATGAGTTCCTACATCATGTACCTTCCATCTAATCACAGGTGGTGGAAAAATAGGGAAAAACTCAGAGGTAGCCATATAGTGACTCAGATTACTTGGGGATATGAAAGAGAAAATGATGAATGGGAGAAAATGGCACAAAGATAGAAAAAGTTAACTGTCAATGTGGAGAAATAGATTGTGACACATAAAACTAAGCAAAGAACTTGTTAGTCACTAGTTAGATAATTAATCAAAGAAAACATCTCAAAAAAAAAAAAAACTATCCTGCTATGAGTAGAAACATCAGAGTGCTTCCTGACACCTTTGAGTTTTGTGGTATTAAATTGCTATGACTTTGTGTTTAAGGGAGTGATTCATCATACTTTCCCAAGAAAATGAGAAGGTACACAGTGTGCTAAGAAATGGTGTCTAGCATTTGAGGTGAACAATTCATAAATCTAAGTGAGAATTTCTTAAAGAAATCTAAACAACTTTTGTATATTTCTATGTTTCTATCATTTTGACAATATCAAATTTGGGGTTTGTTTAGAAAGTGTTAAGCAAAAAGTGAAAACCTTTATTGATGTAACCATATTTTTCATATGGGTAAAAATAGTTCGTAGAAGTATTTTATAAAGATTATTATAAATACCCTCAGAGCTGTAATGGAATATTTTTTGAAATAACTTATTTTAGAGACAAACTCTAACTGCAATGGTTTTGCAATTCCACTATCCAACCATGGAAATTCATCAATAATCCAGGTCTTCCTTAATTTGTGGTACATTTTTAGGTTTCTTTCTAGTGACCACAGTCATCTCTCCATTTTATGGGTACCACAAACCCTTGGTTTATCTACAAGAGAGTGCTAAATTATTTTCTATTACCACTACCTGAGAATAATGTTTGTTATGCCCAAGAACTAGGTATCTATTTTTGTTTTTAGTTATCTGAAGGAAAATTCCAATGTTACATGTATCTTTTCAGTAAATCTCAGACTTTCACATATACTATGATTGCTTAGGTTGAACTTTGCATCTTTCTTTTGTCTTTTTGTATTGCAGCAGATCCCATCTATTTTCAGTCTCATCTTCAGGGTCAGCCCTTTGGTTGTTATGCAAATCTCAAACCTCACTTTCAAAAACGCCTTTATCAAACTGTAGTTCTAGATCTGAAACTTAGGGATTATAGCAGACATTCCTCTCTAATGCAAATCTGTTTCCAGAGAAATCTTTTTAATTTTTTTTCTCCTGTATTTAAGACCTATAATAAACTCAGAACTATTGATATGACAATACATCTGTAGAAATGTTGTTCTTGACCTGTGGCTCTCCGAGTAAGAAAAATTCTGAGATATCTCTTTGTATATACCTCCATTAGATTGTGTGGTCTTTGAGAGTAGGGCCTCTCTTTTTGCCTCTTCTTTTACCCAACTCTTACACAGTATCTGGCATAAAGTAGGTAATTAATGAATGTTTATTACCTGACTGCATATCATTTTAATTTCATTTTTAAGATCAGCTTTTAGTATCTTCTTTGTTTCTCATTCAAAGCATTTATCAATATTCTGGTGGTTAGGAAGTGATTCTCAAAGCTACTTGGTGGACACCACTCTAATTTTGAAAAAAAGAAATGTTATTCAGGGAGGCATCTAAACATCTGAAATTCCTTCCCATTTGAGAGCTATGGGATCTTCCTGGATCATGTGATATAAATTGACGATATTCTTCAGCCTGATTTTTCATATGTCGCTATGTAGCCATACCAAACTCTCTCCTGTTGAAGGGTTCTTTCCCAGAGGCCTCCATTTTGAGATTTGGCCCAGTCTGGTCATGCTTTGGCTAGTCCTGCTGGCTTCTTTCCCCAATTATTGATTTTCTCCCACAATCTCAATGTTACATGAATCATTCCAATCACAGACTTTCATGTATAACATTATTACTTACATTGAACTTCATATGCCTCCTGCATGTGCTTTTGATCCTACCTCCTACTCCTTTTCAACTCCATGTTATGTGTTTTCTTCCACTAGTGGAATGAAAGTGTGTTGAGAGCAGGAATTGTCTTTCTTTTTACTTGTATATTTTTCTCCCACAATTAGCACAGAGCATGAATCATAGTGGAAACAAAAAATACTTGCTGCGTTGCTTTGTCTTATCACCTTTCACAATGAGCTTCTCTCCCTGTTTATACAATATTCCCTGTGGTGGGCTTCCCAGTCAGTTCTTCCTTCCAAACCTTACTTGTTTGTACTTCCTGGACAGAATAGACACTGGGGGCCCATAAATGGTTGACAGACTCTCTTAGTCTTTCCTCTTCCTTTCTTCTGTTCTCACAGCATCACAAACACTTGAACTGGCAGAGGTGCAAGATGAATGACAAGGTATACACAATGGAACTCATCTGCTTATTCTACTATTATTCATAGAAGGATCTGAAGGAGATTTAATGGAAAACCACTAAAAACACATCTTAGGAAATAAGAATAGAAATCAGCAGGCATGGTAAAAAGAAAGAAGAATGATAATGAAAAAATGTAGAGTGTTCAACTGAAACAATTTGATACCGAACTATTAATCAGCAAAGAGAAATGGGAAACGGACATCAGAAATGACATCAACATCAACTATAATAATTTTAAACAACATTTTAATCACTGTAAATCTATTGTCAAATCAGGGAAACCAAAGCCCATGTAACACTATAGTCAGAAAATATTTTTATGAATTTGCCAAGTAAACAGAGCTGGCAGCCAAAGAAAATACTGGTTTACAGTATAAACTTGTCTGTATAATTTTTATCAGGGTCATTATAAACAGCACTGTATCTTAGACTAGAGAAAAACAATGAAGAGTAGCATTAGTTTAAAGAAATTTGATAAGACAGCCAACTAAGCAAAGTTATCCCAAGGGCATTCAAGGATGAAAATATGGTGACAGTGATGCTGATGATAAATTATTACATATGTGTGTCTGTGTATATATGTATGTATGTATGTATTTACACACATACATATGCATAGATATACATATTGTTTACAGGATTTTTACCAAGCCAGTGTCTAACCTGAGAATGCTCAGAGCTGTACAAAGCAGGTCTAGAGATGGAAGTGCCAGTAATCAAGTAGTTCAATTAGTCATTGTCAGAGTGAGGGATGTTCTCCTAGTTGAAGTAAAAGCACAGGTTATATACTTAAATCTCAACTAGAGAAGGAGAGGAGAAAGTGGATTAAAAACAGTCATTTAATGGTTTTCAATGAGAAACCCTTAAGTTACATGATACAACATTTCCAGAGTCAAGTCTTTGGGTTTTATGACCATCTCTCCTGAATTACAGAACCAGAGTTCTGTGATGGGAACATGTTCTACAGTCTTCACTTCTCTTCACTTCAGGTGTGCAGGCAGAAGGATGCCAGTGATTGTGAGCCTTGTCAAAGTCTGATCGATCAGTTCAAACTCCATTGTGAATCTGACTCCCAAGCTGGAAAAGGCAACTCTTGAGAAACTGAATTATTTGTATATTCATTACACAAAAGACATAGATGCATATGAAAATGATAAATTCCTTCCTTAGTATTTATACATGCGTACACATATGCATAGACCTAAACATACATATACACACATGGACATGTGTGTTTGTGCTATGCAAAGCTTTTTCCATGTATTATCTCATTTGATTCTCACAATAATCTTGTAAAGTGTGTTCTATTATTATCCAAATTTCAAAGATGAGGAAAATCATGCTGAGAGAAGCAAAGTACTGTCAGCTGCTTGATTCCCTCACAATGTGTGGGCCTAAAGCTCCAGAAACAGTGGCTGCAGCTGTCCCTGCTGCGGCTATGTCTATTGCTTGTTCCTCCACCCCCCTCCCCACTCTGTCACCCTGGGGCTGGGGACGATTACTCCACTCTCCTGCACTGGTCCCACAGTCTTTTCCCACTGACCTTCCAATTTATACTCAGCACTTTGGGGTAATGAAATCTGGAAACCACTACAGGTGTGAGAGATTCAGTCTCCCAAGGCCTGTTCAGGTTCCCTTTGTGCACTCGTGGCCCACACTGGACTATGCTCTGCTCCTGGTGTGATGAGATAGATACTTCCCAGGGACCTTCCAGGATGACTTGGGCTGGAGATTTGCTTCACTCCATCATTCTGTGTGTTCTGCAGCTCTGGAATTTGGTTAGTGCCATTTTTATAGCTATTTGGCTGGGTTTGGGGAGCACTCTAGAAAGTCCAAGCTGTTACTCTGCCATCTTGGCTCTGCACCTCCCCCCCCCCATATTTACAATAATAACATTCTGTGAATATTACTATGAATTCTATGAAAATTAATTATTCAAAATTTATACCATACCGAGGGCTATAGACGTGCACGTGGTGGGTGTAAACAGGTCTCTACATAAAACCTCTGAAGAATTATAATAAAAAATGTGATCAAGGAAATGTATGACAAGAAGAGATGCTTCCATTGTCCCTCTCTATAAAGGAAAAGGAAAAAAAAATATCCTGTTGATAACTGACGGTGGTGGTAGTGGAGGGGTTTCTCTCTTTTAGTCATTGCCAGCAAGATTCTTGCCAGAGTCCTCATTAATAGGGCTGATCCTTTACCTGGAAGATGGTCATCTACAAGAAAGTCAGTGTGACTTTAGAAAGAAATGAGGAACAGTCTAAATGGTGATTGTTACCTGGCAACTACAGGAAAAATGCCAGGAGCAGAACAGAGTTCTGTATATAATGTTCACTCATCTGACCAAGGTCTTTGATATTGCCAGTGGGGAGGGCTTCTGGATAATCATGTCAATTTTTGCTTACCCAGAGAAGTTTATTAGTATTTCATGTCAGTTTCATGATGGCATGCTTACTTGGGCTCTGCATAATGGATGATGCTCTTGTATTTTCTCAGTCATCAATGGAGTGAAACAGGGCAGTGAACTTACTCCTATGCTATTTGGCATGATATTTTCATCGATGTTTTCACACACTTTCAATATGGACCACTTGTGGCAAACCTGTGGGACATATAAATAAAATCTAGATAGGACGGGGAGGTATGGATGGTCTGTAATTTGCATGGTTTAAGGGTACTCCAAAATGAATAACATCATAGATTCATTTGGCCATTTGGGAGAAGAGTTTCTGGCACCTGAATCATATTTGAGCTAGATTCTAATATTGTTTTATGATACTGTTAACTAAAGAGACACAGCACTTCTGCTCTGTGACCTTGGACTGGAAGGAATAGAGGAAGTGCGGTATAAATGACCTCATACTATTCACAAGACTGGATTGGATTGCAGTGACAGGTGTTTTCAAAGGATATACCTGGACTTTTCCTCTGGTACAAAATTCTGTAAGTTCATCTGAACAATTGTTTCCCCAGGGCTTGGTGGTTTCATAAGTGTGATGAATTAGGAAGTAGCTAAGCCAACCTCCTTCCTTTCCTTGTGCTCAGTCCCTTTTGGCCAGGTTTGGAATCTATTTGTATCGATTATGCTTCTAAGCCTTCCACTATTATGTGGGTAAATATTGTAATATTCAACGTTTTTATCTCTATTGTGACTTAAGTTTCACTGAGAATTGCATTAGCTAGAGATTTGTCATCATTAGGTGAATGACTGATATTTATTTTAAAAGAAAAAAAAAACAACTCAAGAATAGCCTACATAGTCCATCATAACTTAAAGTGCACAGGAGAAAAGTGAGTCATTTTCTCTGTTTTAAAATTATATGAATTGTATACAGCCATGCATCTCAAATGAAATTCATTGTTGGCAAAAGATATGTGGTTCATTCTGGAACTTAAAAAGAAAAAAAAGCAAGAAAAGCTTATTCCCAAAAGTTATTCAGGGGCCTGAAAACTTTAGAAGGTGAAACAAAGGACTAAAAAAGATAGGTGGTATGGGGCTGCTGTTGCAATAAAGAAAGGTTAAACACAAAGACCTAGAAATAGAGAAAGTTAGGATGAATTGGGAAAGGGAAGGTATATGTTGCACTAAGATTAGCAGTATGCCATAAGGGAATACAACTCTGGTAATCAGAGAAAGAAATATGAAGACTATTAGACAGAAATGGGGGTGGTGTTGTGAGTGAGAATATATTATGTGGGTTAGATTTCTTACAGCCATCTCAATTCAACGTGTTCAAAACAGAACTCATTACTTTTCCCCGTTAAACCCACCTCTCCTTCATAATTCCCCTATTTTTTAAAGTGGATCACCATTCTTCCAGTCACTCAAGTCCATAACTTGGAAATCACCCTTATTTCTTCATATTCATTCTCCATATTAAGTTAGTTGCCAAATCTTATAGGTTTTTTCTACAAAACCTCTCACATCCATTCCTCTTCTGTGTACTCTAATGAATACCACTCTGATTCAACCTTCATAGCATATGTCTCATACTAAAGATGTTTAGGTAAAGGAGAAAGGAAGAAGTGATACTGGGAATTAATGGAAGGCTTTAAAATCTAATAATAGGAGCTTTAAATGGACCAATATGGCATTTGGGAGTCATTCTAGGGATCTGTTTTTAACTCTCTGATCAAAGTAATACTTAGGAAAAATTTTCTTAGGAAAAGAAACATATGTACTAAAATATTTATAGTATGCTTTTTCTTGAAGTAAAGAATTGGAAGTTGAGGGGATGGATATACATCAATTGGGGAATGGCTGAAAATGTTGTGGTATGTAATTTTGATGGAATACTACTCTACTATAAGAAATGATGAGCAGAATGTTCTCAAAAAAACCTAGAAAGACTTCCATGGTTTGATGCTAAGTGAAAAGTAATGGGTACAAAGGAACAGCAATATGGTAAGATAACTGGGAATGACTAAGCTATTCTCTTCAATACAACAATCCATGACAACTCTTAAGGATTTAGGATGAAAAATGGTATCCATCCCCAGAGAAAGAAGTGATAAAGATTAAAGCAATTTTTTTTCAATTTTTAATTTTTCATGAGTCTTTTAAATCTATATTTTCTTTCACAACATAACCATTATGGTTATGTGCTGCATGACTACACATATATAACCTGAATGGAATTGCTTGCCTTCTCAATAAGAGGGAGTAGGGAGAGAGGAAGGGAGAAAATGTTCTGCAATGCAATGTAATGTTTTAAAAACAAATGTTAAAAATTGTTATTTACATGTAACTGGGGAAAAATTAAATGCTAAATGCATAAAAAAAAGAAAAAAATATTCTTAGTGGGAAGATGGCTACCTGCTAGATTCTAGAGGATCCAGATCCTCCATAAACACTCCAGTAAATGTCTAAACAAGATGCCAGATTTTTTTCAAAAGGAGAATCAGCTGTAGACTTTTCCCCCTGTCAGTGCTTCTCAGAAGCACTATTGTAATCCTTCAGAAACCCTGAATGTAGACAAGTGATGATAGATGGAAGGCATAGTACAAAGTAGTCCAATGGCAGTGGGAAAGGGGCTCTTACTTCACTTACAAAGGAGTGACCTCATAGCCTAGAATATTAGAAAAGGGTAGAAAAACCACCAGCAGAATCCAGGGAAGTGGAAATCCTGGTGCTACTGGAAAGACAAAGGCCCTGGCAAAGATTAACAGAGATAGGTAATGGTATATTATGTATAATGAACACCAGTGAGGTAATTTTGATTGTAGAAAAAACATGGTAAGAGCCCGACCAGGGTGAATATTGAAGTCTCTTGTAAACAGGACGAAGGGGAAAAAAGGTTGCAAGCATAACCCAGCAAGGGGACAAGTTTTGCAAACTAGGGAGAAAAAGTCTCAGCAACAGAGTGGCCCAGAGTCTGAGGTACAGAGAGGCAATCCAGGTGCAACAAAGTACGTGGTAGTGTGAGCCTGATTCACAACATGAGACAAGTTTAAACAGTTCCTGAAAAAATCAGAGCCT
This sequence comes from Notamacropus eugenii, assembly GCF_028372415.1. NCBI lineage: Eukaryota > Metazoa > Chordata > Mammalia > Diprotodontia > Macropodidae > Notamacropus > Notamacropus eugenii. The sequence continues at coordinate 340,216,066 of NC_092874.1, read as the reverse complement.
GGTTTTACCCACCACATTTAGGACCAAACATGCTATCCAGGGATGCAAGAACAGAGTTTGACTTTAACAAAACACAGTCCCACAACCCAGACACTGAAGTTGCTGTTATAAGCAAACGAAAGCAAACACCAAATACTATGAATAAATACCTTAGACTGAGAGATACTCAAAGAAAGAAGTAGAACCTCAGGGAAAAAACCAACCAAACAAAAGAAAAACAATATCTAGGTCATTACAAGAATACCTAAAAGAAATGAGACAAGATACACAAAATGAATTAACTAAAAAGGAGAAGTGTCATGAAATTGATAATTTAGAATAGACAGTAGGAATTCATTCCCCCCAAATCTAATATTTTGGAAATTAGAATGCACTAAAGAGAAGACAATGACTCAATGAGATAACAAAAATAATTAAGATCCACGTATTTGAAAGAAAAGAAAACAATGTTAATATGACATCGAAACCACTGACCTAGAAAACAGGCCAAGAAGAGATAATCTACAAATTACCATATAATCTGAAAATCATGACCAAAAATAGAAGTTTAGATACCACATGTCAAAAAAATTTCAAATGAAAACTATAGAGTCAAGAAGATTCATCTTTGCGAGTTCAAATCTGGTCTCAGACACTTACAAATTTTATGACCACGGGCAAATTACTTGTTTGCCTCAGTTTCCTCACCTGTCAAATGAGTTGGAGAATAAATGGCAACCATTCCAGTATCTCTGTTAAGAAAACCTCAAACCCTCCCAAAGAGTTAGATATAACTGAAAAATGACTGAACAACATGAAAATCACCAGAGCCTTGTATAGTGGGCTGACATTTCATACACTTAACAAATGATTGTGAATTGATTGATTGCTTGGTTCACAGTGTTCTATGGTCAAAGAGCACTTCATACCTCCAGCACTTTGGAGGTATGAAGGACATTTATTCATCCTTTTGTAATACAACTACCAAAGACCAGGAGAAGCAAAGGTCTGGAAGCAAGAGCATGCTGGTGCTTTCCACATGGGAGTCTTAAATTTTTAATTAGTTTTTCAAAAATGACAAAATTTCAGCTCCTTGCAAAGGAAGAAAAGAAGACTTTGGTCTCGAAGAGGAATGGGGAAAAAAGAAAATATGGAACCCTAATGAATATCTTCTATGCTAAACTATTCCAGTACGGGTTTAGTTATAGGTCATGTGGCTTCAATCCATTACAAAGTGTAAGGAGAAGCCCTAGGAATTTGTTAGGAGTGGGAGACATTTCAGTGCAGAGAAGTGAAAGTAACCATCAAATATTCAGTATTCAGGAAAGATTCTGTTGCTGAGATTAGTGTGGAGTTCCTCCTGGGAGAGAGTAGAGATCCATTCGCCTTTTATTCACCATCACAAAAAGGAAATCAAGATGAAGGAGAAACAAACCACATTGTTTCTTGTCCCCACTCTAGCTGCTGGCCAGATAATAGAATGACTAGTCCTTCAGAATAGTTATGGAGTTTTCTTGTTAAGCATGTGATACTGCAATAAAAGCTGGGTAGCTAGATACTAAACTGGGTAGCTAAGATATGCATGTGCTACTCATTCAAATGCAGGTAGGGAAACTGGGAGGAAAGAACTAAATTATAAGGAGTATGAAGATCCAAGTTGGAACTGTCACTGTAAACTGGCTGGAAATTCCAAAGCCTCACATTTACTGGAGGTGGAAATCTATTTATTAGAGAGAGAAAGAGAATAATTCTTGGGGCTATGTAAACCTGGTATATGAAAGTTGGTGAAAATCACAGAAATGATTAAGTGATCAAGGGCCAATCATTTTACCTTTTGTCTGGGAGGAAGAAGTTAAGCTTTCACTGGGGTTGAAAACAAAACCATACCTTCAAAAAAGGAGGGGAAATGAGTTGAGTTTCTGAGAAAAGAAATACATGTCTTTGAGAAGGGAGAAAGGAATGAGCTTCCATGTATATATGTGTAGACAAGGCTCCCCTCAGTCCTTGACAATTTGGTCTGTCCTACATTTCAGCACCAAATCATAGGTTATGTATTTAGCAAACATTTGTTTAGTATGTATACCAGCTACAGTTGAACCTAAATAATCATTATCTACTGATAATAGGCAGGCATAGAGATGGCATTAAAGATGGGAAATGACTCAGACCAAGTCTTCTTAGGGACACAATATGTAAAATATACAAGATAACATACATCTTGTTATCACCATCCCAACTCTTGGTGCATGCATACATGCACCTGAGGGATAGAAGCATATTGTTTCATTGTTCTAATGGTACAATTCTCTTGATACTATTCCCATTGAGAAAGAAAATGAGGAAAAGCTAACCTGCTTAATGATTACATTCACAAAAGGATGAGCCCAGAGTCTAATGACTAGGTTTGCTACCCACATATATCTATAAACTCAGGTGACGTCTTACATACCCTCTCCTCACATACTCTGTCCGCTCTAGGGTTGCATGGTCAATGGTATTCCAGCTCTTTTTTTTTTTGTCCTCTTTAAGAGCTTTGGATCAGTGAGGCAAAAGTGAATTTAAGTAGAATCAGACAATTCCACTGGATTTATTTCCTAATACTTGCACAAGTATACTCAGTAATCCTTCTGCATACTTTATGAGACACAAAAAGAAGAGATCATGAGTAGATGAGGACTGACAGAATGCCTTAAAATAGTGTAGCTTTTTTTGGAAAACACACTGTGTGAATTGAGTGAGCGTATATGGACAGTCTGTGTATTTTAGTTGCCTTTTTCTCTCTACTATACTGATAGCCTTTTCATATCTTTTTGGGGGGACCATGCCTGTTCTTTGTAATTTTGCAGCATTCACTTTTCACTATTTCATTATTCTTATGCACTTTTGTGTCTGGAGGTTCCCCATTCTCCCTACTACACCTACAGCCATGGTAAAATAATTTTGATAGGCACCACGTAGTCACATTGATGAATAACACAACTCCTGTTTTTAAAAGAGCATGTGCTGAACTCACATTCACAGACACCCAGTATTATATAAGGTATAAGAGAGGGAAGATAAAATTTGGTAGTATATTTACATGTGTATGAGAATGCATGTGTGTGTGTGTGTGTGTGTGTGTGTGTGTGTATAAACAATATCTTTTCTTGATATAATAACAGAGAAGGAATTGGGAACCATAGAAGATATTGTTGCACTTGCAATCACTTTAAGCTGAAGTCCACAAGACAAACAAAAATTACATAGGATATAAAACACCACAATGAATGTTAATAGATATATGGAGTGAGCCAATTCTGAATCAAACAAATTTCATTGCTAGTAGTTTTTTTCTTATTTATTTTTGGCACAGAAACCATGCAATTATAAAATACCATTTACATAATTAGAGGTCTAGGAAAGACAGTAGGGCCTAAATTCCTGTATTCTGAGTACCTAGACCCAATTGTAAAGAGGCAGTGGAAGAGACACATGTGTTCTAAAGCAATGGGACCCATGGATGTGAGAACTATGTGGACCAAATCATGAAAGTAAATTCCTAGTGCCTAGTCTTCTCTGTGGAAAAATGGGCAGAACAAATCCAGAATCCAGTCTTCTAGCAAAAGAATGATTCATGGGCCATGCCACCCTCTCTGAGAGAGAAAAGGATCGTACACATGACTGCTGGAGCTGGAAGAAGCTTCTCTGAACTATTACTATTATTTAGTCTTTGAAGGCACTATTGGAACTCTTAAGTATTTTCATTCCCTTTCAGTAGGAATATAAACCCTAAAAGTAGCACCAAAAGGCTAGATTCCTAGAAAGGACTTCAGAGGGAAAATAGCATTCATTGAAATGTTGTGAGATTGTTCCCTCTAGCAGTACAAAGTTCATTTCCCTTCTGAGGATAGTCCAATTTATGGTGTGGTGATATAAATCTGAAGGACTGGTTAGGGCTCTTAGGAAAAGTAGAACTTAAATGAGAAGAAAAAGCTCTTCTCCCTCCTCTCTAATTTCTTGTTGACTTTTCCACCTAGATATTCCATTAGCATCTCAAACTCAATGGGTCTAAACAGAGTTAATTTTATTTCCCCCTGAATCTGTCCCTCCCTCTGCCTTTCATATGTCTATTCAGAGAACCATCAAACTTCTAGTTACTCAGATTCACAGCATAACAGTCATCCTCAAAGTTCCATTCAGTCATCCCCCAAATCCAATTATCTGCTATTTATGGATTCTAAATCCATAGCATCTTTTTCAGATACATTCTCTCTTTTTTTTTACTCATATGTCTACTACCCTATTTTAGACATTTACACCCTTTTACCTAGAGTATTGCAATAGGCTCCTACTCCTCTTTATGCCTTCAACCTCTCCACACAAATTTTCCTTCATGTATAGATCTGACAAGACCACTCTTTTCTAAAGATATTTCAGTAGCTCCTCATTATCTCTATGCACAAACAAGACAAAACAAAACAAAACATTAAAATACTCTCTTTGGCATGTAAATTTCTTAATCTGGTTCTAGTATAACTTTTGATCCATTACCCCCTCTTATACATGCTTTCTCTACAACCAAAACGACCTCATTGGTGTTCATTATATGTAATATACCATTACCTATCTATGCACCTTTACTTTTATAAAATTCCAAACAAAAAAATAAAATAAGTATTTCCACCCTATCTATTGTAGAAAAGGAGGCAATTTTACATGGAGTTCTGAGTACATCCATTACATAGGGCTTTTTTTCTTCTTTTTTTAATTTATAAAATAACTTCAGTATGTAACTTCTTAAAACTATCCTGATGTTCTGTGAGTTTCTGTACCTTTGTCCAGTCTGTCTACTATTCCTCAAATAAATATACACTTTTCTCAACACCCTTAGCACCCTGTCCAACTATTTTGGCTTCTTTTAAGGATAGCAAAGAAGAAGATGAACAGGATGAGGAAGAAGATAACTTCTTGGATGAAAATTTTGCTAGAAACTTACCCACTAACTCTTACAGGAGACCTTTCTAGATTCTTTGAGATATCAGTCCCAATACTTTAAAAAATTATTTCCCCTATGTGTTTTTCCCTTACCAGCAATGCAAGGCACTATCTTTTTTGTCTTTTTTTTCCATTTCCAATATCCAACATGGTGTAGGCACTTAATACATGCTTGTGAAATGGAGTGAAATGAAATTGTTGATTGTTTATTGTGCTGCCATGAGTGTTTTATGCACTTTTCACATTTTCTGCTCATTCTGTGAACTAATGGCTATTCAGGCCCCAATAAATGCAGTGTTATCTTGAGTTCTTTTCTGGGAACTGGGGACCATTTTGTCCACATCTGAGAAGATGAAAACACAAGCTATATTAGTGCTATATTTTGAGATTTCCCATAGGTAATTCTGGTTGAGGGCAATATGAGCCAAAGATAGATACAATTTTGGACAACCCCCAAAACTGAACTTGGCTTGTGTAAACTCAGAGTCTGAGAGCTCTGGGCATGGAATTACATCAGTTTCAGTGCCTACTGTAGTAGTTAGCTCTAGTCTTACACTCCCAGAGTAAAGTCTGCTATATCTGCCCAATTCGAGTCTAGGGTACTCCTCAGAATTTAGGTGTCTTTTTCTAATGGTCTTTTCTTAAGCCCTCTTTATTATGTTCCAACACACACACACACACACACACACACACAAGCACACACACATACTCCTTCAAGTACCAGTGACTAACTTCTCATTTCCATGTAACCAATTAATATCAACTAGCTTTTACAAAATGATATTTATTTCAAAGATAGAGTATGAATGAAAGTACAATCATTTCTCACCCTCCATCCATGGGGCGCACTGTCCTTTATATCACCTCAGGCTTTGGTGAGAATGTACTTAGATTTAATTCAGTCTCTACATAGCATTTGTCCTACCAGTTTTACTTTTGAATATATCATAGCCTCTGAAATAATTTCTCTCTTAATTACTGCTGAATTGGGTTTCAAAGTTTGTTCCTTTGAAGCACTGATACTGAACTTGGTGGTCATAAAGACAGCTAGGGAACACAGTGGATAGAGTGCCAGGCCTGGTGTCAGGAAGACTCCTCTTCATAAGTTCATCTTAGCCTAAGACACTTGCTAGTTGTGTGACTCTGGACAAGTCATTTAATCCTCTTTGCCTTAGTTCCTCATCTGTCAAATGAACTGGAGAAGGAAATGGCAAATGACTCTAGTATCCTTGTCAAGAAAACCCCAAATTGGATCATGAAGAGTGGGTCATGACTGAAAAGCAACTCAACAACAAAAACAAACAAACAAAACTAAAATGAACTCTACTCTGGGACCTGGTGGTGACTTGTTTTCCTGATTTCTCAAAATTTACAGTCCTGCCCACCTCCAGTCTCAGCTTCATGTTGACTTCAGGTAAGATATGAAATGAGGTTCTATCTCCAACTCAAGACTTTCAGGAGCTAGTCCTCCTACAGTATCAACAAATTCAACCAGAATTATTGCCAAGGAACTTCCCTGGCTGATTAATATCTTTTAAAGTACATCTCCATTTTGGCTATGCAACCAATCAAAAAAGTACATCTTCATAATGTGACAAGCAGACCACATCAGCAGTTATAGACTATACGTACATGCTTCAAATCCAAGGCCAACACATTTCTAGTACACATTTTCATGCCTTCTTAGAAGCAAACAGTAAAGCCTCTTCCATATAGAGGATTTCATCAGAACCCTCATTACACTATCTTAGTGCCTTGCACATACATGGAAGACATATTGATAAATGTTTGTTGAATTTAATTCATTCATACTACCTCTCAGTGCAGGTTCTTCATCAGCTGACTGGAACCATTAGAGGTTTCCAAGTTCTGGGCACCTTGAGGTGCTAACACTAGGGCTCATATACCGATCACTGTTATATGGCTGCAAAATGGTCTGGGGCAAGAAAATAGAAACTTCCCATAATGACTTCCCATAATGAAAGAAAAAAAATATATTTTCAAGGCTAAAAACATACTTTAAAAGATTTATGAAGAATATGGTAGAGGGCTTTTCCAATAGTCTTTCATATTTTCTTTCATGTTTAAGGCTAAATCTTTGAGTGGATGTCTGTACTAAAAAGTAGGGTGGGGAGTTGCACTTAGAATAGGAGAGGATGGCTGATTGATTATTGTTCTTCATTCTTGAAGTGGACCAAAATGATATAACTATGGAAGGTTAAGGTACAGTGCTTCTGAATGTGGCTGATCAGATCAATATGAGCTCAGGAGGCTCTAACACAGGTCAGGCACAAATAATCCATATGGACATGTCAAGTGGAGATGACTCTAAATTTGCACATTTCACTAATATGTTTTACAGCTTATTTCTATTTTGAAGACTTCAATTAGCAAGGTTTAACAAAGCTTAAAAATACCATATATAGTATGTTGCATTTGTAGGAGTTGGATGTCTGTCGTGCTTCATTTCTCTTTGCATCTAAGTGATCATTTAAAAATAGGTATTAATGTGGATTTTTCTCTCAATGCAGCATTGAGGAAGAGCTAAGTAAAATGATTATGTTACATTTATAAATATGAAGAACTATGTAAATGTTAAATTATAATTATAACTAGGAAGCTGAATTAAACTACTCCCATAGTTCTCTACTGTTCAGCTAAGTAAACAAAATCTGACTGCTTATCTCAAAGAATATCTTGTAAAAGACAAATAAAAACAAGTTTGCATTTGGCTCTTATAAGATGAGGTTATATAATCTTTGGTGATCCTAAAAACAGCAACAAAAAGGACAGCAACAAGAAAGGTTTGAGAAGAGTTTAACTTTCCCACATGCTGCAGGAAATACATATAAAACCTCTCCAGAAATAGCAATAATCAAGAATAACAAAGAGAAAGAGCAGTAAGTACCTCCATATAGGACTACACAAGGAGAGAGCCATCATCCTGTAGGCATTCAGAGAAAGGTTGAGACAGAGGAGGCAGAAGTCAATACCAGCTAATATAAAGAGCCTGAAGTCTAAGTGCTTTGGATGGACCAATCTTATACAGAAGATTAGAAATTCTAACTCTTAAAATAAGGCAAAGGAAAGAAATTTTAAAAGTGAGCACAGGAAGACAAGAAGCAAAATTATTAGTTCTCAAATGATAAATATTTTTTCAGAAGCATGAAGACTTGACTAAAATTAATGGAAACAATAACTTCAGTAATGTAACAAGATATAAAATAAACCCATGAATACCATTGGATTTTCTTCACATTTCCAAGAGAATATAGTAGGAAGAGAAAGAAAATGAAAATTCATCTAAACTAGCCACTTACTACATAAAATATGTGGGGATCCATTTACCATGAACTCAGCAATTATATGAATATATCTCTATTAACACTAAAAAATTAAAGAATGTTAAATAATTGGGAAGATATTAATTACTCATGGTTCATCTGTACCAATATTTTTCAAAATAATATTACTTAAATTAATTTACAGATTCAGTACCCAATTACCAAAGAGCACTTCATAAAACTACAAAAACAGTCAAATTTATCTGAAAGAACAAAAAATCAAGAATTTCAAAGGCCTACTTTTTTCTTTTTAGTATTTCCTTTGAAATCTAAAAATCTAAATCTGTACTACAAAGTATTAATGGTAAAAAAAATATGTATATGAAAGTTGATCAATGGAATAGATTAGGTATATGGTATGAGAAATAAATGAAAACAAGAGTGTAGTAGTAGATAAATTAGAATACCCAAACTAGTAAGATAATGTTGCTTTCAATAGCTCTGAAAACTTATGCCCTATCCATTAGATTATCAAATATGAAAATAAAAGGAAGAGGACAATTAAGGGAAGAAAAGAAGGAAGACAGGTATGAATATATTGTGGAGTTGGGAACTGATTCAACCATTATTGAAAACAATTTAGAATTATATTCAAAATTTCAAAAGAAAGGTAGACTCTTTTTATTTACTCTTTGACTCACAAATACTACTACTAGGTATATAACACCAATGTCATTCAAAAAATGAAGCAACGAACTCATATGTACAAAAATATTTATAGCAGCTCCTATTATCATAACAAAGAAGTGGAAGTAAAGTAAATGGCAATCAATTACAGAATGGCTAAGCAAGTTATGGTATATAAATATAATGAACAATTGAAAGAAAATGACAAATTCAAAAACTTATAAAGACTTACATATTCTGATGTAGTGTAAAGTAAGCAGAACAAAGAGTATAGTGCAATTTGTAGAATCATTGAAATCCTTTAAGGGCAAACAATTATGAATAGTTTCAGAATTGTGGTGAGAGTGATGACCAATCAGAATCCCATAAAACTAGTGGGGAACAATTGATAAATGGTCAGTGGATATGAACAGGCAGTTTTCTGTTGAAGAAATCAAAGCTATGTATAGCTATATGAAAAAGTGTTTTATATCACTACTGATAGGAGAAATGCAATTTAAAAAAACTCTGAGACACCACCCCACACCTATGCCATTGGCTAATATGACAAAAACGGAAAATGACGCTAATGCACCTTTGGCGGAGTTGCAAATTCATCCAATCATTCTGGAGAACAATTTGGAACTAAGCCCAAAAGAGCTATAAAACTGTGTATGCTTTGGCCCAGCAATAGCACTACTAGGTGTATATCCCAAAGAGATAAAAAAGAAAAGGAAAAGGACCCATATGCACAAAAAGTATTTATAGCAATTTTTTTTTTGTGGTGGCAAAGAATTGTACATTGAGGGGATAACCCTAAATTGGGGAACAGCTGAACAAATTGTAGTATATAATTGTTATGAAATACTATTGTGCTACAAGAAATGATGAACAGGATCTTTTCAGAAAAGCCTGATGAACTGATGCAAAGTGAAGTGAGAAGGACCAAGATAACACTGTACACAATAACAGCAATATTTTATGATGAATAATGGTGAATGATTTATCTATTCTCAGCAATACAAAGATCCAAAACAATTTTGATGGACTCATAATGAAAAATGCTATTCACCTTTAAAGAAAAAAAAACTGACAAACTTTGAGTGAAGATCAAAGCATACTATATATATGTGTGTGTGTGTGTGTGTGTGTGTGTGTATATATATATACTATACATATACTATATACATATAGTACACATGTAATATACTATATACATATGGTATGTGCATATTATATATATACAAAACATACTATATATATGTGCTACATATATATATAGAAAGCATACTATATACATATACATATATATATACACTCTATTTTTTGTGTGGATTTGTTTTTCATCTGCATTTTCTTTCACATTACTAATGTAAAATATGTTTCACAAATGACTCTGCAAATATAACCTTTATCAAATTGCTTGCTGTCCTGGTAAGGAGAAGTGATAGGAAGGAGAAAAAGGATTTGGAACTCAAAATTTAAATAAAAATGTTAAAAATTGTTTTTACCTCTAATTGGAGAAAATAAAATATAAAAAAAGTGTAATGAGGAATTGTGCTTTTCAGTTATTGGCAGAAAGGGGATGCAATAGAGATTCAGAATAAGATATTCCTTTTTCCAATACATCCAATGCATGAATTTGTTTTGTGAGTATAATTATTTCTCAAAAGAGATGATTTTGTCATGGGTTTATATGTAGATAGAGAAAGGAATAAATATATTTATAAGACAGAAAGAAAGAGAAGGAAAGAAAGAAAGACATAAAAAATCATCAAAATATACAGAGAGTAGAAAAAATTTTGAAAGGGACAGGGCCAATCCAGGTAATGTGGGTAATAATATATTATATGCTTTAAGTGTATTATAAGCTTTAAAAAATAATTCTGTGAAACATAGATTCTTGGTTTCATAAGTAATTCTCTTTTTCCTTTTCTCTATGGAAATTTTCATATTTGATGATATTTGTTAAGTTCATAATAATAAAAAGAACTGAGTGACCAAATATTCACATCTTCTGACATTTGCTACTATCTGTCCTTTTTCTCATTTCATAAGAAGTCACTTTATTTAAACTATGAATCGTAGCCAACATTTCATTTTTGTTCAAAGGCAGAAATTAGCAAAGTATTACCTGCTGCATTTTGACCCATGTAGGTCATAACTAGGAAGGAATTCTGATCAATTTATTTTTGTTTTTCTTTTTTGTAATTATTTACTAGTACCCAACTTTGGTTCACTTCCAAGGCTACTGCTAACCTTTTTAAAGGCATCAAGTGCTTGGTTCTCTCACTCTACAGTAAGGGATATGAAACTTTTTGCCCAATGTGCTTACTTGTGTTTGTAGAACTGGAGTTACACATACAGAGGAAGATGAAGAAAAAGAGTCTGAAAGTAGAAATAATGTTCTTTTGAATTACTGAAATTAAGTGCAAAACATGGTCTTTCCAATTTCTCATTATAAACAAAAGAACTTGAAATTGATAAACTGAACAAACTAAAATCCATTGGAGGAATAAGTATTGTATGCAGATTATTAATGTTTTTGAAGTCCACTGTTAAGAGAGAAGAAGATTTAAGATAAATTTGTAGGTAGTGGTGCTGTGTAAAAGAGAAATCAATGTTTACAGCCACCTTGAGAAGTAGGCTGATTCAAAAGAACTTGATATACTGATTCAATTTACTTGATCTATTGAATACAACCATTGTTAGTAATGGAGTGATGAGAACTGGGTGCTGAATTTTCCCATACAACCCAGTCCCTGGACTGAGGCATCTGGCATAGCCCACCTGGTTACTCAATAATCCTTTTAACAGCCCTTTCACTATGGCTCTCAATCACTTAACTTCTTTCATCGCCTGCACCTGGCCCACACCAGGCTACTTACCACTCCTTAATCCCATCAAGATTTTTTCACTTACCCTTTTTTGTATATAAATATCAGTCCCATCCTCATCAAATTCACAGACTTACTAGGAATATTGCGCACTCCTGTTGACATTACAATACTTCAGATTTACTAGGCATCTGTTCACCATTCCGGTGTTACAGTAAACCTCAGGCAGACTTGACCTGTACCCTTATATTTCAGGATTCCCAGCATCCCAAATTGCAACAGTAGAATATTTGAAAGGATAATACTTCCTCTGAACATAGATAAGCCTCTAGTATTGTTTATTAGGCATTTTTACATTTCACCTTTATTCTGCACTATTGCTTCAGTCCAAACTGGACAGTCTTCTGAACTTTGTGCTCAACTGCTTGCACCATCAACTGCTTCAACTGACTGAACCTGCTGTTGCTGCAATCAACCACTCCTCTTGTTGAATCCAGGGACTTCAGACCTTTCATACTCAGAGGATCATCTCTAGGGCTGGAAACATCCACCTTGAGGTTGAGGCTTGGTTAACTACTTAGGAAAGGAAACACAAAGTGGATAAGGCAAGAAGGGGCTTAGGAACCTAGATGAGTTCATTTTCCTCATGGGACCAGAGGTTATATAAGAAGAATGCTGCCTGCCACCCACATCCTGCACCAGAGAGTCAAAGGGAAGAAAATGCATTATTTGTACAAGGAATAGTGACCCAAAGCAGAAGGTAAATTCCTTCTTTAAACAGATGTGGCATGCCTCCATCAGGCACTGTCACAAGGTTGGAGTAATCAAGGAATCACTCTAATTTACATCATCATTCTAATTTGTTTTAGCTGTTGGTCAGTCATTTCGAATCTTGTGTGACTGCGTAACCCCATTTGGGGTTTCCTTGGCAAAGATACTACAGTGCTTTGTCATGTCATTTTTCCAGCTCATTGTACAGATGAGGGAACTGAGAAGACAGGGTTAAATAATTTGTCCAGGTTCACACAGCTAATATGTGTCTGAGATCAGATTTGAACTCAGGAAGATGAAGCTTCCTTACTGTAGGCCTGGCATTCTCTCTGCTGTGCCACCTGAACAAATAGCCAAATATTTTCAGTAACAGCCACGATTTGGCCAAAAGCAGTACATGCAGCAGTTCCCAAAGACTCAAACAATGAATCACCATTTTCTAGGTCTCAGGTAGCTCTGGATATGTGCTCCTTGGTATAGCCTTTGTGAGTTTCTACCTTCTCTTCTGGTGAATGACCCCTCTTTTCCCCAAACTTCTCTCTTACCAAGGGGCTTGAAATTTTACAGTTAGAAACTACTTCCTTTATCCTTTCTGCTTGGGTTAACTTTAAAAGAATAAATAGTCTGCTTAGAAGGAGATGGGTGGTAAAAGTTGGGTGACAAGAAAAGAGTGGTAAGGGGGAAGATGAAACACATTAAGCTAATTTCACTTACTGATAGTGAGATTAGTTGATCAGATGGTTTTCCTCCATGCCCCTGGCGTAGGAACAATAAAAGGGAATTAAAAGTTAAAGAAAGGGCTCATAAAGGAGAAGTTTAGGGGCACCTGAAAGACAAGGTCACCTACTATCCCCTTTTTTGCCTAGGGTTTCTTTTGGATGGATAGCTAAAATGAGCTTAGTGCATCAGTATGGGAATAGTATGAGGAAGGAAATTATTGTTTTCCTTTGCTAAATTCCCCACACTGCAGAAGGAAAGAGAAGTAGTTGACAGACACCAGATCAAGGTAGTATCAATTGTTCCTAACCCCTCAAAAAATGATATATGGTCTAGGGTGTTTCCTCACAAACAGAATCTTGACTGCAGTAGAGGGTAATGACCAGTACAGTTACAGTACATCAGTAGCAGCAGGAGGCCACTTCTCCTGCCTGCTCTGCTCCACAGCACTGAAGCGAGAGTGAGAGAGACTGTGATTAGAACACAGGCTTCCCCCAAGGGGACACAATGGAGATTAAGTTTAAAGCTGCCATCTGGATTCCTTAAAAGTAGTGCTGAGGCGTGCCTAATGATGGTAGCTTTGTTAATATGGCCCATACAGTCAGGCAGCAGCATAATAATTGTTTTTAATACATAGCACGCAGGTTGTACAGCTGTTTGCAAGTGAACTGTAAAAGTTTGCCTTCTCTAACTTTATTAAAAAAAAACATTGAAATTGCCTACATTTTGCTGGAATAGTGACCTGAAAAATGCACATGGCCAAACAGTAAAACCAAGCAACATGCTAGTTTCAAATGTTAATACACTCTCCTGTATAAAGAACCAAACCTAATAAAGTTTTAAGAGAACTGTGAAAAGTTTATGTTGTTTTTCCCCAACTGTTGTTTAACCAAAGGTTCGCCACAGTAATGAACAAGTAGGCGCCACTGGGCTGTATAGATGCATAATAAAATTTCCTCCATACAGACATGGCATCAAATTTATTTTTCCTAGCGTAATAGAATGAACCCACACACATTCAATCCCTGTTTTTAGAATTCTACCTCAAAGTCTTTTGGCTTTTAAAAACGTTGACTATATGGACAAGAGAACTTAGGGATCCTTAACTTGACTTCATGTTAACAGGCTAAATTCTCACTTTGTTCTTTTTTTTTTTATGAAATTTGTATGTTCTGACCATTCCAATCTCAGATGTCTTTCCCAAAAAAGCAGTAAGGAAGAGAATAATGTATTTTGGTGTGTGCACATGCCAAAGTTTAATTTCATTTGTGCTTTTTAAAGCTTACCTGTTCTGTGGGATGCTTTTTTTTTTTTAAAGAAATGTCATAAATTGAATCCTCTGCTAAAGGTTTATTCCAATAACTTTCAAAGAAAACGATCTTTGGACTGGAAAGGAAAGAATAAAAAAAAAATCATAGGTATTTGAAACCAAGGGTAAATAGAGAAATCACGGAAGATCACAGTTTTCCTTAATGAGTTCAAGTGCCCCAAGGAACTATATCCCATGCTGTTAAAAGAACTAGCAGATGTAATTATTGAACCACTGTCAATGATCTTTCAAAAATATTGAAGAATAGGAGTCATTGCAAGATTAGAGAAGGGTGCATATTTTCCCAAATTTTCCGAAGAAAAAATAAGAAAGTAGGGCCTGCAATTCATAGTTTAGTGAACTTGGCCTCAATCTTTGGCAAAATTCTAGAAGACATTATAAAAGAATGTTTAGTGAATAAAAAGAAAGAAAAAATCGTCACAAGGAGTCTGTGCTTAATTAAGAATAGGTCATGACAGACTACTCTCATTTCCTTGTTTACTATCTGGTAAGTCAGGGGAATGCTATAGATATCCTTTACATAGATTTCAGGAAAGTCTTTAACAGAGTCTTTCATACCATTATTGTAGACAAGATGGAGATCTCAATCAATCACTTCACAAACATTTAGTAAGCATCTACTATGTTCTACGTTCTAGAAATACAAATGAAAGAGTCCCTACTCTCAAGGAGTTTGGGCTAATAGTAGTACAGGTACACTCAGGATCAAAATATTTTCCTTCATCATTTTATATTAACTTGGAAGGAGGTATTTACTGGAGTGCTTTAGTGATCCATACTTGACACTATGTTGTTTAACACTTTTATCAATGACTTGAATGAGGCATAGATAGTATGATTATCACCTTCATAGATTACTAAAGCTGTGAGGTAGAGTGAACACTTTAGGTGATAAGGTTAAGGCTAAAAAAGTATTGGTCTGACTAATAAGATGAAAATTAATAGATATAAAATCTTATATTTAAATTTAAAATCAGGTATGCGAATGGAAATTGAGGGAGGCCTTTCTAGAAAACAATCTGGAGGGAAATTTTTTAAGGAGCTGCATGGTGAAATAGAGCATAAATGTAGAAAAAAACTAATAGAACTGGGCACTGACTACTCGTACTGAGAGGCACAGTGTCTAAGACTAAGGTGTTAATGGTGATATTGTATTCTTCTTTGTTCCCATTACATTTGTAGGATTGTGTTCAGTTCTGAGAGCCATATTTAAGGAAAAACATAGATAAGGTGGAGGGTACAAAAGAGATATGGTGAAAATCTGAGTCCAGGCCAAATGAAGATCGAAGGAATGGGGGATGTTTAGCATTATCTGATATCAAACTATATTATAAATCTGTAGAGATTAACACTAAATTCCCAGTATGGGGGGGGGAAGACTTCTGTTTTGACAAGAACTGATGGTAAAACTTGAAATTAATTTGACAGAATTTAGGTTTAATTGAACATCTTATATCATTAGCCACAATAAACTACAAGTGAATAAATAAACTCAAAATAAAAGTCCCATATTACTGAGTCTGTCAGTCAAAATGTTATAATTATACATGATGATGATGATGATGATGATGATGATGATGATGATGATGATGATGATGATAATGATGATGATGATGATGGTGAAGATGATAATAATTGTGATTCTCACACCATGTGTCAGGCACTGTGCTAAAATTATGCGGATACAAAAAACACAAAAGTAACAAGTCTGCTTTCAATGAAGTCACAGTCTAATGGGAGTCACAGTATATAAGCATCTATGGTTCAAATAAGATATTGATCACATAAACTGGGAGTATTCTAAGAGAGAAGGCAAGAAGACTAAGACTGGGTAGGGCTTCTTGCAGAAGGTAGCTAAGTGGTCCAGTGCAGCAGTCAAGAGATCCTGAGTTCAAATTTCACCTCAGACACTTGACACTCACTAGCTGTGTGACCTTGGGCAAGTCACTTAACCCCAATGGCCTCATCCTGGGTCATCTCCAGTCATCCTGATGAATATCTGGTCACTGGATTCAGATGTCTCTGGAGGAGAAGTGAGGCTGGTAACCTGCACAACCCTCCCTCACTCAAAAAGAAACCAAACCAAAAGTCAAGTGCTAGTCATGTCATCATTTCTCTGATGGCATTGTCTTCTTAGGCAATGAAGGGCAAACACACACAGAACTTTAGCAGACCCTCCCAATCCAGGGAAGCCTGTGGGTAGAGATAAGGCGGGGTGGAGTGGAGGAGAGCATTCTAAGTCCTGGAACAATCAGGTAAAATGCCCAGGGCTGGGGGATAGTCATTTGCAAGGCATAGGAAAGAGGACAGAGTACAAGCAGGTACTCACACAAGATGTGAGAAGACTGGAAATTTAGAATGGGGCTAGGCTATCAAGGACTTTAGAATCCAAATAATAGATTCTACATTTAATCTTGAAAGAAACAGAGGGCCACTGGTCAGACCTGAGAAAACCAAGATCAGTCTGACAGCTGAGTTAAGGATGAATTGAAATGGGGAGAGACTTGAGGCAAGTAGGTCAACTAGCTGCTTATTTAAATAGTCCAAGTGTGAGATCAGTATGTGGACTAAAATAGTCAGAAGAGAGACAATGTCAGAAGACACTGTTCGAAGTCAAAGGTAATGTCAGAAGAGAAAAGTGAACATAAATGAGAAATGTTAAGAAGACAGAAAGCACAGGAATTGACAATTGATTGGATATGGGTGGTGAGATAGAGTTAGGAATTGAGGATGGAACCTAGGTAGCTAGTCTGGGTGACTAGTAGAATGATGGTACTCTGGACAGTAACAGGAAAGTTTTGAAGAAAGATGGGTTTGGGGGAAAGATAATGAGTTCCATTTTGGATATACAGGATATCTATAGGTCATCTAGTTTGAGATACTTGTAGTGAGTTAGAGATATCAAATGGAAGGTTAAGAGAAAGGATAGGCTTGGACAAATCGATCTGAAAATCATCATAGAAAACATAATTGAATTCATAGGAGATAGGGAAATCAGGAAGTGAAATAGTATAGTAAAAAAAAAAAGAATATGACTCATGACACCTATGGTTAATGGGCAGGAGTTAGATAAAGATCTAGCAAAAGGAGGGTAGTGCCATGGAAATCCTAGAGACACAAGAGTATCAAAGTATGGAAGATGACAATAAAATCAAATTCAATAGAGAGGTCAACAGAAATGAAGATAAACAAAATGCCATTCAGTTTGACAGTTAAAAAAATGAAAGAGAACATGATCAAATATCTTTTGTAGCTTTGTTTCAAAATTTCTTAACCAAACAAAGGATAGAGGAAATCATGAAAGATAAAATAGACTATTTCAATTGCATAAAATGTGAGCCTTTTTCATGATTAAAATAAACCAATATAGAATAATAAGAACTGATGAGGGAAATGCTTTCATCTGATATGACTAATAAAAGTCAAGATTGAAATTATATAGAAAATTAACACAAATATCTTAAGAACAAAGCGATTTCCCAGCAATTTTCAAGAAAAGAACTGTGCATTGCAAATGACCATTTGAAATATGCTCTAAATCACTAATAGAAATGCAAATTAAAATAACTAAGGTTTCACTTCACTCCCTGCAAATTGATAGTGACAGAAAATTAGAAGAGTCAGTGTTGTCTGGATTGAAGAAAGACACAGTAACACCATATTAATAGAGCTTTGAATTGGTCTAACAATCCTAGATACCAATTTAAAATTATGCAAGAAATGTACTAAACTGACCATATTCTCTGAACTAGTGGCCTTATAATTGGGCATATGCCCCAAATGCAGCCCCGCTTTGAAGATGATCAAGGAACGAGAATGAACAATAAAGACGAATGCCTATAAGTCTGCTCTTATATCCCTAGTATATATTGAACCAAGGACTTCAAAACAATGGAATTCTGCTTGAAATGACAGCTGCATCCTGTTTCATCCTAAATGAAAAATGAGTGCTGAAATCTTGGGAGAGGCAAGTCATAAATAAATATTTATTAAAAGCTAACTCTATGATAGGCAATGTGCTATGTCCTCGGGAATAGGGACACGAATAAAAAAAAAACTTAAAAAAAGTCTTCCATCAAGGAGCTTACATTCTAATATAAAGATAACATGGAAACAAATGGATATGTACAAGATATATATGGAGTTTTTGGTTTTCATCCTTCATTTTCAAAGTAAACTAATGACATGATGAACGTGATGTCTTGGTTTTCACATAAATTGAGTATGAGAGAGGTAGAGGTGCACAAATTTGTCAGCCCCATTCTCTGCTCCAGAAACACTGAAGTTCAGGGGCAAGAAAAAGGTGAAGATGATTGACTAGAATTTAGGATTAGGGGCAGGTATGACCCAGGATGGAGTGGGTGACCTTGCCCTTTCTAAATTAAGGTCTTCCCCAGGTATCAGTTTGTCTGAGGTCATGCTCTTTTAATGACTGAGGACTGCAAAAGAGTTGAGACAGAAGATGGTTCAATTTACCTTTCCAAAATATCAGTCTTGGAGGAGAAGACCTCTGATTTCTGGCCAAAATAGAAAACAACTGCCATTTACTCTCATTCTAAGTCATCCTCCTTCCTTTGGCAGAACACCCTGAGGTAAAGGAGAGGAGAAAAGAAAAAAAGAGAGCAGAGGAGAGGAGAGGAGAGGAGAGAAGAAGATGAACTGATTTGCCAATTGGAACTGGCCAGCTGGGTCCCCATTCAGATCCCTTGGACTACTCACAGGTTGTAGTTTGTCATTTGTTCTCAAAGAGGAGCATGACATCAGGGAGATGATGACGTGGCTTGCAACCGACTTTCACTTGAGTGAGGGAGGGCTGTGCAAAGTGACCAGCCTCACTTTCTCCTCTGGAGCCATTTGGGTCCAGTGGCCAAATATACATCAGAATAACTGGATCTCATGGATTGAACAAACATTAGGTACCTGTCAGGGTACCACTTAATGGTTATTTTGGGGACTCTCATGGCTCAGAGTGAATGTAAATAATAATTGTTTCTCTTTTAGCCAGTAACTCTGGGGGACTTCTCTTCCCAGTTTTATGTATTTATTTATTTTAAAAAGGTGCCATTCCTTGAATCACTTTGTAAAGAATTCTATTCATTGAATGAGTGTTACCTCACTCAAAATGAGAACCTGAAAGGTGTTTAGCTTAAAAGGGCCAAGGTCTCCCACTGCATCCTGGGTCATGTCTAGTTGTCCTGATGGATATCTGTCCACTGGATCCAGATGGCTCCAGAGGAGAAAGTGAGGCTGGTGACTTTGCATAGTCCCCTGTCACTCAAATCAAAGTCAATTGCAAGTCAAGACATCATCTCCCTGATGTCATGGTCCTCTTCAAAAATGAAGGACAAAACCACAAATCATCACAAACTTAAACAATGAGCTGGCTATTATTGGCCATTCAGTGATAGCCAGAGTGATTTGGGTTTTAAAGTGTAGTCAAATAGCTCCTTTCAAAACAAAATGGGCTTTTAATGACCAGTTTGGGGATGTTTTCAATGATTGCGCCAACACAACCTATATGGATAGCTTGGAAATTTAAATTCCAAAAATGTAGGGAGCCACTGGAGCTCATTGATGATGAGATGTTAGGTTGAGTTTCAGCTATTTAGGAAATATCAAGTTCACAATGCCAAAAGATAGTTGGTGATGTTGGATTGGAGCCCAGGAGAACGATCAGGCATGGATGTTTTTATCTGGATATCATCTTCTTAGTGTTGTGATTTCATGGTGTGTTATGGGGTTCATCTCAAATGAATTCAAAGACTTAGACCACCTTCAATTCAAGCAAAGCCCTTTATTGAGAGTGATACCCCTCAGAAATGGGATGTGTTCCAAGAGGAACCAGCAACTAAAGACAAGATAGGTAGTTTTATAGTGTAATAATGATGATTGCACAATAAAAATTATGAATATTAAAAAGACATACAGGGTTTCCCAAGGGATTAGGTAATAGGTGAGGTGTCCTGGCCTTAGTGGAACTGTGCATATGAGTACCCATGATGCATACAGAAAAACTCATTGAGGGGCATTTATATATGATAATGATATTATAGTAAACTTCTCTATATCATAAGTTTACTCAGTTCTTTACTATAGCTGTGCAGGTGCCTACATCGGGAAAGTTCTTTCTGTTGTTTTGGTTTCCATATCTTGCTCAGGCATCCTGATAGTGCTATTTTTTGATTGACTGAATGTTGTGGGCCTGACTGAGATTAGATGGATGTGATTGTGGTTGAATGCATGTACACACATGGTGTTTCTGTGGGAAATATGAGGAAAGGGTCTGGGGCCAGTGGCTAACATTCCATCACATGGACATACTTGCTGTTCTAGTGGAGCATGACTTCATGGACATGCTTGTTCTTCTATTGGGACAGTGAGTTACATATGATGAAGTTAAGATATTAAGTCCAGTGGGGAGGGGCAGTTGCTAGGTAGGGGCAATGGACTTGCTGTTTTGTAAGGCCTACGACTGAGTCTGGGAGTCTATGCTGTGGTTAAAGCAAGATTGTGTGATTAAGTCAGGACATGCCCGCTGTTTAGTGAGGCCAATAAGGAAGTTAGAATATTGGGGCCAGGGCAGCTTTATTAGGATTCATCAGCAGTTAAGATAAGAAACTCACGGGGAGCTAAAGATATCACCAAGCGAGATAGCCTAGGGGGAGAGGAAAAGATGATCCACCAGAGAACCTTAGAAGGTACTGATGATTAATGGGCATATGATGAATGAAGAAGCAGCAAAGAAGACTGAGAAGGAACACTTGAAGGGAGGGAAGGATAATCAAAAGAGAATGGTTTGATGAACACATAATGAAGAGAGAGCGTTCAGGAGTAATAACTGCATCAAATGCTGTAGAGATCAACAAGGATCAAGATCGAGTAGGGCCCATTTGGTTTGTTTCTTTATCCTTCAATTTAAAAATTTTTATTTTTAGTCTCCAGTTCTCTCCATTCCTCCACCCTCTCTTATCTGTTCAGAAAATAAAAAATATAATACCCATTATCCACACGAAGTCATACAAAGCATATTTCCTCATTAGTCATGTGAAAAAAATAGTCAAGAAAAAAGTGTTTCAATCTTCATTCAGAGTCCATCAGTTCTCCATCTTGAAGTAGATAGTATTCCCACTGACTCTCCACCCCGGTAAATCCTTTGGAATTCTTGTGGATTATTGTATTGATCAGTTACAAAGTCTTTCTCAGTTGATTATTTTTATGCCACTGCTTTTACTGTATGCATTGTTCTCCAGATTCTGCTCATTTTATTTTGTATTAGTTCCCATAAATCTGCCCAGGTTTTTTTTTGGAAAAATCCCCTTCATTATTTCTTATATAATTTTATTCCACCGCAGTCATATACTATAACTTGTCTAGCCATTCCTCAGTTGATGGGAATCCTTTCAGTTTCCAATTCTTTGCCACAACAAAAAGAGCTGTTATAGATATTTTTATACATATGGACCTTATTTTCATTTTCCCTGATCTCTTTGGGGTATAACTAGTAGCATTATTGTTGAGTCAAAGGAGAGACACCATTTTATGGTCCTTTGGATATAGTTCCAAATTGTTCTCCAGAATGATTAGACTAGTTCACAGCTCCACCAACAGTGTAAGGATCATTAAATCAAACAATGAAAAAGAACTCTGGTAACTTTAGATACAGCAATTTCAGTTTTATGTTGGAGTCAGAAGCTAGATTACAGAGGGTGTAGAAGAGAGTGACAAGTGAGGTAAAGATAACTAGCATGGATGAATCTCTCAAGAAGTTTTGATACAAAGGGGAAGAAAGGTACTGGGATATAGCTAGTAGGTATCTAGGGTCAAATGAGGGATTTTCAAAGATGGGGGATGAATGGGGTATTGGTAGAAAGCAAGGAAGGAGAAAGTGTGAAGAACTTGAATACAAATAGGGGGATGTAATTTGAAGATGAAGATAAGAAAGGATGATAGTGGATTCAAGAAGCCAGAAGAGTAGGGGGGTTGAAATTAAGGGTGCATGTAGATGAGCTTTCTTTGGTAAGAAGACCTCTTCCTCTTCATTTGAGGAGTTAAGAAAAAGATAGTGAAGTGGGGAGGAGGCATATCTGAACAATATGAGTTGAGCATGAGGAAATGATGAGTCCTCAGTAACTGGACTCCATTTTCAGGGCAAAATATGACACAAAAACCTTAACTGAGATAGTGGGGTGGGAGGTGTGATCAGAAGATTGAGGAGAGATGAAAAGGAAGAGCCATAATGGGGAGTAGGTTAGTGAATCAATTAGGCAAAAAGCGAGCAAGGACTAAGGAAAAAAAAATGAGGATTTCCAGCAGTGTTCCACTATGTCAAAGAGAACCCACATAGACATCTGCCCCTGACACAACCTCCAGGATCACAAAGTTTCAGCCAGGATGCCCCATGCAGGTAGGAGAGAAGAATGCTGAGACTCATTGGACTGTGTGAATTGGGCTGAGTGCCATCCAGACAGAGTGACTACTGTGCCCATAATGATACAGAGACAGAACCTAGTGAATTCTGTACTCCCAGCCTCTGCCTTTCCCTCCTATTCTCACCTTCTCTTTCTAATGAAATATGAATTTATTTTTTAACCATTTCTTGCTATGTTTAAGTATGTTTACCTACTATTAAAACAATCTTCAGAGTCAAACACAGTTAGTAAGGGGGCCAGTATGTGGTTGGAGAGACTGGAATTTTCATATCTTCTGAGAATATTTCCACCATGAGGACTCATATGTAGATGGAAAAGAGTTCTTGTCACAATGAAAGACCAAGTGAATCAGGGAAACCTGTCTTATAATAGTCCCCATGGTGGAAGGGCTAGAATTAGCTCTACAAATAGCAGTTGCTTTTAGTAACTTCAGTTCCCTATTATTCCTTCTTTGGTAGTATAAAGTAATCATTCTCTCTAAGAGAAATGAAATGGACAAATGAGAAATTCACACTTTGAGGAAGTAGTTGAGAATACAGAGTGTTGGGAATAGTCACTAATTAAAAACTTCTTCTCCTGATCAGCAAGCTTCTGCCCCACACCTGTCTAGAAGAACATACCTCTACTATTAGAAACAAAGACAAAAATATAGTTCCAACATATAACAAAATTTTTACGGCACCCTTTGTGATACAAAAGAATAGAAAACAAAATGGCTAAAAAAAAATGAATGCAGCAGACTATTATTGTGCCATGCAAATAACAAATTTGGGGGCTTCAGTGACATAATAGAACATTTGTTTGAATTGGTGAAAAGTGGAGGAAAAAGAAAACCCAAAAATGATAGCACACAAATGAAAAGATCAGTAAAAGAGAGCTCAACCCAGAGTAAAGAAAAAACTAATGATGATTCTAGAGAAGACAAGAAACATAAAGCCTTCTTCATGGTGTTTAGGCAGACTACTAGATCAGAATGTGGTATGCGTTGCCAGGTATGACAACTATATTTCTTGTTCTGGCTTGTTTTTTTTTTTTCTTTTTGGTTGTTGATGATGTTGCAAGGGAGGGTTTAATCTTCAAAGAAGAGTGGTCGGGTTTTGTTTGCTTCTTTTATCGTTAGAAATAATTGTTCTATAAAGACAAAAGGCTTCAGTAATTTTTTTTTGTTGTTATTGATGTTAAATCTTGAAGGTGGTTTTAATTTTAACTTGTTTTCTTCCATAATACCATATTAGTACATTGGATGAAGTGCTGATCCCGGAATCAGAAAGACCTAAGTACAAATCATCGCAGACACTTAGTATATAACCTTGGGCAAGTCCCTTAAACTCTGTTTGGCTCAGTTTCTTCCATTGCAAAATAGAGTTAATAATAGCATCTATCTTCTAAGGCTGCTGTGAGGAACAAAATAGCCAATAATTATAAAGCACAATGTCTGGCACATAGCAAGTACTATGCAAATGTTAACTCTTACAATTGCTATTGTGCAGTGTTATTATTAGAAATCACAGTACATCCTATCATAATTACTTTCCTTTTGGGGTTTTGAATTGTTAAATTATTTTAAAACTCATTTAGGTCTTACTACAGATTTTTGTCTCCTTTCAAGATTTGTTCAAAATGCTTTTGATTTTATTTTCCTTAGGGATAGAAAACCCTAATATGCCTCTCTTCTGCTTGAGGATACTGAAATTCTTAATGCATTATTATACCCAACTCTTCATTAATGTCTTGAATAACAATATTTCATTCATATTCTTCTGATATCAGTGTTTTCTGACTTCCTTTACTTTGTGGGCTACTAAATACATTTTCACCAAGATGACATTTTGTTACGACAACACAGTTTGTCTAATACTGATTTATTGGTAGCCATTGAAATCTGATTTTCTGCTAGTGATATAGTCATATTGTTGCATCACAACAGCCATTTCAACTCCTCTTGCAATTTGAACAAATAGGTCAGAGTTGGGGAGAGATGGTTATTGCAAAACAACTCTTTGATATAATTGCTATTACAAAAGATTAATTAATTTATTTTCAGTTTTCAACATTCATCTCAATAAGATTCTGAGTTTAAACTTTTTTTCCTCCTTCCCCTTCCTCCTCCCCAACATGATATGCAATCTGATATAGACTTTTAATATAATTCCATAAGCAATATAAATATATATTATAGATAAATAAAATAAAATATATTTTAACGTTTTTCATGTTGTAAAGAAAAATTATAACCAATGGAATGGACCATGAGAATGAAGAAACAACGAGAGAGAGAGAGAGAGAGAGAGAGAGAGAGAGAGAGAGAGAGAGAGCAGATAGCATGCTTCAATCTGTATTCGGTCTGTAGTTCTTTTTCTGGATGTGGACAGCATTTTACACTATGAGCCTTTTGGAGTTATCTTAGAAACTTAGATTGTTGAGAAGAGCAAAGTCTTTAAAGTCAGTCATCACACAACGTGACTGTTGCTGTGTACAATGATTCCCTGCTTCTGTTCACCTCACTCAGTATCAGTTCATATAAGTCTTTCCAAACTTTTCTGGTTTGCCTGCTCGATCATTTCTTATATAGCACAATAGTATTACATTCCATTCATATACCACAGCTTATTTTGCCATTGACCAATTCATGGGCATCCCCTCAATTTCCAATTCTAGGCCAACGCAAAAATAGCTACTATAAATATTTTTGTACATGTGGATTCTTTTTCCATTTTTATAATTACTTTGGTATACATCTCTAGAAGTGTCATTGCTGGGTCAAAGAGTAAGCACTTTTTTATAGCCTTTTGGGCATAGTACCGAATTGCCCTCTCAGCATGGTTGGGTCAGTTTACAATTCCAGGAACAATGAATTAGTGTTGAAATTTTCCCACATCTCCAACATTTATTATTTTCCTGTTTTGTCATGTTAGCCAATTTGGTAGGTGTGCTGTGGTACCTCAGGGTTGTTTTGATTTGCATTTCTCTAATCAATAGTGACTTAGAGCATTTTTTCATATGACTATAGACAGCTTTAATTTCTTCCTCTGAAAACATGTATTTTGGTCATTTCTCACTGGGGAATGATTTGCATTCCTATAAATTTGATGGAGTTCTCTACATATTTTAGAAATGAAACTTTTATCAGACACACTGGTTGTAAAAATTATTTTCCAGTTTTCTACTTTCCTCCTAATCTTGATTGCATCGGCTTTTATATCACTTAGGCAATGTTCATAGCACTGAGGGGGACTATGAATATATCGGCATAGTTCTCAATCACAAAGTATAACAGAGTCTCCATCTGAAAGGCAGAAGAAAAAAAAACATTTATTCAGACACCAGGAAGCCAAATCCCCAAACCAGAAAGCCAAATTCATCACAGTAGTCAAGAAGTTAATACACATTACCACTACAGGGGACAAAGACATTCCCAAATCTCCCCCCTGCCTAGGGATTTTCCTACAAAAGAAAAAAACAAAACAAAAAAAAAAAAAACACTCACAAGCCTACCTGTGCTTGCTTTCCTGTGTCCTCTCTCTCCCTGCACTGCAACTACTCAATAACTTCCTCTCAGTTCTGCTCCACACTTCCTGTTTCAGCCATTCAGCAAGCTCTTCCCACCACATGTGGCTTAGGCTTCCATATAATTTAATTAGGTCACATGGACCCATTAATGAATGGGAAATATCTTCACATTTAAATTATCATTATATTTGGCCCCAAGATCTTTCATGTTCATTACATAGGTCAGTGGGGCAACTAGTACCCACAGAATTATTGCAAGGATAACAGAAAATAAACATATAAAACAATATCTTAGGCAACTGGTATCAACAGAACTTTAAACAATGTAACAGGGATCACACAGAATAAGCATATAAAACAATACTTTAGGTTAGAGTTTGAGCACAGGCACCTCATCTTTCCCCTCTTGAACAAATGGGGCCTAAAATCTTGGGGTAATGGGTGAAGGTCTCTTCTTCTATAGTTACTTCCTGATGAAATTGGACATAGAGCTGTCCCTCCTCCAAGAAGTCTCATTTGAGAGGTTAGTTCTTTAACTGGAATCCAGAGCTTGGTCTATGAAAGATCCAGGGGTGACATGTGACTTAAGCAATCAGGCATCTTCAGGTGGAGGGTACTAAGCCTGCAGAAAACAAATCTAGCAAACAAGTTTAACAGACAAAAAAGTCAAAAAGAAACAAGGAGACAGTAACTAGAAGCAAGGTAGATAGAGGGTCAGCTTTGCTTCTGGAGTCCATGAACCCACTACCATAACCTCATTAATGGTAGAATATATGAGTTAAGGATACAATTTGGTAACTATCTTCTCTTGAATTAACAACAGTTATGGTATTATCCTTCCCATGTACTATAATTTCTGCAGCCTTTGGAATGTCATCTGACTTCCTTTATACCCATACTCTAGCTCCCAATCTTATTCTATCTGTAGAACCCAATTCTTCAGTTCCTTTGCTGGTTATTTTGGAAGGAGGGTCAGTTTCCACAAGGGGTATTGTTTCACAAGGAGTAATAATCACTTGAACCATCTTATCATTTTTACAAAACTATATAGGCTCTTCACCTATATTTTGGAATGTCATAACTGTTTCTCCTTGATTATTAGATGATATATTCAGTAATACAATAACCATTATGGTCACAATTACCATGATATTTTCTTTCTTAGGTAATTGTCCAATTTTCATTGTTAGTTTGACTTGTCTGGCTGATATTTCAATTCTTCCTAGTCCTGTGATGGTGATAGGAGTTCCATGTTTAAACTTATCAGGTCTTCCACACATAAGGGAGGCCTCTGCCCCTGTGTCTCTTAATGCCCTAGTTACAAGATTTGATCTATTTTTTTCCAATATATGGTCAAACTGATATGGGGTCTTTAATCCCATCTATGTATTTCTTTAATCTGAGCTAGATTTCTGACAATTTCCTATTCTCCCTGAAGGTGTGATGAACTTGGATACAATGTTTCAGGAGGCCCTGCAGGGGAAGTTCTTACTTCTCTATCTGGTATCAAACCTCTTTTCTTGACATTTTTAATTGTTTGTACTTCTTTTTCCCATTTTCTAATCATTGAGTATCCTGATACTTTTATCTGTTCTCTGCAATTCACAGACAACTCTATTTAATTTGATACTATTTAGCAGATATTTATTAAGCATTTTCTCTGGATAAAGCACTGAGTATGCAAAAGCATATCCTAAAAGCAAAAACCTACACATTTTCTTCATTTATGAGAGCCAAATCTTTCAAATAATTTTAAGAGATTACTTTTAATCCCACAAATAGATGGCAAATAAGTCATTATCGTTGCCTCGTTTGATCATTTATAGACACTCAAAGAACAATCAATCACATCTTCAATGTTTGATCTAATTCAGTTGTTTTACATCTTGATACTTTGGCCAATAAGACAATTGAACTGAAATACACATCTGACAATCATTAAACCATCATATTCTTGACAGTGGTGATGACCAAATCAATACATTTTACTAAAGCCAATTGACTAGTGGCTTGAAAGAGACATTTTGTTGTGGAGTTTCATTCTAGTCTGCACCTTGAGTACTTTCTGATGCCTACTGATAATTCCATGATCCCTGAAATGCATTCCTTAATTTTTGTGGGAACATCAACTTCTTCCTCTCATAAGGCATTTCATGCCTGGAAAGGCATTTTGAGAGGTCACATAAGAATGAAGTAGGAATTTTCCATATAACAAAAAGTTTTTTTTCTTTATTGCCTCTTATATCGTGTTTTCAACGTGGTGTCTTTTTGTTTTTGGCAACTTCTCAAAACCTTTGACTTGATCACAGAGAATAACGGAAGAACTGGGCAAATTTAAATTACAAATTAATAATAACACTTGCAGTTTAAACCTGATCACCTGATTCCAGTTCAGGATATAATCTTGTAAATCATCTTGTTTACTCTTCCTTTTTCTCTCTTTCTGACACTTTTATTTGACTATTTGAATTGTTCATTTTTTATCCTTAAGAGTAAGTTTAGGATAAATTTATACTATTAAAGCACGTCTTGAAAAATTCTTTAGAAATATTCATGGTACTAAAGTAACTAACTATCAAAAGATTTCTTTCTTATTGGTCAATGTATTTTTTAATTCTTGCTTTTCATGTTTTCATTCGATCAAGGATTTTAATCACATTAAAAACATACTTTTAAAACAGATTATTTTGATTTCATCTTTTCGTAAACTTTATGGGCAAACGAGATACTTTACTATTTCCTATTTTCCTTTGTATTTATTTGAAAAGATTAAAAGTACTCCAAACTTTGTGGTTAAAAATGAGTTTCTTCATTATTATTCTATCTAGGTTGAATGTCAATGTTTTGTTGGAATAGATATATAGGAAATCCACAGTCTTTTAAGATGGCCATCTTGACATGAAGTCCTTGAACTTACTCATTTCTCTTAAAGAGTTGCTCAGATCTGATGGCCCTCTTATTCTGAGAAAGAGACAGACAGAGACAAAGACAGAGACAGACAGACACAGACACAGACACTCAAACACACATACGCATACGCACACACACACACACACTCAGAGTCAGAGAGAGACAGAGACAGAAAGAGATTGAGATGCTTGAAATTAGTAAAGGGGAAAGAAGATTTTAACCCATTGACTCCATCATTTGTGTATATATTCTGTGACTATTCAACTGTGATGACTATTGGGAGGTAAGTGAAGGCAATGTGTATGACCAAATCTTTCCTCCTTTACCCTAACATTAAAAAGCTCAGATGCTCAATCATTTTGTATGTACGCTAAAAATTCTCATTTTAGCCTATATGTAAATTCATTTGAATATGAGTTCAAATTAAGTGTCATATACTTCTTACTTTTGTGACTCTGGGCAAGTCATTTAACAACAGTCTATCTCAATTTCCTCAAAGTAAAATGGGGATAATATTAGCTTCTACCATCAAGGCTTGTTGTGAGGAACAAATGAGATGATATTTGTAAAGCACTTAGCATAGTACCTAGCACATAGTAGGAGCTTGATAAATGCTTGTTGTTTTTTTTTTTTTTCCCTTCCTGGTAATTGGTCTCTTTGTACTGGATAAATGTAAATGATAATAATTGAGAGGGTATTTTGTTAGTTTGGCTTTTGTGAAATGACATGATAACACAATGGAATTCAACATTGGGGGAAATCCTCCAAACAGGGGTCACAAAGAGGAATCATAAATTTTACCCATTTTCTTCTATTTATATCTCCTTTCCAATTTCATTCTTGAAGCTTTGGGAAAGCCCTTACTTAGATATCATGTCAACCTTTTTTGAACTGCTTTTATACTCCACTATTTTTCTCTTCTTTACGGTATGAATTTGCTAATGATCATTCATCATTATTCTTCATAAGACTTCATAGATAATTTTGCATTCTATTACGGTATGGCCTAAGGATGCCATCTCTTTTGATTTGGTAAATCACTTAGATGTTTGCTGACTAAGGCACTTTCTATGTTCTTTTCATCCCCTTGTTATAGTAATTAATTTATATTTGTTTGACTTTTAGACGAAAACTTAGTCCTAGTTGATTTTATTTTTGTTTTTCATTTACTATTGCTAATTTTCAATAACTTGCTTAGCTAATTAAGAATGAAAAGCTTTTAATTATAATATATATGTTATACACATTGCTAATTATTCTTCCTTTTTGTTTATTATAAATCCAGATCTTTATTATGATAATTAAAAGCTTTTATTGTGTATAGACAACTGACTCATGGGTAACTCCAACTTCTTCCCTTCCTATCAGAAATTTAAACTCCATGCCTAGAGCTATCTTCAGCTCAAACCTTTCTCCCTGTTTCTAAATATTTTGTCTTCCACCACTGAAATATGTGCTCCTTAGGGTAGGGACCACCTTGCCTTCTTGCATTTGTATCCCACTGTTTTGAAAAATTCACCCTATTTACTATACTAAGTGCTTAATAAATGCTTTCTCTGTTATTAATTTTATTTATTCATTTAAATAATTTATATATTAAACTGTAATTAGTGTATGTTGACTATATTGATATTTTTGTATTATAAACATTGTAAAAATATTAATTTTGTTTGAATAAAATGGGAACTAGTAAATTATTTGCTTTCATTGTTTATAAAAAGGGGAAACATAACAAATTTTTCACAGTTTCATGAAGTTTAGAGACTACTGCCTAAATATGTTGAATTTGGAAACTCCAAAATTAGAAAATAGCACTGTCTCTCTGATAGGTATATATATATATATATATATATATATATATATATATATATATATATATATATATATATATATATATATATATATATATATATATATATATATATATATATTAACTTTTAACATTTTCACAAAATTTTGGGTTCCAAATTTTCTCCCCATTTGTCCCATCCCCCCACCCCGAAACACCGAGCATTCTAATTGCCCCTATCACCAATATGCCCTCTCTTCAATCATCCCTCCCTTCCCTTGTCCCCATCTTCTCTTTTGTCCTATAGGGCCAGTTAACTTTCTATACCCCTTTACCTGTATTTCTTATTTCCTAGTAGCAAGAACAGTACTCGACAGTTGTCCCTAAAACTTTGAGTTCCAACTTCTCTTCATCCCTCCTGCACCACCCATTCCCTTTGGAAGGCAAGCAGTTCAATATAGGCCATATCTGTGTAGTTTTGCAAATGACTTCCATAATAGTCGTGTTGTGTAAGGCTAACTATACATCCCTCCATCCCATCCTGCCCCCCATTGTTTCTATTCTCTCTTTTGATCATGTCCCTTCCCAAGAGTGTTGACTTCAAATTGCTCCCTCCTCCCCATACCCTCCCTTCCATCATCCCCCCCCACCCTGCTTATCCACTTCTCCCCCACTTTCCTGTATTGTAAGATAGGTTTTCATACCAAAAGGAGTGTGCATTTTATTTCTTCCTTTAGTGCAATGTGATGACAGTAAACTTCATGTTTTTCTCCCACCTCCCTTCTTTTTCCCTCCACTAAAAAGTCTTTTGCTTGCCTCTTTTATGAGAGATAATTTGCTGCATTCCATTTCTCCCTTTCTCCTCCCAATATATTTCTCTCTCACCACTTAATTTAATTTTTTTAAAGATATGATCCCATCCTATTCAATTCACTCTGTGCTCTCTGTCTCTCTGTGTGTGTGCGTGTGTGTGTGTGTGTGTGTGTGTGTGTGTGTAATCCCACCCACTACCCAGATACTGAAAAGTTTCAAGAGTTACAAATATTTTCTTTCCATGTAGGAATGTAAACAGTTCAACTTTAGTAAGTCCTTTATGACTTCTCTTTGCTGTTTACCTTTTCATGCTTCTCTTCATTCTTGTGTTTGAAAGTCAAATTTTCTTTTCAGGTCTGGTCTTTTCATCAAGAATGCTTGAAAGTTCCCAATTTCATTGAAAGACTATTTTTTCCCCTGAAGTATTATACTCAGTTTTGCTGGGTAGGTGATTCTTGGTTTTAGTCCTAGTTCCTTTCACTTCTGGAATATCCTATTTCACGCCCTTTGATCCCTTAATGTAGAAGCTGCTAGATCTTGTGTTATCCTGATTGTATTTCCACAATACTTGAATTGTTTCTTTCTAGCTGCCTGCAATATTTTCTCCTTGACTAGGGAACTCTGTAATTTGGCCACAATGTTCCTAGGAGTTTCTCTTTTTGGATCTCTTTCAGGCAATGTTCTGTGGATTCCTTGAATATTTATTTTGCCCTCTGGTTCTAGAATATCAGGGCAGTGTTCCTTGAGAATTTCATGAAAGATGATGTCTAGGCTCTTTTTTGATCATGGCTTTCAGGTAGTCCCATAATTTTTAAATTGTCTCTCCCAGATCTATTTTCCAGGTCAGTTGTTTTTCCAACGAGATATTTCACATTATCTTCCATTTTTTCATTCTTTTGGATTTGTTTTGTGATTTCTTGGTTTCTCATAAAGTCATTAGCCTCCAACTGTTCCATTCTAATTTTGAAAGGACTATTTTCTTCAGTGAGTTTTTGAACCTCCTTTTCCATTTGGTTAATTCTGCTTTTGAAAGCATTCTTCTCCTCATTGGCTATTTGAACCTCTTTTGCCAATTGAGTTAGCCTATTTTTCAAGGTGTTATTTTCTCCAGCATTTTTCTGGGTCTCCTTTAGCAAGGTGTTGACTTGCTTTCCATGATTTTTTTTCATCTCTCTCATTTCTCTTCCCAGTTTTTCCTCCACCTCTCTTACCTGATTTTCAAAAACCTTTTTGACCACTTCCATGGCCTGAGCCCATGGTATATTTATTTTGGATGTGTGGTATACAGAAGCCTTGACTTCTGTGTCTTTCCCTGATGGTAAGCATTGTACTTCTTCATCAGAAAGGAAGGGAGGAATTATCTGTTCACCAAGAAAGTAACCTTCTATAGTCTTATTTTTTTCCCCTTTTCTGGGTATTTTCCCAGCCAGTGACTTGACTTCTGAGTTTTCTTTCCCCATCCACCACTCCTCCAGATCCGCCCAGCCAGCACTTGGGGTCTGAGATTCAAATGCTGCTTCCCAGCCTCAGTGCTTTGGGAGGGGGCAGGGCTGTTATTCAGTGTGATATTAAGTTCAGGTGCTCAGGTGGGGGCAGGACCGCCACATGAGACTCAGTTCCCTCAGGGGGTTTATGCAGAGACCTTCAACAATGGATCTGAGCTCTTGCCTGCTTGGGGAGCCCTTGTCCACCACAGACCCCATTGCTGCCTCCTGAGGGGGCCTGAGTTATGGGGACACCCCACTCCCCTCTCAGCCCCCCAAAAAGACTCTCTCACTAACCTTTGTCACCTATGGGTGGAGGGACCTGTGCATCCACTGGAGATTCTCTCCCTGAAGCCTGCTCGAATCTCCTCCTGTCGGTGCTGAGTGGCCAAGGCAGAGCTGGGCTCTGCTCCAGGTCTGGTGCAGGATGGACCTTTCACGTCAGGTTTTCAGGTCTCTCTGGAACAGAAATCTTGTCCGCTCTGTTTTTCTGTGGCTTCTGCTGCTCCAGGATTTGTTGGGAGTTCTTCTTTACAGATATTTTATGGGCTATGGGTTCAGAGCTAGCATATGTATATCTTTCTACTCCACCATCTTGGCTCCTCCCCCCTAGGTATATTTTCGCTGAGTAATTTTACTCCCTTTCTTTGCACCCTTAAAACTTATCACCACCAAGACCCTCTCTCTGAGCAACCACTTGGTCTCCACTAAATTAACCTTCAATATAAGCATCCTTACCTTCCACATTTTCAAAAAGTTTCATTTAGTCTCACTCTGTACAATAGTTTTGGTATGTCCTTGTTGCCATACTCTGTATTTTAAGGAAAAAAAAAATATTAGTTCCTGAGGCATAATCCCTCTCTCCCCTCACTCTTACCATACTTTCTTTCCATTTAGAGATTTTATATATATATATATATATATATATATATATGCATATATGTATATATATATATATACACACATATATGTGTGTGTGTGTGTGTGTGTGTGTATATCACTTTTTTATTGACTCTAGGCTGAGTTTCCTTTATATATATATATATATATATATATATATATATATATATATATATATATATATATATATATGTATATATATATATATATGCCATAATAAAAAGTTCTATATATATGTATATATATACATATATACATACTATATATACATATATATACACATATACATGCAGACATATACACATATACATACATACATATATATATATACACAGAGAGAGAGAGAGAGAGAGCACTTTTTTATTGACTCCAGGCTGAGTTTCCTTTGCAATGACTGCTGATTTTCAAAGTATTCTTTAACTCTTTATGTGACATCTGAAACAATCAGTTTCTACTTGGCACAGAAAAAGGCAAAACAATCTTTCAACATTTCTACTCTGAGCTAAGAAAGGGAGATGAGAGCTGAAGAAAAATTGTACTAAATCAAACATAAAATTCCCTACAGATTGAAAATTTCTCCACATCATAGTAGGTTGGTATGCATACATTTTTATAGCATGAAAAACCAAACTGAGTCCTAAAAAAGCCTCAGAGACACTATTTATATTTTCACTTAGAACATGTGGTA
Organism: Notamacropus eugenii; assembly: GCF_028372415.1. Lineage (NCBI taxonomy): Eukaryota > Metazoa > Chordata > Mammalia > Diprotodontia > Macropodidae > Notamacropus > Notamacropus eugenii. The sequence continues at coordinate 340,180,985 of NC_092874.1, read as the reverse complement.
CTGATGATGATGGAAATAATTTCTCTTTTTGTCCTCAGATATTCTATAAAATACCATTTGGAAAGAACAAATTTAAAAATGGATCTTTAAAAGATTTCTTTTTTATTCCAGTGATGCCATCGGTACTTAAAACCAGGTTTGGAAGGTATGTGACTTAAAATATGTCTATCTGACATAAACGTCATGATCTCATACCGAAAGACCTAACATTAAGGGTCAGAAAGGTCCATCTTGTAAGACTGCATATATAAGTGTATGTGTGTGTGTGTGTATGCATGCGTATATATACATATATATATGTGTGTATGGGTGTGTTTATACATATATAATCTATATGTGTGTTTACATACATACATGTGTATATCTCTATATATGTAAATATATACATATTCTTTTCCCTCTTTCATAGAACATTCATTTTTAGGTATACTAGTAAACTGAGAAACTCAGGAGAAGGCTCTCAATACTAATCAATAACTATGACCCTCTGTAATTATAATACCAGCCACAGGAACTTGAGTGCTTGCCAGTGATATGTATCATTATGTCACCATTAGTATGCTTTGGAGCTATTAACCTTTCCCTCAGTGAAGGTACAATATAATTTCTCAATATAACTTTCCTTGTTCATTGAAATGAATAATAGGAACTGCAATATTTTGATTGTCACTTTTCTGTAGAAAACACCAAATGGTTCATATATACAATATTTGAGCATTACTATCTCTGTGACTCAGCTAGGAGCTCAAATATGGTTCTTGTTAGTTACTAAGGCTCATCTTCCCAGACTATATAATCTTGATTGCTGTTTGGCTTGTATCATTCCTCAGGATCCACCTGTATAAATCTGATAATACTTCATGACACTTTACCTCTCTGAGCATCTGTTTCCTGATCTATAAAGTGAGTGAGTTAGATCAGATTTCTAACTTTGTATGGTTTTCACATGATTCTAGGAAATTTTGCCAGAGCTATCACAAATTTTGGCAAAACTTTTCCAAGTGCATGTTCCAAAAACCATTCAATTACTTTCTATACAAATAGTTATCATAGATTTCAGCGCAGGCAAGTCATATGAGGAATAATTTTCTCTGCCCCCATGACTTTGCACCTGCTATTATTCTTATTTCAAGGAAAAGGTTTGATTTGCATTAATTTATGCTTGTTTTACCTATCTGTTTAACACCAATATTCCTCCTGTGAGGAAATTTGTTTGAAAATCATGAAATAATGCAGTCTCCAAGGAAACAAAATTGTGAATCGTCCAAGTAACAATGAAGTGATATATAGTACCAATGATGAAGTGCATATAAAAGATGTCATGAAAGAGATCATCAAAGAGATGTGTGATTGTACAAAAGGTGAATCCCTCATGTAGCAAAGTTAACTGATATCAGATATAGAGAAAGAGAACAGGAATTTTAAATGACTATTACGTGCCAGAAAGTTTACTAAGTGCTTTATAAATTTCTCATTTTGTACCTGTATGAGGTTCCTATATGGTACCTATACAACATATCCATATTATACCTATCTAAGGTCAAGAGATCTATAGGAAGGTTTCTATATTTCTAGCATATTATGCAGGCATGAACATGGAACACACAGAATGAGAAAACATGACCAGGTTGCTATCTGAACTGGTGGAGAATATAACCACAGAAGTGATGCAGATCAATAACTCCATTGAGGCAATGGAGTATGGTGCTTTATAGTTTTAAAAAGTACCTTTCTTATAGTAATATTGAGAAGTAGGCAAAACAATTGCTACTAGTATTATTTTACAGATTAGGAAATGGAGATTCAGGCAGATGTTAGCTTGCTTTTGGTTGAAGTTTTCTAACACACTGTTGTCTTCTTTAAAAATTGGAGTTATTTTTGACAAATCTTCATGATAGTCTCCAAGTTTCATAAGGACAGATTCTGTCTTTATCATTATACTTTTTGTGATCCTTCTTTTTCTTTAAAATATGCTTTTGTTGGGTTTAGATTCCCTTTCCAGTCTAAGATAATTCATAGAATTGGACCTCTTGATGCTGTTTTCATAGATCAACAAAATTATGTGTATCATATTAATTCTCTTATGTTTATCCTCTCTTATTCAACCTTGTTTTCCTCTTCTATGCATTTCTTTTAAAAATCTGTTTTTTCAGGGGGGTGGAGCCAAGATGGCAGAGTAGAACACACACAAATGCAGGTTCTCCCCACATAGCCCATAAAATACCTGTGGAGAGTGACTCCCAACAAATTTTGGAGCAGCAGAAGTGGAGAACAACAGAGTGGAGGAGATTTCCAACCCAGGGTGACCTGAAAGGCCCATGGGAAACGTCTGCTGCACCAGATGTGGAGCAAAGCCTAGCCCAGCCCACACCGTGTGGTGCATGGCTCTGGGAAGAGGACACCTCAGGGGCAGAATCTCCAGTCACAGTAGCAGCATTCACAGATCCCTCAACCCACAGGTGCCAAAGGTCAGTGACAGGGTTTTTTCAGCTGGCTGGGAAGGGAGAAAGGCCTTCCCATAGCTCCAGCCTCAGGCAGTGGGCACAAAGGAGGGTGGCAGCAGTTCCCATGGCAGCCCCCACAGCACCCTGCATCCATCATTGGATCATAAAAAACCCTGAGGACACTGAGGAGCTAATTATTACCTTGGCCCTGTGTAGAGGCCCTGAGGGAGTTGATCTTTGTCTCCCACTGAATGGTGGTCCTGCCCCCACAGCTTGCCTGAATCCCAGCCCCCCAGTGCTGGCTTGGCAGAACTGGAGTCCAGGTGGCTGTGGAGAGGAAACTGCTAAGATTATGGACTCAAAAATATCTTCCTGCTCTGAGACCAGTGTACACACTTGATTGTGCCACTTTGGAGGAACTGAGATCTTACAGATACCCAGAGTATCTTGACAAAGGACTCAAAAGTCAAGTAACTGGTTGGGAAAATGCCCCAAAAAGGGGGAAAAATAACACTATAGAAGGTTACTTTCTTGGTGAACAGATATCTTCTCCCATCCTTTCAGATGAGGAAGAACAATGCTTACCATTAGGGAAAGACATAAAAGTCAAGGCTTCTGTATCCCAAACACCCCAAAAAAATATTCAGTGGGGTCAGGCCGTGGAAGAGCTCAAAAAGGATTTTGAAAATCAGGTAAGAGAGGTGGAGGAAAAATTGGGAAGAGAAATGAGATAGATGCAAGAAAAGCATGAAAATCCGGTCAACACCTTGCTAAAGGTGACCCAAAAAAATGCTGAAGAAAATAACACCTTTAAAAATAGGATAGCTCAATGGGCAAAAGAGGTCCAAAAAAGCCAATGAGGAGAATGCTTTAAAAATTTAAATTTTTAAAAAATTTAGAAAAGAATTAGCCAAATGGAAAAGGAGGTTCAAAAGCTCACTGAAGAAAATAGTTCCTTAAAAATTAGAATGGAACAGATGGAGGCCAATGACTTTATGCAAAACCAAGAAATCACAAAACAAAACCAAAAGAATGAAGAAAATTCAAGATAATGTGAAATATCTCATTGGAAAAACAACTCACCTGGAAAATAGATCCAGGAGAGACAATTTAAAAATTATGGGACTACTTGAAAGCCATGATCAAAAAAAGAGCCTAGATATCGTCTTTTATGAAATTGTCAAGGAAAGCTGCCCTAATATTCTAGAACCAGGAGGCCAAGTAAATATTGAAAGAATCCACCAATCCTCCTGAAAGAGATGCAAAAAAAGAAACTCCTAGGAACATTGTGGCCAAATTCCAAAGTTCCCAGGTCAAGGAGAAAATATTGCAAGCATCTACAAAGAATCATTTCAAGTATTGTGGAAATACAATCAGGATAACACAAGATCTAGCAGCTTCTACATTAAGGAATCGAAGGGCATAGAATATGATATTCCAGATATCAAAGGAACTAGGACTAAAACCAAGAATCATCTACCCAGCAAAACTGAGTGTAATACTTCAGGGGAAAAAAATGATTTTTCAATGAAATAGAGGAGTTTCAAACATTCTTAATGAAAAGACCAGAGGTGAAAAGAAAATTTGACTTTCAAATACAAGAATCAAGAGAAGCATGAAAAGGCAAACAGCAAAGAAAAATCATAAGGGATTTACTAAAGTCGAACTGTTTACATTCCTACATGGAAAGGCAATATTTGTAACTCTTGAAACTTTTTTCAGTATCTGGGTAGTGGGTGGGATTACACACACACACACACACACACACACACACACACAGAGCACAGGGTGAGTTGAATAGGAATAGATCATGTCTTAAAAAATGAAATTAAGAGGTGAGAGAGAAATATATTGGGAGAAGAAAGGGACAAATGGAATGGGGCAAATCATCTCTCATGAATGAGGCAAATAAAAGACTTTTCAGTGGAGGGAAAAAGTGGGAAGATGAGAGAAAAAACACGAAGCTTACTCACGTCACATTCAGCTAAAGAAAGGAATAAAATGCACACTCATTTTGGTATGAAAACCTGTCTTACAATACAGGAAAGTGGGGGAGAAGGGGATAAGCAGGTTGGGGAAGATGATGGAAGGGAGGGCAATGGGAGGAGGGAGCAATTAGAAGTCAACACTGTTGAGGAGTGACAGGGTCAAAAGAGAGAGCAGAAGAAATTCGGGGTAGGGTAGGATGGAGGGAAATATAGTTAGTTTTACACAACACAACTATTATGGAAGTCATTTGGAAAACTACAGAGATATGGCCTATATTGAATTGCTTGCCTTCCCAAAGGGGATGGGTGGGGAGGGAGGGAGGAAGAGAAGTTGGAACTCAAAGTTTTAGGAGCAACTGTTGAGTATTGTTCTTGCATACAACTAGGAAATGAGAAATACAGGTAATGGGGTATAGAAAGTTATCTTGCCCTACAGGACAAAAGAGAAGATGGCGATAAGGGAAGGGTGGAATGTTAGAAGGGAGGGCAGATTGGTGATAGAGGTAATTAGAATGCTTGGTGTTTTGGGGTGGGGGGAGAGGAGAAATGGGGAGAAAATTTGGAACCCAAAATTTTGTGGAAATGAATGTTGAAAACTTAAATAAATAAATTTAAATTTAAAAAATCTGTTTTTTCTTAGATCCCTGTATATCACCAATATCTCTTTGGAGAAGTACCAGTCTTCTTCTTAGAAACATGACTTCAGAATTTTCTTCTCACACATTTCTAATATCTCTTCCACTGACTTCCTCTCTAGCATTATAGTTTGTAAGATCTCATTTACATTTCTCCTGTATCCTTTAAAATTTATTTCCTCTCCATGTAGAGTACATGTAAGAGTATATCCAGATTTTCTCTCCTGAAATATACTTATACCAAGTAATAGTACAGTTATCAGTTTCTTCAGAACAAGTCTTAGTCATACCTATGAGTACCTCCAGTCCCACTTATTACCTAATATTTGAACATTTGTGCATAGATACTAGAGGCCATGGGTTTTACAGTTATTTCCTGTCTTGGATTTAGTCTTCTGTAACCTTTAGGGTGCTTCAGTTTCTATTCTCCTTTCTTCCTAATTGTTTTCTTTGGAAGTGATCTTAGATCTTACTTTGGTTTAATATTGGATACCTATAGTCAGACTCCTTTCCCCATCCTTTTTGTTTAAGGTTCTTTTGATTAGATTTGTAAGATACTAAGCAAATAAATTCTTACCAGACTTTGTTAGTTATAACCACCCTTTGGTCAGAAACCTGTCATCCCTATATCTTTAGATATGGTCCAGAAGTCCAAATCCAATGGTCAGACTCTACTTTCTTAACCAGTTGTTTGCTTCCTAAACTATTTATTCTCATCTGCATCCCTTTCCTTCAATAAGCAACACTAAGAAAAAAACATCAGTCATACTTATTATTTACCTCTTTGGGGTTGCTTTTGAATAGAAACAAACTAATACAAATTGTCTTAAAGGGGTTTAAAATAGGGATATTTCCTGCATCAAATCGAAAATGAAATTTGGCAATAGGTATCTAGTAAGAACCTTTTTTTAAAATCTCACATGAAAATACTGACTAAGCTTAACCTTCTGGTGTGAAATTCAAGACCAAAAGAATTCAAAGACGTAAAATTCCAGTGTAGTTTCATGCACTAATGACCACCAATGAACTGGAGTCAAGACTGAGCCTCTTAGCTAAAGAAACTATTAGCTTGTTAAAGGGTTATAAATAAAGGTCCTTATTGTTCTTCCCTGCTGTGATATTTAACCATAACACATGGCCTCAAAATAAACCTTTGAGCAAGAAATTCCATTTATTACAGCCATTTTACTATGTCTCTATCAGAATGCTCTCCCAAGACTTCTTGATTCAGTGAGAAATAAGATTTGTTTAATTCCATATAAAAAAAAAATCAAAGTTGTGGTTGAATGGGAGACAGTGGGGTATAGTTTACAGGACTATGTAGGAATCTAGGAACATATCTTTCTGTTTAAAACGTATTCAGGACAGTAAGTTTTCTGAATTGTATTGGGAAAGCCATGATTAGGATTGTATAGTTATTGAATCCAGTTTTCTCCTGTAGACTAGGGCATAGTATTTTAGAATGAGGTAGCACAATTTACAATTTCAGTATCCTCTCTGTCTTTTTAATATGTAGAATGTAATACTGATTATCCTGCTTGAAGACTTGGTATCTTGCACTTCTTTACTCAGCTCAATCAAAGGTTTTCCAGTACCTTTAAGGAGATCTGGGCATATTCCAAGCCTCATTACAAGAATATACACTAGTGGACCATTTAATATAAAAATATCTGGTGCATATGCTGCATGGATAAATATGATTTGTAATGTGGTCTCCTTTTATTCCAAAATAGACTGCAATTTCTACATTGTGAGGAGGAAGAGGAAGGTGGTGATTTTGATGATAGTTGTTAAGTGGAAAAAGAACAGTCAAGGTCTAGGAACATAATGTCTGACTTTTCTTTCCTCTTTTCTCCATTCTCCAACAGGGTATCAATAGAATTGCATCTCTCTATCATGCATCAAATATCTGCAGTCTAGGACAGAATAAAAGGTTCAGAATATACACCACTTTTATGCATAAGCAGCAAAGGAATAATAAACTTAGCTTACTGTCACCAACTTAATTCCAACTCACCAAATGCTAGTTACGCAAAAGATTCTGGTGAAAAACTATCAAATATCAAAGGAAACCATAAATAAAAATTGTGGAAACTGTAGATATAGGAAAACAATAAAATACACAAGAGTAAATGAGCTCTTCAATTTGGGAGCAGGATTAAAAAACAAAAAAATCTCAGCCCAACCAAAGAGAGAAGGATTCCTAGGGGATAGAAGGAGGAATTCTGCTTTTAACAATACATTTGGCAGTAAGCACAGGAAGTTTTCTCAGCCCTTTGAATTACAACAAGAAATGGCAGTTAAGTAGATTGCTTCTAACAGTATTATCTCATGAAGAAGAGACTGGGAATCAACTTTTGGGAGAGCTATGATTGTGTGCAATGTGAGTACTTTGGGGAGACTGTGGAGCATGTTGTAGACATTCTCTATCTGATACCATTCTATAATTTGTTGGTTAATCACGTGGCTGGATGGTCACTTAAAAACAAAGGCCAACTCAGACTAACTTCACTTTTTTTGCTTGTGGTTATACTCTTTCGCTGACTGGGTTCAGTGAAAGATGATTCTTTAGGAGATGAAACTTTGATCCATTGCCATTGATCCACTACGTGACCTTGTGAAATGGGCCTTATTCTTTGGCCTCTACATTCACCCTCTTCTATTTTTGGTGAAGTTATTGGAGAGTAGGATTCCTGGAATCTTAATGTTCCAGTTTTTGAGTTTTATGTCCAGGTCAGAATCAGTGGGCCTAAGAGCAAATAACAGCCTTCAGGATGAATTTCAGGACCATGCCTTCTAATATTTGAGAAAAGATTCATCCAACATTTATAGCAACTCTCTAGATTTGAACTTCATAGGACAAATGTCATGGAGAAACTGTTCTAAATCAATTTCTGCTCTCCCCAGAGGCCAAGGTGGTATAGGAGAAGGTGTGCCCCCAAAGTGATAGGAGTGATATTTATACTTTTGTTACCTTCAAAATAAGTATTCCTTTGTAAAAGTTCTAATATAAATTGTTATAATGGAATTGCCATCAAGCCATGGTACCACACAACCCAATGGACTTGATCCAAATGATAGTAGAGGAAAAAGTCCCAATATCCTTTAGTGTATTCTCAAACTTGGAGGGATAGATGTCGCTTTCTTGACTCTAAGAGAGTTAGCCAGAACATAATCTCTAGAGTAAGAAAATAAACTAATGAAATTATTTTAAAATATTAAAATACAGACAGTGACGATCCACTTTCCTATCAAACTGAACAAATTTGAAATTTGGTTTTGGAAAGGATAGATAAAAATAAACAAAGACAAATAACCTCACTTAATCCATCTCCATTGGAATTTTGAAAAAAATAGAGTTATGTAATCACTTGGAACAAAAATTTACAAGCTCAAAACACTTAACAAAGACATTCATAATGATAATAATTATCTTGCTGAGTAAATCACTTAAAATAATTTCTAAATTCCAGGAATTCATAATCTTGTTAGCAGTCAAAAAAAATGAACAAACAATGCTGCAGAAACATATTCTTTAGTTTGTACAACACTAAAAATCCTTCCTTGTCAGTGCTGGTGATAATAGAGAATTATATGGTAAAGAAGAACCTATTTATACATGCTCTTTGACTCCCAGTGCCAGGTATTTGAAGAACCAGTTCCCAATTTCCTTCTAGTTATTGCTCTTGTTGAGGTTACTGTTTCCTTTTCAAATACTTCTTTGTGCAGGTGGGACAAGGAAAAAAAAAACCTCTTCATTCAGCTTCTATAAGACGACAAGGAGGAGTTGCTATAGCATACCTTCTCACTTTTCGCCTCTTGAAAAATTTCAGTCTTCCCCCTCCTTCAGGATGACAGAAGAGGGAATTATCTTTTTTCCTAGAGCAGTCACAAGCACTATCATCCTTGGATTCAGAATATGTTGATATTCTGTGTCCTGTCAAGCATATGCTCATCTCATTTATAATCTAACTTCTTGGGTAAGAGGAGCAACATCCATCCCCAGGATGAGAAATTCTGTAGTCCCTTGAAAAATCAACTTTGGTACTCCCATTATGTGAAATTGCACATTGGTGCATCAAAATAGTAACAGCACTTTTTCTTTAAAGTAACAGCATTTAAAAGAACATGAAAGAAAAACCCAAATAATCATCTCAAGGTGCCTCTTACAACAAATATGTATCAATAACGTGTGCAAGGTACAAGATTTTTTTTCTGGGATGTTTCAGTGACTACAATTCTACATTATATTATGGACTATTACATGCACATGACGCAGCAGTACATACTTATCTATAGAAAATAAGCAAATATGCGTAATAGCAAAGCAAAACTAAGGGAAAAATAGTGGGATTATAAAACAGTAAAGTACGTACAAGAGTATATATAAAGAGCTTCCGTCTTAGTAGAGAGAGCACTGGATTTTGAATTGAGAAGATTAAAGTTTCAGCCTCAGACACTTACTAGGTTTAGAATAATAATAGCATTTCGGATAGCACTTACAATGTGCCAGGTACTGTGCTTTGTAATTACTTTATTAGATTCTTATGTGGTTATAACTGTAGTCATCTTGTGCTAGTAAACTCTTCTCTTTTCTAGTTCTAAGATCTTCTCTTGTCCCTTATATCCAAAGTCATCATGTAAGTTGTTGCAGGTGCCTGAAATAAAACTTCAAGAGAATGGTTAAATTCAAGAGATATTTTGCTTGTAAATGAGCAGCACTGAAAAAAATGAGCATTTCTGAGTATAACCTCAGCTTGCTTTTTTTCTACAGAGCTCTTATACAGAAGAGCAGAATATTTTTTAAAAATGTACTCACTTTATTTTTATTGGCTATGATTTTGAGATAACATTTGCTAACAAGCTATAGGGAAATACATGAGAGTAAAAATAAACTCATCATTAAAACAAGGATAAAAGTAAAAATAAACTGTTTTTAAAAGATATAATTGATAAATGATACAGGCAATTAAAGCAGGATATAGATGATTTATCGTACAGATAATTTATTGTTGTTCAGTCAATTTTTAGTCAGTGGTCAGCTCTTCATGACCTTGTTTTCAGTTTTCTTGGAAAAAATGTAGGAGCAATTTTCCTTTTCTTCTTCCAGTTCATTTTACAGATGAGAAAATTAAGGCAAACAGGGTTAAGTGACTTGCTCAGGGCCACAAGACTAGTAATTATCTGAGAGGTCATCAGGAAGTCTTCCTGACTCCAGACCCAGCATTCTACTCGCTGCATAACTTATAAAAATTAATTATACTTAAAAATTATTGTGAAGTTTTCATAAATAAATAATTTTACTTTCTTCCTTCTTGTCAAACTAATGCAGTACTGTACTTGCTTGAAACCAAGATACAGTTATTTTTATTTTAAGTTAGATAAACTTTATTCTAAAAGTTTTCATGGCTAGAGAGTAATATGTTCTGATTGTCAATCTCTGTGTCAGATCTGTAATGGATGATCTGGTAGAGCACTCTGTTGTACTAGTATAACTTACAATTATCACTACAGAAGAGTAACCTCAAGAATGTAGAGCTTCTTATAGTCCCTCCCTCATCAGCCAACTGTTCAAAATGCAACTAAAACTGACAATAAAAGTCAAGAAGGTTGGTTTAATGGAGCTAGATGCACATATGCTACTTGCATACTTTCTAGTAGAAGCACCAAAGTATCAGCTGCATTGGCATTTGCTTATTGCCCAGGTCCTTGGATGTTATGTTGAGTTTTCACTCCTTCTTTAGTAATTACTTGTACTTTCAGTGTTATCTTGACTTCCAGAGAGGATGTATGCATCTATATTAGTCTTCTGTGGTCAGTAACACGTGCTGAATTCCTATGTGTCTTCTGTTACTACTCATGTCTGAAAAGCAAGATATATATTGGTACTGGTAAGAATCTTCAAGAAAATTATTATTAGACCTGTACTGTAGCATTGCAGTACATATATAGTCTTTGAACTTCTCTGTTAAACAGAGCACTTCAGTGCCAAGAACCCCAGCTTATGTATGGAGTAATGAGTTTCTTCATTGCTCAGGCTTCTGCTGGTAAATGTAAATGTTTTTTAATGATCATCATTCTTTTATCTCAAGTCCTACAAGCTGACCTCTATATTCAAAACAAAACATTTCTTTATGTCAGCTTAGGCTGTCACTCATAAATGTATGAAAGAATTAATTATTTGGAAAGTTTTCACATCTGTCTGCCTAATGGTTTCCAAAAGTCTGTGTGAGTTTCAGAAAAGGTTATACCAGGGAAAGAGGTCAGCTTAGATCTCCAAATAGTCATGCCATGGGCAAAATGGCTTGCTGTGGAGGCTACATGTTGATGCTTGAAGCTGCTTGGGTAAGAGGCAGTGTCACTGTCTGGTGGCACTCCTTTGCCTCAACAACTTGTTTGCCTATCACAAGGTTTCAACTCTCTTCACCCTTTCAGGAAAGGGGAAATGGGATCTGCTTATTCCCAGGACAGTTGTAATCTTCTATGGTCCTTGGACCAAAACATACTGATGACCTGTCCCATTCTACAGGAGTTCATCTCAGCTGTACTCAAACTCGTTAGGTAATGAGGGTGACAATATATTTTCCTTAGGCATGAATTTCTTTATTTAATAGTAAGAAATGAGAGACCAAGTAGTCAAATAGAGTCAGGAACATGTGATTTGAAATCTTATCCCTGTACTGACTCTGTGACTGTGAAAGTCTCTGTGCCCCAAAGCAACTCTCTAGAACTACAAAATGTAAACCGATTACTGATTGTTATTGGTGGAGGAAGTTTGAAGTTTTGAATGTCTATATACTTTTGGAATTACAGGTCCAGTCTAAAAAAGTAACAATAAAGATGGCAATAAAAATATTCATTGATCTTGTCTGGGAAAACAAAGGAATTTTATTTTGAGAGATCCCTCTGGTTTGATCATGTCCTCAACTTAACCAGTTTTTCACCAGGAATCAAATAGCTTTTAAGCGAAATTGATGCATTTCTGTTGAGAAATAGAATGATATTGGGGGAAAGCTTTATGATGTTATTGACAAAATTAAAAAGAAAAAGAGGCAGGGCTTAAATTGGGTAGGAACTTACAAGGGACTGAAATTACCCCCCCTGGCCACTATGGCAACATACCCTTTGTCTTTTATTTTACCCTTAAAGTCTTATGCAGGAGCCTTTCATCCATCTTCTGCCTATATTCAACAGTCATAAATGTCTTCCAGTGCCAACACACATGAAATCTCCCAATGCAAGCTATATATCATTGTGACGGTTAAATGCAGGGCAAGGTACAGGGATGCAGGTCTTCCATTAGTAATCACATATTAATTCAGTCATCTTTCTGTCCTTTCTGTAATTTAATTGGCAAAAACCCATTGTGGAAGATAATCAAGTTTTTCTTCCTAAGTTATATTTTAAAATGGATAGGTAGAAAAATCAATCTTGAAAAAAAGCTTTAAGTTATAATTTCCAAATCAATTTTACATACCCCTCCTTTCTTTCTCCAGGTTTTTTGGTGACTTATCAGTTTCTCACTGTTCTCCATTTCAATTCTGTCACGTCTAATGAATATTTTCATTCAGTGTTGATTATATTTTGTTTTTTGTCATCCTGAGCTAACATTCTCATTATTATCTGACTGTGAGGTAACAGTTGCCATTTTTCAAAAATAAATTATCTAATAAAGTCTGTACTTTCAGACTCTATGAAGTTATAGAGATAGCTACTGAACTTGTGATTTCACTACTCTAAAGATTCCCTGGATGAGGAAACTTCTATCAACGTAGATTAACACTTTTTTTTTCTATTTATAGTCTGAGAGAATTTCCAAAGTGACTAAGAAGATAAATGACTTCTCCAGGGTCACATAGTAGTATGGATGAGAGGCAACACTTGAATCCAGAACTTCCATGCTCTGAGGCTTCTCTTGAGGGTATGAAAAGTTTTGAAAATAGCCCTGAGACTACATTTAGATTTATACCATTAAATCTGTACAACCAATTCTTACTGTGAATCTAAATACCTGATTTACAAAGCATTTGGTGGAATAATCACAAGAATTTCCTTCTTTTCTAGTTGTTACAAATTGTTTTTTCTCCTTTTCATGGTCTATACTCAAATCCAATCTCTGCTACTTATCCCTGTGATCTAGTGCAAATCAATAGCATTTTGGAGTCTTAGTCTTGTTATTTATAAGATAAAACTAGGAAAAGTCAAAGGGTCCTTTTAACTCTAAATCTATAATCTCATGACCTTCACCTTCATTGTAACCATAGCAAATTCCACTCTTCTTACTTCTTTTTTTAACATTAGTCCAGTTATCTGTTTTGTTTTTTTTTTTAATTTTACTCAAATGGTGGTTAACAGCACGGTTTTTAGTGGGAGGGCTGGTTTTTGTCACTAGGGCAGGAGAGAATCTCTTCTTTGCAGAGGGGTGGAGTACTTAATTTGTCTCATACAAACTGTTTCCTCTTCATCTTTCTACTCCAGGAGAAACCCTAGCTATGTCATTAAAGCATTATCTCTTTTGCACTATTGCTTTTATATCACATAATGCCCACACCCTAGTTTCCTGTGATGAAATGACAGAGATAGTCAGTCTTAATGTGCTAAGATGTAAATGTGTAATATTTGGAGAAATTTTTAGACAATCTATCACAGTTTCAACATACTTTTTTGAGTCTTCACCTACTAAAAAAATATCACTTTGGAGCTCCTACTAATATATGTATTTCTCCGATTAAGCTAGGGAACACAATTAGGTAAAAAACAAAAGCCTCTAATAGAAGGCAGAATAAGAAGCTTGTTAATAGAGTATTACTCCCTCTAATCTGGGGTCATGATCTCCCATATATAGCTACAACTAGTTAGAAAAATAGACATAACTAAGGAAACAAGTGTAGGGATAGATGCATGAGGAAAACATGTATAGCCAGGATTCTCATGTGGAACAGATTATGTATGATCAGGAAGCTTGAACAAAAAGGGCATGCACATGAAAGATACATGTGGCTCATATATATATATATATATATATGTGTGTGTGTGTGTGTGTGTGTGTGTATGTATGAACGTGTATGTATGTGTGTATGAATGTATGCAGGGGGGTGCACATGTCTGCTACTAGGTATCACACCACAATCACCCCCAAGCACAAGCCTATAGAGTTCATGTTTTTTTCTCCTATTCTTGTTGTTGTTGTTCGTTTACTCTGGTAGAGCTCTCACCTGAGGTGTAATCCAGGGGAGGAATATGTTATGCTGTCTTTTTTACAACCCTCCGATTAGATTTCAAATTCCTTTTTAATCTATTTCTCTTATAATTTTCAGTCTTGTTATACCTTACTCCCTGCCATGACCTCTTCATTCCAGTGATTCTGGCTTCCTGGCTTTTCCACAAATAAGACGCTATCTCAGAGCTAAGAGCAATTTCTTTCACTGGAATGATCTTTCCCCTCATATCTGCCTACTGGCTTTCTTTAAGACTTGGATAAAATCCTATCTTCTACAGGAAGCCTTTCTCCATCACTTTCAATTATTGTACTTTCCCTCTCTTAATTATTTTGCATTTTTCCTGTATACAGCTTGTTTATACATATCTATTTATTTGCTGTCTCCCGCATTTGAATGTGAGCTATTAGAGGTCAGGGACTGTCTTTTCAGATATATTGGATGCAAGTACTGTTATTGTAATTGTTGTTATAATATTTATATATATATATGAATATTATATATATATATGTTCATACATAAATTTTTTTCTTAGCTGATTTTTTTTTTCCAAAAGCTTTTCATTTCGTATAATCAAAGTTACCTTTATCTTAGGTGATATACTTTGTCCCCTGTTTGGTGATGAATTTTTCCCTCTAGGGAGACTTGTGAAACATAAGTATATCTATTTTCCTCTATTTCAAAAAATGGTGCGATATTTTACATTTATGTTGATTATCAATTTGGAACTTATTTTGGCTTATGTTATAAGAAGCTACTCTCAAGCTATTATTTCTTTTTCCCTAAATATTTTATGACTTCAGGTTTATATTTCACTAATTAATAATTTCACTAATTTACTAATTTGATTATTTCTGATTCTTGTATGTTGTAGTCTGTTTTCAAACTAAAATCAAATAATTTTGATGATTATTGCTTTATATTGTAATCTGAGATCTGGAAATACTATTATATCTTCATTCCTCTTGTATATTTCCATTATTTCTCTTGAAGTGATGTTTTTTGTCCTTTCATAGAAACTTTGTGATTATTTTGTCTCACTCTATAAAGTAAATAATTAATAGATTTGTTGGTATAGCACAAAATCTATAACCTAACTTGTCATCAATTTTTTATATTGTGGTAGCCAAATCATGAACAATCAACGTTACTTTGATCATGTATTTAATTATTTATTTCTTTTAAAAAGTGTTTTGTGATTGGATTTATGTCTTAAATCAGTTTTAGGGAATTGACTTTCAGATATTTTATCTATTACATAGTTGTTTAAATGATACTTTCACAAATTATTTCTTCTTGAGTTTATTATCATTATTTAGAAATGCAGATATTTATGAATTCATTCTCTATTCATTTTTTTAACTCACTCTATGCTATAATTAATTTCTTTACTGATTCTCTGGGGTTTTCTAAAGAAATCATTATGCCATGAGCAAATAATAATAATTTTGTCTCCTCTTTACCAAAATTTATGCATTTAATATCTTTCTCTTATGTTGTAATCACTAGTATTTTTATGCAAAATCCCTTTTTAACTTCCATTAATTCCTGTTTGCACAGTTGCAATATTTCAACATCATTTTTATAGTATGTTGTTCAACAAGCAATTAAAAAGCTGTCAAGGTCAAAAGCCCTATGATTTCTCTCACCTATCTCAAATCCTTTTATTTTATGATGGATGATCATATCAATGAAAGTTGCTATTGGATGCAGGAGGGAATGCAGGGAAAGCCACAGCAACAAGAACAAAACAGATAGAGTAAGAGAGGTAACAGGTAGGCAAGAGAGTAGCTCACCCAAATTTTGTAATCTAAATCCATGGTTTTATCATGTTTCCATGACCGGTAACCAGCCTCCCAGACTTCTTGTGCTTAGCACCATGCCTACAGCACATAAAAAAGCACTTAAATCCTTGCTGAATTTGAGCTACCTTTGTCTAACAAAATCTAAGTGAATAATGAAAAGAGAAAGACACTTTTGTTCCCTATTCTATTTCACTGGTTTTATTCCTCTTCAGAGCTCTCAGTAGTGGAAAGTGTTTGCTACAGGAACAGAAAGGCACAGGAAAAGAGATATACTGCTCAGTTTTGTTTTGCAAGGACCCAAGAAAGGCAAGAAACACTAATCAAAAACAAGTGATATGTATGTAGCAGAAAACATTAGGTTGTTATAGACTTTGAATGGAAAATGACCTGGGACTACTAGACTCACTCAACAATCTAGACAATCAGGAATGGTTGGTCTTTTAAGGACCCTTGGTTAGTCTCTAGTATGGGGTTTTCAGGGAGGACTAGAACCTCTCCTGTGAGGGCCTTTGTTCAGGGCTGGATACATTTGGCATCTGTCTGTTACCCAACTCCCACCTGTGTCTCTAAGAAGATATAGGATGAATAACACCTATACTCTGGTAAAAATAATAGTTTTACAAGTAGTCTAAACCAGTTTAACAGTAACTGACAGATCTGAAACCCAACTGGCGAATTAGGGGATGTGCACCCCAAGCATGTGAAAACTTCCCCCAACAGAATGGATGGATGAGAACAATTTGTTCCAAATGCCATGAAGGTGGCTGAAGCATATGCTATGGAGTGCTTAGAGCTTGGTGAGATATCAAAGATATAAACATCATCCATTACATCCAAGTCCATAGTCAGTTGTCTTAATTTTTCTTTTGCCAGTGACTTTGGTGACTCTGGAAAACAGAGAAAGTCTAAAGACTTTGAGCAACTCTGACTCACTTAAATCTAATTCATATGCAAGCCACCTTGTGATGTTATTGATCCCCTTAGAAAATGAAGAAGGAACAATACCTCTACCAGGAAGGATCTATTTCTTTTTATTACAGTTGGACATGACTGTGTGAGTTCAAGGATTTGTTCTAGCAATATGCTTGGGAAATATAAAGGGATGAATACCTCAAAAGATAAGGATACAGAATCATTGGGGAAGCCCTGAATGTTTAATGGATACTCTATTAAAATAACTGGGCTGGAATTGTGAACCTAAGCTCACCTAGCAGACACATTATTTAGCAGTCTCCTTTGCTTGTTGATTAATAAAATAAGCTTGTGGAAGGCAGAATATGAGTCTGGTATTAGCTATAATCATCATGGTAACACCTTAAGTGTGAACTACTAGGACATTCAACAATTGTAGACTTTATCCTACGTTGCATTATACCAGTTTTGAGAGTTATACCCATCATAGGGACCAAATTTAGATGTAGCTCCTTCTCCACTGGCTGTAGTTATCATTATCAAAAAAGAAGCAAATGTTCAGTCCTGGCTGCTCTCAGAAAAATACAAAGACAGTGACAGAGAACTGATAGGAAACACTCGGTAATCTTAAAAATCAATTTGGTTAAAGAAGTAGGAGACAAAATCATATCCCGGTGAAATGCATGGGAGAACCACAGAAACAGAAGAATGCAAGTTCAAATAGAGGCAGATAACAGAAGGAAAGGGACCAGGACTCTGGCATCAAGATTGGATGAGCTGAGAAATATTGGCACAAATGCTGTTGATGCTTATTCCTTGGACTAGAGATGTTATTCCCTGTCTCTATCATATAATCCTATTTTTCCCCTCTTGCCATTGGAAAAATCTGTTTACTTTTCTTTGTTTTGGGTATTTATTTGTCTTTATAGTATTACCCTCAAGTTTTTGCTAGTCTTGATGTACTTATTGGAAAAGCAGTTGGGAGGAAGGTAGGAAAATCCTCACCTCACCTCAGAGAAACAAAGAGAAAGGGATATTAACACTGAGCTATTTTGCCAAAGTTCTGTCATTGGCTGGGGGCTCAGAGCTTTCAAAAAATTGCAGAAAATTACAGATCCTTTGATTAAACTTCCCAGAGTAGAGAAGGTATATTTATGCCAGGAATCCACTTACACAAGGAATAAGTAATATAGTTTATTTTTTTCAAAGGAGTAGAGGAAATAAGAAAGTGACTCGACTCACTATCATTCCCCACCACCGCTACAGTAGTCTAGATACTTCATTTTATAATAGATAAGGAACTAAAGCCTACAGAAGCTGACTTGCTCAAGGTGACACAGGCAATGAGTGGTAGGACTGGGATTCAAATTTATATCCTTTGATGCCTAATCATGCTAGTTTTTCCACTTACATTGTACTGTTTCCATCCTCATTTGGCAGTAAAAGGAGGTTCCCTGACTTCACTGGAACGCCTACCATAAGGGAAGTTGTATTCCTGGGATCCCTAAGTGCAACTCATTTTGGAAACATTTTCAGAAATGACAGTTTCTAAGCACAATTAGTGTAGCCTTGTATTTTAGATAAATTTGGAACCCACTAAGCTTCTGTGGGCAAGTCTTGGACTCTAAGTTCCAGAAAGACATTGTTTGATGGACACATGGGGTTTAAGTGCCAAACAATCTATTTCCAAATATATTTTTGGATCACAACATATTTCTAACCTAAGCATTGCTTATAAAAGTATTACCACCTTATAAATAGTGAGGTTTACGGACACATTGACTTACAACAACCCTATATGGCATAATAAAATCATTATTATCCACATTTGAAAAGAAGAGAAACTGAGGAAGAGTAAAGAATTTGGAGATCTTGTCTTCTTTTACTTTGTCCCCTTCAGTAGATTGTGAGCCTCTGAAAAACAAATTTTTGCTTTTCTTTGTATCTGAAAGCTTGACATATAGTAGGCACTTAGTAAATGCATATTGTCTGACTGACTGTGGATGAACGGTTTCCCCAGACTTCAAACTAGTCAGTTATAAGCAGAATAATAGTGTCAAGTGTCCTTGAGGCACTCTAATCTCCCCAGTTATTTCCATTACTGTTTGTTATGATATGGACCATTGAAAACTGAAAAGAAAAAAAAAAGTATTGGCCTTTTTCATAATAAAATAAAGTTGGCAATTTCTTTTCCCCACACTGAAAGTAAAGTCATATCCAGGAGAGGAGAAAAAATGAGTATAATATAAATCTATGCTTCTTCTTGTAAGTGGTAAGACACACTTGAGTAAGCCCTGACTGCGTATTATATATACTGCACTCATACTACTTATAGCAATTTTTCACAGTGTTTGTTTAAAGTCTGATTGATGGCAATGACCCTTTTCTTTTTCTCTTGCTCTCTGTTTATGGTTATACTGATAGATTAGAGATGTCTTTTTAAATTTTGGCAGAGGCAAAGACTTGGATTCTGCTTGCATTTTGTTATATCAGGGTCTGCATGTCATAAACAAAATCAAGAAAGCAAGTCTGATCATTTATCCAGATGGGATTTTCACTGCATACTAGAATTAGGGTTTGTTAATTTGTTTTGTTCAGTGGTTCCTTCTAAAAATGCATGGTAGAAAACCATATGATCCCTCTGGCATCAAGAATTAATACCTTTGCTTACATTATCTCTAGGAATATAGCTGGTGCAGCTCATCCAGTTAGACACACATAAACTGTGTCTAGCCACAGAAAGTAAGAAGAGAGGTGATTTTTCAGAAGATTGGAATAACACTCTGCTTTCTACTTGAATCATCTTTACCTTTAGATAATTGCTTCAGTTCTTACCTTTCTAAATGTAGACGAAGCTTTATCTAGAACTTTTGATATCTGTGTTCTAATTTTAAGGGAAAGTTTGAAGAGAATAATTAAAAGCGAATGACTATTTTCCATTTGTTTTCTAAGCTTTCAATATCCCCCTGATGAACAAGTAGAATCTCTGTAATAATAGCACCAAAAAATGAAATCAAAGTAGTTTTTTTAACGAGTGGGACCTGATCATGCTACCAATTCCATAAGTAGTTAACGTACAATTATAAGCAAGATGAAAATATTCATTTATTTTTAGCTCAACTTTATGTAGTATAACTGTTTTTAAAATGTTTTTATTAATGACATTAATATTATCATAATGTTTCCCAGTATCCCCCTAAAGAGTCATCCCATATGACAAATATTATAAAAGACAAAACAAGAAACAAGAAATAAAGCAGCATAAATTATCAATATACAAAAATGCAATAATATATATGCAATGCATACTTGCTAACTTCTTAGCTCGAAAAAATGGTGGAATGTGGTTATCTTCTTATAGCTCTTTTTTTCTATTTTATTTTTTTGAGTCAAGCTTGGCCTTAATGATTTTCTAACACTTTTTAAAATATAATTTTTATTTATTTCATTACAAATTTTCTAATTATATGTAAAAATTTTAACCCTCATTTTCCAAATTCTCTCCCTCTTGCCTTTCCCCTCTATTTGAGAAAGCCAGCTATTTCACATCAATTACACATGTGAAGTCATGTTGCAAAAGAAAATACAGACAAAAACCCCAAGACAAAATACAGACAAAAACACCATAAAACTCTATTTCAATGTACAGTTAGAGTTCATCGGATCTCTTTGGAGATGAATAGCATTTTTCATCATGGGTACTTTGGAATTATCTTCTATTATAGTCTTTATGAGAGGAATTAAATCTTTAGTTACATTAACTATTTTTACTATCCTGTTATGTGTGTTTTCCTGGTTCTGCTCACTTCACTTTGACTGAATCATATGTGTTCACAGATTTTGCCGAAATCATCATTCTTGTCAAAACTTATAGTGCAATAGTATTCCCTCACATTCCTATAGCACATGTTCAGCCATTCTTCAACTGATGCGCATCCTTAAATTTCCAATTTTTTGTTAACACAGAAAGCTCTGCATTTCTCTAATAATTATTGAACCACTGGTAGCTATTTTTTCTTCCTTTGAAAACTGTCTGTTTATATTCTTTGACCACTTACTAACTAGGAAATGGTTCTTGTTTTCATAAATTTTGCTCAGTTTCTTATGAAATGATGCCTTTATCATAGAAACTTACTGTAAACATTTTCCCCCAGTTTCTTGTTTATGTTCTAATTTTAGATGCATTAATTTTATTTGTTTAGAAGTTTTTTTTTAATTCCATCTAATCAAAATTATACGTTGTACTTCTTGTGATCCTCTGTATCTTTTGTTTGGGAGATAATCTCATGAACTTTTCCCTTATCTAGAGATGTCACATTTACATTTTTTCAATGCTCCTCTATTTTACTTATGAGGTCACACTTTAGTCTAAATCATTTATGCATTTTGACCTTATATTGTAATTGCTTCTGGACCTTTGCTTCATTAACAATATACCTTCTACACATAGTTGTTAAAAGTGTATTATAGACTTCTCTTCTATTCTTTAATAACATGATCACTAATATTAAAGTCACATATCCATATCGAATGTATTTTGGAACCTGAGGGTTTAATCTAATTCCTTTCAGACTGCTTTCCAGTTCTCCCAGAATTTTTTTTTTGTTTGTTTGTTTCAAATCAGATAGGGAGTTCTTTTTAAAGTAATTAATGTTCCCAGTTTATCCAAAAACTGGAATATTGCATTTCATTGATGTACTTCTTTATTTTTTTTAATCTAGTAACAAAGGAGAAATAGGCATTCATTAAGCACATATTACATAAGAAGCATTGTGCTCAATGCTTTATAAATATTTTTGCGTTTCATACTCACAACAACTCTGGGAGGCAAGTGCTCTTCTTATCCCCATTTTACAGATGAAGAAACTGAGGCAGATAGAGGGCAAGTGACTTTTCTAGTGTCACAAACCCAAGAATGTATGAGGTTAGATTTGAATTCTAGTCTTCCTGATTTCAAACTCAGAAATCTATACATCATACTATTCTATACTGTATTTTACCATACTATATGATATGATATTATACTTTATATACGATACTATACCATAGCATACCTCAGACACTACTAGATGGTATTGATTAATAAAGTTTGAGGTACAGAAGTACTACCTTCACTTCATTCCTACATCTTATTTTTTATTTCCCTTGCTCTTATAGATCTTTTATATTTTAGATAAAATTTGTTATTTTATTCAGTTTTATGAAGTATTCTTATAATAATTTAATTTAAATTAATTAAAAATGTGAATTAACTTTTGTGATATTATTTTTATTATACTGGCATCCTTCCAACTATGAACACTAATTATAACTTCAACTATTGAAATTATTTAGTGTGCCACTTTGCTCAAACTTTTGATTTTATCAATTATTATCTTTGCTTATTCTCTAGGATTTTCTAATTATACCATCATACCATCAGCAAATAGGGTTACTTTATCTCCTCTTTACATAACTTTACAATTTTAATGTCTTTCTTATGTCTTATTATTACTGCCAACATTTCCAATATTTCTGTGTCAAATGATAATGGAAGGTGTGGATATTCTTTCTTTAATTGTGCACTTATTGAGAATAGTTCTAGTTTATACTTATTCCATATGTTGTCTGTTTTTGGCTTTTCATTGTTTTAATATTAAAGAAAAGGTCACTTTATGCCTAAAGTTTAGGATTTTTTCCAAAATGTAAAACAAGTTACGCTTTGTGAAAGGCTTTTCCCTCTCTGTATTTATAGAGATAATTCCATTGTATCCAATGTTTTCTTTTTTAAAAAAATTTATTTTATTATTATTTTTTTTAATGTTTTACAATCACTGCCATAAAATTAAGATTTTATCCCTTCCCACAACTACCCCCCCACCCTCCTCCCTCCCCACGACCGCATACAATTCTGTATAGGTTCTACATATACTTTTCTATTGAGTACATTTTCACTATAGTCATGCTACGTGGTCGAACTAAAACAAAGAGAAGAAATCATATAACAAATCAAAACATGATTCACAAAAACATACACACACACAAACATGATCTGCTACATTCTGTGAATGACTTCCATATTTCTTTCTCTGAGTGTGGAAGGCATTTTGCCTTAGAAAACCACCATTGGGATTTTTTTTTAAAATAAGTTCTTGCGTTATTACGAAATTCCAAGTCTACCAGAAAAAACTGTCTCACACTGTGGTCATTGCTGGGCACAAAGTTCTCCTGGTTCTCCTCCTTTCACTCAGCATCAGATCATATAAGTCCTTTCAGGCCTCTCTGAAGTCTTCTTGTTCATCATTTCTTATGGCACAACAGTACTCCATTAAATTCATATACCATAATTTATTCAGCCATTCCCCAATTGATTAGCATCCCATTGACTTCCAGTTTTTGGCAACTACAAAGAGTGCTGCTATAAATATTTTTGTACATGTGGGATCCTTTTCCATTTTTATGTTCTCTTGGGGATACAGTCCTAGTAGCGATATTGCTGGGTCAAAGGGTATGCATATTTTTGTAGCCCTTTGGGCATAGTTCCAAATTGCTCTCCAGAATGGTTGGATGAGCTCACAGCTCCACCAACAATGAATTAGTGTTCCAACTCTCCCACATCCTCTCCAGCATTTATCATTTTCTTGTTCTGTCATGTTTGCCAATCTTATAGGTGTGATGTGGTACCTTAGAGTTGTTTTGATTTGCATCTCTCTAATCAAAAGTGATTTAGAGCATTTTTTCATATGATTATAGATATCTTTAATTTCTTCTTCCAAAAATTGCCTGTTCATATCCTTTGACAATTTATCAATTGGGGAATGACTTGTATGACTATACATTTGAGTCAGTTCTCTATATATTCTAGAAATGAGGCCTTTACCCCAAAGCTTAGCCGTAAAAATTCTTTTCCAATTTACTATATCCATCTTGATTTTGGTTGCATTGGGTTTGGTTGTGCAAAAACTTCTCAGTTTAATTTAATCAAAATTATCCATTTTGATTTCATAATGCTTCTATCTCTTCTTTAGTAAAAAATTCTTCCCTTCTCCATAAATCTGATAAATACACTATTCCTTGCTTCTCCAGTTTATTCATGGTATCAGTCTTTGTACCTAAATCATGTACCCATTTGGACTTTATTCCTGTGTACGGTGTCAAGCATGGGTCTATGCCTAATTTCTGCCACACTGTTATCCAGTTTTCCCAGCAATTTTTGTCAAACAGTGAGTTCTTATCCCAGAAGCTGAGGTCCTTGGCTTTATCAAACAAGAGGTTGCTATATTCCTTGCCTACTGTGTCTTGAGTGCCAAGTCTATTCCACTTGTCTACCTCTCTGTTTCTTAGCCAATACCAAGTGGTTTTGATAATTGCTGTTTATAGCACAATTTGAGGTCTGGTAGCACTAGGCCACCTTCCCAAGCATTTCTTTTTATTAGTCCTTTTGATATTCTGGACATTTTGTTCTTCCAAATGAATTTTGATATTATTTTATCCAGTTCTAGAATACAATTGTCTGATAGTTTAATTGGCATGGCACTAAATGAGCAAATAAATTTAGGTAGAATTGTCATTTTTATTATGTTAGCATGGCTTACTCATAAGCAACTGATGTTTTCCCACTTACTGAAATCTGACTTTATTTGTGCAAAAAGTGTCTTGTGATTATGTTCATATAATCCCTGGGTTTGTTTTGGCAGGTAAGCTCCTGAGTATATTATAGTGTCTACCCTAGCTTTAAATGGGATTTCTCTTTCTATATCTTGCTGTTGGACTTCTTTGCTAATATATAGGAATGCGGAAGATTTGTGTGGGTTTATTTTGTAACCTGCAACTTTGCCAAAGTTGTTTATTATTTCAAGTAGTTTTTTACTTGAATCTCTAAGATTCTCTAAGTAAATCATCATATCATCTGCAAAGAGTGATAACTTAGTTTCTTCTTTGGCTATTCTTATTCTTTCAATATCTTTATCTTGTCTAATTGCTACAGCTAACATTTCTAGTACCATATTGAATAATAGTGGTGATAATGGACATCCTTGTTTCATCCCTGATCTTATTGGGAATGTATCTAGCTTATCCCCATTGCATATAATGCTTGCTGAAGATAGATACTGCTTATTATTTTATGGAAAGTTCCCTTTATTCCTACGTTCTCCAGTGTTTTTAATAGGAATGGATGTTGTATTTTGTCAAAAGCTTTTTCTGCATCTATTGAGACAATCATATAGTTTTTCTTAGCTTTGTTGTTGTTATGGTCGATAATGCTAATAGTTTTCCTAATATTGAACCAGCTCTGCATTCCTGGTATGAATCCTACCTGATCATAATGTATTAATCTCGTCAGAAGATGCTGTATTTGTTTTGCTAAAATCTTATTTAAAATTTTTGCATCTATATTCATTAGGGAAATTGGTCTATAATTTTCTTTCTCTGTTTTGTCTCTTCCTCATTTGGGTATCAAAACCATATTTGTATCATAGAAAGAATTTGGTAGGACTTCTTCTTCCCCAATTTTTAAAAATAGTCTATATAGTATTGGAATTAACTGTTCTTTAAATGTTTGATAGAATTCACTTGTGAATCCATCTGACCCTGAAGATTTTTTCCTAGGAATTTCATTGATGGCTTGTTCAATTTCTTTTTCTGAGATGTGGTTGTTTAAGTATTCAACTTCCTCTTCCGTTAATCTGTGAAATTTGTATTTTTTAAAATATTCATCCATCTAGTTTAGATTATCGAATCTGGGGGCATAAAGTTGGGCAAAGTAGTTTCTAATTATTGTTTTAATTTCCTCCTCATTGGAGGTGAGTTCACCCCTTTCATTTTTAGTATTGGTAATTTGATTTTCTTATTTCTTTTTTTAAATCAAATAGACCAATGGTTTATCAATTTTATTAGTTTTTTCATAAAACCAACTATTGGTTTTATTCATTAATTCAAAAGTTTTCTTAATTTCAATTTTATTAATCTCTCCTTTGGTTGTCAATATTTCTAATTTGGTATTTACTTGGGGATTTTCAATTTGTTGTTTTTCTAGCTTTTTCAACTGCAAGCCCAAGTCACTGGTCTCCTCTTTCTCTATTTTATTTATGTAAGCATTCACAGATATAAAACTTCCCCTAATAACTGCTTTTGCAGTATCCCATAAGATTGGTATGTTGTCTCACTATTGTCATTCTCTTGAACGAAATTGTTGATTGTTTCTATGATTTCTTCTCTAACCCAATCCTTCTTTAGGATTAGATTATTTAGTTTCCAATTAATTTTTGGTTTATCTTTCCATGGCCTTTTATTACATGTAATTTTTAATGCATTATGATCTGAGAAGGATGCATTGATTATCTCTACCTTTCTGCACTGGATTGTGAGATTTTTATGTCCTAGTACATGGTCAATTTTTGTAAATGTTCCATGTACCACTGAGAAAAAGGTATATTCCTTTCTATTCCCATTCAATTTTCTCCAAAGATCTATCATATCTGCCTTATCCAGAGTTTTATTTACCTCCTTAAGCTCTTTCTTGTTTATTTTGAGGTTAGATTTATCAAGTTCAGAGAGGGGGAGGTTGAGGTCCCCAACTAGTATAGTTTTGCTGTCAATTTCTTCCTTCAACTCCCCAACCTCTCCTCTAAGAATCTGGATGCTATACCACTTGGAGCATACATGTTTAGTAATGATATTGCTTCATTGTCTGTGGCGCCTTTTAGCAGGATATAGTTTCCATCCTTATCCCTTTTGAGTAGATCTATTTCTGCTTTTGCTTTGTCTGAGATTAGGATTGCTACTCCTGCCTTTCTTACATGAGCTGAAGCACAATATGTTCTGCTCCATCCTTTGACTTTTATCCTATGTGTATCCCCCCGTTTCAAATGTGTTTCTTGTAAGCAGCATATTGTTGGATTATGGCTTTTAATCCATTCTGCTATCCGTCTCCGTTATATGGGAGAGTTCATTCCATTCACATTCACAGTTATGATTACAATCTGTGTATTTTCCTCCATCCTCTTTCCCACCATTTGTGCTTTTAGCTCTCCCGTCTCCCTTCCCCTCCTCAATAGTATTCACTTTTCAACCTCTCCTCCTTCACCCTTCCCCTCCTTCTTTCAGCCCCCTCCCTTTTACTCCCCTTTACTCTTATTGCTTCTTCCCTCCCTTTTAGCCTCTCTCCCCTTTCTTCCCCCTTTCCCTCATACTACCTATAGAGCCAGTTAGGATTATCTACTTAAGATTATTGTTCCCTCCTTTAAATAAATCAGATGAGAGTACCTCTCAAACAATGCTCATCTCCTTTCCCTCCTTCCCTCCGCTGTAATTTTGTACTTCTTCCTGTGATGTAATTTGCCATTTTCTGCTTCCTCCTTTTCACACCTCCTATTACATTCCATTCTCATACTTAAATCATGTTTTTGACATGACATCATTTACTTTATACCCGTTCCCTCTATGTATATCCCTTTTTTCCTAATAGCTGCAAAGTTCTCAAGATTAACAGATATCATCTTCCCTTTTAGGGAGGTAAACAGTTTGCCCTAATTGAGTAACAAGTTTTCGTTTTTGTTTTTCCCCCCTGTTTACCTTTTTATGATTCTCTTGAGGCCTGCATTTGAAGATCGAATTGTCTATTGAGTTCTGGCATTTTGGTCAGGAAGCTCTGGAAATCCCTTATTTCGTTGAATGACTTTCTCCTTGCCTGAAATGTTATGTTGAACTTTGCTGGGTAGTTGATCCTTGGCAGAAGTCCCAACTCCTTTGCGTTATGAAATATTGGGTTCCAATTCTTTCAGTCTTTTAATGTAGAAGCTGCAAGGTCCTGTGTGATCCTGACTGTATGTCCTTGATATTTGAATTGTTTCTTTCTGGCTGCTCGTAGTATTTTCTCCTTCACTTGCTAGCTCTGGAATTTGGTAAGCATATTTCTTGGGGTTTTGAGTTTGGGATCCCTTTCGGGAGGAGAACGGTGGATTCTTTCAATGACTTATTTGCCCTCAGAGTCTAGTACTTCTGGGCAGTTTTCCTTGATGACTTCCTGGAAGATATTGTCCAGACTCTTTTCTTCATCATGGGTTTCTGGCAGGCCAATAATTCTTAAATTTTCTCTCCTGGATCCATTTTCCAGGTCAGTTATTTTTCCAATTAAATATTTTACATTTTTATCTATCTTTTCATTCTTTAGATTTTGACTGATTCTTGCTGCCTCATTGAATCATTATTTTCTACTTGTCCAATTCTAATCTTTATCATATTGTTTTCTCCAGTTAACTTTTGCATCTCCTTTTCCATCTGACCAATTTTTCCCTTTAAGGAGCTATTTTTCTCCAGTTAATTTTTGTACTTCGTTTTCCATTCTACCAATTTTCCCAGTTAGGTTTTGTGTTTCCTTTTCCATTTGACCAATTTTCCCAATTTGGTTTTGGGTTTCCTTTTCCGTTTGATCAACTCTTCCTTTTAGGCAATTAATTTCTCCAGTTAATTTTTGAACTTCCTTTTCCATTTGTTCAATTTTCCTTTTCAAAGTGATGTTCTCATCAGTGAATTCTTTTTTTATAATTTTAAAATCATTGGCCAGTTTTTCTTCTATTTCCTTCTTCAGGTGTTCCAGGAGAGCTGCTTGTGCTTGCGAGAGGTTCATAGTTCCTTCTGAAGTTTCAGATGGAAGTACAGTCTCAGCTCTGACCTCTTTGGTGTTTGTGTTTTGGTCCTTATCCCTATAGAAAGATTCGATGGTTTTTTCACCCTTCATCTGCCTTTTCCTGTTAATGATGTTGAGTGAGTGTTGTAGCTTCTGGTTCTTTCAGTCAGAAGCTACAGAACTTTGTGTTGAGCTGATGTGTGAAAAAGCTAAAAGCAGGTTTTTGTTTTTTGTTTCTCGGATCAACCCTGGGGTTAGCTTGTTAAGTGTGGGGGACGAGTGGTCTGGTCACAGAAGATCTCCTCAGTTGAACTGAGGCAAAGGCAAGCTCAGGGGATGGTGATCCCAGCTTCCCTATTGTCTTCCCTTTTCTCCTGGAGGGCACGCCTAGATGCTAATGCATGTTCCCACCCCTCCTGGGGCTTCTCTCCTGGCGCTGAGGCTTGCCTGGGTCTCAGTGTGAATTTTCTCTCCCCTGGGTCCTCTATCCTTCGGGATCGCCTCTGCCACAGTAGGAGGAATCCCACTTAGCTATTTTCCTAACGTCTGGTGTTATGAGACTATTTGCCCCCTTCTGCTGTTTCTGCTGATCCCGGATTTTTCTGGGGAAATAGTTTATGGTTCTTTCACAGTCATCAGCTGGGGTGGAGAGAGCATTTACTGATCACTCTGCCACTCTGGCTCCTGCAAGTTCAAGTAGGTGACTTACCGAAGTTTAATCTTCAGGCTGAAGGTCTCAGGAGCTGCTGCACTGATATCTGGCACTCAGTGGCTCTCCCTGGCTCAGTTGGGCTTGTCTCCCTCCCTCGGTGCTGCTCCACCGGTTCTGCCCACCACTCTCAGGTTTCTCAGGTCCTGTCCGCTCTGCTGTGATGACTGCTCTGTGCTGTGCGCTGGAGGCTCACCCCGGCGGAAGAGATCCTTCCCGTAGACCTTCCAATCTAACCTGGGCTCCGAATCTGTCACAGTCTGTCTCCCACTGGATTCCTCACCTCCAAAATTTAGTCAGATCGTCCTTTCAGAGGTATCCAAAGGAGTTTGTCCAAGAGCTTAGGCGAGTCGTTGCTCTCACTCCACCATCTTGGCTCTGCCAGACAATGTTTTATTTTCAATATGATTATATTGATTCTTTTCCTAATGTTGAACTATCATTGCATCTCTAACATAAATTCAACTTAGACCTGATGAATGTTTATTTCGATTAATTATGATAGTCCATTTGGCAATTTGTATTTTAAAAATGTCATATTCTTATTCACTAATAGTGTTAGTCTATGGTTTTCCTTTTCTGCTTTATCTTTCCCTGGGTTTTGGTATTAGAGTGATTTATTCATATTAAAATGAGAAACATGCAAGATAATTTTTTCAGTTTTTGAAAATAGTCCGTTATTGATGCAAATTGTTCTTGGACATTTTGACACAATTTTTCTTGTGAATTCTGTGAATCTCATCAAGATGAAAAGGTTTTTCTTTGGTAGTTTTATATGTCTTTTTCTAAGATGATAATTTAATATATATATATATACATATATATATATAATACACACATACATAGTCTTCTGTTAATTTAGCTATTTTAAATATTTTCTTCCTTTTTTGTACTTTCAATTTTGTAAGCATGTAGCTATGCATAATAGGTTCTGATAAGTCTTTTTATTCCTTCTAGTTTTGTTCTGATTTCATTTTATTTTCCACCTTTTAAATCAGATTAACTAAGTGTTTATTACTTTATTAGTCTTTTGATATTCTATAGCACTGGGAGGAAGGTGGAAAGAGAAGGTTAATTTGAGTACTATTGCAAAGTTGTGGGTTAGCTTGTACAGCTGTGCCAAAGAGTGATAAATAGTGGCCTACAGGTAGCTTAGCAGACATTTTAAGAGTTAAGGACTAGTTTTCTCTCCCATTACTTCACTGAGCTGTTGGCTTATTGGTGTTCTTATTTTTCTACACTATTAATACAATTCAAATTACCTTTTCTCTTATATATAGAATTCCTATTTTGGAAAGATTTGAGAGATCATGAGAATGGTTAAAATGTCTAGTTTTCCAATTTTTTTTTTGATTGCATAAGAGAGAAGTCTCCTATACCTGACACGAGATATGATGAAATTCAGAAAACACCCCCTCAAACCAGGCTTCATTTTTCTACAATTTGCAGTATTTCACTGGCAAGTTTGGGTGTTCACATAGAGTTCACAAGTAAAGAAGCGCCTAGGTGTGTAATGCATTCTCTATTGCACTGAAATCTCTGTTGCCCCCTAAAGAGCATAGCAGCTCTGTTTCAAAAGTCACCCAATTGAGCTCTTAGCACATTGTCAGAATAGGGGTACCAGACAGCAGACATCCTTTGGCTCAGATTCTTATTTCCCTTTTCTTTATGTTTTCATGATGACATCACTCAGATACTATTTTGTCTTTCTTATAGAAATAATTTTATATTATATTGTAAAATCACAAGAAAGAGTCTTCCTACTACTCTCTCTCTCTCTCTCTCTCTCCCTCTCTCTCTCTCTCTCTCTGAGAAACTGTTCCAAGTTATATTTCTGTCTTTCATAGTTTGGGTGATTAAAGTTTCCAGTTGAAGTTTCCAGTTCTATTCATTTTGTTCTGTAGATTATTTTTAAAAATTACTTTCCTGATTGAGAAAAAAATACTTAGAAATAAATATTGAGATTCAGGAAATCAAAAGACTACAGAATGGAGGAGTTGAAACAAACGTTCAAAATTTTCTACTCCAACTTTCTTATTTAAGAGATGATGGCCATAAGTTCCTGGGTTTTCTCCTTTACTTCCCTGTTCATTAGCTATGTTTCAGAAGTTGTCACTTGACTTCTTTGAATGAGATAACAAACAGGGATTCTTAACTGAGATGATATTTCTTACTATTTATTGATAAATTTGAGATGATAAGTCAAAATGCAATTTAATAGCCCTCCTGTCCCATACATATACCAAGATCATGAAAGTATCCTTAAAATATATGCTAAGACCACTCCTCTTTTATTTTTTATTATTAATTAATTTAGTTTTAGTTTTCGATACTCATTTACACAAGATTTTGAGTTCCAAATTTTCTCCTCTCCCCCTATGGCCTACATTCTGATTACCCCTTCCCCCAGTTAGCACTTCCTTCTCTCCCCTGCTTCTTCCCTTCCCTCTTACTTTCTTGTAGGGAAAGATAGATTTCTTTAGCCCATTGCCTGTGCATCTTATTTCCCAGTTACATGTAAAGACAATTTTAAACATTTGTTTTTAAAACTTTCAGTTTCAACCTCTCTTCATTCTTTCCTCCCCACACACTCTTATTGAAAAGGCAAGCAATTAAACATAGGTTATACATCTATAGTTATGCAAAACACTTCCATCATATTCATGCTGTGAAAGACTAACTATATTTCCATCCATCCTATCCCACCCTACAATTATTCTGTTTTTTCCTTTGACCTTGTCCCTTTTCAAAAGTGTTTGCTTCTCACTACCCTCTCCTCTAATCTGCCCTCCTTTTTATCATCCCCCTCTCTTATCCCCTTCCCCCTTATTTTCCTGTAAGATAGCCAATTGACTGTATAAATTATTCACTCCTTAAGTCAAATCTGGTGAGAGTAAGGTCGCTAGTTCCCTCTCACCTTACCCCTCTTCTCTTCCATTATTAAACCTTTTATTGTCTCTTTTATGTGAGATAATTTGCCGTATTCTATATCTCACTTTCTCCTTCACCTAATATATTTCTCTCTCACTACTTAATTTTATTTTTTAGTTGTCCCTTCATATCCAACTCACCCTGTACCCTCTATCTATCTATCTATCTATCTATCTATCTATCTATCTATCTATCTATCTATCTATCTATCTATCTATCTACCTCTTTAATTTCCTCCAACCATTCTAATACTGAGAAAGGTCATATGAGTTACAAATATCATCTTTCCAGGTAGAAATGTAAATAGTTCAACTTTAATTAGTCTCTTATGATTTCTCTCCTGTTGACCTTTTCATTCCTTCTCTTGATTTTTTTTATTTGAAAGTCAAATTTTCTATTCAGCTCTGGTCTTTTCATCAAGAATGCTTGAAAGTCCTCTATTTCATTGAAATTCCATTTTCCCCCCTGAAGTATTATATTCAGTTTTTCTGAATAGGTAATTCTTAGTTTCAGTCCTAGAACCACTGACCTCCAGAATATCATATCCAAGGACTCCCAGTCCCTTAATGTAGAAGCTGCTAGACCTTGTGTTTTCCTGATTGTATTTCCACAATACTCTAATTACTTCATTCTGGCTGCTTGCAATATTTTCCCCTTGACCTGGGAACTTTGAAATCTGGCTACAATATTACAAGGGGTTTTCCTTTTGTGATCTCTTTTAAGAGGGGATCAGTGGATTCAATTTCTATTTTACCCTCTGGTTCTAGAATATCAGTGCAATTTTCATTGATAATTTCTCAAAAGATGTTGTCTAGGCCCTTTTTTTGATCATGGCTTTCAGGTAGTTTAGTGATTTTTAAATTATCTCTCCTGGATCTATTTTGCAGGTCAGGCTTTTCCAAAGAGATATTTCACATTGTCTTCTTTTTTTCATTCTTTTGATTCTCATTTATATTTTCTTTATTTCTCATAAAGTCATGAGTTTCCATTTACTCCATTTTAATTTTTAAGGAATTATTCTTTTCAGTGAGCTTTTGGACTTCCTTTTTCTATTTGGTCAATTCTTATTCAGTGAGTTTTTGTACCTTATCCTCCATTTGGCTAATTCTGCTTTTTAAAGGCTCCTTCTCTTCATTGGCTTTTTGGACGTCTTTTTCCAATTGAGTTAGCCTCTTTTTACAGCTGTTATTTTCCCCAGAATTTTCTTGGTTCTCCTTTAGTAAGCTGCTAACTTGTTTTTCAAGTTCTTCTTTTGCCTGATACCAGTGTAAGCACCCTTTGGAAGCCCTGGAGGCAGAGGCCTTGACTTCCTCTGACAGTATGCTTTGTTTTTCCTCATTCAAAAGGATGAGGGGGGACATCTGTTCACCAAGAAAGTAACCTTCTATGGTCTTTCTTTTTTCCATTTTTTGGGTATTTTCCCAGCCAGTTACTTGACTTCTGAGTCTCCTCTCCACAACTACCTCGCCTCCAGTTCTGCCAAGCCAGCACTGGGGGTTGAGATTCAGATGACCTGCCTGAAACCCTCAGGGACATTAGGTGGGGGGCAGGGTCACTATGAAGTGTGAGATTGAGATCCGCTGCTCAGGTGGAGGCAGGGCCATCACACAGGGCTCAGTTCCCTCAGGGGGTTAAAAATGAGACTTTCAACAATGGAGGCAGATTACTTTCTACTTTGGGAAGCCCTGTCCACTGCTGCCTCCACTGCTGACCCTGAGGATCCCCAAGTTATGGGGACACCTTGTTCCCTTCTAGATCAGTCAAAAGGACCTTGTCACTGACTTTTGGTGCCTGTGAGTTGAGGGATCTGCACTGCTACTTGAGAGTCTGTCCCTGAAGCCTGCTCAGTTCTGCTCCTCTCAGTGCCATGTGGCCAAGGCTGCACTGGGCTTGGCTCCATGTCCAGGGAGATAGACCTGTCCTGTCAGTCTTTCATGTCGTTCTGGGCTAGAAATCTCCTCCACTCCATTGTACTGTGGCTTCTGCTGCTCTAGAATTTGTTGAGAGTTCTTCTTTACAGGTATTTTATGGGCTGTGGGATAAGGGCTAGTGTATGTGCATCTTTCTACTCCACCATCTTGACTCTGCCCTCCCATTTGGTCAATTCTGCTTTTTAAGATGTTCTTCTCCTCACTGGCTTTTTTGGAACTCTTGACATTTGGGTGTCTATTTTTTAAGGTGCTGTTTTCTTCAGTATTTTCTTGGGTTTCCTTTAGCAAGCTGTTGACTCATTTTTCATGATTTTCTTACATCACTATCATTTCTCTTCCAAATTTCTCCTCTCCTTCCTTACTTGATTTTCAAAATCCTTGTTGATCTCTTCTATGGCCTGCAACCAATTCATTTATTTCTTGGAGGTTTTTGATGTTGGAGTTTTGACTTTGTTATTTTCTTCTGGCTGTATGTTTTGATCTTCTTTGTCATGAAAGGAAGATTCTATATTCTGAAGATTTTTCATTTTTTACACTATTTTCTCATCTTCCCAGACAAATCCTTGACCTTTTAACTCTTTATCATGGTATAACTCTGTTTACAGTGGGAATGGGAGTTAGTGTACTATCCCAAGCTTCAGGGGTTTTGTATCTTTCACTCAATCTCCCTCCTTCTATGGACCTAGAACTCCAGAACCAGGCCCTGCCGTTGCTGCTGCTTCTGCTCCCACCACCATCACCTCCCCTGCCCCATGCATGAGGCTGGACCTCAGCTGAACCATGATTCTCTGTCACTCAGGTCCCACAGAGTTTTCCCACTGACCTTCTATGCTGTCTTTGGTGTTTTTGAGTTGAGAAGTCTGGAAACTGCCATAACTGCTAATGATTCCAACCTCTGAGGCCTGCTCTGGTCTAGTCTGTGCTGGCACAGCCCATACTGGGCTATGCTCTGCTTCTATTCTGCTGTGATATAACCTTCCTGTCAATGTTCCAGGTTGTTCAGGACTGGAGATTTGTTTCACTCCATAATTTTGTGGATTCTTTAGTTCTAGAGTTTGTTTAGAGTCATTTTTTGAGGTATTTGGAGTGATTTGGGGGAGAGCTCAACCAGGTCCCTACTTTTGCTCCCCCATCTTGACCCCCTTGACCCCTCTCTTTTTAACTCTTTTTTTTTTTTTGCTATGAGGAGACAGCCTCTCTTCCAGAGCTAAAATCCAGGAAGCAAGCTGTGCCCCAAGCTTAGCATAACAAAAATCCTTTGTGCTCACTCCTGAACTCAACCACAGCAAAATCCTATAACTGTTCCATACCAGCTTCAAGGGGGTTCTGCATTGGACAAGCACCTACAGGACTCATATTCTAGTCATCAAACCTTGGATCAAACTCGTCTTATTGTTGCTGTTACCCCTCGTTGTCAGGACTGTAGCTCACTGTATAGCCTTTGCTTTATATATTAAGATTTTGCTCCCATAAAGTGTTCTCTGCCTAGAGTAGGACCAAGAATATGCATCTAGTTTCTGTCCTCCAACAGAATAAAGAAAGCATTTTGCTTATGATTACTGTTGGGTCTATTTTTAAATTTGTTTGAAAAATGCTATTTCTTAGAGTTAACTACAGTTCTTATAACTTGTGTGAGTTTTTTGGTATTTTTAGAGTTAATAGCCATTGCATAGCATCTGTGCCTTTTTGCTCATTTGTTTCCAGACTTGACATATACAATAACATACAATTTTGATTATCCAATTATTATTAATATAATGTGAAGGATATAAACAGGAAAATGTATGTTCACTGAAGATGTTTGTTATTGTCATGGAAAGTGATCAAAAATTCCAATCATAAAAGGACATTCCCTGCAGATTGGGAGGTTTTACTAAATTATGTCCTAGAGGCCTAAATGAAATTTATAATCACTTAAAATTGATGGGTCTAACAATTCATACAGTAAAGAAAAAAACTGAGTCAAGTGGATAAAGATGACCATTGCCCTGTTATATAAAAATATTGAGTTAAATGAAATATGATATTAGATAGACAGCCCATAGTACTTGTCCATCAGTACCCAAATTTTAGTGTGTGTTTTACATACATAAATAGTTAAGCCACGAATTAAATGTGACAAAGTGAGTGAGCTGAATTGTATTTGGGAAAATATGCAGTGACTTCACTGTCACTGATCTTACT
The DNA here is from genome assembly GCF_028372415.1 of Notamacropus eugenii. Classification (NCBI taxonomy): domain Eukaryota; kingdom Metazoa; phylum Chordata; class Mammalia; order Diprotodontia; family Macropodidae; genus Notamacropus; species Notamacropus eugenii. The sequence continues at coordinate 340,144,620 of NC_092874.1, read as the reverse complement.
GAAAAAAAGGAGCAACTTTTTAACACATATTCTTTTGGTGATGCTTTCTGACTGTAGATCGTGATATACTTCAATTTCTGAAGAATCAAATTTGAGTAATTTAGAGGGCACTAGAGGGATAAACTGTGGTTAAGAGTAGACTACAGTATTCCACAAACAAAAATTGTGTATAAGTAGCAACATCAATGATTTCACGGAACATTTGTTTGAAGAAGATATAGATTAGTGTGACAGGCTGAATATCCACCAGGGTTATCATCCACTCCTTCCTCAATAGGGACTGATTTGCCTTAGAAGGCAGTGAAGCTGTCTGCAGGACCTAAGTGGCCTCTATCTCCTCTGACACAGCATGTTAAAGGAAGGCAGGTGAAGCAGTGGTTAATTGCCACTGTATATTTGTTATATATCCCTTTCCCCTATTTTTTATATTTATTTCTGCTTTTCAACTTTTATTTTCAGTTCCAAATTCTCTCCCTCTTTCTCTTCCCACCCATTGAGAAGGCATGAAATATGATACCCATTATGTATGTATATATGTGTATATATATGTATGTGTGTATATATATGTACAGACATTTATTAAGTAAATGTATATGTGTCTCTGTGTATATATATATATAAATATGTATAATGCTAAACATATTTCCACATTAACCATATTTTTTATAAAAAGAAGCAAGAATAAATAAAGAAAAAAAGTCCCATATATACTGAAGGTCCATCAATTCTTAATCTAAAGATGTATAGGAGTTTTCATCATGAGTCCTTGGGAACTGTCATGGATCATTGCTTTGATCAGAATTTCTAAGCCTTTTACAGTTGGTTGTCATTGCTCTTCTTTTTGTTTACTTGTTCAGTTGTGTCTGCCTCTCTATGATTTCATGGATTAATAAGTTTTCTTGGCAAAGATACTGCAGTGGTTTACCATTTCCTTCTCTAGTTTATCGAGGCAAATAGATTAAATGACTTGTCCAGGGTCACACAGCTATTAAATATCTGAGGCCAGATTTGATCTCAGGTCTTCCTGACTCCAAGTCCAGTGCTCTATGCATAGAGCCATATTGCTATTACTGTGTTTTTTTTTCCTCCTAGATTTGCTCACTTCACTTTTATGCTTAGTTCATATAAGTCTTCCTAGGTTTTTCCGAAATGCCTTCATTTCTTAAATCAAAATTGCATTCCACCACAATCACATACTACAATTTCTTCAATCATTCCACAATTTATGAGAATCCCCTCAGTTTCCAGTTCTTTGTACCACAAAAAGAGTTGCTATTAATATTTCATACATATGGATCTTTTTTCCTTTTTTATCACTTTTAAAAATCACTTTATCACCTAATAGCGGTGATATTGCTGTGTAAAATGGCTTGCACAGCTTTATAGTCCATTGGACAGAGTTCCAAATTATTCTAGAGCATGTAAATCTCTTGTTAGCTCCTTATATGCTAATAACAATTGTAACTTGTATGCTCCTCATTTTGTCTCAAAATTGGACCTGAAGTAGAAGGATGCTTGGGTAAGGTCTATCCCTAATAGCTGGTGACAAACAGATAGACAGTTCACATGCTACCTTTTTACACATCCAGTATCAGTGACCCTAGAGGAAAGGTTCCAACAAGCTACCTGGATGATGAGTAGAGCAGCTAGTACCAGATGAGCAGGTATGGATGGGTTTTAACCTGAACTCTTGTAGAGAACACCCACATTGATAAGATCATTTATGCACTGAAGTGCTAAAAGTATATATATTTAGATGACTAAGCTCCTGCAATATTCAGAGAAAGGAAAACAATTTTCTCTCAGCAGAATCCTTTGTGTTCAGCTGAAGTGACCGCAAGAGAATAAACAATCTTACAAGTGGTCATAGATGTATCTACATTCATGCTATTAGTTTTTCCTGATACCTTTAAGTAGAGAGAGTTTCTCAACATATGTTTTATATTTCCACAGATAAAATAATAAAACCCTCTTTTCTTTCATTCTTTAAATTAGCATTCAATTTTTGTATGAGCTCAGGAGTTTGCTGCATACAGAGAGAAGAGAAATTTGAAAATTAATGACATTACTTTGTCTGGCAAGAATCTTAATAAAGGGTCTGGAAGGAACCAAAAAGTAGACTTATTTATGAAAAGGTGGACATTTTAGAGAACGGAAAAATACATGTCTGTGAAAGAAATGGGGATACATCTATTCTTTATTTTCCCATTTAAATTCTTCAATTTCAACAGTGAAGAGAATTTCTTTGTGCTTTTATATATTCACTGAATATGAGTTGGGCTGGTAAAAAATTGACAGAAATATACACATGTACACTGAAAAAAATAGAAGTGAAAATCAGAGTTTTGGGAATACTTATCTGCCATAATTGTCAAAATGATCTTGTTTTTGAGGTCTCTTTTTTAGATAAAAGAAGCTTTGTAGAATAGAAAGTGGGATTAGATGCAATCAAGTAAACCCTGTCAAGTCCTAACTAACTCTACAATGTTACAAATGTTCAAATTAAAGCAATTATGACATTCCACCTCACAACCACCAGAGTGGTAAAGATGACAGAAAAGGAAAATTATAGATATAGGAGAAGGTATGGGGAAAAGGACACATTGATGCATTTCTGGTAAACCCATGAATGGGTACAAATATTATGCAAGAGCAGTTGCTCAATAGTGCATACCCTTTGACCCAGCTATAATAATGTCAGTCCTATACACAAAAGATGTCAAAGAAAGAGGAAAGGTCCTTTATGTATAAAAATATTTATAGCAGCACTTTTTGTGGTAGCAACAAAACAGAACTTAAGAGAATTCCTGTAAAGTAAAGAATGACTGAATAAATTATGGTATATGAATGAGATGGAGTGCTATTGTTTTGTAAGAATTGAGGAAATTTATGATTGTAATGATATGAGTGAAGGTACTAAAAAGGGATATTATTGTTTCAGATATGAATTAGGCCTTGTATTACTAAATACATAAAATACTAGTTATTTTTCTCTTTTTCCTTTTCCCCCCCTGTAATTCCATTAGTACTTAATCAGTATAAACTTCCTATGTGCATCTCTGAGGGTAGCTCACCTGAAATGAGAAAATATAGGAAACTTCATTGGAAAACTTTCATCAGAATTATCTTAAAACCTTTGAGACAGCTGCAAAATAGTGATAATTTTTCCTGCCCTACTTAGCTACCTCAAAGTTGTGTAAGTGTGTGTGTGTGTGTGTGTGTGTGTGTGTGTGTGTGTGTGTGTGTGTGTGTGTGTACGTGTTTGGATCAATTAAGAAACTATATATGAAAACACTGAGAAAAGTTTTTTTTTTTATTTTTATTTTTTATTTTTTAGTGCTACATAAATGTGACCAACAAGTCCTTTATTGTCAGTCTCCATCCTAAGGTTCTACTGCAATGTTTCATCACCTCACATAAGTAGTCATGGGTATACCAATGAAACCTGATAGGTCTTGTCAAGCTGGGTAGGATTCAAGTGTTGGCTCAGTGACGACTTTATGTGTACTATTTGAAATTCGGTTAAATTCAACAAGGATGATTACCAGAAGTTTGGCCAGCAGGTGATGATTATTTTTAACTTTTCTTCATCTTCTTCCACTTGCAGTATCCATGATCACTCCTTTTGAAATTACTTTTCTTTCTATTCTGAAATTAAAAATCACAAATAAAACCAGAATTTCCATATACATTGTAGAACAGAGTCTCATGCTTAAAAAATGGAAACATCCGTGATGCAGAACTGTTTTCCCTTTTAAAAATATTTCATAAATTCAATATATAACCCGCAGAGCTCTCCTGCTTTTGCTGTGATTTCTTCCAGCCTTCCTTCTGTTCTTTTTTTTTTTTGGTGATGGGGGCCAGGAGGGACCCTATCTCAAATTCCCCTTTCCCTTCAAACTTTCCTCCTCCTTTCAAAATTAAAAAAAAATAGCTTGTACATAATTTACTTAAACAAATAAACACGAATCCCTACATTGGGAACCTCCAAATGTATATGTCTCACTTAGCATCCAGATTCCCCAGTTTCTTTCAGGAGATGGGTAGCATGCTTCTTCTTGGTCTTCTGAAATAAGACAGAATCTCTCAGTACCCCCAAGAAACTTTGAGAAAAATCAATCACAAAATAGCTCTTATATGCTTCAGAGTCTCCTAGTACATTAAAACATACATCCGGACAAAAAGAATTCAGGGCAGTGAAATTAAAAAAATGAAACAAGATATAATTCCTGAATGTGGTTGTCTCCAAATCAATAGTGTTATAAGACAACTATATAAATAATGCAAATGTACTATCAGTGTTGCCTCGGAAAGACCCATAGATATTTCAAAAGAAAGAAATCACATATGGTGTAAAATTATAATAATACGTTTAGTTATATAGTATTTAAAAGTTTACAAAGCACTTTTCTTGCAACAATTCTTTAGGAGGTAAAATAAAGTGGCATGTGAACTTAGGTCTCCTAAATTCAAGTCCTGGCTGTTCTAGTCACTGATGGCATACTATTTCATTAAAGAGTTATCACCTAACCTACTTCTCAGTGGCGTCTGAGAAAGAAATGGAAGAATCTCAACAAGCTAGTTTGTTGAAGGATATCTATCCTAGGTATTAAAAACAGTAAGTATAAAGATATATGGAATGGGGATAGAACATTCCAAAGCTGTCCCTCCCTGCTTCTGACTTCCCTCATGTTGGTCTGCCCTGAAAAGATTTGCTACTATACGCATTGTAAAAGAATTTGGCATGTGCTCAGATGATCCAAAGTATAGGCAGCTTATATGGGAGATTGCAAGGATACCTGTTTCTCGGAGATGTTCTACATGGGTCTGCTATATTGATAGGAACAGTCTTTCTTTCATTGACTGAATAGCTTATATTGATAGTATCTTTAAATCTACTTAACTGAGGTATTATATCTTTCTCTCTGTTTTTTATGTCTCTGTCCCTGTCTGTTTCTCTGTCTATCTGTCTCTGTCTCTGTTTCTATGTCTATCTCTGTGTTGGTCTCTGTGTCTGTCTGTCTGTCTGTCTCTCTAGTAGTATCCATGGGTTCCAAATATAGAAATACAAACAGTTTTTAGAACAAAGTCCCCAAACCAGAATTTTCAGTGATAGGGAACTTGGATTCCAGAATGGATATTGTCACAGGCTCAGCAGGAAAGCATGGAGATGCCAGGATACTGTTAGAAAAGTGGAGGAGGTGGGAAGGGAGATGTTGAACCCAACTGAACCTTGATGAGGCTAATGCTCTATAGAAACTGAAATAGTTTATAAACCTAACTCCAACACTCCTGCAGAGACCAAAGAGATGTAAGAAGGAAAGCTCTCCCTTAGGTTTTGGAAGAGCATGTGTTGGAATGTTGACCTTTGCTTTACTTTTAAAGAAAGTGATCCTTTGGTTTAAAAAACATCACTAATCTAACTGAGGGTTAAATGGTTAAATATGCCTGGAGCACTTGGACTCTTAACATATCGGGAAATACAATTGGTGGGTGTTATTGAGCTAAAAGCAGAGATGAGAGACCCCCCCCCCCCCAACTCCCGAAGAGTGCCAGAGAATCCTGGGAATGAGTTCAGTTTCACAAACCCAGTCATCAGGTGACTAGGAGCAGAGAATCACTTAGAGTATGATAGAGCAAATCCAGGTGACAGTAGAGATTAGACAGTGTTGCATCACTTCCAAAGGAAAGTCAGCTTCTGGTTTGCTCTCTTCCTTTAATTCTTCCACATGGCAAGTAATGTTTCCGAGGCACCCTACTTCCCACCCTGAAAGCATAGTAAATACTCCTGCGTGAATGTTAGAGCAAGTGTTAACCTGGATGAGCTGACTCTGGATCTTGGGCTCTCTGTACGCTTTTTTACACTTTATGTTTCTTTCCCTGAGTAGAGGATACTGAGCAGTTATCCTAAGTGGACACATCTAATCTTAGGCGTTTGAAAGATACTGAGATCTTATCTGCCTTAGTTTGAGCTAACTGGAAACAGGGGGAGTTTCTGCATCAAAGAAAGTATCATTGACCAGGGGAGAAGCTCAACTCCACCACTGGCATTTCCCTAAGACAAGGATCTATATGGAATTGTTTCGACATTGTGAAACCCAAATTAGGGAAACATTGATTTGCTGCAGTAGTAATACAAAATGCTTATTTTGATGGTTTAAAGTTTTGGCCTTCTGGAAAAGTAAAAGAGTATGTTACTGTATGCATTTTCAGTGTTCATTACTGTACATCTGTGAGACTTTCATGTTTAACATAACTTTTCTGTCAAAGAAATAAACCGTCCCACTGATCCAGCCATTCTGGAGAGCATTTTGGAACTCTGCCCAAAGGGCCATAAAACTGTGCATACCCTTTAACCCAGCAATACCACTACTACATTTACATCACAAAGATATATTTTTTAAAAAGGTCCCATATATACCAACAATATTTATAGCAGTTCTTTTTGTGTTAGCAAAGAATTGGAAAAAGAGGGGATGCCATCAATTGGGGAAATGGCTTAACAAAGCTATGCCACATGATTGTGATGGAATATTACTGTGCTAGAAGAAATGATTAGTAGAATGCTTTCAAAAAACCTGGAAAGACATATGAACTAATGCAAAGTGAAGTAAACAGAACCAAGAGAACATTGTGCGCAGTAACAGCAATATTCTTCCATGAATGACTTAGTTAATCCCAGTAAAACAAAGATCCAACACAATTCTGAAGGACCTATGATGAAAAATGATGTCCATCTCTGTAGAACTGATGGAATCTGAATGCAAATTCAATCATACTATCATTTTACTTTATCTTTGTGCTTTCCTTTATAATATGTACAATATGGAAACGTGTTTTGTATGATTGCACATGTATAACCTTTATCAAATTGCTTGTGTTCTCAATGATAGGGCAGAGAAGGAGAGATGGGAGAGAATTTGGAGCTCAAAATTATATTTAAGAAAAGGTTAAATAGTTTTTACAGGTAATTGGGGGGAAAACAAAAAATATAAAATTTCAAAAAATAAATAGTGTCCTATAATTAATTGTTATTTTAAATTGAATGCTTTTATGCATTCCATTTCCATTTATACATCCTAGAAATAAGCCAGGGTTATAAAGTAGTAGGATTGAACCAGGTCATCGTGTGTGTGAGTCCAGAACAGAAGGATCTCTTAGTGTATGAGGAAAGGATGAAACACTACAGCACCCAGGTTCTCATTATTGGAAAAGGAATAGAGTGTCATCTGGTTTGACTCAAATATAAGTTTCACGAAAGAGATCAGGATGTTATAAAGCTAGAAAAATAAGTTGGAAAGATGCTATCACTCTTCTTCTATCACAGAGAATGAACTGATAAACACAAAATGAAGAAAATATATTAATTATAAAAGAAAAATGGAAAATAACCATTTCAAGATAATTGTCGATTAAAAAGTAACTAGTTCACCAATACCCACTACCATACCCCTTTTGCCCAGTGTGGCATGATAATTCTCTTGGCACAATTAATAGCACTTTCAAGTATAGACATCTGAGTTAACTCTTTGAGAAAGTCTGGGAAGGAATATAATTCCTAACATTACTTTATGTCTGATAAACTGCCTACCTAGACTTGTGTGTGTTTGTCTTTTGTTGCTAAAGAAGACCATGCCATCAGAGAAGTAATGACACGATTTTCACTTGACTTCTGTTTTTGAGTGAGGGAGGGCTGTGCAGGTCACCAGCCTCACTTCTTCTCCAGAGCCATTTGAATCCAGGGACCAGATATTCATTGGGATGACTGGAGATGACCCAGGATGAGGCAATTGGGACTAAATGTTTTGCCCAAGGTCACACAGCTAGTGAGTGTCAAGTTTCTGAGGTGAGATTTGAACTCAGGTCCTCCTGACTCCCACTGGCATTCTATCCATTGTGCCACCTAGTTGTCCCCTACCTAGACTTCAGACTCAAGAGAAAGAAGGGTGATTGTAGAGAAGTATAGAATATGATTCTTGAGGAGATAGGAACCCAGAAATGTGACAATGGTTATAACAATGTTCCAAAGAAACTGGAAGCCTTCAGATGTCTTGAGAGAAAGGTGAAAAACTGTCACAATTATGAGAGCTTTTTTGTAGTGACTTTGGAGACCCTTAATTTTTACCTTTATATTTATGAAGCAGTTTTAATCCTTCTTCCACCAGTCTCCTGGACTCAGCTTGGAGCCAGAAAAAAGTCAGACTCATTCTTAGAAGCTTTCCACTTAGGGAAGGTAGAAAATAGTTCAATTCTAATGGCGTCTTGGCATCCACCTGTCACAGTCTCCATATGCATGACTCAGCTTTTGAGAACCATAAACATCTTCCATTTTTAGTGATTTTAGAAAACAGAACACCCAGCAAAGACTGCAAGAAAGTAACAACAGAGCTACAAAAGGAAAATGATTGATACTAAGAAGAGGTCTTACAGCAGAAACACTTCAGAATTATCAGCAGAGTAACTGAAAATGACAAACAAAAGTTAAAATGAATATACATTTGAAGGAAAGAACAATTTGAATAACCAAATACTTTGCAACAAAGAAAAATGAATCTAAATCCCAGGAAAAAGATGAAAATATTATTACATGTGTTTTTACATCCCCTGAAATGGCAATAGAGCAACTTCAGGAACTGTCAGAATAATTCAGAAAGGCAATAAAAAGATTAAGTGAAAATAGAAATAAAAAGATACAGACATCAAAACTATTATGAACAAAGTCACTAAATCTAACAAGAGGCTATAGAACTTAGGGAGAAAAACAAGAACATTCTCCAAAACAGTAGGTTATATAAAAAGTAGAAAACAAAGTGTGAAGGCAAAAATTAGGCAGAAAGAAAATCACATAAAATCAAATGCCAACCTAACTAACAAAAGTTAATCAATAAAAGAAATCAACAAAACAAAACCTGAGGAGTGAAAGCTAGAATGTGAAAGGGAAGTCAAAGTATTATAATTCTTTCAGGAAAAGCAAAGTAAAAATATGATCTAAAAACAGAACCGTATATCAAAAAAATTATGCAGAAAAATGTTTTCCAGAAATATTAAAACCTAGGGGTGGAGCCCAGATGGCGGAGTAGAAAGACGCACATACGCTACCTCCGAACCCACTGCCCCTAAAATACCTGTAGAGAAAAGAACCACTGGTAAATTCTGGAGCAGCAGAAGCTACAGAATGGAGCAGACAAGATTTCTGCTCCAGAGAGCCTGAAAACCTCTCGCAAAAGGTCCCTCGCACCCCGAACCCGGAGCAGAGCCCAGGCCTGCCTCGGCGGCACAGCGCAGAAAGGAGCGGATCCAAGCAGGCTTCAGGGATGGAATCTCCAGCAGCCACACGGGTCCCTCCACCCATAGGTGACAAGGGATGGCCAGAGGGTCTCTTTTGGCGGATCGAGAGGGGCGTGGGGTGCCCCCATAGCTCAGGACCCCTCAGGAGGAGGCAGAGGAGGCGGGAGCAGACCAGGGCTCCCCAAGCAGGGAGGAGCTTGGATCCATTGTTGGAGGTCTCTGCATAAACCCCCTGAGGGAATGGAGCCCTTGAGCCAGCCCTGCCTGACTTGAGCACCTGAACTTAATCTCACACTAAACAGCAGCCCTGCCCCCGCCCAAAGCCCTGAGGCTGGGAAGCAGCATTTGAATCTCAGACCCCAAGTGCTGGCTGGGAGGATCTGGAGACCAGGTGGGGGTGGAGAGGACACTCAGAAGTCAAGTCACTGGCTGGGAAAATGCCCAGAAAAGGGGAAAAAAAATAAGACTATAGAAGGTTACTTTCTTGGTGAACAGGCATTTCCTCCCTTCCTTTCTGATGAGGAAGAACAATGCTTACCATCAGGGAAAGACACAGAAGTCAAGGCTTCTGTATCCCAGCTCACCCAATGGGCTCAGGCCATGGAAGAGCTCAAAAAGGATTTTGAAAATCAAGTTAGAGAGGTAAAGGAAAAACTGGGAATAGAATTGAGTGACAGGCAAGCAAAGCATGAAAAACAAGTAAACACCCTGCTAAAGGAGACCCAAAAAAATGCTGAAAAAAATAACACCTTGAAAAATAGGCTCACTCCATTGGCAAAAGAGGTTCAAAAAGCCAATGAGGAGAAGAATGCTTTCAAAAGCAGAATTAGCCAAATGGAAAAGGAGATTCAAAAGCTCACTGAAGAAAATAGTTCTTTCAAAATTAGAATAGAACAGATGGAGGCTAATGACTTTATGAGAAACCAAGAAATCACAAAACCAAACCAAAAGAATGAAAAAATGGAAGATAATGTGAAATATCTCATTGGAAAAACAACTGACCTGGAGAATAGATCCAGGAGAGACAATTTAAAAATTATGGGCCTACCTGAAAGCCATGATCAAAAAAAGAGCCTAGACATCATCTTTCACGAAATTATCAAGGAAAACTGCCCTGAGATTCTAGAACCAGAGGGCAAAATAAGTATTCAAGGAATCCACTGATCACCACCTGAAAGGTATCCAAAAAGAGAAACTACTAGGAACACTGTGGCCAAATTCCAGAGTTCCGAGGTCAAGGAGAAAATATTGCAAGCAGCTAGAAAGAAATAATTCAAGTATTGTGGAAATACAATCAGGATAACACAAGATCTAGCAGCTTCCACATTAAGGGATCGAAGGGCGTGGAATAGGATATTCCAGAAGTCAAAGGAACTAGGACTAAAACCAAGAATCACCTACCCAGCAAAACTGAGTATAATACTTCAGGGGAAAAATTGGTCTTTCAATGAAATTGGGTTCTTTCAAGCATTCTTGATGAAAAGACCAGAGCTGAAAAGAAAATTTGACTTTCAAACACAAGAATGAAGAGAAGCATGAAAAAGTAAATAGCAAAGAGAAGTCATAAGGGACTTATAAAAGTTGAACTGTTTACATTCCTCCATGGAAAGACAATATTTGGAACTCTTGAAACTATTCAGTATCTGGGTACTGGGTGGAATTACACACACACACATGCACACGCACATACACACACACATAAAGACAGAATGCACAGAGTGAATTGAAGAGGATGGGATCATATCTTAAAAAAATGAAATCAAGCAGTGAGAGAGAAATACATTGGGAGGAGAAAGGGAGAAATGGAATGGGGCAAAATATCTCTCGTAAAAGAGGCAAGCAAAAGACTTATTAGTGGAGGGATAAAGAGGGGAGGTGAGAGAAAAACATGAAGTTTACCCTCATCACATTTCACTAAAGGAAGGAATAAAATGCACACTCATTTTGGTATGAAAACCTATCTTACAATACAGGAAAGTGGGGGATATGGGGATAAGCGGGGGGGGGGGGTATGATGGAAGGTAGAGCATGGGGAGGAGGGAGCAATTTGAGGTCAACACTCATGGGGAGGGACAGAATCAAAAGAGAGAACAGAAGTAATGGGGGACAGGATAGGATGGAGGGAAATATAATTAGTTCTTACGCAACACTACTATTATGGAAGTCATTTGCAAAACGACACAGATTTGGCCTATATTGAATTGCTTGCCTTCCAAAGGGAAGGCTTGGGGAGGGAGGGAGGGCAGATTGGCAGACAGGGGTGGGGGGAGGGGACAAAAGAGGAGAAAATTTGGAACCCAAAATTTTGTGAAAATGAATGTTAAAAGATAAATAAATAAATGAAAAAAAAAAGAAATATTAAAACCTAGAAACCACAAGTAGAAGTTCAGCTCATTGGAGACACTGTACAAAAACTTCAGAATTATATATTCAAACTACAATATTTTTCAGAGAGGAAAGAAAAATATTAACAGCAATAGCAGCAACAACTTTCATATTCCAAGGGAAATCATTGAGAATAGAAAGAAATTATTTCATGTTTAGAAGAAATCAATAGAAAAAATGGAAATTAATTCTAAAAAATAACAAAAGAATATCAATTGCCACCTTAAAAATAACATATCCTACTAATCTTAACGTAAGCATAGAAACATATTTGAACTTGCAGGGAAATGAAAGAATTAGAGCTATTGCCTTTAAAAGCACCTAATACAGTATGGGGAGGATGGCAGGGGATATGTACCTCTGAGAGAAGGTTTATGATTTGTTCAGGATTACTCATATACAGTAGCAAATACCTCATTCAGGACTTCATTCAGGTCTTCCTGGTTCTAACTATAGTACTTTATCTTTCAATATAAACTGTCTTTACATTATGGATATTGGATCAAAGACTTTAAGCTGGAAGAGACATTATAGATCCAGTTCCAACTTAGAGTGATAAAACCTGTTCCATGGAGGTTACATGACTTGTCCAAAGTCACGCAGATATTAACTAACTTAGTTCCTCTTAACTGAAAATGCTTTACTCTTTCACTGTAGCACAATCATAATTCCCATGGAATAAATGAATAGACGGATGGTTAGATGAATTAAGCATTCATTACCTGCAAAGTACTGTGCTAAGTAAGCACTGGAAATACAAAGGGAAATTAGGATAGCACTTGTTTCAAAGAGTTCACATTCTGTTGGGAGTAGAGGTGGGCAAAATCCATATGGAAAATTGCAGCTACTAGTCCCATGGAAAGACTTCAAGGTTATTAAGGTGTGTTGGCAAAACTTATGATAATACTTCTTTAATACAATTTCCACTAATAAAACCATACCAGTTTCTAATGTTGAACTGTTTGACAGTGCCAAGAACTTTTGGTGGCCATAACTTTTCTCAGCAGCAATTAATTAAGTAGCAGGATTTAACATTTATAATTATGAAATTAAAATGCTATGAGAAGTCATTGTTAACACTTGCAGTTTCCACAAATCTATACCATTACTGTGACATCCACTTGAGATCTGCTGGATCATATTAAGGTTATATCCTGCCTTAAGGTCTTCTTCTGGGGTGCTCTTAGAGATCACTAGTAGGAAGAATATTAAGCAAGTTTTCATCTTCCAAATATGGATTTAGGTTAAAGGTGATACTTTAATCCCAGTAGCCTAGTTTATTGGGTTTCTTAGGCCCCATTCATGCTTTAATTACATGAACTACAGAGGTCTAAAAAGTTACTTCATTCTTTTTGAACTATTAACATTTACAGTTTTGTAGAACAGTCCTTTATGTGGCTTTTTCACATTTACAAATTACCACTAATGTTAAAAAGATTTAGATGAATCATTTGAAAGGGATGTTTTTTCCTGGAAATGCCTATCAAAGTCAAAGACGGTAACTATACACATCAGCTGAGGCTTGACACCATAGTGTCTTTGATATAAACCCCTTGAACTTTTATTTTGACATGGAAAATTCTCACAACTTTGTTTATTATGATGGTAAAAGGAAGAAGGGGATAGAAGGAGGGAGAGTCACAACTCTATGAATAAAAACCATTGTGTCAGTTGTTACTTTAGATATGGCCAGATTGGTTAATGTCGCAATTTTTAATGTGGGTAAAGTGAAGGTTTTAAAGGGGAAAAAGGTAGGAAAAAAGCTGAAGAGAGAGAATGGTTATTCAAAGAGTGTAAAACACATTTTCTCTGCTACAGAATTTGAGTCTGGAATGAATTTATGACCAAGTTATAAACCTCTGCAAATAGAGTTTATAGTGAAAGAGCTGACAGTATCTTAAATATATTTCACTGGCAAATGTGCTCCTGGAATGATTTCTGTATAAGTAAATATATTAATTTTATTCAATCCATATGTATGTGTGTTTTAAAACATTCAAAAAGTTACTTGTTTTGAGTATAACTGCCACGTAATCAAAGAAGGAATTGGGAAATTTGGGAGATTTTTGAAGAAGGGATTATAAATGTCATCTGTCAAAGATACTGCATAATTCATCTCCTAGTAATACTGTGGTGCATTTAGCTGCTTAAAAATCTAAGCACTGGGGAAAATAGATCAGTCTGTGATGATTTCAGAATTTCTTCCTCAGAGACCAATATCCATTTCATTGCTGATGAGAGTATGCTATTAATATATGAAAAAGCTTCTGTCCCATCAGAATGGATACTTCTTCTTAACCATTGATTCAAGGATTTAGTGGCAATAGAAACAGATTTTTCCACTAAACAAAACCATCCATACTGAATGTTACTTGGTAAAATAGTAAAGGGTTATGATACATGTATGTAATAATTTAATGAACATTATAGATATTTTCTTATGGAAACAACTAATTAAATTTTGAAGAAATTTTTATTTTTCTTGCTGAAACATCATTTTATTTCTATCCTTTCTTTCCTTTCTTCCTCCCTCTCTCTTTCTTTTCCTTCCTTTTTCTTCCTCCCTCACTCCTTTCCTTCATTCTTCCTTTTTCCCTTCTTTCTCTCTTTCTTTTCTTCCTAATGAGTATGTATCAGCATAACAATCTGACGAGAAAGATGTTCTGTTATTTTCTCACATATATGTAATGCATATGCATACATATCTACTCATAAGTGTATGACATAGTGTTTGATAGTTTATTAAGCACTTTCCCCACAACAGGCATAGGAGTTAGATGAAATAATTCTTATTTTCTCAGTTCTATGAATGGAAAAACTGAGCATCAGATTCATACAGATCTTTTGATTTGAAACCATTGCTTTTTCCACTAAAGCATGCAAATTCTATTTCTCCAGCTTGATTTTTGTTGTTTCATGGGTTTTAAAAAAGCAGAAAAGTGGACAAGTTTCTTCACATTTTAACTCTTTCTGTGGTTGTTAAGAGCAAACTTTGTTACAAAAGAGAGCATTGACAGAACTATAACTAGAGAATGGCAATGAGGAATTTTCCCTAGGACACAGGATGTAGAGGGTACTGAAAGTATTTGCAGTCTTTCAGTAGCTAGAACTAATGGAGGTTTATATCTAGCTTACCATATTTAACAATTATTTAAATTAGAAAACTATTAGATTGTCCTCTTACTCTATATAACCCAGATGGACTCCTTCTCAGACTGGTCTACCTCTGTTTCCTTACCCTGTCCTCCATGTTTCGGTTTAGAAAGTTTATTTGAGGTCAAATTTAGAGTAGCAGTTCTCACACATTTTGGTCTCAGGACCTCTTTACAATCTCAAAAATTGTTGAGGAACCCAAAGAGCTTTTGTTAATTTGAGTCATATCAATATTTACCTTGTTAGAAATTAAAATGGATACATTTTAAAGTATTTCTTTAGTAAATTCATTTAAAAGACAATGAATAATTACATTTTATATAACTCATTTTATGGAAAATAACTATGCTTTTCTAAAATAAACTAGTGGAATGGCATTCTTTCACACATTTTTGCAAATCTTTTAATTGTCAGGTTTAATAGAAGACCCTTGTGTTCTCATATTTGTTCCTGCTGTTTTATACGTATATACATATACGTGTATATACATGTATATATATAATATATATGTAATATATATTATATATATATATACACACACACACACAGAGAGAGAGAGAGAGAGAGAGAGAGAGAGAGAGAGAGAGAGAGAGAGAGAGAGAGAGAGAGAGAGAGGAGAGAGAGATTGAAGTATATGAAGAAAATTCAGAATTATACAATTTTGTATTTGGAAGGGGCAGGGTTATTTTAGTAGGTAAATAATGTCAGTATTATTGTAAACATTGTTTTGACCTTGTAGAGTCCAAGAAACTTTTAGGAAATTCCCCAGGGTTTTGGGATACATTTTGAGAGCTATTCATCTAAGCTGCTCACTCCAGGATCACTTCAGGGGAATTATTAGTCATGGCTCTCATTAGTGACTTTAGGATATACTTAAGGAACTCGAAATTGGTACCTTTAAGACAGTAGCATGTTAATAAAAAGGACTAAATGACCCCTAATCCATCTTCCAGTTCTATCATTTTTAAGTTTTTAGTAAAGGACAGGGTATAATGAGAAAAAAGATAAAGGTAAACTACTCCATAGAGTAGTTATGTTAGGACAACCACCACAGACTTGAAACTTTATTGTGCTACTTCTCTTCTGGCAGGGTTGTGCAGTAATTCAGGCAGTCCAAGCATTGCCAGGTATGGGGGGTGGGCAAGAAAGTGGCTACAGCTACTGGTTTCAATAAGAGCAACAATAATAAAACCCAAGAGTATATATAAGTAATTAGCTTATATTCTTTTAAATGTTCGTGTGCCTTCTTTGGCAGTCTTGGTGAAATTATCTTAGAATAATGTTTGCTGCTCTATTTACAAACAAATGAAATGTTAAGTCTCTACTAGAGGTTAATGAAAATAAAAATTTAAGTTTGCCCACTCAATTTTATGGATCCCCTGAAAATCTATCCACAGACCAGCGTGGACACCAAGTAAAGAACCCCTGATTAAAGAAAAAAAAAGTAGTTGTTTTTTTTTTTTTCCCTCTCAGAGAGTAGTTTTTTAAAGAGACACTGAGACTTCCTCTCTCTTCATCTGCTACTCCTTCAACCCACCAAACCCTCATATTTATCAGTGAGATCAGTATTATTTATAGTAACTGACAGGAGAGACTTTTAGATATCCTGAAATCAAGTCACTTCATGAAGGGGAGGAAAATAGCAGTAAAAATGTAAGAGGATAAAACCAATCAAATACTAAGTCTCAGTGACAGGAGGTGCTCGTCTCTTCCCTCAGACCTGACTGGCTCTTTACTCACTGGGAAACCATTCAAACACAGGTTGTTCTTTTGTGACTTATTTTTACCCCCCAGTGCTGCTTTTAGCATTCATTTCAACAGCATTTCACCAGTATAAATGTGTATTTGATGTTAGATATGATGGTATTTATCCAGGACTTCATCCTCTCCTTTCCCAACTAGTGACTCTGTATTGCAGCATAGACCCTCTACTGGTTGCCCTTGGCAGTTAAATTCCTGGAAGGGAACCTCTTGTGCAGTCTGGCTGTAGGTTTAGAGGCAGAAAGTGGAGGACTAAACCCCACATTTGGAATGTAGGCCTTATTAGCCAGCTTCCACCAAGAATTTTCTCCTCTTCTGGCCAGTTATTACTTTCCAGTTACTATACTGAACTCTGTCCCTGCAAAAAGACTTCTCTGAGCCTTGGGAGTTTGGGAGTGTGAGTAAGAAAAAAAGAAGAAAATGACAGGGCAACCCCATGTTGCCACAAATTGCAAAATGTGCTTAGACTTATTTTGGGCATCAGGTAAAGGACAGAAACAAAGAATCCAGTTTAGTTTTTCTTTGTCCTAAACATATATTATTTATATAAAACTATATAAATATATAACTATAATATGCATATAAAACTATATAAATATATATTTATAAAAATATATAAAACCATATATTTATACAAAACTATAATATTCCTTCTTTATATGATTCTTCTCTTATCCAGGAGCAAGCTTGTGCCAGGATTTTAACTGGTCCTTTCTCTGTCTCGTTATACAATACTGTAACGGTGATTTAAATGAGAAGATCTTTCTCATTCATTAATAGGCCCATGAGTGTGGATCTGTGGAGGGAAGAGTGTGCTGAAGAGGTGGAACAGGAAGAGAAAGAGCTAGGGCAGAGCTGAGGGGAAGTGAGTCATGAGAGCAGTCACAGTTAGGCAGGATGCATGCTAGCAGGCAGCTGGCTGTCTTGAGTGAAAGTAATTGTTTTTGATTTTGTTTAAGACAGCCTGCTTGTGTTTTGTTTAAGGGAGCTGGTTTGTTGCAAGCCAAGCCTGGGGAAAGCTTGGGATTGGCGTTGTCCTGCGCATTGTTATTGTGTATAGAGTTTTGTTGTTGTGATGGATTTGGCTTTCTGGTGCCTAAGTAAATGTTTTGGTTCTTTCTTCCATGTGGAGAGTATGTTGTATTTTACAATTCAGAATTGTGCTGGGATATTCATGGCTACCATTGGTGGTGTGAATATTGCCTTGGTGCTACAACACTGAACACCATTCTTTTTTGCAGCTTCAGACTTATGAACAGATATTTCACTGTTCATAAATAAGAAAAAATATAACTTATCAGCAATTTAGATCAATCTTTTATATCAAATCAGCCTATATTGTTGCTAACTAAAACAAGTAAACAATTGTTAAAACCAAAACAGAGAAAGATTGGGGAGGAAACAGAAAAAAAAAAAATTATCAGCTGTCTGAGTTTTCCCCTAGAGGAAAATTGACCAGTGATCACATACTCCTTATTTTCTGTTCACAGCTGTCTTATCTGCTACAGTATACCAACTCTCCAGCCACCCAGAAGGAGTCCAGATTAACACACCATCCTATTTTTTTCCATTGTTATCATCACTGGATTTGTAACTAGGAAGAATTGAGTTGAAATCCAGCCTAGCTATATGACCCTGGGAAATTCCCTTAATTTTTGTCTGTCTCAGTTTGTATGTCTTTAAAATAAAGAAAATAACAGCTACAACCTCCCATGATTGTTTTGAGAATAAAATTAAATAATTTTTGTAAAGTTCTTTGAAAACTTTAAAGCGCCCTATGTTGTTGTTGTTGAGGTGTTTTTCAGTTGTGATTGAAAAACTCTTCATAACGCCATAAAAGATCCTGTAGTATTTTGTTGCTTCCTTCTCCAGCTCATTTTACAGTTGAAGAAACTGAAGCAAACAGGGCTAAGTGACTTGCCCAGGGTCACATGGCTTGTAAGTGTCTGAGGTCAGAGTTGAAGTCAAGTCTTCCTGACTCCAGGTGCAGCACCCATCCACTGTATCCCCTAGCTGGCACTATATAAATGCCGTCTTTTATTATTTTTGCTATTGTTGTTGTTAGAATTATTATTATGTACTAGTACCACTACCTATGTAGAAACTTCTGCAACCATAACAGCCAGACCATAGTACTCTTGCAATTATTGCCATTGCCAGTGATACTGCTCCCACAGTCCTTAATTCAAAATTATCTTCCTGTCTCTGAGTATCACTCCACTAAGAATTCTAACCTCTTCCATCATGGGAAGCTGATGACCATGTCTCCTTTGAACTTCATCTCCTGAAAAACTCAGTAAGCCACATCAAAACAACTTTTGCCGCCTGCACAGATCTGTCTCAAAGCCTGCTACAGAAATGATTCCCTAGTCACTCATCAGTGGAATCATCCTGTCTGCACTGCCCAAAATCACTGACCACGATATGCATCCTAGATATGTGTCAGAAGGCATCTATTTCTAGGGGAGGGTGGAGGTATGAGTGATTAGAGGAACAAGTATGTCCCATGTCCTATGTAAAAACCATAGGATGTACTTCTGGGATTGGCATGACAGTATTGTTTAGGGGAAAGAGTCATTGGTTTAAAGTCAGGTAACATTTGCTCAGATCCAGTTTATGTTATTCACTGGGCATGTGTGATCTTGGGCAAGTCATTTAAGTTTCTGAATTTCTGCTTCTTCACCTGTAAAATGAAGTATTTGGACCAGATGATATCCAAGTTTCCTTCCAGTTCTACATTCTATAATCATGTCTTCAGTCTGGTTGTGCTTTTTTCAAGGGAAAATGAATTTTAATAAAGTCAAGGAAACATTAAAAACCATAGAAACACAGTGCTTGACTTGTAACCAGAGTGTCTTTAGGGACTGAGAGATTTAAAAACCGAATTACAAGCAGTTCAGTCTTTGTTAACTGTTTTTTAATTTTAAACCAAAAAGAAATTCCAGGTTTCATTGCAACAATTATTCAGTTTATGATTAGTTTAGATCATATGAAATATGTTAAATTACTTTGCAGATAACTAGTTGCCCACTTGTCTGTGATCACTTACATCCATGGTGGGGTTGGGGAATTCTCAATTAGCTATATTGGCTTTGTAGAGGTTAAGTAGGTGCCAATGAAACTGATGGTTGCTGGAATTTCTGTGTAAGAGAACAGCTAAAAGAACAACAGAGGGAGCATAAGAGCAAAATTTTACTTCTTTTTTTTTTTAACTGCTTTCCTGTATTCAATACTAATAAATCATAAAGAAACCCAAAATCAGTACGCCTGAGATAAACGATCTATCCTCTTCCTTTTCTTTTTGCTTGATTTCCCTAGTCACTAGTCACAAGACACAGTTTCTGGTTTCATCAATTTGGTTTAAAGAGTGGAAAGAGATTTTTGCTCCATAAGAAGTAAAGCAAAACCCAGAATCACAGAACTAGGAGGGTTAGTTCATTTATTTGTTGTGAGAATACCTGGGAATAACTGATAACTCAGTGGAAGAAGTTATATTTGAAGAGGCAGAAGAAATGATCTCTGTTTCAAACTCTTTCTGGATATTATATATTTGTTTGAAAGTACTTTCTATTATTTTCTATATATTTGGCATTTATTTCCTCACATGTATGTTGGTTGTATATAAGAAGAATGTATACTCTTTTAGGGCAAGGATTGTTTTGTTTTTAATTTTTTTAATTGTATTTTATTTTTCCCCAATTACATGTCAAAGCATTTGGAGCATTCATTTTTATAAGATCTTCACTTCTAATTTTTTCCCTCCCTCTCATCCCCTCCTTCAACAGTGGTTGGCAATTTGATAACAGTGAGGCATGTGCCATCATGTAAAACATATTTTACATCACAATTGTAAAAGAAGACACAGATCAAAAGTGGAAAAAAAGACATGAAAAAGAATAAAGTAAGTGAAAAAAATATGTTTTGATCTGCATTCAGAGTCCTTCCGTTCTTTATCTGGTTGTGGATAGCATTTTCCTTCATGAGTCCTTCATATTTGTCTTGGATCATTGTGCTACTGAGAATGACTCATTCATCATTGATCATCACACACTGATGCTGATTCTGTGTACAATATCATCCTGCTTTTACTCATTTCACTTTGTATGATTTTGTACAAGCCTTTACATGTTTTACTGAAATTTTCTTGTTCGTCACTTCTTATTGCACAACAGTTTGCCATTGCAATAATATATCACAGCTTGTTGAACCATTCCCTAATTGATGTGTATCCCCTCAATTTTCAATATTTTGCCACTATGAGAAGGGCTGCTATAAATATTTTTGGACATATATGTCCTTTATTCTTTTATATGATCTCTTTGGGATACAGACCTAGAAGTGGTATTGCTGGGTCAGAGATTATACATAGTTTGGTTGCCCTTTGGACATAGTTCCAATGGCTCTCCAGAATGGTTGGATCAATTCATAACTCCACCAACAGTGCATTAGTGTCCAAATTTTCCTACCTTCTCTCCAGTATTCATCATCTTTCTTTTTTGTCATGTTAGCCCATCTGATATGTATGAGGTGTTATCTCAGAGCTTTTTAATTTGCATTTCTCTATTCAAAAGTGATTCAGAGCACTTCCACATATGCCTATACATAGCTCTGATTTTTTTCATCTGAAAATAGCAGTTCATATCCTTTGAACATTTATCAACTGGACAATAGTTTGAATTCTTACAAATTTGAGTCAGTTCTATATCTATCTGAGGAATGAGGTCTTTATCAGAGACACTTGCTACAGAGATTGTTCCCCAGGTTTCTGTATTCCTTTTCATGTCGGTTGCATTGGTTTTTTTCATACAAAAGCTTTTTCTGGTTTAATATAATCAAATTTTTCTATTTTACATTTCACAATGTTTTCTATTTCTTATTTTGTCAAGAATTCTTCCATCCCTCATAGATCTGATGAGGAAACTATTTTTCATCTTTTAATTTACTTATGCTGTCATTCTTTATGAATAAATTATGTACCCATCTTTACCTTATCTTGTTAGATGATGGTCTATACCCAGTTTGTGTTCTATGGTTTTCCAGTTTTCCTAGAAGTTTATGTCAACTAGTGAGTGCTTATTCCAAAGGCTGGGATTTTGCATTTATCAGACAGTAGGCATTGTGTTGTGCTCCAAATCTGTTCCCCAGATCCACTACTCTATTTCTTAGCCAGTACTAGATAGTTTTGATGATTATTGCTTTGTAATATAGTCTGAGATCTAGTGTTGCTAAGACAACTTCCTCGTATTTATTTTCAATAATTCCCTACGTATTCTTGATGTTTTTTTTCTTCCAGATACATTTTATTGCTCTTTTTTTACCTGTCCTATTTCTTTTTTCGGTAGTTTGATTGTTATGGCACTGAATAAATAAATTAGTTCAGGTAGAATAATTATATTGGTTTGGCCTACCCATGAGTAATTGATATTTTTATGTTGTTTAGATATTACTTTAATTGAGTGAAAAATGTTTTGTAGTTGTGTTCATACTTCCTGAGTTTGTCTTGATGGGGAGACTTCCAAGTATTTTATATTATTTACAGTTATTTTAAATGGAATTTCTCTTTCAATCTCTTGCTGGTTGATTTTGTTAATCATAAAAAGTAATACTGATAATTTATGTGATTTTATATTATATCCTGAAACTTTGCTAAAGTTGTTAATTATTTCAAATATTTCTAGTTGATTTTCTAAGGTTCTTGAAATATTATCATGTCATCTACAAAGAGTGATAATGTTTTTCTCTCATTGCCTATTCCAATTCCTTCAATTTATTTTTCTTCTCAGTGCTATAGCTAACATTTCTAGTACTATTTTGAATAATGGGATCATAATGGACATCTTTGTTTCACTTCTGATCTTATTGACAAGATTTTAAGCTTATCCCCATTATGGATAATGCTTGCTTGTGGTTTTAGATAGATATTGCTTATCATTTTAAAGAATACTCCCTTTTTCCCCCATGTTATCTAGTGTTTTAAATAGGAAAGAATATTATATTTTGTCAAAAAATTTTTTTCATCATCTATCAAGATAGTCATATCATTTCTGTTTATTTTAATTATACAGTCAATTACGTTAGTAGTTTTCCTAATATTGAAGAAACCCTGCATTCCTGGCATAAGTCTCACCTGGTGATAGTGTATAATATATATGATATATTGCTGTAATTACTTCCGTAGTGTTCTGTTCAATTTTTTTTTTTTGCATAAACTTTCATTAGTGAAATTGGTCTATAATTTTCTTTATCTCTTTTGGCTCTTCCTGGTTTAGGTGTAAGCACAATATTTTTGTCATAAAAAGAGTTTGATAGGATTCCTTCTTTGCCTATTTTTCCACATTGTTTTTTTAGCATTGGAATTCATTCTTCTTTGAATGTTTAATAGAATTCATCTGTGAATCCATCTGGCCCTGGGGATTTTTTTCTGAGAGAGTTCATTAATGATTTGTTCAATTTCTTTTTCTAAGATGGGGTTAATTAGGCATATTATTTACTGATCTGTTAATCTTGGTAATTTATATTTTGATAAATAGTCATCAATTTCACTCAGACTATCATATTTGCTTGCATACAATTGGGTAAAAATTTTCCAAATGATCACTTTATTTTCTTCTTCATTGGTGGTGATTTCACACTTTTCAGTTTTTATACTGGATATTTGGTCTTCTTCTTCTTTTCTTCTTCTTCTTCTTCTTCTTCTTCTTCTTCTTCTTCTTCTTCTTCTTCTTCTTCTTCTTCTTCTTCTTCTTCCTCTTGTTCTTCACCAATGGTTTATCTTACTGTTTTTACATAAAGCCAATTACTAGTTTTATTTATTAGCTTAATAACTTTTTGCTTTTGCTTTCAAATTTATTAATCTCACTTTTGATTTTAAGGATTTCCAGTATGGTACTCAATTAGGGATTTCTAATTCATTCCTTTTCTAATTTGTTTTAGTTCCATGCCCAATTCACTGATCTTTAAAAAAAATGTTAACATAAAAAATTTGGAGAAATAAAATTTCCCCTACATATTGCTTCGACTGCATTTCATAAATGACAGCATGTTGTCTCATTGTTGTCATTTGTTTAATGAAATTATTTATTGTTTCTATGATTTGTTATTTGACTCACTTATTCTTTAGCATTAGGTTACCAAATAATTATTAATCTGTCTTTCAACAGCCCTTTGTTGAATGTGATCTTTATTGCATTATGATCTAGAAAGAAAACATGTAATGTTTTTACTTTTCTACATTTTATTCTGTGGATTCTTTATCCTCATACATGGTCACTGTTTGTTTTTCTTTTTGGTGTAGCTTTTGTGTGCTGCTGAGAAAAAGTTATCCTCCTTTCTGTTCACATTTAGTTTTCTCTTGAGGTCTGTCATGTCTATTTTTTTTTCAAATATTCTATTTGTCTCCTCAATTTCTATCCTGTTTATCTTTGATTGGATTTATTAAGTTCTGAAAGGGACAGTTGAGGTACCCCACTGGTATAGTTTTGCTGAATATTTCTTCCTGTAACTACCTTAACTTTTCTTTTAAGAAAAAGGATTCAAGATTCAAGGGGCAGAGTCAAGATGGTGGAGTAAAAGGACAGACTTGTAGAAGCTCACCAACATAGCCCATAAAATAGGGGTAAAAATGACTCTAAACAAATTCCAGATCAGCAGAAGCCACAAAAAGACAGAGTGAAAGAGATTTCCAGCCCAAGAAACCTGGAAGGCCAACAGGAAAGGTCTATCACACTGCTCACAGAGCAGAGCACAGCCCATTGTGGGGCACACAATGCAGCAGGGACAGGGCCTGGAACAGGCTTCAGGGTGCCACCAACAGTAACAGTTCCTAGATTGCTCAAGCTACAAATGCCACAGAAACGTGACCTGGACTTCTGGCAGCAGTCATTGCAGGGCAAAGTCCATCTATGGAGCCATCCTCCTAAAGCTCTTGAAGGAAATGAGCAATTGATCTGAATCTCAGCCCTGAGCACAAGATCTAGCAGTTTCTACATTTAAGGGATTGAAGGGCTTGGAATATTATATTCCAGAAGTCAAAAGAACTAGGATTAAAACCAAGAATCATTTATTCAGCAAAACTGAATGTAATACTTTAGGGAAAATATGGTTGTTCAATGAAATAGAGGACTTTCAAGTATTCATGATGAAAAGACGAGAACTGAATAGAAAATGTGACTTTCAAACACAAGAATGAAGAGACGCATGAAAAGGTAAACAGGAAAGAGAAATTATAAGGAACTTTCTCAAGTTGAGCCATTTACATTCCTACATGGAAAGATAATATTTGTAACTCTTGAGACTTTTCTCAGTATTTGGGTAGTTGAAGGGATTACACACACACACACACACACACAAAGCATAGGGTGAGTTGAATAAGAAAGAATGATATTTAAAAAAATAAAATTAAGGGGTGAGAAAGGAATATATTGGTAGGAGAAAGGGAGAAATGGAAAGGGGCAAATTATCTCTCATAAAAGAGGCAAGAAAAAGCTTTTTCAGTGAAGGAGAAAAGGGAGGAGGTGAGAGAGAAAAAGTGAAGCTTACTCTCTTCACATTTGGCTTAAGGAGAGAATAACATGCTCATTCAATTTGGTATGAAAATCTATCTTACACAACACTAAAGTAGGGGAGAAGGGGACATGTGGGGTCAGGGTGAGGATAGAAGGGAGGGCAAATGGGAGGAGGGAGTAATTAGAAGTAAACACTTTTGGGTAGAGACAAGGTCAAAAGAGAGAATAGAATAAATAGGCGTCAGGATAGGATGGAGCAAGATTTAGTTAGTCTTACACAATATAACTATTACGGAAGTCTTTTGCAAAGCTACACATATATGGCCTATATTGAATTGCTTGCCTTCTCAATGGGGATGGGTGGGGAGGGAGGAATGGAGAGAAGTTGGAACTCAAAGTATTAGGAACGAATGTTAAAAATTGTTTTTGCATACACCTGGGAAATAAGGAATGCAGAGAATGGGGTATAGAAACCTATCTTGCCCCTCAAAAAAAGAGAGAAGATAGGAATAATAAAAGGCAGGTGTGTGATAGAAGGGAGGGCATATTGAGGGGGAAGGATAAATCAGAATGCAAGGTGTTATGGCATGGGGAGAGGGAGAGATGAGGAGACAATTTGAAACTCAAAATTTTGTGGAAATGAATGTTGAAAACTAAAAATAGATAAATAAATATTAAAACAACAACAACAACAACAAATCATTTGGGTTCAATACCACTCGATATATGTATGCTTAGTATTGATATTGCTTCATGGTCTATGGTACCTTTACGCACGATGTAGTTTCCTCCCTTATCTCTTTTAATTAGATCTATTTTTTGATTTTGCTTTTTCTGAAATGAAGATTACTACCTCTGCTTTTTTTGTCTTGTCTTTTTTTTTTTTTGCATTAGCTTAATAGATTCTACTTCACCTCCTTATTTTACTCTATGTGTGTCTCTCTAGTTCAAGTGTGTTTCTTGCAAACAATGTATTGTACGATTTTGGATTTTTATCCACTCTGCTATCCACATCCATTTTATTGGAGAGTTCATCTCATTCACACTCAGTTATGATTACTCTCTGTGTATTTTCCTCCATCCTATTTTTTTTCCTGTTTATCCTCTCTTTCCTTTCATCATTTTTCTCCTCCTCATTGTTTTGGTTCTGTCTACCACCTCTCCAATCTGCCCTCCTTTCTGTCTGTCGCCAGCACTGCTGCTTTACTTAATCTTCTCCCCTCCTGCTTACTTGTTGGCAAGATAGATTTCTATATTCAACTAATTGGATATATTTTTCCTTCTTTGAGCCAATATTGATGAGAGTAATATTCAAGTGATGCCCATTACCCAACCTCCCATTTCTCCCTCTGTGGCAATTGGTCTATTGAGCCTCTTCCTGTGAAATAATTTTCCCTATTCCACTTGTCCCTTCCTTCTGCACCCAGTGTACTCCTCTCTCTCATACCTTAAGTATTTTTATGTCATTCCCTCAAATTCACCTTATGCCTGGATTCTCTGTGTATATTCCTTTAGCTATACTATTAGAGATACAATTCTTAAGAATTACAAATATCATCTTCCCATGTAAGGATGTATACAGGTTAGCACTGATGAGGACCTTACCTTTTTTTTCTATGTTTATCTGTTTATACTTTTCTTAGGTCTTGATATAATACTTCAAGTAAAACAAATGGTCTTTCAATAAAATATAAGGATTTCAAACTTTCATAAACAGAAGACCAGAATCAAACCAAAAATCCCTTTGCCTTACAAAATATTTTGTTTCATGATCTCTGGTCCTTTAGTGTTGAAGCTTCCAAGTCTTGCATGATCATGATTGTGTTTCCCTGATATTTGAATTATTTTTTTTCTGGTGACTTGTAGTATTTCTTTTCGTTTACTTGATAGTTATGAAATTTGTATGTAATTCTCCTTAAGGGTTATATTTGGGGATCTCTTTCCTGAGGTGATCAGTGGATTCTTTCAAAGCTTATTCTGTCCTTTGCTTTCAGGACATTATGCCAGGTTTCCTTGATAATTTCTTGAAAGAGTATATCCACTCAGGGTGAAGGTAAAAGGCTGCTACAGAATATATCATGCTTCAGTTGAAGTAAAAAAAGAAACAAGGGTGAGAATCCTAATCTCAGATAAAACAAAAATAAAAATTAGATGTAGTCAAAAGAGATAAAGAAGGAATCTATACCCTGCTATAAGGTACCACAAAAAAATGAAGTATTATCCATACTAAGTATATATGCAACAAGTAGTACAGCACCCAAATTCTTAGAGGAGAAACTAAATGTTACAGCAAGAAATAGACAGCAAAACTATAATAGTGGGGGACCTCAAACTCTGTCTCTCTGAATTTGACAGCTCTAACCTCACAATAAACAAGAAAGAAGTTAAGTAGGTGAAAAGAATTTTAGTAATGATGGATATGGTAGACCTCTGGAGAAAACTGAAAGGTGATAGAAAGGAATATACCTTTTTTCTCAGCTGTATATGGCACATACACAAAAAGCTGACCATGTACTAGAATATAGAAACCTCACAATCCAGTGTAGAAATGAAAAAATTGTCAATGCATTCTTTTCATATCATGATGCAATAAAAATTGTGTGTAATAAAGGCCATGGATAGACTAAAAACTAATTGGAAAATAAATAATCTAATCCTAAAGAATGAGTGGGTCAAAAAATAAATCATAAAAGCAATCAATAACTTCATTCAAGAAAATGACTCAAATGAGAAAATTTACCAAAACTTATAGACTTCAGTGAAAGCAATTCTTACAGGAAATTTTCAATCTTAGAATGCTTATATGAATAAAATAGAGAATGAGGAGATCCGTGAACTTGGCATGCAGTTGCAAAAGTTAGAAAAAGAACAAATTATAAACCTTCAATGAAATACAAAATTTGAAAATATTGAAAACCAAAGAAGAGATTAATAAAATTGTAATTAAGAAAGCTATTAAACCAATTAATAAAACTATGAGCTGATTTTATGGGGAACAAATCAATAAAATTGATAAATATTTGATTAATTTGATTTAAAAAAAGAAAGAAGAAAGCCAAATTACCAGTATCAAAAAAGAAAAGAGTGAAAGTACAACAAATGAAGAGATAATTAAACTAATAATGAGGAACAATTTTACCCAGTTGTATGCCCATAAATTTGACAATCTTAGTGAAATGGATGAATATTCACAAAAATATAAATTGGTCAGATTAATAGAAGAGGAAGTAAAATACTTAAATAACCCCATTTTAGAAAAACAAATTGAACAAGACATCAATGACCTCCCTAGGAAAAAAAATATCCAGAGCCAGATGGATTCACAAGTGAATTATTTTAAACATTCATAGAACAATTAATTCCAATGATGCATAAACTATTTGGGAAAAGTGAAGCAGGATGAGTCCCACCACAATGTTTTTATGCTACAAATATGGTACTTGGAAGAGCCAAAAGAGAAAAAGAAAATTGTATAACTATTTTCCTAATTAATATAGATGGAACAATTTTAAATAAAATTGTAACAAGAAGACTACAGCAGCTTATCCTGAGAATAAAAACATTTCGATCAGGTAGGATATATATCAGAAATGCAGGACTGACTCAATATTAGGAAAATGATTAGCATAATTCATCATATCAACAACAAATGTAACAGAGATCATACAATTATATCAATAGATTCAGAAAAAGCTTTTCACAAAATGCAACATCCAGTCCTATTAAAAACACCACAGAGTAAAGGAATAAATGAAGACTTCCTTAAAATGATAAGTATCATCTCCCTAAAACCTTCACCATGTATTATATGTAATGGGGAAAAGCTAAACATATTTTCAATAAG
Organism: Notamacropus eugenii; assembly: GCF_028372415.1. Lineage (NCBI taxonomy): Eukaryota > Metazoa > Chordata > Mammalia > Diprotodontia > Macropodidae > Notamacropus > Notamacropus eugenii. The sequence goes on along the minus strand of NC_092874.1, from coordinate 340,115,685 downwards.
ATCAGGGGTGAAACAAGGATGTCTGTTATCACCACTGTTGTTCAATATGGTACTAGAAATGTTAGCTTCAGCAATAAGAGAAGAAAAAGAAATCGAAGGAATTAGAACAGGCAAAGAGGGAAATATCACTTTTGAAGTTGATATGATGGTATACTTAACAGAATCCTAGAGAATCAAATAAAAAATTCCTTGAAATAATAACAAAAGTGCCATTGCAGGATATAAAATAAATCCATTTAAAACATTGGAATTTCTATATATTACTAACAAAGACGAACGGCAAGAGATAGAGAAAATTCATTTAAAATTACTGTAGACATTATAAAATCTTGGGGCATTTATCTGCCAAAATCAACTCACAAGCTATATGGACACAATTACAAAACATTTTTCACACAAATAAAGTAAGGTTTAAATAATTGGAAAAACATCAGTTCCTTGAGGTTAGTCTGAACTAATACAATAAAAATGACAATTCTATCTAAATTAATTTACTTATTAAGTGCCATACCAATCAAACTACCAAAAATATTTTATAGAGCTATAAAAATATATCAAAATACATCTAGAAGAACAAAAGGTCCAGAATATCAAGGAAATTAATGAAAAAAAAATGCTAGGGAAGGGGTCCTAGTCATAAGAGATCTTATTTCATATTATAAAGTAGCAATCATCAAAACTACTTTGTACTGACTAAGAAATAGAGGGGTAGGTCAGAAGAATAGGTTAGTCAATGATTATAGCAATCTAGTGTTTTAAAAAACCAAATATAGGCCATTTACTTGACTTTTGAACTCTTTGTCAAAGTAGTTCTCTGCTTCCAGTAGGGGTAGGTGGTGTGCTATCAGTCACTCAATCCCCCCACAATATATGGGCCTAGAACTCCAGAAACAGTCCCTGCCACTTTCTCTGCTGCTACCGTGCTTGCCACGAGCTTCTCCAACCCCTCTGCCACCACTCTACCTTCTCACACAAGTCTTACAGGTTTTTCACACTGATCTTCAAATTTGTCTTCCACAGCTTGTGGGGCCAAAGTCTGGAAACCACCACAAGTGAAAAGGATTCATTCCCTTCTGTGTCCTGCTCAGGTCCTGTCTGTGCCTGTGCTGCCCATGCTGGACTGTGCTCTATTGGCAGCCCTATGCAATAGATGTTTCCTGTCAGCTCTCCAGTCTGTCTTCGGCTGGAGATTTGCTTCACTCCACCATTGTATGGGTTTTTCTGCTCCAGAATTTTTTTTAGTCATTTTTACAGGTATTTGGCTGAGTTTGGAGGTAGAATTCTAGTAAGTACCAGTTTTTATTCCACCATCTTGACTTCAGTCACAAATAATTCTAATTATTGCTTTAATTTTCTCTTCATTTGGGGTGAATTTACCCCTTTCATTTTTGATCCTGGTCATTTGCTTTTCTTCTTTCTACTTTTCTTTAATCAAGTTGACCAAAGTTTTATCAATGTTATTGTTATTTTTTCATAAAACCAGCTCCTAATTTTATTTATTATTTCACAGTTTTCTTAATTTCACTTTTATTAATCTTTCCTTTGGTTTATAGTATTTCTAATTTGGTATTTAGTTGGTAATTTTCAATTTGTTCTTTTTTTAGCTTTTTTAGTTGCATGCCCAATTTATTGATCTCCTCTTTTTCTATTTTGTTTTTTTTAAGTATTCAGAGATATAAAACTTCCCCGAAGAACTGCTTTCACTGCAGCCCATTACGTTTTGGTCAGTTGTCTAATTATTGTCATTCTCTTGAATTAAGTTGTTGATTCTATGACTTGTTGTTTAACTCACTCATTCTTTAGGAATAGATTATTTAATTTCCAATTAATTTTAATCTGTCATTCCTTGGCCCTTTATTCCACATAATTTTTATTGCATCATGGTCTTAAAAGGATGCATTGACTGTTTCTATCTTTCTATAATGGGTTGTGAGGATTTTATGCCATAGTACATGGTCAGTTTTTGTGGATGTGACATGTACTACTGAGGAAAAGTATGTTCCTTTCTATCCCCATTAAGTTTTCTCCAGAGGTATAGCATATCAACCTTTTCCAGAATTTTATTCACCTCCTTAACTACATTCTTGTTTATTTTGAGGGTATATTTATTAAGTTTAGAAAGGGGTAGTTTGGTATCCTCCACTAGTGTAGTTTTGCTATCTATTTCTTGTTGTAACTACTTACCTTAATTTCTCCTCTGAGAATTTGGATGCTATACCACTTGGTGTATATATGTTTAGTAATGATGCTGCTTCATTTTCTATGGTGTCCTTTAGCAGGATGTAATTTCATTTCTTCTCTCTCTTTATTGGATCTCTTTTTACTTTTGATTTGTATGAGATTAGGATTGCTCCTTCTTTTTTTTTTAACTTCAGCTAAAGCATAATATATTTTCCACCAGCATTTTGTATTTACCTTGTGTGTATTCCCCTGTTGCAAATATGTCTCACAAACAACCACTTGTAGAATTATGATTTTTAATAAATTCTTCTATCTGCTTCTGTTTTATGGGAGAGTTCATTCCATTTACATCCACAGTTATAATTTCTATCTCTGTATTTCTCTCTACCCTTCCCCTCCTTTTACGCTTTTATTTCTCCCTTCTTCCTTCTCCTCACAAGATTTTTACTTTTGACCACCACCTCCCTCAGTCTTTCCTCCCTTCTATCAGCCCTCCCTCCCTTTTCCCTTACTACTTCTTCCCTCACTTCTAACCACCCCCTAACTTTTCTTTCTCCTTTCCCCTCCTACTGCCTATATGGCAAGTTAGATTTCTATACTTAACAGAATGTTATTCCCTCCATGGATCAAATACAATTAAAATAAAACTCAAATATTCATCTTCTTCCCTTCTCTCCCTTTAGGATAATACATTTTTGTACTTCTTCATTTGATATAATTTACCCTTTTCTGTTTCCTACTTTCCTTTTCTCCCTGTACATCCATTAATTAGGATTTTTATCACGACATGAGTTAATTTATAGCCATCCCTTAAATCTATGTATATCCCTTTTAAATGTCATAATAAAGATACAATTCTCATGATTAACAAGTATGATCCTCCCATGTAGGGATGTGAAACTTTTGCCCATATTGAATTACAAGGTGCCCCCCTGCTTTTTTTCCTGTTTAACTTTTATGCCTCTCTTGAAGCTTGTATTTGAAGATCACATTTTCTATTGAGCTCTGGCCATTTCATCAGGAAGGTCTAGAAATCCCTTATTTCATTGAATATCCATCTCCCTGCCTGAAAGATTATGCTCAGTTTTGTTGGGTAATTGATCCTTAGTTGTAGTCCAAGATCCTTTGCCTTATAGAATATTATATTCCATTCCCTCTGATCATTTAATGTAGAAATTTCAAGGTCCTGTGTGATGTTGACTCTGTTTCCTCAGTATGTGAATTGTTTCTTTCTGGCTTCTTGCAGTACTTTCTCCTTGACCTGATAATTCTGGAATGTGGCTACAATATTCCTTGATGTGTTTTCACTTGGGGATCTCTTTCAGAAGGTGATTGATGGGTTCTTTTGATGATTATTTTGACCTCTGGATTTAGGACCTTATGGCAGTTTTCCTTGATGATTTCTTGAAAGAAAATGTCCAGGCTCTTTTTTCATCATAGCCTTCTGGTAAGCCAATAGTTCTTAGATTTTTCTCTCTTGGATCCATTTTCATGATCTCCTTCTGTTCCACTTAGATGGGGCTTGCTGAGTCACCTCTGGTCCTGCACTGATCACCTTCAGCCACAGCAAGTGGGACCCATCCCATCAATCTCCCTAGCTTTCTGAGGTAAAAGACTGCTGTACCCCTCCTGCTGAATCCACTATTCCAAGATTTTTCCTGAGGCAATATTCTCTGGGCTTTTCAAGATCAACAAGGGAGAGTGAGGGAATTTACAGTTTATTCCACCATCTTGGCTCCTGGAAGTTCAAGTAGGTGACTTTTAAAAATTTAGTCTGTGGTCTGATAGCCACCAGAGTACCTGTTGTTGCTGCTATAGGGCCTTGCATTTCTCTCTCTAGGTGGTCAATCAACCAGATTAGGAAGATTGATCATATCTTCCCTCCCTCATCCTGCATCCACTAGATTATCAAGAACTATCTCAAATGGAATTACAGAACTTGTTCCAACATGTCCTTACTCTTTCCCTTTCCACAACTGCACTTTAGTGGCTAGGCATAATATACAGTTCTTTGGGCTCAAAGAACATCACTTAACCCAACCCAAACAAAATACCTGTGGGACCTACATAGAAAAATTCTCACCCTCACCCCAGATCCAGATTCTTTACCCCCTTTCCTTTATCATAATAGTTTTCTGTGGCATCTGTATTCATGTTCAGTGTCTGGTAGTCTGGTACACAACCATATAAGCATTCCCAAAACACATGTCCTATTTCCTCACACATACCGTCCTCCCCTCCAACAGACATACATGCATATTTGCCTTCATGCTTCAGTGTAAAAGACAAGATGAATAAGCAACAACATTATCTTTTCTCCCAAACCCATCCTTTTGCATTTCTATTTTTCCATGGAGGGCACCACCATTCTTCCAGTTCTCAAGGTTCTAACTTTCCCTTTTTCATTCTCTACTCACTATTCAAACACTAATATTTTCCAAATTAGCCATCATTTATTAATTACCAGTTCTTATGGTCTTTTTTCAAATGTCACCTTTTTTGACCTCTGTGTGGTATCTGAAGCTGTTGATGATCGGTTTTGCCTATACAATTTGTCCTCCTGAGTTTTTGTGATAGTGTTTTCTTTTGATACTCCTTATATCTGTCTAATAATAAGGATACCTAGGTGATTCAGTGGATAGAGTGCTGGATTCATCTTCTTAACTTCAAATCTGACTTCAAATACTTACTATCTGTGTGATCCTGGGCAAGTTACTTAACTTTATTTACCTCAGTTTTGTCATCTATAAAATGAGATGGAAATAGAAAAGCAAACCAGATATTTCTAAGAAAACCCCAACCTGGATCATGAAGAGTCAGACACAACTAAAACAAGTGAACAGCAATAATAATGACAAACAATCTATCTGACATGCACATAAGGATAAAGTCACCTTCATAGCTGAGTAAAGAATGGATTGAAATGAGTAAAGACTTAGGGCAAGGAAACCAACCAGGAAACTATTGAAATATTCAAAGACTGAGGTAATAAGGGTTTACACTAGGGTGGGAGCTATGTGAATAGAAAAAAGACCTATAAAAGACCTATATGAATGTGGAAATTGCAAGGTAAGAGTGCAGGTGAGTGAAAGTTCATAACACAGAGGTTGCAAAATGGGTGACTGGGAAGGTAGTAGTATCAAATTCAAACAGAAATGGATCTCTGTGGGTCACATATTGAATTAGAAAACCACAAATAAACATAATCTAACTTGTATTGTAGTCTCATTTCGCTGTTGTGTTTTAATCTGATTGGCCATATTTGGTATATTGACCCCAGTTTCCTAGAGAGTAAAAGTAAAGTTGGAAAAAGAGGAGGTTGGAGGAAAGGAGATACTGAATTTTCTTTTTATATTGATTGAATTTTAGGAATCTATGAGGAATCTAGCTTCATGTCTAAAAGGCAATTGATAAAGCAAGATACATAGAGATCAAGATAGAACTTAGGGGACAGGTTAGGCTTGATATATACAGCTGGCAATCGTTTGTGTGGAAATGATAATTGTATACAAGACAACTGACACATTATCAGGTGAGATGGTGTTTAGTGAAAAGAGTGCCCAGGACAAAACATCGGGAAAAACCCACAGTATATGGAAATGACCTATATCCACCAAAGACTTTGTCCGACAAGGAAAAGAGCCAGAAAAAAGCAATATCATAAAAAAATAAGAGAAGGAAGGGGAGTAGAAGGGGAAAGCTACCAAGAGTGTTAAAGAGTGAAGAGAAGTCAAGAAGGATGAGGATGGAGAAAAAAATGTCATTTGTTTTGCTGACTAAGAGATGAATAGAGAGAACAGGCTTATTGAATGATGAGTCCCAAAGCCAGATTACAGAGTGCTTAGAGTCAATTGAGAGTAGAGAAAGAGAAAATATTGAGTTGAGATAGCTTTCTTCAAGTCTAACATACTATCATGCTGCCTCTGTCCTGACTTTGTCCTGGAAAAAACAAAACCAACAAAACACCTTTTTCTTCTCTTTGTTATGTACTCTTTCCAACTTGATCTCTTCATCAGCTCATATGTTTTTAACTCTCATATGCCTATGACTCTAAGATTTCTCTCTATACATAGCCCTATTCTTTCTCCTGAACTCTGGTTTCACATCACAAACTGCTTATGAGATATTTCCAACTAGATGCCACATGGACATCTCTAACTCAGTATATCTAACAGTGAACACATTACCTTTCCCCTAGAACCAAATTGTCTTCTGAACCTCCCTATCTTTGTTGAGCATATTAATCATCCAGGTTTTCAATCTTAGTGTTATCACTTGTCTCACCCCATCACTTTCCTTCACTCCGTATATCTAACAAATTGCTGAATCTTGCTACTTCCATCTCCACCACATTTCATAAATCTCTATGTATTTCCTTTCCTCTCACCTATTTCTGGTCCTCATTACTTCAGTTTATATTATTGTATTAGCCTCCAATTTGCCTTCCCTATCTCAGACTTCTCCTCTTTCCAACTGATCTTCCCCAAAACTTCCTAAGCAAATTTTCCTAAAGTACACATCTGACCATGCCATTTTCTTACTTAATAAATTTCAAGGAGTTTCCTTCTGCCATTTACTCAAGGACAAAATATTCCATTTCTCTCATGTCTTTTAAATTAATACTTTTCTATAATTTTTACAATACACATAGTAATCAGTACAGTAATAAAAGTTTATAATTCATAAATAAGTAAATACATAGATATTGGTGGTATATGAGGAAATATTTTTATGAATAAGGGTGCAATAAAAAGTGGAAATGACTGGTCTAGACCACTAAACACATCATTATGATATATATGAATTACTATAATGTAATACAAATATTAATATTAACATCCAGAGCTACAGACTTGGTTTCTCACATCACCCATAGCAAATTAGCTGGTGTGGAGAGCCCCAGTTGATCTCTCTGCACATAATAAGCATTTCCTAAATCTTAGTTGAGGTTGAAATTTAGAAAGAAGCATTCTGTCATAGTAAAATTTTCTCAGAAATGTACTCAAGTGCAGAAATGATTAAATGTTAATAGGGAAAATGTAAAAACTGATTTTTTAAGAGCTGAATACCTAGTTCTCAGATTATTTCAATCCTTTTAATTCAGTTCCTTCATAGAACTGTTCTTCTTTTGGGTTTTCTGTAGGAGAGTAAATAAAAGAGAAAGAAAATGAAAGCAAAATCTACTCATTTAAATACTTAGTTAAATTTCTGGTTCTGAGGAAAGAGTGAAATTATTGGAAGAAATGAGATGTATAAGTAGTGTACAGATTCCACCCAGTCATACTGACAAAAGCACATATGAAAATTACATAAAGTAAATGGGTACAATTTGCAGGTGAGAAGAACAAACTATTTTGCCATACTGTTTGTTAATAATATAATTACTGTTGTAACTCATGGTACCTCTTTGACATGGATAATGTGTGATTGGAGATGAGGTTCTGTTGGTCACAATAGTTTCTGGCTCAAGAATATGATCAGATAAAAACCCATATATAAAGGTGGGAGTCATGGAGACTGCAATTTGATTGGGACTAAAAAGAGCTTCCACTGGTGTAATAAATGATGCAAAGAGACAACAGGAGACTAGAGAAAAAGTATTAAGGTGTTATTGTTGCGCACATTGTCCCTTAGCTTCATTCTAATGAAAGTTCTTGAAGATATGGCCTATATCTCATTTGATTATTTATGTCTCCCACTTAGTACAGTGCCTTTTATATGGTAGGTGCTTAATAAATGTTTATTGATTGATCTACATTAAAATAGTTTAGATAAATGTGACTAAGACCTGACCTAGGGTGGTGGCTAGGTTTGTGAAGGGAAAGTGATAGATGTGAGAGGTACTATAGAGTTCTCAAAGAGGACCATAACATCAAGAAGGTAATGCCTTGACATGGAAGTGAATTGAATTTAAGTGAGTGAGGGCTGTGCAAAGTCAATTATGTGCACAAATGTATAAACAGCCATGTTTCTGTTTTAGCCAGAAACTCTGAGGATCTATTCCTCCCATGTTGATTTATTTATTTTTTTTGACTAAGTGAAGAGGCCATTCTCTCCCTCATTTCTTACCTACCCTTAATCACTGAATGGGTGTTACTTCAGTAAAACTGATATCTTTTAAAGACCTTAGCTTAAAAAGGCCTGGGTCTCCCAATGTATCCAGGGCCATCTCCAGTTGTCCTGATCTATATCTCTCCATAGAAACCAGATTGCTCTGGAGTAAAGTGAGTCTGTTGACTTTGCACAACTCTCTCTCACTTAAATCCAATTCACTTGCATGTCATGGCATCCCCTCCTTGATATCATGGTCTTCCTCGAGAAAGAAGGACAAAAACAACTATAGAGGTAAAATGGACTCAACTTGGCAACTATTTGGAAATTAAAGATGAGTTAAAGATGACTCTAAAGTCGAGACTTTGAAGTCTCTCTAGGAGGATAGTAGTTACATAAGAATCATTAAGAAAGATTATTTTTGAAGCGGGGAGTTATGTCAGAGAAGAAATAACAAATTATATCTTGGATATGGTTTGTTTGAGATGTCAGTGCACCATTCAGGTGCAGATGCCTAGCAGAGATATGAAGACACAGAACTGAAGCTGAGATTTCATCTGCATATATCAATATAAGAATTCTTTTTACACAGAAGTGCTAATGCAACCTGTGGGAGTGTGTGAGATCATCAAAGGGAAAAAATATGGACAGAGAAGAAAAGAGTCTGAGGAGAAAATTTTTGGGAAATCCCACACTTAGGTAGTTATATCAGCATAAGATAGACAAGAAAAAGAGCTGTGTCACTGAAGCCAAAAGAAAAAAAATATCTGGAATGAAAAGCTTATCAACATTGTAGAACTCAATATTCTTTTTGATTCATTGAATACAGCACAGATGCTTCTACTTGTAGACATATTTTGGGAAGTCATTAGATTCTAGATTTAGAGTTGGAAGGGGGCTCAAAACTTATGGTGTCCAAAACTTTCATTGACAGATGAAGAAACTGAGGACCACAGAAGTAACATGGTTTATCCTTAATCATACAGGTAGGAAGTAGAACAAGAGCAATTTAATTCATTCAATGTACATTTATTAAGCTTTTGCTGTGTGCAAAAATTTCACTAGTGTTATGTATACAGGCACAAAAAAGTCTTGGAATCCAAGAAACTTTAAATTTACTGTGCTACAATTTAATATAAGTATTATTAATTTAAAACTTTGAAACAAAAAGATAGTATAAAAGATCTGTGGTTTCATCAGAGAAATCATTACCCCCAACTAAAACAAACCCCAAGCATTGCACAGCTCTTTGGGTTATTGGAATAAATTATATGTCTATGCCAGATTCTGACAGTGGTATACACACACACATACACACACATTTTAAAAACTTCTCTTCTATTCTATTTGGCCCTCAAAAACCAAAACAAAACACCACTTTCTCAGTAAACCTGAGTAATGAAGGGTTGTGATTCTGTGGTTTGATGAAAGCTCCCTATGGTATTTCTTTGAACTGTTGAAACACTGCAGCTTGCTGGGTCGTTTTTGTTTATTCTAGCATAGCACAAAATTTACTGTTCAATGCAACCACATGTTCAAAGCAAAACACAAAACTGTGGTGGTTTAAAGGACTCATTAATTTTCTTTGTTCTCCAAATCCCCTGCATTAATCGAATATTATATGCAGATTTTAAATTCAACCTCATTCCTTTTAGACTGCTATCTACTTCAAAGGAAACCTGCAAAAAGTGTAAGAGAATTAAATTCTTGTGTTGAAAAATTAATACATCACTGAAGTGAATCCACTTTCTATTCTCTCTGCTTTATGAATTTTTAAAGTTTCCTTATTTGTAGGACAGACCCATGTTTAAACTTGTTCCAAGGTTTGGACCCCTGATTAAAGTACATGCACCACTGTGGAATCATTGCTGTTTGGATAATTCATCCAATATGTTTGTCTTAACAATATCGTCTAAACAGTAATGCTGATGATCTCAAGGGACTATATGTTTATTGCTTTTGTGCTGGGAATGAGAATTGGGTACATTCATGTAATGCAAGTTAAAGATCTTCCCCTACCCATTAATAGACCTCAGGTGAAGCCCATTAAGGGAAGCTTGATTAGGGAAGGCTTGTTTTTAGGAAGGCCCTCACCTTTAGTTAATTGCTAATGATGCACTGGGTCAGAGGGCCATAATCTTGCTTTGGGATCTTGCCTTTTGTAAGAGTGTTTGTGTGATATGTGTCAGAGGAGACTCTGGCTAGCTGTTAAGGAGCCCACTGGCTTTGAAAACCCAGATGTTGGTGTTTCTGTCTCTGGTAACTATGTATGTATGTTATGGTCAGACAGTTGGATTTCTCTGTTGATGTGATGTATGTATTGCTTATGGTCAGACAATTAGAAGCCCTGTCTGGTGGTCTTTATTTCTCTGCTTCTATTTTCTCTGTTGGTATATGGGATTAAAGATGATTGTTCACTGTTCAAAAGTTGCTTTCATTTTAAAAAGCAGATCTAAGAACCTGTGCCAACTGGTCATGCTCGATGTGTATCAGCATACTTCCTGCTATAGTGAAAGTGGAAGATATTGGACTAATGTCCATAAATAGGGATCAAGGATTCAAAAATTCAAGAAATAGGATTCTTATTTGTACTTCTCTTGTTAAAGATAATCATCCATTACTTTAAGTAAATGATTAGTATGCACCTCAAAAATCATTGATATTACTGAAAATATTGAATTGCATGGAATATTGTTGCAGGGTTAGACATGTTCAATTCATTACACTGTCAAAATAGCTACTAATGTTTGACATCAGTTTTGGCCCTTAATTAAAAACAAAAAATGGTTATAATTGGCAATTTTACTGTAAATACTATCCAAATAAGTGGATTTTCTAATAGGTATTCCTTTTTAAAAAGTTTAGCATTAGATGAGCTTTGCTATTTAGCAATGACTAGATGATAAAGAAGATAAATAGTTGACATTCCTAGATTACTCAACACACACGCATATACATACACACATATATGTGTATATATACATATATGTGTGTGTATATATACATATACATATATACATATACATACATATATATACATACACATACACATATACATATACATATACATACATACATACATATATATATATATAGTGGTTTCCTCAATAAAATCCCATAATATAGCTAGATACCACAGAGTTGGGCCTGCAATCAAAAAGACTTGAGTTTAAATCCAGCCCCACATATGTGCATAATAGCTGTATTATCCTAAGCAAGTCACTTAACCTCTGTCTGGCTTAGTTTCCTTAAGTATAGGATGGTATATAAGATGAATTGTATAAGATAAAACACTAATAGTAACCTCAGAGGGTTACTGTGGGAGTCAAACAAGATAATATTTTTAAAGTACTTGTCATATAGTAGATGCTTTATAAATCCTTGTTTCTTTTCTCCTGCAAGACATTACTACTACTGCTATTTTGCATATGTTTTAAGTGAGAAATGAGAATGAAAGTGAGGTTTAGGGAGCTGAAGTAGCTTGCCCCAGATCATCCAGATTCTCAATGACAGAAATGTAACTGAAATCAGGTTTGTGCCCTCCAAGTCCAGTGAGTAGCTTTTACATCTGTCAATAGACAGAAAACCAAAACCTCAATGTAAAATGATAACCTCCTTGGAGAAAGGGCTATTCTTTTTGATGCAAAATTGTTACAAGTTTATTTTCACATATGCTTATCTGTGGGATTAAAAAAAAAGCAAAACTAGACTCCAAAGGTGATATTTTAAAAACAGCTCATTAAGTTTCCTCGTTTATTTATTCAATTTAATTCACAGCTGAAACTAAGTCATTTGGGTTAAAAAACATTTGCAAGCTAAAATCTCAAATTACTGCAGCAAATTTCACATATTACTTCTTTGTTTGTACATGCTAAAAAAAATTCTGAACTTCTTTTGGATACTCAACTGCTGCCTTTCATCCCAGAATCTCTAAGGACTTACTTTTAGGTGGAAATGCCAAAGACTGAAAAACTTTTCTCTGCAGCTGGGGCTAGGCGTAGGCAAGAAAGATAGCTATCAAGAGTATCATGGTAAACACCAATACAGAACACTTAAAATATTCTTTTCAATAAACTAGGAATGGTTTCTCATTTCATTAATCTGTGGAATGTCCTCTACTAAAGATCACAACCCTTGTCTCTGACTAAGTTTGTACATCTTGGGGAGTCTTTGAGATTAATTTAGAGGTCAAGTAATTTGCTCATGGGCTTATATCAAATAAGTTTCACAGGTGAGATAAGAACCTAGATTTCCTTAATTCTAAGCCTAGCACACTATCCTATATTGTTTCCATTTTTAAATATGCATTTTTTTCAAATCCAGAGCATCATACTCTCCAGGATATGTAAATACATATGTTGAAGTAAATCATGACAAAATATTATAGTGAAGGTTAAATACCTTTCATGGACAATAACACTTAAGGGACAATATTTTCAAATATAAGGGGATGTACAGACAGTGGTAATTTTCAAACTTTGCCAAGGGCAAACACACAAATGCCAGAGTTATCTTTTTTTTCCCTTTTTATTATATTTATATGTGCTATATATGCTATATATAATTATTGTTTATTTTTATTATTATAAATTAATACCTCATGAGGTTCCAAATCATCTGAGAGAATGAAACCTCATAATCACAGTTCTCTTAACCAGTGAGTACACTGAAGTTAGTTTGAACAACTCCCTACTGCTAACTCAACTGGAATCCAGAAAGAATCTCATCTGGATGAGTGTCATCTTTTCAAAATGTGTCATGTCTTAGCATTTTCTCAAATGTGGGTTACTTAAAAGAACCAATTATTTGTGTAATGGAATCCGTCTTTTACCTTCTACCTTACCCCTAGCCAACCCAAGCATACAAATCCACCATTTCATGAGGCAACATTGGAGGCTGACTTTCACACATGAATGACATTGTAATTGAAATGATAGTGGTTGACTGCTGAACTGGCAAAACTGAGGACTGAGGGGGTCTGACTTGCTGCCTTTTTGGTTGTATCTTTCAAGAGGACACAATGTGAGTCCAGTGACATATAGATGGATATGTCCACTCCAATGCTAGATGTATCGCATCCACATGGTGGTTAGTGAGTTTGAGAAGAGAATTAACCAGGAAACCAAGGCTGAGAACTCCTGGCTTCCTTGTTACTTTTGTTCCTTCTCCTTTATAGGTGGCCTTGTGAGCTTGTCCAGAAGCTGTGACATCACTGTCTAAATGAATAGTTGTGGAGGCAGCAGAAGGGAACTGGCACCAGAAGAGGTGTCTGCAGGAGAGAGGGAAGTAGGGAAATCAAGACTGATAATCATTTGGAAGGCAGGCAAAGCAGAGGTGAAACGTGAAATGTCTGATTAAAATGCTTTATGTTTGAAACATGAGGCTTATCAGCATCTATGGCAATTGTATCTGGAGCTTTAAGTTAAGTCAATGCATCTTATTTAAATAATTCTGTTAATGTGCACTGAATATTTGCCATATTATCATTGCTTCCTCTGTAAGAAAAAACAAACTATTCCATGACCTATATTATTGTATATTGAATCTCTCTCTCTCTCTCTCTCTCTTTCTCTCTGTCTTTTTCTCCCACTCTCTCCCCCTACCCCCTCTTTTTCTGTCTCTCTCTGTGTCTCTATCTCGCTGTCTCTGTGTGTCTCTCTTCTTAGGCTTTTGAGAGAGATTTATTACCATAATTATAAACTTTCTCTTGGAAGCCACAGAACTTGGGGAGGGGGGTGTTGATGAGCTAGATAATGAAAGAACAAAGGAACCAGAAGCTCAAACCCTAAAATGAAGTTAGACTTCCTCTAGGTATAAACCTGATAGAAACAGCTAAATGTGAAGAAGATAGCATGCAAGCTGGAGTCATGAAGACCTGAGTTTAAATACAAACACAGAAATTTATTATCTACAAGACTCTCAGAAAGTTACTTAACCTCTATCAGCCTCTGTTTTCTCAACTGTAGACCCTGCCCAATCAACCTCTGGATTTATGTAATAACTAGCATTTGGGAAGAGAATCATGAATTAACCTGTCAAAACTCTCACCATTTATTCTTTTCATTTTTATTTTAAAAATTCTAAACAACAAATGCCAAATAAAATGAATGTTTTCATATACACAAATACATAAATGTACATGAAATTGAAGATCTATATTATATATGGCTTTTATTTTCATTTAGATTTGCCATAAATTAAGTGTTTGATTTTCATCTGTATTTGATGACTTCTGGTTGTCTTTCTCTTCCACTCCCTTCTCTTGATCCTTCTCTTGTTTTGTTTTCTCCTCCTTCTTGTCTTTCTCTTTCTTCTTCTTCTCCTCTTTCTTCTCTGTCTTTGTCTCTTCCTCTTCTTCCATCATCATCACCTTCTTTTTTCTCCTCTTCATCCTTTTTTATTTTCTTATTTTATCATTTTCCTTCAATTGTCAAGTATTTATTGTTTTCTCTTCTAAACTCCTCCTAGCCACAAGAAAGAAATAAAAAGAGGAAAAGAAAAAATTGTCCTTATATTATATAAGCATAATCAAATAAAGCAAGTTCCCATATTAATCATATTCTAAAATGTGCTTCTAGTCTGAACTATTAATTTATCACCTGTTTGTGATGAGATGAGCTACTTTATAATTCTTTTGTAATCATAGTGAATCATTTTGTTGATGACTCTCACGGTTCACTAGCCCCACTGAGTTGGGAGCTAGCATAAGTCTTTATGAAGGATAGAGAAAGGAGGAATTCATTCTCTGATAATTCATCTGACTAGATCTGCTGTTGATGTGTCTTAATCATGTATTCTTAATCAGTAATACTTCTATATCCTTTGATGATCTTGGTAAAGATATTATTAAGTGTGTCATTCAAACTGAATAGGGAGACTAAGGTCACTCTGGGTTAAATCATTTTAGGAAAGATCTGTAATATCTTAAGCACATGAGAGAAGACTCTGAGAACCATAATAGAATGTGAGCAGTTGGCATATTAACACCTTAGAAGAGAATTTCCTAAAATGGAAACAACATTGTACATGAGTCAGAGCAAAAAAGATAATGGATTAATATGCAAAATAAGAAAACATTTTTGGATGTAGCCCAAGTGAAAATATGTTCAACTTGACTATGCCTATATGCTATATTGTCTGTGCTTCATTCTCATCCTTTCTTCTTCCTTTCTTCCTCCCTCTCCCTATCTCCCTCCGTCTGTCTTTTTGTTTCTGTGTTGCTTTTTCTTCCTTCCTTCCTCCCTTCTTCCCCCACTCCCTCCCTCCCTCCCTCCTTCCCTCCTTCCTTTCCTTCCTTCCTCCCTCCCTTCCTTTCTTTCTTCCTTTCTCTTTTTATGACATGTCATTAAGACAAATCTAGTGGGACTTCGGTAACTTTGCCCACTTGCCCTAAGAATGTGAAAATGATTTTGTTTCTAGAGTCTTTTATGAATCTGACCTTTTTGAAATATTTAAGAGTATCATTCAGTTGCATTTTTAGAGGCTCTAATATTACTAGATGTGTGCAAATTCTATAACATTTAAAGAGGTTTTCATCTTGAATTCTCTCATTTTCTTGCCTGACCCTTCACTTAAAAACTTTTGTTCTGTCTCGTAGTAACACTTTAGTCTGGAATTAGCTGTCAACTGCATTAAAAAGAAATTTTTTCCTCAAAAAATTTTAAGTACAGAAACATCAGGTTAATTCGCAAAGGTGCTGCTGTTGTTTCGTCACTCTGCTCCTTCTTGTTTTTCTTCCTTTTTAAGTCACTTAAAAACCTTCCAAATTATTTGAAAAAAAATCCTTGCTATTTTGATGTTTTCCTTGAAATGCTTCAAATCCCCCCCTGCTCAGCTGTTGTTTCTTCTGTGTTGTGTGTGTATGTATGTATGTATGCACATATATATGTATATATATACATACACACATATGTATATATACGTGTGTGTGTGTGTGTGTGTGTGTGTGTGTGTGTGTAAAATCTTCTTTTCATTCTACCTTTGGTAGGAACAGCATCAGTTTCCTTTAAGGTCTGACTGTTCTTTTAAGAGTGCAGGGAGGCCCTTTGTCTTCCTTGCTGCCTGAGGCATAAAAGACCCAGTCTTCTGTGAGCTGGTGTGAATCCAGGTATTTAGCACAATTCAAATCATCCTATAGGAACACCTTTCTGACCTAGCTTATTAGGTACAAAGGTGAAAGCAGAGGCAAAGGAGAGAAGTAATTTATTTGACTCAACCACAAGTTGTATCTTTCTTAATCCTACCAGTAAAGAGTATTTTTTTCTTTGTTTTATTTTATGATCTATGAGTGCCTTAATGTATTCTAACCAGGAGACTGAATCATTGGACTGGTCATACCTACACCCAGCCTAGGATATTGTCTTTTAGTAGTTTTCTTTCATTTTAATTATTTTTCATCAAAACAAGAAAAAAAGAATTAAAACTTTTCTGTTAAAACTATTTCTATGACTAGATTAGTCCAGTATCATTTAGCATAGGTTTTGCTTTTAAAATATTTTATTTTTTCCCAACTTTTACATGTAAAGATATTTTTTAACATTAGTGTTTACAAAATTTAAAGGTTCAAATTTTTCTCTCCCCCTCACTTCTCTTCTTTCTAAAAGGGCAAGCAATGTGATGATATAGGTTATACATGAGTAATCATGTACCACATATTGCTATATTAGTCATGTTGTGAAAGAAGAAACAGATCAAAAAGAAAAAAATGTGAAAAAAGGGAAATTGTGTTCTTTGATCTACATTTAGAATTCATCATTTCTTTCTCTGATGCGGATAGAATTTTCCATCACAGAGCCTTTGCAATCATCTTGGATTGCTTTATCGCTGAGATGAGCTAAATTATTCATAGCGAATCATCACACAATGTTGCTCTTACTGTATACAGTGTTCTCTTATTTTTGTTCGTTGCACTATTTTTTTTGCCCTCAAAAGCTTACATTTTATTTTTTTATTATTTTATTTATTTATTTATTTTAGTGTTCTACAATCACTACCATAAAACTTAGATTTTTACCCTCCCCACACCTATCCCTCCCACCTCCCTCCTCAAGACGGCATATAATTCTAGATAGGATCTACATATACTTTCCTATTGAATACATTTTCACTATAGTCATGATATGCAGACAAACTAAAATAAATGGAAGAAATCAAATCACAAGTCAAAACATAATAATACACACACACACACACATATACACACAAACATGATCAGCTACATTCTGTGAATGAATTCCAGTTCTTTCTCTGAGGGTGGAAGGCATGTTGCCTTAGAAAACCATGGGGATTTTTTTTTTAAGTTCTGGCGTTATTACCAAGTTTCAAGTCTCCCCAAAAAAGCTCTCGCACATTGTGGTCCTTGCTGCGCACAAAGTTCTCCTGGTTCTGTTCCTTTCACGCAGCATCAGATCATATAAGTCTTTCCAGTCCTCCCTGAAGTCTTCTTGTTCATCATTTCTTATGGCTCAATAGTACTCCATGACATTCATATATCACAACTTGTTCAGCCATTCCCCAGTTGATGGGCAACCCTTTGATTTCCAGTTTTTGGCAACTACAAAGAGTGCTGCTATAAATATTTTTGTATATGTGGGACCCTTACCCATTTTTATGATCTCTTGGGGATACAGTCCTAGTAGCGATATTGCTGGGTCAAAGGGTGTGAACATTTTTGTACACCTTTGGGCACAGTTTCACACCCCTTTTCACAATGGTTGAATGAGCTCACAGCTACACCAACAATGAATTAGTGCTCCAACTCTCCCACATTCTCTCCAACATTTATCATTTTCCTATTCTGTCATGTTTACCAATCTTATAGGTGTGATGTGGTACCTCAGAGTTGTTTTGATTTGCATCTCTCTAATCAAAAGTGATTTAGAGCATTTTTTCGTATGATTATAGATACCTTTAATTTCTTCTTCTGAAAATTACCTGTTCCCTTGACCATTTATCAATTGGGGAATGATTTGTATAGTTGTACATCTGAGTTAGTTCTCTATATATTCTAGAAATGAGGGCTTTATCTGCAAGATTAGTTGTAAAAATTCTTTCCCAATTTTCTACATCCCTCCAAATTTTGGTTGCATTGTGTTTGGTTGTGCAAAAACTTTTCGGTTTAATGTAGTCAAAATTATCTATCTTGCACTTCATAATGCTTTCTATCTCTTCTTTAGTAAAAAATTCTTCCCTTCTCCATAAATCTGAAAAATACACCATTCCTTGCTCCTCCAGTTTGTCCATGGAATCCGTCTTTATACCTAGATCGTGTATCCATTTGGACTTCATCTTTGCATACAGTGTTAGGCATGGATCTATGCTTAGTGTCTGCCACACTGTTATCCAGTTTTCCCAGCAATTTTTGTCAAACAGTGAGTTCTTATCCCAGAAGCTGGGGTCCTTAGGTTTATGAAACAGGAGGTTGCTATATTCCTTGCCTACTGTGTCTTGAATGCCAAGTCTATTCCACTTGTCTACCCTTGTGTTTCTTAGCCAAAACCAAGTAGTTTTCATAATTGCTGATTTATAGTACCATTTGATATCTGGCAGTGCTAGGCCACCTTTCCTAGCAATTCTTTTCATGAGTCCCTTTGATATTCTGGACCTTTTGTTCTTCCAGATGAATTTTGATATTATTTTATCCACCTCTAGAAAATAATTATCTGATAGTTTGATTGGTATGGCACTAAATAAGTAAATTAATTTAGGTAGAATTGTCATTTTTATTATATTAGCTTGGCCTACCCATGAGCAACTGATGTTTTTCCACTTACTTAAATCTGACTTTATTTGTACAAAAAGTGTCTTGTAATTGTGTTCATATAGTCCTTGTGTTTGTTTTGACAGGTAAGCTCCCAAGTATTTTATAGTGTCTACCCTAGCTTTAAATGGGATTTCTCTTTCTATATCTTGCTGTTGGACTTTGTCGCTAATATATAGGAATGCAGAAGATTTGTGTGGGTTGATTTTGTAACCTGCAGCTCTACCAAAGTTGTTTATTATTTCAAGCAGTTTTTTACTTGAGTCTCTGGGATTCTCTAAGTATATAATCGTATCATCTGCAAAAAGTGATAACTTAGTTTCTTCTTTGCCTATTCTTATTCCTTCAATTTCTTTATCTTGTCTAATTGCTACAGCTACCATTTCTAGTATCATATTGAATAACAGTGGTGAAAATGGACATCCTAGTTTCACCCCTGATCTTACTGGGAATGCGTCTAGCTTATCTCCTTTGCATATAATGCTTGCTGAAGGTTTTAGGTAGATACTGCTTATTATTTTATGGACAGTTCCCTTTATTCCTATGTTCTCCCATGTTTTTATTAAGAATGCATCTTGTGTTTTCTCGAAAGCTTTTCCTGTATCTATTGAGATAATCATGTGGTTTTTGCTAGTTTTGTTATTGTTATGATAGATAATGCTAGTAGTTTTCCTAATATTGAACCAGTCCTGCATTCCTGGTATGAATCCTACCTGATCATAATGTATTATTCTCGTGATAAGATGCTGTATTCGTTTTGCTAAAATTTTATTTAAAATTTTTGCATCTATATTCAATAGAGAAATTGCTGTATAATTTTCTTGCTTTGTTTTATCTCTTGCTGTTTTAGGTATCAAAACCATATTTGTATTAAAGAAAGAATTTGGGAGGACTGCTTCTTCCCTAATTTTCAAAAATAGACTATATACTATTGTAATTAACTGTTCTTTAAATGTTTGATAGAATTAACTTCTAAATCCATGTGGCCCTGGATATTTTTTCCTAGGGAGTTCGTTGATGGCTTGTTTAATTTCTTTTTCTGAGATAGGATTGTTTAAGTCTTCAACTTCCTCTTCTGTTAATCTGAGCAATTTATATTTTTTAAAACACTTGTCCATCTCATCTAGATGATCAAATTTGTGGGCATAAAGTTGGGCAAAGAAATTTCTAATTATTGCTTTAATTTCCTCCTTATTGGAGGTGAGTTCACCCTTTTCATTTTTAATATTAGTAATTTCAATTTTTTTCTTTTTTTAAATGAAGTTGACCAAAGATTTATCAATTTTATTAGTTTTTTCATAAAACCAACTATTGGTTTTATTTATTAATTCAATAGTTTTCTTAATTTCACTTTTATTAATCTCTCCTTTGGTTTTCAGTATTTCTAATTTGGTATTTACTTGGGGATTGTCATTTTGTTCTTTTCCTAGCTTTTTCAGCTGCATGCCCAAGTCATTGATCTCCTCTTTCTCTATTCATTTATGTAGGCATTCAAAGATATAAAACTTCCCCTAAGAAATGCTTTTGAAGTATCCCATAAGATTTGATAGGCTGTGTCATTATTATCATTCTCTCGAATGAAGTTGTTGATCATTTCTATGATTTCTTCTTCAACCCACTTCTTTAGGATTAGATTATTTAGTTTCCCATTGATTTTTGGTTTATTTTTACATTACCTTTTAGTACATATAATTTGTATTGCGTTATGATCTGAGAAGGATGCATTGATTATCTCTGCCTTTCCGCACTGGATTGGGAGATTTTTACGTGCTAGTACACGGTCAATTTTTGTAAATGTTCCTTGTATCGCTGAGAAAAAGGTATATACCTTTCTATTCCCATTCAATTTTCTCCAAAGATCTATCATATCTACCTTATCCAGAGTTTTATTTACCTCTTTAACCTCTTTTTTTGTTTATTTTGAGGTTTGATTTATCAAATTCAGAGAGGGGAAGGATGAGGTCCCCCACTAGCATAGTTTCTCTGAATTTCTTCCTTCCGCTCCCCCAACGTCTCCTCTAAGAATGTGGATGCTATACCACTTGGAACGTAGATGTTTAGTAATGCTATTGCTTCATTGTCTATGGTGCCTTTTAGCAGGATATAGTTTCCATCCTTATCTCTTTTGATTTGATTTGTTTCTGCTTTTGCTTTTTCTGAGGTTTAGGATTACTGCCCCTGTTGTTTTTTACATCAACTGAAGCACAATATATTCTGCTCCAACCTTTGTCCTTTATCCTGTGTACATTCCCCTGTTTCAAATGTGTTTCTTGTAAACAACATATTGTTGGATTATGGCTTTTAATCCATTCTGTTATCTCTATCTGTTTTATGAGAGTTCATTCCATTCACATTCATAGTTATGGTTACAATCTGTGTATTTCCCCCCATTCTGTTTCCGACCATTTGTGCTTTTAGCTCTCCTGTCTCCCTTCCCCTCCTCATTAGTATTCACCTTTTCACCACCTCCTCCTGCAACCTTCCCTTCCTTCTTTTAGCCCCCCTCCCTTTTACTCCCCTTTACTCTTATTGCCTCTTCCCTCCCTTTTAGCTTCCCTCCCCTTTCTTCCCCCTTCCCCTCCTACTGCTTATAGAGCTAGTTAGGATTTTGCACTTAAGTTTATTGTTCCCTCCTTTAAACAAATCAGATGAGAGTACCTCTCAGACAATGCTCATCTCCCTCCCCTCTTTCCCTCTACTATAATTTTGTACTTCTTCCTGTGATGAAATTTACTATTTTCTGCTTCCTCCTTTTCACCCCTCCTGTTACAATCCTTTTGCATACTTAAATCATATTTTTAACATGACATCATTTACTTTATACCCACTCCCTCAGTGTATATCCCTTTTATATTTCATTATAGATGCACAATTCTCAAGATTAACAGGTATCATCTTCTCTTATAGGGAAGTAAACAGTTTGCCCAAATTGAGTAACAAGTTTTCTTCCCTCTGTCCCGCCCCCCCCCGCCCCGCTTACCTTTTTACGATTCTCTTGAGACCTGCATTTGAAAATCGAATTGTGTATTAAGTCCTGGCGTTTTTGTCAGGAAGGTCTGGAAATCCCTTTCTTCGTTGAATGACCTTCTTGCCTGAAATGTTATGCTGAACTTTGTTGGGTAGTTCATCCTTGGTTGTAGTCCCAACTCCTTTGCCTTACAGAATATCTGATTCCAATTCCTTCGATCTTTTGTTGTAGAAGCTGCAAGGTCCTGTGTGATGATGACTGTAGCTCTTCAATATTTGAATTCTTTCTTTCTGACTGCCAGTAGTATTTTCTCCTTTGCTTGACAGTTCTGGAATTTGGCAACGATATTTTAGGGTTTTGAGTTTGAGATCCCTTTAGGGAGGTAAACAGTGGATTCTTTTGATGAGTATTTTGCCCTCTGGATCTAGCACTTCTGGGCAGTTTTCCTTGATGATTTCCTGGAAGATATTGTCCAGACTTTTTTTCATCATGACTTTCTGGCAGGCCAATAATTCTTAAATTTTCTCTCCTGGATTTATTCTCCAGGTCAGTTGTTTTTCCAATGAGATATTTTACATTGTCTTCTATCTTTTCATTCTTTAGATTTTGTTTGATTGATTCTTGCTGTCTCAAAGAGTCATTAGTTTCTACTTGCCCTATTCCAATCTTTATCATATTGTTTCTTCAGTTAACTTTTGCATCTCCTTTTCCATCTGTCCAATTTTTCCTTTTAAGGAGTTATTTTCTCCAGTTAATTTTTGTACTTCCTTTTCCATTTGTTCAATTTTCCTTTTCAAAGAGATGTTCTCATCAGTGAATTCTTTTTTATATATAATTTTAAAATCATTGGCCAGTTTTTCTTCTGTTTCCATCTTCAGCTGTTCCAGGAGAGCTGTTTGTGCATGTGAGCAGTTCATAGTCCCTTCTGAAGTTTCAGATCGAAGTACAGTCTCAGTACTGACCTCTTTGGTGTTTGTGTTTTGGTCTTTATCCCCATAAAAAGATTCTATGGTTTTTTCATGCTTATTTTGCTTTTTTTAAAATTCATGATGGTGAGTGTGTGTTGTGGCTTCTGGTTCTTTGTGTTAAATGGTACAGAATTAGGTGTCGAGCTGACGTGTGAAAAAGCGAAAAGCAGATTTTTGTTTTGTGTTTCCCTGATCAGACGTGGGGTTAGCTTATTAAGTGTGGGGGAGGAGTGGTCTGGTCACAGGAGATCTCCTCAGTTGAACTGAGGCAAAGGCAAGCTCAGGGGATGGTGATTCCAGCTGCCCTATTGTCTTCACATTATCCCTGGAGTGCCAAGGCTCGCCTAGATGCTAGTGCGGGTTCCCACCCCTCCTGGGGCTCCTCTCCTGACGCTGAGGCTTGCCTGGGTGCTTGTGTGAGTTTTCTCCATCCTGGGTCCTCTGTCCTTCAGGTTTGCCTCTGCCATAGTAGGAGGAATCCCCCTTAGCTATTTTCCTAGCCTCAGGTTTTATGAGACTATTTGCCCCTTGTGCAGTTCCTGCTGATCCTGGATTTTTCTGGGGAAATATTTTATGGTTCTTTCACAGTCATCAAGGGGTGAGGAGAGAGCATTTACTGATCACTCTGCCATCCTGGCTCCTGTAAGTTCAAGTAGGTGACTTACCGATGTTTAATCTGTGGGCTGAAATTTTCAGGAGCTGCTGCACTGATATCTGGAGCTCAGTGGCTGCCACTCCTTCAGCTCCGCTGGTCTTCCACCCTCTGCTGCTCTCAGGTTTCCCATGGCCCTTCCACTCCACTGCGTTCGATGCCCTGCACTCTGCACTGTGGGCTCACCCCCGTGGAACAGATCCTTCCTGTGGACCTTCCAGTTTGTCCTGGGCTCTGAATCTGCCACAGTCTGTCTCCCACTGGATTCCACACCTCCAAAATTGGATCAGATTCTCCTTTCAGAAGTATCTGACGGAGTTTGTCCAAGAGCTTAGGTGAGTCCTTGCTCTCACTCCACCATCTGGGCTCTGCCCCTGCTCATTTCTCTTTGCATGAGTTGATATGTCTTTATATTTTTTTTCCTGAAATTTGTCTATCATTTTTTATTGCACAATAATACTCTATTGTATTTATATGCCAAACTTATTCAACCATTCCCTGATTTATGGACATCCCCTCAATTTCCAATATGTTGCCACCACTAAAAGGACTGGTATAAATATTTTTGCTTATGCAGATCTTTTTTGCCTCTATTATGTTCTCTTTTCAATACAGAATTAGAAGTGGTATAGCTAGATCAAAGAGTATTCACAATTTGGTTGTCCTTTATGCATAGTTTCAGATTATTCTCCAAAATGTTTAGATCACTTCACAACTTTATCAATAATCCATAAGTGTCCCAGTTTTCCTACATTATCTCCAGTACATAGCATTTTTATTTCTGTCATATGTGCCAATCTATCATGTGTGAAGTGGTGCTGGGGATGGAAGCTCAATTCCAGGTGGACAGTCTTGGGCGGGTAAAGGTGGGAACTTCTAAATCTTAGAGTTCTCATGAGACCCCCCAGGAAATGACTGGGAATCGAGGTGAACAGAGCTATCTCGTGTATTTCCGCCTCTTCCCGTGAGAAACGTGATGGGAGAGAGCTCTCCCCGCCCTCGAGATTGTCCCGGATCTGGGCACACTATTGTTATCTAGCAGCACGGTATTCAGATGCAAACTATGCTGCTGGAGGGTTTAAGTAGGATCAGGAAAGCCTGAAAGTTCTCTTGGGCGGAGGGGTGCGGAGCGGTGAGGACAACAAGGCTCCGCTTTCCCTCTTTCTTCTCTCCCCTCCCCCTCTCTCCCCACTTCTACTTCTACTTCCAATCTCTTATTGTAAGATCTTTGCCTCCTTGGGAGATTCTTCGCTCCCTCCTAAGGAAGAATTCCCCTGCACTTGTAACTAGACCCTGAAATAAAGCTCAACCCTTGTTCGACTCTGGAACTTCCTTTCTCTCATACGAGCATCCGGTTTGGCCAACTGAAGACCTCGGGATAGAGGTAAGAAGACTCGGGTAGCCCTCAGGCCTCTAGGCCTGGCAAAGTGGTACACAAGAGTTGTTTTAATTTTCGTTTCTCTACTCAAAAGTGATTTGGAACATTTCTTCATATGCTTATACATAGCCTTGACTGCTTTGTCTGAAAACAGCCTGTTCATATACTTTGATAATTTGTCAAGTGGGGATAGACTTGTAGTCTTATAAATTTGATTCTCTTGTATATTTGAGAAACTAGTTCTTTACTAGAGAAATTTGCTGTAAAGATTATTCCCTAGTTTTCTGTTTTCCTTCTGATTTTGGTTCCATTGTTTTTGCTTGTACAAAAACTTTTTAAATTTACTATAGCAAAAATTATCCATTTTACATCTCTCTATCTCTTGTTTGGTCATAAATTCTTCCCTTTCCTATAGCTTTATCTGGCAGACTATTCCTTGCTCTTCCAATTTGCTTTTGGTATCACCTTTTATTTCCCATTTTGTACTCATTTTGACCTTATCTTGGTATATGGTGTAAGATATTCGTCTATTTTTTTGCAGTTTTCCCAGCAGTTTTTCTTAAATAGCGAGAAGTTGAGGTCTTTGGATTCATAAAAAAAAACTAAGTTTTTATTGTCATATTACTGTGTCTTGTGTACCTAATCTATTCCACAGATCCAACACACTATTTCTTAACCAGTTACAGATACTTTTGATGATTACTGCTTTATTAATATAGTGTTGGATCTGTTATTGCTAGGCTACCTACTTTTGAATTTTTTTCACTAATTCCTTAGATATTCTTGACCTTTCCTTCTTCCAGAAGAATTTTATTTCTATTTCTTCTAGCTCTATCAAATAATTTTTGGTAGATGTTTTTTGCATGGCACTGAAAAAAGTACATTATTTAAGAATAATTATCATTTTTATTATATTCACTTTGCTTATCTATGAGCAATTAATATTTTTTCCAGTTGTTTAGATCTGACTTTATTTGTATATAAAATGTTTTGCAATTGTGTCCATATATTTCCTGAGTTTGTCTTAGCAGGTAAACTCTCAGATATTTTATATTGTCTACAGCTATTTTAAATGGAATTTCTCTTTCTATCTCTTGCTACTGTGCTAGCTTAGGCTATCTTTGAGTATTTGAAAGCTAGAAATAGTACCTATTTAAATATGAGTGATACTGGCAGCTGAATAACAATACAATCAGAGACCCTTCAGATGGTAGGTAATCTCAGCTAAGCATATTTGAATTTCATATCTGCTAGCTAAGCAGTAGGGTTTACTTTTTGTGCCAGTGCTTTCAGTTAGGCTAGGATAGATAGATTACATACCAGAAAGAGTATAGATTTTGGAGTCAGGAAAGACTTGAGGTCACATTCTGTTTCAAATATTTACTATCTATTTGGCCCTGACCAAATCACTTATCCTCCCCATACCTCAGTTTCTTTACCTGTAAAATAGCACCTAGCTCCAAGACTGTGATGATCAAAAGAGCTAACATATGAAAAGTGATTAGCAAACCTTAAAAACCTATGTGAACGTAGTAATCATCATCATTATCAAAGACTGTAGTATGGCACAGTAGGTAGTACCTTAGATCCTGAGTCAGACAGACCTGGTTTCAAATACTACCTTGGATATTTAATAACTGAGTGACCTTAGTTGATTCGTTTAGCTACTCAGACTTAACTTCTATATCTGCTAAAGGGTATAAATTTCTTTAAAAGAGCTATTGTGAAAATCAAATTATTCATGTACATGTATAGGCAAACACACATATATACGTATATATATATATATAACCTTGGAAATTTGAATGTGCTATATAAATGTTAGATATTATTTTTTAGAAAGAGAAAAAAACACTCATGACCCAGCATTTGGTGAACAGGAACAAAATTTTTTTTTCCTAGGAGGAAATCATAGGCTTTAGAAGGCGTTAAGTTAAAAAAAAATCACCCATAAACAAAATAATAGTAATGATAATGCTAACAACAACAATATATGTATGCTGTATATGTAAATACATAAATGTGTAGAAGCTTTTGGGATTCATCTTGCTGTCTCTATTAATGTATGCAAAATGTGTGCAGAAGCAGGGCTAACACACCATGAGAATCATTTTAAAAAGAAGTAATTGCTCAAAATGGGAGAATAAGAAGTTAAGGGAAGCAAAGGAAAGTAATGAGAATATTAGAAGCAAAAAGAAGAAATAAAGTTTCATTTCGGCACAAAGGGAAGAATAAAGGACAATTTGGAAAGTCTCTGTTATGACACTTTCAGTAAAGGACTCATACTTGGTGCTTTATCATGGGAAGGGGAGCCTCAGTTCTTGATGACTACTCTTGCAGAGATGTTCTGACGAAGTTTACAGGTAGTTTTTTCTGTCAGCAAAGGACTAATCAAGTTAATCAAATTGGACTAAGCATCACTAAATGAACTCATCAGTCACTAGCTGGTGAAATTTTTGCTGTAGAAACTGAAAAACGTTTTCTTGTAAGGGTCATAACGGTTAAGGTCTTTGCTGGAGAAGGAAGTAATCACAGGAAGGAAATGACATATCCTGAAGTATTAAAGTGAATATAATGGGAGGAATGACCATTGGAGGCCTATCACCTGAGCATGTGCAGTACTCAGTCTGCTGCCAGGTTATGTAGAACAGGATGGGAAGCCTTGCTTTTTGAAATACATGTGATGGAAGGGCACAACTTTTTCATTCAGAGAGTGTGCAAATAGTGTAATGACTTCCAGTCTGTTTGAATCACAGTAAAGTGGATCTTTAGAACTAAGTGGTAGATAAAATACTACAAAAGGAACAGCCCAGTCTCTTCTTTCCTCTTGGATATGTTAGAGTCAGCAGGTCTCCATCTGACTGGGGAGAGGCCTTGAGTTTTTCCCGTCTAATCCAAATACGAAGAGTCCAAGAAAGAATCCCAGCATTCACAGAACAATGGAAAGAGTATAGAAGAAGCACACACACACACACACACACACACACACACACACACACACACACACACACAATCAGGTACAGAATATAGAGAAAAAAAGTGAAAAGAGAGACTGGAAAAGGGAGAGTACGAGGAAGGGTTTATTTAGGGAGGGATTAGTTCTAAGTAAACGAAGTTCTAAGTTCTTTTGGAGAGTTTGTTTTACTTATTCTTGCTATTTTGCCATCTTGACTATGCTTCTTTTAATCAGTTCTCAAAAGATTTTGACTCAAAATACATCATTCTCTTACTTGCCCACTTCTAGACACTCTCTACTAATCTATGTGCTTCTTAAATTGTGATGTCAAGAAACGAACAAGGTAGATATACAGTGACACTATCATCTCCTTATTCAGTGGTTTCTTTCAATGTACCCTAAGATCAAATTGGGAGTATGAGGGTTCAGGGTGGACTAGCACCTCTGGTATGAGGGCTTGCCAAGCCCTTCTCAGGGCTGATCATCCAACTTTGGTGTATACCTGATTCACTCATCTATCACTCGTGGCTCCAAGAAGCTGAAGCTTGTGCAGTGGTCATACCCTAGTAAACTGTCTTGGCATATAAGCTAAACCAGGTTTAGGGTAACTGCCAGGCCCCAGAATCATAGGTGAATTAAGCGGATGTCTACTGAAATCATGTGATAACTTCCCCTGGTGAAATGAACAGATAAGAACTATTTGTTCCATTGACCATGAAGGTAACTGAAGCAGGTGCTGTGGAGTGCTTAGAGCTTGGTCACAAATCTAAGTCACAGCATCCTGGGCCATCACCAGTCATCTGGACTTTTGTCTTGCTACTGGAATTCAAAGACTCTGCAAGAGAAACTGAGGCTGACAACTTTAAGCAACATTTCCTGGCTTCATATCATACACAAGTCATGGCATCAGCCCCATGATATCATTGGTTCTCTTGAAAATGAAAGATGAATAACAAGGTCACCACTACTAATTTTTTGTCTACCTTATCACACAACTGGCTCTAATAATGAATTTGCAGGCTGCTGAAAACCTACAGATATTTTTTGGACAAAGTACTTGTGCCTAAATATATTTTCTCTAACCTGCATTTGTAGATTTGATTCTTTAAAATTCAACTTAATCCCCTCTGAATTTCATTTCACTAGATTCTTCCCCTTACTTTCGATTAGGGAGTTGGTAAACTAGAACAAAGTCAAATCCTGCACCTGGCCTCTTTTTGGACAGGCTGCAATCTAAGAATTATTTTTTTACATTTAAATACAAGATAAATACAAGATTAAATAAAAGATATAAAAAATCTTTCTTAGTTTGCTACCCATTTAAAAAGCAAGCTTGGGGTGGGTGTGAGGATCAGATTTGGCTGTTAATCCCTGCTCTAGTTTGTTTAGAGCTTTTTGAGTGACTATATGGCTCAATGTGCTAGCAATCCCTTCAAACTTTGTGTCACTTTCAAAGTTGATTAGGTGCTATTTATGAGTTTATCTAAGCCATTATTTAAAATGTTAAATAGCATGTAACCAAATACAGAATCCTGAGCAATTTCACTAGATGTCTCCTTCCAGTTTATATAACCTATTAATGGCATGGAACAAGAAGGTTGAAAGTGAAAAATGGGGTCAGTCATTAATTAGACATTAA
This sequence comes from Notamacropus eugenii, assembly GCF_028372415.1. Lineage (NCBI taxonomy): Eukaryota > Metazoa > Chordata > Mammalia > Diprotodontia > Macropodidae > Notamacropus > Notamacropus eugenii. Next base: position 340,086,133 of record NC_092874.1, on the reverse strand, counting down.
GCTATATAGAAACTTGCTATTTTTTCAAATTTATTTTATTTTACTTTTAGCCTGGGTCTTCCTATGTTGCCCTGTTAGGAAGTGTAGCAATCATTAATGGGCCAATCTCCCTACAGATCAGGGCAAAACGGTACCTGCTCTGTTTCTGATTGGACCAGTTTGCCTTTCTAACACACATTGTCTCTCTGTTAGAGCCAGACTTAGTGTGAATATCCATTCCTTTCAGCACACTGAAGCTCAGAGCTCTTGAGCTCAAGAAATACACCAGCCACACTCTTCCCCAGTAGTAAGGATTACTGGTTTGTGCCACCATACCTGGAATGATCATTGTTGATGAACTAATTATTTTTACGTTCATTTTGTTGTGGAAAGGTAAGCAATCATAAATCTATGTGGTACTTTAGTCAGAGCAACGGTTTGCAAAGTGAAGTACATAAGACTACCTGTTGAGATATGAGAAGAAAATATTAAAATTAAGGAAAACACTATAACAATTTAGCACTGCTCTTCTCCTGCCTGTCTACTCGTACTGTTCCTCTCCAAACAGGCAGGTAGAAAAGAAAGTAGTCAAGAAGACATATGGGCAGACTGGTAAATATTGAGACATGTATGAAAACATGTAGGTGATTAGTCCTCCCTGTCACTGTGTATGTTTCAAAATGTACATATAGAAAGCATAGTCTATAAACAATCTCACAGAACTAGGTCAGTTATAGCATCCCCTGATAATTCCTAGAGTATCCCGAAGGATTTGTTTTGTAAGGGGAAGGAGAAAAGGAACAAACATTTATGGAGGACTTACTATATGTCAAATAGTGCGCTAAGTGCTTTACAAGTATTATTTCATTTGTAATATCATTGGCATGGACCTCTGCTTTCTGCATTTCCCTCACTTTTAGATGCTAGTAACTAGTGACCCAATTCCCTTTAAATATTTGTACTCAGCTTTTTGAAAGGGATATTTACTTTGAATATGTAGCAATAATAAAAAGCAAAAAATGCCTTTTATCAGGAGGTGCATACCATCTATTGTATCTTGGTTTCTGTGGAGAAGGGGTTCAAACCACTCATATCTTTTCTCTGAACTTCTTGAAATCTATTTTTCGAAAATGTTAGTCACATACTAACTCTGCTAATTTTTCCCTACTTTCACTATTCTAAATTGGGAAACAAAAATCAATGTAAGAGAAAGAAGGGCAGAGCTAATAGTGATTTTAACACCTGTGTCTATTATAATAATCAAAACCCAAAGTATCAGCTCCCAGCAGCAAAAATTTCTAAGAATTTGCTATAAATTCCATGAAGCTTTAATTTTCTTACTTCAAGAAACCCTAGATTATGTAAGTGAGGTGCAAATGAGTTTTAAGAATTTTGTGCAGGATTAGAATTATAATTAATAATTTTGAGATCCAGGTCAAGTTTAATGAAATAGTCCCTGGAGCAAAACAACATGGAACATACCTCCCATTCATTTATGGGTGGGAGAAGAAAACACTAGGCCTGTGAAAGAGAGCATGAGAAATTTAGATGTGTATATGGGGTTGGTAGGGACAAATACTATGAAGAAGTTCTAGTGAAGGCTTTAAAAAAAAGAGTACTTCACAAAATAGAAAAAAAAAATCTAAGAGTAAGTAATGGCTTACTACTTAAGAGAACAGGATGGGACCAGGACAGGAAAGGACTCTCCTTCTTCTGTAGGTGTGAGGCTTCAGGGAAGGAGGGAGGGAGGAAAAAAGGGAAAGAAAGATACCATTTAATACCTTCTTAGTATAATTTTCCTGATAACTAGTTTTTATAGTGCTGGACTGAAAGTTCCATTAAAATATAAACACAATAAGCAGACTGTCTAACATAATTTTTGATTTTTGTACCTATTATGTTTTTGTGTCCTGGGCAAATCTCTAGTCACTGTACTTCAATTATAACTATATAGCTAGAATTAGCTAATTATAAAATATTTCTATATTGTAAACTTTTCTTTGTGTATTTCCTTCCTAGAGATTTGTGAAAATATCTTTCACTGTGCATGCTTCTAATTTCAGCACATCATTGTCCTGAAAGCTGAGACACATCTTTTTAGTGAAGTAGCTTGCAGTTGAATTTAACGAGGCTTACATTTTGCTGTGAGAAAGGGTATATTTTAGAAACAGCACAAAGATAATTAAATCATCAATTTCTCAACTTCTTTTAATATATTTTTAAAATTTCTAAAACCTTCAGTCACCTAATAAAATGGAAAGAAATTACAAAAGTAATACAGCTGTCACTTTATGATCTTTTCACCAAACACCAATCTAAACACCAAGTCCCTTAAATTCTACATTGGATCCTTGGTAAATGTTAAGAAATTGTAAGATCCAGGGGTATAGATATCTTGATATTTACATATGACTTTCTGACTTTTGGAGGAAATACTTCACAACCCATAATACAGAAGATATGAAATAGGAAAGACTTTTAGTTTTAAGGTATGATGCCTATAATGGTCTACTATATTTGTTGTTGTTGTTGGGGACAACTATAACATCACGTACTAACATACATTAGGAATTGTATTAAGGGAATATGGAGTTTTTATTTTTATTCAATCAATTAATCAACCACCAAACATTTATGAAGACCCATATATTTATCTCTGTATCTATACATCTATCATATAGATATCATCTATCATAGAGATATAGATATATACACTCATATGCATACATATAAATACATAAATACATGCATATATACATATATATGTATGTGTGTGTATATATTTGTATATACATATATAGACAAATATATGTATATATGTGTGTGTGTGCATGCACACACACACTCACAGAAAATTGTGAGAGCTGTTGCAATCGAGGAGCTTGTATTCTCATGGGATGAAATAAAATGATCACTAATAAGTAAATTCAGAATCAGGATATGTACAAAATCAATTTAACACGATTTGGGAAAATACAAATGTATTTATTATTCTTATTGTTTGCCCTTTGTGCTCTGAGAGGAACAAAATGACATAACAATGCCAGAGTTAATTTACAGTGTGTCTAGCTCTGGCTCATCATAACAATACCAGCTCTCAAGGCTCTACCACAGGTTGGGGACAAATAGTCTGTATGATCATTTGGGAGGGAGATGTTACTAAATTGGTACATCTCACATTTATTTGAACGACTACAATTCTGCTTTGCTTGTAAAGCATACCATGCAGACACACCATACTGGGAGTTCTGTGCCAGTGTTTCCCATGTCTCACAATTGATACCAAAGTTGCTCAGAGAAACTTTGTGGCAGTCCCAAGGTGAGGAGTGGCACTAGCACAGAAGAGTTTGTGAAAGCAGTTGAGAGGGGACTCTCCTCACAGTTCCATGGCAGAAAAGAGTAATTGTCATTACTCATAGACTACAGCACAGACCTGAGGAGTAATCTCTCCTTAGATCATACCACCTTGAAAGAAATGAAAACTTATTGTTCCCTAGAAGGATCTCTGAAAACAGCTTCACAAAACGTTGAAGCTTGGCTCTTTGTGCCCTCTACCTTAAAATCAGAGCCCTATTGTAACAAAGGGTTAAAAGTCAACTAAGAGACTGGTAAAATGAGTTAACAAAAGAAAAACTTTATCGAAAGTTATTATGGTGATAATTCTCAGAATTCAAAAAGTCAAAGCTTCTTTATCCAAAGTTTCCAAGAAAAATATGAATTGGTGTCAAGTCATAGAAGAGCTTAAAATAGATTGTTAAAATCAAGTAGGAGAAGTAGAGAAAAACTCTGGAAAAGAAACGATGAGCAGGATGCTCTCAGAAAAAAAAAAACAAAAACAAACCTGAAAGACTTGAATGGCTTAATACAAAGTGAAATGTACTATGTACAAAGTAATAGTAATATTTTAAGATGATCAGCTGCAAATGACAGCTATTCTCAGCAATAAAACAATCCAAGACAAGTCTGCAGAACTTATGATAAAAAAATGCTGTCCATCCCCAGAGAAAGAACTGATAGTATATGAATACAGATTGAAGCATACTTTTCTAAACTGTATTTTTCTTGAGGCTTTTTTTGTGTGTCTTTCACAACATGACTATTATGAATATGTTTTGTATGATAAAACCTAGATTGAATTGTTTGTCTTCTCAATGAGGGAGGAATAGGGAGGGAGGAAAGGAGGGAATTTGGAACTCAAAGTTTTGAAAATGAATATTAAAGTGTTTTCTACATGTAGCTGGGAAAAAATTACTAAATACAAACTAAGAAAAAGATGCAGTCCAGGCTCTTTTATTTATTTTTTGATTGTGACCTTCAGTAGTTGAATAATTCTTAAATTATATCCCCTGTATCTATTTTCCAGATCAACTGTTTTTCCAGTGAAATATTTTATATTTTCTTAATGTTTTATTCTTTTGATTTTTTTTTTTACTTATTATTTAGGTCTCATAGAGTCCCTAACTTCCCTTTGCTTACTTCTAATTATTTGGTTTTCTATTTATATTTGGTTCTTTCGTTTCTTTTGTACCTCCTTTTCAATTTAGCCAATTTTACTTTTAAAGGAGTTGTTTCCTTCAGTGGATTATTTTTCCATTTGACCAACTGTATTTTTAAATTGTTGTTTTCTTCAGTCAATGTTTGCACTTCCTATTCTAAGCTGTTGACTTTTTTTCATAATTCTCCTGTATAATTCATTCATTTTCCCAATTTTTCTTCTATCTCTCTTACTTGACATTTAAGATCCTTTTTGAACCCTTCCAAGAGGACATTTTGGGCTTCACATGTAAGGCATTTTGGCATTATTCACATCTGAGTTTGTGTTTTAATCTTCTTTGTCACCATAGTAACTATGTTCATGATTTTCTTCTGTTTCTGACTAATTTCCTCAGCCTATTTCATGACTTTCATGAGCTCTGCTTCTGGGGCACAAGATATACCATCCTAAGCTTGTTATGCTAGGGGCCAGAGGCCTGATCAATGACTCTGCTCTGGGGACTCAGGTGTTTGCAGTTTGCCCACTACTCTGGTGGTATCTCAACCTAGTCACACCTGTTGTGCTGCAATTCTGTGGCTTACAATTTGCCTTCTACACTGGGAATAGAGGGCTCACTTCTGGAATGATTGACTCGGTCCAAGGGACCTTGGTTGCTGTTCTGTGCTGTGGTTAAGAGCTTCCCTTTAACTTACTCAGGCACCATCTGTTCTAGGCTTTTACCCAAGTGAGATGTACCTTTCTTGAACTCCTTTTAAGTTACTTGAAGTTGGAAAATTATTTCACACTGTCTTTTTTTGGGGGGGAGTAGAGTTCTATATTTTCTGCATCAGTTTCTGAGGTGGATGAATATGGGGGATAAAGCAGGGAGTGCATTCTCTGTCTCCTCTGCATCTTTCTAATCAGGCTGGTTCTTCACCAATATGACCCAGCTTGGCTCAGAATCTTTTATCTTCTATCAAGTGAGCAATGAACACCTCTTTGTTCTCAAAGTCCCAAGAGGCTGTCATAAGCATAGCCATGTTAATCATAACCACAGTGTACTCAAGGACCACAAAGATGGTGCACACTCCTGGCTCACAGTACATATGTCAGAAGTAGACAGGTAGGGCCATAAAGAAAGAGAGAAAGTTGACAATAAAAAGTCATTATTTCCAGGTGTAGGACTTATGTTCCTCCAAAGTTATTGTATGTTTCTTGGTCAGACACGACAAGATACAACTTAGCAGTGTGTCACCCAAAGCTGCTGTGATGAACACTATGAAAGCATTCTCATAGATGGTGAAGTCCTCTGAGGAGGAGACATAGATGAGGAGAAACAGGGCCACATTCTCTAGGAGGCTGAGAAAGCAGAGCTGGTCATAGCCAAAGCAATGTGAAGGGCAGTTTCTGTAGTAGTTCTAGCGGACAAAGGCCACCAAGAAGTGGACAGAGTGCAGGCCGATGCAGAAACTCCAGACATACTGGGACACTTCCCCAGCAATGGCTGAACTCACCCATGGAAAGGTAATTGGGCACCCCACAGTGGGTGGATGTGGTCTCCATGAAGTGAAGAAGCACTGAGAGTTTAAGTAACTTGCCTAGGTTCATACAAATAATAAATGCCAGAGGACTTGAACACAGCTCCTCCTGATTGTGAACCTAGATTTTTAGATGCTACTTCTTCTACAGAATGGAAGTTTCTTGAATGCAGAGATTGTTTATTTTTTGTCTTTTCATCTCCAGTACCTCTTGGTGACTGGCATATAAAACGTACATAATAAATACTTGTTGATTATTTATGTTGTAGTGGTGATTCTTTTTGGAAATGAGATAGATAAGATGGCCACTGAGGTCCCTTCCAAATGTCAGATTTTGTAATTTTGTGATATATCATATCTATACATTGTACTATACTTTGTCTTGTAAAAGGAAAGTGTGAGTTTAAGTGGAATCCTGGCACATGGGAGATTTTTTTGACAATGAAATTGCGCAATCTGGAATCTAACATGAGATTTAAATTCCATAAGAAGTGTTTAATGTGAGTAAATCATTTTGACTATTATAAATATCCATATTAATTACAAAGGATATATGAAGATGCAATATGCATACAGAGAAAGAACTAACAAATAGAAGTATGTACAGAAATGTGTGTGTGTGAGCATGTGTATGTGTATGTGTGTACACACACACATACATCTATTCATATATTTATATACATATATATGCACATATATGCCTGAATACATACACATGTACAAATATATATTTGTGTGTGATAGTAGCCATTTCTAGGACAGCGGTAGGGAAGAAAAAAGAAAAGAAAGGAAATCTATATCATAACTTTACATGTATATTTTTTTATTTTTTAAAATTAATTTACTTATTTAACTTTTAACATTCATTTTAACAAAATTTTGGGTTCCAAAGTTTCTCCCCTTTTGTCCCCTCCCCCCCCAAACACCAAGCATTCTAATTGCCCCTATGACCAATCTGCTCTCTCTTCTACCATCTCTCTCTGCCCTTGTCTCCATCTTCTCTTTTGTCCTGTAGGGCCAGATAACTTTCTATACCCCTTTACCTGTATTTCTTATTTCCTAGTGCAAGAGCAGTACTCCACAGTTGTTCCTAACACTTTGAGTTCCAACTTCTTTACCTCCCTCCCTCCCCACTCCTTCCCTTTGGAAGGCAAGCAATTCAATATAGGCCAAATCTGTGTAGTTTTGAAAATGACTTCCATAATAGTTGTCTTGTATAAGACTAACTATATTTCCCTCCTCCTATCCTGTCCCCCATTACTTCTATTCTCTTTTGATCCTGTCCCTCCCCATGAGTGTCGACCTCAAATGTCTCCCTCCTCCCCATATCCTCCCTTCCATCATCCCCCCCATCCTGCTTATCCCCTTATCCCCCACTTTCCTGTATTGTAAGATAGGTTTTCATACCAAAATGTGTGCATTTTATTCCTTCCTTTAGTGGAATGTGATGAGGGTAAGCTTCATGTTTTTCTCTCACTTCCCCTCTTTATCCCTCCACTAATAAGTCTTTTGCTTGTCTCTTTTATGAGAGATAATTTGCCCCATTCCATTTCTCCCTTTCTCCTCCCAATATATTTCTCTCTCACTGCTTGATATCATTTTTTAAGATATGAGCCCATCCTCTTCAATTCACTCTGTGCACTCTGTCTCTTTGTGTGTGTGAGTGTGTGCATGTGTGTGTGTGTGTGTGTAATCCCACTCAGTACCCAGATACTGAAAAGTTTCAAGAGTTACAAATATTGTCTTTCCATGTAGGAATGTAAAGAGTTCAACTTTAGTAAGTCCCTTATGACTACTCTTTGCTGTTCACTTTTTCATGCTTCTCTTCATTCTTGTGTTTTAAAGTCAAATTTTCTTTTCAGCTCTGGTCTTTTAGTCAAGAATGCTTGAAAGTCCTCGATTTCATTGAAAGACCAATTTTTCCCCTGAAGTATTATACTCAGTTTTGCTGGGTAGGTAATTCTTGGTTTTAGTCCTAGTTCCTTTGACTTCTGGAGTATCCTATTCCATGCCCTTTGATCCCTTAATGTAGAATCTGGTAGATCTTGTGTTATCCTGATTGTATTTCCACAGTACTTGAAGTGTTTCTTTCTAGCTACTTGCAATATTTTCTCCTTGACCTGGGAACTCTGGAATTTGGCCACAATGTTCCTAGGAGTTTCTCTTTTTGGATCTCTTTCAAGCGGTGTTCTGTGGATTCCTTGAATATTTATTTTGCCTTCTGGTTCTAGAATCTCAGAGGAGTTTTCCTTGATAATTTCATGAAAGATGATGTCTAGGCTCTTTTTTTGATCCTGGCTTTCAGGCAGTCCTATAATTTTTAAATTGTCTCTCCTGGATCTATTTTCCAGGTCAGTTGATTTTCCAATGAGATATTTCACATTATCTTCCATTTTTACATTCTTTTGGTTTTGTTTTGTGGTTTCTTGGTTTCTCGTAAAGTCATTAGCCTCCATCTGTTCAATTCTAATTTTGAAAGAACTATTTTCTTCAGTGAGCTTTTGAACCTCCTTTTCCATTTGGCTAATTCTGCTTTTGAAAGCATTCTTCTCCTCATTGGCTTTTTGAACCTCTTTTGCCCATTGAGTTAGCCTATTTTTCAAGGTGTTATTTTCTTCAGCATTTTTTTTGGGTCTCCTTTAGCAGGGTGCTGACCTGCTGTTCACGCTTTGACTGCATGTGTCTCATTTCTCTTCCCAGCTTTTCCTCCACCTCTCTAACTCGATTTTCAAAATCCTTTTTGAGCTCTTTCATGGCCTGAGCCCATTGAGTGGGCTGGGATGCAGAAGGCTTGACTTCTGTGTCTTTGCTTGATGGTAAGCATTGTTCTTCCTCATCAGAAAGGAAGGGAGGAAATGCCTGTTCACCAAGAAAGTAACCTTCTATAGTCTTATTTCTTTTCCCTTTTCTGGACATTTTCCCACCCAATGACTTGACCTCTGAATATTCTCCTCATGCCCACCTTGCCTCCTGATCCTCCCAGCCAGCACTTGGGGTCTGAGATTCAAATGCTGCTCTCCAGCCTTAGGGCTTCCACTGGGGTGGGGCTGCTATTCCTTGTGAGATCAAGTTCAGGTGCTCAGGTGGAGGCAGGGCCACCTCCCAGGCTCAGTTCCCTCAGGGGTTTTATGCAGAGACCTTCAACAATGGATCCAGGCTCCTGCCTGCTTGGGGAGCCCTGGTCTGCCGCTGCCTCAGCTGCTGCCTCCTGAGGGGCCCTGAGTTATGGGGCACCCCACTCCCCTCTCAACCCACCAAAGAGACACTCTCACCGACCCCCATCACCTGTGGGTGGAGGGACTTGTGTGGCTGCTGGAGGTCCCATCCCTGAAGTCCGCTTGGATCTGCTCCTCTTGGTGCTGCGGGTGCGGCAGGGCTGGGCTTGGCTCCCAGTCCGCGGTGCCCAGTCCGCGGCGCAAAGGACCTTTTGCGAGAGGGTTGCAGGTCCTTCTGGAACCGAAATCTCCTTCGCTCCAATGTTCTGTGGCCTCTGGTGCTGCAGAATTCGCAGTGACTTGCTATTTACAGATGTTCTATGCGTTGTGGGTTCGGAGCTATGTGTACGTGGGTCTTTCTACTCCTCCATCTTGGCTCTGCCCCCACTTTATATGTATATTGAGAGGAATAACAAGTTGCATATAATAGATTTCTCTTTTCATGTACAATCGTATTTTTTCTATTGTACTATGTTATGGAAATACTCGTTTTATTTCTTAAGTTCAGAATAAATTAAATTTAAAAAGAAGTGTTTTAATTCATGCAACATCAATGACCCTTACTCTTTTTGCCTGATTGTCAGGTATATAAATATATCAGTCCTTTCCCAGGGTTCTCTGGTACCTTTAAGGGGGTTCAGTGTGCTTAGGTTTTTTGACATTGGCTGCACCTCCTGATAAATAGTATTTTCTCAAATGTATGGGGGGCTCCTGCACCCCAGTTCCATTTACCAACTAAGGGTTAGACTAGCTTTTGAAAAGAATTATTAATTTCAAAAGTTATAATCACAAATAAACAAAACTACTATCCAAAATGTAGAAGGCTAATTTTCTTCTTTGTGTCACTTCAATCTGAGGGGAGGAAGAAGAAAAAAGGATTTGGATTCATAGTTCAATTCAATTCCTGGAGCGCAAAATTCGAAGTTTCAAGTCCAAACTCCCATTGGGGCTTGAGCCCTAGACTCCCTTGCTTCTCCAGGCTGACTGACTACAACATCATCTGCATAGAATATTTGCTCAAGGAGCATCAAGGCTGAAACTCCTGGGTTTTATGAGGTCACCTCCAGCACCTGAAAGGGAGGACAAATGACCCAGACACATTTCTTGAAGTCAGTGTAAAAAGGGGAGAGGGAAAGGAAGAATCCCCTTTTCCCAGTTCATTTCAGGGTGCCTATGTTGTGGGTGAATATGTGCCCTCTGGAAACACAGGAAAGAGTGACTGTGTCCATCTGCATAACTTTAAAGACTCAGCCTTTCCTGCTACAAGGCCAGTCAAAGGAAACTAACCCCATTCACAGGGCAGGGGACAGAGTGCCTCCATGATTATGTGATCTAGCACTTTTATAATTCCCATTGTACTAGTAAACATAAATTTTTGAAAAGCTTTTCTTTCTTTCTCTTCCCCCAATACCCACTAACCCCACTCCACTTCATATGAGTGCTTCATACTTTAATATGTAAAGTTAAAGGGAAAATAAGGCAAGTAGATGATGTAGTGGAAGAGTGTCTAGCCCAGAGTCAAGAAGATCTGAATTCAAATAGGTTCTCATACACTTGCCTGACTTCAGACAAGTCACTTAATCCCTTTTGCCTCAGTTTTCTCATACATAAAATGAGATGAAGAAGAGAATAGCAAACCACTCCATTATCTTTGCCAAGGAAACCCAAATGGAATCACACAGAGTCACACAACACTGAAAAACAATAAAGGGAGAAGTACTTCTCTGTTACTCACAAAGTTAAGCAAAATAAATACTATGGATATAATATAGTCACTTTCAAAAGGAAAGTTGTTTTTGAAAAATTGATTAGACTTATTTGTCCCTTTACTTGGGAAATCTTACAATCACTACTGAAGTAATCATTGACCACCAATAAAGGCAAAAAGAATACTTGAGGTCAATGGGAAATTGTGCAATAAAACAGAATGCAGAACTGTGGAAATCACTTGGGCAGAATTCTTTTATTTGCTAGTGATTCAGCAGTTTTCTCTGTTATTTCTAGAGGGGGTTTGGAAGATGCTGACAGTGTACCAGTCTGCACTTCAGTGGCAAAAAGTTGGAAGATTCCGCATATGAAAAAGATTATCAGCCTCTATTATCCTTTATTCATCATGGATTTGGTAATTTGGCTCAAAAGATTAAAGTAATCCAGATAAAGTGTTGAACTCTAAGATGCAGATTCTGGCTGACTCTTTAGGAATATTTTAAACTAGAGATAAAGTATTACAAATTTAAAAAAAAAATGATAATTCATAACAAATTCCATGACAACCCTGAGGCTTAGAATCAAGAGAAGAATTGATTCCTATTATGCTGTTGTGATCCTTGAAAAGTAGGTGGTATGTTGCCAGTGCCTGACTGGGTAAATGCCATATATTTCACCCTGCATGCTAACAAATGTTTTGTTTCTCTTTGAAAAGAGAACTCTAGCATTTTAATAACTTAGGACTCACCTGGGGGCTATCTGAGGAAACAGAACAGCAACAGACACTACCAGATATTAATTTGGGGAAAGAATCACTGTACCAGGACCAGCAATATCCAGGAGATAGGCCACTTTTGTAGACTTTAAACTTTACTTGGCAATAGAACTGATTCAAGCAGATGCTAGGCATCTTCTGAACATCTGTTTGCCTGAGGCAACTGTAAACCTTGGTGTAGCTGCTCCGCATTTAAGCAGCAGGTGAATGTACTGAAACTGCCCAACCTCTCTGACTTGGTTTCCTTATAAGAAAAACAGAGATGATAATTCATTAACTATTTTAAAAAGCCGTTGTGAGAATCCAAACAAATAAGGTATTTAAAATGTTTTGCAAAGTGTAAATCACTGCTTAAATAAGAGTTAGTGTTATTATTACTAATGTGAACATGGGCAATGAGAATAAGCTTGAGTTTTAAGGTTGTTTCTTAAGGCAATAGTGCCAGGAAAACTCAATCTACAATTAAGTATTATCTGTGATTTCACAGCCATGAGTAGTCGTCAAAAAGCTTGGCTAGGAGTGTCACAGAGGATATGGGCTTATAAGCAAGAAGGTCTAGGATCACATCTGACCTCAGATACTAGTTGTGTGACCCTGGGAAAATCACTTAATCTCAGTTTGTCTGATTTTCCTCATCTGTAAAATGGAGATGATAATAGCACCTACCTCCCAGAGTTATTGTAAGGATCAAATTAGACAATATTTGCGAAGTTATTAGCATTGTTCTTGGCAGAGAATAGGCATAAATATTAGTACTACTTAGAAGTAGTTAGAATGAGATGAGAGTTCCTAACAGAAATCCTAATTTCTCTCCTAAGACCATACATTTAGAATTTCTCTGGCTTTCAATGGTCATCTAGTCATTTATAGAAGAAGAAGCTAAAGTCTAGGGATCTCCTCAGGTGTCTTTTCTTGGTGGTAACAATTTTCATGATTTTTACCAAGCATTTATTTCTGCCTTTAGACATCATAAGAATTAATTCCTCAATTGCCTCAAAGTTATGCCATCCTCAGAACAGATATTTCAGAGATCACAGAATTTCAGTGTTAGAGAGATTTTAGCGGCTATTTTAGCTTTCCTTTCTGAAAACAACCAACCAGCTTTCCATGCAAACAGCCATTTTTAATGTTCTTAATTCTGGTTTGGGAAAGTAGAATAAAGAAAGGATTACCCTGTGCTTTCTTTGATGTATGTGTGTGTGTGTGTGTGTGTGTGTGTGTGTGTGTGTGTATGCTGATTTGTTTGTTTTGCTGAAAGTAAATAGATGCTGTAGGAAGGTGAGAGAACCTTACATATTTTGAAAAGAAAGAGGACATGACATCTGTTTGAGTGAGCCGGCCACCATCAAAAGGTTTAATTTTATTTAGTCACATAGACATCCAGGCTACAGACAACTTATTATACTGTTTCTTTGGAAGAAACAAGTAAGAGCATGAGCTAACTTCTTAAATATAACCTTGTACTGTGAGCCTGGTTTTGAAATCATAGAATATGAAATCTGAAAAGGACACTATGAATCCATTTTCTACTTTTCTGCTTTCCCTATTTTGCACAGAAAAAAATAAATTTGCAAAGCTTGTAAGGAGTATAGTCAAGAGAATTAAGTAGCAGAAATTAGTTACTCGGAGATATTCTACAATCATCTTGTGTCAAGATCTTCAGATACATACGTTTACTCCAGAAGGAGTTTGATCAAATGACAGGGCACTAGATTCATATGAGTGTCAAAACCTTGCCTCTGATATCTACTACTTATGTGACATTTAGCAAATTGCCTCACTTTCCTTATTTTCAGTTTTCTCATCAGTAAAATGAGGAAGTTGGACAGGATAATCTTTATGCCTTTCCACTCCTGACAATGACTCTTCTAGTCCTATGTTCTGTAACTATCTGACTAAATTTTGGGTAATAGTGTGGGAGCAGTGGAAACTATGTAGGTAGGGAGTCAAAAGACCCAGGCTAAAATCTAAACTCTGTGATCACTACCTGTGTGAATTTGAGTAATATCTGTGGGTCTTATTTTACTCTTCCATGAATAGAAAAGTCTTGGACTAAATGTATCCTACAGATGGTTCAAATCTTTATTTATTTTTTGTAAAGGTAGAATGAGGAGGTATGGCTAGTCCCTCCTTTTTAAACATGTGAGGTTATAAAGGAACTTAAGGAAAACAAAATTTCAGTTGGTTATGTAGGGTCCTGATGTCCACATTAGCTCTAATTTGATTTTATTTCTTGACCTTCTGATTCTGCCCCCATTCCATGCAACAGTAGTAGTATTTTGGACAGTTGCTTGCTATTTTATACTTTGCATCTCTAATAACACATTTTTAAGTTCCGGAAGAATTCTGCCTTCCTCTGGTCTTAGTAAGGTAAGGGAAACTAGAACACTGAATATAAATGACAGTACTACTTTTCATTTTACTTGTTCAGTACCATACCACTCAAAGTACCAAAGGATTACTTTATTGAGCTAGAAAAAATAATAACAAAATCCATTTAGAGAATCAAAAAAGTCAAGAAAAACAATTTTAAAAAGAGAGGGGAAGTAAAAGTACTTGAGTTCAAACTATACTATATAGTAATAACTGTGAAAAAACAAAAAAACAAAAAAAAATGGGGAAAAATTCAAGAGACCCAACAGTGGAATTCATTAGCTATATGAATTATAGAAACAATCATTTGCTCTGTCTTCTCACATAATAAAATATTTTCACTTTCTCTTTACTGCATTTACTTTCTTCCTTTTCCTCCTCTGTTTCCTCCTACTTTTTCTTCTTCTCTTTCTCTTCATAAAACTAGCTCCTAGATCATTATTTCAATGCTTTCCTTTCAATTACATTAATCTCTCCTTTGATTTTTTAGGATTTATGATTTGGTGTAAAACTGGAAATTTTTAACTTGCTCTTTTTTCTGGTTTTTTTATTGTATATGCCATTCATTGATCTCCTTTATTTTGTTGATGTCATCGTTTAGAGATATAAATTTTCCTCTAAGTACTGCTTTGGACACATGCCATAAATTTTGGTATGTTGTAATTCTCTTTGATGAAATTATTGGTTGTTTCTGTAATTTGTTCTTTGATCCATCCATTGTTTAGGATTATAATGTTTAGTTTCTAAATAGTTTTAATGTATGGTTCTGTAGCCCTTTATTGAATACAATTTTTATCGCATTCTGTTCTGAATAACATGTCTTTAATATGTCTGCTTTTCTGCACTTGGTTGTGAGGTTTTTAAACCCTAATATATGGTCAATGCTCTGTGTAGGTGCTGTGTATCTCTGAGAGAAAGGCATATTCTTTACTATTCCTATTCAGTTTTATCTAGAGGACTGTCATATCTAGCTTTTCTAAGATTCTATTCATCTTAGGGCTGAGCTAAGATGGCGGAGTAGAAGCAAAGATTTGCTAGAGCTCTCTCTCCCCCAAACTCAGGTAAATATCTGTACAAAATGACTCTAAACAAATTCTGGAACTGCAGCATCCACAGAATAATGGTGTAAAGCAAATCTTCAGCCTAAGAAAGTGTGGAAGTTCGACAGGAAACATCTATCATGCCATGGTGGGAGCAAAGCACAGAACAGCGTGGGCCACACTGGCACAGACTGGATGTGAGCAGGCCTGGAAGCATACTGAATCCGTGGCACTCATGATGGTTTCCAGTGATCTAGCCCTAGACCTGGGGCAGCAAAGGGGGTGGAGGAGGCTTGCAGAACGACAGCATCAGGGGCACTGTCAGGGATTTTTTCTGGAGCTCTAGGCCCACAGATTGAGGAAGGAGTGAGGGGCTGATAATAATGGCCTCAGACCCACTGGAAGCATAGAACTACCTTAAAAAAGAGCTCAAAAGTCAAGGAAAAGGCTGGGAAAATGAGCAAAATCCAGAAAAAGAGCTGGACTGTAGAATCTTATGTTGGTGACAAGGAAGACTAAAATGTACACACAAAAGAAGACAACAAAGTCAGAGTTCTTACATTCAAAGCCTCCAAGAGAAATATGGATCGGTTTCAGGCCATGGAAGAACTCAAAAAGGATTTTGAAAATCAAATAAGAGAAGTAGAGCAAAAATTGGGAAGAGGAGTGAGAATGATGCAAGAAAATTATGAAAACCGATCCAAAAAATGCCAAAGAAAATAACATCTAAATAGTCTAGCCCAAGTGGCAAAACAAATCCAAAAAATCAAATGAGAAGAAGAATTCCTTAAAAAATAGAATTGGCTAGTTGGGAAAGGAGGTCCAAAAGCTCGCTGAAGAAAATAATTGCTTAAAGATTAGAATGGATCAGATAGAAGCTAATGACTTTATGAACAATAAACAAATTATACAGTAAAACCAAAAGAATTAAAAACATACTAGACAATGTGAAATATCGCATGAGAAAAAAACTGACTTGGAAAATAGATCCAAGAGAGATAATTCAAAAATTATTGGATATCAGAAAGTCATGAATAAAAGAACCTAGACATCATCCTTCAAGAAATTTTCAATGGAAACTTCCCTGATACTCTAGAATCAGAGGATAAAATACATATTGAAAGAATTCACTGTTCACCTCCTGAAAGAGGTCCCAAAAGGAAACTCCTAGGAATATTGTAGCAAACTCCAGAGCTCCTATGCCAAGGAGAAAATATTGCAAGAAGCCAGAAAGAAACAATTTGAATATTGTGGAAGCACAATCAGGATAACACAAGATCTAGAAGCTTTTACATTAAGGGATTGGAGGGCTTGGAATATGATATTCGAGATGTCAAAGCAACTAGGATTAAAACCAAGAATCACCTACCCAGCAAAACTGAGTGTAATACTTCAGCAGAAAAAATGGCCGTTCAATGAAATAGAGCACTTTCAAGAATTCTTGATGAAAAGACCAGAACTGAATAGAAAATTTAACTTTCAAACACAAGAATTAAGAGAAGCATGAAAAGGTAAACACGAAAGAGAAATCATAAGGGATTTACTGAAATAGAACTGTTTGCCTTCCTATATGGAAAGATAACGTTTGTGACGTTTTAGACTTTTCTCAGTAACAAGATAGTTGGAGAGATTATATGCATATTAGGCAGACAGCATAGGTTGAGTTGAATATGAAGGAATGCTATCTAAAAAAATAAAAATAAGGGGCAAGAGATGAATATATTGGAAAAAGGAGAAGTGGAGAAATAGAATGGGTTAAATTATCTCTCACATAAAAAAGGCAAGAAAAAGCTTTTTCAATGGAGGGGAAGAAGAGCAAGGTGAGAGCAAAAGAGTCTACCTTACTCTCATCACATTTAGATTAAGGAGGGAAAAACATGCACACTCAATTTGGTATGAAAATCTATCCTACACTACAGAAAAGAAGGGGAAGGGGATAAGTGAGGGGCAGTGATGGAAGGCAGGGCAAATTGGAGGAGGGGGTTACTAGAAGTTAATACTTTTGAGGAGGGATAGAGTCAAAAGAGAGAATAGAATAACAGGGGAGCAGGATGGGATGGAGAAAAATATAATTAGTCTTTCACATCATGAATGTTAAGTCAGTGTTTTGCATGACTGCATATGTATAACCTATATTGAATTGCTTGCCTTCTCAGTGGAGATTTTTGGGGAGGGAGGAAGGGTGTGAAGTTGGAACTTAAAGTTTTAAAAACAAATGTTAAAAATGGTTTTTATATGCGACTGGGAAATAAGACATACGGGCCATGGGGTATAGAAATCTATCTTGCTGTACAAGAAAATAGAGGGGAGGAAAATGAGAGAAGGGAGAGGTGTGATAGTAGGAAAGGCTGATTGGGGGAAGGGGAAATCAGAATGCATGTTCTCATAATGAGGGCAGAGGGGAGACTTGGGGAGAAAATTTGGAACTTAAAATCTCGTGGAATTGAATATTGAAAACTGAAAATAAACAATTTTTTTAAATTAAAAAAAGTGTATTCACCTACTTAAATTATTCCTTATTTGTGTTTTTTTTAAGTGGAGGGGATGGTTAGATTTATCTGGTTGTGAAAGGAGCATGTTGAGTTTCCCCACTATTTCCTTATGCAACAAATTTAACATTTTCTTTAAAAGTACATATATGGTAAAAATACACAGTGATGCACATATATTCAGTATGAATATGACTTCATTATTTTTGGTAACTTTGAACAAAATACCATTTCTCTCCTTATCTCTTTAAATTTGATCCATTTTTTGTTTTAGTTTTTGCTTTGTATGAAATAAATGACTGTTATCTCTACTTTTTAATTTTACTTCAGGGGAAGCATAATGGATTCTCTTTCAGCTCTTTACCTTTGCTCCACGTGTGTTTCTCTGTTTCAGATTGGTTTCTTGCTAACAGCACATTGTAGGATACGATATTTTAATCCACTCTGCTATCTACTTCTATTTTATGGGTGAGTTCATTACAGTTACATTTGTTTATGATGTCTAAATCTGATTCCCTCCCCATCCCTGTTTATCCTTCTCTTTCTCTCTTTTCACCCTGTCTCTTCTCATCAGCATTTTGTTTTGACTGCTGTCATCCCCAGTCCACCCATGCTTCCACAACCATCATACTTCTATCATCTCCCTCCCCTCTTTTCTTGTAAGTTGAGGTAGATTTCTATACCTGAATTTATATGTTAGTCTCTTTGAGCCAATTCGAATGACAGTAAGGTTCAAACATTGCTCTCACCTTCCCCTGCATTGTAAAAGCTCTTTCATGCCTCTTTTATGTCAAACAACATCTTCCATTATATTTCTCTATTGCCCCTTTCTCAGTAAATCTGTTTCTCTCAACCCTAATTAATTAAAATTTTTAATATCATCCCATCATGATTAACTCACACCCTTCTGCCCTCTGTTTATGTACATTTCTTCCAACTGGTTAAATCAAGAAAATGGTTTTAGGAGTTAATATCATTTTCCTATATAGGAATATAAGTAGTTTAACATTATTAAATCCCTTATGATTTTGCTTTCCTGTTTATCTTTTCATATTTCTCTTGATTCTTGTATTTGAAAGTCAAGTTTTTTATTTACCTCTGATTTTTTCATCAGGAATACTCCTGACTGTAGCTCCATGATATTTGAATTCTTTCATTTTAGCTTCTTACAGCATTTTCTCTTTCTTGTGGGAGCTCTGGGATTGGGCTGCAATATTCAAGGGAATTTTCATTTTGGAATCTCTTTCAGGAGGTGATCAGTGAGTCCATTCCATTCCACTTCAATTTTACCTTCCAGTACTAGGACATCAGAGCAGTTTTCTTTGACCATTTCTTTAAAGATTGTTCATAGATTCCTTTTTTTTTTAAATCGTGGCTTTCATGTAGTCCTATACTTCTTAAAATATCTCTCCCAGAACTATTTTCCAGTTCAGTTGTTTTTCCAATGAGATATTTCACATTTCCTTTTATTTTGTCATTCTTTAAATTTGTCTTATTGTTTCTTGACTTCTTAGGGAGTCAGTAACTACTACTTTCCAAATCATAAATTTTAAGAAATTATTTTTTTCAGTGAGTTTTCATATCTCCCATTTGCCCAGTTCTACTTTTTAAATAGTTCTTTTCTTCAGTGAATTATTGTACCTTTTTCATATAAAAATTCTACTTAATAAAAATTTCTTCTCTTCAGAGATTTTTTTGTGCCTCTTCTATAATTTGGTTGTTCTGTTTTTTTTAAGGTATTATTTTATTAGATATTTTTGTACCTCTTTTACCAGGCTGTTTACTTTTTCTTGACTCCCTTTCATTTATTTTCCCCATTTTTCTTCTTTGTCTCTCCTTTGATTTTTACAATCCCTTTCAAGTCCTTCCAGGGCCTACGGCCAACTCACATTCTTCTTTGAGGTTTTGAATGTGACTGAATTGATCTAATTTTCTTCTGAGTTTGTGTTTTCATCTTCCCTGCTACCATAGTAACTTTCTATGATTGTGGGATTTTTTTTTTTTGATGTTTGTCTGTTTTTCTGGCCTTTTATTTATTTATTTTTCAACTTTTAACTTTATAGTAATGTTAGGTTCTGCTTCTGGGAGAAGTGAGTCACTTTGTGAATCTTCAGAATTTTTGTGCTGTTGTGTTCAGAACTACTTTTTTGGATCTGTAACCTTCAGTTCTTCTAATGTGAACTGAACTAAGGATAGGCCAGCTCTCCTGGCCTGTGCTCTGGTCTGTGGGCCACCACAATCACTGTTTCCCACCCTGGAGTTGTGACCTGAATCCCTTCCCCTGATCATCCTTCTTTTCTCACTGGGACTGCAGCACCAAACTGCTTAAGGGCAATGCAATAGAGTCCTGCACCCAGTACCAGAAATAAAAAAAAGATCTCCTGTAATTTCCTTCTGACAAGTTGTCCAATACCCTTACCACCCATAGGCTGAGTACTCCTGAAACCACTGCTACCAACTCAGTTACCCCATAGGCCAGCTGCTGGCTTGCATGGGAGCAGGGCACCGAAGTCTTACATCTTGGCTGAGACAAGAATCGGTAGAGGCCTTACTAATGGTTGGGTGGTGGTGTGGGGGTCTTTGCTAGAGTACGTTGCACTCTTTCCGCAGTGAGATAAACCTTTCTTGCTTAGTTGTCTTGAGCTGGAAAATTGTTTCAACCCATGTTTTTGATGTTTCTGCCTCTTGAGAATTTGTTTTAGTCTTATTTTAATATTGTTTGGAAAGGAAGTTGAGGACATTCAGATGATTCTTTACCATTATTCTACCACTTTGGCTCTGTCCTTCCTTCTCTTGCAGTCTTAATGAGTGGAGGAAGGGAAGGAGGGGAGAGAAATTTTTTAACTTAAAATTGAATTAATAATACATTTTGACTCATTTTTTAAAGTTAAATGTCAGTCTAATCAGTGTTTTTTTCCTTCGATCCTATAGGGTCAAGAAGAAAGAGATTCCACCTCCTAATTTTTCTTGTGGATGCCCTAACTTCCCTCACTTCTAATTGTCAATATCTATATCCTTTTTATTTCTCTGATGGCTACAAGAATATTCATGTCTTCTCCATCTTTACAAAAATAAAAACCCTCATTAGTTGTACTATCCCCTATGTTATCATAAAACTCTCTTCTCTTTTCTAACTTAACTCATTGAAAACAATCTACACTCAGTACCCAAACTTCCTCTCTTCTCTCTCTTTATTAAACCCTCTGACGTCTGATTCACAATCGTATGAACACTGATGACCCCTCACCCCGTCACCTTTCTGGGTGTTCATGATGTTACTCTCTTCAGGTTTCCTTCCCATTTCTCCAACCATTCTTTCTCAGTCTCTTTTGCTAATTTTTCATTCATGTCAGGCCACTTGGATATACTCTAAGGATTTATCCTTGGTCGTCTTCTAGTTTTACTCTACTCATTCTTTGTCATCTCACCAATTCTCATAGGTTCAATTTCCAACTACATACTGATAACTCGATATGTGAGCACCTCATATGTCAGCAAATATGGAAAACTCAGTAGTGACTACTGGGTTAGAAAAGTTCAGTTGATGTTGCAATCTTAAAGTCAATGCCAAAAATGTTCAAATTACCAAACAATTGTGCATGTTTCATATGTCAGTAAGGTTATGCATAAGATCTCCCTTTATAAAAGAAATACTTCTTCAGATTATCTCCACAAGTAGAAAACTATAGTTTCCTCAAAGCTCATTTAAAATGCTGTCTCCTTCAGGAAAGAAATATTTTGTGATCTCTCAACTTATTAGCATGATGTTTTATGCCATGTTGTCAGATTCTTTCAACAGGGACAAAATGGCATCAAGGCATCAAGATCAACTTGATCATCTGCAAACGAAAAGCTATACAACAACTCTCCTTCCACTTTAGTCTTGGCTAGCAGCCTTTTAAAATTAAATAATATGATATCACTGTTATCTCCACTACAGAATAGGAAAGCTGGTCTAACTGAATCAATAAGTGATCCTTATGGAGAGACAGGTGCCAGTCAAGTGAAACCACCACCACTTTGACCACCAACTACTCTCATATGCTGCTGGTGAGAGACTAGGATCCTAAACTAATATGCTTGGAAATAGTAAACCTTGGTCAAAGATAACATATTTGGAAGCCTCCTCCATCAAAATGAAGCTTGGAAATTGCTTCTGTTGTTGTAGGCACAGGTACTAAAGATGCCCTCACTCCAAAAAATAAATTATTGCTACTAAAAATCTGTCACATAGTTGAATTGTTGAATATCATAAAATTATGTGATTTTATCAGTGGAAAATTCATTAATGATGATACATCTTTAAAGATCTGATTTACCACTATTCCCTACAAACTATGAAACTTTATTATCTGAGTTGCAGCTGAAATTTCTATGTGTTGTTTCCTCCATTAAAATGAGAACCATTTCAGAGCAGGGACTATCCTAATTTTTTTTTTTAATTTGTATCCCAGTGATTTTTAATTAAACAAGTGCTCAATATATTTGTCTCATTCATTCACTTAGTGATTCACTCAGTGCCTAGCTCAAAGTAAGTGTTTACTAAACTCTTGTTGAGTTATTGATTTATTGACTAATTTAGTTATCTTTTTGGACAATTTGATTTTGGTATATCTATTCCAATTCTCTTTTGTTTATCCTTCTAAACCAAATAGTACTTTAAAATGCTACAGTACTACTTACATCATGGTGATTCTTTGATATTGATAATATTTTAAATGAACTTTAAAAAGAAAAAAATATTTTGATAATTTCTAATCAAGCATTTATAATTAAATATATTATTAAATTTATTATTTTCACTGAAAGCATAAAATGACAACATGATGAAGTAATAACAATTTTATGGAATTTCATAGTGGCTGGACAAATTCCATTCATTACATATCTTTGGGCAAAATTTCATCAGCCTACAAATCTTTCATATTGAAGAAGAAAGAGGAAGAAATGATTATTGCCTTCTTTCATTTTTGTGTACATTGAAAATATCCACTGGACAGGTATTTTAGCACTTCTCCAGGGGACAGACAAGTTACTTAATACAGATGTATCCCTAGGGAATATTTTTTTCCTGTAAAATTTGACTTTAATTCTAATTTTGATTTGTAGGGCAACCTCACCTCTTATCCACTGATTTTCTCCCTTTCACAAGGTAATGAGAAATGACAATTGTCTTAGGTAGACATGTGAGACTTCATAAATTTGTCTTCATAAAATATTTAATAAGTGAGCATGAAAAGTTCCACCTAGGTTGAAGATAGAGAAAACAACTGTAATGCAGATTCTTGCAAGCTGCAATTAGAGTTAACATAATGCAAAGAAAATCATAGATCCTTAAACAGTAATGTGTCCCGTGATAGTATGTAATCTTATTCTAAATCAGGGATTTTCATTAAAAAAAAAAAAAACACCTTTTACCCCTTGTGCCAAGTACAGTGATTAGAATATGACACTAAATTGATTTGTTCTTGCAATCAAGCCTAGACCAAGGAGGCAATGCTCATAATAATAGTTGTTACAAAATTATGACTAAGGTTCCATTAACAGACCTAGGTAAAAATCCTAGGTCAGACATTTACTATTTGCTTGCTATTAGGCAAATCACTAAACTTCTCAGAGTCTGGGCAAATTTGGGAAGATCTTGATATATGTGGAGTGGACAAACACTGATTCCTAGACAAATACAGCTACAGAAATATCTAGTCAATGATCCAAAAGTGAGACATAAAGCATGAAAAACTATGTTTCCCAAAAGTATTAGTTGGTTGGTTGGTACTAATCACTGTTATAAAATATGGCCATCTTCACAAAGTTCAGATGGAGGAAAAATTCCCTATGAATCTTAAAACTCTCCAGATGTTCCTGTTTGTAGGTAATATTGTAGTCAATAATCATTTCTTTCTATCTCTTCTCCAATATGAAAGATTTGTAGACTGATGAAATTTTGCCCAAAGATCTGTAATGAATGGAGTTTGTCCAACCACTAGACTTTTCCTTCAAAATCCGTAGTACCATAGGGCATCCTCTATAAAACCCACACATTTTCAGTTTAGTAAAACACGCAAGAAAACTATAAGAGGGAAAAAGAATGCTAAGCTAGATAAAGAATATACATTTTCTAGATTATTTCATATTTCAGAATTTTTATGATGTTCTGGACATTGTGCACTCAAGGAACTTACATTCAATCAAGTTGTTTCACTTTTGAGGGATGAAATTACCATAAGTCAAGAAGCTATTATAACTGTTCTACTTTGGCAGGGGAAACTCAGCTATTTGACTATTTGAAATCTTTTCTTCCTATTGTACTAAGGAAAGTACTATTGTACTGTGTCTGTGTATCGATTTTGTGTTCTGTTTCCCAAATTCCTCATCTACTTCTTCTGTCTGTCCAGAGGTCGTATGCATTACACATAAATTCACAATATCACTTCTGTTTGTTTGTTTCTTTCTTTCCTGCATTGTCCTTCAACTGAATGCTCCAAATTTTACTTTCTCTTTAGTTCCTGGGTTGCTTTATGTGGAGATACCTTCTTAATATAAGATAACACACCCACCGGTCGTTGTCTATATACTATTTCCTTTGATTCAGGTATATTCAGGCAGAGCCATAATTCAATTATGAATTTCATCTCACCAAGTATCAATGATGCCTATTGCTTCAAACTTTGTAAGATCATGAATCAAGATTTGTAAGCAAATTCAAAGTCATTGTAATGCTAATCAGATCTGGTCATTACTAGATGATCTCTTTCCTAACAGGTTTTGCTATTGTATTGTATCATATTTTTGGAGAACAAATAGCTTATTCTTCTTCAGAGAAGTGAGCTCCCTTCTTTTCAAGAAGATCCTCAAATCTATTTTTGAATGTACTGGTATCCATAAAGTCCAGAATATCAGAAAAGAAATTCAAGGGAAGTTTCCCTAGCCATACTAGATCTTCAATTATATTATGAATGAGCAATCAAAACAACTTGGTACTGGCTAAGAAATAGAGTAGTGGATCAGTGGAATAGGTTAGGTACACATGACACAGTAGTCAATGATTAGAAAAATTTACTGAATGATAAACCCAAAGGCTTCAACTTCTGCGATAAGAACTCACTATTTAACAAAACAAAACTGGAAAATAGTATGGCAGAAACTAGGCATACATCAGCATTTTATATCGTATAGCAAGATAAGGTCAAAATGGATACATAATTTAGATGTAAACGTTGATACTATAAACAAAGAGAGCAAAGAATAGTTTACCTGTCAGATTTATGGAAAATGGAAGAATTTATGCCTTCATAAGAGACAAAGAATATTATGGAATGCAAAATGGATGATTTTGATTACATTTAATTGAAAAGGTTTTACACAAACAAAGCCAATGTAACCAAGATTACAAGGGAAGCAGAAAGCTGGGGATTTTTTTTTTTTACAACCGGTGTCTCTGATAAAGGACTAATTTCTAAAACAGATAGAGAATTTATGAGAACACAAGCCATTTCCCAATTGAAAAATGGTCAAAGGATATGAACAGGCAGTTTTTAGACGAAGAAATTAAACTGATCTATAGCCATATGAAAAAATGTTCTGAGTGACTGTTGATTAGAGAATTGCAAATCAAAACAGATTTTAGATACATCTAACCTATCAGATTGGCAAACATAACAAAACAAAGAAAATAATAAATGGAGAAAATGTGTGAAAATTGGAACATCATGCTTTGGTGCTGGAGTTGTGAACTGCATTTAGCGGTTCTGGAGAACAATTTAGAACTATGCCCAAAGAACTATAAAACTGTGAGCACACTTTGACCCAGAAATGCCACTACTAGGTCTGTATCCAAAAGGTCATAAAAAATGGGAAGAGGGCCCACATATGCAAAACATGTTTATAGCCACTCTTTTAGTGGCACCAAAGAATTGGACATTAAGAGGATGCCAATCAATTGCAGAATGGCTGATCAAGTTGTGTTATGTGAATGTAATGGAATTTATTGTTCCATAAGAAATGATGTGCAAGTAGATTTCAGAAAAACAGAAAAGACTTACATGAACTGATGCTGTATGAAGTAAACAGAATCAGGAGACCATTGTACATAGTAACTACAATACTGTGCAATGACTAACTTCGATAGACTTAGATCTTCTCAACAATGGAAGGATCTAAGACAATGATTCATGATGGAAAATGCTATCCATATACAGAAAAGAACTAAGAAGTCTGAATGAAGATTGAAGCATACTATACACTTTTATGTTTGTTTCTTTTTTTCCAATTGCTTCTGATTCTTTTTTACATGACTAATGTGAAAATGTTTAATATAAATGTCTATGTAAAGACTACATCAGATTCCATGTCATCTTGTGAGAAGATGAGGGGAAGGAGGGGAGAAAATTTAGAACTCAGAATCTTATGGCAGTGGATGTTAAAAACTTAAACTTATTTAATTAATTAAAGAAGAATGGATCACAAATAGTACAGCTGCTAGATACAGAATAAATTTATGTTACACGTGAAATTTTTAAAAATTCCTGCATCATAACTAAATGTATCATTGTCTTCCTTTTTCCTGTTCTCTTTGGTGTAATGTTATTCCATTCTCCAACACTGTGACAAGAGTTATCTCCCCTCCACCTCAGGACCTTTTTCCTGCCTTCCAATTAAAGTATCTCTTCTGTCTCCTTAAGGAACACTTCATTATTCCTTGCAACCTGGAAGTCTCTTCCTCCTGTCTCCTCTCCTCTCCCAAGAGCGTGATCAGTTTATGTTTGAAACACTTGCCTATGTCAGAAATATTAATGGCACATGATATAAGTTGCTCAACATTTTCCTTTATTCTCCATACCAGTTAAGATTTTTAACGTTTATGCTTCTCTTAGCTTTTTGCATATGTTCATAGCTCAATCCTAAGTACTTGGCTAGAACTTTAATGTCGATTTGTAAGATAACATGACAATCTCACTAAACTTTGTTTTCTAACTTCCTACAACTCCACAACCACACTCTGCTTCCCTGCTTTGCTTGACTTTCCTCTCACTTGGTTTTGAATTCCTTACAGTCTGGCTTTCTACCTGAAACCTGAGCTGAAACTGTTCTCTCCAATTTCACCAAAGATCTCTTAACTGCTGAATCCAAAGACCATATCTTATCACATAGTCTAAGATACTCTGGACTACTTCTCTCTCTCTCTCTCTCTCTCTCTCTCTCTCTCTCTCTCTCTCTCTCTCTCTCTCTCTCTCTTTCTGTTTTTCTATACACCAACCTCTCATTCTCATTCTGTTGCATCTTTATTTTTCTCACAACTACTACATTTGGGAATCTTCTAAGCTTTTTTTCCTGGGACTTGAATTTTGCTTCCACACATTCACTTTTGCTAAAATCATAGATCTCATGTGTTCAATTATCATCTCTATGAAGATTGCTTCAAAATCGGCATATCCAACCCTCATATCTCTCATAAATATCAGCAATGTACTGCCATCTGGTTGAGATATAAAGAAGGCTATTCCATGGGAACTCAACTTCAGGATTTTCTAAATAAATCTTTATATTTTTCCCAAAACCATCAATTCTCATAAATTTCTTATTTCCTTATTGATGACCCCGTTATCCTTCCAGTCACCCAGGTTCACAACTTTGGACTCTTCTTTGCCTTTTTCCTCTCCTTCACCCTCATTAGGTCAGTAGTTTTGACACCTTCTGCATCATATTTTTCTTTGTACCCTGAGCTTCTTGGATAGCATTTTGCAGGAAGTAAATACTTAATGCTTATTAAATTTGATTTAATAGCTGCTAGTGTTAAGAAACTTATGCCTTTCCTGGTTTGCACCATCTCATATATGCCCTTCCTCCAATGAAAACATTCATTGACAACCCCAGAATTTTATTCTTGCATCTGATGCTCAAAATTCGGTGGGAGTGGTTAACTTAGGTTATTCCATTTTGTCTAAGCCTTATTACTTTTTAAAGCTACTATTTAAAAACTAACCTCTTTTTAAAATTCTCTGGTTGGAGGAAAAATGGAATTTAATGAAGAATACATCTTTGATACTTGAAGAACCTGTCATATCATACCTGTTCTCTTTCTATTGGTAGATGTCATAATGCCTCAACGATCTTTGAGAATTGCTATGGATTAAAAATTTATCACCCTTCAATTACCTTGGTGGTAAGCTTTTCTGACCTTAGCTAGGTTGATCATTAGACTCTAACTGGATATGATTCATGCTGTCCTGCTTTGTAGAAAAAGTTAGCACTTTTGTTCTGTTAGCAAAGCCACCAAAACTCCAGTATCGTATGTATATCATGTGTGTTTATTATTAGATAGGACTTTTGAAATGTAATACAAATTCATCATATAATCTAAACAAAGTTGATATTACTTATAAACATGGCTTGCTCATTTAGACCAGGTCTATGATATGAATGCCTTGGTATAAGAAATCCCTCAAAGTGCAACTACATCTATCAAGTCATGTGATCACCTACAACTTGAGTTTTAGGAACTTTCTTGGGGGCACTGAAAGGTTCAATGAGTAACTCAAGGCCATTCAGCAAGGATATATCAAAAATGTGGCTTCAATTCATTTTCCTTACTCTCTCTTCCCTACATATTTTTATCTCACTTATTAAATATTTTAAAACATTCTACATACTCTTTTTTCTCCACTCAAGAGCAAAACTAATAAATATGAGTTAGTCAAATGGGGAAGAAGATACACCATTTATATCTGTATAGATGGAATGAAGAGTTTTGCTAGGCACTTATTTATTATTGAACCACATCATTTCAGTGGGATACAGAGTTGAGGCAGTGGATGAATTTGTTAAATCATGGGTAAGTCAAAGAATCATTGCATTTTATGTTTGCAATTCTAAAAGGTGATGCTAAGGATCATATGTATATATACACACACACACACACACACACATGTATGTATACATATATATATGTATGTATATATATATGTGTGTGTGTGTGTGTGTGTGTATTCCAACTTTATCATCTTATAGATGTATAAAGTTAATCCCAGAATATTTGTTGCTTCCTTGAAGTTGCATACCTATTTGAGGCAGAGTCAGTACTTAGACCCACATAAGTCCTTTTTTTATTATCCCAACTCATGTTTGAAAATATACTGACATTATTAGTCTTTCTCTGAAAGTTTCTTCACATCAAAAATTAGATTATTTAAACTTCATTTACAAAATGTGGCAGAGAACACGCATCACAGCCTAGGAATCCCAGAGCACACACAGCGCAGTCCAGGAAGCACAGAGTGCAGCATAATGTGGCAGGGACAATACTCTGAACAGACTTCAGGGAGCCACCAGCAGTACCAGTTCCCAAATTTCTCAATGCACAAACAGCTTCACAAGTCAGTGGGAGGGGCCCTTCTCCCAGGAGAGGGGAGCTCAGTTTGGAACCCCAGGAGCAGCAGCTTCCATTTTTAGAGCTCTCCCCCTAGATTCCCTGGGGGAATTGAGCAGCTGATCTGAAATTCAACCCTGAGTGGCAGCCCTGGGAGATCTCTGCCTAAAGCCCCTGGGGGAAGTGAACCACTGATCTGAATCTTAACCCTGAGTTTAGCCTGAAAAAGAACTCAAAAGTCAAGTAACTGGCTCGGAAAATGCCCCCAAAAGGGAAAAAGAATAAGACAATAGGTGAGCAGATATTTCCTTCCATGTTTCAGATGAAGAGGAACAATTTAGATCTTCAGATAAAGATTTAAAAGTCGAGACTTCTGCAGGAAAACATCAAAAATAAATATGCAATACTCTCAGACCATGGAACAACTCAAAAATATTTTGTAAATCAAGTAAGAGAGGTGGAGGAAAAATTGGGAAGAGAAATGAGAGCAATGCCAGAAAACCATGAAAAGCAAGCCAACAACTTGCTAAAAAAGATGCAAAAAACTGCTAAAGAAATCAATACCTTAAAAGATAGACTAACTCAAATGGCAAAAGAGGCTGAAAAAGCCAATGAAGAGAAAAATGCTCTAAAGAAGAGAATTAGCCAGACGGCAAAGGAGGTTCAAAAACTCACTGAAGAAAATACTTCTTTAAAATTAGAGCAGAACAGATGGAAGCTAATAACTTTATAAGAAAACAAGAAATTACAAAACAAAACCAAAAGAATGAAAGAATAGAAGATAATGTGAAATATCTCATTGGAAAAACAACTGACCTGGAAAATAGATACAGGAGAGACAATTTAAAAGTTATGGGACTACCTGAAAGCCATGATCAAAAAAGAGCCTAGACATCATCTTTCATGAAATTATCAAGGAAAACTGCCCTGACATTCTAGAACCAGAAGGCAAAATAAACATTGAAAGAATCCACCAATCACCTCCTGAAAGAGACTCAAACAGAGAAACTCCTAGGAATATTGTAGCCAAATTTCAGAGTTCCAAAGTTAAGGAGAAAATATTGTAAGCATCTAGAAAAAAAATTCAAGTATTGTGGAAATAAAATCACGATAACACAGAATCTGCCATCTTCTACATTAAAGGACTGAAGGCCTTGACATATGACATTCCAGAAGTCAAAGGAACTGGGACAAAAACCAAGAATCACCTAAAACAGAGCATTAAGAAGATACCAATTACTATGTATTCGTCGGCCAACTTTCTTTTTTCTATAAAATATGAGAATAGTTTACACTTCCCTACTTGAGGAAGGTATGCAAATAGCATAGGCAGGCTTTCTAGTATTATATTCTTGAGCAGACCATATCCTTACCCAATATATAGAGAAAAAAAATATCAGAAACAGCAAGACATACTTGCCATAGAGGTCTGATACTGTCAAGAATTCAAATGGGAAAAAATATCTGTTCCCTCCATGGAGTAAAATTATCCAGATATTTCTGTTTAGATTGACATTGAAATGATTTAACTAGGTTCTAGATAGCATCATAAATGGTATTGATAATCGCTGAAAGGAATACCAAATAACAACAAACACAAGAATAAAAATAGCAATTGAAGGTAAACAATGGTGCTGATAATGCAACACTGGATCAGTAATCCATGGATATGATCCATCAATATACATTATTATCATAAGTAGCATTTGAATATAATTTCTAAAATGTTCTAGGTACACTAAAATACTCCATCATTTGATGTTCACAACAACCCTGCAACATGGCTACCATTTTTATCTCCATTTAACAGGTGAAGAAACTAAGGCAAATAGAGTTAAGTGACTTGCCCAATCTCAGATAGTTAGTAAACGTTTGAATTCAGATTTGAACTTAAGTATTCCTGAGTCCAGGCCCCTTATTCTATGGACCGTGTCACCTAGCTGCTTCTGTTATTATATCTTGGGCAGAGAAGATGGATAATGAGCTAAGCATAAGATTATAGAGGCAGAAGAATGTTAGCTAGGTTTAATTTTTTAAAATGTATATTGGGTATAATGAGCTTCTTGAAATTTTTTGAAATTATTTTTTATTTTTTTAAATTTATTTATTTATTTATTTGACATTCATTTTAACAAAATTTTGGGTTACAAATTTTCTCCCCTTTTATCCCCTCCCCCCCCCAAACACCAAGCATTCTAATTGCCCCTATGATCAATCTGCTCTCTCTTCTATCATCCCTCTCTGCCCTTGTCTCCATCTTCTCTTTTATCCTGTAGGCCCAGATAACTTTCTATACACCTTTACCTGTATTTCTTATTTCCTAGTGGCAAGAACATTACTCGACAGTTGATCTTAACACTTTGAGTTCCAACTTCTTTACCTCCCTCCCTCCCCACCCCTTCCCTTTGGAAGGCAAGCAATTCAGTATAGGCCAAATCTGTGTAGTTTTGCAAATGACTTAGATAATAGTTGTGTTGTGTAAGACCGACTATATTTCCCTCCATCCTATCCTGTCCCCAATTACTTCTATTCTCTTTTGATCCTGTCCCTCCCCATGAGTGTTGACCTCAAAAGTCTCCCTCCTCCCCATGTCCTCCCTTCCATCATCCCCCCCACCCTGTTTATCCCCTTATCCCCCACTTTCCTGTATTGTAAGAGAGGTTTTCATACCAAAATGAGTGTGCATTTTATTCCTTCCTTTAGTGGAATGTGATGAGAGTAGACTTCATGTTTTTCTCTCACCTCCCCTCTTTATCCCTCTACTAATAAGTCTTTTGCTTGCCTCTTTTATGAGAGATAATTTGCCCCATTCCATTTCTCTCTTTCTCCTCCCAATATATTTCTCTCTCACTGCTTGATATCATTTTTTAAGATATGAGCCCATCCTCTTCAGTTCACTCTGTGCACTCTGTCTCTTTGTGTGTGTGAGTGTGTGCATGTGTGTGTGTGTGTAATCCCACTCAGTACCCAGATACTGAAAAGTTTCAAGAGTTATGTAAAGAGTTCAACTTTAGTAAGTCCCTTACGACTACTCTTTGCTGTTCACTTTTTCATGCTTCTCTTCATTCTTGTGTTTGAAAGTCAAATTTTCTTTTCAGCTCTGGTCTTTTAGTCAAGAATGCTTGAAAGTCCTCGATTTCATTGAAAGACCAATTTTTCCCCTGAAGTATTATACTCAGTTTTGCTGGGTAGGTGATTCTTGGTTTTAGTCCTAGTTCCTTTGACTTCTGGAGTATCCTATTCCATGCCCTTTGATCCCTTAATGTAGAAGCTGGTAGATCTTGTGTTATCCTGATTGTATTTCCACAGTACTTGAATTGTTTCTTTCTAGCTGCTTGCAATATTTTCTCCTTGACCTGGGAACTCTGGAATTTGGCCACAATGTTCCTAGGAGTTTCTCTTTTTGGATCTCTTTCAGGTGGTGTTCTGTGGATTCCTTGAATATTTATTTTGCCTTCTGGTTCTAGAATCTCAGAGCAGTTTTCCTTGATAATTTCATGAAAGATGATGTCTAGGCTCTTTTTTTGATCATGGCTTTCAGGTAGTCCCATAATTTTTAAATGGTCTCTCCTGGATCTATTTCCCAGGTCAGTTGTTTTTCCAATGAGATATTTCACGTTATCTTCCATTTTTTCAATCTTTTGGTTTTGTTTTGTGATTTCTTGGTTTCTCATAAAGTCATTAGCCTCCATCTGTTCGATTCTAATTTTGAAAGAACTATTTTCTTCAGTGAGCTTTTGAATCTCCTTTTCCATTTGGCTAATTCTGCTTTTGAAAGCATTCTTCTCCTCATTGGCTTTTTGACCCTCCTTTGCCAATTGAGTTAGCCTATTTTTCAAGGTGTTATTTTCTTCAGCATTTTTTTGGGGTCTCCTTTAGCAGGGTGCTGACCTGCTGTTCACGCTTTGACTGCGTGTGTCTCATTTCTCTTCCCAGCTTTTCCTCCACCTCTCTAACTCGATTTTCAAAATCCTTTATGAGCTCTTCCATGGCCTGAGCCCATTGAGTGGGCTGGGATACAGAAGGCTTGACTTCTGTGTCTTTGCTTGATGGTAAGCATTGTTCTTCCTCATCAGAAAGGAAGGGAGGAAATGCCTGTTCACCAAGAAAGTAACCTTCTATAGTCTTATTTCTTTTCCCTTTTCTGGGCATTTTCCCAGCCAGTGACTTGACCTCTGAATATTCTCCTCATGCCCACCTTGCCTCCTGATCCTCCCAGCCAGCACTTGGGGTCTGAGATTCAAATGCTGCTCTCCAGCCTTAGGGCTTCCACTGTGGTGGGGCTGCTATTCCTTGTGAGATCAAGTTCAGGTGCTCAGGTGGGGGCAGGGCCACCTCCCAGGCTCAGTTCCCTCAGGGGTTTTATGCAGAGACCTTCAACAATGGATCCAGGCTCCTGCCTGCTTGGGGAGCCCTGGTCTGCCGCTGCCTCAGCTGCTGCCTCCTGAGGGGGCTTGAGTTATGGGGGCACCCCACTCCCCTCTCGACCCGCCAAAGAGACCTTCTCACCGACCCCCGTCACCTGTGGGTGGTGGGACCCATGCAGCTGCTGGAGCTCCCGTCCCTGAAGCTCACTCGGATCCACTCCTTTCGGTGCCGTGGGAGTGGCAGGGCTGTGCTTGGCTCCCAGTCCCGGTGCCCAGTCAGAGGTGCGAAGGACCTTTTGTGAGAAGTTTGCAGGTCCCTCTGGAACAGAAATCTCCTTTGCTCCACGGTTCTTTGGCCTCTCCTGCTCCAGAATTCACCGTGAGTTCCTTTTTACAGGTGTTCTATGGGTTGTGGGTTCGGAGCTATGTGTATGTGCGTCTTTCTACTCCACCATCTTGGCTCCGCCCCCTGAAATTATTTTTTAAACGTTAACATTATTCCTACTTAAGCTGTTCATCTTATATTGTTTCTCTAAAACACTGTTTCTAGTCCCATGATCTTCCAAACTTTTTCTAAGATAGTCTTCTCTACTTTAAAAAATAATGATTTTTTTCAAAGCCTACCTTCAGGCAAGTACTTTTTCCTTTCTCCCTCCTAAACCCCTAGAAATTTCATGAAAGTTTCTGCAAAAGCAGATTACAATATCGATAAGTGAAATCTCAGTAGCATGACTGGATGTAAGGAGTGAATTTGAAGACTTAGGCCTATATTTTTTGACTCCCTTTCTAGGTTCCTGGTTCATTTTCTTTCTCCGCGCCTTATGACCGGTCTGCTTCCTGCCTCTTAGTTCTCTGTCCTCTACTTTCATGGTATTTTGCAGTCACTAGATCATAGTGCCTCACATAGTCACCAGCTGGATTCAAGAATCTTTATTGCCTACATGACTGCATGCTAGAACTGATCAGATAGCTATACATTCCTGATATTCCCCACTCTCCTGTCCTTAGGTCTGTTGGTCTCTGACTTAACAACTTCTGTTCATATCTTGAATGTGCTTCTTTTTTCTGGGGAGAGTCGCCTTCTATATTTCCCCAGAATAATTATTGCATTCTTTTTATTTTGGTTTCACAGTAGTTCAAAAAGGTACCTTTTGACGTATGTATGTCACATCTAGATTCCAAACTTTCAATAGAGTGAGAAAAATTTAGATGGTTTCTCAAAATTGGCAAGCAACTTCCCATCTCCACCACCTTCAGTAATCCCAAAACATACGTGACAGTATCAGCTTGAATTAGGCAAGTTTTTCTTTACATTTGGAAACTGATGTGACCAGTCTGGCCATTTGTAGATAGTTATGCTTATTTGAAAATGGATACTAAGCAAATAAACCATAACATATCATGTTTGGTATGTATTAATGAGAAATCTCGAAGAAAAAGATAAAGAATTTTGTTTAGAAGAAGTTTAAGTGTTATAGGGGGAAATCATGGGGTCATACACACAGAAACTTGCTGGCATACACATATTTTAAAATAAATTTAGAGAAATTAATTGAGATATAACAGAATTAAGTAGAAGTCAGTAATAGCTGTCAAAAGTAGTTGCTGATATCTAAAGTTAGGAGCTACAGAAATTAATTTATAAGAATATGTAACACAATTTAAGAAAAGAAAAAAATAGCATTCAACTTACTTAATAAAAGATAAAACCAAATTAAGTAGCATTTAGAATACAGTTTAGCTTGCATGTGTTAATCCATATGGAAATAAGTTTAAAAACTTCTAAGAGTTTGTTGTTGTTGTTGGTTTTAGGGGGTAAGTGGTGGTAAGAAGAGGAAAATGTTTCAGAGAAAAAAACATTTTAAATATTGCACATATCATCCAGAACATTCTTTACTCTGTAGTTGCACCTCATCATTTCTTTTTAATAATGGTAGGAGCTTCATCTATGTCATCTATACCTATCATATTTCATCTATATCTATACACAAATATAGACATATATTAACATGTTAATATAATTTATACATATGTATGCACATAGAAATAGAATACATGCTTGCATGTGTTTGGATGTATATATGTAATGTATGTCATATATATTAGCCTTCCTCTCCCAAACTCCTATGTTTGTTTCTTGGAATCAATGGGAAGGATACTGAATGAGCCCTATTTCCTGCTATGTAGTAAATAAAAGTTATATCATGGCATTAAAAGAATGGGTATTAGTGAAATTCTTTTATTTCTTCATGCTAATTTGTGTCAAACAGGCAATCATAACTTCTTGCTCTAGAAAGGCACAATAGATGGTGTCCTTTTATTTTTCACTTGACAGACTGTCGTCAAAAAGGTTAAAAAAATGTTTCCCTTGTGGAATTCTTCAACATTGCCACTGAGTAAGATTTTTGTTTATGAGATGATATTCAATGTCTGTTTTGATACCTTAGGAAAAATGTTATCTCATAAGAATGGGTATTCCTCCTATTTGTAGAGATTAAATCCACTCATCCATGTGTTTAATTAAAATCAATTATTGCCTATGTCCTCTCCTTGCAGATTTTTCCCAAAGGGTTGGAGACCATTTTTCTGGGCCTTTTAACATTCTGTAGTTAAAAGTATAGTCCTTAGATTTTTCTCTGTGATAACTCACTCTTTAAATCAATTAATCTCCTTTTTATAATGATATATTTCCTTTTCTTGCATATATATGTATATATATAATAATATATATTATAATATATATGCATATATGTGTATATATATATAATATATATGTTATAATATATATATATATATATTCTTGCATATATATTGATAACAAGCTACCGATCACTAAGTACCTCCAACTATTGAGAAGGAAAGCTATAACATACTTGTTATACATGTGAAACAGTGAAAAACATATTGCCATAGTAACCATGTTGAAAAAAAAGAAAAAAAAACAAGACAAACTAAAGTGAGAAAAGTATGCTTCAATCTGTACAAAGAGTTTATCAGTTGTCTTACTGGAGGTGAATAGTATTTTCATCATGAGTCCTTTGGAATTGTCATCAATCATTTTATATTTATCAGGTTAAGAAAATCTTTCATGGTTAATCATCATCATTGTTATTTAATCGTTTCAGTCATGTCCAACTCTTTAATCCCATTTTGCGTTTTCTTGGCAAAGATAGTGTAAGTGTTGTTTCAATTTGCTTGTTGAGCTCATTTTACAGATGAAGAAACTGAGGTAAACAGGATTAAGTGACTTGCTCAGTGTTCCACAGCTAGTATGCATCTGAGGCCAGATTTGAACTCAGGAAGATGAGTCTTCCTGACTCCAGGTCCTGTACTCTATCCACTGCACCACTTAGCTGCCTTTAATCATTATTACAATATTGCTGCTACTATGTGCAATGTAAAACGTCACATCCTATAATGGAAACTGATTCCATTTGGATTCTTCCCAAGTTATTTTCTATAAAAGTAATACATGGTAAGAATATATCTTCTTTCTTTTATGCCTTAGTTGATATTGATAATCATGGCATCTTTGAACCAAGTTAATGAAGTGGTTATATCTGTAAAGGAATCTTTCATGATCTGAATAAATGCATGAGAGAAATTTTGTTGGAGGAGTCTCTAAGGCTGTATTTTACTCTTTGAGTCAAAAACATTATGTAATCAATAAACCATATATAAATAGAGGCATAGTAAAGTGAGAAGAAGCAGAACAATTTATAATATAACAACTATTCTAAAAACAAACAACCAAAAAAAAAAAACTTCCGAAAAACTTAGGACCTCTGATCAATTAAATAACTATGATTCCAAAAGATTAATGAAGAATGCTACTCATCTAATGACAGATAAGTGATGGAATAATAATCAGAATAAGAATTTGATATTGGAGCATGGTCAACATGAAAATCTGTTTTGTTTGACTGTGTTTATATGACACATTGATTCTTTGCTTTTTTTTTGTTTTTCCCTCTCCTTTTCTTCCTTCTGTCCTCTTTCCCTTCTTTTTCCCTTCATCCCTTCCTTTTTTCTCCTTGTTCCTTCTTTCCTTTTTTTCTTCTTCCAAGTGGATGGGAGCAGTTGAGGAGGAGTAAAAAATGTTTTAAAAATGAAAAAAGCAAAAGTGTGTTTTAAAATTGTAAACATGGAGGGATTACATGTTATTTACAACTTTAAATCACTTATGTGACTGTGAAGATGTACTCTCTGGTTAATTCAATTAACCACATCACCCTTTCCCCTGCATTTTTCAGTGAAGTAAGGTGTTAGTTCGCATTTGCAGAGAAGCCCATGATAAATTCATACAATATGGATCACTTTCATTAGAATAAAAATTCTTGTTCCAAATGTTGACCAGAAAAGTAGTCAAGGAAAGCAAACAATCAGTTTTTAAGTTTTATTCCTTTAACTCATCTCTTTTTAATATGATATATCCTGGTAAATAACATCCTAATGTATATTTGGATTATGTGCTAAAGAACTAATGATAGCTGCCTTTTATTTAATATGCTAATATGTAACTTCATATAAAATTCTCTTCCAATAGCATTTGCTTTTGGTGAATAAAAATAGAAGCTCCGGATCATCATGCCAAGGTAGAAAAGACTTCAAGAATAGGTACAGTAGCAGGCTATGTACCTAGAACATACCTCGTCAGCGCCTCATCATGAGAAAGTGGACTGCAAAGAGATGCATTTTTTTAAAGCCAAGTAATTCATGAAAGCTGTCTGTTAAGGATGAGAAGCATTGCAATTGACTGGAAAGGAAAAAATGCCCACATGAATACAATTATGAATTCATCATGTATTGAAGAAATTTTGTATGCAAACTAAGTTCCATTCTTCTACTAAAATATTCTCTTCATTAGGTATAAGAAATTAGTTTCAAATGGTACATTGGGAGGAATTTAGTTCCTTAGATCCGTGACCTAATTATAGTTAAATATTTTACAATTCATTCTCTTTCGCTTTATTCCTTTCCTTTGCAACCTCCATCCTTCCTTTCAATCCTCCCTTTCCCCTCTCAATTCATTTTTTGATTGAATTGCAAATAAATAATAATTTTACTGAAATTATATTACCTTGTTCTATTTTAGCAATCATACTATGGTTGTATATCAGGTTTCCTTTGCTTCACTTTCACCCTATCCTTCATCTAAAATACTGAAACTACATGAAAACGTTGATAAGAAAATAATATAACTGACCATATCTACCCTCATGAAAATTGCTGAGAAAACAAAGAAGCAAATAGATGGTAACCAAAGATGGAATAAGTATGCCAGGAAATTGTGGAGTAAGGTATTCAAGAATGTATCTATTAAGCCACTAATGGATTGTCCCAAATAAATGTTTCTGTAGTAATGAATTATTCTTATCCAGCAAATGGAAATATCTAAGTACTTCACATTTTGAGACTTGGTTATTGGTCTATAATGAAACAGTTGTACTAATAATGTAATACATTTTTCATATTGTTATCCTGAAAATGAGGTTTCTCTCTCTCACTCTCTTTCTCTGTCTTTTTAAAAAAAATTTTTATAGAAGAGGTAGGCATAGAAGAGTATACTATGATGTTTTTTCTAAAAGCAACATATGAATAACAAAAGATCAGGGAGAATAATAACATTTAATATTATTGTATTAATCTTCATTCTTGAAATGTGTTAATATTTAATAATATTCCTTTATTTTGCTATATATTTGCTCCCTTTAGAGAACAACAGTGAAGTTTTTCATTTGTCCTCAATGGATATTAACTAGTATATTTTATTTTAATATGTCAGTGCTGATATATAACAGTAGGGATTGGCCTTAGAGTAGGCAAAGTAGGTTGATGCTAATTTTACATAGTGTGCAGTAGTAAAGCATTGATATAGAGGTAAAAAAAGCTGGGGTTTTTCCCTAGCTCTGATGCTAGCTAGTTAACCTTAACCTTTCTGACTCTCAGTGTCCTCATCTGTAAAATGAGTAGATTGGGCTAGATAGTCTCTACAATCCTTTTCATATCTATGAATCTAAAATCACCTGAGTATCACTAGTGATGTCATCTTTTCTTAGATATTTACATAAATTACAATATAAAGAATGAGTCTTCAAAGTTTTCTTGTCTTTAAATAACCTTTGATAAAATATATGTACTAAGGGATGATTCTGGACAGCTAGGTGGCAGAGTGAAGAAAGTGCTAGGCCTGAAGGAAGACTCGTCTTAATATCTGGCTGTAGACACGTACTAGCTGTGTGACTCTGGGTAAGTTACTTATTCCTATTTGCCTCAGAAATTCATCTGTAAAATGAGGTGTGGAAGGAAATGGTAAATCACTCTAGTGTCTTTGTCGAAAAAATTCCAAATGGGGTCACAAAGAGTCAGATATGACTGAAACAACTGAAAGAGAACAATAACAACAGTGGGTGGTTTAATGACTCAGGTTATTGAGGACTAACACCATATCTGAACAATACATGAAATTGTGGGTGGTGGAGCCTACATACTGTAGCTCTTCCCCCACAGCCCATAAAATACCTGTAAAAATGGCTCTCAACAAATTCTAGAGCAACGCAAGCCACAGAACGACAGAATGAAAGAGATCACTAGCCAAAGGTAACCTGGAAGGCCTACTGGAAGGGTCTATCCCATGAGACAGTGAGCAGAGCAGAGCCCAGCCCCAGCAATGTGGCATCAGGAGGAACAGGACTGGAATAGGCTTCCAGGGCAGAATCCCCAGAAGGGAGGGTTTCAGATTGCTCAACCCACAACCACCAAACAAAGATTCAAAGGTCAGTGAGAGGACTTTCCCAGTTGGGCAAGAGGGGAGCAAGCCCCCCCCCCAAGATCAGGCCTCGGGCAGCGATGGCAACAGCAGGGTGGCAGCACTGCATGGCAGTGGCCAAATCTGCCTGTAGCTTCCATTGTGGGAGCTGCTCAGCTTAAAGCCCCTGGGAGAATTAAACAGCTGCTCTGAAACTCAGCCCTGAGCATGGTCCTGGAGTGAGGAAGAGCAATAGGACCATCCTCTTGACAAAGGATTGAGAAGTCAAGTAATTGGCTTGGAAAATGCCCCCCAAAAGGGAAAAAAGTAAGACTATAGAAGGTTACTTTCTTGGTGAACAGGTGTCTCCTTCCATCCTCTCAGATGAGGAAGAACAATGCATTCTGTCAGAGGAAGTCAAGACTTCTGTATGTACTACCTCCAAAATGAATATACAATGGGCTCAGGCCATGGAAGAGCTTGAAAAGTGAGTCAGCAGCTTGCTAAAGGAGAATCAAAAAACGCTGAAGAAAATAGCACTTTTAAAAATACACTAACTCAATTTGAAAAAGAGGTCCAAAAGGCCAATGAGGAGAAGAAGGCTTTAAAAAGCAGAATAAGCCAAATTTAACATGGGATTCAAAAGGTCACTGAAGAAAATAATTCTTTAAAAATGAGAGTGGAGCTGAGGGAAGCTAATAACTGTATGACAGACCAAGAAATTACAAAACAAAACCAAAAGAATGAAAAAATAGAAGATGATGTGAAATATCACATTGGAAAAACAACTGACCTGGAAAATAGATCCAAGAGAGACAATTTTAAAATTATGGGACTGCTTGAAAGGCATGATAAAAAAAAGAGTCTAGACTTTATTTTTCATGAAATTACCAAGGAAAACTTCCCTCATATTCTGGAAGTAGAGGGCAAAGTAAATATTGAAAGAATCCACCCATCACCTCCTGAAACAGATCCGGAAAGAGAAACTCCTGGGAATATTGTGGTCAAATTTCAGAAGTCCTACATCAAGGAGAAAATATTACAAGCAGCTAGCAATAATGCAAATAATGTGGAAATACAATCAAGATAACACAGAATCTGGAAACTTCTACATTAAGGGATTAAAGGGCTTGGAATAGGATATTCCAGAAGTCAAAGGAACTGGAATTAAAACCAAGAATCACCTACCCCGCAAAACTGAGTAAAATACTTCAAGGGAAAAGTTATCATTCAATGACATAGGGGACTTTCAAGCATTCTTGATGAAAAGACCAGAACTGAAGGGAAAATTTGACTTTCAAACACAAGAATCAAGAGAAGCTTAAAAAGGTAAACAGGAAAGAGAAATCATAAAGGACTTTCTAAAGTTTGACATTCCTACGTTGAAAGATAATATTTTTAAGTCTTGAGACTTCTCTCAGTATTTGAACACACACACACACACACACACACACACACACATACACAACACAGACTATTCAATACCTGGGTATACAAAAACAAAAACTAAAATAGCTCCTGCCCTTAAGGATTTTAGATAAGTACAAACTTTAGCAAACAACTATGCCCAGAGCCAGCCCTTTTCATTTAATCTATGATTTTTTATTAACAAAATGGTGTTAGATTTATCTATACCTTTATTATTTGTTGAGAAAAATTGAATGTAGTAACTGAAATTACCCTTAATGATCACTTAGAAAGAATTTCACACACTCCTCCCGAATATCTGCTAATTATTTTTCATCAGTCTATTTCTGGAATATCTAGAGTATGTAACATAAAGATATTGGTATATATGTATATGGATCATGTATTCATCTATGATATATACAAGCATATATATGTGGGTTTATATCATGCCTATTCAAGGAACATCAAGGACCCCTGGGAGAGGGAAGTTGTAAGTCATAAGAAAACTGGAAAGAGAGGAGGAGACAGGATATGAATATTTTTGAATACCAAACAGAATTCTGTGTTTAATCCTGAAAGTGATAGTGAGCCACTGTAGTTTATTTGGTGTGTATACTGTGGTGAGGAGGGGTAACATCATGTTGGGGAGTCCTATAATGTCTTGAAGGAGATAATTTGAGTAGATGTTATAACCTGATTTTACAAAGTGAAATTCTGTGAATATCTGTTTGGGACATTTTTCAGGCATACTTTTCTATCCTATGTAGTAGCTTTTGAAGATAGGACATTCATAAAGCAGGATTAAAAATGGGGACTTGTACTTCAAACTGAAATGCCTTGGACCCTACAGAATATAAGCTTTAAAGGTTGGGTTTTTTGTACTCTCAAGTTCAAGCTGCCTGTAGTTTTGGAAAGTGTTGATTAATGCCAAGATAATTCACTATTCAGATCATAGTGTGTCATAGGAAGTTATTAATCCCAACTGTAAAATAAAGTCAGGCTTGCAAAGTATTCTTTTTCTGCCTACATAAAGGTTGTAAATGATGTATATATTATGTTAGGCATTGCTTTATAAAAGCATCATTTACCTAGGATGATGCCAGGAAGGGGGAACATTTAATACTGTGGCAAAGATTATGTGGCCCTGTTCACATTTAAATAAATATAAAATATGTGTTACAATTTAGGTATAATTTACAGTGCTATGTGTCGTTTTCAGCATCATTAACCACCTTAAAACAGGTGAAGTTGCATCACAGACTTTTCAGAAGGTGACCCTTAAAAAAATCGAATTATAATTGGTGTCTGTAATCTATTCACCCCCAAATGGCATTTATTATGTGTCATTTCATGGTATAAATACTTTAATTTTTGCAAGCAATAATTGGGTCACACTTTTTATCCGTGTACAGAAGGTACATATAGATTCCTCTACTATAAGCAGTCAATGAAGAGTTACATTCATTTCTACAGATATTCGCATCTATATACAGAGATGAAATCTAAAAAAAAAAAAAGATTGATATACCCCTGTAGAGTTACCAAATGAAATTTTTTGCTGATCTGATGTACAAAATATTAAAGATATACAAAAGAGACCCTGATCAAAAAGAACCAAATCCTCCTTCAGGGTCCTATCCAAAGTTTAAAAAAATATTCCTTCCTGCTATTACAAAACATAAAACAAAACACTCAGCAAGACTCAGAAGGACCAAATAAGATTTAGGGCTTAGGAGATGAAATTTTTGTTACAGTACTTCAGTTTTTTATGAAATGTTTATTTAGCTTCTTTCTCCTCAGATTTTGAATAACAGGGTAACTTGCTTGAGAACAGGGACTACATAATCTTATGCATCTTTAGTTCTGCCTGTTATTTAGCACATGGTTATTTGGGATGAGGCTTCTACACAGATACGGAACATGAATTTAGCTTATCCCCAAGGAATGAACTGCCACCTTATTCTTCCTATAGAATAAAATCTTTGAAGTTATAAGACATCCTGGCTCTTGTGCATTAAAAAATCAATATGGATACTGATTCTGTGGTCAGTTGTTACATGATCTAGAGAGTGATATCTCTCAACAAGTGGTCATTCCTTATGACAAGCAAATTTTCAGGTCCCACTATCCTAAACCATGCTTTAGAGTTACTATCATTAGAAGTAAAAATCCTCTTCCTGCTCCTATCTCTTGTCTCTATGCATCTCAACCCTACCCCACCCCAGTTCTTATTATCTACTTCTTCCTCTTTCCATTGTGACCTTTGAAATCCTTACTCTTCTATCAGTATCTCCATCATTCTGTACATTTTCACACTCTTTCCACCTTGCAAAAAAAGCAATCTGGGTGTCTAATACTATTTGAACCTTCCTTTATGCCCTTGGTATGCCGCATCCAGAGGAGTTAGACATGCTCCTTACAAACATCTTCCAATTGACCCTTTGACACTATTACTCAGCAGCTTTGCTTCCTTTATATTTCATGACATCCAACTTTTACCCAACTAATCCACCCGATTGCTATAGTAGTCTACCATCTAGATCTTTCTCCTTATTTAGAATTTTAGTACCTGGCTCAGTCTCCCTCTCTACTTTAATATCTACCTGCATACCTGAAGACTTCAGTATGCATCCTGAAGTACACACAAGGCCTCTGACCTCTCAGTTTAACAACCTCGTAAATTCCCGTGACCGCCTTTTCTTTCTGCCTCATCTATGCCTACATTCTTGATTTTGCTTTCACTCATAACTCTTCATAACCTCCCATAAGCCATTATCTCCACAATCCAAAAAAATGAATTTCCTTTCTCTGACTACAGCCCCTTATTTTTTCTTTCCTATCTCACTCATCTTGTGTGAGGGACTCTTGGCCCTCACAATGACCTCTGTTTCCTTAACCGTTCCCTCTTCTTCCAGTCTGCTATCTTGACCTAAACATTGACACATGCAAAATTAGCTTCTCTTTAATCCCTTACCCCCTGATCCTATCAGTAATCATTCCTTAACAAGCTCCAATTTTGGGTAACTTTTGTTATCTCTCTTTACAGACATGCACTACTGAATTTCTTATATTAAGTCATAAACACTGCCATTTGGACTCCTGGCATATTTATGTTATATCATGGGATATGCTGCATGGGAATCACTTTATTCTTTATTAACTCTCAC
This sequence comes from Notamacropus eugenii, assembly GCF_028372415.1. Lineage (NCBI taxonomy): Eukaryota > Metazoa > Chordata > Mammalia > Diprotodontia > Macropodidae > Notamacropus > Notamacropus eugenii. Next base: position 340,041,486 of record NC_092874.1, on the reverse strand, counting down.
ACTCACTACAGTAACTCTTCCAAATCTTCTCCTCTCTCCTCATTTTTCTTATACCTCCTTCTATCCCTTCCCTTTCAATAGAACATCCTTTCTCTACTTGATTGAGAATATCAAACTCATCTATTAGAAGTTTCCTTTTCTCCCTAAGTAGCTTGCATAAGGTCACTCTAGTAAGAGTTTGAGCAAAAAAATAAAATCAGATCCTCTGAAACACTCTAGAAACTGTTTATCAGCTTCAGTGATCATCTCCACGAATAAAATTCCAGTATTGATATAATGAATTCTTTTCTGACTATTATTTCAGTATTAATAACTGTCGTTTAGGCAGGGATATGCTCGTAAATGTTGAAAACAGTCTCTATGTGGGGAAAATATATGCACAGCATATTTTTAAGTGATTTCATCTTCATTATTTATTTTTCTCTATCAATCTTTAAGTCTAGGCAATCAACAAAATAAGGAGTCAAATCCTGATAGGACAATTTTCAAGGTCTAAATAGTTAGACAGAAAAGTTAACAATCAAATATCATGCAGTAAAATGAACTAATTTTAGTATATAACTGCCTATAGAAATTTCAAATACTCAAAACAGAACTCATTATTTCATTTTTAAAACTCACCTTAAGCAGTTCTCCCTCCAACCCCATCAAATAGCTAAAGAATGACTCTAAACAAATTCTGGAGCTGCTGAATCCACAGAATGATGAAGTGAAGCAAATCTCCAGCCCAAGATAGCTTGGAAAGTTGACTGGAAGGGTGTCTTGTGCCAGGCTCAGAGCAGAATACATTCCAGCATGGGTCACACAGGCACAGTATGGGACTGAGCAGGCCTCAGGGATTGAATCAGCAGCAGCTGTGGTCGTTTCCAGACATCTCAAATCCAAAATGTAGAGGACAACCTGGAAGATAAGTGAAAAAAGCCTGACATACTTGTGGGAGAGAATAGCATGGTCCATCCCAACCCATGGGGAGCAGAGGGAGCAGAGAAGCAGCAACAGCCTCAGCCACAGCAATAGCTGTTTCTGTAGCACTAGTCTGGGAAGATTTATAGGAAGGTCCACATTTTTTGTTAATGAGGCACTGGTTCTCAAGGGTTGTGAAGCCTGCTGGCTCTGCAATGTGTATAAAAATTCTGAGGTAAGGTTTTATTTTGGGGCTTGCTTATTGGAAATGTTTGTTTGGCCAGAGAAGACTCTGGGAAGCCACTAAGGAGCATCCGACCTCCCCAGCTTTGAAAACTCAGATGTTGATCTTCTCTGTATGGTAACTATGCATGTATGTAATGGTCAGATAGTCGAATCTGTCCATTGATCTATGATGTATGTATTGCTTATGCCAGACAGCTGGAAGCCATGTCTGTTGATTTTGATTTCTCTGTATTTTCTCTGAAGTTCAGGGTGTCAACTTTTTCCCCTGAACTAAGTGAATGATACATGTGCTTGGTGAAAGTGATTACTGGCCCCTCAAAATTTGCTTTCCTTTTAGAAAAGCAGATAAAAGAACCCGTGATAACAGATCCTTCTGTGTATGTTGGGGTGCTTGCTTTTACACATACCCACTCAATTGGGTATGGAAATCTATCTTACCCTATAGGAAGGTAGGGGGGAGGGGGATAAGAGAGGAGGAGTGATGGAAAAGAGGGTAAATGGGGGGAGGGATAATCTGAAGCAAACACTTTTGCAGTTGGACAGTGTCAAGGGAGAGGATAGAATAAATGCGGGGGCAGGATAAGATGGAGGGAAACATAGTCTTTCACAAAACGATTGTTATGGAAGTGTTTTGCATGACTACACATGTACAACTTACATCAAATTGCTTGCCTTCTCAATGAGGGTGGATGGGAAGGTAGGAAGGGAGTGAATGTAGAAGTCAAAGTTTTAAAAATTGTTTTAGAACAATTTAGAACTGGGAAATAAGATACAATAAGATGTAGACATTTATTTTGGGCTATGGGAAAATAAAAGGGAAAGGAATAAGAGAAAGCAGGTGTGGATAGAAGGGAGGGCAGATTAAGGGAAGGGGAAATCAGAATGTATGCTGTCTTGTGGTGGGTGGAGGGGTGGAATGGGGAGAAAACTTGGAACTCAAAATCTTGTGGAAGTGAATGCTGAAAACAAAGCTAAATTAATTTAAAAAAAAAAAAACATGGCAGAAGTTCAATTTCTTCCAGAAGATCTTTTCACCCATAGTCCCTGTGTCCTCCATTCTTACTTACCTTTCCTGCTTAATGTCTGTGTATTGGTCTATATATACTTTGTATTTTCTTATATGCACATATGGCTCTCTGAGTTACATAGAAAATAAGTTCATCAAGGACAATAATTATTTCATGGTTGTTTATGAATCCTTTTATGTAGCTTGGTGAATTACAGATAGCAGGTACTAAGTAAAATATTTGTTTGTAGACCTACTTTTATATTCAAAAGTTTTCTGCTTATAGATTCACCCAAAATAATGACAAATTCTCTGAATCACTTTCCTACTCACAGACTTTTGTAAATCACTCAAAAATAGCTTTACTGGGGGCAAGTCCCACAAAAGTGTGTGATCTTCATTTCTTGATACACCTTCATTTCTACCTTGTAGATAGAATTGGGAAGTGATTGTAAAGGGCATAGTAAGAAGGACATCATTCATCAACATAAAGTAATTATAATTAAAAATGTACAGTCAAGCAAATATGTCTAAACTGACTAAATTTTTCTAACGCAGCAATAGGTGGGATAAACTGTGATACCTCTTAAGTCATTTGACTAACATATTCATCAGTACTTACCGAAATGATAATAGTTCACATTTTTGAAACACTTTCTTATTTACAAAGATCCTTCCCCCACCCAACTAATACTATAAATTAGGTAACACAAGTATTAACAGGTGCATTGGTGACTTGTCCATGGATCTATACTTACCAAGCCATGGATTCAAGACTTTCCCAGGTCTTCCAACTCATAGAACAGTGTTCAGTTCTGTAGTTCTACCACAGTGTTGTTGTAGATGAGAAATTGATTTGTACTCTGGAATGTACTCATGTCCTCAATATTTGGATTCCTTGAAGACAAAGAAATGCATTCATTGTACTCCCTTTATAGACCTGGCAAAGTCAAAACTTAAATGTACAGATTACATAAATTAGAGTAATAATATAGGCCATTTTAAGTCTATGCATGTGCTGAAAATTGTTCCACTGTATTTGGAATGCTTTGACTTTATTTTAATTTGAAAAAAAGTGATTTTCAAAGGTACCATCTGGCCATAACATAAATTGCATTAGAGACATGGATGCTGTGCTGTGGACAGCTATCAGAAAGCTAGTATTTATCTGGGAAAACAAGAAGGATTTCAAAGATGAAATTAACTTCTTGGAAAGAATTATTCAACAACAGATTGTTGTAAAAGTCAAAGGTATATTATAATGAATTTCCCTTGAGCAAGCAGTACTGGCCTATAAAATACAGTAATATCTTTCCTAAAGCTCTTTACTCCTCTGAGGAACCTATTTATATATATGTGAGATTTTACTGATATTTCCTACAAGTTAAATTGAATAACAAATTGAACATCAAATTGCAAAATGGAACAGTAATAGAGTTGTACTTAGACAATGGTGAGTTCAGAGATTTGAATTGAAAGTCATCCATCATAATTAAACGTTTAAGGTTTTATTCCCTAGAATAGCGACATTTAAAGTAGGGACAGAATACTTACAGTGGTCTATATAGTAGGGCTTCTTAAACTTTTTATACTAATGACCTGTGTTCGGTTTTGGCAGGGTTCATTGGTGTTGCATGGCCTAAGTGCATGCACAGCACAAACTGCACATCTATTGTGTTCAGAATCAAGGTTGTGATGAAGTTGCAAGATGCAACATGTGCAAGCAATGCCAGACATACATTGGATTCATTATGCACTTGATTTTTAATAAATTTTTAGTTATTGTGCATTCAGAAACCTTTTACTTTTGTCATATTTTTCACAACCCCATATGAGGTCACAAACCATAGTATTAGAAGCACTGCTTGATAAGTATGACTTGAAAGGATAACCAATAAAAGTGGGTGGCAAGATCTATCTCATCCCAATCTTCCACTGAAAGACAACTATGGATTTATCTCAGATATGACAAAACTAGTCTTGTCACACAATATTGCCCCATTCTGGCTACCCTTCATCTCGCCTCTCAGGGCTGTGCAAGCTATTGAACACTCTCTGCACAATCTTGTTCTTAACTCTTTTAAAAAAAATTTTATTGTTTTATTTATTTTCCTTCTTCTACAATCACTTCCATATAACTTAGTTTTATCCCCTCCTTCCCTTTCTTTGTCCCTCCGCTTCCCTCCCTGAGATGGCATACAATTTTATATGCGTTTTACACATATATTCCTATTGAATGCATTTTCACCTTAGGTATGTTGCATAGAAGAATTAAAATGAATGGGAGAATTCATAAAACAAACCAAAACATAATATAAAAGAAAATGATCTGCTACATTCTGCCATCAAATTCCATAGTTCTTTCTCTGAATGTGGAAGGCATTTTGCCTTAAGAGATCATTGGGAATTTTTTAAGTCCTTGCATTGCAATGAAATACTAAGTCTACCAGAAAAAAAATCCTCACACACTGTGGTTGTTGCTGTGTACAAAGTTCTCCTGGTTCTGCTCCTTTGATTGAGCATCAGTTCAAACAAGTCTTTCCAGGACTCTTTGAAGTGTCCTATTTATCATTTCTTCTAGTACAATAGTATTCCATTATATTCATATACCATAATTTATTCAGTCATTCCACAATTGATAGACATCTCCTTGATTTCCAGTTTTTGGACACCACAAAGAGAGCTGCTCTAAATATTTTTGTATGTGTGGCACCTTTTCCCATTTTTATGATCTCTTGGGAATACAGTCCTAGAAGGAGTACTGCCATGTCTAAGGGCATGTACATTTTTGTATCCCTATGGGTATTGTTCCAAATTGCTCTCCAGAATGGTTGAATCAGCTCACAACTCCATCAACAATGAATTATTATTCCAACTCTCTTACATCTTCTCCAACATTTATCATCGTATTGTTTTGTCATGTTAGCCAATCTGATAGGTATGATGTAGTATATCAGAGTTGTTTTGATTTGCATCTCTCTGATCAATAGTTACTTAGAGCATTTTTCATAGGTAGCTTTAATTTTGTCCTCTGAAAACTGTCTCTTCATATCCTTTGACCATTTATCAATTGGAGAATGACTTGTATTCTTGTACATTTGACTTAGTTCTTTATATATTTTAGAAATGAGGCTTTTATCATAGGCATTAATTGCAAAAATTCTTTACCCATTTTCTGCTTTCCTCCTAATCTTGGTTACATTAGGTTTGCTTGTGCAAAAGCTTTTCAATTTAATGTATTCAACATTATCCATTTTGCACTTCACAATGTTTTCTATCTCTTGTTTAGTCAAAAATTCTTCCCTTCTCCATAAATCTGATAAATACACTATTCCTTGTTCCACTAATTTGTTTATAGTATGAATCTTTATACCTAGATCATGTACTCATTTGGAATTTATTCTTGTGTATGGTGTCAGACATTGGTCTAAGCCTAGTTTCCACCACACTGTTATCCAGTTTTCCCAGGAATTTTGTAGAACAGTGAGTTCTTATCATAGAAGCTGGGGTCCTTGGGTTTATCAAACAGGAGATTGCTATATTCATTTACTATTGTGTCTTGAGTACCTATCATATTCCACTGGTCACCCTTCTGTTTCTTAGCCAGTACTAAGTGATTTTGATAATTGTTGCTTTATAATGCAGTTTGCAATCAGGTAGGTGTCAACTCTTAAAAGAGAATCATGACATAGATACTCATTGGTGCACTTGGGAAAATTCTTTCCCCTAGAATACTCACATTTTACCTGAACACTTCTTCATGATTGCAGAAAAAGGCCCCGGGAGTTGGGAGAAGAAGGGAAAGAGTCTGTCCTCTATGAGGGAGGAATATTTTAGTAGAAAATTTTTCTCTGCTATTTTATATTTTCAATCTGATATAGTGAACCATAGAAGATAGTCAAATATAAATGAGTTACAATCTTCATCACAGGTGCTACATTATCTTTTCCTCAAACCCACACTTTTTCAAATTTTCCTGCTTTTGTCTAGGACAAAACCATTCTTCTATTTACCAGTCTCACTTGCCACCTCTTTCCACTCAAACACCTCTCTTAAAAGTTATTCAATTGCATCCTTCTTGACCTCCCTAGAACATTTCATTGATATGACTGACCATTCTCTCCTGCTACATATTTATTGATTCCTCTCTAGGTAGCAGATAATTATGTTTCAATTGCGTACACATTCTTAAAAAATCTTAGGAAAAAACTTCTAACCTCTTTATAAATTTTCCAAGTTAGGAGTTTCAGTGAAGTTTGAATCCATTTGTTAAAAATAGGAAAATCTGTATATTCTGATTAGTTTGCAAATACAACTGATAGATACCTGTAAAAATGGGAATTTACTAGACAAATTTCAAGAAAAAAGTTGCATAAATATCTGACAGACTGAACTGAAAGATATGCTTAATGATTTAGGAAGTTCAGCCTGTGATGCAATTCTTTGATTTGCATGCACATACTTTCTGTGAAGGATCTTTCATTGAACTCAATGATAGAAATAAAATGAACTTTGAATTAGATATAGGAATCACTGTATCCTAAAATGTTAAATCAAAATTTTCAAATATAATGACGTAAGTTCAATTACCTTGCTAACATTAAACATAAAAATTTTTTTAAAGATAGGAAAAGGTATTTTACTATTACTATTAAATATTTTGATGTGACTAAAATATTTCATGTTTTGCATGTCTATTTTGGTGTAAGTTATATACATACCTACTAGTACAAGAGTATATGTATATAATTTATAGATGAGTAAATTTTCATGTATTGGGGATGTATGCTTAATTTTTCTTTTTATTGATAGTGTATACAATTTAAAAATGGTGTTTTGGGGCAACTGCCCTAAAATTGAGTTATTCAAATAAAAATATATCCTTTCTTTCCCCTTCCTTCTCAACTTCCAACATTAATCTTATTTCTTACTGTTTAAGAGATAGTTCACATGTTCCATTTCTACATTAAGTTTTTTTTTGTCCAGCTTATTAATACAATATTCATTTGTCTTCCCTCTCTCAAACCCTGAGTCCAAGACTTTCCCCAGGGCCACCTGGTAGGTTGAGGGGGAGAAATTCACATGCTGCCAGAGACATGGAAGGACAAAGAGGATGAGGAGGAACATTAAGAAACATGGGGGATAGAAATGGCACCATCACATGGCAAAGAGGATGAGGAAGGCCACTATTAGGAAAAAGATCCCTATGGTCTCAGACAGGGAAAACCCAAGGATGGCATAGGAAAAGAGCTACTACCTCAAGGAGGGGTTCCTGGCATAACCAATGATGAGACTTCCAAACACAGTCCCAATACCAGCTCCAGAGCCAGTCATCCCTACAGTGGCAGCCATAGCCCCAATGAACTTGGCTGCTCTATCAATGTCCCTTGAGATGGCACTAGTTTGGAATCTACACCTGGGAACGAGTGAAGTCAAGGGACCTGATGCTGCCAAAATGCTGAGATTCTCATCTTCCCACACCTCTGGCCATTTTAGCACCACTGCAGATAACTGTCTACTGAGCAGCTGAGAGCTGCTCCTCACAAGTGCAGAGGTAGAGATGAACTTGGCGGAAGCATACATTCTCAAGGGCTGAGGGACAAAGCTGAAGAGCTGCCAGCAGAGCAGAGGAGACAGAGTGCATTAAGTTCTTCTTAAAGGGCTCAAGAAGATTCTCATTCAGAGTAAGGGAGAAATCTGCCCCTTCATGTTGGAAGTTCTCACTTTTGGGCCTAGGGGAAGAAAGGCACTGACTTAGTGATAATTTAATTAATTTAATTTAATTCTATAAAAGGTAAAGGTACCAACCAAGTTAAAGTCTATTCTACATCTGTGAATTTCTGTTCTGGATTATTTGACTTCCAGTGAAGTAAAATGCTTAAAGTGGAGAAGATTATACATAATGATAAAGCAACCGATCAACATTTATTAAGTTCCTACTGTCCTCCAGGCAGTGTGTTAAGCTCTGGGGATACAAAAGGAAGCAAAACTTTTATGTCCTCATGGAACTTATATTCTAATGGAAATGAAAACTTGCAAATAAATATGTACAATACAAACTACATACCAGATAAAAGGAAGTAATTAGCAAAAGAAAGGCACCAGATTTAGGAAGGGGTGGCAAAAACTTACTGTAGAAGGTGGAATTTAATTGAAACTTAAAAGAAGCTAGGGTAGGTCAGTATGTGAAGGAGAGGTGTTAGAGCATTCCAGTCATAGAAGAAAGCCAGATAAAATTCCTGGAGTCTGGAGATTGAGGGTCTGGTTCCACCAGCTCAGAGGAGTGTTGTGATTCTAGAACAGCCAGGAGGTCATGGCTGAATTGGAAAATTCATGTCAGAGATTATGGTATTAAAAAAAAAACAAAAACTTACAAATGTAGAAGAACGTTAGGTTACTAATGGCTTTGAATGCAAACAGAGCATTTTGTGTTTGCTCCTGGGGGCAATGGGAAGTCACTGGAGTTTACTGAGTGAGTGATATGGTTGGACCCATGCTTTAGGAAAATAATTTAGGTGTCTGAATTGAGAATGTATTAGAGTGGGGAGTGAATTAAAGCAGGCAGATCTAGGAGCAAATTACAATAATCAAATGTGAGATGATAATGACCTTCACTATAGTGGTGGCATTGTCAGAGGAAAGAAGGAGTCATATATTAAGTGATGCTGCAAAAGTGAAATCAACAGGCCTTGGCATAAGATTGCATGGTGAGAAATCTAGGATGGCTTTTAGGTCATAAGCCAAAGGGACTTTGACAATGATGTTGTCCTCTATAGCATAGGAAATATAGGGCAGAAGTTTAAGAGGAAAGATAATGAATTTCATTTGGGACAAAATATTTTTAGATGTCTACTGGATATCATTTGAGATTTCTTAAAGTCAATTGGAGATGCGAGATTGGAGGTAAACAGAGAGTTGGGGGCAGGATATCTAAATGTGAGAATTATAAGCATAGAGTTATTAACTAAATCAAAGGAAATTGATGAGATCATCAAGTGAAATATTATAGGGAGAGAAAAGAAAAAGCCCAAGGACAGAAACCTGAGGGACACCTATGGCCATGAAGACACTATCTATAAGAGGATACAACAAAGAGAACAGAAAAGGAGGAGTCAAATATGTAGAAGGAGAACCAGGAATGAATGATGTCTCAGAAACTTAAAGAGATTATCAAGGAGGAGAGAATGATCAGCAGTGTCATAGGCTGCACAGAGATCAAGGAGAATGAGGACTGATAAACAGACAATTGATTGGGCAACTAGGAAGTCATTCAAACCATTGGGGAAAGAAGTATTGGCAGAATGATGAGAATCAAGAAAGATTATTTAGAAGAAACTGAGAAGTGGGGGTACCTAATATAAAGGGTCTTTTCTAGGAGTTTAGCTGCAAAGGGTAAAAAGAGCTCTATGATGATAGAGGGGATGGAACAATCAATTGAAATTTTTTTCATGATAGGGGAGACATGGGTATGTTTGTAGGCAATAGTAAATGAGCTACTCATTAGTGAGAGAAGAGTAGGGATGACAGATGGGGTAATCTGTTGGAACAGATGGGATGGAATGGGATCACTTGAACAGATAAGTGGATTAGTAGAAAGGTCACTTAAGGATAGATAGAAGCTAAGAAATAGAAAGTGGTAGAATGCATCTGAATGATAGGAGAAGTAGAACAGGGGAGAAGAGGGAACTCATTGCAAATGGTCTCATTCCCCCCACCCTGTAAAATATGAGGCAATACTCACATATATTGAAAACCTCATTTCTGGAGTTGAAATTACCAAACCTTAAAGAGAAATGACTACTTCATCTCAGGTTTCTGATAGAGGATAATAAATATTATATGTACTCTGTATTTAGGAAATTAAGCTTCAAAGGTTCCAGAAGAAAGAGAGATGTGATCTCATGGATAGTTCAGGAAATTTATCTCAGGATATACAGGAGGTATTCACAAAGGAAGTTCTGAAGATACAATCAGAAGTGATTCTTATGTGGAAGAAAAATGGAATTTGTCCAAAGAGATCTGTGTGGATATAAACAGAAAATAAGAGGGAAAGAAAAAAAGGAGGAAGAGAAGGAAAAGGAGGAGAAGCAAAAGGAGAAGGAGGAGGAGGATACAAGGAAGGAGGGGGAGTAGGAGAACTAGAAAGAAAAGGAGGGGGAGAAGAAAGAATAGTAGTAGGAGGATAATGAGAATGAGGAGGGGAAGAAAGAAAAGGAGGGGAAGGAGAAGGAAGAGGTCCTCCAAATATTAAAGGCCTCTATAACAGCCTTTAATTCCACAATATGTACCTCCATTCCACCCTTTACTTACAAACATTGTATACTGACAGGTTCCAGCTCCTTATGGTTCTTGGAGAGCTGTCTGACATGACCAAGGGCTTCTTGCAGACTATGTTTGTTCTCTCCCTAACTTCAGCAGACTTAGTGGCCTTAGGAACTTGGTAACAATTCCAGAAAATAGAGGATTCTTGATTCTAACACCTCCAGATGGCAAAGGGCAGTATGGAGTCAATCCTAAACTCGAAATGTGGTAAAGGGAAATGAGGCATTTGTTGTTCTCTGAGTCATGCATTATCATCAGTATTATTCTTATAGAATTAGTTGTTATAGAACAGGAGTAGATGGTCTTCTATGCTAATGACAAAGCAGGAAAAACAATATGAAATAACATTTTCAACACTTGTCTCTACCATAATAATTCAGTTTAGGATTAATGAGTATGATAATGTAAACTTTATGTGATGTTTATAAGGAACAATTAATTTTAATTGTCAAACCCCCTGGTTTGAAATAAAAAGTGTTTCATGCACTGTGTAAATAACACAGAAATATTTCATTTTAGTTCTACACTTTACTGATTTAATGGGATATTTCACACTAGGGATATGTAAAATAAGTATCCTTATAAAGGCCTAGAATTCTATATGTTGGACTCTACATGAATGCAAATTATCTTTTTTAAAATACTATTTCTACTTCTTTTTAATCTGCCCTTGATTCCTATATTTGCATTGGTGGCATTCAATATTTTTTACATTATTCATTTTTTAAAAGCCCACAAGTCATATATGTTTTTGAGGTAGTAGGGTCTACCTTCCTAGATGATTTGGAATAAAATCTGAAAGACTATTTCATTAGAAAATTATAAAGGGGATTCTTGTTCAGGTAGCACTTTAAAAAAATCCTTGTGATTATAAACCAGTAATGCTTGCCTGATTCAGTTATTTAAAAATTAAAGGATCAAGAAATGTTCGAATTTGAAGTGGATTCAGTGGCCATTGAGTCTGAAAAATATATATTTAAAAATACATTCTACAATATACCAAGCAAGTGGACATGAAACCTTTGAATGAAGACTTCTAGGGAAGGGGAGTCCCTTACCTTTCAAGATAACCTTTTCCATATTTGGATGGCTTTGATTAGAAAGGTTTTCATACATAATCCAGCCAACAAGAAGCTTAAATTTGTATTCATAACTTTTTTGAAGTAAATTTATTTTCAGTATTCAACATTCACTTCCACAAAAATTTGAATTTCAAATTTTCTCCCTATGTCCCTCCATCCCCATCCCTGGATAGCATGTGTTCTGATTGTCCTTTTCTCCAATATGCCCTATCTTCTATCACCTCTACCCCTTATTCCCTTTCCTTCTATTTTTCTCTAGGGTAAAATAGATTTCTTGACACTATTATCTATATCTTATTGCCAAGTTACATGTAAAAACAACCTCTAATATTCATTTTCAAAGTTTGAGTTCCACATTCTCTCCTTTCCCTCCTTTCCCCCACCCTCCTTGAGAAGGCAATTAATTTAATAAAGGTTATACATGTGTGGTCATGGAAAACACTTCTATAACAGTCAAGTTGTGAAAAAACCTGCATTATCCTCTATTCTGTCCTGCCCTCAATTTATTCTATTCGCCCCTTTGACCCTGTCCCTCTACCAAAGTGTTTGCTTCTGATTACCCCTTCCTCCAATCTTCTGTCCCTTCTGTTATCCCCTCTCTCTTATCTCCTTCCCCCCTACTTTTCTGCAGGATAAGATAGACTTCCAGAGATAAGTGTTTATGTCATTCACTCCTGAAGCCAAATCTGATGAAAGGAAGGCTCACTTATACCCTATCACCTTCAACTTCTTCCCCTCCATTATAAAAGCTTTTCCTTGTCTCTTTTTTTTTTTAATTTTTAAAAAATATTATTACTTTATCCTGCCCCCTCTCTATATGTATATATATACATATATATAGAGACACATACATATATATACACATATACATACATAATACATATATACACATATACACATATGTACACACATATATCATTATATATATATATACACACACACACACGCACACACACACACACACACACATATATATATATATATATATACATATATATATATGTATATATATATATATATATATATATATACATATATATATATATAGTTACATACGTTCCCTCCAACTATCCTAATACTAAGAAAGGTCTCATGAGTTTCAAATATGATCTTTCAATGTAGAAATGAATGTAAACTGTTCAAGTTTAATAAGTCCTTTATGGTTTCTCTTTCCTGTTTACTTTTTCATGCTTTTCTTAATTTTTGTATTTGAAAGTCAAATTTTCTATTCAGCTCTGGCTTTTTCAACAAAAATGTTTGGAAGTCCTCTATTTCGTTGAAGCTCCATTTTTCCCCTGAAGTATTATACTCAATTTTGCTGCATAGGTGAGTTTTGGTTTTAATCCTATCTCCTTTGACCTCTGGAATATCATATTTCAAGCCCTTCAATCCCTTAGTGGAGAAGCTGCTGAGTCCTCTGTTATCCTGATTATGTTTCCATAATGCTTGAATTCTTTCTTTCTGGTTGCTTGTAATATTTTCTCTTTGACCTAGGAATTCTGGAATTTGGCAACAATATTCCTAGGAGTTTTCTTCTTTTGGGATCTCCTTCAGGAGGTGATTGGTGGATTCTTTCCATTTCTATTTTACTCTGTCATTCTAGAGTATTTGGGCAGTTTTGCTTGATAATTTCTTGAAAGATTGTATATAGGCTCTTTTCATGATTATGGCTTTCAGGTAGTCCAATAATTTTTAAATTATCTCTCCTGAATCCATTTTCTCGGTCAGTTGTTTTTCCAATGAAATATTTCACATTGTCTTCTATTCTTTCATTCTTTTGGTTTGTTTTATAATTTCTTGATTTCTCATAAAGTCATTTGCTTCTGTTTGCTCATTTCTAAATTTTAAAGAATTATTTTCTTCAGTGGGCTTTTGGATTTCTTTTTCCATTTGTCTCATTCTGCTTTTTAAGGCATTTTTAAGAAATTCTCCTTTTGTACCTCTTTTGACATTAGAGTCAGTCTAATTTCAAAGGTGTTATTTTCTTCAGGATTTTTTTGGATTTCCTTTAGCAAGGTGTTGACTCATTTTTCTTGATTTTCTTGCATCGCTCTCATTTCTCTTCCCAAATTTTCCTCTAATTCTTTTACTTGATTTTCAAAATCTTTTTGAATTATTCCATGTCCTGAGACCAACTCATGTTTTTCTTGGAGGTTTTGGATGCACGGGCATTGACTTCGTTTTCTTATTCTGGCTGTAGGTTTTGTTCTTCTTTGTCACCAATGAAGCAAGAAAATACCTTTTTACTAAGAAATTAACAATCTATAGTTTGCCCCCCCCCCATTTGTTCATTTTCCCAGTCAATCACTTGACTTTTGAGCTTTATTAAGTGAAAGGTTCCAGAAACAGTCTCTGTTTCAGTAGTGGTTGTAGCTGCTCTGGGGCTAGGCTGGGGCTGGCACTAGGTCAGGACCATGTTCTCCTCTCAGCCAGGTGAGAGACACTTCCCACTGATCTTTGAAGATGTCTTTAGCTTTGTGGGTTGTGAAGTCTTGAATCCACAGCAGAGGTCAGCAATTCAGTCCCCCAAGGCCTGCTCTTGCTTATTCCACCCTGGTGTGGCTCATGATGAACTATGCTCCTCTCCAAGCAATAGACCCTTTCCACTGACCTTTCAGATTGTGTTGGGCTGGATATTTGCTTCAGTCTGCCATTTTGTGATTTTTGCTGCTTTAGAATTTGGAATTTTTACATGTTCTTTGAAGGGTTTGGTGGGAGAACTGTAGCAGGTCTCTGCTTCTACTCTGCCATCTTGGCTCCATCCCCAACATATTCCTCATTATAACTTTTAATGATCTTTTCTATTTTTACTCTCCGGGATCAAGAAGAATGAATACAATCCCTTCTTCCAAATTACAACTTTTTAAATGCTTGAAGACAGCTATCCTTCCAACCCTCCTCCTATTCCCATTCTCACTGTTATATGATTCTTCATTTTACAGCTACCCTGTTTTAGCTTTCTGTAATTATGTCCTTCATAACCATAGAATTTAACACAAAATTTCAGATGTTGTCTTACTATGACGAAACATGAAGGAATTACCATCAGTCTTGAGTATTCTGACACTCTTAAGGGAGTCAATGACCACCTGCTTTATTGTGGTCGCTGTTTTAATAACATGCTTGGTTTATATTGAGCTTTCAGTCAGACCTGAAAGTGAGATTTTTTTGCAGTAAATTATTTTTGGATGTTGAATACAGCTTAAACATTATCTTCTTTGTAAGTAGATTTCCCTATTTCATCTTTACTGGGGTGTGTCAGTAAGGCTTTATAAGATAGTAGAAATTCTCTTAGACTTGGTGTCAGGAGACAAAGGTTCATAACTTGGCTCCAATAATATTAAATGTGTGACACTGGAAAAGATCATTTCATTTAACCAATGTTCAGTTTTCTCATTTGTAAAATGGAAATTAAAAAAATATGTCTACAAGATAATCTATTTTAAGGTGATTTGTAAAATTTAAAGCAATGCAGACACAGAACTTGAACAATGGATAGTCTAATTTTTTTGTCTTAAACATATTTAGAAAATACTTAGAACAATAGATAAATTGATAAAACTTGGATATGATTTATTCCAATAATTTAATTTTAAAGAGAAAGAAACTGAAGTAGAGAGTAATTTGCTGTTTTTCCCAGATTCTTACAACTAGTTAGTCAAACATTTAATAAACAGCCTTGTTCACTTAGTTTTCTGTTCTTTGTTCAATACAGTGCATTTTTTCTGGTATTTAGACTCTTGGATTCATTGAAATACTCCCGCAAATGATTAGAACAAGGGGTCATTGAGAATGTGCTACTGCTAAGGCAAAGAAATATGTATGTGTGTGTGTGTATCTATATATCTATGTCTATATCTGTATCTATCTATCTATCTATCTATCTATCTATCTATCTATCTATCTATCTATCTATTTTCTCTCTATTTAAATGACTCCATTTTCAAAATTTCACTCCATTCCACCCAAATCAAACGAACCATGCACATCTCTTTTAATTTTGTGTTTAAGTTCAGTGTATCTCAGTCTTTGCTGTTAGGCTAGTGATTGTATCATACTGTTCTGACTTAAACTGCAACATAGTTCTACAAAAAGAGTCAGCAAAGATAAAGAAAACTGCACAGTTAATACCAATGATTTTTTCAACCTTTATTGAAGATCATTTATTTCTTAAAGGAATCTCTTATATCTGGATATGTCTAGGTTACTATTTCCTGAGTGAAAACTTTCCCTGAATATCATCAAGAGTGCAAGTTGTTGTCATTTACTATATCAGTTTTTGATGTTTCAGTTACAAATCCAAAACATAAGTCAGGGCAGGAAAGATTCACAAACTATGTCCATCAAAGTGCTAGGAACTCATGGAAGACAAAGAGATTCTTAGAAAACTTTATTAGGGTATTCAAGACCTGAATTCCTTTGATTCCCAAAAGTGCTAGAAAATATTTCTTTCTTCCTTTGCTTTCCCTGATATTTCTTTATGAATTAATATTGTTATGATACCTGCTTCCTTCTTACTACCTAATAGGTATTACATTTGCATTCACAAAGCCAACAACCTAGTTGAAAGCCAACATACTGGAGACTTTGAATACACCTTTCTCTCATTATAAAGTGAAATAGTTTACTGAAGCAAGTTCTAGATCCTTGCTAATGGAAATCCAATAAGTCATCAATATAACTACAAATCTCTTTGGACTAGTAGTTTTCAGGAAGAGTGAAACAGTTAGACTTAAGTCTAATGACTTTGAGCACTCTACATAATTCTCTGAGGAAGGAACCTTTAGTTTCAGGTTTCACCAGGGCACTTCTCAATGGTTTGGCTCTAAACTGGATTGAAATCAATGTAATGCTATTTTTAAAAATTATCAAAAAGGATTTTCTACTTTTTAAACTTTTTATTCTTTATTTATTTATTTTAAGTTTTCAACATTAATTTCCACAAAATTTTGAGTTCCCAATTTTCTTCCCATCTCTCCCCTCCTCCACTCCCAAATGCCAACAATTCTGATTACCCCTTCCACCAATCTGCCCTCCCCTCTAACACCTCTCCTTCCCCTTATCCTCATCTTCTCTCTTGTCTTGGAGGTCCAGATAAATTTCTATACCCCATTACATGTATTTCTTATTTCCCAGTTGCATGCAAAAACAATTCTCAACACTTGTTCTTAAAACTTTGAATTCCAACTTATCTCCCTTCCTCCCTCCTCACTTATGCCCACTAAGAAGGCAAGCAGGTCAATATAGGCTATATATGTGTAGTTTTGCAAATGACTTACAAAATAGTCCTGTTCTGTAAGACAAACTATATCTCCCTCCATCCTGTCCTGCCCCTCATTTCTTCTATTCTAGCTTTTGACCTTGTCCATTTCCAAGAGTGTTTAGTTTTAATTGCTGCCTCCTTCCATTTTCCCTCCCTTCCATCATCCCCCCACCCTGCGTGTCCTCTTCTCCCTTACTTTCCTGTAGTGTAAGGCAGGTTTTCATACCAATTGAGTGTGCATGTTATTCCTTCCTTGAGCCAGATGTGATAAGAGTAAGCTTGATTTTTCCCCCCTCACCTCCCTCCTTTTCCCTTCCATTGGAAAACCTTTTTCTTGCCTCTTTTATCAGAGATAATTTGCCCTATTCCATTTCTCCCTTTCTCCTGCCAATATATTCCTCTCTCCTTTCTCATCCCTTAATTTTATTTTTTTTTTGATATGATCCCTTCCTATTCACCCTGTGCTCTCTGTCTGTGTGTATGTGTGTGCACGTGTGTGTGTGTGTGTGTGTGTGTGTGTGTGTAATACCTCTGACTACTCAAATACTGAGAAAAGTTTCAAGAGTTATAAATATCATCTTTCCATGTAGGAATATAAACATTTAAAATTTAGTAAGCCACTTATGATTTCTCTTTCCTGTTTACCTTTTTATGCTTCTCTTGATTCTTGTGTTTAAATATCAAATTTTCTTTTCAGCTCTAGCCTTTTCATCAAGAATGCTTGAAAGTCCTTTATTTCATGGAATGACCATATTTTTCCTTGAAGTATTATACTCAGTTTTGCTGGGTAGGTGTTTCTTGGTTTTAATCTTAGCTCCTTTGACTTCTGGAGTATCATATACCACTCCCTTTGGTCCCTTAATGTAGAAGATGCTAAATCTTGTGTTATCTCAATTGTATTTCCACAATTTTCAAATTGTTTTTTCCTTCCTGCTTGCAATATTTTCTCCTTGGCCTGGGAACTCTGGAATTTTGTTACAGTATTCCTAGGAGCTTCTCTTTTTGGATCTATTTCAGGAGGCAATTGGTGAATTCTTTAAATATTTATTTTACCCTCTGGTTTTAGAATATTAGCACAGTTTTCCATGAAAATTTCATGAAATATGATATCTAGGCTTTTTCTTTGATAATGGTTTTCAGGTGGTCAAATAATTTTTAAATTGTCTCTCCTGGATTTTTTTTTCCAGGTCAGTTGTTTTTCTAATGAGATATTTCACATTATTTTCTATTTTTCATTCTTGTGGTTTTGTTTTGTAATTTCTTGGTTTCTCATAGAGTCATTAACTTCCACCTGCTCCATTCTAATTTTTAAAGAACTATTTTCTTCAGTGGGCTTTCGAACCTCCTTTTCCATTCTGCTTTTTTTTTCACATTGAACATGTCTTTTACATAATATGAAAAAGAAAATGACTAAAAATACACATAAAAAAGAAATTTATGAATTCATCAGAGATAATTAAACAAGTGCAAGACATTCTGGAATGGTTCAACCTATTAGAAGAAGATATTAGTGTTGGTCATCAAAGATAATCTTAATAACTGGCTCAGTCTATGACCATCTCTTGAGGTATATACTAACTTCTTTATCTTTAGTGGGTTGATAAAAACAAAGAAACCCCAAAGCATCCACAAAGTTATTGGTCTGCTTGGAGAGAAAGAATAAGATTAACTGATGGGGATTTTCATGTCTTGCTGGGCAAAGGTTCCAGTTCTGTGTGGCTTCCTTTCTTTGCAAAGTTTAAACAAATCATAAGATATTCTAAGATGCCAGGTAATGTGTTGATTACCAAGCTTCAATGCTGATCACTTAGTTGAATTTAACATGCCGACTAAAATAACCACAAGTTTTCCCTCCTTCTCTCGTAGCCACTTTTCATGCTTCTCTTCATTCTTGTGTTTGAAAGTCAAATTTTCTTTTCAGCTCTGGTCTTTTCATCAAGAATGCTTGAAAGTCCTCAATTTCATTGAAAGACCATTTTTGCTCCTGAAGTATTATACTCAGTTTTGCTGGGTAGGTGATTCTTGGTTTTAGTCCTAGTTCCTTTGACTTCTGGAATATCCTGTTCCACACCCTTCGATCCCTTAATGTAGAAGCTGCTAGATCTTGTGTTATCCTGATTGTATTTCCACAATACTTGAATTGTTTCTTTCTAGCTGCTTGCAATATTTTCTCCTTGACCAGGGAACTCTGGAATTTGGCCACAATGTTCCTAGGAGTTTCTTTTTTTGGATCTCTTTCAGGCGGTGATCTGTGGATTCCTTGAATACTTATTTTGCCCTCTGATTCTAAAATCTCAGGGCAATTTTCCTTGATAATTTCATGAAGGATGATGTCTAGGCTCTTTTTTTGATCCTGGCTTTCAGGTAGTCCCATAATTTTTAAATTGTCTCTCCTGGATCTATTTTCCAGGTCAGTTGTTTTTCCAATGAGATATTTCACATTATCTTCTATTTTTTCATTCTTTTGGTTTTGTTTTGTGATTTCTTGGTTTCTCATAAAGTCATTAGCCTCCATCTGTTCCATTCTAATTTTGAAAGAACTATTACCTTCAATGAGCTTTTGGACCTCCTTTTCCATTTAGCTAATTCTGCTTCTTAAAGCATTCTTCTCCTCATTAGCTTATTGACCCTCTTTTGCCAATTGAGTTAGCCTATTTTTAAAGATGATATTTTCTTAAGCTCTTTGGAGTCTCCTTTAGCAAGCTGTTGACTCGCTTTTCAAACTCTTCTATGGGTTGAGACCACTGCATATTTATTTTAGAGGCTCTGAATGCAAAAGCCTTGACTTCCTCTGACAGTATGCATTGTTCTTCCTCATCTGAAAGGATGAAAGAAAATACCTGTTCACCAAGAAATTATCCTTCTATAGTCTTATTTTTTCCCCTTTTTTTGGGCATTTTCCCAGCTAGTTAGTTGACTATTGAATCCTTTGTCAAGAGAAGGGTATACTCTGGCAACCTGAATGTTCTCAGTTCTTTCAAGGCGGCACAATCAAGGGGGAGGAGTTACTCCTTTCCTGGCCTGTGCACCAGTCTGGGCGCTACCAAAAACTTTTCTGTCCAAAATCTGTGAGTAGTCGAATTCCATATCCACAACCACTTCCAGCTCTGCCACACCAGCTCCCCTCCTCAGTCCTGGGCCTGCTCAAAGCTAAGATTTAGATCAGCTGCTCAATTCCCCCAGGGGCGTTAGCCAGAGGGCAGGGCCTCCACTCAGGATTGAGACACAGATCAAAGGATCAATTCTCCTGGGGTGTTTAGGATGAGGGCTCCAGGCATGGACACTGCTGCTGCCACCACTGCTGCTGCTGCCTTCACCATCACTGCCGTCTCCTGTGTCTGGGGCTACAGGAAGACCCTGCTACCTTTTCATTGATGTGACAATGCTTTCTCACTGACCTTTGAAGCTGCCTTTGGTGTTTGTGCGTTGATTGATCTGAGAATCTCCATTGCTGCTGGAGATTCCTCCCCAGATACCTTTTCCAGTCCTGTTCTTCCCTATGCTACATGACCAAGACTTTTCTTCACTCTGCTCTATGCTTCGCGTGATAGACCTTTCCTGTCTACCTTTCATGCTACCTTGGACTAGTAATCTCTTTCATGCTGTCGTTCTGTGCCTTCTGCTGCTCTGGAATTTGTTGAGTCATTTTTTACATTTATTTTATGGGTTGTGGGGGAAGAGCTAGAGTGCATCTTTCTACTCTGACATCTTGGCTCCACCCTCCAAACAAGATTTTCTAAATGTAAAAGCAAATTCATGGTTAAGAATCATAAATGCCACCATGAAAAACTGAAATCTCAATGAAAAGATATTAGAGAAAGTTTGTTTCCTTAAATTGTTCACAAGGCTTCATTTCTAAATGTCCTTCAGAAATTGTCCTAGACAGGTAGTCATTATGCTCTCTCCACCTAATTATTCACTTCCTCATAAACCCTGCTCATAGATCTTTCCTACCATCACCAGCCATAAAATTCTTTTCTCTGATATCCATACTCAACCCAAAAAATGCATCCAGTCCTGCTTGTACTGACAGCTAAGTGGTACAATGATTGAACTGGTAGTCAAGAATGAGTTCAAATTCTGCCTCAAATAATTGCTAGATGTAATCAAAGCAAATCACTTCTTTCAGCCTCAGTTTCCTCATCTGTAAAATGTGAATAATTACTCATGGAGTTCTTATAAGACTCAAATGAGATATTTGTAAAACACATTTCAAACTTTTTGGCACTATTTAAGTTCTAGCTTCCCACTTTATTATTCTCTTTTTCTTTTCTGTCCCAGTTTTTCCATTTCTTTTATCTTCTATACCAGAATCAGAGGTATCATTAAGGATTTTCTTATTCCTTTTCCCACAACTTTTGCCAAGTATTAAAGTACCTACAGGAATGTGATTTTCATCTTAATTATCCTCTAATACAGGAGTGTCAACTTCCGATAGAAGAGGATCACTAATTTGTTCACAGGGATTCTAATGGGTTTCATATTAACTAAGAAAATCACATAATAGCATTATCTAAATTCTATCATATTATTAAAATGATTGATATTTCCAGATCACATTTTAATCTGAGTAAGACAATATTCAGGAGGATTAAGGGCAGTGCTTTTTATACTTCTGCTTCAACCTATCTCTTGAATCTTCCTTTAAGTCATGTCCCAGTTGGGAACTTTTTGGAGAATGATTGCACGACTACCCACATCCCTCAAACTTTAATAATTAAGCACTTATCAATTTCATTTAACACTTCCCTAAAGTCAGGGAAGATCTAAGGAAATTTCAAGAAGAATTAGACTATTGTCAACTATTATAGCAAAACTTTGACTAATGTTACTTACTTAATGAGATCTGTTATACTCAAAACAATCAAGCAATGTTTATTTACTGGAATTAGTAAAAACTGTTGTGCTTATCATGTGTTCAAATAAAACAAATTGAAATAAAACAAATACTTGCATACAAAATTAAGGTAATGTCTGGGCATTATATAGAATGATGGAAGCAATCTTCTCAATATCATTCAGACATAGAGCATCCCATCAAGCAAATACTGCATATTTTAGTTATAGATTGTAGACAAATTTAACCATAAAAGAGCATAGAAACTCTGGTGTACAATAATGGACTAGAAATCTAAAATCCTTCCCAATGTTCTACCGACAGTTCCACTTCTTGTTGCTACACAGCTGACTATGAATTCTGATGGGGAAAAACTGAAGGCTCAATAAATTCATGACACCAGACCCTAGGGACAGATCCCATGCCTAAGGTAATAGAAATGGGCCTTAAGGGCACACTCAAATTATAAGTTTGCCAGTCTACCTTTATAGAAACTAGTGTTACTGTTGTAACTATGAAGGACTCCACTTTCCCACACACATATATCTCATTGATCATAATCCCCTCAAAGCTCCCACTTCCAAATCCAACATAGTTTTTATAGAAATGGAATAACTTAAAAAAGTTTTCTCTGCCTTTTTCTTTGACCACTCACCCTCTCAGTTAAATAAAAACAAATAAACAAAGTACTTAAGCACATACCCTGCATATGTGTGTATAAATACACATGCACTTACATGTATGAATCCTTAATTGCATACATGCATTACTGTAGTAATATATAAAACAAAACATAATATATATGTATGTATCTATCTATATAAAGATGACATGAAATAAATAGTTTTTAAAATGTTTTTAGTTTATTTAATTAGTGGTACAAAAAATCTTTTTGATTTTGAAAATATCGTGATTGCATGTTTCTTTATTTCCTACATATGATCTACAGGGTTGGGTGGACTTATAGATAATAATTGTCGTTAGTTATTTAACCATATTATTTGGTCAGTGTAGCTAATGAAGCTGATTAATTTCTCTTTTAAAATATATTTAATATTGTGAGAAAGATACATAACAAAACAATCGAATACCAGGTCATGACAGGAAACATAACAAGTTTTCAGCAGGACTCCTGTTTCTCTATATATAGATAGTTAAAATGTAAATTTTTCAAAAGAGACAGAAGTAAATTTTCTCTAATTTCAATTAAGCAGAAAATTTCAGTATTAAACCATTTTTCCTGGAATTATTAATGGTACTACTTAATGGATGAAATTGAACTTTAATTTTGTACTAAATTTTGGGTATTTTGATTTGTCTTTATATAAATGTGACTAGTCACAAGAAATGCAGCTTGTTTTGACTACAGAGTTCAGGAAAAGTTAAAAGGTAGGTTTGGGTCATGTTATGAAGGACTTTAAATGTCAAATAGAGTTTTTATTTGATCATAGAGTTGCTAGATAGTCACTGGCTTTATTAATCAGAGAGTGCAATACTATGGTCAGACCTACAAATCACTTTGGTAAACCTACAAAATATGTACTGGAATGAGGAGTGATGAGACAGAAAAGTTATTCTGGGGGACACTGCAATAGTCCAGGTAAGAAGTGATGTAGGCCTAACCAAAACTAATGTGGGAGCTGTGTGAGTGTAGAGAAGGGCCCCATATAGTGAACAGTACCTTGGATATAGAAATAACATGATCTGGCAACTTACTGTGATAAGTAAGAAGTAAGAGTTGAGGATGACACCAAGGTTTTGCACCTAGGCAATTAGAAGTGTCGTGGTACGCAGCAAAAAAAAAAAAAAAAAAAAAAAAAAAAGAGAGAGAGAGATTGTTTGGAAGGAGGGTGGACTTGGTAGAAATATAATATAATGATATTTGTAGTGCATTTTACAAACCATTCATGTTTGCTTATCTTCTGCTACTCATCTCTCTCCCATTCAAAAGGAAAAGGGACAGTCATGATTCTAATTTACTGCTCATTGCTCCTGGACTTAAAATTGCCATAATCACAGAGTAACCTCAGGGGAGGGGACTGTATATACTGCTAGAGGTGAATTTTACCAAAGTCATTTTGCCTTTCCATATGGTGGATACAGGGTCAGGGAGATTTTATAACTTCCTTGAGGAATAAATTAGTGCAGCATAAGGGGGAAGGTTGATACCTTATGTAGTTGCTTTAAGGTTAGATATAGGCATGTTGGAAATAGTCTCCATAATTGGATATTACAGGGAGTGTAGGATTAAACATATATTCCTGTCCACTTATTGATTCACTACATATCCCTTGGGGTCATGATAAAACCCTCTAGTGGATCATAGCCTCCATTTTGGAGGACATTGACCTGAATGATCATGACATCATTTTTTCTACATTTATCATAAAGTGGTCCAGGTCTAATTTAAATTGTTCCAGTGCTGGGGAAAAAGGCACCTATGCAACTAATACTCTTACTTCTGCTTCTACCCTCTTTATTCTTTTATTTTCAGACGTCTTCTCAGAGACTATCAGTGTTGTGGAAATATGAGGGCAAATTATTTTCTAACTTTTCCTATCTCTACTTACATACATACACACACACACACACACACACACTGTTTATAACTAATAAACCTGATTATTATTTAGCCCCATGTACCCCAGGCAACTTACTTGGAAGGAATTTGCTGTCCAGATTGAAATGTATAAAAATCTTTGGCCTTGATGGTGTCTACCTGGATATCACAGAATCACAACATTAGAAATTTTGACTCTTGAAAATATCACTAGTCCTGGACCCTCTTCATTACAATAGAAAGTATTAGCCACCATGACCCCTAAATATAGGAACACTTGTGTGAGAAGAAAAAGAAAAGAAAATGATGAATAAAGGAGGGAAAGGAAGGAGAGGAGAGGGAGGAGACAATTTGTCTTCCTAACTCAATTGCAGTTACTGTCTTGTTGCTTAAAAATGCGGCCGACTTTAATAGACAGACATTTTTAAAAGGCAGTTCCTAACCCTATGAAAAGAACTGTGTTTCATGCAGTCATTTTTCTTCTTCTTAAAGAAAAAACTTGGCATATTTTTCCTTCCATTATCACTAAAAATGAAAATACTTTACTTTCAGAAGCCGGTATCATCCTGGCATACTCCTACCTCCTGGTATCTATGCCCTCCAATAATGAATTGTGTAAATATATTTCAGTTACTGAATACCTGTTTATTCCGAGGCTGTACTTAAAGTGTGTTGCTGTTCAGAATCCCACTGTCTTCCTTTTCAAGGGCAAATTCTGTCCAGTAAGAGACAAGTTAGTACAGAATGTTCTGTCTGTCCATGACACTCAGTATTAGAAACATTTTTGGTTCCTTATCACTTTGCCTACGTGACTAAGTGACTAAACTTATTATTGCACTCTTTGGTAACTCTATCTTTGCTAAAGAACAGATTAGTTATGTTTGTTGATTCTAAACACACACACACATGCATATATATATAAAATGTGTACATAACCTTGTTCTAATGTGGAAACAAAGCATATCCCTCACTTCATCAGAACCCACAATCAGTAAAATTATGTTAATACATTGTGAGATATCATTTTATGAATCCCTGCTTCAAGTATTTTGATGTATGAAATTAACATAACCCTTTTTAATAGGAAAATGATCAGCACACCATTCTATTTGGTGATTTGCACTTTCAGCAGCCCCCTCGGCCCCCGTTCCTATTTCTCTACTCTTTTACCAATCAATAAATTGTCACAACTGGCTAGTCTTTTAAACCTGGTTCAATTCCAAGAGCCATCCCCAAACGTGGAAAGGATATTGGCTTCACAGAGGCTGCTGTTACAATGCCTCTCTAGAAAGCTCTCTTGGTAAAACTGTTTCATGGTGACTCGTATGACCTATTTGGGAACTCAGAAGAGTAAAGAGAGCATGATTGTGGATTGTGGATGTGCAAACACAAACACAACCTCACCAATTTTCTCTTTTATGGTAGTTCATTAGAATGCATCTTCCATTAGAATATATTCTTTGAGGACAAGGACTTTGCTTCCCTTTTTCTTCCTGTCTTTTATTTTGAAGGAACAATATGATTTATTTATTTTCATCTCCATCTAGTACAAACCACAGTGACCTTCACATAGGAATATTGATAGGGACTGAGCCTGTGATTTCATTGCTACAGTTTCTCCTTTTCTTTGTATCTCTAGCACTTGACTGGACTATAGTAAACACTTTACTAAATACTTGTTATTCACTATTTCATGAGATTCACCACTACTTTACACTCTTACCTTTGTGACTGAATGACCTGAGTCCATGATGAACTCACTTTTCTTTTTCTGTAGGTTGCTTCATTTTGAAGACACAAGACCGAACCCTGTCTTTCTTTACTAAATAACTTTTAGACATGGTGAAACTTATAAGAGACAACATATTTTTCTCCTCTTTTCAGTATGTAAGCACTGCACCTAGGCCTTTTGAAAGATTTAAACTTTAAAAAATCTTTCATAAATTTATTTTGTCTGTTGTCTTTGAATTTCTAAAATTCTGCTGAACTCTCATTTTCTCAGTCTGCTTTGCTTCTGTTGCTATGTTATTATTGGGTAATATTTTCTTTTGACTTTCCTTTCAAATAATCAACAAAATTTTCATTGATGGTTTCCAATACTATGAAATTCTAATGAGTTCCTTGACACATAATTTATTTTCCTTAGCTTGTAATTTCTTTTTGACTTAGGAGTTCTTGAGTTTGGAACCCATATTTTTAGGTGAGTTAAACTTGGAGTTCTTGACCAATGACATTCATGAATTCTTTCCTTTTGAAATTTGTCCTCAAGTTTCCATGCGTCTGGGAAAATTTCATTTATAATTTCTTGAAATTTGGCATATAGGCTTCATTGCTTTTTTTTCTAGGTAATCAATCATTCCCAAGTTCCCTTTTGAATCCTTATATTCAGGGTCATTTTGATTTTGATTGTTAAAAACAACAACACACCTCAAGCAATTCCCACTCCAAAGTTTGTTGGTTTTGATTTTGTCCTAATAATTTTGTTGGATAATTGAATTTTTCAATTTTATCTTTTCCATTTTTCATAAACTATCCAGTCTTTTGTTAAGACTTCCAAAACTTCTTTTCTAATTCATTGATTTTCCTTTGGAATATTTCATGAATATCACTGAAGATTTTACTCCTTTCTCATCCCTCAATTCTTTGGTCTTCCAGTAATTCCCATGCTCTCCTGACTAGTGTTTTACTATTAATTGATGAACTTTTTGTTGTTGTTGTTCTGGAGATATCTCCTGCTATTCTCTTAACCTAGAGTTTTAAATGATTATATTAGGTGCTTATCTTAAGTAAACTTTTCTCCTTATTCTTATCTTTGCTATTTTTTCTGTTGTTTCTTTTTCTTTCTCTCCTTTTAGAAGTTTTTTTTAAATTATTTATTATACTTCTAAGTAGAGAAAGTGAAATATAGCCTCACAATCATCTTGCTGGAAATCCACTGTAGAAGCTCTTAAGCATAGTTTTTTGCAAATCAATTATTCCTTTTTATTCCTTTTCTTTTTTTCCTAGTTCTAACAAAAATGCTAATTTTGTTCTACTTTCATTATAATGCTTTTCCTCTGGAGTATGAAATAATTCTGTGCCATTTTTTCCTTCATTACCAGCTGTGACACAAGAATAAGACTGTAGAGTTTAATAGCCAATATATTTTCAGAAGTATCATCCTTAATTGACCTTTTCAGTATTCTGAATACTTATTGGTTAGGTATCCCACTTTTTCTTCCCTAACTCTGAACCAGTGAGGGAAAGAGGAGATTGCCAATCAAATTACAAAATACTTAAAAGGTCAGAACAGTACCTATTGCTATATTTTTTAAAATATATGGAGCATTTACATTTCTGATATTTCATTTTCAAGATTCAAGGAATAAAGAGATAAGCTAGGCCAGCATTAATCTCATCTCATAAATTAATTATTTTAATTAGATTAGAAAATAGTACCAAATGTGCACCATCCATGCTATTTTAAGAGGTCCATTATGGTTTTAGGAAACATATATCACTGTGGCTTCATTTCTTTAGTAAAGCATTTTATGAGTTACAGTTCAGCTCTGAATGAGGTTTGTCAATCACTTGGCTAGTTTTGTGAACCTCTTATGTGGACATTCAACCATTTGCTGTTTTTAAAGCTCTTTTTATACCTCAAAGATAATGAACTGGAAAAGAATTATCTGCATTTAAAATCACTGAAAACAATTTCGGATATGTCCCTACCAGATTGAAAACTATTACTTCCTGCTCTATAAAACTGGCCTTTTTATTTTTGTTCTCTTCTTTTAATTTTCTTTCTCTCTTATCATACCTATTTGCATTTGAGAAATGTTTCTTTGAAGGCAAACTTGAAAATCTATAGATACTAATCACTTGATCAGCACCAAATTGTATGATGCCCCATTAATGTTTTGTATTCTTTCAATTTCTCTTTTATGACATGTAGTATATGAGTAGTAAATTTATGTCATCTAATTCTGTTGAAATTCAGCAAAGGGTCAGGCCTGTAAAGAACTGATATAGGATTAATGTGTCAGTAATTGTTCATAACCACCTGGCCTGAGAAATAGTTGGACTGACAGAGCAGTAGCGATGAGCCTCTAGCTAAAGAATCTCTCAGCTGAAAAGATTAAAACTGAACTGATACCTCAAAAACCCTTCACTCTGCCTGACTGAGAATAAAATAGGAGAATATAAATTTTCTCTGTGTATTCACATATTTCTTTCTATTCAGACTAATATCATTTTGATGAGTTCAAGCCCATTGGGTCTTTTCTAGTGGAGAAGGTTTAGACCACTGGTGCTTATCTTTGCCTTAACACACGCACATTCACTTCTCCTTCATTTCATTGTGAAGAGGAATTCTTTCGTACCACTGAACATAAACTGTCATTTAAAATGATTCCTTGCTAACATTTGTCCTTGTAGAGCAAAAAGATTTTTACTATTTTCCCCAAGCTCTTATTTTTACATCAGAAAATGAATATTTCTTCCATAGGTAAGATTAGAAACTGTGGAATGTCTAATATTACTTTCCACTGTAGCACAGAAGTTTTTAACTAGTGATATATATCATGTATTACATATATATGTGTGTGTGTGTGTATATATATGTATATATATACATATATGTGTGTATATATATATATACATATATATATGTGTATATATGTGTATATATATACATATATATGTGTGTATATATATATATACATATATATATGTGTATATATGTGTGTATATATATATATATATATATATACACACGTGTGCTTGTGTGCGTGTGTTATCTGTATCTAAGGATGAGAAACCATATCTAATGTAGGTCCTTCCAGGTGAATTGTCCTCAATAATTTTCTACTCAAATTCCAAGGCAATAATATATTTAGTACAAATGAATAACCTGTCTAATTAATTAATTAATTAGTTCTAGGACCTCACCTCAGTTCATAAGTAAATGAGATACCTTTTTTAAGTATTCAAAAATATTTCTATATCAAAAACGGTTGTCTTACACAACATCAATGTTATGCTTTAGAATCGTTAGCCACACAACAAGAAATAAAAAGGATATGTATACTTGGTCAACTAGGCATATTTCCACAGTATATTAGTTATTATAAGATTTCAGCCAGTCACTTTTAGCTGTCACTTTCTATTTCTGATTCCTCCACACACATGCCCTGTCTCAATGATAATTTAACTTTTTTAAGTCTCCTGGAGACATCTCCTCTGTACTAAATCTTCAAAACACCATATAATTTTCACTAGATTAGAATAAAATGAGTCCTTCTAAATTTTCTCTTAAGCCTTTTTGAAGATGAAAGTCTCCCAGGAAAG
Organism: Notamacropus eugenii; assembly: GCF_028372415.1. Taxonomy (NCBI): domain Eukaryota; kingdom Metazoa; phylum Chordata; class Mammalia; order Diprotodontia; family Macropodidae; genus Notamacropus; species Notamacropus eugenii. Next base: position 340,011,939 of record NC_092874.1, on the reverse strand, counting down.
AAGCTCTTTTTTTTTCCCGTTTGCTACAAGTCTTTCCCCAATCCCTGACAGTTTAATCTATTTATGAAAATTAAATAAATTTAATTCTCCCATATTCCATTTCTTCTCTTAGAGATATACTAAGATTATCCCTAATATCTGTGGTACCATGTATTAAAATTGTTTTTTGCAAATATTCAACATGCATGTTTATATGTGTGTATATTGATATATTGATTTAGGGGACCATAGATACAACACATATATTCCTTAAAAATACTCTATTCCAATGATTGCACAATGGTATACTTTAAGGATTAAAACACTGTTTCAGGAAAAAAGGCATTTTTTTTGAAGTTTGGATTTGCCTATGCTAGTTATTAAAGTGTTTCAGTAAAATGTACTATTTCAGTCATAAATTCTACAAAGATGAAGAGATTTCTCACCAAAAAACTTTATTTTTAGGTGATCAAGAATGGTATAATAGTCTGCTCCTTGATGCTTTCAACCTTTTTTGAACATGACTAGAGTATTTCACATGCCATAAGTGGCAGCAGTTGCCTATAAGTAACCATATGTAATCCCCAGCAAAGTTAATACTAATTGAGCTTATCCCAAATTACTCAGCCTCAGTTGTCTTTAACTGGAACATTCTTTAGAAAAGGAAAGGGGGAAGGGTGTCATATATTGACTTTGTGACTTGTTACATAGAGAGAACTCAGGGAACTTGTTAATCAGGCAGAAATATAAAGTGGCATATACTAAGACCAAGTAGAACTAGAACCAAAACATGGCTATTGAGGCAGAATCAGGGAGAAGCACTGTCCCTAATTATTTATGTTGTTGTTTAATTGTTTAATTCAATTATATACAACACAGACCACAGTCACATCCATTTATTCAATAAATATTTTCTGAGTACTTTATATGTGAATGGCGATGTGGTTGGTTCTGTGGTCAATACATGTTTTCTCTTCCTTTAAGAAACTTTCAATATGGTAGGTGAAGTAAAAATAAATGCATAGCTTTGTGGAAAGTAATGCCATGATCACAATTTTGCCAAAAGTAGATTATGATGATTTAATTTGACAGCATTATAAATGAAGAATTAGAGTTAGTTAGACCACTATAATAATACAGATGGGTGTTAAAAACCTGAACTGTGATGGTGGTTTTGGAAATAGAAAGAGATGATAGTAATAACTGAAACATAAATAGTGCCTTAAAGTTTGTAAACATTATATAGGTGTGTGTGTGTGTGTGTGTGTTCCTTTTCACTATGCCATGATAATGGAGAAGAAATGGAAGGGAGATATTAAGGAAATATAATTCTCAAATGTTAGTGACGTTTTTGTTAGTAATTTCACTTTTTTAAAATAAGTTTTACTAATTACTAATTGTTTGCATGAAAGTGAGGAGAGAGGACATGACAATGACTTCTAGGTTTAGCCTTAGTGATTGGGAGGAAATATTAATAGAGATAAAGAAGCCAGAAGGAGTTATCTTGCATTGCAATGTTATGACTTCAATTTGAGGTAGGTGGTGCCAAATACGGAAATTTAAAAAAAAAATCACGTGGTATATTTGTCTCCTGGACATATTATCCACATTCTTTTGGGTAATCTCCTGTGGAATTCATTTCTGAAGTTTTCTAATTCATTTTATACCAAAAAAACGAATCATAAATTGCTAAATTTGAATACAAATTAATCAATCACATCTTTGTAGTATCATCATCTCAAAGTAGAAGTTGTTTAACTTGTTTCTATCAATATGACTTATGTAGGAAAACAAATCTTTCTCCCCCCCCAAAAAAAAATTTGAGCACTACTGAGCGATGATTTTATGCAATAATTTATGTTAAATATCAACGATCACTTCATTGAAAATCAATACCTTCCTCATGGTTTAAATTATGGTACATTTCATTACTATACAGATCAAATGATATGAAAATATAGAGGCAGTTTGCTATAAGTCATGCTTAATAAACTGACATGTTTTGATAAAAAAAGAAAGAGATGAAAAAACATGTTAAATCACGAGAAATGGAATTAGTTGTTGAAATGAGAATAAAAGGTTAGGTTGTAACAAAACAGCCTTGTAATTTCATCACTAAACTCTCAATAAGGAAACTCTTTTTACCAATGTAAATCATCATCTATTCTACAGCTTATATTTTTAGGGATTTTTGGAGGAAAACTTGTGAAGTTCTGCTGATAGGTCTCCCTAAGCACTTCACTGAGCCCATCTTCTGCCGTGACTCCTAGGGCTCCATGAGGCTTCACATCTCTTGATGTATAACATGGATGGGATATGCTGTATTATACTTGCTCCTGCTATGGCTCCAGATCGATCTGTTTGCCCACAACAGAAACCCTGTCTCCAGCTGTGGCATTTCGATAGGGTGACAAGACACTGATATTAGGTATTTTAAAAGATCCCACAAAAGTACTTATTGCTTGGCCATATATTACTGTGTGATGAGCTGTCAAGGGCACTGACAAATAAGTGTGCAGTTCTTGGAGTATATGCAGTGTTCTCTGAATACTGCCTCTCTGTGTGAAGTCTTGATGAGCATGTTTCTGGGCATAGTGAATGGGAGGACCCTAACCTTTGATTCATATGATTAACAGGCATTCTGTGGCATATTCTTTTCTTTATTTTGCTTTCTGCATAAAAACGAAATCTTTTATGTCAGACTTTTTGATAAAGAAGAGGAGATGCTATAAGCTTCTGAGTGTCACTGTTCCTGGTCATCATATGGCCATAAACATAGAGTAGGTCCTATTTCTTCTGCATCTCTTGTGTTTCTTATTTTCTGATTTTAATTTAATGGCTATCCAGCTAGTACTCAAAATTATGAGATATTAAAAATAAGAGAAAAACATCAGAAATCCAGTAAATTGAATCTGCAGCAGAATCTGCTGAATCTGCTGAAGAATCAGTCATAATAAAGAGGGTTCCACTTTTATCTTTCCAAATCTGTCTCTCATCTGATGGAAGAAAGCCTCCATATTAGAAGTTGAAGGTAGAGCACTAAAGATGAAGGAACAAATAATGGCTAGCTAATATTAGAGGAACGCATCAGAAGGGAGTAGGATTAACTATTCCCCCATTAGATTAGCATAAGATGACTCTACCTCCTTTTTCTAGAGCCATAAGAGAAGTACTAGTAAACTTTGGGGATCCGAATTGCTGATCAGATTGTAAGTTGAGAGATTATCTCCAGAGCTTTTCAATGATGCAAAGTTATGGGGGCTTGGTTCTGCCCTTTACTGCTTTGACAGAGAAAAACCTAGAAAATAATGGGCTTTTCCCCCCAGCATACAGTGCCAGTTCATTCTTTCATCATTGTGTCCCCACTCAGAAAGAACAGAAGGTTCTCAAAGCATTCCTGCGCGAATTTGGGATTGAGTGAATTTTTTAAAAATAAATTTATTTATGTTTAGTTTTCAACATTAGCTTCCATAAGAATTTGAGTTCTAAATTGTCTCTCCCTCCCTCACCTCTTCCCATCCCAAGGCAGTGTGCAATCTGTTTTATGCTCTCTCCCTCTGTGTGTGTGTGTGTGTATACACACACACACATACATACACACACATATATGTATGTATATATGTATATATATACACATACATTCATATTAGACATATTTTCACATTACTAATGTTATAAAGAAGAATTATGAGCAAGAGGAGAAATCATGAGAAAGAAGAAACAATGACAACCAAAGAGAGCAAATAGTATGCTTCAATCTGCATTCAGACTTCATAGTTCATGTGTCTTTTGGAGTAGTAGCTAAAGTAAGTCTATCAAAATCAGTCATTGCACAAGGTGGCTGTTACTGTGTACAGTGTTCTACTGATGCTGTTCACTTCACTTAACATCAGTTCATGTAAGTCTTTCCAGGTTTTTCTGAAGTCTGCCTACTCATCATTTCTTATGGAACAATAGTACTTCATTATATTCATATACCGTAACTTGTTTAGTCATTCCCCAATTGATGGGCAAACCATCAGTTTCCAGTTCTTCGCCAACACACAAAGAACTGCTATAAATATTTTTGTACATGTGGGTTCTTTTGTCATTTTTCTTATTTCTTTGAGACACAGGCCTAGAAGTGGTATTGCTGGATCAAATTTTTGTATCCCTTTGGGCCTAGTTCCAAATTGCTTTCAAGATTGACCAACAATGCATTAGCGTTCCAGTTTCCTCATATCTTCTCCAGTATTTATCATCTTCATGTTTTTTCATGTTAGCCAATCTGATATGTGATGTGGTATGGCACTGAATAAGTTAATTAATCTAGATAGAATTGTCTTTTTATTACTTTAGCTCAATCTACCCACGAGCAACTGATGTTTTTCCAGTTACTTAGATACGATTTTATTTGTGAAAAGTGTTTTGTAATTGTATTTATATAGTCTCTGGATTTGATTTGGCAGGTAGGATCCCAGATATTTTATAGTGTCTATCATAACTTTGAATGGGATTTCTCTTTCTATCTCTTATTGGGCACTGTTAGGAATATATAGAAATGCAGCTGATTTAACTGGGCTTACTTTGTAACCTTCAACTTTGCCAAAGGTGTTTATAATTTCAAATAGTTTTTTACTTGATTCTCTGGGATTCTTTAAGCATATCATCTGCAAAGAGAGAAAATTTAGTTTCTTCTTTGCCTATTCTAATTCCTTCAATTTCTTTTTCTTCTCTTACTGCTAAAGCTAGAATTTCTAGTACCATATTGAATAACAGTAGTGATAATGGATATCCATGTTTCATCCCGATCTTATTGGCGAAGCATCCAGCTTATCCCTGTTGCATACAATGTTTGCTGATGGTTTTAGGTAGATATCGCTCAGTATTTTATGGAAAGTTCCCTTTATTCCTATGCTCTCCAGTGTTTTCAATAGGAATGAGTGTTGTATTTCGTCAAAAGCTTTTTCTGCATCTATTGAGATAATCCTTTGATTTCTGTTAATTTTTATGTTGATATGATCAATAATGCTGATAGTTTTCCTACTATTGAACCAGTCTTGCATTCCTCGTATAAATCCTACCTGATCATACTGTGTTATTCTCGTGATAAATTCCTGTAATCTTTTTGCCAATATCTTACATAAAATTTTTGCATCTAAATTCATTAGAGAAATTGGTCTATAATTTTCTTTCCGTTATATCTCTTCCTGGTTTAGGTATCAGAACCATATTTGTATCATAAAAAGAATTTGTTAAGATTCCACCAATTTTCCCAAATAGTCTATATAGTATTGGAATTAACTGTTCTTTAAATATTTGATGGAATTCACATGTAAAGCCATCCAGCCCTGGAGAGTTTTTCCTGGGGAGTTCATTGGTGGCTTATTCAATTTCTTTTTCTTAGATGGGATTTATTTAAGCATTGGACTTCCTCTTCTCTTAATCTAGGCAATTTATACTATTTAAAATATTCATCTGTCTCATTTAGATTGTCAATTTTATGGGCATACAGTTGGGCAAAGTAATTTCTAATTATTGTTTTAGTTTCCTCCTCATTGGAGCTGAGTTCACCTCTTTCATTTTTGGTATTTGTAATTTGGTTTCCTTCTTTCTTTTTTAAATCAAATTTACCAAAATTTTATCAATTTTATTGGTTTCCTCATAAAACCAACCCTTAATTTTATTTCTTACTACAATAGCTTCCTTAATTTCAATTTTACTAATCTCTTCTTTGGTTTTCATTATTTCTCATTTGGTAATTACTTGGAGATTTTTGATTTGCTCTTTTGCTAGCTTTTTCAGCTGCATGCCCAAGTCATTCATCTATTTTATTTCTTTTATTTATTTCTCTATTTTATTCATGTAGGCATACAAAGATATAAAACATCCCTAAGAACTGCTTTTGCAGTATCCCATACTATATGGTAGGTTGTCTCATTACTGCCATTCTCTTGAATGAGTTTTTGATGGTTTCTATAATTTGTTGTTTAACTCACTCATTCTTTAGGATTAGATTGTTTAGTTTCCATAAAATTTTTGACCTATCTTTCCATGAACTTTATTACACATAATTTTTATTGCATTGTGACCTGAGAAGGATTCTGTGACTATCTCTGCCTTTCTGCACCAGATTGCGAGGTTTTCATGACTTAATACATGGTCAGTTTTTGTATGTGTGCCATATACCACTGAGAAAAAGGTATATTCCTTTCTATCCCCATTCAGTTTTCTCCAGAGAAAGCTATCATATCTATCATATTTACCTTATCTACAGTTTTATCCACCTCCTTAACTTCCTTCTTGTTTATTTTGAGGTTAGATATATCAAGTTCAGAGAGGGGGAGGTTGAGGTTCCCCGCTAATATAGTTTTGCCGTCTATTTCTTTCTGTAATTCTCTTAACTTCTCCTCTAAGAATTTGGATGCTATACGACTTGGAGCATATATGTTTAGTACAGATATTGCTTTCTTGTCTACGGTGTCTTTTGGCAGGATATAGTTTTCTTCCTTATTTCTTTTGATTAGATCTAGTTATGCTTTTGCTTTGTATGAGATTAGGATTGCTAGCCTTGATTTTTTTTTTACATCAGATGAAGCACAATATATTCTGCTCCAAGGTTTTACCTTTAACCTGTGCATATCCTCCCATTTCAAATGTTTTTCTTCTAAACAACATATTGTTGAATTATGGTTTTTAATCCATTCTGCTATCCACCTCCATTTTATGGGAAAGTTCATCCTATTCACATTCACAGTTATGATTACTATCTGTGTCTTCAATTCCATCCTTATTTCCCCCATTTATGTTTGTAGTTCTCCCTTCTCCCTTCCCCTCCACAACAGAGTTTTAAATTTTGACCACCTCCTCCCTCAGTGCTCCCTCCATTCTTTCAGCCCCACTCATTTTACTTCCCTTTCTACTTCTTGTCTCCCTTTTAGCTTCCTCTCCCTTTTCTTTCTCCTTACCCCTCCTACTGCCTATAGAGCTAGCTATATTTCTATACTTAACTGAGTTTGTTTTTCCTTGCTTGGACCAAATCAGATGGAGTAAATCTCAAACAATGCTCATCACCATCTCCTCTTTTCCTCTACTGCAGTATGTTTTTTTTCCTCTTACTGTGGTGTAATTTACTTCTTTCTGACTCCTCCTTTCCACATCTCCCATTACAATCCCTTCGCACTGTTAAATCACATTTTTATAATCACATAATTTACTTTATACCCACTCCCTCTATCTTTGTATTTCCCTTCTATATTTCATAATAAATATACAATTCTCAAGATTATCAAGTATCATCTTCCCTTATAGGGATGTCAACAGTTTGCCCATATTGAATAACAAGTTCCCTTCAACTCCCATTTACCTTTTTGTGCCTCTCTTGAGACTTGTCTTTGAAGATTGAATTTCCTATTGAGCTCTGGCCTTTTTATCAGGATGGTCTGGAAATCCCTCATTTCACTGAATGTCTACCTCCTTGTCAGAAATATTATGCTCAATCTAGCTTGTTAATTGAGGCTTGGTTGTAATCCCGGCTCCTTTGACTTATTGGAATATCATATTCCAATCCCTATGATCTTTTAATGTAGATACTGCAAGGTTCTGTGTGATCCTGACTGTAAATCCTCGACATTTGAATGGTTTCTTTCTAGCTGCCTGCAGTATTTTCTCCTTCACTTGGTAGTTCTGGAATTTGGTAAAGATATTCCTTGATGTTTATAGTTTGGGATACCTTTGAGGAGGTGAACAGTGGATTCTTTCATTGACTATTTTGCCCTCTGTTTCTAAGACTTTTGGGCAATTTTCCTTGGTGATTTCCTGTAACATTGTTCATGCTCTTTTTCTCACAATGGCTTTCTGGTAGGCCAGTAGTCCTTAGATTTTCTCTCCTGCATCTATTTTCCAGGTCAGTTATTGTTCCACTTAGATACTTTATATTTTTTTCTATTTTTTTTTCAAAATATTTTTAAACAGATTAGAAAATTCTGTTCCCAGGGTTTCTTTTTTTTTAATTTGCAGATATAAGATTTTTATTATTATTTTGTGACACATTTAGATTATTTTATGTGATAAAATCACATAATGATTGTGACAATGGAAATATTTTCAAGCATGTTCCAAATCTTCTGTCTATAAATATATGTTATGGCAGAAACCAGACACTGACCAACATCTCACACTATATGGCTAGATAAGGTCAAAATGGGTAGAGGATTTAGACATAAAGTGTACCACTTTAAGCAAATTAGAAGAGAAAGAAATAGTTTAATTTTCAGATCTATGGAGAAGGAAAGAATTTATGACCAAAAAATGAATGGAGAACATTATGAAATGCAAAATGAATAATTTGATTATATTAAATTACAGATTTTTTTCCCCACAAAGCCAATACAACCAAGATTCTAACAGAAGAAGAAAGCTGGGAAACTATTTTCACAGTCAGTTTCTCTGATAAAGGTCTCATGTCTAAAATATGTAGGTATCTGAGTCAAATTTATAAGAATAAAAGTCACTCCCCATTTGAGAAATGTTCAAAAATATGAAAAAGCTATTTAAAGATGAAGAAATCAAAGCTATCTATAATCATATGAAAAACTGCTATTAATCATTATTGATTAGAGAAATGAAAATCAAAAAAATTCTAAGGTACCAGATCTCACATACCAGAGTGGCTAACATGACAAACAGGAAAATGATAAATGTTGGAGAAGATGTGGGAAAATTGGAACACTAATACATTGTTGATGGAGCTGTGAACTGATCCAACGAGTCTGGAGAGCAATTTGGAACTATATCCAAACTATAAAACTCTGCATATCCTTTGATGCAATAGTACACCTACTAGGTGTTACCCCAAAGAGATCATAAAACAAAAGGGAAAGGACCCACATATATGTGTGTGTATGTATATATATATACATATACACACATGTATATATGTATGTGTATATATATTCATATATACATATATATATATAGATATATATATATACACATATGTACACACACAGTGGGGTGGGTGCTCTTTTTGTGGTGGCAAAGACTTAGAAATTGAGTGGATGCTGATCAGTTGGGGAATGGCTGAACAAGTTATGGTATATGAATGTAATCAATATTATTGCTCCAAAAGAAATAATGAACAGGCAGATTTCAGAAAAATCTGTGGAAAGACTTACCTGAACTGATGCTGAGTGAAGTGAGCAGAAGAAGCACATTGTACACAGTGTTCAATTACTAACTTTGGTAGACGTAGCTCTTCTCATCAATTCAAAGATCTAAGACAATTCAAAAAGTCTCATGATGGAAAGTGGAATCCACATTCAGAGAAAGAAGGAAGCTGAATGCAGATTGAAGCGTACTGTTTGTTCTGATTCTTCTCTCACAATATGATTAATGTGGAAATGTGAAACACAAATAAATAAATGAATGAATAAATAAATAAATAATCATCTCTCCAGAACAGTAGTTTCTTTGATACTTAGTTGCTTTTTCACTAATTATTAAGATACCACCTTTATATTGAAGTTACAGAGTAGGTTTCTTTTTAATTTTACAGAAAATGTTTGCTAGGTAACATAGTACTTACAACTACTTGTAATCACAATTTCCTAATTTATCTCAAAAGTTAGCATCTCAAAAACACTTTACCATTTTAACTACAATATATTTTATTTAAATATCTTGTTTTTATTTGTATTTTTTCATGATATCCCTTTGCATTTATATAGTTTCCCAACTTATTTGCTGCAACGATTTGTTCATGCATGATGAAGTGAAAGAATTTTTAGATGATATATTTTTAACCTTACCCCGGGAAGTTTTTTTTCATTCTATTCAAAGTAACTACTCTATCAGTGGACACACCTACATTCTTTTCACATAAAATACTGTTTTCATTAAATAAACCATATGATATTGAGGATATATATTCTCCAGAGCATCTTCTTCATGTATTTCATTATTGAATGAGAATCTAGCAAATACCATAACCTGAGACATGTTAGAAAAAACTGTACTTTCATCCAACTACGAAATATCTTGGGCCACATATTGCTTTCTGCCACTTATTTCTTCAAACCTCCAGGAGTATTTTCTCTACATCTTAAATTAGTGTTTGGACAAAGCAATGTATTTATTTCTGTATCATTTTACCCATTTTTACTACAGTAGAGCAACATAGATTTCTCCAATGGAAAGTGGCTCTTTGTCCTTCACTATGAAGTGAAACTTCAAAAAAACTCAAAAGAAACTTAGAAATCTGCATTATTAAATTTAGTGAAATTTTTTTTTAGCTAAATATCACTTGACTTTAAACAACTTCATGCTATTACTATCTAATATCACAAAATTCAGTTCAGTATCACTGATAGGGGACCTAAATCATTATTTGAAATGACATTTATTACTTCAAGTTTTGGCCTAAGCATATAAAATTAGGTAATTATTGTTTTTGTCCTATAATATGACTGACAGAGCTCACATAAAGAATTAAAGAATAAAAGCTCACATAAAAGAGCAGCTGCTATGGGGCTTTCATCTTGCTTTCTTGAGCTCACATTTTTTACATTTCTTTCCAACTAGAGTTTCTTTGTAAGAAACACTTTAAAGTCACTTGTCCATTTCATAAAGGCTGGTTTCATCAAAAAATATAAATAATCTATAATTACACATATCGAGGCACTCACAAACAAAATATATCATGATACGGTGAAAGGAGACAAGTAAATAAGGTGCTATTACCATGCCCTTTGCTTTGTGAAACTCCCTTTCTTTTCTCAAAATGACAAGTATTGCACTTGAACATTTTATATATGGAACTAGGAAGGGTATCAACATTCATACATATGTTACATATTTTAATAATATATTTAACTACCACTGCTGAGTTCAAGGGGGTGGTTATCCAATGAATCCTTTTCTATTTTCACTAAGGGACCCTTTTCATCTCTGGAGCCATGCATTTGCAGACTGGATTCACCTAAAAGATTTAGGCTCATTTTTTTGTACTATTTTCACTCTTATATCTCCTCATCCCGGAGTCCCAAAGAACATTACTTAAACCTTAGCTTTTGGCTCATGTTTAGAATTTCTGCAAAAGGAGCAATAAAAAAATGGTACTAAGTGCAAATAATATAAATCAAGTATGGGACAGCTGTTTATTTCCTCCACACAAAAGTTGATGCAAAAAGTTCTCACATGCAAGAAGTTTTTAAAATCATCAGCAATAACATAAATAATGTAATAATTGTTGTAGTCTTCAGATAAGGTGAGACTTAAACACCTAAACATAATGTTTTTGGCAATGTTGGATAAGCATCAGATATGTATTGAATAAAGAATTCTCTGACTTCTATTAAGCCAAGTCATGGTTTAGCTCATCCACTGGAATGTGATCATCTCCGAAAAGAAACAGTATTAAGGATATAGAGAGGGCTCTAGTTTACTGACTGAGGACTCAGAATCTCCAGATTTCCTGAATTCAAAGGGTTCTTTGCAAGATAGGAAATTATTCTTGGGATCATAGCAGCATAAATACAGAGCTAAAAGGGAATTTAGAAGTTCAGCACTACCCTATCATTTTACAATCAGCAAATGGTGGCACAGAAGGCAGTAAGTGACTTGCCCAAGATCACAGAGCAAGTAAGTGTTTGAGGTGGAATTCATACTCATTTTTTTTTTCTGATTACAGATCCAGCCTTAAGTTTAACAGTCTCACTCCATTCATTAAAACACTCTCAACATGCATTATCTATTATAATTCAAAGAAATGCAAACCAGAAGAAGCAGCTAGTGCTCCAATTTCTAATCTAATCTCAAGATGACTGAGGCAGGAGAGTAGAATTAGTAGCAATACGTCTGCACTACCATGTGCCTAATATGAAAACAAATACAAGCCGCCTCTGGGAAAGTCCTAGATATTCCTAGGTGGTTTAGTGGATAAAGCACTAAATATGACCAGTGTGTCTCTGGGCAAATCATTTAGCCTTTATCTGCTTCAGTTTCCTCATCTTTAAAACCAGGACGATAATAGCACCTATCTCCAAGGGCTCTTGTGAGAATCAAACGAGGAAATATTTTTTAATTAGTTAATTGATTTTTAGTTTTCAACATTCACTTCCATAAGATTATGAGCTCCAAGATTTCTCCTCATCTCTCCACTCCTCCAATGCCAAAACATCATGAATTCTGATTATGTCTTTCCTCAATCTGCCCTCCCTTCTATTTCCCATTGCCTGAATACTTTATTTCCCCAGTTATACTTAAAAACAATTTTAACTTTCATTTTCAAAACATTGAGTTCAGAGTTCGCTCCTTTCTTCCCTAACTACACACTCTTATTGAGAAGACAAACAATTCGATATATCTTATCCATGTGTGATCATGTAAAATACTTCTATAGTTGTCGTGTTGTGAAAGACTAACTACATTTTCCTCCATCCTATTCCACCTGCAGTTTATTATCTCCTTTGACCTTGTCCCTTCTCAAAAGTCTTTGCTTCTGGTTACCTCCTCCCCTAATTTTCCCTCCCTTCTCTCATCCCACCTTTTCCCCTTACCTGTTACTTACCTGTAGTGTAAAATAAATTTCCATAGTCAAATGAATGTGCATATTCTTCCCTCCTTAAGCTAAATCTGATGAGGCTAAGGTTCACTCATTACCTCTCACCTCTCTTCTCTTCCCCTCCACTGTAAAAGCTTTTTCTTGCCCCTTTTATGTGAGATAATTTATCCCATTTTACCTTTCCCTTTTTCCTCCTTCCAGAACATTCCTCTCTCACTCCTTAATTTTATTAGATATCCCTTCATATTCAACTCATCCTGTGCCCTCCTGTGTGTGTGTGTGTGTGTGTGTGTGTGTGTGTGTGTGTGTGTGTGTGTTTGCCTGCTCGGGTAAATGAAAGTCAAATTTTCTATTCATCTCTGGTCTTTATATCAAGAATTCTTGAAAGACCGCATTGAATGACTATGCTCCCCCCTGAAGGACTATAATCAGTATTGCTGAGTAGGTGATTCTTGGTTTTAATCCTAGGTCCTTTGACCTCCAGAATTTCATATTCCAAGCCTTCTTATCCTTTAACATAGAATCTGCTAGATCTTGTGTTATCCTGATTATGTTCCCGTAATACTTGAATTGTTTCTTTCTGGCTGCTTGCAATATTTTCTCCTTGACCTAGAAACTCTAGAATTTGACTACAGTATTCTTAGTTTTTCTTTAGGGATCATCCTAGAGGTGATCTATGAATACTTTCAATTTCTGTTTTACCTTCTGGTTCTAGGATATCATGGCAGTTATCCTAGATAATTTCTTGAAAGATGATGTCTTGGCCCTTTTTTTCTTTTTTGATCATGGCTTTCAAGTAATCCAATAATTTTAAAATTATCTCTTTTGGATCCTTTTTTCCATATCAGTTGTTTTTCCAATGAGATATTTCACATTATCTTCTACTTTTTCATCCTTTTGGTTTTGTTTTTATAATTTTCTTGAATTCTCATAAAGCCATTAGCTTCCATTGACTCTGTTCTAATTTTTAAGAAATTCTTTTCTTCAGTGAACTTTTGGCCCTCCTTTTTCTTTTGGCCAATTTTATTTTTTAAGACATTCTTCTCCTCACTGGCTTTTGCCATTTGGGTTAGTCTATTTTTAAGGGGTTTTTTTGGGAGGGCCTCCTTTATCAAGCTTTTGACTCATTTTTATGATTTTCTTGCATTACTCTCATTTCTCTTCCCAATTTTTCCTCTACTTTTCTTACTTGGTATTAAAAATCCTTTATGAGCTCTTCCATACCCTGAGATCAATTCATATTTTTCTTGGAGGCTCTGGATGTAGGAACTTTGATTTTTTTTCTTCTTGTGTTTGTGTTTTTTGATCTTCTTTGTCACCAAAGTCAGATTCTATAGTGTGAGTTTCTTTCCATTGTTCCCTCATTTCCCAGCCAATTATTTGACTTTTTAACTCTTTGTTAAGGTAGAACTCTACTTCTAGTGTGGAGGATGTACTCACCCAAGCTGCAGGGGTTTTGTGCAACTGTTTTCAGAGATACTTCTAGGGATCTGCAAATTTTCAATTCTTCCAAGGTAATCTGATCAAAGGAGAAGTGTTTCCTCCTCTTCTGATCTGTGCTCTTGCACTCTTTCCTGACTCGGATCTGTGAGGAGCATTACTTTTTCACCACCAAAGACACAAGTTCCACCACATTAGAATTCTTCCTTGCCCCAGGACCACCACCCAGGACTGCAACACAGATCCAAGCACATACAAAGCAAGAGAATCCTGCCTCGGAGCCATCAAAGAGTTCTCTGAAATCTCCTCTGATTAGTTGATTTATTCTGCTATCATCTGTTGACTGAGACCTCCAGAAGCAGTTACTACCGCCTTGGAGCAGACTGGACCATGCTCCTTTATCACCCAGGTCCCACAGATGTTTCCTACTGACCTTCTAAGTTGTCTTGAGCATTTGTGGATTGAGAAGTCTGGAAACCATCACAGCTGACAGTGATTCAGTCTCCTAATTCCTGTTCTGAGTTTTCTGGGGCCCAGTCTGTGCTAGCATGTTTTGTGCTGGACTGTACTGCTCTCTCACCCTGGTACATTAGACCTTTCCTGTCAACCCTTCAGTTTGCCTTGGACTGGAAATTTGTTTTACTCTGTCATTTTGTGGGTTCTGCTGCTCTAAAATTTATCTAGTCATTTTTACAGGTATTTGGAGGGTTTGGGAAAAAGCTCAAGGATGTACCTGGTTTTACTTGGCCATGTTGGCTCCACCCTCTCCAAGTGAGATAATTTTCATGGAGAACTACATATAATTTAAAGAGCAATGAATTAAAAAATGTTAGCTATGATGATGACAATAATGACAACAAGAATGGTGATGATTATGATGATGATGATACAATCTGTAGATAGGAAGAGAAAATATCTCTGAGCAGAAGGCCATTCATCCTTTTTTGAGGGTTGATGAACAGAACATTCCTGGTTTATTGGTCAATTCAACTTGATAAAGATTTAAGGCAGGATTCCTTCTCCCTTATATCTCTCTAATCTTCAGATGTCACTAAGGTACCAAGATATCAGCCAAGGTTTACTGAATCATGTTAGGACAACAAATCCTTCATAAGCAAGTATATGTTTCCTTGGAAGTTCCAAGGGAATTCTGTGTAAACCATGGGATACAACCCTTACTACTTTAGTAATGTTTCATTTATTGCTTTTAGATAAAAAAAAATTAAATAGATATTTTAATACTTAATGTCCTAAACCTAGTGGATCAGTTCATACACTCTTTGGATACCACTTGCCTAAGCTATTCAATCACAGTTGCTGTCCAAATACAAAAGCAAGTAAATTTTCCTATGAATGCAATGGATCCAGAACAATTTTCAGCACATTTTTTAGAACTTCACTTAGGTATTACATTTTTAAAAAGCAATATCTCCATGCTTCGTGTGGGGAGCAGTCCTTTCTATATATAGCTGCTTCTTCTACTAAAAGTATTCTTTCTGGGGACAGGAAATGAACACTAGACCTGTGATTAAATTGGTGTAAGGAACTGCCAGATGGAGAAACTCCCTCTACCTATGCAAGAAAAGAACCTTCTCTGTAACTTGCAGTCTTAGAGACTACCAAAGGGACTAAGAGATTAAATATTTTGTTCAGTGTTATACAGTCATCATATCTACAAGTTTGGACTTGAACCCCTGTCTTCCCAGCTTCAAAGTTTGCTCTCTATAAACTATATAATTTCACATTAAGTAATGACTTCTTGAACTTTTCACATTTGCTAGATATGATCAAAAGAATAACAAAATGTACAAGTGACCTAAACATGATTCTTGAACAGAAACTGTGGATTTTAAAACAGTTGATGGGAGTAAAAAATAAATACAGGTAAACAAAAATGGATAAAAAGTGATGAGGAGTACTCTGTTCAGCACCACCAGACCCTGAAGGGTATAAAAGACAGGGTATATAGAGAACCATTGGAAAGTCAGACTTCAAAATTGCTTACCTTTAATTTTAAAAAATGATTAGTAATGGAAGGGTCAGCAAGCCTTCTCCTCTTCACAGAAAGAAAACCAGCATGATCAGAAGTTCTGTACCTTAAGTCAGATGCATAATTACCATCCCACAGCACAGGTGTTTCTTTTTTTTTTCACTTGTCATATACTAGCTAAGTGGAAATACCAAGTCTGATATTTGTTTCAGATTCTACTCAGCTTCCTCTCTTTTCTCCCGTGAGTGAATTGGAGGAATAGCAAATGAGCAATGGTTCTCATTAATAATAGCTTTAGTAACCATAATATTCTCCAAAGAGACTTGGTAAATGTATTTACGCATAAAAATAATAGTTCTTTTTCCCTTTAGATGTTATGGAAATATACACAGATGATTCCTACAGATAAGGAGCTGTGGGAGTAATATAGTAAACAATTTCTCACTCTACAGTAATCTCTATAGTGAAACTACGAATTACCAGTCAATGTTGACAAGTAAATGCTAATGTTATACCACATTTAATAATGTGTTTAGTCAATGTGCAGTTAATTACTATATTTAAAGGTGCTGTCCCTTTGCATTATAAACTGTGGAAAACTCCCCCTAACTGTTCTCTAAACCTACAACCTCATTTTTAAAAAGAAAAATGAAACACAGAATAAGGAGAATGGCAAAATTTATTAGGGAAGTCAGCACTAGCACTTGAAAAGAAAGTGGCTGCTTTCCTTCAAGAGTGGTGTTCATTACTTGCCTTCTGTTCAGGGAATGACATGAAGCCAATAAAGCACTTGGGACAATTTTTCAATCACTCCTAACAAAGTATACAGTTTCTGCCTGTTAAAAGAACTTGGCGTGATCCATTGCCAAAAGGCTGTCAGAGTATATGTGTTATTTGGAAATATATTAGATGTGAAAAATATCTTCATTTTTCTAATTCACACTTGCTCCTTTTCAATTTTCTGGCTTTCATGTTGGGTGTCTAAACTATAAAAGACAGTTTCTAGTCTTGTATTTATATTTCCACATCAAAACTGATTATTAACCTAGAAAACAGTAGAAATCCTTTGAGTTTTTAGAAAACCTTTTTAAAGGAATTTAATGCAAATGAAAATCTCAAAGTAAATTATTTGGCATACAATTTAGGTCAGTGTTTTCATATCTTAACTTGGAGTAAGAACTCTCTAAATTTTGTGAGAGAAAAATGGTGAGACTAGCATCTCTATTCAGTGTCCTTATAGGTCTCAGTGTAGGGGTTAATGTTGTTTCTTTTGTGGCTTTCTTCCAAAATATGCATTTTAATATGTTCACCATGGAAAGAAATACTAATCTTACAGGGTTTTACTTACTCTGTATGTGTGTATGTGTTGTGTTGTTTTTTTTCCTTTATTTCAGTGACACTATCAGACTCAATCTTTGTTGTTATAGGAATAAGCAATGAAATATATGACTAGATTTTGTAGCAAGAATACTACTTTATGACTAGATTTTGTAGCAAGAATACTACTTTATTTCTAGAAATCATTTTATTCACAGCAAATTATTTTTTCCCTCTTTTCCTCTATAATCTCTTTTGGTCATTTTATGGATATATTCCTAGAAAGGGGAAGACATCATTGGTTTATGTATTCAAGTCATTTTCATAAGCTAACCTTATTAGTAAGTTTATATAAACTGCACACTCCACCATAATCATGTCCCACTCTACCACTTTTTAGTCTGTAAAAACTAAAAACAATCAAACAAAAGACCTTACCACCTAGAAACTCATCAACATGCAGACTGCATCAGCTTCAGTTGCTCACCCCTTATCAGTGACTTCACTTGCCTCTACGTCTTTGATTAGACAGCTGGGGAGTAGAGCAGAAATCTTCTCCCAATACCTCCATCTCAAAAGAACTCATTACCTCCTTCATCTAACTCTTCATTTGCCACAATCTCCACTTTTGGGACTTGACTCTACCATCCTTATATCCCTGTGCCAGGTATCTTTTCCCCCAAGTTATTCAGCTTAATTTTGTGTGTTGTTTTCCCCTATTAAGTAGTAAACTCTTTGAGGGCAGGACCGTCTTTATCTCATTTGTATCCCCAGTGATTTTTAGATTTCCTGACACATAGTAAGCCCTTATTAAATGCGTATTGTATTATATTGTGTTATATGTAGTTAGTTCACCCTTGTTCATTTTTAATTAGATGGAGTTATCAATTATAATCATAAAACCAGTACACTGAAGTCAGAATTAAAAGTATCTATGAAATGCTACTAACAGTTTCATGTAATTAAATTTTTAAAAAATCGCTATTACATATCTAAAGGACTAATCCACTGTAGATGAACTCATAGATACTTATATGTTCTTATTTGACCAGAACAAAAATGAGTGCTCAAACTACTTACAGCATAATACGGTGACATAAATTCACATCTCATCTTCCAAAGATATGTTTGAGTTCAACTCTTCAGTGCTGTTGAACCCTTAATCACTTAGATATCTTAGCCTATACTCTCTTTTAGCAAGTGAATCAATGAATGAATGAATGAAATGTTTATTAATCTCCTACCATCAGCCATTTACCAAGCAATGGGAACAAAAATACAAAAAGAAAAAATATTTTTTGTTCTGAAAGACTTTGTGCTCTAACAAGCGTAGACGACCTATATAGGGGGATGGTGGCAAGAGAGGAGTGTTTTGATTTGAAAGATTACAGGGATGGTGAGGGCAGGAGATTAATATAACCTTTTCAGAAGCAATGACAAATTTGATTGTGGTTAAAGTGCTGGAAAGTAAAGGAGGACATAGAGAGAATAATAGAACACCTTGTGAGAAGATAGCTAGCGAATGAAGTGGAAGTAGGTTGTACGTGGCGTCAGAGATAAACTGTGGGACAATGAAGTCTGGGTACCCAATTAGGGATTTCTGGGAGTCAAATTGCTCAATCTTGTTAGGTATTTATTTTCCCACAGAAATCAGGGTTGCTAGTGAAAAGATGGCTGGGAAGTTAAATGAATCATCGTTGCTGCTGGGTCTAGAAAAGTGGGCAACTAAAATATCCACCAATTAGAACAGTGGGGTCTCAGGATGGGAATTCTTCATGTCAAAAGGTTACCTAACAAGTTTAGTTTGAAGAAAGTGGCAGCCAAATAGAAAAGTAGATAGGAAGCACAGTCAGAAAGACTTGAGTTGAATAACTGTACGACCCTCAGTCAAGTCACTCAGTTTGTTTGCCTCAGTTTCATCACCTGTAAAATGGGGATAATAAGAATTAAATGAGATATTTGTAAGGAACTTTCCAAATTTTAAAGTGACATATATCTATAAAATGATAATTATTATCATGTCTGCAAAGTTAAAGGTGATTTATATGCTAGTTATTTTTATTTTTTCCTCTATAAGAGAATAATAGAAATAAGAAATAATCATTCAGTTTATGAATATCATAGATGATTCTGCTTTATTGGGTAGTTAACATGTTCCTAATCAGCTGATTATAAGACTATATATGACCTAAGTTCATTTTAAATTGTTTGGGTCCAACCTGTACAAAAATATTTATAGCAGCTCTCTTTGTGGTGGCCCAAAACTATAAATTAAAGGGATGCCCATCAATTGGGGAATGGCTGAACGAGTTGTGATATACGAATGTAATAGAATACTATTGTGCTAGAAGAAATGATGAATAGGAAGACTTCAGAGAGGCCTGGAAGGACTTATATGAACTGATGCTGAGTGAAAGGAGCAGAACCAGTAGAACTTTGTACACAAACCACAGTGTGTGAGTAATTTTTCTGGTAGACTTAGTCTTTCGAGCAATGTAAGGACCTAAAAAATTCCCAATGTACTAGAGGCAAATGCCTTCCACATCCAGAGGAAGAACTATGGAATTGGATCCTAGAATGAATCAGACAATTTTCTCTTGTGTTATGTTTTCTTTTGTTTTGTTTTATGGCTTCTCCCATTCATTCTAATTCTTCTACACAAGATGACTATGGTGAAAATGTATTTAGTAAGAATGTATGTGTAGAACCTATATAAGATTACACCTCATATTAGAGATGGAGTGGAGAAGGAGGGGGGAAGAAGGAGGAAGGAGGGGAAAAATCTAAGATACATAAGTGATTGTAAAAATCTGTAAACAAATAAAATCATTAAAAAATAAAATGTTGGATAACATGAGTTATTTTGTTTTTGTTTTTTGGAGGGGGAGGTTACATTGTACACTGCTCACTACATATTTGATCTCTTCTTGAAGAAAGGCTTAACAATGTTTAGACTTACGTAATAATTTCCATAGAGTGTGAAAAGGATGTGATGTAGAATTATGTATCTTCATACATATGAGATCTTCTGGAGAAATGACAAATTTTCTGCTTGGTAGAGAAAAATTATTTGGCCAAAGACATCATAAATCTCTAACATGAGTGTGGTTTGCATTCGAGACTTTCTTTACTGTGCTGTCACACCTGATACTTTGCTCCTCCCTTTCACTTTCCTTTTATTCATTTTCTTACCCTATTACAATGTAAACTCTTAGAGATCATGGAATTATGATTTTTAATAATATTTACAGTACTTGGCCTTATTATAGTACCTGACACATAGTAAGCACTTAATAAATGCTTATTGACTGACTTACTGATAAGCACTCTTTTGTGTGAGTCTTGCACTGGCTGCTCAGACAGCTGGATGTCTTGAGAGAAGATTAAATAAATTTTCTGTCTCCCTAAGAGAGATAGGAGAGGTAGGATCCTGACCAAAAAGAAGATTTACTCACCAAAATTAGAAGAAATGCGTTTTTAGAGGACAATCAACAAAGAAATTACCAACAACCAGGTGGTGCAGAAGAAAGAGTATTGGGCCTCAGGTTAAGAAGACTCATCTTTTTAAGTTCAAATCTGGTCTCAGACATTTTTAACCTACGTGACCCTGGGCAAGTTATTTAAGCTTGTTTTCCTCAGTCCCTAATCTATAAAATGAGCTTGAGAAAGAAATAGCAAACCATTATGGTAACTTTGCAAAGAAAATCCCAAATGGGGTCATGAAGAGCTGAACATGACTGAAACTACTGAAGAACAATCACTTAGAAAAGTCAACATGATCGTGCCATCAAATATTTATTAAGCACTATAAGTTTATTTGCAAGCTAAACAGAAAATGATTGTGTAAGGCAAAGAACTTACAGACCAATAGACAAGCTTAAGTCACATGAAAAAAAAATAAGACAAAGTTAATGAGTTTAATAGTGTAGTGTAGACAACTGTGACATAATGGAAAAAATGCTTTGAGTCAGAAGACTTGGGCACTTACAAACCACATTACCTTGGACAAGTTAATCTCCATTTTCTCACTGATAAAATGAAATATTTCATTCACCTCATAGGGCCATTGGGATGATAGCCCTTTGTAAACTTTAAGAAGGTAAATGTGATGAATTATTAAAAGGACATCACTACAGACTGATAAGTGTTTTAAGAGTTTAAAGAATGAAGAGGTAAATGTGAATTGATACTGATGTGGAAGATTTCCAGGATGATGCTGAAAACCACGATCCTAGATTCTTGTGATGAGCAGATGGTTGTTTAGCTTAAATGCTAGTACCCTAAGGAGTACCTAGGTCTGTGAATTACTCCCGACCTCTGGCAAGAGCTCTCAAACTTTCCTTGGAATTTCTGTCATTCTCCAGTTCAAGTGCTCAGAAAACTAAAGTCCCTGGACTATGGCGTACTACTGGGAATCCAAGAATTTCTGAGAACAGTAGCCAGTTTTGCTAGCTGCTTTGCAAGACTGAGGGAAAGAATTCCCTCTTGCCACATTACAGAGCAGATGCTAGCACTTCCAAGTGACATATAGACATGACAGATATTTGACAATGACTATGAAATCATTTATTACCTTCAAGTGTTGTTGCCCACGCTGTTCAATTTCATTAAATGCTTTTTCTTTGAATTAATGGTTATTTGGTTAAAAAAAAAAGCCTCAGTCAAGGATCATTAGATATACATGTACCATGAAGCAGGTTATAGCCGACAATATGGGAGGATCAAGAGATTTGAACATTTTTTTTTAATTTAAGAAAATTTATTTAGAAGAATTAAGTAAAATGAAGAGCCTGGATTTTAGGAATCCAGGTAAGTGGATATATATATATATATATGTATATATATATATATATATATACATATACATATATATATACGTATGTATATATATACATACGTATATATATATGTGTGTGTGTATGCATGTATAGATATATGTGTGTATATGTTTATGCATAGATATATAGAGATAGATTCTATATCTGTCTCTATAGATAGATAGATAGATGATAGATGATAGATAGATAGATAGATAGATAGATAGATAGATAGATAGATCGATCGATCCAGTGGTCCATATATCAAGCAATGAGGCCCAGAATTAGAATGATAACGGAGAGAAAGAGAAAGAGATAAGAAATATTTCTAAGAAAGAATTTTGAATATATAAGTAAGTAATGTATGTTCAAATATTATTTAAAATGTAAAGTCAATATGGAGAAACAAACATGAGGATCAGAGTTAGGGTTCTACTGTCAAAGGTAAAAGACAAATAATTCATTCTCTTCTTAAGAATTAAACTGCTTTCGAGAAATTTACTTCCCATGTGGATTTGTTTGTGTAATTTCTAGAAAATATCTTCTATGTTAAAAACAAATGACATGAAACATTTTTTAAAAATAATGTTAATTGAATGAACAAACAAATGAATGGACTGGATTTAGTGACAGATTATATATATGGTGTGAAGGGGAATAAATCAAAAATTATTACAAGGTTTCCAACCTGGGTAGCTAAGAAGAGAAACTGGCTTAGGTGAGAGGAACAAGATTTAATTTGGTTTAGGACGTGTTAAGTTTGAGGTGACAGCTGGATATCCAAGTGGCAAATCCATTTTCCCTTCAGCTTTGTAGTATTGCTTTTGTTCAGTGTCAAGAAGGAAGTTCATGGGATTCAAAAGCCTTAATGGGCAGTGAAGGCACTGAGGAGGGCAAAGAAGAGGGGAAAAAATGATAAGAAAGGGAAATGGATCTTCAGATGGATTCAGATACAGAGAAACAGAAATATCTTGTTTATCACCATGGTGGGATACACTTCTAAAAAAAAAAGAATAGTATAGCATTAGTGATTATACGTATTATTAAAAATCTTCATTGTTACCTTTCGATTTTGCATAACTTTTTTTCCTCCAACATATTGGAAACCATCCATGCAATACTTTCTTGTTCAAACAACAAGAACACATTTTAACAAAGCCAACTGAAACCATGACAATATATGACTGGATATCCTGCTTTGCACATCGGTAGTACTCAGATATTTGGAGTAGGGTTTTAGTTTCAGCCATTTTTGTATATTTCCCACAATCAGCCTAAAATTTATTTTCAATTCTCTAAAAACTTTTTTTTCTTTGCCTTGCCATTATACAGCAATACAAGCATTAAATTGATATTAAAAAGATGGACATTTCTGTGGGAAGCAGAGCATTATTAAAGGAGCATTGTGATTTCCTAAAAACATTTCAAAGCATTGTGCTCTTTTTAGTCAGCTCTGAGCTCCTATTGTCTGTCTATACTATCTGCCCCAGTAGTATATTCTTATGAATAAACTCTATATATTGTTCACCTAAATATATGCTGTAACTTCCACACTAGATTAAGACTAGATTTTAAAAATCTATTTTATTACATATGTATATTATATGTATATATGTATATTTTCTGTTGTATATGTGTATGTATGTGTACACATACATACACATATTCATATGTAATATATACATACACACATATATACATGTATATGTGTATACATCTATATCTTTTGATTGGTCAAACTCTTTTGGGTTAGTATGGAGCTCTCTTGTGAGGCTCTGTTCTTCTGCTCCATAGTCTACGATGAGGGGTAAGAGAGGGAACAAACATTTGTTAAGTGCTAACTTTGTGCCAGAAACTGTGCTAAGGTACATTATAGATGTTATCTCATTTGACCTCATTTGATTGATAGAGATAGATACAACCTAAAAGGAAAACCACCATCTACTGGGAAACCCTTTCCTCCATCAGAATAGCAAATACTCTTGGTGAACATTCATGCTCCTGTTTGTTTTTTTCCTATCTTATGATCAAATAGTTATAGAATAAAGTTTTTCTCTTACTGTATTTTTCAAATCATTTTTAATGTAATGTAATGGAGTAGGAGAGGGTACTAATAGCTAAAGTGTTTAAGAAGAACTTCATGTAGAAGATGGCCCTAGAGTTTTTTCTTCAGTGAAAGTAGTAATTCTATGAGGTACAAGTAAGGGTGGTGTATAAATAATGAAACAATATGTTCCATGTATTGAGGAAAATGAGTTAAAATTTATATAAATTTAAGATGGAGTGACAGGTTTGAGGAACAGTAACAAGGAAAGATTGGCTGGACTATGGTGTGTGTGCGTGTTTGTGTGTGTGTGTGTGTGTGTGTGTGTGTGTGTGTGTGTGTGTGATATAAAATAAGGTTAGGAACATAGGTTGGAGCCAGATTGTAATGGTTATAAATGTCTAACAGTAATTTATATTTGAATTTTTAAAAGTAAATTTTCATTCATTTCATTAAACATTTCTCAATTACACGTAAAAAAATTAGTTTTTTAAAAAATAAATTTAAAATTCTTTGCCTCCTTCATTCCCATTTCTTCTTCTTTGAGAAGGCAAGCACTTTGATTTCATTCATACATGTGAGGTCATACCAAACATATTTTTGTATTAGCCTCATCACTAAAGAAAACAAAAGCAAAATAAAACAAAAATGAAGAAAATAATACTTTAAATCACCTTCAGAGTTAATCATCTCTCTCTGGAGATGGATATAATTTTTGATCATGGGTAGTTTTGAAATTTTCTTGGAGCAATGTTTTGATCACAGTAAGTAAGTCTTTCACAGTTGGCCATCCTTAAAATATTGCTGTTTTTACTATGTAAAAGGTTCTCCTGATTCTGCTCATTTCATTTTGCATGAGTTCATATAATCCTTCTCAGATTTTTCTGAAACCATCCTAGTCATCATTTATTTTAGCACAATAGTTTTCCATCACAAAAGTATACTACAACTCATTTAAACATTCCCCACTTGATAGGCAACCCCTCAATTCCCCATTCTTTGACACCAGTAAAAGAGTTGCTATACGTATTTTTTGGGCAAATTGATACTTTTTCATTTTTCTTTGATCTCTTTGGAAAACAGACCTAGTAGTGATGTCTCTGAGTACACACAATGGTAAAGTCCATTGGGCATAATTCCAAATTGTTCTCCAGAATGCTTGGACTAGTTCACAACTCCACAAGAGTGCATTAGTGTTCTATTGTTTTTCCACATCCACCTGAGTATTTGTCATTTTTCTTTTTTGTCATATTAGTCAACCTGATACATGTGAAGTAGTATCTCAGAGTTCTTTTAATTTGTATTTCACTAATAGTAGTAAGTGAGAGCATTTTTTCATGTGACTATTGATAACTTTGATTTCTTAGGAATGGATTTTATTTTTAAAAATTTTGAGCAAATATAGGTATTTGAGAAATGAGGTTTTTATCAGAAAATCTTGCTGCAATTTTCTCTTTTATTCTTAAAAATTAATTAGTTAATTAATTAATTAGTAGTTTTCAACATTTCCACAAGATCGTAAGTTTCAAATTTTCTCCCCATCTTTCCTCTACCCCCGTCCCGAGGTAGTATGCATTCTGATTACCCCTTTCCCCAGTCAGCACTCCCTTTTATCATCCCCTCCTCCCTTGTCCCATTTCCCTTTACTTTCTTGAAGGGCAAGAAAGATTTCTATGCCCCATTGCTTGTGTATCCTATTTTCCAGTTTCATGTAAAAATAATTACTTAACATTTGTTTTTATAACATTGAGTTTCAAATTGTATGCCTTTTTCCTGTCCCAGCTTACACTTATTGAGAAGGCAAGTAATTCAACACAGGTTATATATGTGTAGTTATGCGAAACCCTTCCCTAATAGTCATGGTGCGGAATTGTAAAAGTATTTCCATCCATCTTATCCCACCCCAATTATTCTATTTTTCTCCTTTCACCCTGTCTCTTTTCTAAAGTGTTTCCTTTTCACTTCCCCCTCCACCAATCTGTCCTCCCTTCTATCACTTCCCTCTTATCCCCTTGCCCTCTATTTTTCTGTAAGGTAAGATACTCAATTGAGTGTGTATGGTGTTTCCTCCTTAAGCCAAGGCTGAAAAGAGTAAGGTTCACTAATTCCTTCTCACTTCCTCCCTCTTCCCTTCCATAGTAAAACCTTTTTTCTTACCTGTTTTATGTGAAATAATTTGCCCCCTTCTATCACTCCCTTTCTCCCTCCAATATATTCCTCTCTCATCCCTTAATTTTATTTTTAAGATATCATGTCTTCATATTTCACTCACTCTGTTCTCTCTCTCTCTCTCTCTCTCTCTCTCTCTCTCTCTCTCTCTCTCTCTCTCTCTCTCTCTCCTTCTTCCAACTATCCTAACTGAGAAAGGTCTCCTGAGTTACAAATATCATCTTTCCGTGTAGGAATGTAAACAGTTCAACTTTAATAAGTCTCATGTTTCTCTTTCTGTTTACTTTTTATTGCTTCTCTTGATTCTTGTATTCGAAAGTAAAATTTTCTATTCTGCTCCAGTCTTTTCATCAACAATGATTGAAAGGTCTCTATTTCATTGAATACCCACTTTTTCCCCTGAGGGACATGCTCATTTTGCTGGACAGGTGATTATTGGTTTTGATCCTAACTCCTCTGACCTCTAGAATATCATATTCCAAACCCTATGAAACTGTAGTGTAGAAGCTGTTACATGTTGTGTTCTCCTGATTGTATTTCCACAATACTTGAATATTTTCTTATTTTCTCCTTGATCATAGAACTCTGGAATTTGGCTACAATATTTCTATCAGTTTTGTTTTTAGGATCTTTTTCCAGAGGCAATCTATGGATTCTTTCAATTTCTACTTTGCCCTCTGGTTCTAGAATATCAGGGTAGTTTTCCTTGTTGGTTTCTTGAAAGATGATGTCTAGGCTTTTTTTTAATCCTGACTTTCAGGTAGTCCAATGATTTTTAATTGAATTCCTGGATCTATTTTCCAGGTCACTGGATTTTTTTCATTGAGATATTTCACAGTCTTCCATTTTTTTTTTTTTTTGCTTTCTTTTGGTTCTGTTTTATATATATTTTTTATTTCTCATAAAGTCATTAGCTTCCATTTACTCCATGCTAATTCTGAAGGAGTTACTTTTTACAGTGGGCTTTTGGAACTTCTTTTCCATTTTGCCAATTCTGTTTTTAAAAGCATTCTTCTCTTCTTTAACATCTTGAATTTCTTTTGCCATTTGCATTAGTCTTATCTTTTGTAATGTGTTATTTTCTTCAACTTTTTTAGGCCTCATTTAGTAAGCTGTTGATTTGATTTTCATGATTTTCTTGCATCACTCTCATTTCTCTTCCCATTTTTTCCTCTATTTCTCTTAAATGATTTTCAAAATCTTTTTTGAGCTCTTCAATGGCCTGAGACCAATTCTTATTTTTCTTGGAAGCTTTTGATGTAAGAGATTTGACTTTTCTTCTGGTTGTATATTTTGATCTTCTTTGTCACTAGTAAGATTCTGTAGTCTATGTTCTTTTATAGTGTTTTCTCATCTTTCCAGGCAAATACTTGGCTTTCTAACTCTTTGTCAAGGTAGGATTCTACTTTTAGTGGGGGTAGGTATGGAAAAGCGTGTACTGTCCCAGGATTCAGGGATTTTATATCAGTTGTTTGATTTCTCATTGTCTGTGGGTCAGAGCTCCAGAAGCAGCAGCAGCAGTTCTTGCTGCTGCTGCTACTTCTGCTTTTACCATGCACTGCCACCACCCTCCCCCACCCCCACTGCCCTGGGACTGGAGCTGATCTGGCCAGATGACCCACTCCTCTTTCACCTAGATGCCACAGAATTTTCTCACTGATCTTTTTTTGGCATTTGTGAGTGAGAAGTCTGAAAACTGTCACAGCTGCCAGTGTTTCAGTCCCTTGAGACCTGCTCTGGCCCGTTTTTGCCAGTACTGCCCACAAAGGACTGCTCAATGTGATGGACACTTCCTTTGGAGTTTCTTGGTTGTCTTGGGCTCGGATTTTGTTTTGCTCCATCATTTTGTGCATTCTGTAGTTCTAGAATTTGTTGAGTCATTTTTTATGGGTATTTGGAAGGTTTTGAGAGAGAGAGCTCAGGAAAGTCATTGCTTTTATTCTACTATCATCTTGCTGGAAAATAATTTTCACCAGTTTTCTGCTTCTCTTTTAATTTGTGTTGCATTGATTTTGCTTTTGCAAAAACTTTTTTAATTTCGTGTAATGAAAATTTATCCATTTTACTTCTCATAATCCCCTCTATATTTAATTGGGTCATAAAGTTCCCTTATTCATATTCATTTTTTTTCTATTTTCACCTAACTTGCTTATGATATCATCTTTTGTATCTAAATATTTTGTCCATTTTGAACTTCTCTTAGTATACAGCTTGAGAAGTTAATCTATACCTAGTTTCTCCCAAACTATTTTCTAGTTTCCCTAGCAATTTTTGTCAAATTTTGAAATCTTATTCCTACATTTGATTTTAAAGCCATTAGGGGGATACTGGAATTTAAGTTATGCAGTAAAGTGACCAGATCAATCCTTTGTTATAAAATTATTTTGGCAGCTTTGTGCTAGATGGATAGGATTTGAGAAGACTTCAGGGGGAGAAATCATTTAGGAATCTATTATAATAGTTCAGGTAGAAAGTGATGACAACCTCTTCTAGGGTGGTAGCTATACAAATAGATAAAATGGAATGAATGGAAGAGGCATTTTGGTAATAGAAACCAGATTTGATGACTTTATAGTGAGGGGTTAAGGTTGACACAGATGTTATCAGATCTGGAAAATGGGATATATAATGGTGCCCTTGATAGAAATAAATATATTTTAGAGTAGAGGTGGATTTGGGAGAAAAGATAACATCTTTTTAAATATGTTGTTTTGAGATACCTATGGGGTATCCAGTTCAACACGTCTAATAAATTATTGAAGTGAGATTGACATTGAGGAGAGATACTGCAGCTGGATACATAGATCTGGAAATTAACCATATATAAATGAAACCATAGAAGATGGTGACATTACTAAATGAGAAAACGTTGAAAGAAAAGAGAGAACTCATATCACAGTTCCAGAATGTAGTCATAGTTGGGGAGAGAAGAGGGACAAAATACACGGTGATCCTGGAAAGAGAACAGAGGGGGTATTAGGACGTTAGGAGGAAAACTAAGAGAAAGAAATATCATGAAAATCCAGAGATAAAAAAACCTACAGAAGAAGTTGGACAACAGGATCTAATGCAGCAGAGAAGTCAATCAGAACAAGTAATAAAAAAGATAATCAGATATGGCAATTAAGAGATTTTCAGTAACATGGAAGAAAGCAGTATCAGCTGAATAAAATTTGAGAAGACATATTGCAAAGGGTTCAGAAATAAATGAGAGGAGAGGAAGTGTAGGTGATAAATATAGACTGACTCTAAAAGAAAGGAGAAATAAAGAGTGACAACTTGATAGGATGGTAAGATGTATTGAGTCCTTCCTTAAGGATTGGAGAAGAATGTTTGTATGCAATAGTAAGGTATAATTTTTTGCTCAGTGTATTTTATCTTTGCCCTTTTGATGAAAGCTCCTAGGTGTTTTGATTTTCATTTCTTTTATTATTAGGGATTTGGAGTATTTTTCATATTCATATTGGACACATGTTAATTTTTCTGTAAACTATTCATTCACAATCTTGGACCCCTTATCTAGTGTAGAATGGCTATCTACTAGTGATATTTGTCTATGTGTTTTGGGTATTTGATTCAAATACTGAAGGAAGTCACTGGCATTTTTAAGATTTTAAATGAAAAAGAAAAAAAAACCTCTTTAAGTTTTTTCTATGAAACTTTATATACTATCTACCAGTACATTAGCTAAACTTTGGAAAATGCCATACTTCAGCAGAAAATAACACAGTGAGGAGGGGGTAAAAGTCCACTAATGACATAAACTTCTTAAGTAGTTCGAAGATTGATGTAGGTTTATATTCAAATTTTGATTTAAGATTTTATAGTTAAATCATTGTTACTCAATGTTAATTGCTTTTTTAAGTCATCAAATTTAAAGTTTCCTATTGTCCAAATAAAACAGACAAATTCCATATCCCAGGCAAGGAAAGTGGTAGGCCAATGAAATTGAGGGACTTTATGGATAGTTTAAACTTACACACATATAAACTTATAGACTTATGAACATATAAACTTAGCTAGCTCTGGTGCAAAGAATACCAACCATGTCTTAGAGGAAAACCCACAGATTTCACAACCTACTCTAATGGCAACATTTTGAGCTGTCATGTTCTTTGAACAACAGCATTGTAGGTTGTCAGACTGTAAGGATGTTTGATAGAAAGTTGAATCAGATGCTCAGCGAGTGGAAGACTGAAGTGACAGCTGTGCTGCCTGCAAAGAATGGACCATAGAGACTTTCTTTGTCCTTTATTTTTTTCTCTTTGCTGGTATTCAGTAGAGTTTGAAGAAGGGTTATGGTCAGAAAAAAATAATGTTAACAAGGGAAGAAACTGCATTCTATTCTTTTTGTTCATCAGCGTTGATATTCATTGTTGGAGAACTGAATGGACTTGAAGGGTACTGCTGTGATCCAAAAATAGCCAACTTCCCCAGCCTCTCCTAACACTGGTACACTGCTTGAGAAAACTCCTTGGGTTTCTGTGATCCCTTGTGGAAATTTAAGGTTAACCCAAGATAGGTTGTGGAAGAATTGGTGCAAGGAACTTAATATATAATAGAACTGGGGACAGGACAGGGTCTGACTACTTGGATGTGCTCTGGTGGAATTAGTTTAATGGAAGGTAATTAGGGGAGGTTCCTTTTATGTTGAACTAGTATGCACCCTTTGCTAAAGGGTATGCATGACTGGAAGCTAATGAATGGTCTTTGTGATTGAGGACTACCCAAGAGTACTGGTCATTGAGCAAAGAAGAGTGGTTGACTGAGTATGCTTAAAGAAAAGTAACTCTGCTTTTCTTCCTTCTCTCTCAAAGAGAGAAGATCTCTTTTGACCATAGAGATTTTGACTCAGTCTTTTCTTTGGATTTCCATATGAAGAAGGGAATGAATCTCTCTCTCTCTCTCTCTCTCTCTCTCTCTCTCTCTCTCTCTCTCTCTCTCTCTCTCTCTTCTCTCCCTATCTCTTTCTCTATTCTGCTTTCACTCTCTCTCTCCCCCTGCCACTAGCAATGGGAACCACACAAATATGACAGCAAGAAGACCTGCATGTTTGACCTCAACTTACTGGATACTTGATACTTCATCTGCTGTGTTGTTGTTGTTGTTTATTTTTTTCCTAACTAGATTATCAAGCAATGATCCTAATTTTGGATGCTTGTGATTTTGGTATTATATGATAAACTCAAGAGGTCTAGAGTACCTGGGTCCAGGTGTCAGTTGTGTAACAGGATATTATCTTCACGACAACAACAAACATTAACAGTAGAATGGCAATCATAGTGATCATCATGATGATGTTGATGATAATAGCAAGCTAGCATGAATAGAGCATTTTAAATATTACAAATGTTTTGTAGACCTTATCTTATTTAAAAATAAATGTACTCATTTGTTTATTTGTGTGCATCTTTTTGTTTATTTTAAGGAGAAAATGTCAAACAGGACAGTTTATACTACAAATCACAGGACAAAGAAAGCCCAAACTACACCCTAGGTGGTCAGGAGATCTAGGTGTCTAGATCTCATCTTGTGACTTACACAATCAGGAGACGTCAAAGGTGAAAGTTAAATCTATTAGGCATTCCAACAATTCTCCAGGGTGTGATGGATTACTGTATTGTGTTGGAAATATTTGCCAATCTTCAATTTAAGTCTTTTGCATTTAAAGAATTTAAATAATTGTCCTATACATAATCTACTTTATACTTTGAGCTTCTCCCTTCCCCCTTTTCTGTTAATCTCTTCTGAATTTACCTCAAACTTGAGTCAAAACTAAGACTTGTGTAAAATATTTTATCTAAAAATATAGGGTGGGGCCTGGAGGGGAAAAAAAGACCAAAAATGTCTACAAAGGTCTTATCCTCTCTTTAAGAGGCCAACCCCTTCCATCACATATAACTTATTCGTATAAGCCCACAACTGGGGTATACTGGTAGAAAGATAGATGACACTATGCCACGGGTCTTAGACTTTCATCCCCATTTCCTCCTTGTCCTAACAGTTTAGAATTGTGCCAGAGTACTGATAAACTTGTAAAAGTAAAATGATGAGATTGACTTTGAAATATACTCTGACAAGTCTGCAGGAGCAGGAAGTAATTAAAGGGGATTCCATTTTAAATTCTGTTTAAAATTCAAAACCTCCTTTTGGAACTTAATTTTGATTACATTTAGAGAATATGCTGAAAAGCTCCAAAGAGAAGCAACATTATAATACCTAACTTACTTCCTCTTAGGTATAGGGATCTTATCTTTATATTAGAATGAGGGCTTCTAAGAGAAAAATGAAAGTAATGTAAAAAGTCCCTAAGAACCTCTCATCCCAACCACACAAAATTTTTCATTCCATCTGTTTGTGCTTTTCATATTTTCGATATAACTTTTTTTTTGCCTCATTTTCATTGATCCAATCTCAATTCTCCATTTCTGTATATTGGGAAGATAAAAGTCAACAGCAGAGGCCAGCAGTGTTCATTCAGTCAGGGTGATTTTTTTCCTTCACCTCCCCCTTAGTTATAATTTACAGTTATAGTGATTTCACTGAACACTTGCATATCCCTTATTTACATCCATATTTAGGGAGCAAAGAAATGTAGTATAGAAGGAAGAAAGATTCCCTCAACTGGGAATTAGAAGACATGTTCAAATGCCAGTTGTACTTTTTCTTACCCATGTGACCTTGGGCAAGTCATTTCCCCTTTTGGGGAACTGTTGCCTCCTACCTAACTGACAATCCAAGATAAATTTCCCTTCTAGTTCTCTGCCATCTGCATATTTAAAAAGCAAGCTCTCAAAAGTTTGATTCAAGTCAATGATTTAAATTTTGTACAGCATTGGGCAAGGACAGATCCCTGGGAATTCCAACTCCTTCTAAGTTGACAGGGTACTACTAATGATTGCTTTGTGTATCAAAACATTAAATTAATGTTGAATCCAACTAACTATACTATGATCTAGTTCACATTTCTCCATCTTGTCCATGGGGATAATGCTTTCATAAAATCTTGTTGTTGCAAATTGATTCTTCCTTACTCAGACACTTTCAAAATCTTAATGAAATTTTCCTTTTCTCTTTTATGAATTCACAATTTAGGTTAAGAATATCATTTTCATTTTGCTTCCATTTGCCTTCCTGGTAGTCTAAATTTTGAGGCATAACACTAAGTTTGGTGTTTGGTATTGAGAAGTATTTGTTTCAATATTCAAAATATTTTGGGGCTATGTAAAAACACAGTTAACTATTTCGTGATTAGATCACAGCTACATTGAGACGTGAAAAGTACTCTTGGCAATATGGTTTGGCTAGAATTCTTATGTTTATTTGGAAACAGAGTTATCTCAATACTACATAGAATATATGTCTGTTCTTTGTAAAATTAAATGAGTGATATGCAGTTGTATCTGTGTGTAAGTCAGTAGTCCCACTTACTTTGGACCCTCTTGAATTTATCTTCAAATCATCAAGTTTTCAGTGCTGATTTACCCATCTTGCTCTTTCTTTTTATTCCTATCAAGTCAGAAAAACAGGAAACTTCTATAGTTAATTTATATATGGGTTCAGTTGTTCATCATGAATGAATGAATGGATAAAAGGATATTTGCTATGTGCCAAGTTCTCTGTTAAGTTATAGGGATGAAAACATAAAAGGGAAACAATTTTTTATATTCAAGGAGCTTATTTTAAAATTGGAAAAGACAATATACATAGTGGCATGGTGGTCACTGATAAACATTTGGTCCAGAAAATCACAGAGGTGATAAATGGAGTCATTGAGTAGGCTATTGACATGCTCTTTCCAGAAGCAATGGAGAACTTAATTATTCCCAGAGCAAAAGGACAACATGGACTCATGGCAAGAAGATATCCAGGGGGAAGCATAGTCTGGTAGGGTGGGAGTTCCAGAAATAGCAACTGCAATAGGAAGGTAGTAGACAGAAAGCAGGCCAGATAAATTGTGGTTGGAGTTCTGGGCAGGCAAGAAATTCTATGGTGTTGAAACAGCAAAAACTTTGGACTAGCACAGTAATAAATAGATCAAGAGAAAACTATTGCTAAATACATGGTTTCATTCCTGGATATATAGTTTCATTCTCTTTCTCGTCAGAGTAGTTGGAAAAGAAATTTCTCTAAAAGATTTAGGACTCTGATATGACAAGGTCTTTCTGAGCAATCAGAATAAGCAGTTTGGAGTGAACAGTACAGACAGATTGGGCCTCTGAAAAATTTCTCTGTTGACATCAGGTATCTGTGACTGTTGCTTGTCTAGCTACTACTGTCCTTCATGAGGCTCCTATTTTGACTTGGCTTCAGTAACTATTTGTCACTCCCTCTCATAGGCATATTTATAATTTCCCAACTTGACTCTCCTACTTAGCAATCACAGATTATTATAGAGACTTACCTTCCTATCATCTCATGGCAATTCTTCCTCAATCTACACAAATTTGTTAAAACAATCTCAGGAAAATGAGTATCCTTATTCTCCTTATGATCATTTATATTCCAGGTACAGGCATCCTGGAAATGCAGCTCTGTGGTCATCTCAGATGGGCAATTCCTATTACATTTAAGTTCCAGGTTTTATTTTTGTTTGATGTGTATGTGTGTGTGTATGTGTGTGTGTGGGGTGACACCAATGAGTTTGCACAAAGGTGGAAGGGATGGAAATACAGTAGTTTTAAAACTGAAATACAAGCTCACCCACAATTTTGAAAAATCAATAACCAAACTTTTATTGAGGATCCACTGGGTGCAAAACACTGTTCGATGTAGTGAGAGGAAGAAGAAGTACAAAGAAATATCCTACTACTCTAATGTAATCTTAGCACTCTCTTCTGTACTTTTCAACACTCTACTCCCTTTATTGTATAAGTGGGGGCAGCTAGATGGCACAGTGGGTTAGAAAGTGACCTTGGGCAAGTTACTTAACCCTGACTGGCTGAGTTTCCTCACCTGTAAAATGAACTGGAGAAAGAAGTGGCAAACTGCTCCAGTATCTTTGCCAAAAAAACCCCAAATGGAGTCATGAAGAGACACACATGACTGAATAACAACAAAAGAAAGGGATTGGAGATTACTGAATGTCAATTATTTTTTCTTTGATTAGTGATTTGCCTTTGGGAAGGAATATATCAGTTACTACCTATCTACTGGTGATTAACTTCTCTGTTTTAAATTCTAAAGCAAGCACTCAGTCACTGGGACTATACTTTCCAGTGACCCTCTGGGACAGTCTTATAAATCAGAGCTAGCTAGAGAATAAGTTCCATTAACATAGACTTTGCAAATTAAGGTCATATTCATGAAACAATGAGTCATTGGTTTGGCAATGCTCTCTATGATTATGACTCTTAGAAAGTAATATTCCAAGCAATCTACAGTTGAAGAAATACATATTAAACTTCAGTATATTTCCAATGAGAAGCTGGGTTTAGTATATAAAGTAAGGTACATCATGATTAGAAGAGAAAATGGACTACTCAAGTGATATGTCTGAAAATTTATTGTGAAAACCACAGTAGTATTCTGGAAGTGTAAAAAAAAAAATCTTCCATGGGGAAGACTTCTTGCACTTTAGGTGAATGAATCCCCTGTGGAAGATCATGGAAAAACATGCTGATACTAATATGACATTTAAAAAAAGAGTGGGGTACAAATTGGTTTCAATCTGTTCCAGTGGAGTTGATAAGATCACAGAGCCACTGAAGCAGTAGTATTGCCAACAATTCATATTTATATAGTGTTTTCCTCATAGGCACCCAATGAGGTAGTTGGCACAAATATTTAACCCCATTTTACAGTAGAGGAAACTGAAGCTTATCAGCTTGAATTGTTACCGATAAGACTCGTAATGCATCAAATCTGTCACTGACCCCAATGATACCATTGCTACCTAGATTGTTCACACCTTAGTCTGAATCCAGCTGTTTTGCTGCACAGTCAAAGACATAGTGATAAAATAAATACCTACAAATATAATTCAACAACGAAAAGCTTTATAGTTGCTAGCATGGATTTAACAACTTCATTCAGCATACCCGTAGTAACTGATCCCCAACAGGTAGAAGTAGAAAGTCATTCATTTTTGGAGAAACAATATATCTGATGGAATGCAGATTTCAATTTTCAGGGAGAAATTCCTCCAAGAGGAGTTTCAGAATGGGGACCAAGAAGCCACATTCCCTTAAGCCTTCTCTAAGAGGACAATTTCCACTTGATCACATTTATCTCTGGCCTTCCAGAAATGTGAAGGTGCACAATATAGAATTTATGGAGCATTCTCAACTTTTTTGATTATAAGGTCTTTTGTAAAGTTACATAGAATTGAGACCTCCTGTAGAAAAAATGTTTTTTTTTTTTCTAATTAGGCACAGCTAACCTATAACAGCCATTCAGTATTAGGATAATAATAATCAATTAAAATAACAATTATGCTTCCAACAGGTATTAAAAGGAGTTGGTAGTTCTGTTTAATAATTTGCATATCATTGATTTATTTTTATGCTTTTTGGTTTGGGAAATAGAAAACTAAGTTCTAACACCACGAACTTCTCCATGAAGCCTTTCTGGGTAACTCAGGTACTATGTTATTGTGAAGATGAAATGTAATAATATGAATCATTTGGTAGAGCTAAAAGCTAAATAAATATTTGTCATTATTATTTTTATTATTATCTTTATACTTCTCACTGTCCTTGACATTCAATAGCATAAATTCTGTCACCTGTTTATATTTGTTTTAATTCTGATTGGTCATTGTTTCGGTTGAAAAAGGTGTGATCTTAGGCAGCGTGCTTCAAAGAACCTTATATTTGGAGTCATGAGATCTGAGTCATACTTCTGATTCTCCCATTAATTATAAATGAGCATTAATGCAAGACTTTTTTTACATCTCGAGGCTCCTTTTCTTCATGTGTAAGATGGTGAAGTTGGAATAGAAGATTTTTAAGCATTCTGTAATTCTAATAAAGCTAATTCATGTTCCTTTCTCCATGAGAATTGAAACAGTTGTCACATAGAAACAGATGGAGAAAGAATAAAGAGAACTATAACTAGGAGAAATGTTGTATATATTCACCCCTGAGTAAAAATGGGTGCCTAATTCCAGAGTTCACATCAGAGGATTATGAGAATCTTCATTCTAGTGTTTTTTTTTTTAAAGTTCTTCAGTAAAAATATGCATTTTAAAGCTGATTTCATTGATATATTTTTTTCTGTTATAAACTTCACAGTCTCCAAATATGAAGAGTTTCTTGGATAAAAAAATTAATCTCAGGAGCTATGGAAGCATATCTTTGTTTGAAGACACAAAGAAGGCAGGATTCATTAGCCATTCACACTTCAACAATATAGCAAATACTCCCATTACAAACGAGCAAAAACTGCCCTATTATTGAACCATTCAACCTTGCACCTCCCTATGATCATTTCCTCCCCATGTATGTTTCTAAGAATAATACTTTTTATTCATGTAGCAATTGTCTCTGTAAAGCCTTGCAGATGTTACTTAATTAACCCTCAAAATATCCCAGTGAGTTTGGCAGAAGGTATCATTATTCTCATTTTACAGACAGTGCAACTGCCAAGCAGAGTGACTTCCTCAGAGTCATGAAATGAATCGTGATAGTATTAGAAATAGGTTTCATTTCCGATGCAAGGTTATATCTCCCAGACCTTAAACAACTGAAATGTAGCACCTGTATCTCCAGTGATTACTTAGGTATCTGGTATAATTCAACTAATCCTGCCTTTCCCTGTCCACCTTCACAATAAAAATGAATGTGAAACATAAAAGACCATCATAGCAAGTTGAGGGAGACAGCATAAAGAAATAGAAGGTGTGCCCCTTTCAGATTTGAATGGATCAATTTTCACCTCTTAAAGAATTCAAAACTTTAAATTGACTTTTTCATACCTTATAAAGGTTGTGAGACTTTAGTAGCTCATTTGCACAGATAAAGGCCAGAAAAGTACAAACTTTAAGCTCATTATCTTGACTGGGTTCCCTGGCCTTATATCCTTTATGACAAGGTGCAAATAAGGCTACTTAAAGTTTTATGGCTGCTACAAAGTGTAAATTGATCTGTTCAAATCAGAAAGAGGCATCTCTTAAACCAATATTGACACAAATTAGGTTTGCATGCTTGGGAAAGACTCAGAAGAGCAGCTCAGAGTTGGAGGGCACTTTAGAGACCAACTAATCTAAGACTTACTTAAATGTGTTTAACCACCAGGTGTCATTGCTAACCACTATCCTGATCCTATTTAACAGGCAAAGTCAAGAGCTAGGCTTTCCCATACTCCCCTTCAGATCATACATATATCTTTCTTGCAGACACAAGGGAGCACTGAACCCTTTATTCTCTGCATGAATTTTATCTTCTACAGGAAGCCTTTCCCAATCCCTATTAGTGCCAGTGTCTTCCCTCTGCCTGCGTATTGTCTCCCCCATCAAATGCTGAGCTCCTGAAGGACAGCGCCTGTCTTTTGTCACTTTTTATATGTTCAGAACTTTGATAATGTAAGTCATGAGGGCTAATGGAAAATTATGTCAAAATTTAGTGGCCCAGAGAAGTTCATTTTTATTATATGTCAATATGATGACGGCATCCTTGTCCAGGTTCTAGATAAGGGATGATACTCATATTTTCCCAGTAAGCAATGGAGTGAAACAATGCTGTGTGCTTGCTACCATGTTTTCTCATGTGAAATTTTAAGTCATGTTGTCAAATGTCTTCAGTGAGGATAAATGCAGCATCAAAGTCATCTACCATATCAATGGTAAATTACTCAACTTGAAAAGACTATAAGCCAAGACTAAAGTAGAGGGAGTGTTGGTGCATTGTTTGGAGATGATTGTAGAGTCAAAGCAGCCTCTGAAGTTGTGATGTAATAAGGTATGGATTGATTCTATACTGCATGCCCTAATTTTGGCCTAATAATCAACACCAAGAAAACACAGTTGCTCCACCAACCAGCACAACATCATGCATACATGGAACCACTGGTTACAGCAAATGGAGAAGTTTTGAATACTGCTGATATGTTCACTTACCTTGGTAGTGTACTCCCCAGTGATGTACACTTTGATAATGAGGTTGGCACACACATTGCCAGAGCTACCTCAGTGTTTGGGAGTCTATGAAGGAAAGTGTGGAAGAGAAGAGGTATTAGACTGCCTACCAAATTGATGGTCTATAGAGCTATTTTTTTTTTATTTTGTAATGTTTAACAATCACTGCCATACTATTGTGATTTTATCCTCCCCACCTACCCCCCACTGCCCCCCCTCCCTCCCCACGACTGCATACAATTCTGTATAGATTCTACATATACTTTCCTATTGAGTATATTTTCACTATAGTCATGGTATGTAGTCAGACTAAGATAAATGAAAGAAATCGTATAACAAATCAGAACATGATACACAAACACATACACATACACAAACATGATCTGCTACAATATGTGAGTGACTTCCATATTTCTCTCTCTGAGTGTGGCAGGCATTTTGCCTTGAGATCCTCCATTGGGATTTTTTTTTTTTTTTGGTAAGAAGTTCTTGTGTTATTACAAAAATCTAAGTCTACCAGAAAAAACTCTCACACACTGTGGTCATTGCTGTGCATAAAGTTCTCCTGGTTCTGCTCCTTTCACTCAGCATCAGGTCATATAAGTCCTTCCAGGCCTCTCTGAAGTCTTCTTGTTCATCATTTCTTATGGCACAATAGTACTCCATTACATTCATATACCATAATTTATTCAGCCATTCCTCAATTGATGGACATCCCCTTGACTTCCAGTTTTTGGCAACTACATAGAGTCCTGCTGTAAATATTTTTGTACATGTGGGACCCTTTCCCATTTTTATGATCTCTTGGGGATATAGTCCTAGTAGCGATATTGCTGGGTCAACGGGTATGCACATTTTTGTAGCCCTTTGGGAATAGTTCCAAATTGCTCTCCAGAATGGTTGGATGCGCTCACAGCTCCACCAACAATGAATTAGTGTTCCAACTTTCCCACATCCTCTCCAGCATTTATCATTTTCTTATTCTGTCATGTTTGCCAATCTTATAGGTGTGATGTGGTACCTCAGAGTTGTTTTGATTTGCATCTCTCTAACCAATAGTGATTTAGAGCATTTTTTCATATGATTATAGATAGCTTTAATTTCTTCCTCTGAAAATTGCCTGTTCATATCCTTTGACCATTTATCAATTGGGGAATGACTTGTATGATTATACATATGGGTCAGTTCTCTATATATTCTAGAAATGAGGCCTTTATCCCCAGCTTAGCTGTAAAAATTCTTTCCCAATTTACTACATCCCTCCGGATTTTGGTTGCATTGGGTTTGGTTGTGCAAAAACTTCTCAGTTTAATGTAATCAAAGTTATCCATTTTGCATTTCATAATGCTTTCTATCTCTCCTTTAGTAAAGAATTCTTCCCTTCTCCATAGATCTGATAAATACAGTATTCCTTGCTTCTCCAGTTTATTCATGGTATCAATCTTTATACCTAAATCATGTACCCATTTGGACTTTATTCTTGTGTACGGTGTCAGGTATGGGTCTATGCCTAATTTCCGCCACACTGTTATCCAGTTTTCCCAGCAATTTTTGTCAAACAATGAGTTCTTATCCCAGAAGCTGGGGTCCTTGGGTTTATCAAACAGAAGGTTGCTATATTCCTTGCCTACTGCATCTTGAGTGCCAAGTCTATTCCACTTGTCTACCTCTCTGTTTCTTAGCCAATACCAAGTGGTTTTGATAATTGCTGCTTTATAGTAGAGTTTGAGGTCTGGTAGCGCTAGGCCACCTTCCCAAGCATTTCTTTTCATTAGTCCCTTTGGTATTCTGGACCTTTTGTTTTTCCAAATGAATTTTGATATTATTTTGTCCAGCTCTAGAAAGTAATTGTCTGATAGTTTAATTGGTATGGCACTAAATAAGTATATTAATTTGGGTAGAATTGTCATTTTTATTATATTAGCACGGCCTACCCATGAGCAACTAATGTTTTTCCACTTACTTAAATC
Organism: Notamacropus eugenii; assembly: GCF_028372415.1. Lineage (NCBI taxonomy): Eukaryota > Metazoa > Chordata > Mammalia > Diprotodontia > Macropodidae > Notamacropus > Notamacropus eugenii. The sequence goes on along the minus strand of NC_092874.1, from coordinate 339,970,597 downwards.
TGACTTTATTTGTGCAAAAAGTGTCTTGTAATTGTGTTCATATAATCCCTGGGTTTGTTTTGGCAGGTAGACTCCTAAGTATTTTATACTGTCTACCCTAACTTTAAATGGGATTTCTCTTTCTATCTCTTGCTGTTGGACTTTGTTGCTAATATATAGGAATGCAGAAGATTTGTGTGGGTTTATTTTGTACCCTGCAACTTTGCCAAAGTTGTTTATTAATTCTAGTAATTTTTTACTTGAATCTCTGGGATTCTCTAGGTAAATCATCATATCATCTACAAAGAGTGATAACTTAGTTTCTTCTTTGGCTCTTTTAATTCCTTGGATATCTTTATCTTGTCTAATTGCTACAGCTAACATTTCTAGTACCATATTAAATAATAGTGGTGATAATGGACAACCTTGTTTCATGCCTGATCTTATTGGGAATGCATCTAGCTTATCCCCATTGCATATAATGCTTGCTGAAGGTTTTAGATAGATACTGCTTATTATTTTATGGAAAGTTCCCTTTATTCCTACATTCTCCAATGTTTTTAGTAGGAATGGATGTTGTATTTTGTCAAAAGCTTTTTCTGCATCTATTGAGATAATCATGTGGTTTTTGTTAGCTTTGTTGTTGATGTGATCGATAATGCTAATAGTTTTCCTAATATTGAACCAGCCCTGTAGTCCTGGTATGAATCCTACCTGATCATAATGTATTAATCTCGTGATAAGATGCTGTATTCGTTTTGCTAGAATCTTATTTAAAATTTTTGCATCTATATTCATTAAGGAAATTGGTCTATAATTTTCTTTCTCTGTTTTGTCTCTTCTTGGTTTGCGTATCAAAACCATATTTGTATCATAGAAAGAATTTGGGAGGACTCCTTCTTCCCCAATTTTCAAGAATAGTGTATGTAGTATTGGAATTAACTGTTCTTTAAATGTTTGATAGAATTCACTTGTGAATCCATCTGGCCCTGGACATTTTTTCCTAGGGAGTTCATTGATGGCTTGTTCAGTTTCTTTCTCTGAGATGGGGTTGTTTAAGTATTCAACTTCCTCTTCTGTTAATCTGGGTAATTTGTATTTTTTAAAATATTCATCCATCTCGTTTAGATTATCGAATTTGTGGGCATAAAGTTGGGCAAAGTAGTTTCTAATAATTGTTTTAATTTCCTCCTCATTGGAGGTGAGTTCACCCCTTTCATTTTTAATATTAGTAATTTGGTTTTCTTCTTTCTTTTTTTTAATCAGATTGACCAAAGGTTTATCCATTTTATTAGTTTTTTCATAAAATCAACTATTGGTTTTATTTATTAATTCAATAGTTTTCTTAATTTCAATTTTATTAATCTCTCCTTTGGTTTTCAGTATTTCTAATTTGGTATTTACTTGGGGATTTTCAATTTGTTCTTTTTCTAGCTTTTTCAACTGCAAGCCTAAGTCATTGATCTCCTCTTTCTCTATTTTATTTATGTAAGCATTCAGAGATATAAAACTTCCCCTAATAACTGCTTTTGCAGTATCCCATAAGTTTTGGTATGTGGTCTCACTATTGTCATTCTCTCGAATGAAATTGTTGATTGTTTCTATGATTTCTTCTTTAACCCAACCCTTCTTTAGAATTAGATTATGTAGTTTCCAATTGATTTTTGGTTTCTCTTTCCATGGCCTTTTATTACATGTAATTTTTAATGCATTGTGATCTGAAAAGGATGCGTTGATTATCTCTACCTTTCTGCACTGGATTGTGAGATTTTTATGTCCTAGTACATGGTCAATTTTTGTAAATGTTCCATGTACCGCTGAGAAAAAAGTATATTCCTTTCTATTCCCATTTAATTTTCTCCAAAGATCTATCATATCTACCTTATCGAGAGTTTTATTCACCTCCTTAACCTCTTTCTTGTTTATTTTGAGGTTGGATTTATCGAGTTCAGAGAGGGGGAGGTTGAGGTCCCCCACTAGTATAGTTTTGCTATCAATTTCTTCCTTCAACTCCCCCAACCTCTCCTCTAAGAATCTGGATGCTATACCACTTGGAGCATACATGTTTAGTAATGATATTGCTTCATTGTCTATGGTGCCTTTTAGCAGGATATAGTTTCCATCCCTATCCCTTTTGATTAGATCTATTTCTGCTTTTGCTTTGTCTGAGATTAGGATTGCTACTCCTGCCTTTCTTACATGAGCTGAAGCACAATATATTTTGCTCCATCCTTTGACCTTTATCCTATGTGTATCCCCCCGTTTCAAATGTGTTTCTTGTAAGCAGCATATTGTTGGATTATGGCTTTTAATCCATTCTGCTATCTGTCTCCGTTTTATGGGAGAGTTCATTCCATTCACATTCACAGTTATGATTACAATCAGTGTATTTCCCTCCAACCTCTTTCCCACCATTTGTGCTTTTAGCTCTCCCGACTCCCTTCCCCTCCTCAATAGTATTCACTTTTCTCCCCCTCCTCCTGCAGCCTTCCGCTCCTTCTTTTGACCCCCCTCCCTTTTAGTCCCCTTTACTCTTATTGCTTCTTTCCTCCCTTTTAGCCACCCTCCCCTTTATTCCCCCTTCCCCTCCTACTACCTATAGAGCTAGTTAGGCTTATCTACTTAAGATTATTGTTCCCTCCTTTGAACAAATCAGATGAGAGTACCTCTCAAACAATGCTCATCTCCCTCCCCTCCTTCCCTCTACTATAGTTTTGTACTTCTTCCTGTGATATAATTTGCCATTTTCTGCTTCCCCCTTTCCACACCTCCTATTCCCTTCTCATACTTAAATCATATTTTTGACATGACATCATTTACTTTATGCCCGTCCCTTCTACATATATCTGTTTTATCATAATAGCTGCACAGTTCTCAAGATTAACAGGTATCATCTTCCCTTATAGGGAGGTAAACAGTTTGCCCTAATTGAGTAGCAAGTTTTTGTTTTTGTTTTTTCCCCTCTGTTTACCTTTTTATGATTCTCTGGAGACCTGCATTTGAAGATCAAATTGTCTATTGAGTTCTGGTGTTTTGGTCAGGAAGCTCTGGAAATCCCTTATTTTGCTGAATGACTTTCTCCTTGCCTGAAATGTTATGCTGAACTTTGCTGGCTAGTTGATAGTTGGTTGAAGTCCCAACTCCTTTGCCTTACGGAATATTGGGTTCCAATTCTTTCGAAATTTTAATGTAGAAGCTGCAAGGTCCTGTGTGATCCTGACTGTGTGTTCTTGATGTTTGAATTGTTTCTTTCTGGCTGCTTGTAGTATTTTCTCCTTCACTTGATAGCTCTGGAATTTGGCAACTATATTTCTTGGGGTTTTGAGTTTGGGATCCCTTTCGGGAGGGGAACGGTGGATTCTTTGGATGACTATTTTGCCCTCTGAGTCTAGTACTTCTGCGCAGTTTTCCTTGATGATTTCCTGGAAGATGTTGTCCAGACTCTTTTCTTCATCATGGGTTTCTGGCAGGCCAATAATTCTTAAATTTTCTCTCCTGGATCTATTTTCCAGGTCAGTTGTTTTTCCAATTAAATATTTTACATTTTCTTCTATCTTTTCATTCTTTAGATTTTGTTTGACTGATTCTTGTTGCCTCATTGAGTCATTAGTTTCTACTTGCCCAATTCTAATCTTCATTGTATTGTTTTCTTCCGTTAGCTTTTGCATTTCCTTTTCCATCTGACCAATTTTTCCCTTTAAGGAGCTATTTTCTCCATTTAATTTTTGTATTTCTTTTTCCATTCGGCCAGTTTTCCCATTTAGGTTTTGGGTTTCCTTTTCCATCTGTTCAATTTTCCCAATTAGGTTTTGGGTTTCCTTTTCCGTTTGATTAACTCTTCCTTTTAGGGAGTTATTCTCTCCAGTTAATTTTTGAACTTCCTTTTCTATTTCTTCAGTTTTCCTTTTCAGAGTGATGTTCTCATCAGTGAATTCTTTTTTTATAATTTTAAAATCATTGGCCAGTTTTTCTTTTATATCCTTCTTCAGACGTTCCAGGCAGTCTAGTTGTGCTTGCGAGAAATTCATAGTCCCATCTGAGGTTTCAGATGAAAGTACAGTGTCAACTCTGACCTCTTTGGTGTTTGTGTTTTGGTCTTTATCCCCATAGAAAGATTCTCTGGTTTTTTCACTTTTCGTCTGCTTTTTCTGATTCATGATGTTGGCTGAGTGTTGTAGCTTTTGGTTCTTTCAGTCAGAAGATACAGATCTTTTAAGTTGGGCTGCTGTGTGTCTAGGCTGAAAGCAGGCTTTTTTTTTTTTTTTTTTTTTGTTTCCCAGATCAACCCTGGGATTAGCTTGTTGGGTGTGTGGGAGGTGTGGTCTGGTCTCAGGAGATCTCCTCAGCTGACTTGAGGCAAAGGCAAGGTCAGGGGATGGTGATCCCAGCTTCCCTATTGTCTTCCCTTTTCCCCTGGAGGGCTGGGGTACGCCTAGAAGTTAATGCGTGTTCCCGCCCCTCCTGGGGCTTGTCTCCTGGCTCTGAGGCTTGCCTGGGTCTCAGTGCGAATTTTCTCTGCCCTGGGTCGTCTGTCCCTCCAGATCGGCTCCCCCACAGTAGGAAGAATCCCCCCTTGCCACTTTTCCAGCCTCTGGTGTTGTGAGACCACCCGCCCCCTTCTACTTTTCCCGGTGATCCAGGAATAATCTGGGGAAGAATTTTATGGTTCCCTCACGGTCATCAGCGGGGAAGAGAGAGCACTTACTGATCACTCCACCATCCCAACTCCTGGAAGTTCAAGTAGCTGACCCACCGAAGTCCAGTCTTCAGGCTGAAGGTTTTAAGGGCTGCTGCGCTGATATCTGGCGCTCAGCGGTTCTCACCGGCTCGGCCTGGCTTATCTCCTGCTCCGCTGGTCTCGCCCGCCACTCTCAGGCTCCTCTGGTCCCCTCCGCCCTGCCGCGCGCGCTGCGCTGTGCGCCAGGGTCTTACCCCCGCGGAACAGATCCCTCCCGTGGACCCTCCGGTCCAGCCTGGGCTCCGAATCTGTCAAAGTCCGTCACCCACTGGATTCTACACCTCCAAAGTCTGGTCAGACTCTCCACCCAGAGATATCCAGAGGAGTTTTTCCAGGAGCTTAGGTGAATCGTTGCTTTCACTCCGCCATCTTGTCTCCGCCCCCTAGAGCTATTGTCTTAACCTCATTGTTGGCCTGTGAAACCTGGACAACATACTGGTGCCATGCCAGGAAACTGAATCTTTCCCATTTCAATTGTCTTAGCAAGATTCTGAAGGTCTCCTGGCAGGATAAGATACCAGATACTGCAATACTTTTTCAAGTTCAATTGTCAAGCATTCAAACTCTACTGCAGAGAACATTGACTCTTATGGGCTGGTCACATTGTTCAATTACCAAATGTACACTTGCTTAAAAGACCATTTCATGGAGAACTCACATAGAGCAAACCTTCACATGGTGGTCAGGAGAAGCAATACAAGGACAGTCCCAAAGTCTCTCTCAAGAACTTTGGAACTAATTGCATTACATGGGACATGCTAGTAACAGGGCATGGCATGGCATGTCCTCATCAGAGAAGTTGTTATGCTGTATGATCAAAGCCGAATTGAAGTAGCTCAAAAGAAATGGGATATAGGTAAATCCGGAGAATCCACCCCACATATTGATAAGTACAATTTGTGCCTGAATTGTGTTAGAATATTCCAAGCTCATGTTAGTCTGAGCAGTCACAGTTCAACACACTGTAACTCGACTTTGTCAGAGATGTTATTTTAATCCTCTTCAAGAATGAAGGACAACAGCCAAGACTTAGCACAATGCCTTCCACATAGTAGGACCCTAATGTGTGTGTGCTTGTGTGTGTGTGTGTTCATCCTTCGTTGCCGAAGAAGACCATGCCATCAAAGAAATAATGACATGACTTGCACTTGACTTTGTTCTGAGTGAGGCAAGGCTGTGCAATGTCATCAACCTCACTTCTCCTCCAGAGCCATCTGAATCCAGGGACCAGATATTCATTGGGATTACTGGAGATGACCCAAGATGAAGCAGTTGGGATTAAGTGACTTGCCCAAGGTCACAAAACTAGAGAGTGTCAAGCTTCTGAGGTGAGAATTGAACTCAGGTCTTCCTGACTCCTGCACTGGTGCTCTATCCACTGTACCACCTAGCTTCTCCAGGAGCTTAATAAATGCCTATTGACTGACTGAGGAGTTCAATTCCTTCAGTCATTTAATTGATAGCTAAGACTAAGTCTGTGTTCTCAGAAAGTACAAGATGTCTATCCTTCAACTTCAGTTCCTATACAGGGTAACAATAGCTTGTTAATTTATCAAAGCAGAACTCTTAAGTCCCTATGCTATCAACCATGTTCCCCCTCCTTTTTGAACTTGTTGCATTTCAGCAAACTTATCCCCTACTTCTCTGGTATAATGAAATAGAGCCTCCAGGAAGTTGGACAAACATACTTAGATATTTAACACCCACTAAGCACAAGAATAATAAAAGAAATAAACAATAACAGGAAAAAATGAATAAGAATCTACTGAGGGTCTGTAAGTCTGTTTTTCTCCTCAAAGTTGGAAGTCCACAGGCATAGGAGCAACTGATCTGAATTGAAGAGTTCTAGCAAATATTTAGTTTGTTGTCTCCTTTGAACAGGCAACATAATATAAATCAAGACAACTTCCATGGGACATATGACGTACACTTTCAGCAAGGGGTAGTTGTTAGATAAAGACAAACTGTGAGTGTGCTAAGGACTGAGACTCATGGAATAAGGCACCCATTCAGGACACGCCTTAACTTGAAACAAGAGAAGAAAACTTCCATGGATATTGTTTTGGCATCATTTTTTCCAGGCTCTGGAAGAGACATCTGATTACTGGCATCAGCTAGATCTTTGTTCAGCAGAGTGAGTGAACTATCACAGCCAGATTCCTCAAGTAGCATGCTTAGCATGAAGTGACCTTGAGCATAGTCCTCCTTTCCTCCAAGCATGTCACATCAATTCTTTGACCCACTCTACCCTTCTTTTGGTCCTGAACTGAACGAAAAGCCCAGCCAGTTCACTCCAAAAGGTGAGGGGCAGGCAAAACTGAGGAATGATGATGTACAAGTATCCCTTTCACAGCATGGCGAAAATGGACTTTTCTTTTTTTCTTTCTTTTTTTAAATTTATTTATTTAACTTTTAACATCTACTTTCACAAAATTTTGGGTTCCAAATTTTCTCCCCCCTTGTCCCCTCCACCCACCCCCAAACACCCAGCATTCTGATTTCCTCTATCACCAATCTGCCCTCTCTTCTATCATCCCTCCCTTCCATTGTCCCCATCTTCTCTTTTGTCCTGTAGGGCCAGATAACTTTCTATACCCCATTACCTGTATTTCTTATTTCCTAGTAGCAAGAATAGTACTTGACAGTTGTTCCTAAAACTTTGAGTTCCAACTTCTCTTCATCCCTCCCGCACCACCCATTCCCTTTGGAAGGCAAGCAATTCAATATAGGCCATATCTGTGTAGTTTTGCAAATGACTTCCATAATAGTCATGTTGTGTAAGGCTAACTTTAAATCCCTCCATCCTATCCTGCCCCCCATTGCTTCTATTCTCTCTTTTGATCCTGTCCCTCCCCAAGAGTGTTGACTTCAAATTGCTCCCTCCTCCCATTGCCCTCCCTTCCATCCTCCCCCCCACCCTGCTTATCCCCTTATCCCCCACTTTCCTGTATTGTAAGATAGGTTTTCATACCAAAATGAGTGTGCATTTTATTCCTTCCTTTAGTGGAATGTGATGAGAGTAAACTTCATGTTTTTCTCTCACCTCCCCTCTTTTTCCCTCCACTAAAAAGTCTTTTGCCTGTCTCTTTTATGAGAGATAATTTGTCCCATTCCATTTTTCCTTTTCTCCTCCCAATGTATTTCTCTCTTACTCTTTAATTTCATTTTTTAAAGATATGATCCCATCCTATTCCATTCACTCTGTGCTCTGTGTGTGTGTGTGTGTGTGTGTGTGTGTGTGTGTATGTAATCCCACCAACTACCCAGATACTGAAAAGTTTCAAGAGTTACAAATATTGCCTTTACATGCAGGAATGCAAACAGTTCAACTTTAGGAAAGTCCCTTATGACTTCTCTTTGCTGTTTACCTTTTCATGCTTCTCTTCATTCTTGTGTTTGAAGGTCAAATTTTCTTCTCAGCTCTGGTCTTTTCATCAAGACTGCTTGAAAGTCCTCTATTTCATTGAAAGACCATTTTTTCCCCTGAAGTATTATACTCAGTTTTGCTGGGTAGGTGATTCTTGGTTTTAGTCCTAGTTCCTTTGATTTTGGAATATCATATTCCACGCCCTTCAATCCCTTAATGTAGAAGCCGCTAGATCTTGTGTTATCCTGATTGTACTCCCACAATACTTGAATTGTTTCTTTCTAGCTGCTTGCAATATTTTCTCCTTGACCAGGGAACTCTGGAATTTGGCCACAATGTTCCTAGGAGTTTCTCTTTTTGGATCTCTTTCAGGAGGGGATTGGTGGATTCTTTCAATATTGATTTTTTCCTCTGGTTCTAGAATCTCAGGGCAGCTTTCCTTGATAATTTCATGAAAGATGATGTCTAGGCTAATTTTTTGATCATGGCTTTCAGGTAGTCCCATAATTTTTAAATTGTCTTTCCTGGATCTATTTTCCAGGTCAGTTTTCTTTCCAATGAGATATTTCACATTATCTTCCATTTTTTCATTCTTTTGGTTTTGTTTTGTGATTTCTTGGTTTCTCACAAAATCATTAGCCTCCATCTGTTTCATTTTAGTTTTGAAAGAACTATTTTATTCAGTGAGCTTTTGAACCTGCTTTTCCATTTGGCTGATTCTGCTTTTTAAAGCATTCTTCTCCTCATTGGCTTTTTGAACCTCTTTTGCCAATTGAGTTAGACTATTTTTCAAGGTGTTATTTTCCTCAGCATTTTTTTGGGTCTCCTTTAGCAAGGTGTTGACCTGCTTTTCATGCTTTTCTTGCATCTCTCTCATTTCACTTCCCAGTTTTTCCTCCACCTCTCTAACTTGATTTTCAAAATCTTTTTTTGAGCTCTTCCATGGCCTGAGCCCACTGAATATTTATTTTGGATGAGTGGGATACAGAAGCCTTGATTTCTATATCTTTCCCTGGTGGTAAGCATTGTTCTTCCTCATCTGAAAGGAAGGGAGCAGGTATCTGTTCATCAAGAAAGCAACCTTTTATGGTCTTATTTTTTTTTCCTTTTCTGGGCATTTTCCCGGGCAGTTACTTGACTTCTGAGTGTCGTCTCCACACCCACCATGCCTCCAGATCTGCCCACCTAGTGTTTGGGGTCTGAGATTCAAATGCTGCTTCCCAGGCTCAGGGTTTTCACTGGGGATGGGGCTGCTATTCAGTGAGAGACTAAGGAGTTCAGCTCCTCAGATGGGGGCAGGGCCACCACGCAGTGCTCAGTTCCCTTAGGAGGTTTATGTGGAGCCCTTCAACAATGGATCTGGTCTCCTGCCTGCTTTGGGAGCCCTTGTCTGCTGCTGCCTCCGCTGCTGCCTCCCAAGGGGGCCTGAATTATGGAGACACCCTGCTCCCCTCTCGGCCAGCCAAAGAGACTCTCTCACTGACCTTTGGTGCCTGTGGGTGGAGGGACCTGTGCGGGCTGCTGGAGATTCTGTCCCTGAAGCCTGCTCAGATCTGCTTCTCTCGGTGCTGCGCGGCCAAGACAGGGCTGGGTTCTGCTCTGCGTCCAGTGCGCGAGGGACCTTTCATCTTCGTTTTTCAGGGCTCTCTGGAACAGAAATCTCCTCCACTCCATTGTTCTGTGGCTTCTGCTGCTCCAGAATTTGTTGGGAGTTCTTCTTTACAGAGGGTCTATGGGCTGTGGGTTCGGAGCTAGCATGTCTGTATCTTTCTACTCCTCCATCTTCAAACATGGACTTTGCTTAGAGGCTTTTAGTAAGGCTTAAATCCTTTTTCTTAGAGCAGTATATATTTCACTTTTGGATAGTTTTAGTTGTTAGGAGGTATATTTTTTTCCTCCTTTCTGTAAAACCTAAATCCACTTCTCTGAAACTTTATCTCTTTACTATCTGTCTTTCCCTTTGGGACCAAACAGAACAAGTCAATTTTCTTTTCCCTGTGATAATCCTTCACACACATGGGGAAGGGTACCCTGTCCCCCTCCTCCAACAAGAAAAAAGAAAATAAACAAACAAAATATTGTCTAGTGAATCATCCCTGGATCCTTCCAACAAAATTTGTAGGGCAAGTTATAGAAGTCTCCCTTTTTTTAAAGACCTCTGGGGTTTTATTCCTTCTTCTGTAAAACAAAGGGGTTAAACTACACGATTTCTGAAGTTACTGTCAGCTCTGGAGTTATATGATTCTGTGAGCTGTTTGGTTCCTTGAATGTGGTCCCCAGTTCTAGGGGGACAGTAGTCAGGAATAACACTATGCAAAACCACATTAAATGTGACTACCTCTCTGAACTTTTCCCAGCTGAATTTAGTTTAATTTGTTTTTTCTAGTCTACCTTTTATACATTTTCATTGACTGTGAAACATAATCATATGTATTTCTAACATCACACAGAACCATCAATTTAAAGTGGGAATGAACCTTAGATTTCACTTTTGCAACATCTCTTGAATAATCCCCTTGCTCTCCTCTGATATTGCTGCAATTCTGGTGCAATCCCTTATCACCTTATGCTTGGAATGCTGCAATAGTGCTCTGGTGGGTCTTCTTCCCTCAGATTCCTTCCACCCCACCACCACTTCAACCCATTCTCTTTTTAGCTTCCAGAATAATTTTCCTGTAGTGCAAGGCCAACCATTTCACACACACACACACACATACACACACACACACACACATCCTCAATTTCATTGGCTTCTTATCATTTTCAGAACCAAATACAAAAATTCACTGATTGTTTAAAGCCTTTCATAAACTAGCCCTGCCCTGATTTTTTGCTGTTGCACAAACAAGATGCCCTGCTTTTTGGCTCTGGGCATTTTCTGTGGGTATCTCCCATACCTAGAATGTGCTCCCTCCTCATCTCTCTCTGCTGGCTTTGCTAACTTCCTTTAAGCATCAAGTAAAACCCCATCTTCTATAGGAAGCCTTTCCCAACCACTCTTCTTAAAATTTATTTTATTTTTAGTGACAATGAAAAAGATGATTGTACATGAAACTATAAATCTATTATGCACAACTTGCCATTCCTTTCAAATATGTGACACATTTATCATGTAAATTTCATTTTTTTCTTCCCTCCCACCCACCTAACCCTAGGAATGAATACTGTTACACACACACACACACACACACACACACACACACACATAAGTACATACAGACACACTTCTATACTCACTTCTATTTATTGGTTTTTTATCTGGATGCAGATAGTATCTGTCTTCATATGTCCTTTATTATTAATTTAGGTATTCATAATAGTCAAAATTTCTGTCAAAGTCATTCTTAACATAATATTGCCGCAACTGGATACATTGCTGTCTTCATTCTGCTCATTTTACTCTTTGTTATTTTGTCTGTCTTTCCACATTTTTCCCCTAAAATCATTGAGCTCATCATTTCTTATAGCACAGTAGTATTCCATCACAATCTTATTCCTCAACATGCTTAGCCATTCCCCAATTGATGAGCATCCTGCAGTTTCCAGTTCTTTGTCACCACAAAGAAAGCTTCTATAACCCGATTCCAATTCCTCTCAATTCCAGTGCCTTCCTTCTGTTAATTATTTCCTGCTTATCCTGTATGCAGTTTGCACATCTTTGCTTGCTTATTGTGTCCCCCATTAGATTGTGAACTCTTTTAGTACAAGGATTTTTTTTTTTTTGTCTTTTATTGTATTTCCAGAACTTAGTACCTGAAACAGTACTTACTTAAATGTTTGTTGACTGACTGGCTGACTAGTTCAACTTCTTTAAGTAAGAGATACTTAATTCTAAGATTGTATCAGTTAAGCACATGTAGATTTTGTGATATTGGTAAGAAAAAAAAGTCCTCAATGAGTCATAGAAAACGGGAAGATCAGACTGAAGTCAGTTGTCTTTGTTGGAGGAGGAGGAGGAGGAGGAGGAGGAGGAGGAGGAGGAGGAGGAGGAGGAGGCTAAAGAGGAGGGGGAGAAGGAGGGGGAAGAGGAAGAGAGGGGGAAGAAGAGGGGCAAAAGGGGAAGAAGGAGGGGAGGTGGGGCAGGGGGAGTTCATTAATTTTCCCTTGAGTCTGGAGGGGAGGGCTGTGTGCAGGTGGAGGTCTGCCTGCTCCCAACCCCTACCCTTCCCCTCCTCCACCACACCTCCTTCCTCCTCCCTCCCCCGTTGCTGGCAGAGAGATCCCAGAAATTCCTATCCTTCATGTGGGTTTAGGAGGGAAGGAAAAAAAAGCAAGCAGAACTGAACAGCAGAAGGTGTGCAGTTCATGACACCTGTGAACCTCTCACCTCCTAGATGGAGTAAGATGATGACATGTTTTCATGTTTCCTCTTCCGTCGCCTTTGATCTTCAAAATTTGTTATAGATTTGTTTCCTGCAGGCTTAATACCCTCTACCTGTAGATGCCTGATTGCTTAAGCCAGATGTCACCCCTGTCTCCTGCTGTGTCACCCCTGGACCTGGAATCTACCAAGCTCTGGATGTCACCTGAGGAACTGACCCCTCAAATGGGACCTCTTAGGGCAGGGGCAGCTCTACATCCAAAGTCAGCAGAAAGTAGCTATGGAAGAAGAAACCTTTTTCCCCTGCCCCAAGATTTTAGGCTCTATTTGTCCAAGGAGGAAGTGATGGGGTGCTTTTGCTCAAGCCTCAACCTGAGATATGGTTTTATGTGCTTATTTTCTATTATCCCTGTTAAAGTTCTGTTGATACCAATTGCCCCACTGACCTGTGTAATGAAATAAAATATCTTGGGGCCAAATGTAATGGTAATTTAAATGGGAAGATATTTCCCATAGATTAATAGAACCATGTGACCTGCCTGAGTAACATGGAAGTCCGAGTCACATGGAACCTGTGGTGGGAAGAGTTTTCTGAATGGTTGGAACAGGAAAGAATGGAACAGGAAGGATGAAGCAGAAGTGAGAGGAAATTGGTCATAGTAGTTAGACCTGAGGGAGAGAGAGAGGATGTAGGCAGCTGGCTGTGGGTGGGAAAAAGCACATTTTACTTAAGCGTGTTTGTTTGTGGGAAGACCTGACAATGTGTATAGATTTCTTGGTTACTATGGTGGATTTCTTTGCTGCTATGATGGATTTGGTTTTATGGTGTTAGGATTTGGGTTTCTGGTGTTTGAATAAATGTTTTACTTCTGCCTTCTTAAAAAAAAAAAAAAAAAGAAAACTGGAGGATCCTATTGTCCAGTTTCGTGTGAAGTAGACTTCAGGTTCAGTGTCTTTTCCATTGGATGGGTTACTTCCCGGATCATCATACTGACAGTTGACTTGGTCTAAGAATGACCAACCAAAAAGTCCACAGCATAGGCACTGAGAACATTTCTCTCTCTACTAAATAGGGAGCTAATAGGAATTCAATGTTTTTCTGTAGAGTTTCAGAAACTTGTGGTAGGCAGAACTAGGTGTATGCATCACCTATGTACCTGTTTGCTTCCATTTCAGGAAAACAAGGAAGCAAAAGGCAACACAGGGGAAGAATTCCCCTAGGAAAAGACTTAGAATATTACCACTCATGCTATTTAAACAGGCTAATTAACCTACAGAAGGGAAGTGACATATCTCTTACTATACTTTGATTTGTTCTGCAGTTGATTTTCTAACTCTAAGGAAGTTAGGATGACAATGCTTAGTGATTCTGCCCTTATGGTTTCCAGTGATTGGAAAGACTCAAAGATGTGTGAAATTATGGTTCTACTCATCTACTTAGGATGTTCTAGCACACACCCACATTTATGCTATGAACTTAATGCTGACTTTCCACTTCATCCACTTTCCTTTTTTGTTGAGGTGTTTCAAAGTTAAGAACCCTTTGTGTCAAATAAAGCATTTTTAATGTTTTATGACATTCTATAAAACATGCTTAAAAACATTAGGAAAATTTTTATTTTCTGTTCAAGACAGTACTATTTCTGTTTTAATTTCCTCTCATTATAGTAAGTTTGACATAATAAAATCAGAAGTGAATATGCGAAATACTCTGTGAGGAGAAAAAGAGTTTGGTACCTGATTTTTTTAAATGAGTGTATCTTCAGAAAAAAAAAAATCCAAGAAGTCCATCAGTTGGGGAATGGCTGAACAAGTTGTGATATATAATCTTGATGGAATACTACTGTGCTATAAGAAATGTTGAGCTCATTGATTTTAGAAAAAATGGAAAGACATGCACAAAATAACGAAGAGAGAAATGACCAGTGCCAAGAACACTATGTACAGTGACAGCAATATTATTTTGAGAACAACTTTAAAGAATAAGTAATGGATACTATTATAACTACTCAGATGAATTATACAGGATATGTGGAGAAAGGTCCTGCATCCAGAGAAAGAACTGGTAAGTAGAAGTATGTACAGAATAATGTCACATATATTTATATGTACACACATGCACACACACACACACATACACCTATTTGTGTCCAATAGTAACCACCTCTGGGAGTAGGGGGAGGAGAAAAGAAAAAAGAAATTTACATGGTAATTTTGTTGTATATTTGAAAGGAAAAGCAAGTTGTACTTAGTAGATCTGCAGTTTAATATGCAATCATCTTTTAAAAATTTTATTATATTATGGAAATGCTTGTTTTATTCCATAAATTAAAAAATACAATTAAAAAAGGAAAAAGCTGAGAAGTGATTGATATAGTATTTCCTGCCTTACAACTCTAGGAGAAATGGCAGGAGCAGAACAGAACTCTGCATATAACATTCAATGATCTAACCAAGGCCTTTGATATTGTTAGTCCTGAGGGCTTATGGAAAATCATGGCAAAATCTAGTTGCCTGGAGAAGTTCATCAGTATTATACTTAAGTTTCATGATGGCATGATTGCCTGGGTTCCAGATACACACTTTCCTAGTTACCAATGAAGTGAAGCAGAACTATGTTCTTACTCCCATGATTTTTAGCATAATGTTTTTCAGTAATAGTAGTTACCTAGAAGGAAGAAAATGGCATCAAGATCAAATACTTCATTGAAGATAAATTATTTAATTGAAAAAACTAGAAGCAAAGATTAAAGTGGAGGGAGAGTTGGCGCATGACTTTTTGTTGACAGATGATTGTGCACTTAAGGGAGCTCCTGAGGCTGAGCTACCAAAAAAAAGTATGGATAAATATTCTGCTGCTTGTAATAACTTTTGCCTAACAATTAACATGAGGAAAACAGAGGTTCTCCACAACCAGAACCATTCCACCCATACATGGATATATTGGTTACAGCAAATGGAGAAATTCTGAATGTTGTGGATAAGTTCTCTTAACTTGCCAGGATATTTTCCAGGGATGTACAAATAGATGATAAAGTTACCACACATTGCCAGAACTACACTGTTTGGCAATCTCTGAAAGAAAGTGTGAGAGAGAATAGGTATTACACTGCTTACCAAACTGAAGATCTACAGAGCCATTAAACTGACCTTGTTGTTTTATGCCCATGAAACCTGGAGAGCATACTGGTGCCATGCCAGGAAACTGAATCACCTCCACCTGAATTTTCTTAGAAGATTCTAAAGATTACCTGGAAAAATAGGGTACTGGGTATTGAAGTTCTTCCTTGAGCTAATCTGCCAAGCTATAAAACTCTATTGCAAAGAATACGACTCTGATGGACTGGCCATATTGTTTGAAGGACAAAAGTACATTTACCTAAAAGACTTTTATGGAGAATTCACACAAAGTACGTGCTTAAATAGAGGTCAGAAGAAGCAATACAAGGACAGTCTCAAAATCTAGAGACGTTTGGAATTGCTATTGAGAAATGGGAGACACTGCCATAGGACTTCTCACCTTGGTTTGTCCCCTTCAAAGAAGATGCTGTCCTCTATGTGCAAAATAGAATCGCCATAGCTCAAAAGATATGTCTGATGTGCAAATTTAGAGACCTCTCCACTCCAAATGTTCATAAGGACTATTGGTGTCCAACCATTGGTAGAGACTTCCAAGCTCATATTGATCTGACTAGCCATAGTCAAACCAACTGGATACCTTGACTCCAACATGGTGATATAATTTTGGTTCTCTTCAAAACAAAGGACTGTGAACAATTGATTTCGTTAATTACATTTCTTTTGCTTGCTAAAACAGCTAATGGAATGGTGAACATTCTATATTTTTAATATTATACCATGGTTTCCTAGAAGGTAGAAAGAGACTGTAATCTACACTCCTGGAAAAATAATCTGCAGATCTCACATAGTATTGCCCAATCCCAAAACATTCAATGACTGTCAAGAGTTTACAGAAGAAATGCTGAACTCTTCAACTTGGCATTTAAGGACTTCCATTACCTGGCCCTAACCTTTCTAAAATTTTTTTATACTAATGGATTGTGCATGCCTCACACTTGTACAAGACTAGCCACACTATTGGCAATCCCCTTAAATAATTTCATTCTTTTTCAATTAGCTGTGTTTACCCAGTTCCTCCTTTCTGTTCCTAAAGCATATCTTCCTCATCTTCAGATGAAATCTTAACCAGCTTTTAAGATCCATTGTGAATGCTATCTCCGTATTTGATTTTTCATCATCCCATTGCCTGCCCCAATTTAGAAGTAATCTCCCCCTGAAGGAATAACTCAAAGAACTTCATTTGTCTCTCTTCCATTTCCCTATTATGTCCTACTTAATACTATTTGCACACATGCCTCCTTTCTTTAGTACATTATAATTTCCTGTAGTAAAGGAACCATTTTCACCATCATTCATTTCACCATCTCCCCCAGAGCTTGGCAGAATCACTCCTCATACGTAGTAGGGGTTTAATTCAAATGCCAGTGACTTCAAGAGCTAAACAAAGTACTATTGAACAAAATCATTATTATAAGAGCTAAAACTGGGAAGTATGTTAGAATACTCTGTCTGTCTCACTGCCTTATATTATCAGCCATAATGGAGAAAGAACAATATTGTGAACAATCCAAAAAATAGTGAAAAAATGAAAAATCATTTATATTTGCTTTTGGAATCAAATTTCATACTTATATTGGAATACATCATTGGCTAATGCCACAGCAGTATAGTATCCTGCAATTCATATTTTGTTACTGCCCGTTAAGCAGCCTGAAAGGATAGGAAAATAAATGATGTGCAGATCCTCCTGATTGACAGCATAGTTAATATTAGCTTCAAATTAGGGGAACATAGTGGGT
Organism: Notamacropus eugenii; assembly: GCF_028372415.1. Lineage (NCBI taxonomy): Eukaryota > Metazoa > Chordata > Mammalia > Diprotodontia > Macropodidae > Notamacropus > Notamacropus eugenii. The sequence continues at coordinate 339,953,312 of NC_092874.1, read as the reverse complement.
GCTTCAGGGAGCAGGTGAATAATCCCACTAATTATATATGTGTGTATGTATATATGTACATACACACATATACATGCCTATGCCCTCACAAAACATATATGTATATATGTGTGTATCTATCTATCTATATTTAATTTTCTGGATTGTGGAGATCTCATTTAGCTAAGCATGGATAGGGAAATGGAAGGGAAATTTCTTTTGCTAGTATATTGAAGACTGGGCACAAACCTAATATCTTTGAAAGGAATTGGTTTATCACTCAAGAGAATTTAAAGAGAATTTAAGTTAACGTATATGATATGCAGCCTAAACAAGAAGAAATTTGGTTGATATTCTAGGGAATCTCTCTTTATGTAAGTATTTATCTGTGCTTTTCTTTTGTGCTGGGGGTGGGTGTTGGGAAAAATTAAATTATGGATTGATGGTATCTTTCTCCTACATTTATTTCATAGTCCATAGCTGAATTTGATGATCTCTCCCTATCAAACATTCTAGTAATAAAAAGGTAAGTCTGTGATGAAATAGTACAGCATGTTCTAACTGCATTCTACAAAGACAATTAACCCTAGTCTCCATCACATCCTTATGATGACGTTTGAGAGCCCCAAACAGTGGATTTTTAAATCTAATAGGTTTTGTATTTGTTAGAGAGAAAGATAAAGAAAAATCCAAATTATCCTGAGTTCGCTTGCCAGCTTCCCTGATCTCACCTCTCCCACCATCCCTCCTGCCCTTGTTCAGTGGAGCCATGTTGGGCCTTTTATGATTACCATTAAAACTCTCACTAACTTGTTAAAATCCTCACCTAACCTTGATCTGTTTTTCCCTTCTCTCTGATTCAGTGAGGGATTGAAATTCAAATGGGTTGGGGTGTAGAGAGGGGCACAGTTCACATGTGTGAAATACTTCTCCAGTTCTAGAGTTTAGCCAGTCCTAGTTATAGATTTAGCCACTTAAACTTTAAGCAAAAATTATGTGTATGAGAGGGGGAGGGGAATCAATGATGGTGTCCCTCTGAAGAAAAATAGTTTCTTTCATAGTGGCAACATCAATATCTTGTGATATTTTAAGGACTGTCATATGAATGAAAAATCAGGCAGTATACAATGATGTGTTAACATTTTTGTTGAACTGATTTATTCTGTTTTCACCCAAAGGATATGCTTAACACCAATTAAGTACAAGTTAGAAAGTCAGACTTTATTTAGCTCAATATAAACAAAAGCTAAAGGGAATGAATTCTCTGTGGAGGCTGTGAGCTCTGTGGAGGTTGTAAAAAACAGAAATGAATAGCAGAAAAGCCAGAGGAAAAGAGAGAGAGAGAAAAAAGGGAGAAGGTGGAGGGAAGGAGAGAGAGAGAGAGAGAGAGAGAGAGAGAGAGAGAGAGAGAGAGAGAGGAGAGAGAGAGAGAGAGAGAGAGCAATGATTGGAACCAATGTAGAAGAAAAGATCTCCTGCCTCCAAGACAGGCCCAAATAAATGTTTACCCACTTGCTCCAGTCACATCAGATTTTCTTTCCTTCTCTTTTCTTTCTTTCTTTTTCTTCTTTCTTTCCATCTTTCTTTACTTCCTTCTTTCTTTCTTTCTTTTTTCTTTCCTTCTTTCTTTCCATCTTTCTTTCCTTCCTTCTTTCCTTCCTTCCTTCCTGCCTTCTTTCCTTCCTTCCTTCCTTCCTTCCTTCCTTCCTTCCTTCCTTCCTTCCTTCCTTCCTTCCTTCCTTCCTTCCTTTCTTTCTTTCTTTCCTTCTTTCTTTCTTTCTTTCCTTCTTTCTTTCTTTCTTTCTTTCTTTCTTTCTTTCTTTCTTTCTTTCTTTCTTTCTTTCTTTCTTTCTTTCTTTCATTCTTTCTTTCTTGCTTTCTTTCTTGCTTTCTTTCTTTCTTCCTTCTTTCCTTCCTTCTTCTGTAACTTACTCCCTTAGCATCCTTTAAGGGGTAAAGAGATAACATTTTATTTTCTCCATATCCAAGTTTTCTGCCAGATCTGACTACCAGTGGAGTATTAGTCGCTTCATCAAACAAACCAGTTTTGAATCAATTAGGTTCAGTCCTGGTCACAAAAGAAAGCTACTGTATTCAGTCATATAACTATTATATTATATTCTCATATATTATATTCTAACAGAACATTTTTCTCACAGGAACACCTCAAGGGAGGAAACAATGTTATATCTCCAATCCCAAATAATTAATACATTTCCAAAATAGTTAGGCAGGCTTCTGATACCTGTTCAAGGATTCCATGTTCTACACTCTTTTCTGTATTTGAACAGTGACACCTGATATGTGTTTGCAGACTACAGTCTCTGTCAATATAAAACTTTAAAGTCCTTTTATATTATTCATCTTCTGGCTATTTGGCAGGGAAAAGAGAGGCCACTGAGTCCAGGGAACAGTAACATAAATCATGTTACTCTATCTTGCATCATAGGTTCAATTTTTCTCAGAGAGGAAAATGAGAATGTACTTAGAGAAGTTGACATTTGAAGAAAGTTTCAGAGATTTTCACAAAACATCTGCAGAATACATAACTGATAGTGGATTTTCATAGATGAAGCATTAAAGTGGGAGTTGAGAGTCAGGTTTAGTTGAATTCAATTCAACCCTGAGAAATACAAATTAATACTTCTCTGGAGGTAAAGATAACTCAAAATTCTCTAATACATTTCTCACAACAGCCCTATAAATTACCTAGTTCAAGTTTGGTTAAACCCCATTTTGTAAAGGAAGAAATCAAGACTTAGAGGGAGAAGCAACTTCTCCAGGCACAAATGATCACTAAGTTTAAATGGTGACACTGACTTGAAACCAGATCTTCAGACCCCAGAATCTACACTTCTCTTCAACACAGCATACTTCCTCTTAGAAAAACTAGCACTTCTAACACACGCAAACACAGACACATGTTTCCCATTCCCATACCTTCCAAGAAAACAAATACTAAATTATTATTATTATTTACATATGCTCTCATTTATCAAATGACTTAAATATTTTCCACCTCAAATGATCCCAATTCAACATCAATTTCAGAGTTTTTGTTTGCTTGTTTGTTTGTTTTTGGGATCCTTCCAGATTTGTCAGTAGCTCTGGACAGCAGACAATTCCCAAAGAAAATGATGTGTTTATGTGTGTGTGTGTGTGTGTGTGTGTGTGTGTGTGTGTTTCTAAGGGTAAATTTTCCAAGATGCTTTGGAAAGAAGAAGCCAAATGGAAAACAAAAGGCATATTATTAACATATTGACTGGCATATTCATTCTATGAGTGATTCAGTACACATTCTGTGTTACTGTTTTTGCATCTTCTGACAGATGATCTATGAACCACATAGTGAGTTAAACCTGTCAAGAAATCTGAATAGGATGACTTCTCGTTATGCAAGAGTATTGCAAGTTGTACATAGAAATGAATTGGAGACCTCATTTTTAACAAACTTCACATTTTTCATAGTCTTGACCTTGAAAATTTATGATTAACAAAAATGATAGCAGTTCTTGAATGAGCTTTATGACCCTGGAGCCTTATCATCCTGAAGTGTATTGCTAAAGAGATACTTCTTTAATAAATGGAGAAAAAAAAAAAACCAACTTTTTCCACAAGCAGTTCTTCATATCGCTCAATACATCAAAACTCCTAAACTTTTAGATTTAAATAAATATTAAAGTTACCAACTATACAATATATTAACAAAACAACCAACAATAAAATAGGTACAAATCATTATTTATACTGCTTAAGTTCTGAAAATGGTCACAATCAAAAGCACCTTTGATTATCCCTACAGCTCTTGAGTTTTAATTATGTAACACATTTCTACCATTGTGTTATTTGAAGATACTGATTAAAGTTTCTTCTTAATAATATTGTGCATCTTATTCACAAAATAAAGGTTAAAATGGTGCTCTAAAGAAACCAGTCTTCTCAGTTCTCTCTCTCTCTCTCTCTCTCTCTCTCTCTCTCTCTCTCTCTCTCTCTCTCTCTCTCTCTCTCTCTCTCTCTCTCTCTCTCTCTCTCTCCATGACAAGAAAAGACTACACAGAGGAATCCTTATAGAATGACAATGAAATTATCACTTGAAGACCCTATAGCCTTTCTCTAAGGTACAGTAACAGAATCTATCATTTTTATGGGAAAGGCAGGAACTGAAAATAGTGTGATACCTGCTAAAAAGAGAATTATAATCTAGTCAGGATAGGCAATGCAGTGTAGTGGAAAAGACTCTCAAAAGGGAGCCAGGAAACACATGACTTTCAGTCCTTGTTCTATCAAAAACCATCTGTGGGATGTTGGGTAGGTCATTTGACCTTTATGAACTTAAGTATCCTATTCGGGAAAATGAGATCAGACTACATGGACTCTAATTTCCCTTACAGTTCTAAAATCCTTCATTTCCTTTGCCCTTTCTAGCAAATATTCTTTATGCCTTTCTGCTTTCACTCAATTAAACTTTATTGCCTGTTTATTAAAATTTTGTTGTTTATGTGAACCAATCTGACCTTTCCCTGATAGGTATGGGTTTAAAACAAAAATCTTGATATTCTCAATACTTGACACTCTTTACTTCCTATGCAAATGCATATTTTTTTCTAATAAGACTGCTAGATTGTTCAGGGCAGTGGATTGGCAATAGAATGACCCTGTAGCTCCTTCTATTTAGTGTTTGTCTACAGTGTGACCAGGCAAAGAAGGGGATAAGGCAAACTTCCAGAAGCAATATTCCCAGCACCTGCAGGCTGATTGTTTGGCCAGAGTACCAAGGGCAGTGATAGAATGAAATAGTGTAGTCAGTATAATGAATTTTAAAAAAAAAATAGTGCATTACTATTTTAATCATTCAACTAAAACTTTGTTATGCTTTAAGATAGTCTAGGAACAGGTTTTGAAGTGTTGAATCTGTTGAAGATATGGCCATTTTGAGGTCGAGAGGGGAAAGCTACTTTCAAAATGAAAATATACTGATATCATTTTTCACCTAAAACATTCTACCCTCTAGAAACCAAGTAAGATTATGAATTGGAATCAATGATTAGGCACGCTCCCAAATAAAATTCAGCAGAAACAGGCAGACAATATCCCTTGAGCAATTCCATATTCAGTTTTCTTTGTTTCCTGCTAGTTAAGTAGCAAATTGTCAGTTGGTCCCACATGTGAATTAAGGTGAACGAATGGGCATTTTCTTATTAGTTATTTGAAACTTTCAGCAAGGACATTTTTAAACTGTTACATTTTCTTCCAGTATTGTTGTGGAATCATCATTATGGGTTAAGTACTAAAAATACAATACAACAACAAAAAATAAATAACAATAAAAAATAAAAACAATAAGAAATAAAAACAACCCACACCCATAGTTATTTGATTTAAACAGTAACTCTTAAAGGATTGGACAAGTGACACATCTGTTTTGTCCACTGTCAATCCGAGTTCCATTTCATTCCACAAAAATCATTTTTTAACTCAAGTGCTTTCAGATCCACTCAATATCCATATGAAGGCCTTGATCTGTGCCCAAAGTGAATGGCAGAGATCAGGGGTAGGCTGGGTTGCAAAAGAAATGGTGATATACTATCAAATTGTTCAGTAAAATATTTAAAGGGAAATCATTTGTTTATCATAATCTGTGTATAAAATACTGAGGAACTCCAATGCTAAGATGGTGGAGGGAGGAAGCCAACCTAAATCTTACTCCAAATACCTAGAAAACCAGCTTAAAATAGACCTAAGCACAGGGATTTAGCTTACTAGCACAAGAAGAAAGGTAGCATCCAAGATCAGCAGCATTAACCAGCCTCATACAGGGGGCCCTCAGCAAAACCAAATCTGGGGCAATCTACAAGCAAGGCTTTACTCTGTTGCAAACCAGTAGCTCCCTAGGCAAATAAGTAACATATGCAGGGTAGCAAGTCCCCAACCCAGAAACCCCACCCCAGCATAAGCCACCAGTGAGACCTTTACTCCATTGCTGACCAGTCCACCCCATAGCTGGCCAACCACCCCCAGGGCCTACCAGTAGAGAGATATTTCTACAGCAACCCAGCAACAGGGTCCTATTCTCGAGGCATACCAGAAAAAAAAAATTACTCCTCTAGGGCCTTCTAACATAAAGGTCCTGTCTCTATAGCAGACTAGCAGCAAGGCCCCACCCCTGGAGTAGGTCAGCAGCTAAACCCCACACCTAGGGGAGGTCAACAGGGAGGCCCCACTCCACAGTACAAATTAGAAGGAAAGCCTGCTCTTCAGAAAAAGCAAGTAGCTAGGTTCTGAATCCCAAGGAAAGCCGGCAGTAAGATCCAGAATCCCAGCACAAAAGGCTTGGGACAGTGCAGGATCAGAGCCCAACTCTCATACAAAAACACCAACTCACAAAAAAGAAGGCAGAAAAAAATGAGCAAACAACAGAAAAGAACTTCACTACAGAAAATTACTATGGTGATAGGGAGGTTCAAGACATAACCTTAGAAGAGGAGAATAGTGTCAAAATGGCAATGTGTGAAGGTTCAAAGAGAAAAGCAATTTGTTCTCAGGTCCAAAAAGTATTTCTGGAAAAACTTAAAAAGGATTTTAAAAAGCAAAACAGAGAAGTAGAAAAAATGAGAAAAGAAATGAGAGTAATGCAAGAGAATCATGAAAAAGAACCTGAGAAATAGCCTGGGAAAAGACATACAAATGCTTACCAAGGAAAATAACTCCTCAAAAAATATAATTGGCAAAATGGAAAAGGAAACACAAAAGCTCACTGAAGAAAATAATGCCTTAAAAATTGTAATTGAACAAGGAGAAACTAATGATTCTATGAGACATCAAGTTACGATAAAACAAATTTTTTTTAAAAAGTAAACAAAATAGGAAAATGTGAAATTTCTTACTAGAAAAAACAACTGACTTAGAAAATATATCCAGGAAAATAATATAAGAATTATTGGGCTACCTGAAAAGCATGATTTAAAAAAAAAGCCTAGATAACATCATTCAAAAAATTATCAAGGAAAACTCCCCTACCATATTAGAACAAAAGAACAAAATCACCAATCACCAGTTGAAAGGGATCCTGACATGAAAACTCCCAGGAACATCATAGTCAAATTCTAGAACTCACAGACAAAAAAAAAAATTGCAGACAACAAAGGAAAGAAACAATTTGGCTGTAGTCTGGCTTACACAGAATTTGGCAGCATCCACATTAAAAAAATTAGAAGGCTTGGAATCTGATATACCAGATGGCATAGGAGTAGGATTACAATCAAGAATCAGCTACCGAGCAAAATTGAAAACAATCTTTTGGGGAAAAAATAAAGGATAGTAAATGAAATAGAGCACTGTCAAGCATTTCTAATAAAAAGAACAGACCTGAATACAAAAAATAAAAATGCCTTCCAAATAGAAGACTGAAGGGAAACATAAACAGGTAAAAAAGAAACAAGAAAGAGAAAAAAAAGATTCAATAAAGTCAAACGGTTTGCATTTCTATATGGAAAGATGATATTTGTAACTGTTACAATGAAAAAAATAGAAGGCATATATGTAGACAAAGAATGTAGATATAAGCCATATATACATATTTGTATACATATATGTGTATGTATATATGTACATATGTGTGCATACATACATATATATATATGCATATATATATATAGGATGATACCAAAAAAAAACCATAATAGAAGGGTGAGAAAGAAAATTGCACTGGAAGAAGGAAGGTGTGCAATTAAAACAACTTCATTCTGAACCTTAAACAAGTTATTAATGACAAAAAATGATATATTGTTAGAAGAAAGTGATGAGGTGCTTGGGTGCATGTGCTTGCACCCTAATTATAAAATAGCATTTCTCTCTAAAAATAACATTTCTCCCTAGCCTCAAAACACTACCTCAATCAGTTTCTCCTTAGCCCAATGACAGCTTGCTCCAGCAACAACTGTTATCTCCCTTTCTGATACAGTAGCCAGCTGCACCTATGGAACTTACTAGTCTGAACCATCTGTGTACTGGCTGAATGGTCATAATGACATTTGCTACTCACTGTCCAATCCTATGTATCTTAGACTTAGACATATGTAGACATTGATGAGAACAGCCTGATACTCCTTAGTCAGTTAGTTGACTCAGCCACATTTAAGGCCTTAAACTACACCTCCATGTAGCCCCCCCTTGGACTCTTTCCTGATGAAATCTGTGTAAAATACCTGCACAGTAGATACCAAAAGTTCCTTTAAGAACTAACTACTCTTTAAGAACTTCCTAATCCCACCATAAATCACCTAGTTAGTGTATTTGGTACATGTTTTACTATAGAATATTCTATATAAACTTTAATTGTACCCCTTTAAGGTTGCAGGTTCCCTAAGAACTCTTGCTTTATGAAAAGAGTAATAAATCTTTACCATATGGACCTCAACAATGCTTGAGTCTGTGAATTCTTTTCCTGATGACCTATGCAGGGAAATCCAGTCTTGGAGTTCCTGTACTTCTTTCTTTCCAGCCCTCATCATAAGGACATAAACTATGATCATAATAATTTTGTATAGAAATTTAACCAATACAAGGCAGCTATTCTGACAAGCACACCCAAAGAAAAGCCAAAACACTGTCACAAAGGCACTACAAATACAAATTCTTTGTCTAATATTAATTGGCTCTTCACTGCAACAAGACATCCTCCCTCTCAAAAGAGGCTATTTCAAAACTTTTCTGTTCAAATCTAAATTCTTCTCCTTCCACTACCCCTGCCATTCAGCTAAGGACCTTGACTCATGCTTTGTTGAGAAAGTAGGGATGATTTGAATGCATTTTCATTTCTCCCTTTCTGTATAATTCAATACTGTTTGATATGACTTCTATTCTATCTCCTTTTAGTTCCTAATGAAGGGGTTGTGCTTCTCTTAGAACTGGATATTCAATAGACATTTCAAATTCAATATGGATAAAACATGTCTTTATATTTTCCCCCAAACTTACCTCTCTTCTAAATTTCTCTACTTCTGTAAAGGCACCAGCATTCTTCCAGTCATACAGGTTTACAACCTTGGTTTCATCTAGTATTTGCCATGGTCAGTTGCTGTACATCCCTAATCAGTTGGAAATCTTACCCTTCCTCTAGAATTTCTCCTCTTTTCTCATTTTCTATATCTACTCCCCAAATTCAGTCCCTCATCATTCTGATGAGGTTACTGAGTGCATGTGCTTGGACCCCCAAATCTAAAATCAAATTTCTCTCTAAAACATCAAATTTCTCCCTAGACTGTAAACACAATCCCAGGCAGTTTCCTAAGTCAGTCCTGATCATTAGTTGACTTAATGATATTTCAGGTCTAAAGCCACACCTCCATGTAGCCCCCTTGGACTATTTCCTGATGAACTCTGTATAAAATGACAATGAATGACAAATGACAATAAAGAGAATAGAAAAGTAGTAAAAGCAGTTCGATCAAACTAGGGTTACCCAGAAATTGCAACCATCTAGATTCAATCTAATGAGGACACAATTGTGAAGTCATTTGGAAATTAATAAGGTAATTAAAGGAGAGAACATAGGAAATGTGTAGGGAAACATGCCCCTGTCCCCAGCAAAAGTAAGTAAGATCATACCAACCAACAATTATGCCTAAATTTCCATTTATGTAATACAATCATGAGAAAAATCTGCAGGTACGTTAAGGATATCAATAATGAGGGTATTAGTAGTAATGAAGCAGGAAATATCTTAAATGGTATTCCATAGTCAAGCTTTAACATCTCACAACACAATGAAAAATGTAGCTAATATGATACATGTGGCTTATTTTTGTCATTCACCTCTTAAAAAAAAAAAACAAACAACAACAAGCATTTGATCTGGTAGAAGAAAGTCTCACAGGCTTTCTTCCAACAGTGTGTTTCCTATTTATACATCAAACATGTAATAATGGAGATAATATTATTCAATAACTTTCTGATCATCAAAATCAGATAAGACACTAAGCAAGAAAAAGTATTCTCTGAAGATGTTCACTGTCATAAAGGAAATCCATAAAGGAAAGAGTTGTACATAGATAATGACATGCTTCAGATGCTTCTGTTTTAGATGACACTGTACTAGTTGTATCACTTTCTGCAGTACTGCAAAAATCTTCTGTATGAGATTCAGGATCACACAAAACAGCTTGGCCAAATCAGCTAAACAGGCAAAACCAATGGATGAAGAATGTTTTCTTTTACAGATTACATACCAAGTACTTAGGTAGACATCCTATAAAACTTGTTTATTAGTATGGTATTTGTATGTATATTCATATATATATATATGTATACATATATAATATATACATACCCATATATGTATATATATATGCTTTTATATATATATATATATATATATATATACATAATATACTTATGCCTGCATATGTGTACCTATTCATAGGGACACCGATATAATGCATAGCTGCACATAATTTAGATATAGATTAGCAAGAGAGAGATGAAAATAGAGATATGCAAACATTGAAATTAAGGAAACAAACACTTATTAAGTACTTTCTATGTGTTGGGCACTATACAAAGCTTTTGGAATACCAATATGAGCACAAAGAAAAATCATCACTTTTCTGAAAGAGCTAACATTTTAATGAAGGAAAACTACACATGAAAAATACTGAATAAAGACAGTAAAATAAGTTGAAGATTAAACAGGGAGAAGAAACTCATTTGGAAACTGCAAATATATTTTAATAATCCTAAACTTCTTCCTTCATCTTTTTAATATCAGCATTATACTAATAGCATTGCTTAACATACACACATACATATATATGTGTGTGTAAATATGTATAAAATAAATATTTATTATTCCATCATATATGTACTTATTGTATAAGTTTAAGGAATGCTACAGCCTCTGAAAAATTAAATTGAATACCATTCTGAGGAAAGGCTAAAACAATTAAAGACTTAGAAAGTAGTCAGAGTAAAGGATTTCATCAAATAAATTTGTGATTGACAAAGAAGGTGGGTTGCTCACATGGTGAAAATGAAAGATAATCAATGGAGAACCTGTATTCTCCATCTACTATGCTTGAAATATCAGACGAAGTCAACACAGCCTAGTATCTTGGCCTATAGGCATGGAAAAAGGCCACACAGGGGGCTATATCTGAGACTGCTGGTGGAGTCTAAGTGTAGTGTCTATACAGACCTTCATGGTAGAAAATCTTAATGATCAAGAAAACAAAAACTATGGGGATCCTTTCTTTCTTTCTTTTTTTTTTTATTGTCATAATCTTTATTATGTATGAAATAGTCTTCAACATAAGTTACAACCTGATTAAATCTGAGATAAGACATATTTTGTTTTTATCTATTTAAAAGGCCAACAATATGGTCCTTTATTCTGTACAATATCTTTAACTAGAGTCTAGCAAATATAGTACCTTTCATTGCAGGATTTCTTTAACCATAAAAGCAAAAGCCAAAAAACCCTCAACTACAAACATCGGTATCAAATAAGGCATTAAAAAGATAACAAATATAGAACAACTTTGTCTGTTTAAAAATGTAGAATGAACACTAAAGTTAGTGGCAAACAAAACAAAACAAAACAAAAGACACAAACAGAACAGTTCTAGAGGGCAGATCTTCCTGCTCAGGGGATGAAAGCAAAGACTCTAGACCATATCTCGGTTCCTCCAGATACCACAGCATAGAATCATACTGAAAATCATGCCAAAGATCATCACAACAGCAATCCCTATGCCGACAGCTCCAATGATGTGGAATTTATTGTTGAAGACTTCCTCAATAGCTACTGGGCAAGGCTTTATGGTTACTGTTGAGATCAAGTCCTTGTTAGGGCAGGTGTCCATGATTAACTGATCCAAAACTCCAGTCAAGCCACAACAATCTAGCGCATGGTAGATGGCTTTGAGGGTTTCCTTGTAGGGGCCTTCTGTAGTCTTCATCTTGTTGTATGTTTCCCTATAAAATTCCTTGATCTCACGAATCACCTCTTCTTTGTGGGAATAACCCCAGATGGCAGCAGCTATTTCAATGGCAAAAGTCACCAAGAGGAAGGCAAAAAACAAGCCCAGCATGCATTGTGATTCCTGCACAGCCCCGCAGCAGCCCAGGGAACCTACCAGCATCATGAGGGCACCAGCCCCAATCAAGATATAAACACCTGTGTAGAAATTGGAATTGTTTTCTTCCTGCTCAAATACACTCTTCGTCTGAGAGTCAAATCTTAGCCATAGGCCAATGGTAAGGACTGCAATTCCTGCAAGCCAAAAGATGAAGTTAAATCTAAACAGCAGATATTTAATGTACTTGGTACCTCCTTTGACCAGCATGGTGGAGACTAGACTGGGCTGGGTTTGGGTTCTTAGGGAGGAAAGCCAGGCGCACACAGGGACCGGATTGGACCCAACAAGTAACTAAACTAAGGTAGGAGTGGGTCGGGGATCCTTTCTAGTTCACTTTTGTTTACTGTCATTCTTTAACTTTTATTCACACCATTGAAGGAACTATCCACACTGATGAGATTGTCTATTTCAATGTGTGAGCATTAAAAAAAACAAGCACCTATGCCCCAGAAACCTAAGCTACAGAGATAAGGTAAGAGAACAGATTTCTGAATTTGGTTGGAATAGAGTAACCAGCTGTTGTTGCCATAAAGAAACAGTTTTACATAGGAAAGTATGGTTCTCAAATTCTAGGTAAACAGCAGGTTACTGCTGCCTTGGGTCATTAGGAGATAATGCTTTTTCAACTTATTTAGACTTCTGAGAGACAATTGGGCATAGATTCTCTCACCTGGAAAAATTAGATAAATCTGATTCTCCCTCCTTCATGGGTTCGGATGAGATTGATAGACATAGTTTTAAGGTATTAAGAAGAATATTTGGAAACATATGCAGCAGTCCTTGAATGGAAATAGACTTCTGAAACTTGGGATTAACTGGGATTTTTACCTGAAGAGAAGCCCTGAAAATGAGACTGTGTGGACCTAGGAGCTTCAAAAGGCAGTAAAACAATTAATCCCAGAGGAAATAAAATTTAAACTTGTCTATTATAAGAACCCATCTGGGATACTCCTATCCCATCGAATTTGACATTTACAGGTTTGTAAGTTTTAGACCTGGAAGAATGATAATTTTTAGGATTCAAAGGTCTATCTAGGTGGGAATCAACAGATAAAAGAAATTTCATCCTGCTATGGACAAAAACCAACTTCTTAGCTTCTTCCTACACTAATACCGTAGAAAAATTCTTTGGCTCCTTTTGTGAATTTTTGGCATTGATTCTCCTTTTATCTCTGACCCTGTCTCTCACCTCTGCCTCTTTAGTTCATTAATTGGTGTAATATTGGCTTGCTGTTTTACACTCAAGTTTCAATTGTATTATAATTTTATAGTACCCTTAAGTTTCTAAGCAGGAGAGAACTCAGTCAACAATGTCAATTTCCTTTACTTACAGGCTCTTTACAACCTGCTGACTACAGGTCACCCAAGGATTCACCCAAGTATATCATTATATTGGTAATTTTTTTTGAATGCAAAAGTCTAAATTTCCATTGCGTAGTACTGTATATGATACTTGAATTGTATTCACTAGATAAAAAGAGCATACATTTCTTTATACTTCCAAATTCATTAATAACTGTCACATATCAGCTTTCTCTGTGGTCATGTCTAAGAATCCAAACTCAGAGAGATAGTTTTGCAAACTCCATGACAAAGAAAAACTTCCTAGAGTTCAAGAGCAGTGAAAGAATCGAATTTTTTAAATTCCTAATATCTCCATTATCAAAAATAAATAAATATTTGCTGCTCTTCAGCCATTTCTGACTCTTTGGGACCCCATTTGAGATTTTCTTGGCAAAGATACTAGAGTTATTTGCCATTTTCTTCTCCAGTTCATTTTCTACACAGATCTCCTCCTGAAAGAGACCTAAAAAGAGAAACTCCTAGAAATTTTGTGGCCAAATTTCAGAGTTCCTAGATCAAGGAGAAAATACTGCAAGCAGCTAGAAAGAAAGAATTTGAGTATTGTGGAAATACAATCAGGATAGCATAGAATGTGGCAGCTTCTACATCAAGGGATCGAAGGGCTTGGAAAAAGTGGCAAGCTTAATTGATTACTGACAGGGCTGGGCTCAGATTTTAGGTTTTCTATTTCTTAGCCTCCCATATGCTGTTTTCTTTTTTTTTCTTTTTTAAATAGTTTTATTTATTTTTTTTTAGATATTGACATTAATTTACACAAAATTTTGAGTTCCAATTTTTCCTCCTTTTTCCCTTCCCCCATTCCATAATACCTTGCATTCTGATTACCCCTTCCCTCAATGTATCCTCCCTTCTATCACACTTCACCCTTCCCTTATCCTCATCTTCTCTCCTTTCTTGTAGCGCAAGATAAATTTCTATACCCCATTACCCGTATTTCTTTTTTCCCAGCTATATTCAATAATAATTCTCAAAGTTCATTTCTAATACTTTAAATTCCAACTTCTCTTTCTCCCTCCCTCCCTCCCCATCCATCACCACTGAGAAGGCAAGCAATTCAATACAAGCTATGTATGTGTCGTTTTGCAAAAGACTTCTATAATAATCATGATTTGTAAGACACAGAAGTTATTCCATTAGACAAGATATTGCTATTTAACATGTAAGAAGCTGCTACTGACTGTTCCCTGAATTTTCTACTTCTTTGGTGATTTTACTACCTAGATAACTTTAGGTATGTTGTCTTGAACCCTAATTTGTCCTTAATTGTATCTTCTTTAAGCTAATCACTTAGTGACTAATCATTTTAAGTGTTCCTATTTTCACAGAAATCACAGAAGCATCTGGCTGAAAATTTAAAATGTTTTTCTTTTCTTTTAAAACACTTCTCAAGTCAATCAATCAACAAACTCTCTCTCTCTCTCTCTCTCTCTCTCTAGATATATATATATATATATATACATATATATATGTATATATATATACACATATATATATGTATATATATATGTATATACACATATATGTATATATGTGTATATACATATATATATACATATATATATGTAAGTATATATATATACATATATATACATATATATATATATGTATATATATATATATTTCTTTCCCCTTTCCTTGCGTCCTTATGGTGTCAGGGTCTTCCATTAAATTATGGTTATGGAGTGACAATTGCCAGTGAAAATATAGCATTTCAGGGTGGAAATTCTTTTTCTTTTTTAATTTATTTTCAGTTTTCAACATTCATTTCCAGAAAATTTTGAATTGCAAATTTTCTCCCCATCTCCCCCCTTCCCTCAAACCCAGGACAATATGTATTCTGATTGCCCTTTTCTCCAATCTGCCCTTCATTCTATCACATCCCCTCCTCCCTTATCCCCTTCCTTTCTATTTTCCTATAGGGTAAGATAGATTTCTGTATGCCATTGCCTATATATCTTTTTTTCCTAGTTGCATGTAAAAACAATTTTTAACATTCAGTTTTAAAACTTTGAGTTTCACATTCTCTCCTTTCTCCCCTTCCCATCTACCCTATTGAGAAAGCAAGGAGTTCAATATGGTTTACACATATATAGTCATGCAAAACACTTCAATAATAGTCGTGTTGTGAAAGATTAACTACAATTCCCTGTATGCTGTCCCACCCTCCATTTATTCTGCTCTCTCCCTTGACTCATTTCTCTACCAAAGTGTTTGCTTCTGATTACCCCTTCCCCCAATCTGCCATCCTATTATCTCCCCTCCTTTTATCCCTTTCCCCACTGCTTTCCCGTAGATAAGATAAACTTCCAGACTCAAATGAGTGTGTGTATTATTTCCTCCTGAAGTCAAATCCTATGAAAGGAAGGCTCACTTATTCCCTCTCCTCTTTCCTTTCTTCCTCTCCATTGTAAAAGCTCTTTCTTGCCTCTTTTATGTGAGATGATTTACTACATTTTCTCTCCCTTCCCCTTTGTACTAATACATTCTTCTCCACACTTAATTTTATTTTTCAAATATCATCCCTTCATATTCGTTTTGCCCTGTGCCCTCTCTCTTTGTCTCTGTCTCCCCATACATACACATACATACATGCATATATATACACACATGTGTGTATACACCTGTAGATATACATAATATGTATATCTCTATATATGTACACACACACATACATATATTCATTCCAACTATCCTAATACTGAGAAAAGTCTCATGAGTTACAAATATCATCTCTCCATGTAGGAATGCAAATAACTCATCTTGAATAAGTCCTTTATGGTTTTTCTTTCCTGTTCATCTTTTCTTGCTTCTTTTGATTCTTATTCTGAGAGTCAAATTTTCCATTCGGCTCTGATCTTTTCAATAAGAATGAGTAGAAGTCCTCTGTTTCACTGAAGTTCCATTTTTCTCCCCATGAAATGTGATACTCAGTTTTTCTGGGTAGTGACTCTTGGCCCTTTGACTTGTGGAATATTATATTCCAAGCTCTCTGATCCCTTAGTGTAGAAGCTGCTAAATCTTATGTTATCCTGATTGTGTTTCCACAACACTTGAATTGCTTCTTTCTGGCTATTTGCAATATTTTTTCCTTGACGTAGGAACTCTGGAATCTGGTTAGAATATTGGTAAGAGTTTTCCTTCTGGGATCTCTTTTAGGAGGTGATCAATGGATTCTTTCCATTTCTAGTTTACCCTCTGGTTCTAGAATATTAGGGCAGTTTTCCTTGTTAATTTCTTGAAAGATGATGTCTAGCCTCTTTTTTGATTATGGCTTTCAGGTAGTCCAACAATTTTTAAATTATCTCTCATATCCATTTCCCAGGTGAGTAGTTATTCCTATGAGATACTTCACATTGTCTTCTATTTCTTCATTCCTTTGGTTTTATTTTATAATTTCTTTCATTTCTCGTTAAATCACTAGCTTCCATTTGCTGCATTCTAATTTTTAAGGAATGATTTTCTTCAGTGAGTTTTTGTACCTCTTTTGCTGTTTCAGGTAGTCTAATTTTGAAGATGTTATTTTTTTCAGCATTTTTTAGGTTACCTTTAACCAGTTGTTGCTTTGTTTTTCATGATTGTCTTACAACACTCATTTCTTTCCCCAATTTTTTCTCTGCTTCTTTTGCTTGATTTTCAAAGCCCTTTTTGAGTTCTTCCATAGCCTGAGACAAATTCCTACTTTTCTTGGAGGCTTTGGATGCAGGAGCTTTAACTTTTTTGGCTTCTTGTCGTTGTATCTTTCCATCTTCCTCAATAACAATGATGTGAGAAAATGTCTCTTCACCGAGAAAGTAAGAATGTACAATCTGTTTCTTTCCCCTACCCCTATTTTCCTTATTTCCCCCCGGCAATTACTTGAATTTTGAGTTCTTTGTTAAGTGTAGGGCTCCAGTAGCAACCTCTCCCTTGGCAGTGGCTACCTCTGACCTGGGGCTGGGACTGGAGCTGGGGTTAGGGCCAGACCATGTTCCCATCTCAGACAGGTGAGAGAAACTTCCCATTGACCTTTCAAAGTTATCTTTAGTGTTTGTGAGTTGAGAAGTCTGGCGACTACAGCTGTCAATGGTTCAGTACCCTAAGGCCTGCTCCAACTCTGTGTGTCTGAAGCAGCCCAACCCAACCTTCACTATTCTCCCAGCTTGATGAGATAGACCCTTCCTATCAATCTTCCAGATTGTTTGGAGCTGGAAATTTGCTACAATCTGCCTTTTGTGGCTTCTGCAGCTCTAGAATTTGTTTAGACCAAGTGTTTTGAGGGGTTTGGGGAGAGAGCTCTAGCAGGTACCTGCTTCTGCTCCACAATGTTGACTCTCTCCCGCTGCCACCTATGGAAATTTTTATAGGGTAAGGCTGACTTGAAGACATACAAAGGAGTATGAATCATGTTATGCAACTTATCGTCTTAAAGTGTATCCTGGGTCACTGCAAGCTCATTTTTGCAAAGTCATGTAGCCAGTATATGTCACAGGCAGCTCTTGAACAATACTTTCCTGATTATGAGGCCAGTTTGTCATCCTTTGTGTCATGGCAGGTTCTCTAATTTATTCTTTAAAAGAAAAAAAATGTCAACAGTCTCTATATTTTAGGTTCAAACAAAAACAAACAAAACAAAACAAACAAAAAACCCAATAACTTCCTCAAGGGAAAAGGCTACATTTTCTGTTATTCTTTATTTCTCTGAGTGCTGAAATAGGGGTTGGTGGGAATCCCACAACATATGGAATATGTTCTTGAGAATTTTACCTGTAAAACAAAATAGTTAAATCTTCCTTTCCCTTTGACATATTACAGTCAGCCCTTATAGAAAGTGGAAGGCAATAAGGCATAACAGTAAGAAAATTTGATACAAATCATTCCCCTAGTAGTCTATGACACACTTTCTCACCATAACATAGAGTCCAGAAAAAAAAATGGACTCAAGTTTAGAGAGCATATGTCTCAGTGGGGTAACTAGAAATCCTTTTCTCCCCTTTGTGGGGCGCTCATGCTCACCCAAGAAGTCCTCCTTCAGCATGACAGAGTTTCTTTGCTGGGTTTGTTGTAGAGTGATAAATCTAGGTCCAGTTTGTCTTCAGGTCTCAATGCAGATGCTTCTGCCAAGTATTCCAGAGATGAGTTTATGACACTGATGTTAAATCTAAACTTTGAATATTACAAGGTCCTCTTTTGCACAAAATGAGCTGTTGTAGTTGTTGGTTTTTGAGGAGCTGCAGAGAACTAGACAAAGCCTAAGCCAAACTTTTCACCCCATTCCACCTTCAACCAAACAATTTTTCTTCAGAAGGTTGCTTTGAACATTATGTATCTAGGTTGTAAATGAATGATTCATTGAACATTTTATCACTTGTAATAAATGGGATGGGGTAACAATTCAATAAATATGAATTACATATTTGTGGAGGGGGGGAGAGAGAGAGAGAGAGAGAGAGAGAGAGAGAGAGAGAGAGAGAGAGAGAGAGAGGATGCTGGTTTACCTTTCATTTTTTTAGGTTGTTAGGTTGGAGGATTTTTTGCCAAAAACAATTAATTTGAAACACCACCTTTCATATATTCTCAGAAGGGAAGGAAGAAGAATGGGCTTCTGATCTTTTTAGATAATATTTTAAAATATATAAACAATAATAATAAGCAAACAAAAATAGATTGAATTAATTTGGGTAATATTTTCCCTGAGCAAATTTGAGGCAAGTTCCTGGCCTCCAGTTCTCAAACTCTTCTCTAAGCCTTGGGAAGATTTCTATGAATATGAATTTAATATAACTTATGCTAAGTTAATGCTTTGCTTTCAAAATTCAATTACAGTGCAACTTTAAATATATAAAATTAGATAACTGTATAATCTTCAATGAACCTTTGATAAATGTTTGTTTTTTTGGAGTGAATAATTAAAGCATACAGGGTGTCCCAAAAGTCTAGGTGCAATTTTAAGCTTAAGAATGGTATTTTGGATAGTAAAAATTGAATGAAACAAAAATACTATAATATTTTAGTGATCCAATATTCCATTTCTACAAAAACTCCCTCCACCAAAGTTGGATAGAAATCTTGTACAACTCAAGACATGTTCCTAAAAGTTACAATGAAGGGGAAAACAAATCATTACTAGGTCCCCTTTCCATATTTACGTGGACTGGTCAGTCAGTCAACAAGCATTAATTTGTTAAGCAATTGCCATATGTCAGACATTGTACTATTGACTGTATAAAGAAAACCAAAATCATCATCCCTTCCCTCAAGGAGCTCATATTCTATTGAGGAAGCTACCATGCAAATAATTATGTATGTATAAATAATGTACAGGGTAAATGGGAAGTAATCTCAGAGAAAAGACACTAATGAGAACCATAAAAGGCCTCTTGTGGTCCCCAGGTAAAATGTATATTCCATCACCAATTTCCTTCTCCAATCTTTTCCAGTTTGGTAGACTTTGCCTGTTCAACTACTATGTTGGCATTGTTTTCAAGAACCCACAGTCACCATATCAGATTGTGGCACTGAAGTAGAGTAAAAGTAATTTATATAAATGAAAGATTTTAAATTGTTATGGAAACCAGTTTTATAAGGTGCCAACTGAAGATCCTACACAGTCCTAGATCAATTTCAGATATTCATTGAAAATCTAGGGAGAATTATCATTGCAATGACATGTAGAAAGGTACTTCAGCTGCTTAGGGTTAAGGAGAAATCTACATCAGTTTTTCTAATCATTTTGAGTTTTGAAACTATAAACTGGCATGAGAGTGAATATATAGGATTTAGGATAGAACAAAGAGAATTGGTTATCCATAACTCATAGCAGTGCCATTAGTGACCTCTGCTCCTACTCTGACTGGGGCAGTGATCTTTGCATTGGCCCACTGAAACTATCTAGGAAAGTTAGCATTTCTTCTATTGTGGAAGTATGTCAGAAGAGTACTGAGCAAAACAAGCCTACCTGAGGGTCCAATGAGAAGACCCATTAATTTTGGTATTTCAACAATTTCAAATTGTTTGTACAACATATAAGTCACTAAAAAAGAATAGAACACAAGAGATAGGTGGTTAACTGACATTTTGGTACTCCATGATCCTGTGCTATCAACTTGTGTAGGGACAAGTTCAAATGGAATAAATTTTTAAATATATTTACAATGAAGCAAGAAATGGTTTCAGTGCTCTTTATACTTGAAATAAGATTAGATATAATATAATCTAATTGCCTCATTTCATAATGAAAACCATTGAACCCCAAATGGTAGAGTTCTAGATTCTTTCATGATGTTTGCTTCATTGGATTTGTCCTAAGACTGTAGCAAGTCCTATGACTAGTTTAAAGGTTAATAACAGAGCTGGGACCAAAGATTACTGTCTTCCCGAATTGCATTCTAAGGCTTATCCTTTTGCTCCATAGTCATTTTAATGTTTGTTTTTTTTTAAATTTTTATCTCAATTCTTATCTCAAAGAATGCTGAATCACTCACTCACTCAAAATACCTGAAAATATTCATTTACATAGGCACAATTGATTTCAAATTTCATTTAGATGATTTTGTGGGAGGAAGAAGTAGAACATTTAATGGTAGCTAGCATTTACATAGAACTTGAAAATTTGCAAATCACGTTGCACAGTATTTCCTTTGATTCTAGCAATAACCCTGATGGGTAGGTTATTATTATTCCCACTTTATAGATGAGGGAACTGGGACTGAGAGATGTTGTATGACTTGCCAAGGCCATACCTCTAATATGTGTCTGAAACGCATTTGAGCTCAGGTCTTCGTGACTCCAAATGTAACTCTCTCTTCTCTATGATACCTAGCTGCCTCCATTCAGATATATAACAAAACTTGAAGGAAAAAATGGTGACCACTTTCTGAGAATAAATTAGATAAAACTTTTGATAATGATTACCATAATTTGCATCCAAAAATAATATGATTAAAAAGTAAAAGGGCCAGTTTTATTAAAAATTCTCCAAATTTCTCAGCATACAAAACCTAATTTCTCTTTGTTTGTTATGGTTCTTAAGACTGAGAAAGCCAAACACTTTTAATTACTTTCACAACAAAATGTGAAACTAAATTAAACTAAATTTAATAAAAGAAGAAAAAAGTCATATTTCTGCTCTATATTTCTTAGTATGGCTGTAGGTCATGGAATGCCACTGTTTATGAAGAAATCAAATTCTATGTTACCCCAAAAGGAATGACAGGAGTGCATGTTAAGTATGAGTAGTACTATGCTATTTATTAGCTGTGAGAAATTGTATAAGAGAAGTGTTCATGGATGTCCCCAGGAAAAGTGCCCAAGGAAACAGTTCTTAAATAAAGATTTGAAAACTATGAAAAACTGTATGAAGGATGGCTCCAGATGACTAATGATAAGAATAATGTCTATTAAAGCAACATTAAGATTTCAACTCACATTTGGATAGCTGGTAAAAATGACAAGATATGAAAGGTCAAGTTTTGGAGAGGCTATAGTGATATAGGCTACTAGTAGAATATTGATTTAATCCTACCATTCTGGAAAACAGTTTAGAATTATCCTTAAAAAGTGACTAAAAGTTTTATGACCTTTGACTCATAAATTTACATTGTTAGAAATGTACCATAAAGAAGTTAAAAATGAAAAAAAAAGTGTCCTATTTATAGCAATAGATTCATAACCATACTTTTTTTTGGTAGCAAAAAACCAAGAACAAAGTAGGTATGTGTTGAATGGATGGTGGCTATGCAAACCTTGGGACATGAATGTAATGTAATGAAATATTATTGACCTAAGAAATAACAATTATGAAAAATTCAAAGAAAAATAGGTAGAAGTATGAATTAATGAAGATTGAAATAAGATGAATCAGAAAAATCATAAATACAAAGACAATATAAATGGAAAAATAAAGAAAAACTGAATATTTTGTAATTAAAGGCAGCTAGATGGCACAGTTAATAGAGTACCAGGTCACTCTATAGTCAAAAAATTCTGAGTTCAAATTGAACCTCCAACACTTAACTAGCTGTATGACTCTGGAGAAGTCATTTAACTTCCATTTTTCTCAGTATGTTCAAGTATAAAATGAGAATAATAATAGAACCTACATCCCAAGATTATTGAGAAGATCAAATGAGATAATATTTCTAAAGCCTTTAGCACAGTACCTGACAAATAATATGCTATAAAATACCATTTATTGCTATCATCATTAGCATTAATTTAAATTACAATGTTTTGCCCCTGCAAATAATTGAGAAAATATACTATCTTTTCTTGGAAGAAATGAGGGGAGAGGAGGTATGCTACATATGTTATTACTAATATGGCAATCAATTAATCTTTATGAACTGTTTCTTTTTACGTCATAATCCTACAAAGGATGACACCCTGGGTGGAAGATTAAGGTAGAATATAGTTTAAAAATAAATGTAACATGACAAAATAGTCATAAAAATGGGAAAAAATACCATCAGAGATATGCATGACTGGAAAAAGAATTGTGGTGACAATCAATGTCCTTAAAATTAAGAATAGCTGATGGATCCATGTCAAAAGATTCAAAGGAAATCCTCCATCACACAGGCATATTGTTCCATACAGTATTTAGAAGAGAGCATGGAAATGAGTCAGTCACCAGACTGAAAAAAGGCATTGATGAATTACTGTGGTTAATAGAGAATACACACATAGATGACATCACAGATCCAACAAAGCAAACAAAACAGAATGATTTTAAACTCTACCGTTTGGAGCCAAATGATTAAAACAAAAATAAGAAAGGGTAAAATTTTGGTCCTGTCATTTATTAGCTGTATAATTTTGGCCAAGAAACAATCTTTCTTGGCATTATTATTTATTATTATTGTTATCGAAGCATAATATGAAGATATTGGCCTAGATAATCTCAGTGGTCCTTTCCATACTGAAATCCTAAGATCCTACACTTTGGCAAATATTGGTTACACCACATACATGACTATGGCTTAAGATGTGCCCCTATAAAATGAGGGCATGTTTATAAATAGGTGTGATTCCTATCTATTTAAGATACTGCTGGTTTTGAAGGAATTAATATGTCTTCTCCACTCAAAGACATTTTTTAACAGATTGCTTTTCCATGATCTGTCTTAGTTTCTGATTTTTGTTGCTGCTGATACGGCATTATTGTTTAGTTAATTAGCATATTGATAATCCATGAATGGATGAAGTAATGTATTTTTGCTCATGACTTTCACTGTTTTCACTATTTTTGGTCCTTCTTCCTGTCATTGTCTTGATGAAAGCTAATGTGCACTGGTACCATCGGCCTTATTAAAGCACTGTGAATCTAGTCAATTTTAGGTAATAAAGATGGTAAAAATAAAAAGTAAACAACCCCTCTCCCCCAAACAGTGAATGCCTATGTATCATATGAAAAAAGTCTATTAAGCACTTCAAAAGGCTCAATATGCTGCACAAATGGCATCTTTTATTATTTTATGAGGAAATTAAAAACAACAAAATAAAAACAGGTTTTAGGGTCCTTATGTGCAAATGAAAGCATTTAATTGTAATGTGTCTCTAGTGATTAACAGGGAATAAAATACCCTAATAAATTTCCCAACATAAAATGAGAAATTATATTATTGCTTTGCCCTTTTCATTTGCTCCTTGAGAAACGTGAATTTACCAAAACAAAACAGAACAGAACAAGAAAACACTTGCAGAATTACATGTCTTCTACTCAGCTGATAAACTGAACTAATTGGGGAAATGGTACCCTCTCCTCTAAAGTTAGATAGCTTATTGCTATATAAGAATAACAATGATTTCCAAATGATTAATTTTTTTAAATGAGGTTTATTTCTGATGAGTTGTTCATTTTATCTTTTCAAATAAATTTGTTCTACAAAAAAATGTGACAGAAGAAAGGGGAAAATATTGATACACCTAATGCAGAAGGCCTTGATATTTTTCAATTATAAACTAAGGATACATGTATGTGTGTTGTGTATGTACATATATATATGTATGTATATATATATACATATATATGAGTATTTATTCATGCATATATACATACACATACATACATAGACACAAACAAATATACTCTCACACCCAAGTAACTTTAGTAAGCCTTTTTAACATTAACTCTAAAAACAATCTTCCAATTTCAAAGTCACCCTGACTTGGCAGTTGCAGTTTACTGAGTTATAAGCATGGTAGAGATTGTTTTCTGGTGTAGGGAAAGTATGAATAAGACACTGACCAGTCTTTTGCTATATAGACAGGATTCAGTACTGTTACATTAGGAGTGGGAAATTGTATTTGCTGGAGTGTCACTCCTATTGCTCATTCACTCTCACAGGTGATTTCAGGATGGGAGAAAAAAATGAAATGAAGTGATATATACTTGTAAGAAAAATGGAAGGGACCAAGGCCAAAGTACAAATAAGGAATAAAAACATTCATACACATGTAGACAAATATACACAGGCACAAACAAGTTTGAGTGCATAAATATACATTTATACATACATATACGTGTGCATATATATATATATATATATATATATATATATATATATGTTCATTACATAGTATCACAATTAACTCCATACCAAAACTAGTTAAGCCCAGTACCTTCATCCTATTCTGAAAGCCACTATTATGTTTTCAATGATTCTAATTTCTGGGACTCCGATCACCATTTAAAATGCATATTGTTTTCTGCCATCCCCTGAGGATATTAAGCAATGAGATGCATTTATAGAAATAGTTTCCAAATGGCCTCTCTAAATGAAATCAATTTTCCTCTAAGAATACATATTGCAGATAATCTTTAAATTCATTGAGAGTCCTTGACTATGAAATATAATAAAAATCAATTGCAGAAAAGGAAACCAAATGCAGCATTACATAAAAGTAATACAGGCTTTACAAAACCTCCACTTTATTGTTTTGCTCTAGGCAAAGATAATGCTGGTTGTGGTAAGTCATCTACAGCTGTAGCCTCCCGTCTTCGTGTAAATAGAGTCAAAGAATCATACCTTGACCTCAGTGGTATTAGTTTAGGTGAAATCACAAAAGATTTTTTATGTGTAAAAAAGGTTTGAATTGGCCCTGCAAAATTAATATTAAGTTTCCTGTCGTCTACCTCATTACCTTGGTAGATGGCTAGTATTAAAGGCAGTGAAGCATGGAATGAGTAACCTGGGTCTTCACCATTTCTGCAGTGCTGCAGATCCACATTTTATACAATTTAGACAGAAATTATGTATGTTGAGTGTGCTTTCCTGGAAAATACTGTAAGTGCAACGGGCTAAAAATTACAGCTTTATTATGATGCTTTCAGGTTCTGATCCTTGAAGTTATGAGTGAAAACTAGTGTTATTAATAAGCAGAACTGGAAAACCACTGAATATGATGAGAAGAATTCCTATTTATTTTACTCAGTATTTGTGTATATCCAAATCTAAACTTGTTTTCCTCTTCAGAATTTTCTAAAAGGGAATATAAAGCTGAATTGATATAAAATGTGAAGCCAACTGTACATCTGTGAGAACTGTCAATCTTCCTAGCAGATTTTTTTAAATTTAGACTTCCTTTCATTAATATCTTTTCTTTTTATATCACCTCCATTTCTAATTATATCCTTCTCTCTCCCCTCACCCAGTAGCCTTAATTATAATAATATTTTCACTTTTTTCTTTGTTATTGATATATTTGTCTTTATATCATCTGTTTTTAAATATCTTGCCTCCTACGATGGACAATCCCTTTTTAAAGTAATTTTTAAAAGAAGACAGGAAAAGCAAACTTCTATTGAAAGTCCCCAACACACATTCTATATCAGATATCATGTGAAATATTTCATAGTTGCCCACTTCTGAATAAGAAAGAAAGCTATATTTTCTCAACTCTTGTTTGGGTACAAGATTAATTATTAAAATTATTTGGCATTTAGTTCTTTGTCCCTCTAATTAATATTGTTCAGGTAATTTGTGTATTGTATCCCTGACTCTGCTTATTTCAGTCTGATTCAGTTCACATTCATCATATTCATCATCTTACCTCATGGTACAATTTCATTATGTAAACTACAAATTGTTGAGCCATTTCCTAACCAATGGGACCAACTTTTTTTTCACAGTATTTCACAAAAATGTTGCTAGGAATATCTTGGCATATACTGCAACTTTATTTCTGTAATTGGCTTCCTAATAGTATACATCTGCCAGTTAGACCTCTGGATCAACTGATGTGAAAATTTTATTTTTATGTGTAATTCCAAATAGTTTTCCAGAATGATTGAAGTAATTTACAATGGTTGAAATGTTATGAATATTGTGGGTATGGGATATTATTGTGAAGGTCTTCCCATGGACTCTTCAACATGTATAATATTTATCACTTGTTGTTTTTGCCAATTTCTTATTCAATAGAGATTAAAGTAAAAAAAAAATCAATACCTCTAAGTTTCCACAGATCTGGGTGATGGAGATCATTACATCCTCAGAAATATAATACATATACTCTACTTAGTATTATGAGTCATTTCACTCATTCTTAAAGAAAAAAAATCAGTATTCTTCCCAATCCTATTTCATCTACACTTGATGGATTGGACTAATGGATCTTGGATCTTTTGTAGAGGAAGTACAGTGTGCTCTGTGCAAGCTATCTTCCTAGGTCTCTTCTCCCTTTCTCAGCCAAATGTGTACATAATGCTGACTTTATTCACTATTGTTTTTTTTCTTCTCTCACTTATTTCTCAAACCTTTGAAACTTCACTTCCAACCTCATCCCTCAATTAAAACTCCCACTCCAAAGTAACTGAAAATATTTTCCTTGCATATTTAACGGTCTTTCCCTAGGCATAATCTTTCTTGATTGATCTACAGTATTTGACATTGTTGACTTTGCTCAGCTCCTATATACTCCCTTCTCTCTGGGTTTTCATGGCAACATGCTTTCAATTCTCTTCTTGCCTTTATGACTCTTGCTGGTCTCCTTTTCCAACCCATCATCCATATCTTGTTCACATATTGCTCAAATGTGCCCTGTCATTTTTGATGACTTCCTTGGATCTCGTGGATATAATTATCTTCTATATTCAGTTGACTCCAAGATACACACACACACACACACACACACAAACACACAGAAAGAGAGAGATGAATAATATACAGATATATCTTTCTTTTTTCTATTTCTATTTTATTTTTAATAGCATATTATTTTTCTGATTATATTCAAGAAAATTTTGAGCATTAGTTTTCACAAGATTTTCCAGTTCCGAATTTTTCTCAGCCCCTCTACCACTTCTTCTTAAAATGGTAGACAAATTAATATAGGTTATGCATGTACTATCATGTAAAACAATTTCACATATTAGTCATAGTTGGGAAAGAAAAAGCATATCAGAACAGCATAAATCATGAAAAAGAATATACCTTGATGGGCACTCAGAGTAAGCCAGTGCTTTATTTGAAAGTGATCATATTCCTTTGTGAGTATGTTGTGTTCATCTTGGATAATTCCTTTGCCGGGAAGAATAGTCAGTCACAGTTGATCATCATGCTGTGTTACTGATAACTGTGTACAACGTTTTCCTGGTTCTGCTTATTTCACTTTGCATCAGGTTACACAAATTTTCCAGGTTTTTCTGAAAACTGCTTGTTTATCATTTCTTATGGAACATTCATATAACAGTTTGTTCATCCATTCTCCAATTGATGGGCATCCCCTCAATTTCCAATATTTTGCAACCCTGAAAATGCCTGCTGTAAATACTTTTTGGCATGTACGTTTTTCCCCCTTATTTATGATCTTTTTGGGATACAGACCTAGTAATCCATTCCTGGATCACACGGTAATCACAGTTTGGTTGCCCTTTGGGCACAGCCCCAAATTACTCTTTAGAATGGTTGGATCAGTTCATAACTGCACCAGTAGTGCATTAATATCCCAATTTTCCCAAATCCTTTCCAACATTTATCCTTTTCCTTGTTTGGCATATTAGCCAATCTAAAAGATGTGAAGTAGCACCTCAGAGTTGTTTTAATTTGCATTGCTCTAATCAAAAGTGATTTAAAGCAGTTTTCATGTGACTATAAGTAGCTTTGATTTCTTTGTCTTAAAACTGCCTGTTCATATCTGTTGACTATTTATCAGTTGGGGAATGCCTTGTCTTCTTTTTGGGGGAGAGGGGTTATATTTCAATGTAATTTATTTATTTTCAGTTTTCAACATTCACATGCTCAAAATTTTTAATTTCAAATTTTCTCCCCATCTCTCACCTCCCCCAACCTCAGGACTACATGTATCCTGATTACCCTTTTGTCCAATATTCTCCCTTCTATTACTCCCCCAATCCCCTTCCTTTCTATTTTCCTGTAGGGTAGGATAGATTTGTATATCACATTGCCTATATATATTTCTTAGTAACGTGTAAAAACAATTTTAACATTCATTTTTAAAGTTTTGAGTTCCTCATTCTATCCCTTCTTCCCTCCCCAACCACCCTCATTGAGAAGACAAGCAATTCGATATACGTTATACATGTGTAGTCATGCAAAACACTTTCATAATAGTCATATTGTGAAAAATTATATTTCCTTCTGTCCTGTTCCCCACTCCATTTATTCTGTTCTCTCCTGTGACCTGTCCCTCTCCAAAAGTGTTTGCTTCCAATTACCTCCTCCCTTAATCTGCCATCCCTTCTGTTATCCCCCCTCTCTTATCCCCTTCCATCCTACTTTCCTGTA
Organism: Notamacropus eugenii; assembly: GCF_028372415.1. Lineage (NCBI taxonomy): Eukaryota > Metazoa > Chordata > Mammalia > Diprotodontia > Macropodidae > Notamacropus > Notamacropus eugenii. The sequence goes on along the minus strand of NC_092874.1, from coordinate 339,924,109 downwards.
GGATAAGATAAACTTCCATATCCAATTGAGTGTGTATGTTTTTCCCTCTTGAAGCCAAATCCAGTGATTGTAAGGTTCGTTTATGCACTCTCATCTTCCCATTCTTCCCCTCCATTGTAAAAGTTCTTTCTTGCCTGTTTTATGTGAGATGATTTATTACATCCTATCTCTCTCTTTCTCTTTCTCCTAGCACATTCCTCTCAACATTTTAATTTTCTTTTTTAAATATTATTCCTTCATATTTAGCTCGTCCTGTACCCTCTCTCTCTCTGTATGCACACACACACACACACACACACACACACACACATATATATATGTATATATACACATAAACATACACACACTACACACACAGACACACACACACACATTCCCTCCAACTATCCTAATACTAAGAAAGGGCTCATGAGTTACAAATATCATCTTTTCATGTAGGAATATAAATAGTTCAACATTAATAAATCCCTTGTGGTTTCTCTTTCCTGTTTACCTTTTCATGCTTCTCTTGATTGTTGCATTTGAAAGTCAAATTTTCTATTCAACTCTTGTTTTTCAACAAGAATACTTGAAAGTACTCTATTTCATTGAAGTTCCATTTTTTCCCCTAAAGTATGATACTCAGTTTTGCCAAGGAGGTAATTCTTGGTTTTAATCCTATCTTCTTTGACCTCTGGAATATCATATTCCAAATCCTCTGATCCCTTGATGTAGAAGCTGCTAAATCTTGTATCATCCTGATTATATTTTCACAGTACTTGAATTGTTTCCTTCTGGATGTTTTTAATATTTTCTCCTTGACCCCTGGGAACTCTGAAATCTGGTTAGAATATCATTAGGAGTTTTCCTCTTGGGATCTCTTTCAAGAGGTGATTGATGAATTCTTACCATTTCTATTTTGCCTTCTGGTTCTAGAATATTAGGGCAGCTTTCTTTGATAATTTCTTGAAAGATGATGTCTAGGCTCTTTATTTGATCATGGGTTTCAGGTAGTCCAACAATGTTAAAATTCTCTCTCCTGGATTCATTTACTAGGTCAGTTTACTTTTCTAATGAGATATTTCACATTGTCTTCTATTTTTCATTCTTTTGGTTTTGTTTTTATAATTTCTTGATTTCTCAAAAACTTATTGGCTTATATTTGCCTCATTCTGATTTTTAGGAATTATTTTCTTCAGTGAGTATTTAGGACTTTTTTTCCATTTGTCCCATTCTCCTTTTAAAGGCATTCTTCTCCTCCTTGGCTTTTTGCACCTCTTTTGTCAATTGGGCGAGTCTAATCTTAAAGGTGTTTTTTTCTTCAGTATTTTTTTTTTTGAGTTTCCTTTAACAAGCTGTTGAATCATTTTTCATGATTTTCTTGTATCACTCTTGTTTCTCTATTGAATTTTTCCTCCACTTCTCCTACTTGAATTCCAAAATTCTTTGAGCTTTTCCATGGCCTGAAACTAATTCATAATTTCTTGTAGGTTTTGAATGTCAGAGCTTTGGCTTTGTTGTCTTCTTCTGGCTGTATGTTTTGATCTTCCTTCTCACCAATGACAGAAGAAAATATCTCTTCACTAATAAAGTAAGAATCTATAGTCTCTTTCCTTGTTCCTTTTCGCTCATTTTACCAGTCAGTTACTTGACTTTTGAGCTCTTTGTTACGTGGAGGACACCAGAAGCAAACCTCTGCTTCAGTATGGCTGCCATTTCCCTGGGACTGGGCTGGGGCTGGGATTGAGGCTGGATCATGCTCCCCTCTCATTCTTCCCAATGTCCTTCAAAGCTGTCTTTATCATTTGTAGGTTGAGAAGTCTGGAAACTGCATCAGCCCCCAGTGATTCAGTCTCCTAAGGTATGCTCTAGTTCTGTCCTGCCTGGCACTGGCAAATTGTGCTCCACTCCCTGACTGGTTCAATAGACTATTCCTGTTTGTCCTGGGTTAGAAATTTGCTTCATTCTGTCAAGTTGTGGCTTCTCCTGATCTAAAATTTTTTAGAGCCATTTATTTACATTTTTGAGGGGTATAGGGGGAGACCTCTAGCAGGTCCCTGCTTCTACTCCACCATCTTGACTCCACCACAATGGCTTGTGTTCTTATAAATTGGAGTCAGTTATCTATATATTTGAGAAATTAAGCTTTTATCAGAGACACTTGATGAAATGATTATTTCTCAGCTGTCTGTTTTCCTTCTAATCTTGGTCACAGTGTTTTTGTTTGCACAAAGCCTTTTAGTTTAGCATAATCAAAATTATCTATATTCTATTTAGTAATGCTCTCTATTTCTTTTTTAATTATTAATACTTCTCTACCTCATGGATCTGACAGGTAGACTATTCATTGCTCTTCTAATTTTCTTAAGGTGTCATCCTTTATGACTAAATCATGCACCCATTTTGACCTTGTTTTGGTGTGAGATGTTGGTGTACACCTAGCTGTTATCCTATAGTTCCATTTCTCCTGCAGTTTTTTGTGAAATAGTGAGCTCCTACCCCAAAGGCTGCAATCAGGGTTTCTCAAACACTATGTTACTATGGTCATTTGTACTGTATCTTGAGTATCTAATCTATTCCACTCATTCATCATTCTATTTCTTAACCAGTACTAGATAGTTTCAATGATAACTACTTTATAATGTACTTTGAGATCTGGTATTGCTAGGACACCTTCCTTGTGTTTTTTTTTACCAATTAATTCCCTTGATATTCTTGACCTTTTGTTCTTCTAGACTAACTTTGTTATTTTTTCTAGCTCTATCAATATTTTTTGGTAGTTTGATTATGGAACTGAACAAATTAAGTTAGAAAGAATTGTTATTTTTATTATGGTGGCTCAGCCTAGCCATGAGCAATCAATATTTTTCCAGTTGATTAGATCTGAATTTATTTGTGTGAAAAATGTTTTATAATTGTTTTCATATAGTTCCTAAGATAAACATCTTAGCAGGTAGATTCCCAAGTATTTTATATTGTTTACAGTTTTTTGAAATGGAATTTCTCTTTCAGTCTCTTACTGCATAAAGATATACATCATAAAGAATTGCTGATGATTTATCTGTGTTTATCATATCCTGCAATCTTGCTAAAGTTGTTTATTACTTCAAGTAATTTTTTCAGTTGAGCCTCTAAGGTTCTCTAAGTATACCATCATATCATCTGCAAAGAGTGAAAATTTTGTTGCCTCATTGTCTGTTATAATTCCTTCAATTTCTTTTTCTTTTCCTATTGAAATAGCTAACATTTCTAGTACTACATGGAATAAAAAGGGTACTAAATGGGCACCCTTGCTTCAACCCTGATCCTTTTAAGAAGACTCTAACTTATCCCCATTACAGATGCCTGCTGATGGTTTTAGATAGATACTGCTAATCACTTTATTGGTTTTATTTATTAATTTATTTAGATTTTAACATTCATTTCCACAAAATTTTAGGTTCCAAATTTTCTCCCAATTTCTCCCCTATCCCGACCCCAAAACGCCGAGCATTCTAATTACCACTATCACCAATCTGCCCTCTCTTCTAACATCCCTCCCTTCCCTTGTCCCCATCTTCTTTTTTGTCCTGTAGGGCAAGATAACTTTCTATACCTCGTTACCTGTATTTCTTATCTTCTAGTAGCAAGAACAGTACTCAGCAGTTGTTCCTAAAACTTTGAGGTCCAACTTCTCTTCATCTCTCCCTCCCCACCCATTCCCCTTGGGAAGGCAAGCAATTCATTATAGGCCGTATCTGTGTAATTTTGCAAATGACTTCCATGAAAGTCGTGTTGTGTAAGACTACCTATATTTCCCTCCATCCTATCCTGCCCCCCATTGCTTCTGTTCTCTCTTTTGATCCTGTCCCTCCCCAAGAGTGTTGACTTCAAATTGCTCCCTCCTCTCATTGCCTTCCCTTCCATCATCCCCCCCCCCACTTATCCCCCTTTCCCCACTTTTCTGTTTTGTAAGATAGGTTTTCATACCAAAATGAGTGTGCATTTTATTCCTTCCTTGAGTCGAATGTGATGAGAGTAAACTTCATGTTTTTCTCTCACCTCCCCTCTTTTACCCTCCACTAAAAAGTCTTTTGCCTGTCTTTTTTATGAGAGATAATTTGCCCCATTCCATTTCTCCCTTTCTCCTCCCAATACATTTCTCTCTCACCCTTTAATTTCATTTTTTAAAGATATGATCCCATCCTATTCCATTCACTCTGTGCTCTGTGTGTGTGTGTGTGTGTGTGTGTGTGTATGTAATACCACCAACTACCCAGATACTGAAAAGTTTCAAGAGTTACAAATATTGTCTTTCCATGTAGGAATGTAAACAGTTCAACTTTAGGAAAATCCCTTATGACTTCTCTTTGCTGTTTACCTTTTCATCCTTCTCTTCATTCTTGTGTTTGAAGGTCAAATTTTCTTTTCAGCTCTGGTCTTTTCATCAGGAATGCTTGAAAGTCCTCTATTTCGTTGAAAGACCAATTTTTCCCCTGAAATATTACACTCAGTTTTGCTGGGTAGGTGATTCTTTATGTTAGTCTTAGTTTCTTTGACTTCTGGAATAACTTATTCCATGCCCTTCAATCCCTTAATGTAGAAGCTGCTAGATATTTTGTTATCCTGCTTGTATTCCCACAATACTTGAATTGTTTCTTTCTAGCTGCTTGCAATATTTTCTTCTTGACCAGGGAACTCTGGAATTTGGCCACAATTTTCCTAGGAGTTTCTCTTTTTGGATGTTTTTCAGGCAGTGATCAGTGGATTCCTTGAATACTTATTTTGCCCTCTGGTTCTGGAATATCAGGGCAGTTTTCCTTGATAATTTCATGGAAGATGATATCTAAGCTCTTTCTTTTTATCATGGCTTTCAGGCGGTCCCATAATTTTTAAATTGTCTCTCCTGGATCTATTTTCCAGGTCAGTTGTTTTTCCAGTAAGATAGTTCACATTATCTTCCATATTTTCATTCTTTTGGTTTTGTTTTTGTGATTTCTTGGTTTCTTATAAAGTCATTAGTCTCCATCTGTTCCATTCTAATTTTTAAAGAACTATTTTCTTCAGTGAGGTTTTGAACCTCCTTTTCCGTTTAACTAATTCTGCTTTATAAAGCATTCTTCTCCTCATTGGCTTTTTGAACCTCTTTGCCAATTGAGTTAGCCTATTTTTTGAGGTGTTATTTTCTTCAGCATTTTTTTGGGTCTCCTTTAGCAAGATGTTGACCTGCTTTTCATGCTTTTCTTGCATCTCTCTCATTTCTCTTCCCAGTTTTTCCTCCACCTCTCTAACTTGATTTTCAAAATCCTTTTTGAGCTCTTCAATGGCCTGAGCCCATTGAATATTTATTTTGGATGTTTGGAATACAGAAGCCTTGAATTCTATGTCTTTCTCTGATGGTAAGCATTGTTCTTCCTCATCAGAAAGGATGGGAGGAGATATCTGTTCACCAAGAAAAGAACCTTCTGTGGTCTTATTTTTTTTCCCCTTTTCTGGGCATTTTCCCAGGCAGTTACTTGACTTCTGAGTGTCCTCTCCACACCCACCTCGCCTCCAGATCTGCCCAGCTATTACTTGGGGTCTGAAATTCAAATGTTAGTCCCCAGCCTCAGGGCTTTTGGTGGCGGTGGGGCTGCTATTCAGTGTGAAATTAAGTTCAGGGGCTCAGGTGGGGGCAGGGCCGCCTCCTAGGCTCAGTTCCCTCAGGGGGTTTATGCAGAGACCTTCAACAATGGATCTGAGCTCCTGCCTGTTTTGGAATCCCCTGTCTGCTGCTGCCTCCACTGCTGTCTCCCAAGGGGGCCTGAGTTATGGGGACACCCCACTCCCTTCTTGGCGAGTTGAAAAGACCTTCTCACTGACCTTTGGCCCTGTGGGTGGAGGAATCCGAGCGGCAGCTGGAGATTCTGTCCTTGAAGCCTGCTAGGATCTGCTCCCCTCAGTGCCACGAGGCCAAGGCAGGCCTGGGCTCTGCTCTAGGTCCAGTGCTCGACGGACCTTTCTGGTCAGTTTTTCAGGTCTCTCCGGAACAGAAACCTCCTCTTCTCCATCGTTCTATGGCTTCTGCTGCTCCTGAATTTGTTGGGAGTTCTTCTTTACAGGTGTTTTATGGGCTGTGTGTTTGGAGCTAGCATATGTGTTTCTTTCTACTCCGTCATCTTGTCTCCTCCCTGCTACTTATCATTTTAAGAAATGCCCCTTTTATTCCCATGCTCTCCAGTGTTTTTTAATAGGAATGAGTGCTGTAGTTTTTCAAAAGCTTTTTCAGCACCTATTGAGATTATGAGATACTGAAATATGATAGCACACACCAGACACCATCATCAAGACCCCAGTTCAGTAGCAGGTTACCCGACAGAATCTTATTGCCTCCAGAAGCACCAGATACCCTCCCTCCACCAGACCTCATAAGAACAGAACCAGACATGAGGGTCCCCCGTAGGTCTCAGGGAAACATCAGTGCAGCACCAAGTAAACAGCCAGCACCTGCATCCCCTGGCTCAAAAAGCCTGAGCCAGTGTTCTTCCATCCTGGAAGCAGAGCTCAAATTAAAAAAAGAAAAAACTGTTTTCACTACAGTCCTTCCTATTTATTCAGTTCAGCTACCTAAATGATCTTTCTAAAGCACAGATCTGATCATGTCACTCTTCTGTCTATGTAGACTATTCCATAAGATTTCAGATTAGGGTATAGTAGGGTACTGGAGATCAGACTTTGCTGATTCTATTAATTAATTCTCCCAGTCTTATCTATATTGACTTCTAAGACAATGAGTTTTCCAAAAGGAAGAGGGAGTAAACAATTTAGACAGGTAAGATGGGTACAGAGAAGTGAATTTATATGGAAATGTGAATTTGGGGAAGAATAGAGAGGCTCAAAAGTGATTCAAAATTTCATGACAGCAAAATTTAGAGACAGCATAGCTAGCACTGAGAAGCAACAAGATCTGTGTAAAGTCTTTCTCATCTTTTTCTATTGCTGACAATAAAAGAAAACTGAGTCCCAGAGGAGACTTGGAGTTGACCAACTCTGTTGAACTTTTTACTTCAGGTAAATTAATACTAGACAGGCAATGTTTTTCCTCTTCTCTCTATCTGTCCCCTCCATAGAGAGAGAACATGTTAAATGCAAAGCTTGCTTCTAATTTAAAGGTGTGTTTAGGTCTGCAAGTATTAAATTAATAGTCAATTTTGACTTATGATAAAATGTGGTTTAGGCCGTAGGGTGGTGCAATGGATAGAGTGTTGTTCCTGGAGTTAGAAAGACTCTTCAAATATGGTCTCAGACACTTACTAGCTGTGTGACTTTGGGCAAGTCATTTCATGCTATTTGCTTCAGTTACTCATCTTTAATGAACTGAAGACAAATGGAAACACACTCTAGCATCTTTGCCAAGACAATCTTAAATGGGGTCACAAGAGTCAGATGTGCCTGAAATGGCTGACCAGCAAGAAAAAGGTGTATTGAATGAAGCAGTTTCTCATTTTAAACATATTTCTCTTGAGAAGAGAGCACTACTCACAAAGGTGGATATCATCCAACAGAGAATAACTATATTTCCTTTGAAATGAAGCACCTATAACCCACAAAACACTATAATGTTCATTATAAAATTTGTAATCAATATAATAATATCTTACCTTTATATAAAACATTATAGACTTCACATACATTACCTTTAAACCCCATGAGGTTTGTGGGGCAAGAATCATTCCCCTTTTACAAATGAAGACAGGTTGTCTTGTCCAGTATTACATTATTAGCTAGTTAACGCTGTATCTAAGCATCCCAGCTTACATTTTTTACAGTTCAGTGCTCTTGCCAGTATTTTATGCTGTGGTCACCATAAACAAATGAAAGAAGAAAGGATGATCAAATATTTGGAGAGGGGGAAAGTTCATGACTAAACAAGGAAAAATAGAATAAAACATCCTATTTTGATTACGTATTAAACTCGTTTTGCACAAATGAAACTAATGTAGGTACAATTAGAAGACAAAGAGTCAATTGCTTCTACTACTCTTGTTAAATAATCCTGAAATCAAAATTTAAATTACTTATCAAGCTAACGTGAGAGACACTACCCTCCAAATACTTGTTGTTTCTTTGTTTACACCCACATGCATATATACGTTCATTTGTGTATATGAAATTACTTGCTATACATTTTCCGTGAATTCATTAAACCTTCTTTTTGAGATATAATGACTTAAATAATTTATGTCATCTACAGTGATGTGATGAAGCACATCCTTACTCAAATTCTTCAGTAATCTATTTCCTATAGACAGAGAGGAGGATTACAGAACTCACCGAGAATATTTCTGAGCAACTGGAGTTGGTGATAATTAGGGAAACTTGAGGCAGAAAAGCAGTATTATTAACTTCATCCCTTGTAAACTTCCAATTAGTGATAATTTCTCAATGTGCTTGGGTAGGACTTGGAATTAGTCCTATACTTTGGGCCATTTTTTTTTTCATCTTGCAGAAAGCAGTAGTGCCAAGGAAGAAAGGGCAAGCCTGATTCACTTGACAAATAGAAATGCAATGACTTGCTTTTCATCATATCATAATTCTTTTTGGAGGAGAGTGGTGGAAGAGAAAGAAAATAATTACTGATTTCAAAATCCAATCATCTCTATGTGCTCTTGTAGCTATTTTCAACCTGATGTGCACAACAATTTTAATTTTGTTTTGACAGGAATATTCAGATATTCATAAATGTGTACACAATATTTAGAGATTTAGAATCATTTTCCTTAGTAATAAAGCATAATGTTAATTTTTGAATACTGTGGTCAACATTATTTACCAATTTTTATTAGCTTGCTAGAATATAGAAGACCATTTCCTAAAAAAAGTTAAACATGTCATGGTTTAAGAACTGAAAACAAGCGAATTTACAAAGAAGAATTTAATTGACACCTCTAAGTAATACTATCATTATTATTATTAGTAGTAGTAATAGTAGTAGTAGTAGTAGTAGTAGTAGTAGTAGTAGTAGTAGTAGTAGAGCACTGGTTTCATGATATTGGCACAATACATGCTTAGCTGATGAACTGTAACAATGCAGCAATACCAGTTAATATCAATTGTCATTTGTATTTGATCTTTTACTTCCAAAATAAAATGTGGGTTTTTTTTTTTTCACCACAGAACTACCTCATTATTATTACTAACTGTTAATCCTTTCATTTCCCTACTTTTCTCCTTACCCAGTTAACATGTTTAGATGGTATTACTTAGCTTGCTTCAGTGGCATGTAGTGTGTTAGTTTGCAAAAAACATGAAGAAAGGAGCAAAAATTCACTGGTTACTTATGAATATTCCAACTTCTCTTAAAGTTCTTATAATTGTGAAAGAAAGCATGTATTATCAGATACGGCCACTGAAGTGACTTGTTTTAATTAACTTTTATTTTTCATTGTTATGTGGTGGGTACTAAGGGTGGTACTGAGAAATAAAAATAAGTGTAGAAAAAAACTACAATAACAAAAACTTCAATGAAACATCTTTTTCAAAGACAGTGATGAAATGCAGTATCCCATAGATAGGTATACGTATGTATGCTTGTGTACATGTATGCATGTTTATTTTTTGCATTTATATATATACATACACATATATATGCATATGTACATACATACATACAAAAATAAACACATAAATATATGAAAATGCCAAAATTTATGTTACACTTACAACTTATAATTGGTTTGTATTAAAACTTCAACAATCTTTTCTGTTCATCTGTTCTGACTGTTTTCAAAGTTTGGAGGTCAAGGAAGTTTGGATTTTATGGCTCATATTTTTGATCTGTCAAGAAATAGCATATACTTCTAGGTTCTGAAGGGACTGTGATCTCGTCAATGTACATAATTTTCCCACTAGCGCATATCACAATGCTTTCCCATTTTCTTAGTCTTTATAATGATTGTCCATATACTTTCATAAATCTTCCAGCATACTGGAGGCCTTGTTCTAGTCTATTGATGTTGTGTGGCAACAATGTAATATGTGGGATGGCCATAAGTTATTCTTCACTCTCAGTTCATGAACTATCCTTTTTCCCCGCTTCTGCCCATACTTATTTTTGATGGCATTCTTTACATGACCACTTTTTCACAACTCCTTGTTATAATCCAATAATCCCTGAGGCATTTATTATTTTTAGTTTTAATGTACAAACCTCACAAAATAAATGTTCTAGATTCAAGGGCTACAAAATGGAGGTTGGGGAAGAGTCTCTGTCCATGAGGACTCCCTGTCCATTCTACTTGAAGGGAATATATTGCAGACTCCTCACATTTGTTGTGTACTTCTCTTTTTTTTTTTTTTTTGATGACATGCAACTTTAATTTTTTCAGTGACTGTGACATTCCACAATTTTCAATGATGCAGAAGAATCAAAGATGAAAGGTGGAAGGGCTTTATTTCAATGAGAATATGGGCTAATTAGAAGTACCTCATAATTTTCCAGAGCTCTCCTATTCCTTTCAAATTCTGGACCATGTTTCTTTTCCATTTGCAAAGTCTGCCTAAGACATATTCATTGTTAGACTAACTCTGTGGGCTTTTCATTCAACTGCAAATCATAATCTTAACAATAAGTATATTCCATCTATTGCTTGCTTTTTTCTTGAGTGGATAGTTATTTATCTCTCTTTCAAGTGATTCTACATTTCATTTGGAGGGGTTTGCAATGTTTCAGGACTTGATGAAATCAGCAAAATACTATCTGAAAATAGGAGCATCAGGAAAACATTGCCATTATAGCAGGAATTCTTAACCTGAGGTCATAATTTTTTAAAACAATTGTCTTTTACATAATTGTTTTCATTTAAAATACTATATATTTTATTTTATTGCCTCAAAGACATTATTCAGATAAGAGATCTATGAACTTAATGAGATTGCCAAAGGAGTCCGCGACACGTAAAAGATTAAGAGCCCCTGACTTATAGCAATTTACAACCACTGATTTCAACTTTGTACTAGACATCCTTCCATGACAGTAAAAAACACCTTTGTTAAGTATAAGTCTCCTTGATATATTCCTTAATTCATATTAATAACCAGAGGAATATTAATAATAGGTTATCCCTATTGCTACATTTTTAAAGGAATCTTGTATAATTTTTTTCAAATGAATATTAGATATGTTGTTGGACAAAGTTATAAAATTAATTATGACTTTTAATGCCATCTTTTACTGCCAGAACTGAATTTTAGAATCTGAGAATTAGAAGGGATCTCAGATGTCATCTAGTGAAATCAAAACTGGGACAAAAATTACTTTCTCAACATCACAAACAATTGGTCACCTAGCCTGGGCAGGAAAACCTCTAAAATTTGAAACTCATGAGCTTCTAAAGTCTTTATTGTTCCTTCTTCCTAAGAGAAAACTATCAGCAAAATAAATAATGTTATGATTCTAAGATCTCGGGTTAATATTCAGACCCTTCTCTCAATAAACTTTGATAAAAGTGCCATTTGTTTAGTAACCAACTGCTAATATCAAATATACGAGCACATGTATATCTATCATAATGTTGCTTTCCTTTTCTGTAAATGCTTTTGTATAGTTTTTAAGGAAGAGAGATTCTAAAATTTTGGTTCATAAATTCTTTAATCAATTACAGAAAGTTCCTTAGAATGTTAATGAGAAACAGACTCAAAAAAGTCTCCTTTAGTATTTCTTCTAGAAACAGTAGTTTTAGACAGCTTTCTACTATTTCTTAGGATTACACCTTTAAAATATGTATATTCAAAGACTTTTCATTGTTTTTATGTCAAAATATACAGAATATAAAATATTGCAACATCTTTCAAAGATGTAATATTCTATGATAATACTGTCTGTACATTGCCCTTTACTGGTCTTTCAGTTTTGAATGTGTTGACAGATGCATGCTCATTATCTTTGTTATTAGAAACAATAGAACAAATTCAAGCCATTTTTGTAGTACATATTAAATGTACTGGTGAAAGCAAAACTGAGATCTGATGAAATTATGACTATTTCAAAGCAGAAAATCTATTTTCTAAAGCAATTTAGGAGCATTCCATTATTAGGGTAAAAACTACCTTAAACTTGAGTTAACATGATAGATTTTAATTTGAGGAATTCCTATTTCTTTTCATCCAGTAGAGTTCTTATTGAGCAAAGCAGGTGAAACCAGGCTATAGGACAACATAATAATTGAAGGCACAATTCACCAAGTAGTTAAAAAGAAAAGATCTTAGAAATCAGAATGTAAAAGCTAGTCCAATTACTCTCCTTTTTAGTAAGAAATCTATAAACTAGATAGTGGTATCATCATTAGAGAAATGCAGTACATAGAAGAAGCAAGGGGACTGATCCTTTTCCTTTTCCTTTTCCTTCAGCAGGCCATATCTGTAACAATACGTTCTATGTTCTATATTAGATAACTACATGTTACGGTGGAGAGAATGCTAGACCTGAAAATCCAATCCCAGATATTCACTAACTCTGTGATCCTGGGAAAATATAATGGTAATTTAAATGGGACCCATGTGACCTGCCTGGATCACATGGAAGCCTGAGTCACATTAGTCTGAGGCACATGGAAACTATGGTGGTAGGAGTTTGCACAATGGGTTGAACAGGAAGGGTGGAGCAGGTAGAGGCAGAGCTGAGAGGAAATTGGTTATAGAATAGTCAAAGCTAGGAAAGTTGCAGGCAAGCAGGTTGCTAGCTAGTGTGACTGAAATAATTTGTTTGTGATTTTGTTTAAGGGGGCCTGCTTATGATTTGTTTAATGGAGCTAGCCTGTGGAAAGTCTAGGAGGGGGAAGGCTTGGGGATGATGTTGTCCTCTGTATTGCTATGGTGTATAGATTTTTGTTATTATGATGGATTTGGCTTTCTGGTACCTAAATAAACGTTTTGGTTCTCTCTTCCACGTGGACCATCTGTTGTATTTCGTGATTCAGAATTGTGCCAGCATATTCATGGCTACCGTGGGTGCTATGAATATCTCACTGGCACTACTTAAAGTCACTTAACCTCTTTCTGCCTAGGTTTCTTTGTCTGTAAAATGATGAAAATACCATCGGTTTCTAGGCTTGTTGTAAGGATAAAGTGAGTCAATAACTGCAAAACACATTGCAAACCTCAAAGCTTCATGTAAATGTTTTTGTTGTTGTTTTTACTATTGTGCTATAATATTTATTACGGGCAGTTAATTTTAGGAAAAACTTGCAAATTGAAAACTCTCCATAACAGGGCATCTGAGATGATAAAGAGATTTGAATCCAAATCTTACATAAGTGGATTCATGAAGAACATTTCACTTCTATGTTCATAAACTCCAAAATCTCCTCATCCAATCAGTTATCATTTTCTTTCCCTATGATTTATGACTCTCTGACCTTGTTTATATACCATGTCATTCATTGTCTCTTGCCTATAGCTCTTTCTCAGGCTTCTGAGAAAGAATTTATCAGACATCTTAACTGGTTCCATTCTCTGTCCTTTACAATATTAATTCCTTCTTGTACCAACACAGTTCTCTACTACTCTATATTCTGGAATCCTTTGCTTTCTTGTCCTATTTCCTTTCATACTTTACCAAACCCCAGCACTGGATTCCTCCTACCACTCACCTCTTCATTTTGCCCAATTTACATATTGCCAAAGGGAGTTAGAGAAAATCAAGAAACAATCCATTACAAATTTTTGTTATCCAATATTGATTAGTCCCATTTCAGAAAGGTGTTCCTCTTTTTTACATCTCCCTAATTAAGTCTCCATTGTATTCTCCATAGCAGATACCTCAAATCTTATAAACTCCTCTTTTTTAAAATTAAATTTTATGATTATTTTTTAATGTTTTACAATCACTGCCATAAAATTAAGATTTTATCCCCCACCCCCAGTCTACCTCCCAATACCCCCTCCCTCCCCACAACAGCATACAATTCTGTATAGGTTCTGCATATACTTTCCTACTGAGTACATTTTCAAGATAGTTATGCTGTGTAGTCGAACTAAAATAAATGGAAGAAATCATATAAAAAATTAAAACATAATACACAAACACACACACACATACACACACAAACATGATCTGCTACATTCTGCGAATGACTTCCATATTTCTTTCTCTGAGTGCGGAAGGCATTTTGCCTTAGAAAACCACCATTCGGACTTTTTTTAAATAAGTTCTTGAATTATTACCAAATTCCAAGTCTACCAGAAAACACTCTTGCACACTGTGGTCGTTGCTGTGCACAAAGTTCTCCTGGTTCTGCTCCTTTTAGTCAGCATCAGATCATATAAGTCCTTCCAGGCCTCTCTGAAGTCTTCTTGTTCATCATTTCTTATGGCACAATAGTACTCCATTACATTCATATACCATAATTTATTCAGCCATTCCCCAATTGATGGGCATCCCCTTGATTTCCAGTTTTTGGCAACTACAAAGAGTGCTGCTATAAATATATTTGTACTTGTGAGACCCTTTCCCATTTTTATGATCTCTTGGGGATACAGTCATAGTAGCGATACTGCTGGGTCAAAGGGTATGGACATTTTTGTAGCCCTTTGGGCATAGTTCCAAATTGTTCTCCAGAATGGTTGGATGAGCTCACAGCTCCACTAACAATGAATTAGTGTTCCAACTCTCCCACATCCACTTCAGCATTTATCATTTTCTTGTTCTGTCATGTTTGCCAATCTTATAGGTGTGATGTGGTACCTCAGAGTTGTTTTGATTTGCATCTCTCTAATCAATAGTGATTTAGAGCATTTTTTCGTATGATTATAGATATCTTTAATTTCTTCCTCTGAAAACTGCCTGTTCATGTCCTTTGACCATTTATCAATTGGGGAATGACTTGTATAGTTACACATTTGAGTCAGTTCTCTATATATTCTAGAAATGAGGCCTTTATCCCCGAGCTTAGCCATAAAAATTCTTTCCCAATTTACTACATCCCTCTGAATTTTTGTTGCATTGGGTTTGGTTGTGCAAAAACTTTTCAGTTTAATGTAATCAAAATTATCCATCTTACATTTCATAATGCTTTCTATCTCTCCTTTAGCAAAGAATTCTTCCCTTCTCCATAGATCTGATAAATACACTATTCCTTGTTTCTCCAGTTTATTCATCATATCAATCTTTATACCTAAATCATGTACCCATTTGGACTTTATTCTTGTGTACGGTGTCAGGCATGGGTCTATACCTAGTTTCTGCCACACTGTTATCCAGTTTTCCCAGCAAATTTTGTCGAACAGTGAGTTCTTATCCCAGAAGCTGAGGTCCTTGGGGTATATCAAACAGGAGGTTGTTGTGTGTGTGTGTACATATATATATATATATATATATATATATATATATATATATATATATATATATATATATATATATATATATATATATATATATGTATGTATGTATATATATTCCTTGCCTGCTGTGTCATGAGTGCCAAGTCTATTCCACTTGTCTACCCTTCTGTATCTTAGCCAATACCAAGTACTTTTGATAATTGCTGCTTTATAGTACCATTTGAGATCTGGCAGTGCTAGGCCACCTTCCCTAGCATTTCTTTTCATTTGTCCTTTTGATATTCTGGACCTTTTGTTCTTCCAGATGAATTTTGATATTATTTTATCCAGCTCTAGAAAATAACTGTCTGATGGTTTAATTAATATGGCACTAAATAAGTAAATTAATTTAGGTAGAATTGTCATTTTTATTATATTAGCTCGGCCTACCCATGGAACTGATGTTTTTCCACTTACTGAAATCTGACTTTATTTGTGCAAAAAGTGTCTTGTTATTGTGCTCACATAATCCCTGGGTTTGTTTTGGCAGGCAAACTCCTAAGTATTTTATAGTGTCTACCCTAGCTTTAAATGGGATTTCTCTTTCTATCTCTTGCTGTTGGACTTTGTTGCTAATATGTAGGAATGCGAAAGATTTGTTTGGGTTTATTTTGTAGCCTGCAACTTTGCCAAACTTGTTTATTATTTCAAGTAGTTTTCTACTTGAATCTCTGGAATTCTCTACGTAAATCATCATATCATCTGCAAAAAGTGATAACTTAGTTTCTTCTTTGGCTATTCTTATTCCTTCGGTATCTTTATCTTGTCTAATTGCTATAGCTGACATTTCTAGTACCATATTGAATAATAGTGGTGATAATGGACATCCTTGTTTCACCCATGATCTTACTGGAAATGCATCTAGCTTATCCCCATTGTATATAATGCTTGCTGAATGATTTTAGATAGATACTGCTTATTATTTTATGGAAAGTTCCCTTTATTCCTATGTTCTCTATTGTTTTTAATAGGAATGGGTGTTCTTTTGTCAAAAGCTTTTTCTGCATCTATTGAGATAATCGTGGTTTTTGTTAGTTTTTTTGTTGATATGATCAATAATGCTAATAATTTTCCTAATATTGAAGCAGCCCTGCATTCCTGATATGAAACCTACCTGATCATAATGTATTAATCTCATGATAAGATGCTGTGTTCATTTTGCTAAAATTCTATTTAAGAATTTTGCATCTATATTCATTAGGGAAATTGGTCTATAATTTTCTTTCTCTGTTTTGTCTCTTCCTGGTTTGGGTATCAAAACCATATTTGTATCATAGAAAGAATTTGGGAGGACTCCTTCTTCCCCAATTTTCAAAAATAATCTATATAGTATTGGAATTAACTGTTCTTTAAATGTTTGATATAATTCAGTTGTGAATCCATTTGGCCCTGGAGATTTTTTCCTAGGAATTTCATTGATGGCTTGTTCAATTTGTTTTTCTGAGATGGGATTGTTTAAATATTCAACTTCCTCTTCTGATAACCTGGGCAATTCGTATTTTTTAAAATATTCGTTCATCTCGCTTAGATTATCGAATTTGTGGGCATAAAGTTGGGCAAAGTAGTTTCTAATTATTGTTTTAATTTCCTCCTCATTGGACTTGAGTTAACCCCTTTCATTTTTAATATTAGTAATTTGATTTTCTTCTTACTTTTTAAAATCACATTAACCAAAAGTTTATTAATTTTATTAGTTTTTTCATAGAATCAACTATTGGTTTTATGTATTAATTCAATAGTTTTCTTAATTTCAATTTTATTAATCTGTCCTTTGGTTTTCAGTATTTCTAATTCGGTATTTGCTTGGGGATTTTCAATTTGTTCTTTTTCTAGTTTTTTTCAGCTACATGACCATGTCATTGATCTTCTCCTTCTCTATTTTATTTATGTAGGCATTGATAGATATAAAATTTCCACTAAGAACTGCTTTTGCAGTATCCCATAAGATTTGGTATGTTGTCTCATAATTGTCATTCTCTTGAATGAAATTGTTGATTGTTTCTATGATTTCTTCTTTGACCCATTACTTCTTTAGGATTAGATTATTTGGTTTCCAATTGGTTTTTGGTTTATCTTTCCATGGCCTTTTATTACATATGATTTTTATTGCATTATGATCTGAGAAGGATGCATTGATTATCTCTGCCTTTCCGCACTGGATTGGGAGATTTTTATGTCCTAGTACATGGCCAATTTTTGTAAATGTTCCTTGTATCGCTAAGAAAAAGGTATATACCTTTCTATTCCCATTCAATTTTCTCCAAAGATCTATCATATCTACCTTATCCAGAGTTTTATTTACCTCTTTAACCTCTTTCTTCCTTATTTTGAGGTTAGATTTATCGAGTTCAGAGAGGGGGAGGTTGAGGTCCCCCACTAGTAAATTTTTGCTGTCAATTTCTTCCTTCAACTCCCCCAGCCTCTCCTCTAAGAATCTGGATGCTATACCACTTGGAGCATACATGTTTAGTAATGATATTGCTTCATTGTCTATGGTGCCTTTTAGCAGGATACAGTTTCCATCCTTATCCCTTTTGATTAGATCTATTTCTACTTCTGCTTTGTCTGAGATTAGGATTGCTACTCCTGCCTTTCTTACCTCAGCTGAAGCACAATATATTCTGCTCCATCCTTTGACTTTTATTCTATGTGTATCCCCCCATTTCAAATGTGTTTCTTGTAAGCAGTATATTGTTGGATTATGGCTTTTAATCCATTCTTCCATCCATCTCCATTCTATGGGAGAATTCATTCCATTCACATACACAGTTATGATTACAATCTGTGTATTTGCCTCCATCCTCTCTCCCACTATTTGTGCTTTTAGTTCTCCCATCTCCCTTCCCCTCCTCAATAGTATTCACTTTTCACCACCTCCTCCTGCAGCCTTCCCCTTCTTTTGCCTCCCCTTTACTCCCCTTTATCCATATTGCCTCTTCCCTCCCTTTTAGCTTCTTTCCCCTTTCTTCCCCCTTCCCCTCCTACTGCCTATAGAGCTAGTTAGGATTATCTACTTAAGTTTATTGTTCCCTCTTTTAAACAAATCGGATGAGAGTACCTCTCAAAACAATACTCATCTCCCTCCCCTCTTTCCCTCTACTATAATTTTGTACTTTTTCCTGTGATGTAATTTGCCATTTTCTGCTTCCTCCTTTTCACGCCTCTTAGTACAATCCCTTCTCATACTTAAGTCATACTTTTAACATGACATCATTTACTTTATACCCGTTCCCTCTATGTATATCCCTTTTACCGTAATAGCTGCATAATTCTCAAGATTAACAGGTATCATCTTCTCTTATAGGGAGGTAAACAGTTTGCCTCAATTGAGTAACAAGTTTTTTTTTGTTTGTTTGTTTGTTTGTTTCCCCCCCCATTTACCTTTTAATGATTCTCTTGAGAACTGCATTTGAAGATCCAATTATCTACTGAGTTCCGGCGTTTTCGTCAGGAATCTCTGGAAATCCCTTATTTCATTGAATGACTTTCTCCTTGCCTGAAATGTTATGCTGAACTTTGCTGGGTAGTTGATCCTTGGTTGTAGTCGCAACTCCTTTGCGTTACAGAATATTGGGTTCCAATTCTTTCGATCTTTTCATGTAGAAGTTGCAAGGTACTGTGTGATCCTGACTGTGTGTCCTTGATGTTTGAATTGTTTCTTTCTGGCTGCTTGTAGTATTTTCTCCTTCACTTGATAGCTCTGGAATTTGGCAACTATATTTCTTGGGGTTTTGAGTTTGGGATCCCTTTCGGGAGGGGAACGGTGGATTCTTTCGATGACTATTTTGCCCTCTGAGTCTAGTACTTCTGGGCAGTTTTCCTTGATGATTTCCTGGAAGATATTGTCCAGACTCTTTTCTTCATCATGGGTTTCTGGCAGGCCAATAATTCTTAGATTTTCTCTCCTGGATCTATTTTCCAGGTCAGTTGTTTTTCCAATTAAATATTTTACGTTTTCTCCTATCTTTTCATTCTTTAGATTTTGTTTGACTAATTCTTGCTGTCTCATTGAGTCATTAGTTTCTACTTGCCCAATTCTAATTTTTATCAAATTTGTTTTCTTCAGTTAGCTTTTGCATCTCATTTTCCATCTGACCAATTTTTCCTTTTAAGGTGCTGTTTTCTCCAGTTAATTTTTGTACTTCCTTTTCCATTCGACCAATATTCCCAATTAGGTTTTGGGTTTCCTTTTCCGTTTGACCAACTCTTCCTTTTAGGGAGTTATTTTCTCCAGTTAGTTTTTGAACTTCCTTTACCATTTGTTCAATTTTCCTTTTCAAAGAGATGTTCTCATCAGTGAATTCTTTTTATGATTTTAAAATCATTGGCCAGTTTTTCTTCTATTTCCTCCTTCAGCTGTTCAGGAGAGCTGCTTGTGCTTGCGAGCAGTTCATAGTCCCTTCTGAAGTTTCAGATGTAAGTACAGTCTTAGCTCTGACCTCTTTGGTGCTTGTGTTTTCGTCCTTATCCCCATAGAAATATTCTATGTTTTTTTTTCACCCTTCTGCTTTTTCTTGTTCATGATGTTGATTGAGTGTTGTGGCTTCTGATTCTTTCAGTTAGAAGCTGCAGAACTTTGTATTGAGCTGATGTGTGAAAAAACTAAAAAACGTGTTTTTTGTGTGTTTCCCAGATCAACCCTGAGGTTGGCTTGTCAAGTGTGGGGGAGGAGTGGTCTGGTCACAGGAGATCTTCTCAGCTGAACTGAGGGGAAAGTAAACTCAGGGGATGGAGTGCTTTGGCACGCCTAGATCTCAGTGCAAGTTTGCCCCCCTCCTGGTGTTCCTCTCCTGGCCCTGAGGCTTGCCTGGCTCCTAGTGCGAGTTTCCTCTGCCCTGGGTCTACTTTCTTTCCAATTTGGCCAGTTTTTCTTCTATTTTGAGTTCCAAATATTCTCGCTATCTCTACCCTCCACCCACATGAAGACACCTTGCATTCCAATTGCACCTTCCCCCAATCTACCCTCCCTTCTATCACACCCCTCTCTTCTCTTATCCTCTCTCCACTCTATTTTCTTGTAGGATAAGACAGATTTTTATACCCCATTTCCTGTATATGGTATTTCTCAGTTGCAGTTGCATGTAAAACAATTTTAACATTTGTTTTTAAACCTTTGATTTCCAACTTCTCTCCCTTCCTTTCTCCACAGCCATCCTCACTCAGAAGGCAAGTAATTTGATATAGGTTAAACATATGTAGCCATGCAAAACACTTCCACAACCATCATGTTGAAAAATACTAACTATACTTCTCTCTATCCTATCCTGTCCCCCATTTATTCTATTCTCTCTTTTGACTTTATCCCACCTCAGAAGTTTAATTACCCCTCCTCCCATTTGCCCTCCCTTCCACACACATATCCTGCTTATCCCCTTCTTCCCTCCTTTCTTGTAGTGTAAGATAGATTTTCATACCAAATTGACTGTGCATGTTATTCCCTCCTGAAGACAAATATGAAAGTAAGGTTCATTCTTTCCCTCTCACCTCCCCCCTCTTCCCCTCTACTGAAAAAGCTTTTTCTTGTAACTTTTATGTGAGAGATAATTTACCCCATTCTATTTTTCCTCCCAATATATTCCTCTCTTGACCCTTATTTTTATTTTTTTTAGATAACATACCTTCATATTCAATTCACCACGTACCTTCTGTCTACATGTTTATAATTCCTCCAACTACCCTAATACTGCCAAATGTCTCAAGTGTTACAAATATTATCTTTCCATGTAGGAATGTGAACAGCTCGATTTTAGTAAGTCCGTTATGATTTCTCTTTCTTGTTTACCTTTTCATGCCTCTCTTGATTCTTGTGTTTGAAAGTCAAATTTTCTATCCAGCTCTTATCTTTTCATCATGATACTTGAAAGTCTACTATTTCTTTGAATGACCATTTATTACCCTGATGTATTGCACTTAGTTTTTCTGGATAGATGATTGTCAGTAGTAATGCTAGCTCCTTTGGCTTCTGGAATATCACATTTCAAACCTTCCAATCCCTTAATGTAGAAGCTGCTAAATCATGTGTTGTCCTGATTGTGTTTCCATATTACTAAAACTGTTTTTTTTTTTCTGACTGCTTGCAATATTTTCTCCTTGACTTGGGAGCTCTAGAATTTAGCTATAATACTCTTAGGAATTTTTTTTTGTTATCTCTTTGAGGAGACAATTCATAAATTCTTTCCATATCTGTTTTATGCTCTGGCTCTAGACTATTAGAGCAATTTTCCTTGATAAATTTTGAAAGATTATGTCTAGGCTCTTTTCATTTTAATCATGGCTTTCAGGTAGTCCAATAATTTTTAAATTGCCTCTGTTTTTCCAGTGAGATATTTCACATTGTCTTCTTTTTTTCATTTGTTTGGTTTTGTGTTATAAGTTCTTGACTTTTCATAAAGTCACTAGCTTCTACCTGGTCTACTCTAATCTTTAAAGAACTATTTTCTTCAGTGAGCTTTTGAACTTCCTTTTCCATCTGGCCAATTATGCCTTGTAAGATGTTCTCTGAATTTTTGGATCTCTTTTGCCCTTTGCATTAGTCTATTTTTTTTTTGTTTGCTTGCTTTTAATTAATTAATTAATTTTTTTCAGTTTTCAATAATCATTTTCATAAGTGTTAAATTTTATTCTCCTCTCTTTCCTCTCCTTCCCTGAGATTGCATGTGATCTTATATGGGTTCTACACATACATTTTTATGAAACACATTTTCACATTAGTCATGTTGCATAGGAGAATTAAAACAAATGGGAAAAACCAAGAGAAAAAACAAAATAATACAGAACATAACAGCAGAGAAAATAGTCTTCTTTATTCTGTGTTCTGATTTCATAGTTCTTTGTCTAGGTATGGATAGTATTTTGTATCAAGAGTCCTTTGCAAATGTCTTAGGTCCTTGCTTTGCAGTAAAAACAGTCATCACACACTGTGGCTGTTACTGTGTATAATGTCCTCCTGGTTCTGCTCATTTCACTCAGCCTCAGTTCATATAATTCTGTGGATGTTTTTCTGAAGTTCGTCTGTTCATTATTTCTTGAAGCGCAATAGTTTTCCATTACATTCATATATCACAACTTGTTCAGCTATTTCCTAATTAATGGGAATTCCCTCAATTTCCAGCTCTTGGCCACCACAAAAAAAAAAAAAAAAAAAAAAAAACAACGGTATAAACATTTTTGTACATGTGGGATCTTTTCCTATTATTATGTTCTCTTTGGGATACAGACCTTGAAGCAATACTGCTCTGTCAAAGGGTATGCACATTTTTGTAACCTTTTGTGCATAGTTCCAAATGGTTCTCCAGAATGTGTGGACCAGCTCACAGGTCCACCAACAATGAATTAGTGTTCCAACTCTCTCATATCTTCTCCAACATTTACTGTCTTCCTATTTTGTCAAGTTAGCCAAACGAATAGGTGTGATGTGGTACCTCAGAGTTCTTTTGGTTTTTATCTCTGTAATCATTAATGATTTAGAGTCTTTTTTCAAATGACTTTAGAAAATTTTAGTCTATTATAGTCCGATTTTTAAGGCGACATTTTCTTCAGCATTTTTTTGGCGTCCCCTTTATCAAGCAATTGGCTCATTTTTCATGCTTTCTAATGTTACTGTCATTTCTCTTCCCAGTTTTTGCTCTACTTCTCTTACTTGATTTTCAAAATCCTTTTTGAGCTCTTCTATGACCTGCGACCAATTCATATTTTTCTTGGAGGCTTTGTATTTAGTAACTTTGACTTTGTTGTCTTCTTTTGTTTGTACATTTTGGTCTTCCTTGTCATCAAAGTAAGATTCTATGGTCTGATTCTTTTTCCAGTTTTTCCTCGTTTTCCCAATCATTTAATTGACTTTTAAACTGTTTGTCAAGGTAGTTCTCTGTTTCCAATGGGAGTGGGGAGCTGTACTGTCAACTGCTAGATTTCCCACAATTGGTGAGTCTAGGGCTCTAGATACAGCCACTGCTGCTGCCCTTGCTGCTGTTGTGGCTGCCATGGGCTCTTCCACCCTTTTCATTACCCTGGGGCTTATGTTGAACCGTTCTACTCTCTCATATAGGTCCTACAGGTTTTTTCAACTGACCTTCTACTTTGTTCATGGCATTTTGGGATTGTCGAATTTGAAAACTGTCACAAGTGCTGGAGATTAAATCCTCCCCTGCTCCAGTCTCCTGTGCCTGCACAGCCCACATGGCATGATAGACACTTCCCATCGACCTTCCAGAATGTCTTGGGCTGGAGATTTGTTTCACACCATCATTCTGTGGGTTCTGCACCATCAGAATTGGTTTAGAGTCACTTTTTACAGGTATTTGACTGCTCCTAGTGGTAGGGGAGAGCTCTATCAAGTCTCTCCTTATGCTTCACCATCTTAGCTCCACCCCTCATCTATCCTTTTTTTAAGGAAGAAATTGCCAAATATTTCAACTGAGCAAAGCATGTAGCTGGGTCACATCTGGCAAAGATTGCATGACCAGCAGTGTAATATCTAATGAAAACTTTAAGTTCAGTGGAACTGCATCTGGCAGAGATGACACATTCAGAAAAAAACAGTTCCAGCAGTTGTGCAGCTGAGCACTAACCAATGGAAATTATGGGACAGGTAGCAATTCTAAGACTAGACACAGAAGATAGCAAACTACATGGAACAACATGATGATATTATGAGTTGATATCAATGGCTCTACCTTAGACATTTCTAAGTTGTTATTTGAAACCATACATATCTGACCCTCCATGCTTTCTACATATGTTCCTCTTTATAGTATTTTCCCTACATATATGCCTTGGCCACTTATGTTTCTGTAAGTATATAATTCTTCATGAATGTTCCTTATGTATATCTACTCTTCTCACTGATTCTGTCCTTATTCATAAGAAAATATTTCCCAGGTTGTGGGATAAAAATATATTGTTGGTATTTTATTTTTTGTTTTAAACTGAAGTATTTAATTAAATATATTTGCTTTGAATTAATTGGGGCTTATAGCTTACTATTAAAGGTAAATACATACATGTAACAGAAGCAGCAGGGTACAGGGGAAAGAGTGTTAGATTTGAGAACACTATATCCACCATCCAATCTCTGTCGTTGATAACTTTGTGGTCCTTGGGAAACCACATCACCTTTTGAGGCCTTTATCTACCCAGCTCTAAAATGTTGGGGTGGAGATAGACGGTCTCTCAGGCCTTTTCCAGTTTTAAATCTATCATCTTATACCACATTTCAGAAGATGGGGGCTTACAAGTTATGATTTCATGAGATGCAGATATACAAATTATATCCAAACTTGTGTAGCTAGCTAGTGTGAGAGACATGCCCTAGAGAATAAAGGAGATATATATATATATATATATATATATATATATATATATATATGTAATTATATATATATAATATAAAGGAGAATATATGTCCCTGGACACTGTTTACACCTGTATTTGGAAGGGACATTCATCATTATCTTGCATACTCCTTCACTTAATGGAAAGGGATACTTAGGCTACAGAGGCAAAGTGACCTGTCCAATGCCACACAGGAAGGAAGACAGGATAAGGTGACACATATTTCCTGACTTGAAATACATCATCTTTTTTTACAAAACATATGTTTCCATGAATCTAAATCATGTACATATTGACATTATCATTATGAATACATTAGAAAAATATGAAAACATTGTTTCTCATTGGAAGAATAGCTCAAAGAAAGAAATTATGAGCTGGCAGATTTGTTATCATATGTGTGACCAAAAGTTAAAAAAAAAATCTTTTCAAGATACACTAACATGTAGTGATGACAGTAAGAAATGCTCATGATCTATTTAAGTAAGCATACCATCATGAAAGTAGTTTCAGCTTATACACTAATATTTATTATAGGGGTTATAGAAATAGAGAAATTCTCTGAAGCATGTCTCTGAGAAACTCTCTGAAAAGATTATCCAAACTAGGTCAACATGTACATTAGATGACTTCAGTGTGAAATTAGGATCAGGAGCTTACATGAAAACTGTATTGGGAAACAGGGGTTCAGGATCTATTTATTTGTTTATTTAGTCAATTTTTATTTAGAAGGGAAGAAGGGAAGAAATTCCCATTTAGAAGGAAATTTAGAAGGAAAGAAATAAGTCATGCAAAACATAATTATCACATTAGCCATGTTGTGTGTGGGGGGGAAGCAAGAAAAATAATGTGAAAAAATATGCTTCAATCTGCACTCAGAGTTCATTAGTTTTCTCTCAGGAGGTGGATAGCATTTTTCACCATGAGTCCTTTGGAATTATCTTGAATCATTGTATTGCTCAGAGTAGCTAAGCCTTTCATAGTTCATCACCATTGCAATATAGCTGTTATTGTGTAGTGTTCTGGTTCTGCTCACTTCACTTTGTCTTAGTTCATATATTTCTTCCCAGGTTTTTCTGAAGCTATCCCCTTCATCATGCAGGTGGGATTTGAACCAAAGTCTCTCTTGACTCTCAATCCAAAGATCTTTACTCCACACCACACTACTCCTTATTTGGTTCTGCATTTCTATCCGTGTTTGCTTATCTGGTGAGTCTTGTCTCACTAACAAGACTGGAATCTCTCAAAGACATCTGATCTTATACCACTTCTTTATTCTATCAAGAGTGTCCAGTGTGGGACTCTGGTCAGAGGATACCCTTCATGAAAGTTTGATGATTAATTCCCCATCACTCAGCAGTGGTAGCCTCCTGCACTTTTTGTGCTTCTCTTGATTCTTGTGTTTGAAAGTCAGATTTTCTTTTCAGCTCTGGTCTTATCATCAAGAATGTTTGAAAGTCCTCTATTTCATTGAAAGATCATTTTTTTCCCCTGAAGTATTATACTCAATTTTGCTGGGTAGGTGATTCTTGGTGGTAGTGCTAATTCCTTTGACTTCTGGAATGTACTCCATGCCCTTTGATCCCTTAATGTAGAAGCTGCTAGATCTTGTGTTATCCTGATTGTGTTTCCACAATACTCAAACTATTTCTTTCTAGCTGCTTGCAATATTTTTTCCTTGACCTGGAATTTGGCTACAATTGTCTACAATGTTCCTAGGAGTTTCTCTTTTTGGATCTTTTTCAGGAGGTGATTGGTGGATTCTTTCAATATTTTCCTTGATAATTTTTGAAAAATTATGTGTAGACTCCTTTCATTTTGATTATGGCTTTCAGGTAGTGCAATAATTTTTAAATTGTCTCTCCTGGATCTATTTTTCAGGTCAGTTGTTTTTCCAATGAGATAGTTTGCATTATCTTCCATGTTTTCATTTTTTTTTGGTTTTGTTTTGTGATTTCTGGGTTTCTCTTAAAGTCATTAGCCACCATTCATTCTAATTTTTAAAGAACTTTTTCTTCAGTGATCTTTTCAACCTCCTTTTCCATTTGGCTAATTCTGCTTTTTAAAGCATTCTTCTCCTCATTGGCTTTTTGAACCTTTTTTGCCAATTGAGTTAGGCTATTTTTAAAGGTGTTATTTTCTTCAACATGTTTTGGGTCTCCTTTTGCAAATTATTGGCTTGTTTTCCCTTCTTGGTCAGCTGAAAAAACAAAAAACCTTCTCAGTGACCTTTGGCTCCTGTGGGTTGAGGGATCTGCAAACTGCTGCTACTGCTGCTGGCCTACTCTGGTCCTCCTTCCAGCACCTGTGCCATGTGGAAAAGGCTGGGCTGGGCTCTGCTCAGCACTGGGTGGGACAGACCTTTCCTGTTGGCCTTTCAGGTCACCCTGGGCTGGAAATATCCCCCACTCCATTATTCTGTGGCTTCTGTTGCTCTATAATTTGTTGAGAGTCTTTCTTTACAGGTATTTTATGGGCTGTGGGGGAAGAGCTAGTGTATGTGCATCTTTCTACTCTGCCATCTTGGCTCTGCCTCCCAGGATTTATTTTTTTTTTTATGAAAATCTTACACCTATATATCATTTAGATTTTCTTTGACAGGAAGGTAAGAAGCTGCTGGATGCATGTCTTAGCCTAGTAGACATCTGATTAATGGTCATAGTCAAAATATAACCTTATGAGCTATGGCATTAGAAAGCTGCCCTTAGCCTTTCAGGGCTACCCCTAGAACACTGAAGTGACAAGAAGCAAGTTTTAGGGACTCAGCTTGTCAATAATATTTCTCAGTAGGAGTGTAACTTCAGAGAGTATACTACAGAAGCAAGGATTGATTTTTTCAATTACATTCAGAAATAGGTGTCAAGTATCAACTCCATCATTGACTAGTACATTTCACAGCAGGCACTGTACTAGCAGCTTCAATAGCCATGTTTTAGTCCAGACTTCACATTCCTGATTACAGGGAACATGGAGTTTGCAGTTAGTTAGAGGCTATTACACTATCCCTGGAGCTAGGCAGTATGACATTGAAAACAATGCTTCCTTCAGTACAGAGATATGGGAGTATGTCTCCTGGGCCTTTATCACTCAATGCTGACACAAGGAATAAAGCAAAAGTAGGCAGAAATATGCGTATATCACCTTGGTCTTTTTTGATTTTGTATCTGAAGGACTTTTTTTTCATTCCCCATATCAAGACCTATGCATTGGTTCTTTTCGGTGAGAGGTTGAGAGGATCAAAAAAGAGTTGGGTCCATTGTTGCAAAGTATCTTAAACAACTTGAAAGGCAAGGAGGTAGGGAAGTAATTGTATCACTTTGTGTGCCTGTTGTCTTTTATATCTCTATAGGATGGAATTTAAAATAAGGAGGCACCTACACAGTACAGAAATATAATCGAGACACAGTAACAATTAAAACTATCCCTGTGTGTGTGTGTGTGTGTGAATGCTCCTCAATAAAAAAAAAATTCTCTTTGTATTTGAGATTTCTTAAGCTGACATTGCCCTTTCTGTTAAATAATTCATACAATAAAATTTCACAAATGTTATAATAGTTCCTGATTTAACATATAATTTAACTCTCTCTCTACACCCCTTCCCAATAGAGATGGCAGTCCCTATCAATATGTAACAAGGAATGTTTGTGTTTGTCCTTTGTTGCTAAAGAAGGCCATTCCATCAGAGAAATGATGACATGACTTGCACTTGACTTTGTTTTGAGTGAGGGAGGGCTGTGCAGGTCACCAGCCTCACTTCTCCTACAGAGCCATCTGAATCCAGTGACCAGATATTCATCAGGATGACTGGAGATGATCCAGGATGAGGCAACTGGAGTTAAGTGACTTGCCCAAGGTAACACAGCTAGTGAGTGTCAAGTGTCTGAGGTGACATTTGAACTCAGGTTGTCTTGACTCCCGCACTGCTGCCTGATCCACTGCACCACCTTGCTGCCCCTACAAGAAATGAGTGGAAGCAGTCAGTATCACTACTCCTAAGCCCCAGGTAAATTCAGTTTCTTTCTCAAGGGGTATGTGTGTTTGTTTTAAATACTTTTAGAAGTTAGTTTAAAAGTACTGATGTTAAGGTCAGGGAACCATAATGATGAGGTTTGGAGTCCTTGGGACCCCAAAATACCAACATGCCAGGTCCTGCTGATTGAATTAGACTTAAGCCTTCTTTCAGTCAAAGTAAAGCAAAGTTTGTTAAAGATTCACTATACTGAGTTGACTCTTAAGGAGCCTAACAATTTGTGATGCTTGTGTTGACAAGTGGGTCAAAGAGAATCTCGCTAGACAGAGTCAGAACTGTATTAAATCTGAGCACCTTCATGGAGGTGAGATGGAACTCATATACAGAAAGACCATGGGAAAGATTTAGAGGTGGTCTAGCAGTCTGGGAGGAGGGCATAAGGAGAATCTTGATGAGAGTGGAGTAACTAGTGATATCATCAAAGGGTAGGAAACAGGAGGTTTGGAGGGAATCAGGAGGTATCAGACAGTGGAGGTCTTGAGTGAGAGCAGGTGAGGCAACTCAGAGGTAACAGACAATGGAGGGCCAGGCTAGGTTAAGGGTAATAGATTTAGGTATGAAAGGCCAGATTAAGTGAGAAGATTCAAGGAGAGTTCAAGGAGGTTCCCTGAGTCTGCACTCCATCACTGAGACAGCTTATGCCTATATTATCTACTGCTGGGAAGCTGAGACTGGTACATTGCTTGTGTTCAGGAGCCCTGAGCTGTAGTAGGGCTAAAACTGACTGAGTGAAAACCCTAAATCCATTATCCGGAAATGGGGTGAGGTGAGATTAGGTAAAAAGGTTGGGAGAACAAGGTTGCCAGATGAGGGGAAAACTTGCAATGGTTTGAAAAATGGAATTGATTAAAGCTTCCATACCAATCAGCATTGGGATCAAGCCTATGAGTGTTTGCTACACTTAATTTGTTGCTACACACTATTTGTGTGAAAGAGGGAGACTCAATTTCAAAAAACAAGATTTAACTTAAAAATAAGATTAAATGAAATCAAATGAAATGAAACAAAATAAGACTGACTGAATGAATAAAAGTGTTAACAAAGATTTTTTGTTTGTTCGTTTTTCCCCAGTGAAGGGAATTCCTGCAGAGTGATGGAGTACAATACAGCACAGTCTGTGGTTCTGGGATTAGGGCTTTATCATTGATTCTAGTTGGCTTTTCTAGCTGGTAGAGTAAGTCAAGAGTTGGAAGGAGTTGCATATATCTCCTTTATCTCTGGCTGCAAAGTCAAGGTCTAAGAGGTGTTAATTCTCAGAAAACTGAGGATTAAGCAGAAAAGTAAAATTTGAGATGACAAAATGTGACTATTGCAAGTTAGTAATTAGAATTAGAATACAATTTATTTCTTAAAGTCAGTTCACAGCGTGACAACTGATATCTACCACAATATAGCAAAGAACAAAACCTAAGAAAGATAAAATGACTTTATCTTAACAGGTAGGAAACAGCAGGCCACAAACATTGGTGTCATTTCAGCATTGGCTGTTTATGTATAGTCAGATCATCAATTAGAGCAACGATCAAAGTAAGTACCGTAAAAAAAGATATACTAAAACATGAGAAGAAGAAATTCATGCAGCTCCAAATAAAATCTACTAAATAAACTGTGTACTGGCCAATGGGAAATGAACAAAAGCAAAAGCATCTGCTATGTCACTATTCCTTTAAAAAGATTAACTAATTTAAAGAGTTATTTCGATGAAATCAAGTGTCTAGAAACTGCCTCCACCACCCACAAATACTTACCTATCTAGCCAAATAAACAGTTATGACAGTCAGAGGAAGGAGTCTGGAATCCAGAGGAGGAGAAATGGTAGAAAAATATGAGTAATAAAATCTTACAAAGCAGTCAAAAGAGATTAAGGGGAAACAAAGCCCACTGAGACATTGTTATGAGATCCAACAAAACTCAATAATTCCAACTGTATTTGTAAATAAGCCTGGAAGGCATGGAATGAAGTAAATTTGATAGAATTTTTATAATTACTTATTTTCCTGGGTTGAACCTCAATACTTGATACAGTATATAATAAAAATAATAAACTATGAAACTTCTGCAAATGATATCAGAAAGAACAGTTGCACATGACTTAATACAAAAGAAATCTGTACCAGAGGTGACGTAATGGATTCATTTTCAAGATCTCTCAAAATGAAGGAGATTCCAAAAAAAAAAAAAAGGGAAATATTATATGACATGTAACCACAAAAACAAAAGGTTGACCAAGAAGAAATCAGTAGCTATTGCACCATTCTTCATCTTGTACTTATAAAATCTGTATGAGAATAGCTTTAAACACATCAAAGCTACCTTTGATTAAAGCACAAAGCAATAGACAAGTATATAGTTTTCTCTAATAGACAATATCTTTAGACCAGAGAACAAGATTTATCAGAATACAAGATTCTGTTCTATCAATTTTTAGTTGATTTTTAAAAAGTATATGTCATAGGGGAACAGAATGTATGCCTGAAATTTTCCTGTGATGAGACATTTACCTGTAATATTTTAAGATTATATATGAATTTCTATAAAAATAAAACTATTAAGATATGATAAAAGTTATTTCATCTCTTTTTCCTTTGTGCTGGTCATCTCCCAGTATTTGTGTGTACATGTCTAAAGTGTAATTCCTCCTCACCTCCAAGAGTCAGCTCTTCCATGTAAAGGTTTTCCTGATTCCCTAGGCATATGTGTCTCCCCACCAAAATTACCTTATTTGTGTGTGTGGATACACACATACATAATACATATATACAAAGATATATATGTACATACATGTATGTGTATATACACATATATATATGTGTGTGTGTAAATACACACACATTTTAATGAATATAACACATACTGTATCCTCTAGTTAGGTTGTAAGATTCTAGAGGTCAAGGAAAGTTTGACATTTGCTTTGCTATCCCCAAATCTCAGCACATGGTAGGCGTAAATGATTGTTAATTGATTGTTAATGATTTACAACAAATAAGGTGTAAAACACATTTAACACATTCACTTCTACGTATTTGTATGTATGTGTATGTACATATCTGTGTCATATTAGATGATATATGTACATTCTAAAGAGAAAAACGATTCAGTATATGTGGTGAGATTATCAAAATGCCTCCATTCACATAAAATTGTAATAATTTAATTGAATCCCAGAATATTGCACACATTCCTCAATGAAATCTGCTAATATGAAAGAGATTGGTTAAACTACCCTCACTGTAAAAATAAAATGAATAAAAAATATATATTTTTTCAAAATATGACATTGAGCTAGATGGATAGCCATTGAACTAGCTCATCTATTTTCTTGTCTTATTTGTTTCCTTTTATTAATAGCAATGGAAAGATTTGTGGTAGCCATGAGTAGATAGTATTATATTACTAACACATCTGACATGCATCAGATGGGGGAAAAAGGAGAGAGGGAGGGAGGGAGGGAGAGAGGGAGGGAGAGAGGGAGGGAGAGAGAGAGACAGAGACAGAGAGAGAGAGAGAGAGAGAGAGAGAGAGAGAGAGAGAGAGAGAGAGAGAGAGAGAGAGAGAGAGAGAGAGAGAGAGATTAAGGGTATATTTGAAGGGCAGATAGATGAAGTCATACAGGGAGAATTTGAGTTAACACAAGCATATTGCTGACCGTTTACCTCAGGATGAAGTCAATCCCTCCTTAGCTAAACTTCCAAGTGAAGAAGAGGTTTTGAAGGCCATTAGGCTCCTTCCATGGGGCAAAGCACCTGGTGCTGATTCTATTTCACCTGAGATTTACAAGGTAGGGGGACCATTGCTCATACAAAAACTGACTGAAATATTCCAGGTTTTATGGCAAGAGGAGGTTGTCTTCCAGGAGTTCAAGGATGCCTC
This sequence comes from Notamacropus eugenii, assembly GCF_028372415.1. NCBI lineage: Eukaryota > Metazoa > Chordata > Mammalia > Diprotodontia > Macropodidae > Notamacropus > Notamacropus eugenii. Next base: position 339,891,564 of record NC_092874.1, on the reverse strand, counting down.
CATTTTCCATCTCTATAAAGGTAAAAGAAATAGATTGTACTGAGGTAATCACAGGGAGGTCACTCTCTTAGTCATTGCTAGCAAGATTCTTGCTAGAGTCCTCCTTAATAAGCTAATCCTTCACCTGCAAGATGGTCATTTACCTGAGAGTCCGTGTGGCCTCAGAAAGGGCTAAGGAACAGTCGACATGGTGTTTGCTTCCCGACAACTCCAGGAGAAATGCCAAGAGCAAAACAGAGGTCTGTGCACAGTGTTTGTAGATCTGACCAAGGACTTTGACACTATTACTCGTGAGGGCTTATGGAAAATTATGTCAAAGTTTGGTTGCCCAGAGTTCATCAGCATTGTATGTCAATTTCATGATGGCATGTTTTCCCGGGTTCTGGATAGTGGACAATGCTCTCTTGCCTTCACCAGTGGAGTGAAACAGGGAAGTGTGCTTGCTCCCATGCTTTTTAGCATGGTGTTTTCAGCCATGTTGTCAAATGCTTTCAATGAGGATGAACACAGCAGCAAAGTAAATTACCATACTGATGGGAAGTTCTTCAATTTGAAAAAGCTATAAGCCAAGACAAAAGCAGAGGGAATGTTGGTACATAATTTTCTGTTTGCAGATGATTGTGCACTCAATGAAGCTTCTGAAGTTGAGGTGCAACAAAATATGGATCAATTCTCTGTTGCCTGTGGTAATTTTGGCCTAATAATCAACACAAAGAAAACACAGGTTCTCCACCAGCCACCTTCACACCAACCATATGTGGAACCATCAGTTACAAGAAATAGAGAAGTTTTGAATGCTGTGGGTAAGTTCACTTACCTTGGTAGTGCACTTTCCAGAGATGTACACATTGATATTGAGGTTGACACACACATTGCCAGAGCTAGCTCAGTGTTTGGAAGGCTCCAAAGAAAAATTTCGGAGAGAAGAGGTATTAGATTTACTAACAAACTACACAGCTGTTATGCTGACCTCATTGTTTTTGCCTGTGAAACATGGACAGTGTACCAGTGAGGAAACTGAATCGCTTCCATTTGAACTGTCTTAGGAAAATTCTGAGAATCACCTGAGAGGATAAGGTACCAGATACTGAGGTCCTTGCTTGAACTAAACTGCCAAGCATTCAAAATATGTTTCAGAGAGGGCAACTCCAATGGGCTGGCCACATTGTTCTGATGCAAAATGTACACTTGCCAAAAAAGATTATTTTGTGGAGATCTCACATGGGGCAGACAATCACATGGTGGTCAGAAGTGTTACAAAGATACTCTTAAGATCTCTCTCAAGAACTTTGTATGTGAGTGTGTGACATGGGAGACAGTGGCACATGTCTGCTCAGTATGGCATGCCCACATTAGAAAAGATGTTGCGCTATATGAGCAAAGCATAAATGAAACAGCACAAAGGAAACATAGGATGCACAAATTTGGAGTAACTACCCCAAATGTTCACAAGGACTAAATGTGCCCAATCTGTGGTACAGCATTCTATGCTCATATTGCTCTGATCAATCATAGTTGTACTCATTGAAACTTCACTTTATTGTGGTGATGTCATTTTGGTCCTTTTCGAAAACAAAGGAAAATAACTACCATTATGTTTACTGAAATATTAAAAGAACCAGAGGAAAACCTTTTATATACCGGGTGGAACCACTGCAAAAAATTTTTATGAAAACAAAAACTAATATAGCTCAGTATAACAGAAAGGCATGCAAGGGTTGCAATCTGTGTTAGTGGAAGGAATATCCATATGGATGAAACGATGAATCCACTGAGGTAAATTAATGTTATATTATGGCTATGTTATTGAGGTGCTTAGCAATTTCACCATAGACTTTACTATTCTGGAGTAATCTTACCTTAAATTATAATACTGTATTTCAGTTTTGGTTCATTCACACCTATTTGGATTTATTATCTCGATGATTTGAAAGAAGTTCACACGATTAGCACTGTTTGTATGATGTTGGTGGTGTATTTGAAAATTTCTTGAGTCAGCAATTTATACTCCTAATGAAGCTAATATATAAGCTCTGATACATAAATTTATTCAAGGGAGAAAGAAAGAGATGATTGGAAAAGAGGGGATATATCACTTCTTCAGGAGATGCCACAGTTGAATTTACCTTTTCAGCTTTTATGGAGTATACTTTGAACTGTTCCTGCAGGCTTTCAGGGACACCATTTTGAGTTTCTATCTGAGGATGAAAACCAGAATGTTTTGGCAATATACTATGGTTTTTCTTTCATTTTTTTGAAAAAAAATCTAAATATTTACCTGTCCCTTAAAAGTGATAGTTATATATAAACTAGAAGGAAGTTTGTCCAACTCTGGATTAATTGTCTTCCATCTGCCCCCTAAATTTCATACTAGTAGGTCTACAGTAAAGTGAGATAAAGATGCATCATAATATAAATATAAAAAGGACAAAAGAAGATATATTAGTCCTACGCATCTGTGAGAAGTGAATTTAATATTAACATCTTCAAATAGCTTAAATTATATTGTTTACAGAAATATATTTGAAAACAATATTGCTGATGCCACCAGATGAAACAACCTGCTTACAGTACCAGGGAAAATATTTGTATCATTCTAAGGGAAACTAAATTCCTTAATTTGTATTCCTACTTTGGCCCTAAAGCATCTCATTCTGAAACCTATTAAGTCTGATAAATCATTCCAATGATGCATTTCACCTTTGTACACCTACACACTGAAATACATAGTCATTAGATTTGGTTTTTCATGAAGTTAACCTATTAAACCTATAGACTAGAAAAGATGTTCCTCCAGATAGGTTAGAATATTAGCCTCTATTTCAAAAACAAGGAGTAGAAATTCTTCCATGTGATACCCAGGATATGTTAGAGCCTCCCTTTTTTTTTAACCTGAACCATAGTGTTCGCATTTAATTTCTTTGTCTTGTTTGGTATCTGGCATATTGATGACTATTGGTCACTCATAATTATGTTCTTTGATGTTCGATGAGGCTCACTGTGCACTCACCTAGAAAAGGCAGTGTCACCAATTCTAGTGAATCAGATCCATCAAAGCTGGGAAATAAATGTAAGAGCACAACAAACCAGGCTTGTGTAATACTTATTCAGCTGTATTGATGTCATTCTTAGAGAGTAGACCTTTTCATCATGGCAAATGTCATGGCTACCTTATCAACTAACTTCTTGTCACCAATTTGATGGTAGGCAGAATTTTATTTGTTAAAGTTCTCAAATCCCTGAGGGCCATAGAAATTCTCCAAGAGGAAAGCATTAGCAGCTGGGGAGACTAGGAAAGGTCTTCTTCAGAGAGTGGGGTGAGAGCTGAGTCTTAAAGGAAGCCAGAAAAACTCAAAGAAAGGTAAGAGGGGGCAAAGCAATTTAGGCATGAGAGACAGCCAGTAAAAAAGCACTGAGAAAGGAAATGATGTGTCATGTTTGAGCAACTGTAATTGTCAACATAACTGGATTGTAGAGAGTGTGGAGGGGAGCAAGGTGTAAAAAAGACTGGAAAGGGAAGGATCCAGGTTATTTAGAGTTATAAATGATGAACAAAGGAGTGTCCATTTGACACTTGACGTAATAGGAAAATATTGTATAGCCTTGACCAGAAGAGTTGGGAGGTTGGGGTTTGATATGGTCAGACGTACACGGGGGCCACATGATCAGACAGAAAAAAAAATAACCTTAGAAACTGAGGACAGAATGGAGTGAGGAAACCAATCAGAATCTAATTATAGTAGTCTAAGTGAAACATGGTGAGAGCCTGAACTAGGTTTCTAGCTGAATATCTGGAGAAAAAGGGACATATACAAATGATGTTATGAAGGTAGACCTGAAGAATATATGAAGAATGTATGGTGTGGTATTTTAGGGCAGAGGTGTTACACTTGAGGGCCATAGGTTACACACATCTTGCAACATTCCTGCATGTGGCCCCAACCAAATTAAAATATAATGAAGAAATACTTAACAAAATAAATAAAAATATAATAAAACCGTGATAATAGCACGTTTTAAAATTGAATCAATATGCAACTCACAGACTCTGACATAGAATTTAGGGGCCTTCATTTCTATTTGAATTTTACACCACTGCTCTGGGGTCAAACAGTGTCCTTGTCAAACTTAGGCTGGGATAATATTCTGATTCTCTGCTGAAGTCCATTGTAATACCACTTGTTATCTAGGATAGCTTTTGGATTGATTTGTCCATGTATCTTCTCAGTCTTTTCATACATTGATTCATAGCTTTAGGTACATTGCCTGATTTAGTGCCTCAGAGGAGAACTTAGGAAAATTTTCTTAAGATAAATAGTAATATATATAAAATTGTCTACTCTGACCCCCACTGCCTAAAGGTCAGATGTGTTACTTTATATCCTCTCATGCCCCCATTCTCCAGTACATTTAGGAAAGTGTTAAGTGTCTAGGGTCTCTGCCAAGGGTGCTAACCATTATCAGTAGTTTTCATTTAAATGTAAAGAATGGATGGGGTGAACCCCAGTTCCATTTAGTCAGATGAACTTTTAAAAAGGAATGTTTGCATCAAAGGTATATTAACAAATATTGCAAATATGCTCCTCAACACATGGGGGATAATCTTTTATATATTATCTCAGTCTCTGGAGAAAGTATGGTAATGGGTTTTACAGAGTTCCAAGGTTAAAGTCCCCATTGAGCTCAAGCCCCAGGCACTTTGACTTCTCAGGGCTTCTTTATTATGTTGTATTGCTGCAACATCCTATCCAGAATACTTGCAAAACAAAACAGAAGATAAATAAATATATCTCAGACCCATTACTCAGGACCATGGGACTGAAGGGAGAAGAGGAGGTGGCATCCTCCTCTTCCCCGCTTTCCAGTTCAGTTTATGTTATCTGTATCGCCGTGACAATAATCACAGCAAGATGAGAGATTAGGAATGTGCCAGCATAATTCTGAATCACAAAGTATTACAGACTCTTCATATAGAAGACAGAAGACCTTGGCCCTTTTGGGCTAAGTTCCTCTCAGGTACTCACTTTGAATGCGGTAATGCTCTTTCAGTCAATAGGCTTCTTTTTTTTTTTTTTAATGTTTAACAATCACTGCCGTACAATTGTGATTTTATCCCCCCCACCTACCCCACACTCCCCCCCCTCCCCACTACTGCATACAATTCTGTATAGATTCTACGTATACTTTCCTATTGAGTATATTTTCACTATAGTCATGCTATGTAGTCAGACTAAGATAAATGAAAGAAATCGTATAACAAATCAGAACATGATACACAAACACATACACATACACAAACATGATCTGTTACATTATGTGAGTGACTTCCATATTTCTCTCTCTGAGTGTGGCAGGCATTTTGCCTTGAGATCCTCCATTGGGATTTTTTTTTTTTGTAAGAAGTTCTTGTGTTATTACAAAAATCTAAGTCTACCAGAAAAAAACTCTCACACACTGTGGTCGTTGCTGTGCATAAAGTTCTCCTGGTTCTGCTCCTTTCACTCAGCATCAGGTCATATAAGTCCTTCCAGGCCTCTCTGAAGTCTTCTTGTTCATCATTTCTTATGGCACAATAGTACTCCATTACATTCATATACCATAATTTATTCAGCCATTTCCCAATTGATGGACATCCCCTTGACTTCCAGTTTTTGGCAACTACATAGAGTGCTGCTGTAAATATTTTTGTACATGTGGGACCCTTTCCCATTTTTATGATCTCTTGGGGATATAGTCCTAGTAGCGATATTGCTGGGTCAAAGGGTATGCACATTTTTGTAGCCCTTTGGGCATAGTTCCAAATTGCTCTCCAGAATGGTTGGATGCACTCGCAGCTCCACCAACAATGAAATAGTGTTCCAACTCTCCCACATCCTCTCCAGCATTTATCATTTTCTTGTTCTGTCATGTTTGCCAATCTTATAGGTGTGATGTGGTACCTCAGAGTTGTTTTGATTTGCATCTCTCTAACCAATAGGGATTTAGAGCATTTTTTCATATGATTATAGATAGCTTTAATTTCTTCTTCTGAAAATTGCCTGTTCATATCCTTTGACCATTTATCAATTGGGGAATGACTTGTATGATTATACATATGGGTCAGTTCTCTATATATTCTAGAAATGAGGCCTTTGTCCCCGAGCTTAGCTGTAAAAATTCTTTCCCAATTTACTACATCCCTCCGGATTTTGGTTGCATTGGGTTTGGTCGTGCAAAAACTTCTCAGTTTAATGTAATCAAAGTTATCCATTTTGCATTTCATAATGCTTTCTATCTCTCCTTTAGTAAAGAATTCTTCCCTTCTCCATAGATCTGATAAATACACTATTCCTTGCTTCTCCAGTTTATTCATGGTATCAAACTTTATACCTAAATCATGTACCCATTTGGACTTTATTCTTGTGTACGGTGTCAGGCATGGGTCTGTACCTAGTTTCTGCCACACTGTTATCCAGTTTTCCCAGCAATTTTTGTCAAACAATGAGTTCTTATCCCAGAAGCTGGGGTCCTTGGGTTTATCAAACAGAAGATTGCTATATTGCTTGCCTACTGCATCTTGAGTGCCAAGTCTATTCCACTTGTCTACCTCTCTGTTTCTTAGCCAATACCAAGTGGTTTTGATAATTGCTGCTTTATAGTAGAGTTTGAGGTCTGGTAGCGCTAGGCCACCTTCCCAAGCATTTCTTTTCATTAGTCCCTTTGACATTCTGGACCTTTTGTTTTTCCAAATGAATTTTGATATTATTTTATCCAGCTCTAGAAAGTAATTGTCTGATAGTTTAATTGGTATGGCACTAAATAAGTATATTAATTTGGGTAGGATTGTCATTTTTATTATATTAGCACGGCCTATCCATGAGCAACTAATGTTTTTCCACTTACTTAAATCTGACTTTATCTGTGCAAAAAGTGTCTTGTAATTGTGTTCATATAATCCCTGGGTTTGTTTTGGCAGGTAGACTCCTAAGTATTTTATACTGTCTACCCTAGCTTTAAATGGGATTTCTCTTTCTATCTCTTGCTGTTGGACTTTGTTGCTAATATATAGGAACGCAGAAGATTTGTATGGGTTTGTTCTGTAACCTGCAACTTTGCCAAAGTTGTTTATTAATTCAAGTAATTTTTTACTTGAATCTCTGGGATTCTCTAGGTAAATCATCATATCGTCTGCAAAGAGTGATAAATTAGTTTCTTCTTTGGCTATTCTTATTCCTTCAATATCTTTATCTTGTCTAATTGCTACAGCTAACATTTCTAGTACCATATTGAATAATAGTGGTGATAATGGACAACCTTGTTTCACCCCTGATCTTATTGGGAATGCATCTAGCTTATCCCCATTGCATATAATGCTTGCTGAAGGTTTTAGATAGATACTGCTTATTATTTTATGGAAAGTTCCCTTTATTCCTATGTTCTCCAATGTTTTTAGTAGAAATGGATGTTGTATTTTGTCAAAAGCTTTTTCTGCATCTATTGAGACAATCATGTGGTTTTTGTTAGCTTTGTTGTTGATGTGATCGATAATGCTAATAGTTTTCTTAATATTGAAGCAGCCCTGTAGTCCTGGTATGAATCCTACCTGATCATAATGTATTAATGTGGTGATAAGATGCTGTATTCGTGTTGCTAAAATCTTATTTAAAATTTTTGCATCTATATTCACTAGGGAAATTGGTCTATAATTTTCTTTCTCTGTTTTGTCTCTTCCTGGTTTGGGTATCAAAACCACATTTGTATCATAGAAAGAATTTGGGAGGACTCCTTCTTCCCCAGTTTTCAAAAATAGTCTATGTAGTATTGAAATTAACTGTTCTTTTAATGTTTGATAGAATTCACTTGTGAATCCATGTGGCCCTGGAGATTTTTTCCTAGGGAGTTCATTGATGGCTTGTTCAATTTCTTTTTCTGAGATGGGGTTGTTTAAGTATTCAACTTCTTCTTCTGTTAATCTAGGCAATTTGTATTTTTTTAAATATTCATCCATCTCGTTTAGGTTATCGAATTTGTGGGCATAAAGTTGGGCAAAGTAGTTTCTAATTATTGTTTTAATTTCCTCCTCATTGGAGGTGAGTTCACCCCTTTCATTTTTAATATTAATAATTTGGTTTTCTTCTTTCTTTTTTTTAATCAGATTGAGCAAAGGTTTATCAATTTTATTAGTTTTTTCATAAAACCAACTATTGGTTTTATTTATTAATTCAATAGTTTTCTTAATTTCAATTTTATTAATCTCTCCTTTGGTTTTCAGTATTTCTAATTTGGTATTTACTTGGGGATTTTCAATTTGTTCTTTTTCTAGCTTTTTCAACTGCAAGCCTAAGTCATTGATCTCCTCTTTCTCTATTTTATTTATGTAAGCTTTCAAAGATATAAAACTTCCCCTAATAACTGCTTTTTCAGTATCCCATAAGTTTTTGTATGTTGTCTCACTATTGTCATTTTCTTGAATGAAATTGTTGATTGTTTCTATGATTTCTTCTGTAACCCAACCGTTCTTTAGAATTAGATTATTTAGTTTCCAATTGATTTTTGGTTTCTCTTTCCATGGCCTTTTATTACATGTAATTTTTAATGCATTATGATCTGAAAAGGATGCATTGATTATCTCTACCTTTCTGCACTGGATTGTGAGATTTTTATGTCCTAGTACATGGTCAATTTTTGTAAATGTTCCATGTACCGCTGAGAAAAAGGTATATTCCTTTCTATTCCCATTTAATTTTCTCCAAAGATCTATCATATCTACCTTATCGAGAGTTTTATTCACCTCCTTAACCTCTTTCTTGTTTATTTTGAGGTTGGATTTATCGAGTTCAGAGAGGGGGAGGTTGAGGTCCCCCACTAGTATAGTTTTGCTTTCAATTTCTTCCTTCAACTCCCCCAACCTCTCCTCTAAGGATCTGGATGCTATACCGCTTGGAGCATACATGTTTAGTAATGATATTATTGCTTCATTGTCTATGGTGCCTTTTAGCAGGATATAGTTTCCATCCTTATCCCTTTTGATTAGATCTATTTCTGCTTTCGCTTTGTCTGAGATTAGGATTGCTACTCCTGCCTTTCTTACATGAGCTGAAGCACAATATATTCTGCTCCATCCTTTGACCTTTATCCTATGTGTATCCCCCGGTTTCAAATGTGTTTCTTGTAAGCAGCATATTGTTGGATTATGGCTTTTAATCCATTCTGCTATCCGTCTCCGTTTTATGGAAGAGTTCATTCCATTCACATTCACAGTTATAATTACAATCTGTGTATTTCCCTCCAACCTCTTTCCCACCATTTGTGCTTTTAGCTCTCCCGACTCCCTTCCCCTCCTCAATAGTATTCACTTTTCTCCCCCTCCTCCTGCAGCCTTCTCCTCCTTCTTTTAGCCCCCCTCCCTTTTACTCCCCTTTACTCTTATTGCTTCTTTCTTCCCTTTTAGCCACCCTCCCCTTTCTTCCCCCTTCGCCTCCTACTACCTATAGAGCTAGTTAGGATTATCTACTTAAGTTTATTGTTCCCTCCTTTGAACAAATCAAATGAGAGTACCTCTCAAACAATGCTCATCTCCCTCCCCTCCTTCCCTCTACTATAGTTTTGTACTTCTTCCTGTGATATAATTTGCCATTTTCTGCTTCCCCCTTTCCACACCTCCTATTACATTCCCTTCTCATACTTAAATCATATTTTTGACATGACATCATTTACTTTATGCCCTTTCCCTCTACTTCTATCCCTTTTATCATAATAGCTGCAGAGTTCTCAAGATTAACAGGTATCATCTTCCCTTATAGGGAGGTAAACAGTTTGCCCTAATTGAGTAGCAAGTTTTTGTTTTTGTTTTTTCCCCTCTGTTTACCTTTCTATGATTCTCTGGAGACCTGCATTTGAAGATCAAATTGTCTATTGAGTTCTGGTGTTTTGGTCAGGAAGCTCTGGAAATCCCTTATTTCGTTGAATGACTTTCTCCTTGCCTGAAATGTTATGCTGAACTTTGCTGGGTAGTTGATCCTTGGTTGAAGTCCCAACTCCTTTGCCTTATGGAATATTCGGTTCCAATTCTTTCGAAATTTTAATGTAGAAGCTGCAAGGTCCTGTGTGATCCTGACTGTGTGTTCTTGATGTTTGAATTGTTTCTTTCTGGCTGCTTGTAGTATTTTCTCCTTCACTTGATAGCTCTGGAATTTGGCGACGATATTTCTTGGGGTTTTGAGTTTGGGATCCCTTTCGGGAGGGGAACGGTGGATTCTTTGGATGACTATTTTGCCCTCTGAGTCTAGTACTTCTGGGCAGTTTTCCTTGATGATTTCCTGGAAGATGTTGTCCAGACTCTTTTCTTCATCATGGGTTTCTGGCAGGCCAATAATTCTTAAATTTTCTCTCCTGGATCTATTTTCCAGGTCAGTTGTTTTTCCAATTAAATATTTTACATTTTCTTCTATCTTTTCATTCTTTAGATTTTGTTTGACTGATTCTTGTTGCCTCATTGAGTCATTAGTTTCTACTTGCCCAATTCTAATCTTCATTGTATTGTTTTCTTCCGTTAGCTTTTGCATTTCCTTTTCCATCTGACCAATTTTTCCCTTTAAGGAGCTATTTTCTCCATTTAATTTTTGTATTTCTTTTTCCATTCGACCAGTTTTCCCATTTAGGTTTTGGGTTTCCTTTTCCATCTGTTCAATTTTCCCAATTAGGTTTTGGGTTTCCTTTTCCGTTTGATTAACTCTTCCTTTTAGGGAGTTATTCTCTCCAGTTAATTTTTGAACTTCCTTTTCTATTTCTTCAGTTTTCCTTTTCAGAGTGATGTTCTCATCATTGAATTCTTTTTTTATAATTTTAAAATCATTGGCCAGTTTTTCTTTTATATCCTTCTTCAGACGTTCCAGGCAGTCTAGTTGTGCTTGCGAGAAATTCATAATCCCATCTGAGGTTTCAGATGAAAGTACAGTGTCAACTCTGACCTCTTTGGTGTTTGTGTTTTGGTCTTTATCCCCATAGAAAGATTCTCTGGTTTTTTCACTTTTCGTCTGCTTTTTCTGATTCATGATGTTGGCTGAGTGTTGTAGCTTTTGGTTCTTTCAGTCAGAAGATACAGATCTTTTAAGTTGGGCTGCTGTGTGTCTAGGCTGAAAGCAGGCTTTTTTTTTTTTTTTTTTGTTTCCCAGATCAACCCTGGGATTAGCTTGTTGGGTGTGTGGGAGGTGTGGTCTGGTCTCAGGAGATCTCCTCAGCTGACTTGAGGCAAAGGCAAGGTCAGGGGATGGTGATCCCAGCTTCCCTATTGTCTTCCCTTTTCCCCTGGAGGGCTGGGGTACGCCTAGAAGTTAATGCGTGTTCCCGCCCCTCCTGGGGCTTGTCTCCTGGCTCTGAGGCTTGCCTGGGTCTCAGTGCGAATTTTCTCTGCCCTGGGTCGTCTGTCCCTCCAGATCGGCTCCCCCACAGTAGGAAGAATCCCCCCTTGCCACTTTTCCAGCCTCTGGTGTTGTGAGACCACCCGCCCCCTTCTACTTTTCCCGGTGATCCAGGAATAATCTGGGGAAGAATTTTATGGTTCCCTCACGGTCATCAGCGGGGAAGAGAGAGCACTTACTGATCACTCCACCATCCCAACTCCTGGAAGTTCAAGTAGCTGACCCACCGAAGTCCAGTCTTCAGGCTGAAGGTTTTAAGGGCTGCTGCGCTGATATCTGGCGCTCAGCGGTTCTCATCGGCTAGGCCTGGCTTATCTCCTGCTCCGCTGGTCTCGCCCGCCACTCTCGGGCCCCTCAGGTCCCCTCTGCCCTGTCGCGCCAACTGCGCTGCGCTGTGCGCCGGGGTCTTACCCCCGCGGAACAGATCCCTCCCGTGGACCCTCCAGTCCAACCTGGGCTCCGAATCCGTCAAAGTCCGTCACCCACTGGATTCTATACCTCCAAAGTCTGGTCAGACTCTCCCCCCAGATATATGCAGAGGAGTTTTTCCAGGAGCTTGGGTGAGTCGTTGCTTTCACTTCGCCATCTTGGCTCCGCCCCTCAGTCAATAGGCTTCTTAAAGCAATGAATCAAGGGATGATCCCTTTATTTAAAAAAAAGGGAAAAATGTCAAACCAAAAAGGAAAGACTCTCAGGACTGCTGGTGAAAAGAGAGAACAGTTACAATTAACATTCACTCTGAGTCAGAAGGGCCCAAAATATAGTCAGTAAGTAGTGCTTGGACAGGGACCTATTTTGGTCCAATCTATGAGCTCCAGAGTGAAATGGTTTCAAGGTTTAGTGAAAGAAAGAAAAGAAGAAAGAAGAAAGGAAGGATGGAAGGAAGGAAGGAAGGAAGGAAGGAAGGAAGGAAGGAAGGAAGGAAGGAAGAAAGAAAGAAAAAGAAAGAAAGAATGAAAAAGAAGGAAAGAAAAAGAAAGACAGAAAGGAAGGAAGGAAGAAAGAAAGAAAGAAAGAAGGAAAGAAAGAAAGGAAGAACGAAAGAAAAAAGAGAGGAAGGAAGGTAAAGAAACAAAGAAAGAGGGGGCGGAGCCAAGATGGCAGAGTAGAAAGACGCACATATGCTACCTCCGAACACACTGCCCATAAAATATCTGTAAAAAAAAAAGAACCAGGGGCAAATTCTGGAGCAGCAGATGCCACAGAACAATGGAGCAGATGAGATTTCTGCTCCAGAGAGCCTGAAAACCTCTCGCAAAAGGTCCCTCGCACCCCAGACCCAGAGCAGAGCCCAACCCTGCCTCAGCAGCACAGCGCGGGAAAGAAGAGGATCCAAGCAGGCTTCAGGGACAGAATCTCGAGCAGCCGCGTGGGTCCCCCACCCACAGGTAACAAGGGTCGGTGAGAGGGTTTCTTTGGTGGGTTGAGAGGGGTGTGGGTGCCCCCATAACTCAGGCCCCCTGGGGAGGCAGCAGCGGAGTCGGGAGCAGACCAGGGCTCCCCAAACAGGCAGGAGCCTGGATCCACTGTTGAAGGTCTCTGCATAAACCCCCTGAGGGAACGGAGCCTGTGAGCCGGCCCTGCCCTGATCTGAGCACCTGAACTTAATCTCACACTAAATAGCAGCTCTGCCCCCACACAAAGCCCTGAGGCTGGGAAGCAGCATTTGAATCTCAGACCCCAAGTGCTGGCTGGGCAGATCTGGAGGCAAGGTGGGGGTGGAGAGAACACTCATAAGTCAAGTCACTGGCTGGGAAAATGCCTAGAAAAGGCGAAAAAAAATAAGACTATAGAAGGTTACTTTCTTGGTGAACAGGCATTTCCTCCCTTTCTTTCTGATGAGAAAGAACAATGCTTACCATCAGGGAAAGACACAGAAGTCAAGGCTTCTGTATCCCAGCCCACTCAATGGGCTCAGGCCATGGAAGAGCTCAAAAAGGATTTTGAAAATCAAGTTAGAGAGGTGAAGGAAAAACTGGGAAGAGAAATGAGTGACATGCAAGCAAAGCATGAAAAACAAGTAAACACCCTGCTAAAGGAGACCCAAAAATATGCTGAAGAAAATAACACCTTGAAAAGTAGGCTAACTCAATTGGCAAAAGAGGTTCAAAAAGCCAATGAAGAGAAAAATGCTTTCAAAAGAAGAATTAGCCAAATTGAAAAGGAGATTCAAAAGCTCACTGAAGAAAATAGTTCTTTCAAAATTAGAATGGAACAGATGGAGGCTAATGACTTTATGAGAAGCCAAGAAATCACAAAACAAAACCAAAAGAATCAAAAAATGGAAGATAATGTGAAATATCTCATTGGAAGAACAACTGACCTGGAAAATACATCCAGGAGAGACAATTTACAAATTATGGGCCTACCTGAAAGCCATGATCAAAATAAGAGCCTAGACATCATCTTCCATGAAATTATCAAGGAAAACTGCCCTGAGATTCTAGAACCACAGGGCAAAATAAGTATTCAAGGAATCCACAGATCACCACCTGAAAGAGATCCAAAAAGAGAAACTCCTAGGAACATTGTGGCCAAATTCCAGAGTTCCCAGGTCAAGGAGAAAATATTGCAAGCAGCTAGAAAGAAACAATTCAAGTATTGTGGAAATACAATCAGGATAACACAAGATCTAGCAGCTTCTACATTAAGGGATCAAAGGGCGTGAAAAAGGATATTCCAGAAGTCAAAGGAACTAGGACTAAAACCAAGAATCACCTACCCAGCAAAAGTGGGTACTTCATATATACATATATACATTCATACACAATACTTCAGGGGAAAAATTGGTCTTTCAGTGAAATTGGGGACTTTCAAGAATTCTTGATGAAAAGACCAGAGCTGAAAAGAAAATTTGACTTTCAAACACAAGAATGAAGAGAAGCGTGAAAAAGTAAATATCAAAGAGAAGTCATAAGGGACTTTACTAAAGTTGAACTGTTTACATTCTTACATGGAAAGACAATATTTGTAACTCTTGAAACTATTCAGTATCTGGGTACTGGGTGGCATTACACACACACACATGCACACGCACATGCACACACACATAGAGACAGAGTTCACAGAGTGAATGGAATAGGATGGGATCATATCTTAAAAAAATGAAATCAAGCAATGAGAGAGAAATATATTGGGAGGAGAAAGGGAGAAATGGAATGGGGCAAATTATCTCTCATAAAAGAGGCAACCAAAAGACTTACTAGTGGAGGGATAAAGAGGGAAGGTGAGAGAAAAACATGAAGTTTACTCTCATCACATTCCACTAAAGGAAGGAATAAAATGCACACTCATTTTCGTATGAAAACCTATCTTACAATACAGGAAAGTGGGGGATAAGGGGTTAAGCAGGGGTGGGGGGGGGGGATGATGGAAGGGAGGGGCATGGGGAGGAGGGAGCAATTTGAGGTCGACACTCAGGGGAGGGACAGGATCAAAAGAGAATAGAAGTAATGGGGGGACAGGATAGGATGGAGGAAATATAATTAGTTCTTACACAACACTACTATTATGGAAGTCATTTTGCAAAACTACACAGATTTGGCCTATATTGAATCGCTTGCCTTCCAAAGGAAGGAGTGGGGAGGGAGGGAGGAAGAGAAGTTGGAACTCAAAGTTTTAGTAACAACTGTCGAGTAACGTTCTTGCCACTAGAAAATAAGAAATACAGGTAAAGGGGTATAGGATGGAGAGAAGGGCAGAGAGAGATGATAGAAGAGAGGGCAGATTGGCAGACAGGGGCAATTAGAAAGCTTGGTGTTTTGGGGGTGGGGGCAGGGGACATAAGGGGAGAAAATTTGGAGCCCAAATTTTATGAAAAATGAATGTTAAAAGTTAAATAAATAAATAAAGAAGAAGAAGATAAAAAGAAACAAAGAAAGAGAAAGACAGGACAGGAAGGAAGTATATCTCCTATCTTTCTCACTCTCTTCCTCCCTTCTTTCTTTCTTTTTCTTGTTTCCTTCTTCCTTCCTTCCTTCCTTTTTTCCTCCCTCCCTCTCTTTCTTTCTTCCTTCTTTTTTCTTTCCTTCCTTCCTTCCTTCCTTCCTTCCTTCCTTCCTTCCTTCCTTCCTTCCTTCCTTCCTTCCTTTCTTTCTCTATCTATCTTTCTTTCTTTCTTTCTTTCTTTCTTTCTTTCTTTCTTTCTTTCCTCTTTCTTTCCTTCTTTCTTTTCTTTCTTTGTTTCTTTGTTTCTTTCTCTCTCTTTCTTTCTTTCTTTCTTTCTTTCTTTCTTCTCTCCTTCTTTCTTTCCTTCTTTCTTTTCTTCTTTGTTTCTTTGTTTCTTTCTCTCTCTCTCTCTTTCTTTCTTTCTTTCTTTCTTTCTTTCTTTCTTTCTTTCTTTCTTTCTTCCTTCCTTCCTTCCTTCCTTCCTTCCTTCCTTCCTTCCTTCCTTCCTTCCTTCCTTTCTTTCTTTCTTTCTTTCTTTCTTTCTTTCTTTCTTTCTTTCTTTCTTTCTTTCTTTCTTTCTTTCTTTCTTTCTTTCTTTCTTCCTTTCATCTAGTAAAGCAATATCCACTCTAAGTCTCTTCTGCATTCTTTGATTATCCGAGCCCCATGTCCTAGAAGCTCTGAGGATCTCATTTTGGTACTCTTTCTTCACAAGCCCCAGGATGTTCCTTTAGGTCTGAAGCACAGTTGTCATAAGGACAGCTCCCCTTAGACGAGCACTCAGGTGTTAGCATGCTAATTTTCAGTGCATGGAATTTATGGTTTTATACACAGACTTACTCCATCTTCCTAAGAGGGTGAGTATATGGGTCATCAGTCCACTCAGCCAGTCTCCAGATAAGAGCAATTACCTTCTGGTGGGATATTGGGAGTGGATTAGGGAGTGATCCATTTGGATAACATACATGAGCTGATCAGTATCTGTTCTAGAGTCCCAATCTCTTTGTCAATGCAGATGAGCTCTGCCAAATTTCATTTGAAGGAACTAGGTATGTTAGTCCTAGAAAAGAGAAACTTGGGTTGGGGATAACAAGGTAAATGTAGTAGTTTTTGAGGGACTGAAGAAGGATTACATTAACCTTAGCTATAGAAGATAGAAATACTGTGGAAATGATCAGTAAAGGTTTCATGGAACCAGATTTAGGCTTAATGCAAGAGGAAAATAAAAAGTCCTAGCAATTATTGATGTCTTACACTTGAATGGAGTATTCCAGAAGGTAGCAGTCTTCTTATCGAAGGAGTTCTTCAAATGAGAGGTTAGATGACCATATGTTATACTTGTTTGAGAGGGGAAATACATTTAGGTATGAACTGAACTCTATAACTTCTAAAGTCAGACTCAACTCAGATATACTATAGGCTCCTTTGGTAAAGTTACCAAAATGGAAGATTCTTGCTTTTAGTGTCACCTGAATATTGCTCCATTGTCTCTAATATGTTGTTCTATTCTGTCAATAGAACATCCAAAATTCAGAGATATGAGTTAGAACTCTAGAGGCAGCTAAGTGATATATTTAATTTGAGCAGTGGACTTTGAGTGAAGATTTCTTGAGATCAAATCTGGCCTCAGGCACTAAGTGGTTTTGGAAACCTGAACAAATTAGTTTCTCTTTGTCAGCATTCATTCCCATATCTGGATCATAAGGATAATAATAGCACCTATCACCCAGGGGTGCTGTGAGGATAAAATGGATAAAATGAGACAATATTTGTAAAGTGGTTTGTAAATCTTAAATCATTTCATATATCTATATCTATCTGTCTAACTATCTATAATGTTACTACATATTATTATTTAGTACAATGTAGGAGGTAAGGGTAGTGGATAGAATGTGGGTGATGGAGTCAGAAAGACATGAATTCTAATTCTGCCACAGATATATCAAAGATTTTTGACCCTGGATAAGTCAGTTTTCCATATATGGAAAATCTGGAAGATAGACAAGATGTCCTTGAAGGTCCCTTCTAACCTTAAATAAATGATGCTGTAATTTTAAAAGTATGTGATAAATGTTTTATGAGTGATACAAAAAATAATACCTATAAGAGTTCAGAAACTGAAGAAGGAATCTCTTTTTGAGAGGTGAGGGAAAATTTCAGGGAGAATAAAATGCTATGTTATGGAAATGTGTGTTTTATTCCATAAAATAAAAATAAATTAAAAAAAAAAGATCAAATAGAATTCTGATTGACAGTCATAGGACCAGGAAGTGAGGTGAAATTAATGGTATAAGCAAAGGGGAGCAAGTTATGTCTGAAGGAAAATAAATAGCTGCTGCTGCTGCCGTTTTTTTTTTCATTTTCTCTATTTTTAAAATTAATTTATTTATTTTAAGTTTTCAGCATTCATTTCCACAAAATTTTGAGATCCAAATTTTTTCCCCATTTTTCCCCTCCCCTCACTCCAAAATGCTGGGCATTCTAATTACCTCTATCACCAATTTGACCTCCCTCTCTTCCCTTATCCCCATCTTCTCTTTTGTCCTGTAGGGCAAGATAAATTTCTATACCCCATTACCTGTATTTCTTATTTCCCAGTTGTATGCAAGAACAATACTCAACAATTGTTCCTAAAATTATGAGTTCCAATTTCTCTTCCTCCCTCCCTCCCCATCCCTTCCCCATAGGGAAGGCAAACACTTCAGTATAGGCCATATCTGTGTAGTTTTGTAAATGACTTCCATAACAGTTGTGTTGTGTAAGACTAACTATATTTCTCTCCATCCTATCCTGCCCTCCACTTATTCTATTCTCTCTTTTGACCTTGTTCCTCCCCAAGAGTGTTGACTTCTAATTGCTCCCTCTTCCTATTGCCCTCCCCTCCATCATCCCCTACACCCTGCTTATCCCCTTCTCCCCCAATTTCCTGTATTGTAAGAAAGATTTTCATGCCAAAATGAGTGTGAATCTATTTCTTCCTCGAGTCAAATGTGATAAGAGTAAGTGTTACATTTCTCTCTCACCTCCCCCCTTTTCCCCTCCATTAAAAAGCCTTTTTCTTGCTTCTTCTATGAGAGATAATTTAACCCATTCCATTTCTCCCTTTCTCCCCCCAATATATTCCTCTCTCACCTCTTAATTTTATTTTTTAGATATTATCCTTTCCTATTTAATTCACTCTGTGCTCTCTGTCATTTTCTCTCTCTCTCTCTCTCTCTCTCTCTCTGTGTGTGTGTGTGTGTGTGTGTGTATGTGTATGTGTATAATCCCACCAACTACCCAGATACTGAGAAAAGTTTCAAGAGTTATAAATATTGTCTTTCCATGTAGGAATGTAAACAGTTCAACTTTAGTAAGTCCCTTGTGAATTCTCTTTCCTGTTTACCTTTTCATACTTTTCTTGATTCTTGTGTTTGAAAGTCACATTTTCTTTTCAACTCTGGTTTTTTCATCAAGAATGCTTGAAAGTCCTCTATTTTACTGAATGACCATTTTTTCCCCTGAAGTATTATACTCGGTTTTGCTGGGTAGGCTTTAGTCCTAGTTACTTTGCCTTTTGGAATGTCATAGTCCATGTCCTTTGATCCCTTAATGTAGAAGCTTCTAGATCTTGTGTAATCCTGATTGTACTTCCACAATAGTCAAATTGTTTCTTTCTAGTTGCTTGCAATATTTTCTCCTTGACCTACGAACTCTGAAATTTGACTACAATATTCCTAGGAGTTTCTCTTTTCAGATCTCTTTCAGGAGGTGATCGGTGGATTATTTTAATATTTATTTTGTACCCTGGTTCTAGAATATCAGGGCAGTTTTCCCTGATAATTTCATGAAAGATGATGTCTAGGCTCTTTTTTTGATCAACGCTTTCAGGTAGTCCCATAATTTTTAAATTCTCTCCTGGATCTATTTTCCAGGTCAGTTGTTTTTCCAATGGGATATTTCACATTATCTTCCCCTTTTTCATTCTTCTGGTTTTGTTTTGTGATTTCTTTATTTCTCATAAAATCATTAGCCTCTATCTGTTCCATTCTAATTTTGAAAGAACTATTTTCTTCAGTGAGCTTTTGAATCTCCTTTTCCATTTGGCTAACTCTGCTTTTTAAAGCATTTTTCTCCTCATTGGCTTGTTGAATCTCTTTTGCCAATTGAATTAGCCTATTTTTAAAGGTGTTATTTTCTTCAGCATTTTTTGCAGTCTTCTTTATCAAGTTGTTGACTTGCTTTTCATGATTTTTTTGCATCTCTCTCATTTCTCTTCCTAATTTTTCTTCTACCTTTCTTACTTGATTTTCAAAGTCCCTTTTTAGCTCTTCCATGACCTGAGACCATTGAATATTTATTTTAGATGTTTGGGATACAGAATCCTTGACTTTTATGTCTTTCTTCATGGTAAGCATTGTTATTCCTCATCTGAAAGGATAGGAGAAGACATCTGTTCACCAAGAAAGTAACCTTCTATAGT
The DNA here is from genome assembly GCF_028372415.1 of Notamacropus eugenii. Lineage (NCBI taxonomy): Eukaryota > Metazoa > Chordata > Mammalia > Diprotodontia > Macropodidae > Notamacropus > Notamacropus eugenii. Next base: position 339,871,815 of record NC_092874.1, on the reverse strand, counting down.
CATTTTTTCCCCTTTTTGGGGCATTTTCTCAACCAGTTACTTGGCTTTTGGGTCCTTTGTGAAGAGTAGGGTATACTCTGGGGAGCTGTAAGATCTCAGTTCCTCCAAGGTCAAGCATGTACATTGGTCTGGGAGCAACAAGAAACTTTTGTGCCCAAGTCTGTGAGTAATAGTTTCCTCTCCGCAGCCATCTGGCTTCCAGTTCCACGAAGCCAGCACTGGAGGCTGATATTCAGGTAAACTGCTCAATTCCCCCAGGGATTTCATGATCCAACAATGGATGCAGGCTGCTGTGAGAGGTGCTACTGCCCAATGTAGCCTCTGCAGTCACTGCCTGAGGCCAGAGCTATGAGAAGACCCTTCTCACCTCTTGGTTGGTTGAAAAAACCCGCTGGGAATTCCACTCCCAAAGCCTGCCAAGGTTCTCCTCCCATTGCTGTGCTGCAAGGCCAAGGCTGGGCTGGGGTCCACTTTGTGTCTGGTGAGACAGACATTTCCCATTGGCCTTTCAGGTCACGCTGGGCTGGAAATCTCCTGCACTCTGTTGTTCTGTGTCTTCTGCTGCTCTAGAATTTGTTGAAAGTCTTTCTTCACAGGTATTTTATGAGCTGTGGGGGAAGAACTAATATATGTACATCCTTCTATTCCACCATCTTGGCTCTGCCTGCTGTTGTTTTTTAATAGATCAAATTATTTGTAAAGGAACTAGTGAGACAAAAGTCTAGAACAGAAAGATGTAATCAGATTATTGAGTGCCTTAGTAACGAAGAAGAAATTTTAAGTTTATTCAGTACACAAAGAAGAATTATAGAAGGATTTTGAACACGAAAGATTGCAAAAATCTTATCTATATTGTGATAAGGAGCTAACTCAGAGTGATAGTAGTGGAAATGAAATGGATAATATGTATGGGAGAGATATTAAGAAGGAAATAACACTCTTCTGTGATGGATAAAATGTGGAAACTATCGAGGAAGAGGGAGACATGTTCCTTAAACTGTAACCACATAGGATAGAAGTCAATACAATCTCTAATGTACATGCTAATCTTCACTAATCTTTGTTTTCTATTAATAAAGATGTTCTACTGTATTATTTATCATAATGCACTGTAATTCTCCTCTTTTTGTTAAGAACTTAAGGGAACACATTCTCCATATCTCCTACCTAGTCTGCAAGTTTAATATTCTGTACTCAATTTCCATTTGGGCAGTTTTATAAACAAATATTAGCTTTTTAAATTATAATGCTTACACAGTACCTCATGCATTTTTATTTTTAATGAAAAACTGGATCATTGGATGTTTATCTTTTACATGTTGTTTTTCAAAGTACTTTCTTCATCTCAGCATTTTTTTCCTTCATTGTGTTTTCCCTTATGGTCTTATGCCTGGATCCATAAGCAATCACTCTCTATAAAGGGTTAGTATTGCTTTTTCCACAATGCTGAAGAAAAACACAACTCAGCATGTGTATGCCAAGGAAGTTGTAAGAGATCAGCAAATCAGCTACCAGTATCAAAACATAAATGACTGATTCTTTAACACCTTCTTCTTATTACTTAATTTTAAAAAGGAGGAAGAGATGAATTTAGGGATGGAGTTTTGTACTCATCAATTAACAAAGATCTGGGTACCTGCTCACTCATGTTTTGATGTTTCAGGTGACTTAAATGTGGAAAAAATAATTTTATATCCATTTTCAAACCTTTTCTGTTCAAATGTGTTTTATATGATATGGTCATTGGAAAGGGAAACTCCATTTAATAAAAATAGCAATGACAACAAAGGCCCATGTATGGCAGTCATGACTATAAAACTTTAGGGGAAATTTCTATAGTTAATATCAATAAAACCTGTAAATTGATGAAGTTATTATTAGAAGGTATAGTGCTAGTTGTTGGGGAACTTCTTCAACAGAAGTACTAGGTTGGAAGCTAACTGGCCAATAAAATGCTAGTTAGAAGAATAGAATCACAGATACTTTGCACAAGTCAAATTGATACTGAGATATTTTCTTTTTTTCCTTCTTGGTTATAAGGTAAATGACAAATGCCAAACAAATGTCAAATGTGCAAAAATAAAATGGGACTTTTTTCTAATAAGTTGTTTTCAAGAAATTATGAAGCATGCTCTTTTTAAGCATTTAATACTATTTTCTTTTTTCCAATTACATGTAAATATAGTTTTCAGCATTCATTTTTGTAAGATTTTGAGTTCCAAACTTTTCTCCCTCCCCGTCTTCCCTATCCCCTCTTCAAGACAGCAAGCAAACTTATAAAGATTATAAGTGAACAAGCACTTTAAATATATTTCTATATTAGTTATATTGTAAAATCAGAATCAGGACAAAAATGAAAAACACAAGAAAGAGAAAAACAAAAAAAAGCACGTGAATACAGTAAGCTTTAATATGTATTCAAACTTCATAGTTCATTGTCTGAATGTGGTTAGCATTTTTCATCGTGAAGATTTTTTTAATTGTCTCTGATCATTTTACTGCTGAGAAGATATAAGTCCATCACAGTTGATCATCACATAATTTTTCTGTTACTGTGTACAATGCTCTCCTGGTTCTTTTCATGAAGTATGTCTTCCTAGAGAAAAGATTGGAGAGAAACTGCCATTCAGGGTCTTATGATCATTTTCTGAAAGTCCCCTATAAATAAACACATGTCATAACATTGTTATTCAGAGTGTCAATTTTATTCATGTCTGAAGTAAAATCAGAGTTAGATTTGTTAGACTTAGAGTAATTAAGGGTCATTAAGAAAAGTCAATAAATATACCTACGTATTAGTGTCTCATTAAGTATTGCAATTTGTAAATATTGCAATGTGTATATTTCAGGTATTTTCATTTTTTTATTTTAATTGATCCTTTTTTAAAATATCATTTTCATTTCTGAATAACTTTATCCCTTTCCCCTAACCAGCAATCATCATTTATTAATAAAACAGGAAAAAAAGCTAAGCAAAGACAGCCAATATGTTGAATGGTTCTGACAGTATGTGAGATATTCCATACCGATGGAATTCTGGGTCTAGAATTATGAACACTTGAGTTTCATTTCCAACTCAGACTCTTGATAGCCATGTGATACTGACTAAGTTACTTAATGTCTGACTGCCTTAGTTTCCTCAACTGTAAAATGGTTTTAATAAGAACACTTCTTTCCAGGGTTGTTTGAGGATCAAATGAGATAAGATATATAAAATCCTTAACACAGTACTTGGCACCTGATTGGTTGGTTGTTGTCCTTCATTTTCGAAAAAGGACCAAAATAACATCACCATGATAAAGTGAAGTTTCAGTGTGTATGACTGTGGGTGATCAGACCAATATGTGGTCTACCACAGGTTGGGCACAGATAGTCTATATGAACTTTTGGGGTAGTTACTCCAAATTTGTGCATCCTATGTGTCCTTTGTGCTGTTTCAATTCTGCTTTGCTCATACAGCAAATGTGGGCACACTATGCTGAGTGGTCCTGTGTGAATGTCTCCCATATCACACAATCAAATCCAAAGTTCTTGAGAGAGACCTTGAGAGGGTCCTTGTATCACTTCTCACCACCATATGATTGTCTGCCCCATGTGAAATCTCCATAAAATAATCTTTTGGCAAGTATACATTTTGCATTCAAACAAAATGGCCAGTCCATCAGAGTTGCCCTCTCTGAAGCTCTCTGAATGTTTGGCAGTTTAGTTCAAGTAAGGACCTCAGTGTCTGGTGCCTTATCCTGACAGGTGATGTTCAGAATTTTTCTAAGACTGTTTAAATGGAAGTGATTCAGTTTCCTGGTATGGCACTAGTAGACTGTTAATGTTTTGCAGGCAAAAAGCAATGAGGTCAGCACAACAGCTTTGTAGACTTTCAATTTGGTAGTCCATTTAGTACCTCTTCTCTCCCAAACTTTTCTTCATAACCTCCCAAACACTGAACTAGCTCTGGGAATGAGTGCATCAATCTTTTTGTCAACGTGTACATCCCTGGAAAGTACACTACCAAAGTAAGTGAACTTATGCACAGCATCCAAAATTTCTCCATTTGTTGTAACCAATTGTTCCACATATGTATGGTGTGGTAGTGGCTCATCATGCACCTGTGTTTTCTTGGTGTTGATTATTAGGCCAATATTAGCACACACAGCAGAGAATTGATCCATACTTTGAGGCATCTCAACTTCAGAGGCTGCATTGAGTGCACAATCATCTGCAAAGAGAAAATCATGCACCAGTATTCCCTCCACTTTTGTCTTGGCTTGTAGCCTTTTCATATTGAAGAACTTGCCATCAGTACAGTAGTTGACCTTGATGCTGTGTTCAATCTCATTGAAGGCATGTGAAAACATGGCTAAAAAGCATGGGAGCAAGCACACAGCCATGTTTCACCCCACTGATGACATGGTAAGCTTCATATCAATGCTTATTCCCTTCCCTTTCCTTCCACATTATTTTTAATTCTTCTCAAAGGTCAAGTTCAATCACTATAATCAAGCAGAACTCAATTGTATTTTGGTACTCTTTCCATTTCATTGCTGTAATTACTTTATCATTTTTCCAGGTTTTGTTCCCTTTATAGTTTATTCAGTTTATTTGCATTTTCTCACAAGTGGTAGGCTGGGAATTGAGGCAGGTCATAGGGCAGACACAAGCAATTCAATTCAGATGATAATCTCAGGATAATGATGGTTTATTCCCAGGCAAACAACCACCTGTTAGGAAAAGGTCTCCCTCAAAGAATGTGCCAGGATTATATTATCTAATTCTGTAGGTTTCTCACATCTACTGAACCACATAACTCAAAAGATAGTGTCTTCTCTCACCTATTGAAAATGCAGGGACACTTCAAGACCTGAAGGGACTTCTGTGAAGACTACTTTTACTGACAATTATTGACCATGCCTTTGGCAGGGAAGAAGGCCAGGGGGAAATGTACCCTTTATATTATCAGCCATGTAGTCACTTCTTTATTTGCTAATCTGTACAACCAAGACAAGCCAGTGAATGCCTTTGTATTTAGAGATAAGAACAATTTGAAATGTGCACTTGTGTTACTATGATTCTTTGAATTTCTCATAGTCCTCACTTCTTAAGCAAATAACTTGGCATTATATTCAGGCACAAAATTTGTTTCATCATCCTTGGTTGGTGATATCTACAGTGTTTTCATATCTTTGCTATCACAAAAAAGTGCTACTATTAACATAATATAATATAATAAATATATTATTATGTATGACGTCTGCAAAGTGTTGTCTTTAGGTCAAAGAGTATAGTCATCTACAAGCATTTTAAAGCATAAGTTTAAGTTACCTTCCAAAGTAGTTGGATTATTTTATAGCTTTAACTACAGCATGTTAGTGTGCCTTTGTGTTCATAGCCCAGTTGCCAGCTTTCCCCCCATCTTTGTCAGTCAACAAATACTTCCTAACCACTTACTATATACTAGAAAGTAGACTAAGATCTGAAGATACAAAGGAAAGAAAAAAAATTCTGTCCTCAAGGAGCTCACATTCCAATGTGGGAGACAATATACAAACAAATATGTATGTATATGATGTGTACAATGTAAATAGGAAATAATCTCAGAGGAAAGGTATCAGCAGTTCGGGGGAGTTCAATAGAGAGGACTCGGGAAAAATCTTGTGAAGAAGGTGAGACTTGAATTGGGTATTGAAGGATACCAGGCATACCAGTAGAGGGGAATGAGGAGGCAGAGCATTTCAGTCTTTGTGGTCAGCCAGTGAAAAAGTGCAAAGGAAGAGCAAGAGAGACAATATTTCTGCAGCATGGAAGGAAGTAATGTTAGAATACTGAGAAGTTAGAAAATGGTTGGGTTTTAATCCTAGAAATAACAGAGAACCGCTGAAGTTTACTTAGTACGAAGGTGACATAGCCAGATCTATATCAGGAAGATAACACTGAAAAATGAACAGAGTATGCATCAGAGTGGGAAGAGATTGAGGCAGAGAGACCAAATAGCAAGCTATTACAATAGTTCAGGTAAGAGGTGATGAGGGCCTGTACAAAGATGTCAACTCTGAGAGGAGCGAAAGGGGGGACAGATATTATGGATGTTGTGAAGATAGGATGGACAAGACTTGAACACAGATTCTCTATGTGGTTAGAATGAGAGGGAGAAGTTGAAGATGACACTAAAGTTATAAGCCTAGTTAACCCAAAGGATGGTGGTTTTCTCAATAATAATGGGGACCTTTGGAAGAGAGGAAGGCTTGGGGGAGATAATGATCTCTATTTTGGACATGTTGGTTTTGAGATGTCTATGGAACATACAATTTCAAATGCCCAAAAGGAAATGGGTGTTGTGGGAATGAAACTCAGAATAAAGATTGGGGCTGGATAACAAATAATTCTGTTAATCATTTGAACAGAGAAAATATTCAAACCTAAGGGAGATAATGAGATAATCAAGCAAAATCACATAACAAAACAGAAGAAGAGGGCCCAGTAATAAGCCTTGTGAGACACTCATGATTAGGGGTATGGCACAGAAAAGTTTCAGGAGGCATACTGAAAAAGAGTGATCAAAGAACCAAGAGATGCCACTCTCTGTAGTAGAATCTTAGAGAGGAAAGAATATTGGTGGAAAAGTGATCAACAGTGTCAAAGGTCACAAACCTGAAGAAAGGTCAAGAAAGAAAAAGATTGAGAATAAAAAAATCATCAAATTTGGCGATTAAGAGATCATTCATAACTTTGGAGAGTGTAGTTTAATCTGAAATCTGAGCATGGAAGTCAATCAGCAAAAAGTTTTGAATAAAGTGAAAAGATGGAGAACTACCTTGGCACAGTAGCTAGTGCATATGGTTAAATTAATTGCGAGATTTTATTTTGCTTTAAGGAATATGAAGATATGGGCATATTTGGAAGATGCTTGGAAGTAGGCAGCACATAGGTAAGAAAAACATAAGTACAAATGAGAGAGTGGAATGATGGAGAGGACAGATACTATGCTAAAGAAGATGAGGTGGCATAAGGAATTTGCCTTGGCAAAGAAAAGTTTTGCAAAAGGAGATAGTAAAGGAAAGATATCTGAGTGATCTGAAATGAGGAGGGAAGCAGAGGGAGGCTAACGAACTAAATGAAGTATGAGGAAAAGTCCTTAGTCTTGAAGATGGTAGAGGGAGAGAACTGAAAGAGATAAAAAAAAAGATTTGGAATAATCACTGTGGTGATTGAGATAACAAAATGATTAGGGAGCTATAAAAAAAAGAAGAAGAAAAAGATTATACTGTTGCAGTGAAGACCCAGTTAACTATTTTTTGGCTGTGAAACAAAACGTCAAAGTTCTTTTGAATTGGATTTCTATTACTTTTAGCTATCTGAAGCAATCTTTCATATGTTTATTAACTTTTCAATTCTTGTTGTTTAAGAACTGTTAATTTATAACCTTAGATTTATCTATGGGGAATAACCATTATTCTGATATATTTATATGCATTTGCATATAAATAATTTGTAACTAATCTTTATTTGAACTGTTTAATAATTATAATATCGAAGATCCTTTCTCTGTTCAATATTTTTTCCTGGTGACCTAAAGACATTTATTTTATTGAGCAAAATATTTTTTATGTAACAAAATTTTAATTGTCCATTCTTTCTTTTATTATCTTCTTAATGCTTTCTACAGAGAAAATTTTGTATTAATTGTCATTTTCTGCACCTTTTCTCTCTTTTCTTATTGCTGTTTCTAATATGTTTAGAGCTATTGCAAATAATACTGAGGAAAGAATACATCCTTAATTTACTCTGTATTTATGGAAAACTCTTCAAGTGTTTCCCAAATGAAAGCAATGTTAACATTTAGTTTTGGATATATATTTTTATCGAGTAAAAAAATGGCCTTTCTAGGCAGACGTTTAGTAGGGTTTTTAACCTATATGAGTTTTGTACTTGACCAAAGGTTGTTTCTTTATCTATTGATTTTATAAGTAAATGAATAAAAATACATTTATTAAGTACTTGTTATATGCCAAGCAGCTTGGAAATTTGGGAAGACATAACTACCAAAAGAAGATAGTTCCCTCCCTCTAGGGTTTGAATTCTAATAGGATAAGGCAACACACAAAGAGGAGTGGGGGTTAGAGGGGTATTTTGGTTTAAAATGATAGTGCAAGAAGATACAGGGGAGTGAAATGGAGAGAGATTTTCTTGTTTGTTTTTAGTTCCCAAACTGAAAAATGCAGGCAAGGCATAGTCGAAGGAAGTGATAAGATACAGCGAGGTTACTTGTGAAAAGATGGCCAAGTAGTAAAATGAATCATGAGGGGTTGTGTGAAGCATTTGGCAGTCAAGACATGAGCTATATATATATATATATATATATATATATATATATATATATATATATATATATATGTGTGTGTGTGTGTGTGTGTGTCTGTGTGTGTGTGTGTACACATATATATGTATGTATGTATGTGTATATATATATGCATAAGATTTTTATTTTGTACTCTGTTAATTATATTTTTTGAAAAATCTATTATTTCTCTTAAATTCTGGTTTGTTAGAAGATGACTACATAGATTCTTATGATTCTTTTTCTTTCTTTTCTATTTGCTGAAATTTCATCTTATTACTATTGTTATTTTTAAATTAACAATTTTATCATTCCCATTTCTTTGATTAAGCTAAGTAAAGATTATTATTTTTTCCCCCACAGAATTTGCTTTCAGTTTTGTTTGTTCTGTCTGTAGTCTTTTTGCTTCCGATTTTAAATATTGTTTTCTTAATTCTGAGATTTTCCATTTTGTAACTATTTTAGGTTTCTTTTATTTGTTGATTTTTCAAATTTTTAAATTTATTCTTAGTTCATTTTTCCCGTCCTTTTCTATTTTTGTTATTGAATGTTTTTACATATTATTTTTCCATTGAGGACTGTTTTGCTTGCATCCCAGGTATGACATCTCATGGTTGTCATTCTTTCACATTGTTAGTAATTATTACAATGATTTGTTCTTTGACTCATTCAGAATGTGATTGCTAAGTTTACATGTAGATTTCTTTATATTTTTTGTTTTCTTTATATCAAATACTATTTTTATTGCATTACATTCAATAAACAAGTGTTTAGTATTTCTGTTCTTTTAAACATTTATTTGTAATTTCATTGTGTCACAGTGCGTTTCTGTTTTCCTAAAGACACCATCTAGTGCTAAGAAATAAATGTACTCTTTGGTGTTTCAACCTGGAAGATATATTTATATTACAACTATCCAGTTCATTACGCTTATCTACAATTATTATGTGTCCTATAGAAGAGTGTATATATTTGCAAGTCACATAAGTTTTCCTTTATGAATTAGATGCTGTATGTTTGGTCCATATGTGTTTAGTACTAATATTGGATAATTGTCTTTTTCTCCTATCTTTCTTGTTATTGTGAATGTTCGTTAGAATGATAATTTGATGAGACAGTAGCACTGGATTTGAACTCAGGTCTTCCTTATTCCAGACCTGGTGCTTTATCTATTGTGCCATTATTTCATATTTTTTAAAAAGTATTTTTCTCATCTTTCTCTCCCTCACCTATCTTGTGAAAACATTCTTTAATATTTTCAAAATTGGTGCAACATTAGTATGAATTATTTCAGTGTCTACTTGGTACAGTTGTAGGTTTATTTTTCTTTACTTCGTCTTCTTTATTGCCATTTCTACTTTCTGGTATAGGATATTAGAAGCCAAGTAATTAGAATCCAAATAGGCTGTGTCCAGTTTTCACTGATGGTGAGAATAACTCATCATAGGACCATAAGCAAGTAAGTCTGTAACATTTTCCAAGTATTTATTGTCTTGGTAATTTCATCTGTGAATGCTTTCTACTGAATTGGTTGGGTTTCACAATGTTTAAAAAGATTTGCTTGTCTTCACTGCTCTTCAAATTTTGTGAGATTATGGTAATGGTAATTTTCACCCTCCTCTGTAGTGCTTAAGAAGAGTTTGCATTCTAAACTAGTGTGGCTCTTGGCTGCCCCCTCTTTTTCCTCTTGGTCAGGAAATCAAGTGATTAATTGTCATGGATCTCTCTAAGCTCTTTTGAACTTCTTGGTGTGCTAATTGCTTTATAGAAGTTAACGTTTTAGAGGAAATGTTTATATTCCTGGTTAATATACTTGCCTTTTTCATTTTCACTGACTAGTTTGAATATGTCAGATTCAACTTATTAATCTATGTATTCTATACTCTCATCATTTTCTTTTCCTTTAATTTGGTGATGATTTTAAGACTTACCTTAGTTGGTATTTCTTCATCAGTATCTAATTGTTTCCTTTTCATTAAGATGGAATCAGTTTTAATGTTTAAGGACTTTGGCATGGGACAGCTTGGTAGAGAATTGGATAGAACACTAGTACTGGAGTAAAGAGGACCTGAGTTCAAATCTGTTCTCAGACACTTGATGCTTATTAGCTGTTTGACCCTGGGCAAGTCACTTAACCCTGATTGCCCTGTTAAAAAAAAAAAAGTTAGTTCTAGTTCTAACTATATGCAACACTTCTGGATTCTCTTCTTCAGAATATTTTTGACATATAATTTTCTTGCTAGTATAAAATCACCTTTGAACTCTTCTATTTCTATTAAACTTGAACCACATTTTTCAACATACTGTACTTTGTAAAATCATCTTTCCACTTAATTGCAACTTCCTTTTGTCTTTTGATTTCCTTAATATTCGACTGCAAAGACAGTGTTGAAGATACAGAGCAGACCTGCACAATTTGAAAGTAGGTATGGGCCAAAATTAAAATAAACTTCTTAGGGCTACAGATAGGTTAGACTAGAGACAGACTGATGATGATTGCTTGCCACATGTCAGGTGATAGCCACCTGAAATCTTTTGGGGTGCTATACAGGTCCGATATAGAGAATAAGAGGTTGGGTTTATTTTTGTTCATTAAAAATTTGTGATTCATTCCATCCTCTATCCCGATGAGCCGCATCTATCACGACAGTGCCCTCCGGAACAAGGCGGTGCACAGCACTCGGCTGCCCGGCTCTTGGGACCCGGCTGCGCACCAGCGGGGAAATGGAATCCTTCTGGAGGGAGAACTGGTTGACGTTTCTCGTCATAACATCTCTGATGCCAATGGCAAAAAGGAACGTTACTATGTGCTGTACGTCAGACCCACTCGCATCCATCGACGCAAATTTGACTCCAAGGGGAATGAAATAGAACCAAACTTCAGCAGCACCAGGAAGGTGAACACGGGCTACCTCATGTCCTCATATAAAGTGGAAGCCAAAGGTGATACGGACAGACTCTCGCCCACGGAGTTGAAGGGGCTCATGGAAAAGCCAGAGTTGCTTGCAGTGACAGGAAGTCACACTCCGGACCAGACACTGGCATTTTGGATTCCAGAGACTGAGATGGAGAAGATTGAGCTGGAGCTAGGTGCAGAAATTCGTCTGAAAACCCAGGGTGATAGTCCTTTCATAGGCTCTCTAGCAAAACTTGAGGCTGGAACAGTGACCAAATGTAATTTTGCTGGTGATGGACAGACAGGAGCATCGTGGACAGACAATATCATGGCACAGAAATCCTCAGAAGGAGCCACATCAGATATCCGAGGCCAGGGGGATGGGGCAGAAGATGATGAGTGGGATGACTGAGAGTTGCAGGAAGTGGAGCATCTCTCTGGTGGCTGCTATCAGCATGAAACTTCTTTTGAATCCTTTCACCCTAATTTCATCTTTGATGCTTCTTATGGAACAGGGGCGGTAGGAGGGGAAGATGTCACCTCATCTTAGCAGATGATTGGAATATACTTCAGGCTGGTCCACCTCTACTGAAATCTTGTTGGGGCTGGGCAATTCCATTCATTGTGGCTCCTGAAGGACCTGGGTTCAAGGCCTGTTCTTCTTAGAATTTCCCCATGTTTAGTTCTTGTCCAGGGAAGGGTCACCATTTCCTCATTTAGGCAGCTTAAGAGTCTTCTTGGGGTGTGACCAGATACCTCCAAGATGAATTGGAATTATTTATAACTACACTAGGAGGAAACAAAAGTGATTCACTCAGCTGAGACACAGTGGCTCATGGGAACAAGTTAGTGAATTACTGTTGGTCATTTTGGCTTTAACTTCCTGCATGAGCCACTGAAAACCTAAAGTTGGCTATCATTTCCTCTGTCCTTCCTTTCTGTGCCCTTTCCGGATGGCTTTGCACGGAATCATATACCCTGTCTCACAGCCCCATGCCCCTCTTACCTCTCTTGGCAATGCAACCATATTTCCATTTACATCATAGCCTTCATCCCCAATTTCACCCTGTCCCTCCACTAATTGTCCCCTCACCAGGGCTGGCAATTTTAATCTTGGATTTGGCCAGCACTAATTAGGCAATTGATAGGGAAGAGTCAAAGGTGTCCACTGGTATGCCTAATTGTTCCATAGCTCTAAAACTAACCCTACCACTCTAAAATGTTTTGTTTTTTAATGTAACATATGCCTTTTTTATACCACAAGCTAATTTTATCAATGGTTTTTGTTAATTAGTAAGTTTCTGGGATGGGAAAATACAAAACAACTCTCTGATTTAAAAAAAAAAATTTGTGATCTAATGGGAAAAGTATTACCTTAAAATTATTTTTAACAAGTCATCTATCCATCTACCAATAATTAAATATTTCTTAAATGATATAGCAACAAAAATGTCTTGATCATAAACATCCAGCAAGGTAGAAAACAGGAAGATATATGCTCTCCATAGGTGTATGCCACCGTGATAGAGAAGAAAATAGCTCAAGTTGAAGAAGGATTCCCAATGGAACATGAGATTTGCTACATGTTCCTGTTTTTGAAAAACATGTTGTTTGCATCAAAGTCTGGAACATTATAGGACTTTCTGGAAGAAAAACATAATCACACAAGAGAATATTCAAAACTATACATATAATAAATGCCAAGTTGATAAAGGATATCTGTTGCCTATATTATAGCATGAAATATATAGACAATCTATAAAGTTTGCTCTATGCATTATATATAAAGAGGACTGAAAGAGCAGTTGGACAGTGAGTTTGGCTCATATTTGACAGGAAGAGAAGAGTGGGGGTGGATTATTTTCCAGAATTTTCGCAGTTCCTTGAATGGCCTCAAGCTTTTTAATCCAGTCCACATGAGCCTAACAAAGGTGACCAACATTTCTGCTTTGAGTTGTACTAATCAGAAAACTTTCTTACCAAAATAACTTCTCCCTTATATTTTATAGTCATCATGATACAAAAATAAAATAATTTTGCAGCACGGTAAAAACTAGTGACATAGTTTAAGATTAAAAAAAATTACCTAGTAGAACAATAGTCATGGTAATACTGTTGAACTCTGGGTGAAGTCTCTCTCTTTCTGGAGAACTGAAAGGCATTCTCTACTTGAGTTCTGTTGATACTAAACAAAATTTGCCCCTTTTTTGATTAGAGTTCTAATACACTTAGGGATCTATTACATCCTCTGTCAACTAGGTTAACAAAAGGTCTGTTCCTGTATTAATCTAATTACTCTTTTCTGTGATACTGGGGAATTGGGATCCCTTATTGACATTGTCTTCTATTCAAGAAAGACTTATTAGATCTTCTCTTTAAGGGAACACTATTATATTATCTAAAAATGATATGTAAAGTGATATTTCTTAATTTCTATAATGCAGTGAAAGCCTTAGTGTTCCATGCTTCCAAACTATTTTATGGATCAGGAAATTTCAATTCAAAGAGTCTAAGATCTTTACTCTGTTCATAAGCAAATGTTGGACATAGAATAAGAAACTATCTGTGTCCACGTTCGGTGCTCTTTCTAGTATACCAAGTCTCCTCCCAAATTCATCATCTCTGCAATGTTTCTTGAATTTAACCTGTCCTTTTGTTTGCTGTTGTAATAATTCTAGTATAAAACTTCATAACCACCTGTTGAGACAGATAGGACATTCTTCCTCTACTCTCAACACTTTCTGGTCCAATTTACTGCTACCAAGAAAAATCTTCTAATTTTTTTTGGCTCTAAAATCATCAGTGTCTCTCTATAACTTTCCAAGTTCAAATTTCTTTCCGATGATGATGATGATGATGATGATGATGATGATGATGATTAGTGTTTTAACGTTTGCAAAATGCTTTATACACATCATTTTATTTCAACCTCACAATAAATGTGGAAGATAGGTACTATTGCTACTATTATATCCATTTTTACAGATAAGGAAACTGAGGTTCAGAGAAGTTAAATGATTTATCTGTGGTTACACAGCTAATAGAGAAAAAGGACATGATCTGAAGCTAGTTGTTCCCTCTGTGTCATGCTACCACTCATTCAAGTCCATCAATAATCTGACCCTACCAACCTTTCTCCTATATATAATTAATATAGAATGTAGTTTAGACTCCAGAAAAACTGATTGACTTCTCTGCTTTCCAATTTTGCTACGCAAATTCTTTCCTCTGTCTTTGTTCACATGATATTTTCCCCTTGTGTAACAGAGCTGTCTCAATGTGGCTCACAGGAAGACAATAGATACGTCTAGTGTCTCCTCTCCCTATCTTTCTCCAAGACAGACTTTCATTTATGCCTGTAGACATAAATTTATGCCAATAGGGGAAGAAGAAGATTGAGACCAGATTGACCACTCTCCTCTCCTCAGAGAGAAGGAGTACAAGGCTAGAATTTGATCTGTCTACTCCCTTAAATATTGTTAGTCTAAGAGATGTAATTTTAAGGCTCAGCATAAAATCCTGAACATTATTTAATATTATAGAAAAGTCTCAAGCTTTAATTCCAAAGCTTGAGACCCTCCTATGAAATGCAAGTTTCACAATGAATATATGTAGTAAATATCAAAGAAATAAATTCATCTAAGTCAAAGACAAAGAGAAATCAGAGAAATCACACATAGAAAAATATATATCAGACAATACGGATTGAAGAAATTCTCCCATTTAGAGCAAGAAAACTTAACTCAGCCTAGAGAGAGTTCCATTTCTCACCCAAGGGAAAAATTCCTCAAAATCTCCAGGGTAGCAAGCTGGGGAGATGGATATAATGGAGATTGCTAGATCCGTTAGGCTTCTTTCCAGAGTCTTTTTCTCCTTTTAGCAAACTGAATTGCGACTGTCATTGTCCATCTTCTCTGAAATCTAAAATACCAGCATGCCTCTGAAAGTGACTGAAGAGACTGAAGAGATCTCTTTTCTTTCCTGTGAATGAACCCATCACCATGGCATTTTTTTCCACCAATGAAGAGAGAATCACATGTAATTGGCCTTTTGAATCAGGGCTACACTTGAAATGTCTTGCTTGATATTCTGTTGCCTTCTGAGTTCTTGATAACCTTTTAAAGTCCATATCAAATGTCATGTCCTCCAAATTTTCTTTTCTGAAACCTTGAACAGATAAGAAGCTTCTCCTTAGGAGTTCCCTTTATTCTATAGCTATCTAGTAAATATATCATGTAATATTTCATAGTGCATCTCTTTGTGTTTATGTCTTCTCCCTTAACTAGATGGTAAGTTTCATGAAGGCAGACACCGTTTTTGTCTAAACTTTTCATTTTTCAACTCACATACAATAAGTACCTAATAAATATTTTAATGAATAAATGAGTCTAGTGTAAAATAGCAGATTTACAGACGTATAGAGACAATGTAGCTCAGTGTCCTAAGGAAGTGGGAAGGGATTCTAGTTTCCTGTGGTTCCACTGACTATTAGAGACAAACTATTTTCAGATATTGATTTTACAGCCTATCCCTTTCCCCCATTCCACTCATTATACGTTTGAAAAAGACAGACACTCTTTGTTATATGATTTTAGTCAATGAAAATCACTGTGAACTTTAAAAGTAAGTGATGACTGTAACTTCTAAGTATGAACTTAGTGGTGATATGTGGGAGATAAAAGCATTTCCCCCCTTTTGAAATTTATCAAAAAAAAAAGATTTAAAATTTCCTATTCATAAATGTTCTACATCAATGTTTGAAATAACATATTTTCAAACGACAAAAATTCTTTTTTTTCCCTAAGCATTGATCATAAGTCAGTTTAATAAAAGGTTTAGTAGCTCTGTTCTTTTACTGTACTTGTCTTGTGTGGGCTGCCCTAGTGCTTAGAATGTGAGCAGGATATGTAATAGCTCCAAGGCTTTTAGAATAAATGTTGAGTTGAGTGCAGGGAAAGTCCAGGGTTTTTCAACCAGCAAAGGAACGAAGAGAAGTACATCTAGTCACACTGAGCCATCAGCATAGTCAGCAGGGATTGAATCACTTTCATGATTACTTTCAAATATTTTTCCTCTTTCTTGAATTTTTTTTTACAATAGTGGCACCAGGAGAGCAGATGTAATTAAGGCCAAGATGAGATTTCCATTTTGAAACTGATGACTGAGATTTAATATTTTATCCAGTTTATCAGGAACAAAACCGGATCATCACACATGGCTCATCAAGACTCCTTCACAATTCCTTTTTTCTTACTTAAAACATATTTTAGATCTGACAAGTTTAGTTCCTCACTTTTGGGGAAGAGAAGTATTACTGAGACAGGAAAAGAAAAGAGATGAAAATATACTCGTATGAACATGATGACTTTTTGATGTACATGAAAAACTATATTCCACCCAATCATGACACATTAACTTTGTCCAGTGGTTTGGGATTCCTTGCCTGCCTCAGACACTAAATGTGTGACCCTGAAGAAACTGTTTAACATCATCTTTTTGATCTGTAAAATGAAGGAGTTGAATTCAGCCTCTAATGTTCCTTCTAGCTCTAATTTATGATTTTATGAATGACTAGATGTATTGTTTTATCTGTTTGAATTGTTTTACCTACTTAAATCTTCACAGATAACCCAATACTCACTTTCCTCACCATTACTTCCCCCGTCCCAACACACACACCTTTATCTCTGCTCTCTTCCAGCCTTCTTTTTCACTTACCAACGTGAGCTGAAGAAGGAAATGGCAAGTTTCTTTGCCAGGAAAACCCCATATGGGGTCATAAAGTGTCAGACATGACTGAAAACAACTGAATAACAATAATGTGAGTGGTTTGTTGGGTAAGGCTGTCTTTGGGAAGGCAAGTGTTCTTTCTAGAGAAGTTGATAAGAAATTTTTAATTGCTACAGGAGTGAAATATAAATAACATCTGTCCCTTCCCCCAACCTAAATAAAGTATGAGGCATATTAAGGTGCTGATTCCTGAGAAAGACATAGTAATTTATGAATAAAGATCTTATCTTCCTCAGGAAACAGGGGAGAGTCAAATAACTATCCCAGAACCTTCAGTAAACTTTAGTGTAGTTTTTCAGCAAGGAGAAAATTGCATCTAATTGATATTAGGCAAATGCAAAAGATGTTCCTAATGGAGCTATTGCATGGGACAATGGAAGCTCCACTATGGAAGCTTCCAGTTATCTGCATCATGTAGAGAGGAGTACTAAAACTCAATATTGTATAGCTAGCAGACAGTAGAAAACAGTGAGCAGCCTGACGTCAGAAGATAGTCCTTAGCAACCTCTGATTGGTATAATGGTGGTAACTAAGTATGAGATAATTAAAGTTAAAGCAAAAGGCTTTAGCTTTCATAAGGTGTAAGTATTATACAAACTGGTCTCTGTCATTCTTTAGTTAAAAACTGGTTCATTTCTTACAGAAGGAATTTCTTACAGAAGTGAGTCAATACAGTTCCAGCAGCCTTGGGGATAGTGGGCTCTTTTCCTTCTGTATAAATTCTATGACACTGCTGCTGGATTCCTTTGTTCAAGGTAGTGTACAATCTTTTATGTTTTGCTTCCAGGACAATGAATGCAAAAGAAGCATTATACTAAACAGCCTGGGACTGAAAGCAGAGTAGACACAAGGGGAAAGTGGCAGACCAGATGAATATCTTCAGACTTATTCAGTCATTATTTATCTGATACTGGTTACCAAGTCCCAAGCAAAATAAGCTCCCAAAGGCGTGCCTACTTTAATCATCTTACTCTCTTACAATATAAAGACAATGGCTACAGTCGCTAATTTATAGATGAATAGGAGGGAGGGAATGAAGGAAAGCACTTACCCTATGGATCAAACAGCTTTCTCTAAAATCAGAATAATAGATAGGAAATGTCCAGATGGAAATTCTTTGTAAATAAAGAGATATCTGAATTTTGAACTTAAAATCTTAAATAAAAGTGTTTTAAAAAATTGGAAAAAATACATTCTCATTGCTGCTGCAGAGGTGTAGAAAATTAATAAATTCCTAGCACTGGGGAGTATCTAAATTCTACAATCAGTCATTCAAAATATCAAAATACATTTACTAAGCACCTACCATGTGCCAGCCACTGTGCCAAGAACAAGTGCCAAAGGAAACTACTTCAAAAATGGGGAGATATGGCCTCCAGGCTTATATCTATGATTCTAAGAAGCAAGTGCTGGTCTCAGACGGTGTGTGAACCTGGGCAAGTCACTTAACCCTGGTTATCTACACATACACACACACACACACACACACACACACACACACACACACACTGCCACAGCCACTACCACCACCACCAACAGTAGCAAAGAGGCTAATACATATTTTTTCTACAGAAAAATAAGTTAATGAGTCAAATGATTTTCAAGCCTCAGAAGAAGGAAATGTGTACTAGTTCTACCATAATTAAATTTGATAAAGAGAACAAGATAAGAAGAAAGAAACACTTCCTAAGATAAACACATCAACAACAGAGTCCTTTATGTGGTATTCATTCCACGACACACCCATACCTAGCCCAGCTTCCGAATCAGGCACAAGTAGAGAAGCAAATTTACAAATTTCCATTTCAGAGTCTATTTGTGACAGTCTCCTATTGCAGTGAGTATCACTATGAACTTCTTCTCCCTCTATGTTCCATATGACATTAAAAAAATATTCTTCCCATCAACATAGATGAGAGGGAGTTGATCCTCATGGTAGCCAGGAGGGTGGCAGAAGACAGGACAGCACAAAGTCAGTCAAAAGAGAAGAGGTATTCCTGATCAAGAGAAGGAGAATTAAAAATTTTGCTATACTCATTCCTCTTCCTCACAGTTTACTCTGTGAAAGGAAATAGGTAACTCCCAGGCCCAATTTGGAAAAACTGAGAACACAGTAATTTATGCTGAAGAAAACATACAGGCTATGGCTGTGCAAAGAGGGAGGAACCAAAGAGTTAAGAGGAAGGAGAGTTTGCAAATAAAAGGGGAAAAAATGCTAAATGACAGAAGGTCAAAGGGAGAAAAATTAAATTAAAAAATGGATAAGCCAACTGTAAGGCTCATAAAATTAGAAGAAAAATAAATATTTTCAAAGGCTATAACTTGTTGAATAAATATTATACTAGTATAATGGGGGCACGGATTCCCCTCATGGAGCATGCACAGAAACAAATCTGGTTCTGGATAAACCCATCGGAAATTTTAGGGGCCCTGCTTCCAACCATTTGTGAATTGTTTACGATTACGATCATTGTGCTTTGAGATGACGCACTTAGAGATGTGCAATTAACATCTCCAAAGTCAGAGAAGCTGATGACTTAGGGGATGCATATCCACTATCTCCTCATCTCTCTTTCTGTCTAGGGATATATGCTATATGGGATATATGCTATATGTTAGCCTAAAACACAAAATACACAAAACAGAGGCAGCCCAAATCTGTGATCAGGCTGGCCTAAATAGAACATGGTATTTATCTACTATAAATTGATTAACCTTGGGCTAGGAAAAGGGAAGGGACCAATCTCCCCTCCCACACCTAGCTCTTAGGATGTAGCTAGTTCTGCAGTGATCTCATAAAACCAGAAATGTACTTCGTTAGAGTTTGGATGGGCTATTGGAGACCCCTGATACTGTAGAATATTATAGAAAAAAATTGTTTTCTTTCTTCCTTTTCCCTCACATATTTTCTAACTGCACCACCCAACTAGAACCACTCTCTCCAAAGTTACCAAGGATCTCTTAGTTGCTTTTTTTCTTAGTACTCATTCTTCTTGACATGTCTTCAACTTTATATGCTATTAAACAGCTTCTTCTGAAAACCTTTCTCTGTCTGGGTTTTTGTGACATTACTCTGCCTTGTTTATCTTCCTACTTTATTGTCCGTATGATATCTTCTGACTGTAGATCTTTTCTAATCCTTTGTTGGGTTGAATGGAATAGGATAAAACAAGATATTCAATGTAAATGATTATAAATGATTATAAAATTCAATTAAAAAATAACATATCCTGCAAACTTAGGCCTAAATAAGCAGGGAAGAAAATGGACTTTCAACAACTTTCAACAATCTCTTCCTGAATATATTTTTCACTGAATTTTTGTCTATTTTTTTGACACACTTCTTTCCTGATTCTCCTCCTAAATATCTAATCACTACTTTTCAATATCTTATTTTGGAACTTTATCACTATTATGCCCACGAATCTTGGGTGCTTGCAAAGGCATTGCTCTAAGATGTCTTCTTTTCTCCATCTACTAATGTCATTTCACTAAGTCATTAATTCATATGATGTCAACTGTCAACTCTATGCAAATTGTTACTAGATGTTTATATATCTGCCTCCAATCTCCCTCCAGAACTCTTATCTTACATCAGCAATGATCTTTTGAACATCTTAAATTGAAGTCCTATAGTTACCTCAAACTCAACATGACCAAAACGGAATTCATTCTTTTTATCTCCTTTTGTTACAACTTTCTCATGGTTGTCAAAGGTACCATTATCATTCTATTCATCTGGTCCTGAAACCTGAGTCATCTTTGACTCCTAATTCTTACTCACCCTATATAACCAATCTATCATCAAAACATTATTTCTACAGTCATAATATATCTTGCCAATGCTCCCTTCTCTCCACTCACACAGCCACTATCCACCCCAGTATAAGTTCATCAGGTCTTATCTATACTATAGAAACAGGCTTTTAATTGATCTCCCTGCCTCAAGTCTTTACCAATTTCAATCCATCTTCCCCTTAGCTATAAAAGTTATTATGTCACCATCCTCCTACTCAGTAAAGCCCAGTGGTTACCTCTTACCTTTGTGATCAAACATAAAGTCTTCAGCCTGCAATTTAAAGGCCTTTACAATCTTGCTTCTTCCTGTCTTTCCAGTCTTCTTATACCTCTCCTACATGCCAGAGCCAGCATCACTAAACTACTCACTGTTTCTTATATATTGCTTCATCTCCCAACTCCATGCTTTTGCACGTATATAACCTCCTAATTCAACCCAGGCCTGGAATATTTTGTTCCTTCTGCTCTTCCTCTTGTGTTCCCTGCCTTCTTTTAAGAGTCAGCTCAAATCACACCTTTTACAGGAAGTTATTCCCTGTCTCCCCTTACCTCCAATAGCACCTTTTCTCTGAGAATCTTCTGTATATATTTTATGTGTGAATAGTTATCTAAATGTCTTCCCCCTTTAAAATGTGAGATTCTTGAGCATAGAGACCAAGGTCTGAATTTCTTTGTTTCCCTAGCACTTAGTGTGGCACCTGACGCCTAGTAAGCACTTAATAAATGCTTGTTGACTGACTGAGCAAAGATGGGAAGCATTTGAAACATTCTTACCAAGAAGAAAGAAAGAAAGGAGAAAGAGAGAGAGAGAGAGAGAGAGAGAGAGAGAGAGAGAGAGAGAGAGAGAGAGAGAGAGAGAGAGAAAGGGAAGAAAGGAAGGAAGGAAGGAATGAAGGAAGGAAGGGAGGAAGGAAGGAAGGAAGGAAGGAAGGAAGGAAGGAAGGAAGGAAGGAAGGAAGAAAAAGAAAGAAAGAAAGAAAGAAAGAAAGAAAGAAAGAAAGAAAGAAAGAAAGAAAGAAAGAAAGAAAGAAAGAAAGAAAGAAAGAGGAAAAGCACAGGAAAGGTAAATGATTATAACTATGAAGAAAAAGGTTGAGTAACGACATAAATGGCCTCCTGATTTTTTTTATTTTTTAACTTGATTCAAAGAATAAAAGAAAGGCACAAAGAAGGATAGCTAAAAGGGTTTAATGGAATACAGCCTTAAGGCAAAGTTAAGAGTCAAGAGATGGGAAGGAAAAAAAGAGTCACATTTATTTTTAATGGGCTAAGTCTTACACTGAATTATATATGAATGATTATTTTTCTTTTGGGGAGAAGGTGGATAGAGCAGGTAGGCATGGAAAATAAAGTGCAACTGTTCAACAAAAAGGGGAGAAACTAGAGATTAAGAAGATTTAGATGAGCAGCTTCACTCAACTCAGAGGTGAACAGTTAGGAATTTCTTCAGTTTCTCAACTAGTACCAGCGGCTTTGAGAAAGACACTTTAAAAGGGGAAGGTGGAGAGCAGGATGTAAAGAAATATAAGCTGTGTTTAGTCCCAGGAAGCATAATATTAAAGAATGTTCCCTTAGGATGTGGTGAAAATTTTACAACCATGATGAGGCACAGATTTTTATTTTTTGTCTGTGGGAATTGGCCACCTTCTCCCAGTAGAGTTTGTGTTTCCTGGGGTTACATCACTCTTCAACAAATTCTTGGTTGGAGTGTGGTGAGAAGGGTCCCCAAAGTGGTGGAGCAAGCACATAGACCCAGAAATAGAAAAGGCTACCTTTAAGAATAGTGGGAAATCATGATAAGTGTTGCGATAGGACTGAGCCTCATGACTACTTAATGACACCCCTTTATATTATTATAGCATCATTTGCCCCTAGGAGTAGTTAGGTAGTACAGTGGATAGAGCATCAGACCTAGAGTAAGGAAAACTCATCTACCAGAGTTTAAGTCTAAACTTAGATATTTACTAGCTGGGTTACCCTGGGCAAGTCACTTAATCCTGATTACCTGAGTTTCCTCATCTGTAAAATGAGTTGGAGAAGGAAATGACAAATCACTCTTTGCCAAGAAAACCCCAAATGGGATCACAAAGAGTTGGATATTACTGAAAAATGACTGAACAACAAAACATCCTGACAATACATCTAGCAACACATAAAACATTCTGCCCTTCTATTCTATCTCTGTCAAGAGAATGAAACTATTTCATTATGTACTCTTTAAAACTATCAGATTTTTAAAAATTTTCTCAGAGTTGGACTTCCTGTTAATAAGATCATTAAAAGAAATAAAAGAAAATAAAAAAGATCTTATTTTTTTCGTTAAAGTCATTGTCTTTTTTGTCATTTGAGAATTCTCTACATTTAATACAGATTTTTCTATGTTTCTGAGAAATTCTCATAGTTATAATTTATTATTGTACCATGATCAAACAATCAGTAAACATTTATTAAGTGCCTACTATGTGTCAGGCACTATGCTAAGTTCTGGCTATTCCATTAAATTCATATATCATATTTAAAAAACACTATTCTGATCAATGTGTACCCTTTTTTCTCATTCTTTATTACCACACAAAGTGTTGCTATGAATACTTTGTTAACAACTAGACTTTTGTTTCTTTCACTTCTTTGTGATGTATTCTGAATAATGGGATCATTGGGTCAAAAATCATGGACAATGGTAGTTTCTTTTCTTACATATTTTCAAAATGCTGTTCAGAGTGATCAGACTACTTCACCCCTCCAAAAGCCATAGCCCCCATGAGTTAAAAATTAAGAATTATTTTAATTTGAACTTCTAGTCCTACAGTGGTTTAAAGCATCTTCTTGTTTCTCTCTATTTTTTATGATGTGCTTTTTTTTAATATTCAAGACCTATAATCATTTTGAGCTCATTTTGCTCTGTGGTGCAAGATATTAATCTTAACTTCATTCTTTTTAAAAATTTAATTTATTTACTTGAGTTTTCAACAACACCTTCTATGCATCTTAAATATTCTCCCCTTCCCTCTTAACTTCATTTTCAAATGAGTTAAAAAATCTTCCAGTTTTCCTAGCAATTATCAAGAAGAGAATCCTTTAGTCAGTAATTTGTGTCTTTAGTTTTTCAAATACTGTATTATTGTTTTCAATTACTTCTCTTTCACATATGCCTATTCTGTTCAACTAATATAGCAATGTTTTATTTGGTTTTATTTTAAATATTGTCACCTAACTTTAATGACAAGTATTTTACAATATATTTTTGAGATCTGGTAATATTATATCCCCATAATTCATAATTTTGTTTATTGATTTCAATTAACATTTTAATTATTTGCTCCTCCATATGAATTTTGCATTTGCTTTGTTTAATCTTATATAGTACCACTTTCAAACTGTGATTGGTATAGTCAATAAGGAAACTAAGAAGCATAGGTGAATAGAGAGCTTTCCAGGTATGGGAGATAGCTATGACAAAGGCAAAGACATAGAAGATAGAACATTATGTGGACAGAATAAATATACCAGTGTATCTGGATTGTAGAGTGAAGAAATTAAATGTAAGAAGGTTGGAATTATGAGAAAGTGCTAGCTTATGAAAAACCTTAAAAGAAAAAACTGAGACAATATTTGAGCCTGGAGGTAATAGGGAGCAACCAGAGTTTAGGAGTGGTATCAAGTGTTGTCAAGTGGAATCAAGCAAGTACCAAAGAATGTTAGTGAACCAATGTCGATGTGGGTCAACCTACATTTCAGAATAATCACTTTCGCAACTGAGAGGAGGATGTATTGAAGTAAGGAGAGATGAGTTGTATAGGTAAATGAGCAGGCTTCTGCAAAAGGTGAAAGGTGATGAGTATCTGATTTAGGGAAGTGGCTGTCTGAATATCTAGAAGAATATAGATGCAAGAGATGCTAGGGAGGTAGAAATGGCAAGATCTGACAATGAGTTGGAGTGAGTGAGAATGAGGAGTTGAGAATGACACTGAGTTTGTAAACCTAGTGACCGGAAGGATCATGGTGTCTTTGACTAAAATAGAAGATAGATATATCACAAGGCACAATAGAGATGTTAGAAAGAAGAAAACAAAGTAGTTTTTGAGTAATATATAGAAAAGATAATTGAACACACAGACTCTCCAGAAACTCATTTGGAGTTTAGCCACAAAATGAAATCAACTCAGAAATTCATACATCCTCAGCACTCCCTGATCCTGGAGTCCCTCCCTCTCTCACTGGTGGAAAAGTGAAAAATAGACATCTAAAAACTTTTTTGTTGATGCTCTTCCATTTAAGGATGACACTAAAAGAATTTTCCTCATTGTTTCCTTCACAGCTACTTCCTTGAACTTCATTATTCCAGAAATGCATAACTCTGTAGATGATATCAACTGGAAACACTCCTCCTAAGAATCATTCTCCATCTTAGCTGCATGACTTCTTCATGCCCCAACACTGGGTAAGCTCTTCCTCCAACCCTTTCAATTTTTTTTAATACAGTGTTTCTCTCATTACATTTTGAGCACTCTGTGGGCAGGAACTGTCTTATTTCTTAAATTATTTACCTAGAGCTTTAGCATGGTGTTTGGCACATAGTGTGTTTAATAAATGTTTATTGATTCTGACTCCATAGCAGTGGATGAAATCAGTAAGTGAGATGTTGTGTTTGTCCATTCTTTTCAGAGAAGATCATGATGTCAGGAAAATGATGATGACATGACTTGTAATTAATTTAGATCTGAGTGAGGGAGGGCTGTGCAAGGTTACAAGCCTCACTTTCTCCTGCAGAGCCATTTGGGTCCAGTGGTCATATATTCATCTGGATGACTGGAGATGGTTCAGGATGCAATGGGAGACCCTGGTCCTTTTAGACTAAAGCCTTTTCATGTTTTCAAGTCAGTCAGATAATATAGAGGGATAAGAAAAAGTGGACCCAGGATAAAGCCTTAGGAAATATAGCCATAGTTAGTAGGTATGACATGGAAGAAGACTGGCAAAGAAGGATAAGATGAAAGATAAGGAGAAGAATAAACAGGAGAGAGCAATGCTGTGGACAACAAGAATAGAAATAGTATCCAAGGGCAAGATCTTAGCGATAATGTCAAACGCCTCAGAGAGGTCAAATAGAATGAGGACTGGATCTGGCAATTAAGAAATAGTCAACTGGGAGAGAAAATCTTAATGGAATAGTGAGGTCAGAAGCCAGACTAAAGAATAACCAGAAGTGAGTGAGAAGAGAGGAAGGGGAGACTTGTTTCTCAAGGAGTTTAGCCAAAGAAGGAAAATAAGATATAGGATAATAGCTGGTAGAAATGGCATGATCAAGTGAATTAAAACCAGGAATAAATAGCATTTGCTGCAAAGATACACTAGAAAAAGTGTGAAGAAGGATAAGGTGAGGACTGAGTTCTATAATTGACAGTTCTATGAATGTTAGCTTATAAAAATTAGAAGGGAAGCAAAATTAAAGTTGTAAAGCAAGGAGAAGACACATTTCTCCCAATTTGTGATTGATATGATAGTGTCCCTGATGCTGAACTAAAGTGTTGTCTTCTCCAAATAGTATGTGAGCTCCATGAAAGCAAGGAAGAACTGCTTAACTTTTTATCTACCTTTCTATTTCTTAGTGTAGTACTAGGCATTTGGTAAGTGTTTAATAAATATGGAGATGCAGTGATGCTCAGGTGAGAGGCTGAGATGGACCTACAGATATATGAGCCATCTCCATAAAGACATGAGATTGCACATGATAAGCACATGAGATTGGATAGGTCAGCAAAAGAATGTAGAGAGACAAGAGAAGACAGCCTAGGGCATAGTCTAAGTGAATAAACATAGGTAGGGAATGTGATACGGATGATGAGGTAGTAAAAGAGATTGAGAACAAGTCGTCAAGTAGGACAACCAAGAGAAAAGAGTGACATAAAAAGCTAGGAAAGAGAAAATATCTGGGAGGAAATGATGGTGAACAGTATCAAGTGCCTCAGAAAGTTAGTGGAAGATGAGGATTAAGAAAAATCTGAGATAATGTACATTATGGGTTAAATTTTATGACCATGTTGAATCCTGATGAATGGTAGACTATTATTCTGTGTAAGGAGTTACAAACTGTCCCAGGTCAGAAAAATGAGTTACCTTCTGAAGTTATCAGTATTAGCATTGGTCTTATGAGTACTCTTTGAACTTGTAGTCTAGGCAAAATAAGGAGACTTCATCTCCAAACAACAACAACAACAAAAGCATGTGTAAACATATTTTTCTCATGCTGAAAAATGTAGAGAAATAAACTTTTGTTCTAACTTCTGGAATTTTATGCTTGAATTTAATTATATGATCACCCTGTTTTTTTGTGGTTCTTTCATGATCATTTTTACTTCCCCCATTTGTAATTCATAGGTTTAATATCCATATAGAACCAATATACAGCTACAGGGTAGTTTTTTGTTTTTTGGTTTTTTTTTTTGGTTTTCTTCTGTTTTCTTTTGTTTTTTCAGGACACAATCATCACACTTTTTTCTTTATTCTCCTTGAGTTGCGTATTGTTTTCCCTTACTAAATTATATAAATACATTCTCTTGTTTGTGTCCTGCTTGACTTCACCATTTTAAAAATAGAGAGTAGTACTATGGAATGGTAGGGCTGAAAGAGGCCCTAGGGACACATGTAAACAATCCCTCATTTTAAAGATGAAGACTTTGAGGGATAGTCAAGTCAGGTTAAAAAGAATTTATTAACAGAAGTCAAATGATTTACTCACATTAACAAATAGCACAACTGAAGATACAATTGAAATTTTTTAACTCTTGTCCTGGGTAAAATAGATCTAGGCAATTTATTCTGAACCTTAAGCAATGTTTCCTTGGACTTGAAATTAGCAAGATGAGCCAATGAGCAGATGACTTAAAAGCTTGGCTTGTTTTCTGGGTGTTTATGAATGGTTGTTCTAACTGTAAGAGCTGATAAAAAAGTGTTTCAACATTTCTACCTCTTGTGTTTGTCCTTTGTTCTCAAATAGGACCATGACAACAAGATGATGACATGACTTGACATTTATTTTGATTTGTGTGAGGGAGGACTGTGCAAGGTCACCAGCCTCACTTTCTCCTCTGGGTCCAGTGGCTTGATATTCAGTCTCAGGAAGATTGGAGACGGCCCAGGATGCAATGTGGAACGTTGGCAATTTTAGGCTAAGATCTTATCAGACTCTCACTTTGAGTGAGACACAACCATCAATGAATAGGCCTCTTTAAGTAGCTACTCAAGGGATGGCCCCTTTTAAGAAAAGAAAAAAATAAAAAAAAATAACAAACAAACAAATCAAACTGGGAAGGAAAGACCTTCAGTGTTCCTGGGTAAAAGAGAAGCAAGTTACTATTTAGTAAATATTAAACAGTAACATTTCTACCTCTAGTCTTAGATGAAAGAGGTTTCTGGAACATACATACTCACTAACACAAGCTCATAGAAATCCTTTAGACATATGTTAGTTGATCCCTGTATAATTTCTCAAGAGATTTTCCTTCTCAAATTTTAATAATGTTTAAGAATTCATCAGGTATGTAGTCTTTTGTTTTTTATCAGAATCTTACTATATAAATATGCCAAGGAGAGAAAATCCCTTTTGATTTGGAATATTGACTTCTGGGCAGTCTAGAATGAATAGGGACAGATGGCAGTTTTATAAACTAATTTCTGCCTTTAATGTTGATTAGAAGGATTTCATCCAATGAAAGGTAAGTTTTTTGAGGATTTGATCCAATAAAAGGTAAGTTGTTTGAGGAAAAAGATTATTTTTGTCAAAATATTCACATGACCCAGTATTATACGTGATAGATTCTACTTACTGAATGTTTGCTGAATAATTGTTGACATACCATGAAGAAAACTTCCTCTTCTGTACTGCCAAAACTAAAACAATATTTTGCAAATCACAGATAGGATTCATAGTTGCATAGTGCTTTGCACTTTAAAATACATCTTACAATCCAGGCAGAAAATATTGCTGCTATTTGATAGATGAGGAAAGTACTTCGAAGAGTGGTGACTTGACTTGACTAAAATCATATTCTAAATGACTTGTGGAGTTAGGACTCAGATCCAAGTCCTGTATACCAGAGCTCTTCCTACTACACAATTCTAGTTTGATATTGGTATTTGCCACCACTTTCTAGATGATGTGAGAAAAAACAAATTACTGGATTCCTTTTCATATTGATTGTGGCAATGGGAAGGATGTAAGATTTGAAGTCAAAAGACCAGAGTGGTCCCACAGGACTCTCTCCTGAGGCACTTTCTCTTCTTCTTCTGCATTTTTTCACTTGTTGATCTGATCAATTCCATCAATTCATTGATCATTTCTATTCAAATTTTTCTGAGATCTATTTATGTAGCCTTATCTCTCTCTGTCTCCGTCTCTGTCTCTCTCTGTCTCTCTCTCTCTCTGTCCCTCCATCCAATTTTGTATTTCTTTTTATTTATTTATTTATTTAACTTTTAACATTCATTTGCACAAAATTTTGGGTTCCAAATTTTCTCCCCTTATGTCCCCTCCCCCACCCCAAAACACCGAGGCTTCTAATTGCCCCTGTCTGCCAATCTGCCCTCTGTTCTATCATCTCTCTCTGCCCTTGTCTCCATCCTATACCCCTTTACCTGTATTTCTTATTTCCTAGTGGCAAGAACATTACTCGACAGTTGTTCCTAAAGCTTTGAGTTCCAACTTCTCTTCCTCCCTCCCTCCCCACCCCTTCCCTTTGGAAGACAAGCAATTCAATATAGGCCAAATCTGTGTAGTTTTGCAAATGACTTCCATAATAGTAGTGTTGTGTAAGAACTAATTATATTTCCCTCCATCCTATCCTGTCCCCCATTACTTCTGTTCTCTCTTTTGATCCTGTCCCTTCCCATGAGTGTTGACCTCAAATTGCTCCCTCCTCCCCATGCCCTCCCTTCCATCATCCCCCCCACCCTGCTTATCCCCTTATCCCCCACTTTCCTGTGTTGTAAGATAGGTTTTCATACTAAAATGAGTGTGCATTTTATTCCTTCCTTTAGTGGAATGTGATGAGAGTAAACTTCATGTTTTTCTCTCACCTCCCCTCTTTATCCCTCCACTAATAAGTCTTTTGCTTGCCTCTTTTATGAGAGATAATTTGCCCCATTCCATTTCTCCCTTACTCCTCCCAATATATTTCTCTCTCACTGCTTGATTTCATTTTTTTAAGATATGATCCCATCCTCTTCAATTCACTCTGTGCATTCTGTCTCTATGTGTGTGTGCATGTGCGTGTGCATGTGTGTGTGTGTAATCCTACCCAGTACCCAGATACTGAATAGTTTTAAGAGTTACAAATATTGTCTTTCCATGTAGGAATGTAAACAGTTCAACTTTAGTAAAGTCCCTTATGACTTCTCTTTGCTTTTTACTTTTTCATGCTTCTCTTCATTCTTGTGTTTTAAAGTCAAATTTTCTTTTCAGCTCTGGTCTTTTCATCAAGAATGCTTGAAAGTTCCCAGTTTCATTGAAAGACCACTTTTTCCCCTGAAGTATTATACTCAGTTTTGCTGGGTAGGTGATTCTTGGTTTTAGTCCTAGTTCCTTTGACTTCTGGAATATCCTTTTTCACGCCCTTTGATCCCTTAATGTAGAAGCTGCTAGATCTTGTGTTATCCTGATTGTATTTCCACAATACTTGAATTGTTTCATTCTAGCTGCTTGCAATATTTTCTCCTTGACCTGGGAACTCTGGAATTTGGCCACAATGTTCCTAGGAGTTTCTCTTTTTGGATCTCTTTCAGGCAGTGATCTGTGAATTTCTTGAATACTTATTTTGTCCTCTGGTTCTAGAATCTCAGGGCAGTTTTCCTTGATAATTTCATGAAAGATGATGTCTAGACTCTTATTTTGATCATGGCTTTCAGGTAGTGGCATAATTTTTAAATTGTCTCTCCTGGATCTATTTTCCAGGTCAGTTGTTTTTCCAATGAGATATTTTCTTCCATTTTTTCCATATTATCTTCCATTTTTTCATTCTTTTCGTTTTGTTTTGTGATTTCTTGGCTTCTCATAAAGTCATTAGCCTCCATCCGTTCCATTCTAATTTTGGAAGAACTATTTTCTTCAGTGAGCTTTTGAATCTCCTTTTCCATTTGGCTAGTTCTGCTTTTGAAAGCATTCTTCTCCTCATTGGCTTTTTGAACCTCTTTTGCCAATTGCGTTAGCCTATTTTTCAAGGTGTTATTTTCTTCAGCATTTTTTTGAGTCTCCTTTAGCAGAGTGTTTATGTGTTTTTCATGTTTGCTTGCATGTCACTCATTTCTCTTTCCAGTTTTTCCTTCACCTCTCTAAGTTGATTTTCAAAATCCTTTTTGAGCTCTTCCATGGCCTGAGCCCATTGAGTGGGCTGGGATACAGAAGCCTTGACTTCAGTGTCATTCCCTTATGGTAAGCATTGTTCTTCCTCATCAGAAAGGAAGGGAGGAAATGCCTGTTCACCAAGAAAGCAACCTTCTATAGTCTTATTTTTTTTCCCTTTTCTAGGCATTTTCCCAGCCAGTGACTTGACTTCTGAGTGTCCTCTCCACCCCCACCTTGCCTCCAGATCCTCCCAGCCAGCACTTGGGGTCTGAGATTCAAATGCTGCTTCCCAGCCTCAGGGCTTTGGGCGGGGGCAGGGCTGCTATTCAGTGTGAGATTAAGTTCAGGTGCTCAGGTCAGGGAAGGGCTGCCTCACAGGCTCTGTTCCCTCAGGGAGTTTATGCAGAGACCTTCCACAATGGATCCAGGCTCCTGCCTGCTTGGGGAGCCCTGGTCTGCTCCTGCCTCTGCTGCTGCCTCCCAAGGGGGTCTGAGTTATGGGGGTACCCCACACCCTTCTTGACCTGCTGAAGAGACCCTCTCACCAACCTTTGTCCCCTGTGGGTGGGGGACCCACGTGGCCCGCTGGAGATTCTGTCCCTGAAGCCTGCTCAGATCCGCTCCTTTCCACGCCACACCGCCAAGGCAGGGTTGGGCTCTGCTCCGGGTCCGGGGTGCGAGGGACCTTTTGCGAGAAGTTTTCAGGCTCTCTGGAGCAGAAATCTCCAGAGATTGTTCTGTGGTTTCTGCTGCTCCAGAATTTGCTGGCGGTTATTTTTTTTACAGATATTTTATGGGCAGTGGGTTCGAAGGTAGCGTATGTGCGTCTTTCTACTCCGCCATCTTGGCTCTGCCCAATCCCAATTTTGTACTTCAAAATGCCTATTGGAAAACTCAAACTGGATGTCCCATAGCTATTTTAAACTCATATGTCTAAAATGGAACTCGTTTTTTCCTGAAAACCCTTCCTTTTTACTGCTGAGGGGTCCACCACCCTCTAGTTTCTCAAATTTATAATCTAAGTATCATCCTCAGTCCCTCATTCTCTCTCATCTCTGTAACTTCTGATTGGTTTCCCTGCAATCAATCTTTTCCTACTCCATTTCGTCTTCTACTCTGTGGTCAGAATGATGCTCCCAAAGTCAGGGTCGAACATGTTTTCCCCTTACTCAGCAAACTCCAGTGACTCCCTATCACCTCTAGCATAGATATGAAATCCTTTGTTCATCATTCAAAGCCTTTCAAAGCCTGCTGCCTGTTGAGTCTTTTCATAGCAAACATCTGCCCCCACCCTCTATATTATCTATGATGCAGTGGCATTTGCCTCCCTCCTATTCTTCAAACAGGACACCCTATCTCCTAACACTGGACATTTTTTTGCTGATTGTCCTCCATGCTTAGAATGTTCTACCTCCTCATCTCTGCTTACTGGCTTCCCAAGATTCTTTCAAGTTGCAGCTAAGATCTCACTTTTTACAAGAAGTCTTTCCCTATCTTCTTCAATTCTATTTCTTTATTAATACTAATTCTTAATTCTGGTGGTTATTTCAAATTTATTCTACATTTAGCTTGTTTGTACATAGTTGTTTACATGTTTTGTCTCTCATTAGATTACTAGTACCTTGATTTTGGTTTTCAAAAAAGATTGGGTGGAACTCATAGTTTGGGCCTAATTCTCAGTAGTACATAGAAAACAGAAATGATGGGAACTTTGTGAAAACATGAATATTCCATCTTATGAATCTGTGACAGGTCAGGAGAGAAACAAGGAATAGGAACACATTAAATTCTGTGAAAATTGAGTTTCAAAAAATTTTGAGATAGGGTAGATTAACATTCTAGAGAGGAAGTAAACTCATGAGTGATCTAAAGAATGAAGTTTTGACAACAAATATTCTAGTGAAAAAAGAAATATCTAACAAGACATGAATTCACAGGATACTCATTGACCACCTTGTATTTCGAAGACATGTACAGAAGATGGAAGCAAAGGCAGATATCTTACAACAAATCTTAGAATAAATACAAAAATGACAACACTAAGAGAAATGTCAGAAGTCTGACATTAAAAAGATAAAAGAAGACACTTCAGTTACAGAAACAATAGTGTAGCTACATTTTATGCATTCCAATTCATTTATTTGATATTACAAGTTTAAAGACAACTTGTATTATTATTGAATGTTAAACATATAATAAATCCTTTTAAAATTAAAAAAAAAAAGATTACTAGTTCCTTAAGAGATCTTTTGCCTTTCTTCACAAAAAAAGCTCATCTTCCTGACTTCCAATCTGGTCTCAAACACTTACTAGCTGTGTAACCTTTTTGCCTCAGTTTCCCCATCTGTAAAACAAGTTAGACAAAGAAATGCAAACCACTCCAGTATCTTTGCCAAGAAAACTCCAAAAAAGGATACAAATATTTGGGCATGATTGAAAAATAACTAAACAACAACTTTTATCAAAATATGTATATATTTTTTAAAAATAATTTTATGAACTCCAGGTAAAGAATATTGCATTTAGTATATCTTAACTAGCTAACTGAAGGAGTACAATAACCTGGGATAATTTTCTAGCATAGATAGAAAAGAGAAAGGGGAACAACATGACTTTTTGCTCTGAATGACCTTACTGCTAGAAATGCATCTATCAGTTTGAGTTTCCTGCATAAAGTGACTGCTGCTGATGCTGATCTCAATGGCAGTTTATCCAAAAAGCTACTGAGTGAGAGATGTTGTCTTCTTTTCTTATCTTAGAATTAAGGTAATGGGAGAAACAGAAACAGGCAATCTTTCTTGAAGAGAGCCTATATAACTCTTGGATCTCATTTTTTTCCCACTAGGTCCCTGAAATTCAAAGAAACAATAATCATAAATAATAATTATTGTGCATATTTATATTATGCATTCTATTAAATTTGCTTGAAGCTTGTAGCAATCCTTTAAGGAGACCAATTTGAGCCATATTTATCTCTTTATAGGGTATTGACCACTAATATCCTGTTTAAGAAAAAAGAAAAGATCTGGATCCTTGCAAGTTCCAAGTTCACTCTCATAATTTGTGCATGATCCTCTCCAGCTAACTTCTGAGCAGGTACCATTCTTTCTATATTCTTCATGAAGACATTTCTTTTCTGTCCCTAAGCTCTTATTACTTCACCTGAAAATTGATTACCTCACCTGAAAATTGAGAGATATGTAGATTTACCCGATCAGAAATGTCCTCTCAAGTTCCCACCCACTGGTAAACCTTTCATACAGACTGGACTTGCTATATTTCAGTGATCCTTGATCATCTAACTTTGGTATAATAAAATTGTCTCTGCAGTGAAGCACATAGAAATGCTTGTAGGTTGCATTCTTTTGCTTTTCTCAGCATAGAATCAATAAGCAAATAAATAGGTCACAAAAACAATAATAAAACAGTAATTAAAAAAAAAATATTTACCAAACAGTTATGAGACACTCTTCAAGAATCCCCCAAATAGGAACCACTGGAACTCAGGAGTTCTAGGAAATGTGTGGTCTACATTCCTTTACTTCCCCATTTATGTGGAACCTCCAAGCAGGTAGCTGATCATAAACAACAAACTTTCCGCACAATGCTGTTCAATTCATTCTTTCAGTATTGTTGGTCATCACGTGAAGGTAAAGAAACTCTGAATCCAAGATGTCAGCTCAGCCTGAGATGTTAAACTGGGTATGACAATCATGGAGATTCTTACTTTTCTAGTCTTGGATATTTAAGTGTTTACAAAGACCCTTGATCCTTATTGGTCTCGACTAACCCATCACAGAACATGGTGCATGGATCCAGCAGCTGGTCCAGCAAAGGGATGCCTGCATCTGCCATCAAGCCACCCCATTGTCCTTCCCTGAAGCTCTGGGAGGGATATTCCCTGTAGTGTCATTTCCTCTCTATTTAATCAGCATAGGAGCACCAGATGCTCCACACAGCAAGGAAGAAGGACAGCTACAGAGTAAAGGAAGTCCAATGACAAACCAGTGTCTAAGAATTAAAATGGATTGCCCAAGGTGAAACAGTTAATAATTTCTAGGTCTCAGACCGAGATTTCTCTAAACCCAGGTGTCTTTGCTTCATAATATTGTCTTCCCTGTAGCCAGCATTAGAATTGAGAGTGGTAAAAGGTTACTGGGGGGTTTTCTTTGGTGCCAATTGACACCAAGTGTCAGATGAGTCACAGAGTTCTAGAACTCAGATTAGTTTTATAGAGAATCTGGATTTGAGTCCTAACTCTGTAATGAGATAGCTGTGTCACTTTCACACAATAGTTCAACAATAACGGCACTCTTCAGATTCTCAGACATATGGAGGAAGAGAAGGGAAGAAACATTTATATAGCATTTACTTCATATCACACATTGTGCTAAACAATTTTTACCAATACTATCTCTTTGATTTTCACAACCATGGTACAAGGTAGGTGCTATTATGATTCTCATTTTACAGGAGAATAAACTGAAGCAGCAATAACTTGTCCAATATCACATGACTACTAAGTGTCTCATGCTGGACTTAAACTTAGGTCTTCTTGATTTAGGCTCAGTGTTCTATCCCTTGAGCTTCCAAGTTCCTTATATCTAAAATAGTGACAATAATACATATACTACTACCTTGTCTTCCTAAGGACAAAATGTGAAGATACACACTCCTTATACAAAGTCTTTCACTTTGTAAACTGGAAAGTACTACATACACATGAGTTAACACTATGAGCTATTAGTTCACTGTTCAATTAGGTCTCATCTTAGGTAAAAGAAAATTGAGGTCCAGAAAGATTACTAGCCCAAGATCACACTATTAACTAGTTCATGACAGAAGCAATGGTATAACTCAGGAGAACTGTACTAGGAATTTTGACATGCAGGGCAAATGCAGTAGATTGAACGATGAGAGGAGAAGAGATCTCAGGGAAATACTGTATGAACACAAATGGAGAGGTTGATGAAAAGAGAACAGAGCATATGGAGAGTACAGAAAGACTTTGCAATCTTAACTCTACTGCACAGATAATTGTGGAATAGCTTTCATATGAATTGCTTTTCATCAGATGAAGTCAAACCATGGAAGACCAGACTACTCATCGGAGAGTCTAGCGTACATTGCTGCAATGAATGATGCCCCAACTCCAAAGCGAAGGCAGAATGTGAGAACAGTGGGGTAGCTAGGAGGTCAGAGTTGATCATCGCCTTTGAAATATAGTGAAAACAATGTAGTGAGACCATGACATGGGACCAATCACCCAGAGGATAGGGAAGGGACTAAACACATCCTTCTAAATTTTGATGACACATGGCAAAGCCCTAGTGACTACCCTAGTTATGATGCTAGTACTAAGGTCTCGACTTACAGTCTAGTGATTTTTGTGTTCTAACACAGTGATTTCTTGGTCTGAGGCCTTTTTCTTCCTCTAATAGAGTGCTTTGTGGACTAGGTAGCTAAACGACTTGGTAGCTAGAATTCTGGACCTGATGTTAAGAAGACCTGAGTTCAAATCCTACTTCATCTCAGATACTTACTGGCCATATGACTTCTGCTTTAGTTTCTCATCTGTAAAATGGGGATAATAATAAAATCTTCCTCTCAGGGTTGTTGTGAAATAGAATGAGAAAATATTTTAAAGCACTTTGCAAACCTTAAAACACTATGTAAATAGCAGTTATTATTATTATTAAAATGTTTTGGAAATGTTGATATATAGCATTATCAATATCTTATGAACTGAAATAATAAGCAGAACCATAGCAAGGACCTCTGACACTCTGTCCAAATTAAATTGGGAGTGAAGGATGGAAACCTTTGTTTCTGGAGAGGCTGACACTGGTTTAAGGAATAGCACATGGCAGGTTGGGGGAGGGAGCTCTCTTGTTGGGACAAAATGCTCAAGGTCCCCCCACTCCTTAGCTGGTGTGCTATTATTTTTTGTTAAAACTCATGTCATGGGTCCCTAGTCCTTATGGAAAAGGCTACATCTCTTGGTCATGTAGAGCCATGCTAATGCAAATAATAGAAGAAAGTAGTTTACAAGAAAGGAAGATTGGGGGTGGGCTGGCAAAGTTAGGCAGCTGCAGTAGGATGAAATGTAATAAATTCAAGAAGAAGGTAGAGTTTTCCAGGTGAAGGGCAAGGGTAGGAAGCCTTGGAAGCTGGTTTTTGTTTAAGTCCATATAGTAGAAAAAAGGGCAGGGGCCAGGGTCAGGGTGTTGTTCAGACCTGCTGTGAGAAAGAAGCATGTTCCTCCACAACATATCAGTACCATGGGACAAAGCCCTTATTACTCTATATTAGTTACAGTTCTGTTTATAGGAATGATTTCTCTATGACCAAATGAGCCTGAATTTCTTAGCAGATTTCCCATGTGTAAATACTGCTAGGGACATTTCCATTTCCTTTAATTATTATGAAGTAGATCTGAAGCCAGGACAAATCTGTCATGTATATGGTAAGTGGTACAAATGAAATAAATGAGAGTTCATGGAATACAAGACTTGTTTCACTATGTGGGGGCTCATGAATATCACAAGTCATGAGGAAAAGCTTTATAAGCATTGAATGTGGAGAATACAACTGGTTTGTGGGACTACAATGGAAAACAGAATTGCTGTGATAAGAGGTATAAAAGGTATCTTCTTCCTTTCAATTTTGATGCTGAACAGCCCATTAAGTGGGGAAATGAGCTGGACTCCTATGGGTTACCTATAAATAGTCTGTTGAAAAGCAGGCATGACTGGCTCCTGTTTTATTTTCCTCCCTTGTGAATGTAGATCTCGTAAAAGGCCAGAAGCATAGAAGGGATCTTTAAGCAAATTCATGATGTTTATTGTTAACCATCATGTTCTTTATTTGGGTTTGGGATGTGGAAACTCTTTTCAAGAAAGATGCCAGATAACTTTCTTCTATTTTCCAATGAAGCCAAAGCTTTGTAATGGGAGGTTGCACTCCTCATTCCCTCCATCCTGCAGTGCCAGATTATTGTAGGACTTACTGAGATTTAACCACTAACTTTCTATTGTTCTGTTGCTGGAGAGAGTACAGATTGCCTGATGCCAATGTGTGGAAGTGGGATAGATAACCTAATTCAAAATACTCCTTGTGATTCAAGAAAAAGCCATGAAAACCTAGAAGGGTGTCAGATCACCAAACTGAATCATCAAAGTTAAGACTCAAAGTCTCTAAAAAACACAGAAAGAAGCCCAATTGCAAATGGAGAGGAAGCACTCAGGAAAACCAAAGGAATATACTTTCAAGGAAATTGACACTGAAAACATCTGAGGTTGCACATTGAAAAAGCTCTTAATGTTCTGCTCCCATTTTCTTAGTTTCAGGGACAGCAAGGAAGTGAAATAACTGCAGTAAGGGCCAAACTCATATTAGATAAGAGAACAACATGCTTACTTTGCTCTACAATTCATAGAGATTGTAGAACCTGAGAATCATAGTTTGGTTTCCTGGGAGGATTTTTTTTTTTGAAAATGACACTATATAGAGAGCTCATAGTATGGTATGCAGGCATAGCCTGAAGGAGCATTCCCATTGGTCTTATAACTGAGTTATAGATAAGCTGTCCATCTACATCAGTGGAGAGGATCTACAAGTCATGAGTTTCACAAACCAATTAAAACA
The DNA here is from genome assembly GCF_028372415.1 of Notamacropus eugenii. Taxonomy (NCBI): domain Eukaryota; kingdom Metazoa; phylum Chordata; class Mammalia; order Diprotodontia; family Macropodidae; genus Notamacropus; species Notamacropus eugenii. The sequence goes on along the minus strand of NC_092874.1, from coordinate 339,833,016 downwards.
CAGGTTTGGACAATCAAACTATAATGAAGGAAATGATAGGAACCCTGAAGCTTATGCAGAAATGACTTCATTAGACTATGATAGACAACATATAAGAACATGGAACATTTGACTCAACTTATTTGCCTCCAAAGTTGTCTAGTGTATATACATAATTCTGCAAAATCACAATCAAGAAGCAATCATCAGTCACTCACTAAGAGTGCATCAATTCCCTATAATGTGTCAGACACTGTGCTAGGCAATAGGGAAGCAAAGACAAAAATAATACTCCTTTTCCTTAAGGAAGTTCTAGCTGTACTTATATTGTGGTACCGTTTAGAATATCTAAATCAATTTCAAACAGAAACATTTCTTACATGTTAAAGACATTTCCTTTCTGAGAGGTTTTAGAGATTATTTAGTCCAATTTCTTCATTCTGCACATCAGGGAAGCACTGGGAATACAAATAAAGGTAGAAAGACAGACCTATCCACAAGGAGCTTACATTTTGACTGATGAAGACAATAGAAGAAAGGGAAGTAGAAAAGGGATGGGATGCCAGTCAATGGACATGATAGAGAAAGAATGGAGAGTCAGGAGTACTTCCAGGAGATGAATAAAGACAGTGTACTCTTTAAAATGAAACTTCAGGAAGGAATCAGCCAATCACAGGAAGAGGTTGCAGGTGCACAGGCAATTTCAGTGTGAGAAGTTCCAGTGTACAGTGAATTTTCTTGTTATAGAGGCTTCAGTGGTGTGGTAGAGAAAGTCTAGGGAACTGAGTGTAGATTGAAAGGGGTTGAAGAAATGTTCCAGGTAAGAAATCTTGAACTCAGAGAGAATGAGTGTCTTACTCACAAGTTAAGGATTTAATTTAAGGTAACTCCATAGTTATAAGCTGACATCAATTACTGCTATACTAAGCATACAGATTTAAAAGAAATAAATGCTGTTTGTACTTACCCATTGTAGAGCTATAAATGTAAGGTTGCAGATTATTGATTTTTGTTTTGTTTTGTTTTTGTCATTCATTGTTAATCCACACATGAATATTAGAAATTTAATCCCTTTTTGAATGTTTAATAACAAATATTAGCCAAGATAGTTTAATTTTTTTCTGGTATCATGGGAGAAGAAAAATGAGACAATAAGCAAGAGAATTAAGAAAAAGAATATTACAGTGATTTCCCTCCTGCCTTTAGTGAATGAATGTCTTTCCTTTTCAAAGCACACTTCAATTTCATGCATAGTGTCTTTCTGTTGCACCTCTTAGGAAATCTCAAGAGTGCTGGGTCTAGATTTTTCCAATGTTGAAATCACTGGGGAAATTGAAATGTGTGAATAAAATCATATTTTAAATTTAATGCTGATCAAAGTTTTAGCCTCTGGTAATTGAATAACCTTTATTTCTTCTAAATGTATGTGCCAAGCAAGTAGAAGTAGTTATTATCTACTGAAAATTAAGATATTACTTCAAAAGAAAGTTTCTAATGTATGAATCTCAAAGTTGAATATTAGAAAACTTTCTATATACACAGTATTTTAAGTTTTTAGAACAGTTCAAAAGTTCTTCTAAGTGTGACAGGTTTACATACATACACACATACATATACATGCACCCACAACATGTATAATATATATATGTAATATATATATATATGTATGTATTTATACACACACACACACACACATATGGGCAACTAGATGGTGCAGTGGATAAGAGAACCAGTGCAGGAGTCAGGAAGATCTGACTCCTTCCTGACTTCATATCTCACCTCAGACACTTGATTCTTACAAGCTGTGTGACCTTAGGCAAGTCACTTAACCCCACTTGCCTCATCCTGAGTCATCTCCAGTGATCCTGATGAATATCAGATCACTGGATTTAGATGGCTTTGGAGGAGAAGTGAGGCTGGTGACCTGCACAGCCCTTCCTCACTCAAAAAAACAAAGTCAAGTGCAAGTCCTATCATTATTTCTCTGATGGCAGGGTCTTCTTCGGCAGCAAAGGAAGAACACACACACATATACACATACCTACATGTACATACATGCACACACATATGTACACATATCTCTATATACAGATACATACATATATGTGTATATGTACATATACACATACACACAGAATAATATGTATGCACATTTGTGATATGCGTATATATGCACATGTACTGCATGCATGTATGTATACACATACATACATAATAGGTCATAGATGTAGAGCTAAAAGGGTCCTTAGAGGCCATGGAGTTCACACTTACTCATTTTCCAGATGAGGAAACCTGAAGCAAGCACAGACATCTTAAGTGCTTGCCTAGGGTGACACAGACAGTAAGTGTCTGAGGCAGATTTTGGACCTGGGTCTTTCTGACTCCAAATCCAGTGCTATGTATGTGTGTATGTATATGTGCATATAAAGCAGAACCAATGAAAACCATATATGCCCTTCATATCCCTTACCCTCTCTAGGTTTCAGTTTTCTCATCTGTAGAATAAGGAAGTTGAACTAGTTTCTCTCTAAGGCTCCTTAGAAAGCATTTATAGCTAAAAATAAAAAAAAAAAACATAAAGAATCTGACAAACTCTTGTTTATTTGAAATTGATATAGCAAATATGCATAATTCTAGACTGTTAGGTCTTCATGGAAATGAATTAATGAAAAATCATTATTAGTTATTATACTATACATTTATTATGTGCAAAATACTGATGGTATAAATAGAAGAAAAATGCTTTAATAGGAAGAAGGCAAAACATGTAGCTGAAGGTCACATTCCAGCTTCAATTCAGATGGAAAAGCCTTGTTGCCTGTAGGGTGAATCAGCAAAACAGATGCATCTGGATTACAATTTTGCAAAATTTTATATGTTTACCAACCATCTTTTGGAGGCAAAAAAATTAGGTCAAATGTGTTGTGATTTTGGATGTGAACTATCATAGTCTAATCAAATAATTTCTTTACAGAATATGCTATTTCCTTTCCCTCCTTCCTTGTTATTGATTGATTAATTTATTAATTGTTTGAACCTGTGGTCTTTTTGGTTTCAGGAGCTCCTGGGTTGGGAACGTCTTTCACTGATCTGGCTAGTTAGAGGTCCTACGACTAGCTGACTACATAGGTCCATATTCCAAATGACCGTTCCTCTAATTGTTTACTGTCCTTTCCAGGCATATCAGATAACACAGAACCACTGCTAGAATGTAAGTTCTTTGACTACAGGCCCTATCTTCCTTTTCCCAAATCTCCTGGATTTGGGACAGTGCTTTGTGCATACTTTAACCTTAATAAATGTTTTTTATTTATTCATTTCACCTAAATTTGCCCAAATATAGAACAATTCTGATATCTGTTTTTCTCTACTGTATTATAGCTTGTCACACTCAAGCCTAAGAGACAGAATTAGAACTCTGATTCAGTCTCTTACTTAGACTTTGAGCAGTACTAACTAAACAACAAATAATTCCATAAGAAAGGACAGTATCATAAAAAGACTATACATGGCTGTGCTGGTAAACTTTAAACAATCAGCTAGCTCTATTCAAGAAAAATGTATCCATGAGAGGCTTCTAAGGTGAATTATCATTATTAATATTTTCTCTATTACTTTCTTAAGTATATTTTCTTTAGATATTCAACAAAACCATAAATCAAATCCTGATTTGTAGCATTTATGTTTTCCTGAGATCAAAATTTATCAGCTTTTGGGCCACCTAGGTGGCACAGTGTATAGAGCACCAGCCCTGGACTCAGGAGAACCTAAGTACAAATCCACCCTCAGTCACTTGACATTAGCTCTGTGACCTTGGGGAAGTCATTTAACCCCAATTTTCTTGCCTTCCCCTCTCCAAAAAGAAATTATCAACTCTAGCATACCACTGTGAACACATCTTACATACAAAATATTTGAAAGCAACCACTGACAGACATAGTCATGAGATAATAATTTTTTACTTGTATTACACTCTCAGATGGTTGGTACTTACACTATGACATATTTTGTGAGACTGATGAAGCTATATTTCAACTTCCCCTTATTGTTGTACTGTTTGGTAAATAAATAGTCAGGTGGTACAGTGGTCAGAGTGTGAAACTCAGAGTCAAGAAGATCTTGAGTTTAAATCCTGTATGACCCTGAGCATGTGTCTTAACCTCTGTGCTTCAGTGTCTTCATCTACAAATTGGAGATAATAACAGCACGTACCTACCTCTCAGGATCATTGTAAGGATAAAATCAGTTTACACTTATAAATAGTTTTGTGAATATTAATTGTTCCAGATAGATGCTAGTTGTTTTTTATTATTATGTCTTTTGGAAGGCCAGAGGAGAGGTTTACATGTCAATGGACATCTTCTTTAAGAAGGGCTGTACTGTAAGAATTTTAGGGAGAACCTCTTATAGTATAACGATGGGACCCAAGGAGTTCCTAACCTCAGATTCACAGGGTTTCTTCTTCTTCTTCTTCTTCTTCTTCTTCTTCTTCTTCTTCTTCTTCTTCTTCTTCTTCCAGGGTTAAGTGACTTACCCAGGGTCATAGTAAATGTCTAAGACTGAAGTTGAACTCTGGTGTTCCTATTTGAGGTGGACTTTGGAGTCAATATAAGAAGGGAAAACAAATTATAATCATTGATAATTTATATTAGGGATTTTTATTTTATCTTTTGTTTTGGAGATTATCTATATTACTTAAGTGGACTCCTTATCTGTATTTTTCCCACTGGCTAATGTAACCATCGCTGTCTGCAGAATACTAGCAACTCACTTTTACCAAAAAAATTAACTCACCAATTTACAAAGTATGTTTTTCAACACAACCTGGCAAGAAATGCTTTAAAATTTAAGGAAGATGTATAATATTTATATACAATGTGTATAATATTTAATGACTCATAAGAGCTCACTATGAGTAGATGAATACCAAAAAAATTTGGTACTAAATTAAAGTTGAAATATTGCATTCACAGAGCATCAGCCTCAACTGATTACTGATTTGTGCCTGCTTACTGCTGAAAATGATCAGTGTCTTGGAGTGTGAAACATTCTTCAACAAGGTACATGGAAATAAAGAGCAGTTCTGATCACATTGAGCCATGCATTTCTCAACACTTTATTTTCTGTTCAAAGTCCAAACATCTATAGATCTTTGACTACTGACAAAATCCCCAGTGTGCATTGATTTGTTTGCCAAAATAAGCCAGCTGAAAAATAGCACAGAATGAGATAACTGAAATTCAGAAAAGTTAAATTCTTTACCTGCTTCCTGTCATGTAATTTAATGCCCTAACTATACCTTACTAATTTGAACTGGGCTCCTTTTATCACTTAAGAAAGTTATTGATCAGTTAGCATGTGCAATTAAATGCTGTATGAATAATGTCTGCATTCATAAGCCATGACTGACAAGATGGAGTTTATTTCAAGTTCTAGGCAGAATCAAATCAACTTAAATATGGATTTTGTGATCCTTACCCTTGACTTCTGATTCATCTGTAACTGGAGCAAACTGGAGCTAACAGAAAAGGGAAATAGTAAAAGATACTGCTCAAAGAAGGGATGATGTAGATATAGTTATCCCTAAAGCATTGGTAAATGTGTTCTCAGGTCAGCTCATCTCAGAAAATATTGACTCTGAGACATCACCTAAGCAGGATAGTAATCTTGGCCATTTGACTGATATCAATTTGTGGGTTTTATTCATGTTCTCTATTCCTTACGGAATTATTGCCTTTAAATTGCAATGAATTATGTGAATTAATAGCTATCCTTTTAATGTTTAGTGCTTAACTTAGCCATAGGCAAAGCATTGTGTAGCCTCTTCTGGGTCACTATAACATGTTTACAATATCAAGCTCAGTCTTTATTGTTGCTTGTCCTTTGGTCTGAAAGAGGACCATGATGTCACAGGGTGATGTCTTGACTTCACAAGTGAATTGGATGTATGTGAGGCAGAGTTGTGCAAAGCCATCAGCTTGAATTTCTGCTACAGAGTCATTGAAGTCCAGTGGCAAGACAAAGGTCAAGGCAACTGGAGATGACCCAAGATGAAGTGGGTGACCCTGTCCTTTATATATCAATTCTTTCCCAGGTTTTGGTGTGTCTGAGGCCATGCCCATTGAATGAATAAGGGCTAGGTAACAGTTGAGATAAAAGCTGGATCATTTTGCCTGCAAAAGGGCTTGTTGATAGGAGTTTTCATTCTCAGCTTGTGGAATAGGGAAGTGAAGCCCCATTGTCACATGGCTGTAACAATTCAAACGGTGATCAACCAGCCCAATTACCCTGGCTCTTTCTGGTCTTGGTCCTACAATACCATTTTGTTTGTGTACCGATGTCTTTTAAACCAAAAGGTATCTAAGGTTAATGGGAAAGAGTGGATGTTAATTTGCAACATTTGGGGAGGATTGGACTATATTCATTCTTCCTATTACAACACTTGGGGGAGCAGGGCAGGGAAAGTCTTTTATTTGCAGCTTCTATACATTGGTTAAAATAGACTACTTTATAATAACAATAAGAGGTATAATGTATAACAATATAATAAATAACAGTACTAAATGCTGGGAATGCAAATAGAAACAAAAAGACAATGCCTGCCCTCAAGATGCTTACATTTTAATGGAGGAAGGAGGTGAATAAAAGAAAACCAAAGAGGTAATACTTGGTGGAGAATGAAGTTTGGATATGTGTGCATAGATATATACCTATGTATAGTTATAAATATATATGTATATATATATATATGCATGCAACACACATGCATAGATATAACTATATGGATATATTATTTGTGTACAAATGTGCTTAATGTAGAAATAAAGTTCAATTTATTCATTTTTTTTCAGTTAAATCTGACTCTTTGACACCTTATTTTTGGGTTTTCCTGACAAAGATACTGGAGTGATTTGCCACTTCCTTCTCCAACTCATTTTACAAATGAGGTACTCAGGCAAACAGGGTTAAGTGCCTTGCTTCGGGTCACATAGCTGGTAAGTATCTGAGGTCAAATTGGAAGTCACAAAGATGAGTCTTCCTGACTCCAGGGCCAGCATTCTATGCACTGTGCCACCTTGCTGCTCTGTATATAAATAAACATCGCAAAATATTTTTTTTTTTTCTCACAGGTTCTCTTGAGAAACTCTCATTCTTTCTCAGCAGTTATTTTCCTTGACAGGAGTTTGCTTTAAGACATTCCCTGAATGAACCCAGCATTTCTTCTAATTCTAGTTTTAGTTCTAATTCTGGTTCTAATTCTAATTTCTTCTTGTTGATGATTCTTCCTTGGTGACAATCTTTTTCAACAATTTCCAAGATATTTAGTATGCACTTAGGTTCTAACAGATTTAATTTTCTGTTTCATGGTTTGGACATTCTCCAACTTCCTTAGCTAGCTTTATACTATTATTGAAATTGCAAATAATTGAGAATTTCAATATTTTATCCTGGATTTATTTTCCATATGTTGTTTGGATTAAGCCTCATTTGAGGGACTGACCTTGATTTTCACTATATTTTCAGTAAACACTTTTTTTTTACCTACAAGGAAAAAACAATCTTTGAAGTTCCAGTTGTTACAGATATTACTTGCTTTGATTTCCCCGTTGAACAGTCCAAAGCTACCCATATTTTACTGTTCTAATTTTTTGATGCTATTGCCTGCCAGTGGGATATTTGGGAAAGGTGATTAGAATGGATATTATGGGTTTTGAAGCAGCGCCTTGAATTAGGAATTTCTATTGCTTGTATAACAGAATATTCTTCCTTGGGGGAATCTTAAACAGTTGGGTAAAAGCCATGTCTGGGTTTCTTTTCTTTTCTTTTTTCTTCTCCCATTACTTTTCTTATTTTTCTTTCCACTCAGATTTTCAGACAAAAAATAATCAGACACATTACTGCTTAGATAATTGCAATCTCTTAAAGGTAGAGCTTTTAGGATTCTGAATAAAAGGATAATTTCTAACCCCCTGAGATGGTGAAGTAGATACTAACAAATAGTCTGAGTTGTATTGTATCTTATCATTGAATGGTTATCAATTAACACTAAGCTGGTTAGCAACAATAGCAATAGCGACAAACAACAACCAAACGTTGCTAGTTAGTGTTAACAAGAGATGCTGTTTGGAAGAGTCATCTTATAACTATGTTTGCATCAAACAAATGCAAAATATCTGCATATATCACCAAAATGCAAAATACATATACCACCAAAACCAAATCCAGTATAAGCAGAAATGGTGAACACATTTGCAGCCTCCAAAACTCTCAAAACCAGGTTAAAATCTAATTCTGAGCATTCTCACTCAGTTCAGCACCAATTTCAGACTCATTGGGAACAAAGACCCACCTGGCTAACTACGAAGAGGAAAATTGGCCCATCTTGGGAAATTGAAGCAAGTTAAAGCTTCCTTTGGAATGTTGTGACATTGGTATCAATCCTGTGAATGGTTGCTGCACTCATAGCCTGTGCTAGATAGGAGGCCCAGAGAAAGGAAAGTAAGAAGAAAGGAAAGGAAAGTAAGAAGGAAGCAAGAAAGGAAAGCAAGAAAGCAAAGAAACAAAGAAAGGCTATGTCTTTGCTGAATATTATTTTCATAACATTGTTAACTAAACCACATCTGTTAAATTTTATGTGGACTAGGAATATCTCTTTTTTGTTCAGTCTCAAGGACCAGCTTGAATCATTCTTGATCCACAAGAAGGAAGAATGGGTGGAAGCTTCAGAAGAAAATTTTGCTTTTTTATTATGATGTGGGGAGGGAGTGGGAAATAACTCTCTAAAAATTATAGGTATCCAAAAACAGAATGGGCTGCCTCAGGAAAATATGCACTGCCCTTTCCATTGGAAGCCTTTTAACAAACATTAGAAGGTCACCTGTCAAGTATTTTTCTTATAGATAGAAAATTTTTTTTCAGGTATTAGTGAAACTAGGTGGTTACCTAGGCTTCTTCCAACTCTGAGGCTGTGTAATTCTGTCATTGTTTCAAAGGGATAAATACTGGTATATAATTCCATATTCTTTCCTCATACTAACATACCACTGAGTAGAAACAGAAGCCACACAAACAAGTGTACAATGGAAATTTATGCAATTTAACCTCAAACAGACCCTCACAGCAGCAACTCTATCTTTCTTGCTCTTCCCTAACAGATTCTCTACCTCATTCTTTACTGACATATTCCAAACATTCTCTTCTCTGCTTAAGCCTCCAACTCTTCCCTCTCCCCTAACTCTTTAAGGTAAAACATATTTGGTATGATCAATATCTACCATGCTAAAGACTACCATACTTCCCTGATATCATTAACCATAGTCTCCCTCTTCTCACCTTTTCTTCTTCTAAACATTCTTTAATTTCATCTTTTGTTCTCTTTTCCTCCTTTCTACCAGTTTCTTTGACAAAGTCAACCTTTCTTTATGTGCCCTGGAACCCATTTCCTTCCCTCTTTTCCAATAGATTCCCCTCAGTGACATTTCTCCTCTGGAAAAGTTAAGTGAGTTATAGGAAGAAATAGGTAGCAGAATTAGACTAGTGGGGGACCTCAGTGTCTCCCTCTCAAAGCTAAATAAATCTAACTGTAAAATAAAGAAGAAAGAAACAAAGGGTGTAAAAAAAAATTTGGTAAGTTAGATATGGTAGACCTCTGGAGAAAACTGAATAAGGATAGAAAGGAAAATGCCTTTTTCTTTTTTTAAATTAATTAATTAATTAATTAATTTAACTTTTAACATTCATTTTCACAGAATTTTGGGTTCCAAATTTTCTCCCCCCTTGTCCTCTCCCACCACCCCAAAACACCGAGCATTCCAATTGCCGCCATCACCAATCTGCTCTCTCCTCTGTCATCCCTCTCTGCCCTTGTCTCCATCCTCTCCTCTGTCCTGTAGGGCCAAATAATTTTCTATACCCCTTTACCTGTATTTATTATTTCCTAGCGGCAAGGACAGTACTCGACGGTTGTTCCTAAAACTTTGAGTTCCAACTTCTTTTCCTCCCTCCCTCCCCACCCCCTCGCTTTGGAAGGCAAGCAATTCAATATAGGCCAAATCTGTGTAGTTTTGCAAATGAATTCCATAATAGTTGTGTTGTATAAGACTAATTATATTTCCCTCCATCCTATCCTGCCCCCAATTACTTCTATTCTCTCTTTTGATCCTGTCCCTCCCCATGAGTGTCGACCTCAAATTGCTCCCTCCTCCCCATGTCTTCCCTTCCATTGTCCCCCCCACCCTGTTTATCCCCTTATCCCCCACTTTCCTGTATTGTAAGATAGGTTTTCATACCAAAATGAGTGTGCATTTTATTCCTTCCTTTAGTGGAATGTGATGAGAGTAAACTTCATGTTTTTCTCTCACCTCCCCTCTTTTTCCCTAAACTAAAAACGTCTTTTACTTGCCTCTTTTATGAGAGATAATTTGCCCCATTCCATTTCTCCCTTTCTCCTCCCATATATTTCTCTCTCACTGCTTGATTTCATTTTTTTAAAGATATGATCCCATCCTCTTCAATTCACTCTGGGCACTCTGTCTTTTTGTGTGTGTGTGTAATCCCACCCAGTACCCAGACACTGAATAATTTCAAGAGTTACAAATATTGTCTTTCCAGGTAGGAATGTAAACAGTTCAACTTTTATAAGTCCCTTATCACTTCTCTTTGCTGTTTACCTTTTCATGCTTCTCTTCATTCTTGTGTTGGAAAGTCAAATTTTCTTTTCAGCTCTGGTCTTTTCATCAAGAATGCTTGAAAGTTCCCAATTTCATTGAAAGACCAATTTTTCCCCTGAAGTATTATACTCAGTTTTGCTGGGTAGGTGATTCTTGGTTTTAGTCCTAGTTCCTTTGACTTCTGGAATATCCTATTTCATGCCCTTTGATCCCTTAATGTAGAAGCTGCTAGATCTTGTGTTATCCTGATTGTATTTCCACAATACTTGAATTGTTTCTTTCTAGCTGCTTGCAATATTTTCTCCTTGACCTGGGAACTCTGGAATTTGGCCACAATGTTCCTAGGAGTTTCTCTTTTTGGATCTTTTTCAGGTGGTCATCGGTGGATTCTTTCAATATTTATTTTGCCCTCTGGTTCTAGAATCTCAGGGCAGTTTTCCTTGATAATTTCATAAAAGATGATGTCTAGGCTCCTTTTTTGATCAAGGCTTTCAGGTAGTCCCATAATTTTTAAATTATCTCTCCTGGATCTATTTTCCAGGTCAGTTGTTTTTCCAACGAGATATTTCATATTATCTTCCATTTTTTCACTCTTTTGGTTTTGTTTTGTGATTTCTTGGTTTCTCATAAAGTCATTAGCCTCCATCTGTTCCATTCTAATTTTGAAAGAACTATTTTTTTCAGTGAGCTTTTGAATCTCCTTTTCCATTTGGCTAATTCTGCTTTTGAAAGCATTCTTCTCTTCATTGGCGTTTTGAACCTCTTTTGCCAATTGAGTTAGCCTATTTTTCAGGGTGTTATTTTCTTCAGCATTTTTTTGGGTCTCCTTTAGCAGGGTGCTGACCTGCTGTTCATGCTTTGCTTATATGTCTCTCATTGCTCTTCCCAGTTTTTCCTCCACCTCTGTAATTTGATTTTCAAAATTTTTTGAGCTCTTTTTGAGCTCTTCCATGGTCTGAAACCATTGAGTGGGCTGGGATACAGAAACCTTTACTTCTGTGTCTTTCCCTGATGGTGAGCATTGTTCTTACTCATCAGAAAGGAAGGGAGGACATACCTGTTCACCAATAAAGTAACCTTGAATAGTCTTGGGTTTTTTTTTCCCTTTTCTGGGCATTTTCGCAGCCAGTGACTTGACTTCTGAATATTCTTTTCACACCCACTTCATATCCAGATCCTCAAAGCCAGTGCTTGGGGTCTGAGATTCAAATGCTGCTCCCCAGCCTTAGGGCTTCCACTGGGGTGGGGCTGCTATTCCTTGTGAGATCAAGTTCAGGTGCTCAGGTGGGGGCAGGGCCACCTCCCAGGCTCAGTTCCCTCAGGGGGTTTACGCAGAGACTTTCAACAATGGATCCAGGCTCCTGCCTGCTTGGGGAGCCCTGGTCTGCTCCCACCTCCTTTGTTGCCTCCCAAGGGGGCCTGAGTTATGGGGGCACCCCACTTCCCTCTCGACCCACCAAAAAACCCTCTCACCGACTCTTGTCACCTGTGGGTGGAGGGACCCACAAGGCTACTAGAGATTCTGTCCCTGAAGCCTGCTCGGATCTGCTCCCCACTGGGATCCACTCCTCTCGGCGCCAGGCGGCCAACGCAAGACTGGGCTCTGCTCCTCATCTGCAGTGCGAAGAACCTTTTGAGAGGCTTTCAGGTTCTCTGGAACAGAACTCTTGTCCGTTCTGCTGTTTTGTGGCTTCTGCTGCTCCAGAATTTATTGGCAGTTCTTTTTTATAGATATTTTATGGGCTGTGGGTTCAGAGCTAGTGTATGTGTGTGTTTCTACTCCGCCATCTTGGCTCAGCCCCCCAAAAATGCCTTTTTCTCAGTGGTACATGGCACCTACACAAAAACTGACCATGTGCTAGTGCGCAAAAACCTCACAATCCAATGCAGAAAGGTATACATAGAACATGAATTCTTTTCAGAACAAGGTGCAATCAAAATTACATATAATAAAGGGCCATGGAAAGACTGACTAAAAATAAATTGAAAACTAAATAATGTAATTCTAAAGAATGAGTGGATCTGAGAGTATTCTGGAAAGATGGCAGAGAAGGTCAGAAATTTCCAGGTTCTCTAACTTTTCCCCCAGAAAAGAGTTAAAATAGCACCTTAGGGCAAACAAAGTGTGGGTGGAGATAAATAAGAATAGGATAAACAGGAGTCTTCTTGGCACAGTTCAGGAAGATCAGATGAAAAATTCCAGGATGAGGTTTTGTCCCTGTGAAGAGTAAACACTTCCAGGCTAGAGTCCATTTTAACAAGCTGCAATCTTACACAACAGGCAGTAAGCCTTGGAGTTAGCTGGTTTGAGAGGCTGCCTTGGCCTCAGTGCCAGGAATTTTCACCCCAGCGATAATGGGGGGAGAGGGGTTGTGAAGATTGAGAGAACCTCTGCTGATAAGGAAAAACAAACCCAGCTGTGTTATTGGGGAGTGGGGGGGATGAGAAGGAACCAGCAGTACATGCCTGGCGAGTGCAGAAGCAGTGGGGCAGAAAGCCTCTGGCTGTAAGCACTTATAGGAGGCAGGAGGTTTGGCTTGGTTCCAAGTTAGAGAGGAAGACTGATGATTTGGGGCAAGAGGCACCATTTTCCATATCCCAGGGCTAGAGGTGATTACAAAAATTAAGCTATTACCACAAAAAATGCACATGTGAAGGAGAAAGAATCCAACCATAAGAAAACTATTATAAGAACAGAGATTACAAGAGTCATCTTCAGATGAGGATATGGAAAGTAAAGAAACCTTCGAAGAGTGACATCAAATGTTCACCTGTTCAGAAGGAATTCTTAGAAGATTTTTAAAAAGATTTTAAAAATCAAATGACAGAAATGGAAAAAGAAAGTAAAAAAAATAAAGAATAATCCAAGAAAAACAAGAAGGTTGTAAAGGAGTGTCAATCAATTAGAAGAGGAAATACAGAATCATAAGGAAGAAAATGACACCTTGAAAATTAGAATTGGGCAAAATGAAGCCAACGAAATTATAAGAGATAAATAAATAATTAAACAAAACATGAATAATGAAAAATTAGAAGAAAAAATGAAACATAAGAAAAACAACAGATTTAGAGAATAGATCAAGAAGTGAAAATATAAAAATAATTGGACTAACTGAAAGTTATGATCAAAGAAAGAATCTTGATACAATAATACAAGAAATAACTAAAGAAAATTGTTCTGAAGCATTAGAACACGGGGGAAGAAGAGGAGTAGAAATAGAAAAAAGTCCATCAATCACCACTTAAAAGAGACCCTATGAGGAAACTCATAGGAATATCATGGTCAAATTTTGAAACCACAGCTCAAGGAAAAAATATTAAAAACATCAAGATTAAAACAATTCAAATATGATGGAGCCACAATTAGAATTACACAAGATGGAGCATCAGAGACAATAAAGGACCACAAGTCTTGGAACACAATATATCAAAGAGCAAAGGGACTGGGGCCCCGGACAAAAATATCATATCCTGCAGAGGTAGGTATTATTCAGCAGGAAAAAAAATGTACCTTTGATAAACTGTCAGAATGTTAAGACTTTGTTAACAAAAGTCTTGAACTTAATATAAGATTTGACATACAAGCACCAAGAGAAATATAAGATATATACCAAGAGTGATTATAAGGGATTTATAAAGACAGATTGTTTACCTTTTATATATATAAAATGTAAAATATATTTCAAAGACTCATTAATAATTGGGTAGCTAACAGCAAATATTGGGGTAAACCTGAACATGATATTAATTTTAAAGGTAAAAGCATTTAGGAATATCTAAAAAGGTAAGGTGCAAGAGGAAGAATTGATACAGAGGAATAAGATGCAGGAGGAGGTACCATGCAGTTATGTGATTAAAAATATGAGAATTGAGAGAATTCAAAATAAATTGAGAATTCAATTTATTCATTGAATTAATTCAATAATTCATGTAACTATTCAATTATAAATAAATGAGAATTCAAAATAAATAATAAAATTCCTTCAAAATATAAAAATGCCCAGACTATTAAAGAACAAAATAAATATTTCAAATATTTCAAACTCAAGAAAGGAAAAGAACTAGTTGTAAAGGAATTGGCAGAAAGGAAGGGGAAAACTTCTGGTTTTGATGAGTTCACAAGAAAATTCTATCAAAATTTTAAACACTTAGTACCAAGAAACAACTCTACAAGATTTTTTGTGAGGCAAACGTAATGATAATATTTAAACTGGGAATGGAGATAGCAAAAAAAGAGAACTATAGATCACTATCAGAGAATATCAATTCAAATTTTTAAAACAAAATTCTATCAAGTAGAATATAGAAGTTCATCTAAGAAATCATTCATTTGACTAAGGTCAATTCACATTAAGGAGGCATGGAAAATTCAACCTTAAGAAAACTAGCAACATTAAAAACAAACATTCAAAAACCACATTATTATCTCTATAGTTTCTGAAAAATACTAACAAAGTAACAATTCATTTATGACAAAAAGAAAAAAAACACCTGAAAATATAGGCATCAAGGAAACATTATTAGTACCACAGCACATATTATTCGCAATGTATTAGAAACCTTTTCTAAAAATACAGGAGTGAAACGAAAAGCTTTTTCTCATTACTATTATTTGTAGAAATACCAACAATAGAAAGGGAAACACTATTCCAAATAACAAAAAAAAGAAAATGAATGAAATCAAGGACAATCTATCATGCTATATAAAGTAGTGTAAAGATTAAATTAAAAATAAGAACTTAAAAAATCTAATTGGGATGGAGAAGGGAAGTTGGGGAACAATTAGATAATATAATAAAGGTTAAAAGAAAAAATGAATAAAGAAAAACGCCAAAACCAGAGAATGGGTTCCTAAGTAGAAGGGAAGGGGGATGGGAAAAGATTTAATGAGAACCACATGGCATCAAAGTTGATTAAACAAAGCTAGTCGTGAGGATGAAGTACTGAAAAAGAGGGTAGGAAACAAACAAACAGAAATACCTTAATAATTAATATTAGAGAAAATGGAGGCAAACATAAATTGACTTGTATAACTTTAAATGTGAAGGGAATAAACAAAACAAACCCCTATAATTTCTTGCTTATAAAAATATATATCTAAAGCAAAGCCATGAATGAAATAAAAATTAGAGGTTGGAACAAAATATACTATGTATCATCCAAATCTTAAAAATCAAAGTTTGTCATCATGTTCTTAGGCAAATTAAAAATAAAAATTCAAATTGCAAAGATAAGCAACGACATTATATTATACATGAAGTAGCCATAAATAAAAATCTAAAATCAGTATCAAATTTGGATGTTCCAAATAGAATAACGTCTATATTAATAATGGTAAAATTAAATTTATTGAACTGCCAAGAAAAGGAGACATGGATAACGAAAAACAAAAAGGCAGTATGTTTTACTGGTATAAGTTGAGCACATCTAAGAGAAGTATAAAATTGAAAAATGTTGAAATGAACCAAGAATTATAGAAATCAGAGTTGAAAGACTTATGTTGTTTTTTGAAAAAGACCAACAATATATACATATTACTCTATCAAGCAAAACTTTTACAACCAAAATAATCTCTCTCCTCACCCCTCTCTCTGTTCTCTCTGTATTTATACACACACACACACACACACACACACACACACACATATATGTATGTGCATATATATATATATATACACATACATGCATGCATGCAAATACACACACCTATTTGTGGAAATAAATTGCAAAAACAAATTTAAAAGGTAGAAATATTAAACCTATTTTCATATACCATAACTAAAAAAAAGCAGCATCGGTTTCTGAGAGCACATACAAAACCCACAATGTTAATGAAATCACACATTAAAAATAGGTCAAAGAACTAATCATAAAGAAATTGTTACTATGTGAAAAACAGTAGTGTAAGAAAAAGATTTCTGAAATATAGCTAATGTATTTATCAAATGACATATAGGTCTCTTAAAATATTCAGAAACATAAGAAAAATAGAACTAAAAATTGATAACATAATTAAAAATTCAAAACTCACCGAATTATCCAAAAATGAGCACAGAAAAAAAAATCTTGAGAATTAAAAGAAAGGAATAGATCAAATGAAATTCAATATGATTATTGAACTGAAAACAAAATGTAAAACAAAGTTTGCTTAAAAAATAATAATAAAATTGCCATTTCTTTTGTGATTCTGATTAAAAAGAACAGGAAAATATCAAATCAACACCAAATTAAAAAGGTAGAGTTGCAACAAAAAGAGGTGATTTAAAAAAGAATAACAACCAAAAAATGCATAATTATATGTCAACAGCAGTTAGAAAACACAAAAGATATAGAGGATTGTCATAAAAAATTATGATTATTGTTAGAAAACTAGACAGTTTTTTTTTCAAAAATCCAGTTTTGTAAGAAGAATTAGATTTCAAAAAAGACGTGACCCAGATGGATTTGCATTTGGATTCTATCAAATAACTAAAAATAATGATAATAATAATGAAGAAGTAAAGCAGAAGAAAACAGGGATTTTAAGAAAGAATACTAATAATTTACATTTTAGAAAAATTATATAATATACTGGAAAATATACATGTATGTAATATATAATATTAGCAAATATGTCAATAATTGAGAAATTAAACATTCTAAAAATTAAAAGAGTATTACACAGAAAAGAAAGAGAACTACAGGTCATTATCTTAATGGATATTCATTTAAAGATTTTAAAATAAAGTTCTAGAAAATATTGTATGCTAATTTTTCTCCATGTCATTTATTATGACAAAGTTTGGTTTATAGAAAGGATGCAAAGATAGTTCAACATTAGAGAAAAAAAATCAATAATATTAAAAACAAAATATCCCAAAGCATATGATTGTCTCAATGAATGCTAAAAATATCTTTGATAAAGATCAATATTAACATATGCTAAAATTCTACCATGTGTAAGTCAAGAGAATTTTTAAAAAATCATGAAGTGCCTAAAACAAACAGCAAGCATCATATGTAATGGAGATTCCCTGAAAGTTTTCCTAAAAATAGAGAAGCAAAAAGAAGAATGTTACCTGCGAGAGTTATAAAAAAAGCAATAGTAAAATAGAAGAACAATTAAAGGTATGAAGATAAATAATGAGGATCCAAGAACATCCATACTTTATTGATTATGTGATAAATAATTTAGAAATTTCTAGATAATCAGTAAAGAAACTAATTGAGACTATATCTTTAAAAATTCAGGTAACTAACTAAATAAAACCTGTTTTCAAATATTTTAAATTGATTTTTGTTTCCTCTTGCATACAAATAGCTGGTTTTACTCTTTGTAAAACCCTAAATGTATTATATTGCCTAAATTTCCTAGCTTGAATGAAAATTATATTTTCTGTAGTAATAATAGAAAAAAGGATCTTGTGGAGATATACAAAATGAAATCTTTGTACTTGTAACTTCAATTATCTTTATTTTCCCTGAATATGGGAAATCGTTGCTATGAAATATAGTAAAAGTAAAGGATAATTTGATTTAAATATACATAAATGTGTACAATTTTATATCATGTATGTTATACTAGCTTAAACACTAATATTTTTGAGTTACATATTTTAATAATCATTTCAATTATACAATAAAATTAAATTGCATAATTTAATAATAAATACAATTAGAACAAGTAAAATCCCATTTAAAATAATTATAGAATATATAAAATATTTTTAATCACTATCATTATAAAGACACTCCTTCAATAATGAAAAGCTCCCTAAAATAATGAACATAAATAGAGAAATATTCAGTGCTTATAGCTGGCTCATGTCAACATAACAAAAAATAACAGTACTTCCAAAATTTATTTTCAGACTTAGTGCAATAGTAACTCAACTTCCACCTGGATACTTGATAGAGAAAATAAAATTAGTCACAAAACTCATTTGAAGAAATAAAAATCAGTAATATTCATGCAAATATTGGGAAGGGGGGGGAAGTATGAATGAAGGGAAAATCACTTTTCCAGACCTCAAATTTTATTATAAAGCAGCAATCAGTAAATCTTTCTGTCAATGGTAAAAAAAAAAAAAATAGAAAAAATATGCATAATACAGATTATATAAGGAGTAATCAGAAGTAATGGAACTCAATAATTTAGTGTTTGATAAACCCTAAAATCTACAAGAACTCTCTATTGAACAGAACTTCTGGGAAACTGGAAAGCAATCTATCAGAAATTAAACTTTGACCAAGATACTACACTACAATCTACAATAAATTCAAAATGGATATGTGATTTGAATTTTAATTAATATATCACAATAAAAAAACAGGAGAGAATCAAATCATGTCACTTTCATAGCTATGGATGAGAGACGAATTTTTCTCAAAAGAAAGAATAAAGACAATTTAAAAAACACATTATTCTGACTGCATGAAATTGAAAAGCTTTCCCAAAAAACCCCAAAATTTTTGCATATAAGAAAGGAAGTAGTCAATTGCATGTAAGATAAGAAAGGAAGTATTTAGTTCTTCTATCAAAGAAATGTTTCCCTTGTCTTGGATAAAGGATTTATATCAAAATTATATAGATAACAGAAATATATAAAACCAAAAACAATTCTCCAAAATGCGGTTATTCAAGGGATATAAAAACAATTCTCAAAATAATTACGAATTATTATCAAATTTATGAAAAATGCACAAAATCAATGATATAAAAAATGAAAATCAAAACAATCCAATGCTTTTACCTCATACTCAACAAATGGCAAAGTATAAAAGAAGAAAAAAATAGTTAAAGATGGAAGAGTGGTGGAAAGACAGTCACACTAATATATATTGATGGAACTGTGGACAGGCACAATCATTGTCATACAGCAAATGGGAATTATTCATATAGGTTGATTAAAATTTCTAAATCCTTTAACCCAAGCATTTTACTTCAAGTCACATAGTTCAAAGTGATTAAGGTGAAAATCAAAGAAATAGGTATATATATGATAGGAGAATTTGGCATCCACAGAAAGAAGAACAAGATTGAAAGTAGAGGTAAAAGCAATACTGATTTTGACACCATTTTCCCAGGACTACTTCTGTCCCAAGATGAGTTTTGATACCATCAAAGAACACAGTATTTAAGTGACCACACGGAGAAAATATAATACTTAAAATTCTATTCCATTCAACTAATTCTCCTAAGCCTATTAAGCTAAAGGAAATTTACTCCATCTCTATTTTATGATTTTTTTTATTATTATTTTATGAGCAATCACCTCATTGTACTCCTCCACCAAAAAGAATTGTCAGTAGTTCCCATCTGAGCTAATCATTGCCTGCTACAGAGGGTTATGAAGGTGAAACAAATGGTTGAGACAACATATGACCAATTGGCCAATGATGCTGTTACTTTAGCATTTTTCCAAGTTATAGCAGCACACTGCTTTTTAATATATATATTTGTTGACCTGTATGCTGCAAGACTTTTGTACTTAAATACTTACTTCGAACTGAGCTGTTCTCCCTATCAACACTGAAACTTATCCCGGAAGAAAAAGTAGGTCAGAGGTCTGAGTTAACTCATTGTAATTGATGGAATTGGTTCACTCATTTCCTATTACTTAAGTAGTCAGAATGGAGTAGAAAGAAAAGAAGACAGGTTAGAGTAGAAGAGTGATATGAATAGTGTGAATAAGTGAAGCAAATGTATATTTAATTAAGGAGGTGTTACAGGCATTGTTAGAATTTTAAGATATTATTGTTCATAGTCTCTAACTAGGATGTCCTGAGGACCAAATTACCTAAAAATTGAGAAGTTATAATTATTATAAACAATTTTCAGAAAAGAGTATAGGAAATGATATGTGTCTATGTATACATTTGTGTATGTATGTATATACATATACACAATACACATATATAGATAGATGCATATATGTATATATGTGTACATACATATATAATTATATATACATACATACAAGTGCATATATTCATCTTCCCTTACAAGTGTACTTTTGTATATGACCCATTCATCTGATACTTTTTTGGGTGATTGAAAAAGATGATTTAGTTATAAAATGAAAAAAAAATTCAGAGTATTCTCCAAGTTGTGTCAGGGTCTATAACTCATTTTACTTATTTTCTTCTCTTGTAACTCCAATTTCACTATAAAAGTTATTAGAGAGCTATATATGTACACCACTATGCTCACTGTGCTTGATGATCAAGGAGATATTTTAGTGCAGCA
Source organism: Notamacropus eugenii (assembly GCF_028372415.1). Lineage (NCBI taxonomy): Eukaryota > Metazoa > Chordata > Mammalia > Diprotodontia > Macropodidae > Notamacropus > Notamacropus eugenii. The sequence continues at coordinate 339,812,139 of NC_092874.1, read as the reverse complement.
GTTGGTCGGGGGGCCATCTGTATTCCATGATCTTAATAAATAACTCTCCTCATCTTCTTTTTGCGCATGATATAAAGACTAAACAAGACAGTCTCCAAACCCATGAATCTCATGGTCTGTAAGATAGCAATATTAGTAATGACAATAATGATAAAAATTGCCTTCATATGATGCTTTACAAATATTACCTTTAGTTTATCCTAACAACAGTTGTGGGGAATTAAATGCCATGATTATCCTAATTTTAAAGATGAGGCAACTGAGTCAGACAGAGGTTATGTCACTTTCTCAGCATCACAAAGCTTGTAAATGCTTGAGGCTGGATTTGGACTCAAGTCCTTCTTACATCTGACCATTGTACCACTTAGCTACCTCTCATATATCCTACATGCCCTTAATTGTACAGAGATTTAATTTTGAGTGAAGTCTTCATAATATTCTATATGTTTCAATATAAGTAAAAGTGAAGTGGTTTGGTACTTGGAAAGAATATTGTCATACAGACTGAAAAGGAAATTTAACATTGAAATTTTGAATGGATTGTAAGTCAAAGGCCAACTCATGAAAACTATTAGTAACTGTGTAAAAGAAAATGATAATGATGAAGCAATATATGGAAATTCCTGTCATGAAGCTAAAGCAGTCCTTGAAATGCTTGAAACTAAAAGTTTTTCTACAGATGAGATCAGTGAACTTAGTATAAGAAAGAAAAGCGGTTGGATGTGAAAAAAAGTCTTTCTGCCAAATTTATTTCATAAGGATTTGGTATCCAAGAAATACAAGCAAATACAAGAAATCCATTCAACTGATAGCCATTCCTCAATAGATAAATGGTCAAAGGATATGTATAAAGAGTTACTGAAAGAACTGAAGATTATTCACAACGTGAAAGAATGCTCCAAGTCACTGATAATTAAAGTAACACAAATATAAACAACCCTAAGGTTTCCTATCATATCCCATAAATTGGCAAAAATAACAAAAAAAATGTTAGAGGGGTAGTGGAAGGATAGGCACACAACATTGATTTGATGATGGAGCTGGGAAATGGCACAACCATTTTGGAAAGCTATTAGAAATTATAGAAACAAGAACAACTAAAATTTCCATACTCTTTTACTCAGAAACTCTTTTATCAACTTACAAATTCCAAGGAAGATATTGATAAAGAGAAGTCCCTGTACACATCAAAATAGTTATGGTCTTATATTATGTCATAGCTAAGAATTGGAAACAAGTAGATGTCCATCAACTGGCAATGGCTAACCAAACTGTGGTACATGAATATAGCTTGCTCTGCTGCAAGAAATGATATGTGCAATAAACACAGAAGCATGAAAAGAGCTGTATGGACTGATGCAGAGTGAATCAAACAGAGTCAAGACAACAGTACATACAGCAACTATGACACTAAAAAAAGGAAAAGAAATAAATGTAATAAAATTCTATTTGTCAAGTGAAACTAGAATGAAGAAATATGAGAAGACATCTCAACCTATCATTTCATGAAGGTGAGAGGTCCCCAAGTATTACACATTGCACATATTTTCTGACTTTCTCCAGTGAATTGATAAGTTGTCTCGGCATTTTTTCTTCTCTCAAAAACATCGTATTTCATAAGAGATGGTTCTTGGGAGCAAGGGGTGGAAGGATCTTGGGACAAGACGGGTGATGTAAGAAACAGAAAATACCAATAGAGCTTTAAAAATAATGTTATCTTGCACCATTTACAAAACTTGAGTGATCATGCAAAGGTTAAGAATAAAGGAAAAATAATGTATTAAATACATAACTTTAATTAAGCATATTTAATTGAACTTACTAAGTGTCCAGAACAAATTATTTCATTTAATCCTTATTTAATCCTCACGGCTATCCTGGGAAGTAGGTGATATTATTCCCACTTTTCAGTCTAGGAAATTGAGGCATACAGAGGTTAATTCATTTGCCCAGAGAAAAACAGCTATTAAGTATCTGAGGCCAGATTTTAATTGAATTATTTCTAACTGAAGGCCTAGCCCTCTATTCACTGCATCTAGTTTCTTTTAGAAATATGAAAATTTTCTTTTTTTGGTTTGCCTTGCTCTTCTATTGGTGTATATGTTGTATACCTCCTGGTCACAATTCCTTACCCAGTGAGGATTTTATGAGACCAACTCTTTACATGTATCTTACAAAAACTGAAAAGATTCAGCATTCAGTTTGAAAGTAGTGTAGATGTATAGTCCTGAGGAAGACAAATTAATTACTCAATATTTGACTCTTCAGGCACTTAAATATTATGATAAAATGCTAGAAGAAGGCTGTATTATCAGAGATAATACCCAAATTTTGGACATAAATTCTTTCATTCATTCTTCCTTGATATGTTTGAATTTTTAGCATCATGCATCAACTTTATAAAATTTAATTTTAATGACCATTAAGTTATAAGAGTTTAATCTGCAAACAATGTCTATATAATATCTTACTGAAATTGCATTTAGCATTTTTGGTTGCTTTGTATTTCTTAAAGAGATAATTTTCCTTACTCTTATTCTATTTGAATGGATAAAATGAATACATATTATTCTCCGAGAATAAAAAGATAAGTGGTATTTAAGGATAACATGATGGAACTCCATGTCTCAGTGCTTAATTTGTCCTTTTTATTAATTTATAGTGTGTCACTTTTGATAAGGGCTGGAATAAATATTAGAAATTGTTTAGTTTAATTCATTTTATAGAACAGAAAACTCAGAGAGGTCATGTGACTTGTTCAAATAACATAGAATCTCTGAAAGTCAGTGTAATTTACTTGTAAAACTGAGAGAATTTTTTAGATATAGGTATTACTATAGTGGCCTCAGTGATACTCAGGGACTAAAGGGGCAGAAAGGGAGTCATCGTAACAGTTAGTAGTCAATGCACTTTTTCTAATTCTTTGCCATTGTCATGACATCTAAGACTATTACTTTCAAAAACTGAAAAAGCAACAATACATTTTAATATGGTTTCTTCCCAATTAAAGGTATCAAGTCATATTAAAAAAGTTTCAAATCACTGTTGATTAGAGAGAGACAAATGAAAACAACTCTGAGGTAGCATATCACACATATAAAATTCGCTAACATGACAAAACAGGAAAACAGCAAATATTGGAGAAGATGTGGTAGAGCTGGAACATTAATTTACTGTTGGTAGAGCTGCGAGCTGTTCCAACCATTCTAGAAAGTAATTTGGAACTATGCCCAAAGGGCTATAAAACTTGCATACCTATTGACCCAGCAATAGCACTTTTAGGCTTGTATCCCAAAGAGATCTTTAAAATGGGAAAAAAAAAACAAACCTCATATGTACATAAATATTTATAGCAACTCTTTTTGTGGTGGCCAAGATCTGGAAATTGAGAGTATACCCATCAGTTGGGAGGTATATGAATGTATCTCTCCTGGAGCTATCAGGCAATTCCAGGAACAGAACAGAAGTCTATACACAATATTTGTAGATCTGATCAAGGCCTTTGACACTGTTAGTCATGAAGGCTTATGGAAAATTATATCAAAATTTGGTTACCTGGAGAAGTTCATCAGTATTGTACACCAGTTTCATGATGGTATGTTTGCCTGGTTTCTGGATAGTGAACAATGCTTTCATGTCTTCCCAGTCACTAATGGAGGTAAAGAGGGCTGTGTGCTTGCTCGCATGCTCTTTAGCATGATGTTTTCAACCTTTTGTCAAATGCTTTCAATGAGGATGAACACAGCATTAAGGTCAACTACCGTACGGATGGCAAGTTCTTCAATTTGAAAAGGCTACAAGTCAAGACCAAAGTGGAAGGTGTGTTGGTGCATGATTTTCTCTTTGCAGATGATTGTGCACTCAATGCAGCCTCTGAAGCTGAGATGCAACAAAGTATGGATCAATTCTCTGCCGCCCGTGCTACTTCTGGCATAATAATTGTTTTTTTTTTTCTTTTTTAAATTTATTTATTTAACTTTTAACATTTATTTTCACAAAATTTTCGGTTCCAAATTTTCTCCCCATTTCTCCCCTCCTCCCACCCCAAAACACCAAGCATTCTAATTGCCCCTATCACTAATCTGCTCTCCCATCTAACATCCCTCCCTTCCCTTGTCCCTATCTTCTCTTTTGTCCTGTAGGGCCAGATACCTTTCTATACCCCATTACCTTTATTTCTTATTTTCTAGTAGTAAGAACAGTACTCGACAGTTGTTCCTAAAATTTTGACTTCCAACTTCTCTTCATCCCTCCCTCCCCACCCATTCCATTTGGGAAGCAAGCAATTCCATATGGACCATCTGTGTAGTTTTGCAAATGACTTCCATAATAGTCATGTTCTGTAAGAGTAGCTATATTTCCCTCCATCCTATCCTGCCCCCCATTGTTTCTGTTCTCTCTTTGGATCCTGTCCCTCCCCAAGAGTGTTGACTTCAAATTGCTCCCTCCTCTCTCTGCCCTTCCTTCCATCACCCCCCCCCCCCACACACACACTGCTTGTCCCCTTCTCTCCCACTTTGCTGTATTGTAAGGTAGATTTTCACACCAAAACGAGTGTGCATTTTATTCCATCCTTTAATCGAATGTGATGAGAGCAAGCTTCATGTTTTTCTCTCACCTCCCCTCTTTTTCCCTCCACTGAAAAGAATTTGCTTGCTTCTTTTATGAGAGACAATTTGTCCCATTCCATTTCTCCCTTTCTCCTCCCAATATATTTCTCTCTCACTGCTTAATTTCATTTTTTTAAGATATGATTCCACCCTATTCAATTCATTCTGTGCTCTCTTTGTGTGTGTGTGTGTAATCCCACCAACTACCCAGATACTGAAAAATTTCAAGACTTACAAATATTGTGTTTCCATGTAGGAATGTAAACAGTTTAACTTCAATGAGTCCTTATGACTTCTCTTTGCTGTTTACCTTTTCATGCTTCTCTTCTTTCTTGTGTTTGAAAGTCAAATTTTCTTTCCAGCTCTGGTCTTTTCATCAAGAATGCTTGAAAGTCCTCGATTTCATTGAAAAACCATTTTTTCCCTGAAGTATTATACTCAGTTTTGCTGAGTAGGTGATTCTTGGTCTTAGTTCTAGTTCCTTTGACTTCTGGAATATCCTATTCCATGCCTTTCAATCCCTTAATGTAGAAGCTGCTAGATCTTGTGTTATCCTGATTGTATTTCCACAATACTTGAATTGTTTCTTTCTAGCTGCTTGCATTATTTTCTCCTTGACCAGAGAACTCTGGAATTTGGCCATAATGTTCCTAGGAGTTTCTTGTTTTGGATCTCTTTCAGGCATTGATCGGTGGATTCCTTGAACACTTATTTTGCCCTCTGGTTCTAGAATCTCAGGGCAGTTTTCCTTGATAATTTCATGAAAGATGATGTCTAGGCTCTTTTTTGGATCATGGCTTTCAGGTAGTCCCATAATTTTTAAATTGTCTCTCCTGGATCTATTTTCCAGGTCAGTTGTTTTTCCAATGAGATATTTCACATTATCTTCCATTTTTTCATTCTTTTGGTTTTGCTTTGTGATTTCTTCATTTCTCATAAAGTCATTAGCCTCCATCTGTTCCATTCTAATTTTGAAAGAACTATTTTCTTCAGTAAGCTTTTGGACCTCCTTTTCCATTTGGTGAATTCTGTTTTTTAAAGCATTCTTCTCCTCATTGGCTTTTTGAACCTCTTTTGCCAATTGAGTTAGCCTATTTTTCAAGGTGTTATTTTCCTCAGTATTTTTTTGGGTGTCTTTTAGCAAGGTGTTTATCTGCTTTTCATGCTTTTCTTGCATCTCTCTCATTTCTCTTCCCAGTTTTTCCTACACCTCTCTAACTTGATTTTCAAAATCCTTTTTGAGCTCTTCCATGGCCTGAGTCCACTGAATATTTGTTCTGGATGTTTGGGATGCAGAAGCCTTGACTTCTGTGTCTTTCCCTGATAATAAGCCTTGTTCTTCCTCATCTGAAAGGATGGGAGGAGATACCTGTTCACCAAGAAAGTAACCTTCTATGGCCTTTTGTTCCCCCTTTTTTTGGGCATTTTCCCAACCAGTTACTTGACTTTTGGGTCCTTTGTCAAGAGTTGGGTATACTCTGGGAATCTGTGAGATCTCAGTTCCTCTAAGGTGGCACAATCAAGCATGCAGATACAGAGAGGGATTTTTATGCCCAGAATTTTAGCAGTTACCTCTCCACAGCCACCTGGCCTGCAGTTCCCAAGTAAGCACGGAGGGCTGATTTTCAGATTAAGCTGGATGGGCAGTGCTGCCATTCAGTGTGAGACAAAGACCAAGTCCCCCAGGGCCTCCACACAGGGCAGAGGCAAGACTCAGCTCTTCAATGCCCCCAGGGGTTTTTATGCTCCAAGAATGGAGCTTGTGTACCAGCTGCTGTGCACCCTCTATGGCCACTGCCTGCTGCCAGAGCTGTGGGAAGGCCTTTTTGCCTTCCTGGCCTGCTGATAAAACCCTGTCACTGACCTTTGGAGGCTGTGGGCCAAGGGATCTGAGGACCCGCCACTGAGAGTGGAGATTCCACCCCCGAGGTGTCCACCTCCCAGAGTCTGGTCGCACTGCACCACCAGACCAAGGCTGGGCTGGGCTTCATGCTCAGCTCTGCGTCTGGTGCAACAGACGTTTCCATGGGCCTATCAGGCAACTGTGGGCTGTAAATCTCCTCCACTCTGTTGTTCTCTACTTCTGCTGCTCCAAAATTTGTTGAGAGTCCCTCTTTACAGGTGTTTTATGGGCTGTGGGGAGGACCCTGCATCAGTATGTCTTTCTACTCTGCCATCTTGGCTCCACCTGGCCTAATAATTAACATCAAGAAAACACAGGTGTTCCATCAGCCACCACCACACCATCCATATGTGGAACCATTGGTTACAACAAATGGAGAAGTTTTGAATGCTGTGGATTAGTTCCTTGGTAGTACACTTTCCAGGTATGTACACCCTGACAATGAAGTTGATGCACTCATTGCCAGAAGTAGCTTATTTTTTGAGAGACTCCAAAGAAAAGTTTGATAGAGATGAGGTATTAGAATGACTTCCAGAATGAAGGTCTACAGAGCCATTGTGCTGACATTAAGGTTGTATGCCTGTGAAACATGAACAGTCTACCAGCATCATGCCAGGAAACTGAATCGCTTCCATTTGAACTTACTTAGGAAGATTCTGAGGACTACCTGGCAGGATAAGTTACCAGACACTGAAGTCCTTGCTCGAGCTGAACTGCCAAACATTCAAAGTACACATCAAAGAGCACAACTCCAATGGACTGGCCAAGTTGTTCAAATGCAAAATGTATACTTGCCGAAAAAACTATTTTAAGGAGAATTTACATGAGTCAGGCAATCACATGGTGGTCAGAAGAAGTGAGACCAGGACACTCTCAATATCCCTCTCAAGAATTTTGGATTTGACTGTGCAACATGGGAGACACTGGAGCAGGACCACTCAGCATGGCATGCCCACATCAGAAAGGGTGCTGTGCTCTGTGAACAAGGTAGAATTGAGATAGCACAAAGACAACATAGGATGCACAAATTTGGAGTATCCACCCCAAATATTCACATGGACTTTCTATGCCCAACCTGTGGTAGAGCAATCTGAGCTCATATTGGCCTGACCAGCCACAGTCATAGACACTGAAACTTCACTGTATCATGCTGATGTCATTTTGGTCCTCTTCGAAAACAAAGGACAGCAACCAGAATCTGAATATGAATGTAATGGAATACCTTTGTGTTATAAGAAATGATGAACAAGTGGACTTCAGAAAAATCTAGAAAGACTTAAATGAACTGATGCTGAGTAAAGTGAGCAGAGCCAGGACATTACACATAGTAATAGCCACGGTGTGTGAGGACTGTTTTTGATAAACTTAGCCCTTCACCACAACACAAGGACCTAAAACATTTCCAAAGGTATCATGATGCAAAATGCCATCCACATCCAGAGAAAGAACTGTGGAGTCAGAATGCAGAATGAAGCATAATGATGATGTTTATTTTTATATGAAGGGGTAAAAAAAGTATCAGCCAAAGATAATAGTTCATTAGCTGTTATAGCAATGTCTAATATCCTATGTCATAAAATAAAAGTTATGGTTTCAAATACACTTTAACAGTCCAAATTGGCAAATCCAAATTTATCTGGTTACTTCATGTGAATGAAAATATAACCAAAAATGTTATAGTTTAAATGATTAAAAAGCTGGGGCAGCTAGGTGCTGCAGTGTCTAGAGCACTAGTCGTGGACTCAGGAGGTGTAACACTATGTACCCCAACATACCCAAGGAGACCTGCTATGCAGGTGCTTAGACCTGCATTCACAAAAGGAAAAGCAACTTTCAAGGGGTTAGCAATCACTTTAATCAAGCACATTTATCATTCACCTAGTTCAGCAGAGTCGACACCCTGAACCCCAAAAGTAATGAACAGACATGCCTTCCTCTTTCTGACAATAATTCTACAGACAGGTACAGCTGTCTGACCAGTTACCAGAGAAGGAAGCACAACATCTGGTTTCTCAAAGCTAGGGGGCTCTTTAATGGCTTCCCAGAATCCTCATCTGGCACTCAAACCTTCTTACCAAAATTAATCCCCAAAATAAAACTACATTTCAGGGGGCGGAGCCAAGATGGCAGAGTAGAAAGACGCATATACACATAGCTCCAAACCCACAACCCATAGAACATTGGTAAAAAGGAACTCACGGTGAATTCTGGAGTAGTAGAGGCCACAGCACAGTGGAGCAAAGGAGATTTCTGTTCCAGAGGGACCTGCAAACCTCTCGCAAAAGGTCCGTCACTCTGCGGACGCGGAGCCCAGCCTATCCCTGCCATGGCCCTGGCACGGAGAGGAGCAGATCTGAGCAGGCTTCAGGGACGGGATCTCCAGCAGCCGTGCGGCTCCCTCCATCCACCGGTGACGGGGGTCAGTGAGAGGGTCTTCTTGGCAGGTCGAGAGGGGAGTGGGGTGCCCCATAACTCAGGCCCCCTCGGGAGGCAGTAGCTGACGCAGCAGCAGACCAGGGCTCCCCAAGCAGGCAGGAGCCTGGATCCATTGTTGAAGGTCTGTGCATAAACCACCTGAGGGAACTGAGCCTGATAGGCAGCCCTGCCCCGACCTGAGCACCAGAACTTAATCTCATACTGAATAGCAGCCCTGCCCTTGCCAAAACCCCGAGGCTCAGGAGCAGCATTTGAATCTCAGACCCCAAGCGCTGGCTGGGAGGATCAGGAGGCAAGGTGGGTGTGAGGAGAATATTCAGAGATCAAGTCACTGGCTGGGAAAATGCCCAGAAAAGGGAAAAGAAATAAGACTATAGAAGGTTACTTTCTGGGTGAACAGGCATCTCCTCCCTTCCCTTCTGATGAGGAAGAACAATGCTTACCATCAGGCAAAGACATAGAAGTCAAGGCCTCTGTATCCCAAACATCCAGACTAAATATTCTGTGGGCTCAGGCCATGCAAGAGCTCAAAAAGGATTTTGAAAATCAACTTAGAGAGGTGGAGGAAAAGCTGGGAAGAGAAATGAGAGATATGCAGTCAAAGCATGAACAGCAGGTCAGCACCCTGCTTAAGGAAACTCAAAAAAATGCTGAAGAAAATAACACCTTGAAAAACAGGCTAACTCAATTGGCAAAAGAGGTTCAAAAAGCCAATGAGGAGAAGAATGCTTTCAAAAGCAGAATTAGCCAAATGGAAAAGGAGGTTCAAAAGCTCACTAAAGAAAATAGTTCTTTCAAAATTAGAATGGAACAGATGGAGGATAATGACTTTATGAAAAACCAAGAAATCACAAAGCAAAACCAAAAGAATGAAAAAATGGAAGATAATGTGAAATATCTCGTTGGAAAAACAACTGACCTGGAAAATAAATCCAGGAGAGACAATTTAAATATTATGGGACTACCTGAAAGCCATGATCCAAAAAAGAGCCTAGACATCATCTTTCATGAAATTATCAAGGAAAACTGCCCTGAGATTCTAGAACCAGAAGGCAAAATAAACATTCAAGGAATCCACAGAACACCGCCTGAAAGAGGTCCAAAAAGAGAAACTCCTAAGAACATTGTGGCCAAATTCCAGAGTTCCCAGGTCAAGGAGAAAATATTGCAAGCAGCTAGAAAGAAACAATTTAAGTACTATGGAAATAAAATCAGGATAACACAAGATCTTGCAGCTTCTACATTAAGGGATTGAAGGGCATGGAATATGATATTCCAGAAGTCAAAGGAACTAGAACTAAAACCAAGAATCACCTACCCAGCAAAAATGAGTGTAGTACTTCAGGGGAAAAAATGGTCTTTCAATGAAATTGGGGACTTTCAAGCATTCTTGATGAAAAGACCAGAGCTGGAAAGAAAATTTGACTTTCAAACACAGGAATGAAGAGAAGCATGAAAAGGTGAACCGCAAAGAGAAGTCATAAAGGACTTACTAAAGTTGAACTGTTTACATTCTTACATGGAAAGACAATATTTATAACTCTTGAAACTTTTCAATATCTGGGTACTGGGTGGGATTGCACATGCACACATGCATGCACACACACACACACACACACATAGAGACAGAGTGCACAGAGTGAATTGAAGAGGATGGGATCATGCCTTAAAAAAATGAAATCAAGCAGTGAGAGAGAAACATATTGGGAGGAGAAAGGGAGAAATGGAATGGGGCAAATTATCTCTCATAAAAGAGGCAAGCAAAAGACTTTTTAGTGGAGGGATAAAGAGGGGAGCTGAGAGAAAAACATGAAGTTTACGCTCATCACATCCCACTAAAGGAAGGAATAAAATGCACACTCATTTTGGTATGAAAACCTATCTTACAATACAGGAAAGTGGGGGATAAGGGGATAAGAAGGGTGGGGGGGATGATGGAAGGGAGGGCATGAGGAGGAGGGAGCAATTTGAAGTCGACACTCATGGGGAGGGACAGGATCAAAAGAGAACAGAAGTAATGGGGGACAGGATAGAATGGAGGGAAATACAGTTAGTCTTATACAACACAACTATTATGGAAGTCATTTGCAAAACTACACAGCTTTGGCCTATATTGAATTGCTTGCCTTCCAAAGGGAAGGGGTGGGGAGGGAGGGAGGAAGAGAAGTTGAAACTCAAAGTGTTAGGAACAACTGTCGAGTAATGTTCTTGCCACTAGGAAATAAGAAATACAGGTAAAGGGGTATAGAAAGTTATCTGGCCCTACAGGACAAAAGAGAAGATGGAGACAAGGGCAGAGAGGGATGATAGAAGAGAGAGCAGATTGGTGATGGGGCAATTAGAATGCTTGGTGTTTGGGGGGGGAGGGGACAAAAGGGGAGAAAATTTGAAACCCAAAATTTTGTTAAAATGAATGTCAAATAAATAAATAAATTATTAATGTCATGTATAAAATGTCAAATAAGTAAATTAAAAAAAGATAAATAAAACTACATTTCAGAGTCTTTATACACTTTTTAGAGCCAGAGGGACATCATATCCCTTGAGAACCTGTGCCTCATTACCAAAAGGTATGGACCTTCTTATATATCTTCCCAGATCACACATTAGTCACATTCAAAAGAAGGCATTTTATCTGATACCTCCATCGTTGACAAACTGAAAAAACTTGCATATTCTTTAAAGCACTCTGGACTTCTTAGATGACTTAACATTTAAAAATAGCATCTTCCCAAAACTGGATGATCTCTGTTAGAAACGGAATCCTGTAAGAAACTGTTCTGAACTTGTAACTCTCCTTGACTTTAAGGTATAATGGCTTCTATACATTGTCCTTGACGTTTAAATAAAGGATGGATATTGATTTCACTTTATCTTCTCCCTGCATTTGGCCTTTGCCTACAATAAGCCCATGTTATAATCTACTCACTCAATTTATTTATATCAAATGTCAGGTGTTTGTTCTCGTTATTTTTATGCATCCCCCATTTTAATTACTACTTGTTGCCCAAATAGCTACAGTTATTTCTATGCCACACTTTAAATTCATAAACAGATGCTGACTATTGTCTTTTCAAAAGGAAGATATTTCATTAATTTAGAGTTGAAAGGGATGTTGAGATGATCTGGCTGAACCCCTTCATTTTGTAGAGGAAACTGAGACCAAATAAGTGAAGTGACTTGACTAAGGTTCCAAAAGGATTGTGGAGCTGAGCTGAGTTTTGATCTCAGGTCATTCTGTATGAGACAAAATATACACCCGCTTTTTACTCTCTGGAGCCTGAGAAGTTTCTCTGAGACATTTTCCCATATATTAGGCTAGCGACCACTTGTTGCCAGTCCTTCAGCACACTGAAGGGCCAAGGTCATCAAAGGTGTCTAGGGAATTGAGACACAGCATTTAGAAAGCTCAGGACAGGTGGTTGTAGAAATGGTTTCTCCTTCATCAGAGGTGTGAGTCAGGACAGGGAAAGGTAAGTGGAGACTCTATTTTTCATTTTTTTGGCATGTGTAATGCCTTAGATTTAAATAAAATTTGCACTTAAAACATATTAAACTTATATTTAAAGTAGAAATAGTTATGCTCAATCCCTAGATTGAGTGACTAAGTGATTAATTTGGCACCAGTGATTAAGTGCCAAATATGATGGTAATTTTTTAGTCATTTTCCTTATTGCCCTACCTGCCTAATTTTGCACTGTTGATCATCCATCCATCCTCTCTTCCTGAATATTCTTTCCTCTCTGGGTGTTTGTGGTACTACTCTCCTCTGTTCTGTGATTTGTTTAAATTTTTCATCTCATCTCTTTTGTGACTTCATCATATCACGTTCCCCAACTGAGAAAATCACTCAGGTTTCTATTATATGGCCCCTGCTCTCCTCACTTTACACTTTCACTCTCTCTATAATTTCATCCTTCCTTCCTTCCTTCCTTCCTTCCTTCCTTCCTTCCTTCCTTCCTTCCTTCCTTCCTTCCTTCCTTCTTTTTTCCTTCCCTCTGCTCACATAGGGTATCATGCAGAACTGGTGCTCTGCCTAAAGGGGATATAAATTTTAATCTGTGAAACTTTTTTTTCCTCTTAAAAACCTGCCTTAACACCAGGTCCCAGGCCAAGCCATTCTTGATCATTGATTGGGCTGTGATTGGCTTGGAATGAATGTAAATAGCAATTGTTTCTGCTTTGGCCAGAAACCCTGGGGGTATTTTCCTCTGCGATCAACTTTTTAAAATTCATTTCTTTTCTAACTGCATTCTGGGTCATCTGCAGTGGTCCTGCTCTGAATATGGCCACTGGATTCAGATGATTCTGGAGGAGAAAGTGAGGCTGGTAACTTTAAAGAGCCTTCCCTCTCTTAAATCCAATTCATTTGCACATAATAACATCACTTCCTTGATGTCATGGTCCTCTTTAAAATGAAGGACAAACAGCACAAATCTAAATATCCATTTAAGTGCCTTCTCAGAGCTACAATCATACACCCAAAGTTGTCTATTGTGCATTTCAAGTCCTGGAGAGATCTCATACTACAATTGTCCCAAACACAAGATAGTATATTTTCCTATTTGCATCAAATGTACCACCGTTGTTCTGTCTCCCTAGTTTGTACCCTTGTTTTCAATGTTTGTAAATCTGACCAAGGCCTTTGTACTGTCAGTCATGAGGGCTTATGAAAAATTTGTTTGCCTAGAGAAATTCAACAGTACTGGACATCAATTTTATAACAGCATGCTTACCTGGGTTCTGGATAATGTATGATACTCCTGAGCTTTCCCTATCACCAATGGAGTGAAACAGAGTTCTGTGCTTGTTCCCATACTTTTTAGCATGATGTTTTCAGCCATGTTGCCAAAGACCTTCAATGACTATAAATACAGCATCAAGGTCAGCTACCACACTAATGGTAAATTATTCAAGTTGAGAAGACTATAAGTTAAGACTAAAGTAGAGGGAGTATTGGTGCATAATTTTTCTGTGCAGAGGATTGTGCACTCAGTGCAGCCTCTGAAGGTGGGATGCAGCAAAGTATGGATAGATTCTCTGTTGTTTGTACTAATTTTAGCCAAACAATTAACATCAAGAAAACACAGGCACTCCATTAGCCTGCATCACACCATCTATACATGGAACATTGATTACAGCAAATGGAGAAGTTTTGAATACTGTGGAAAAGTTCACTTAGCTTGGCAGTATACTTTCCAGGGATGCACATATTAATAAAGAGGTTGATGCATACATTGCCAGAGGTAGCCCAAAGCTTGGGAGGCTCCAAAGGAAAGGGTGGGAGATAAGAGATATTAGACTACTTACCAAACTGCAGGTTTATAGAGTCATTATGATGACCTCATTGTTGTATACCTGTGAAACCTAGAGAGTATATTGGTGCCATGTCAGGAAAATGAATCTCTTCCATTTGGATTGTCTTAGGAAGTTTCTGAAGATCACTCAACAGGATAAGATACCAGACACTTAGGTCCTTTGTTGAACTAAACTGCTAAGCTTTCAAACTCTATTGCAAAAAGTACAAGTCCAATGGGCTGGCCACATTGTTCAAATGCCAAATGTATGCTTGTCTAAAAGACTATTTTATGGAGTACTCACACAGGGCAAGTATTCATATCATGGTCAGAAAAAATAATAAAAAGAAATTCTCAAGTATTCTCTCAAGAACTTTGGAATTGATTGGATGACATGGGAAACACTGGCACAGGACCTTCCATAATGGTGTGCCCTCATCACAGAAAGTATTGTGCTCTATGAACAAGGCCGAATTGAAGTGGCTTAAAAGAAATACAAAATGAGCAAATTTAGAGAATCTAACCCAAATGCTCATATACACTATATGCCTGAGAGCATTCTGAGCTCATATTGATCTGATCAGCCATATTCAACACACTGTAACTTGACTTTAACATAGTGATGTCATTTTGGTCCACATCAAGAAAGAAGGACACCAACAAACTTTGTCTCTTCACTCTCCTTCACTAAACATGTAAAATCAGTTGCCTAATCTTAACATTTCTATTTACAAATATCTCTTCATATGTGAAAGGAAATCAGTATTGATTACTTTATTTTTAGTTTGATTATAGGATTAAGCTCCCTTTTTTAGAAAAAATTTAGCCCCAACAGATAAGCCAAACTAGCATAAATATATTAAAACCTGAAGTCTAGGTTATCTATAGATTTAGTGAATAGATTGATGATATTTATCATTTAGTAACAGATAATTTAGAATAAGATATATGCTTGTAAGCTTAAAACAATTACAATATAATAAATATTATAGTACTGATTATTATAATTAATGTTATTATAATTGATATATATTAATTACACAAATAAAATAATCATAGGATTATAAGACTAAGTTTCTTTTATAAAACTAAATTCCTTTTTCTAGCAGCTGGAGAAAGGGAGATTGACTAAAGATTAATTTCCTCTTTCCAGTCTTACTGGTTAAGTCTCTTTTTACTTTAGCAATATTCTAAGCTGAGCAATGGAATCTTCTAAGCCTGGCAGCTGGAAGATAGAGGGTGACTGCTATCTACAAACAACAAATTCATTTTCCCCAGTAAGCTTTCTGGCTACAAAAGGTATCTCCTTTAGGGGAAGGCCTTCTGGGGTAATCTCACTTTGACAAATTTAGGTTAAGAAAGTGAACTAGTCAGATGACGTGTCTTGCCCAATTGAATTATGTTCAAAAGAAGTTTATTTTTTTTAAAATTCTGTTATAAAAATGAGCTTTGTAAATCACTCTGGTCACCAGTTACTAAGTAATTAGTTGACCTGATTTAATAGTAACATACCCTTAATATGAAATCATTTTCATTAAAAATAATAAGCTTCATAATATTTTTTAATTATAGATAATTCATCTTAACACATTATTGTTTTCTTCCTTCAGATATTTATCACCACTTGAATTATTTCAACAGTCTACTAAGGAGTATCTGTGACTCACCTTTCCCTTCTTTAGTCTACCCTACACACTACTGCCATAATGACTTTCCTTAATCACAGATCTAACCATGTCACATCTTTACTCAGCAAACTTCAGTGGCTCTTTCTTATCTCTTAGCCAAAAATATGACCTTCTGTATACTGATTTCAAAGCCATTAACAGTCTGTCTCAATTTATCTTTCTGCCTTTATTGTGTGTTAGCCTCCCCACTCCACCTCCATACGTAAACTGATCCAACTAAACTGACCTTTTCTACATTCCTCATACATAGGACTCCACCTATTCTTTTTCTGGATGTTTCCATATAGGAAATGTACTTCTTCCTCACTTCTGCCTAAAACAATCTCTTGCTTTCTCTAAGATTCTGCTCAAGCACCGCTTGGTATAAAAAGCCTTTCCAAATTCTCTTAACTTCCAGTATCCTCCCACTCATACTGCCTTACTTTGTAATTACTCTGTCAATATTTATTCTGTTTACACTTGTATATATACCATCTGCCAACTGAATAAAAACTTCTATAAATAGGGATTGTTTCATTCATTACAGGTATATTCTCACTTCCTAGTGTAGAGCTCAAAGAAGACAGTTAATTGTTTTTTGATTGATTTTTTATTTTATCCTAGTTCTTATGCAAGCCAACAAAAAGAAAGAATAAGACCTGTCTCAAACCCAATGACAAATTAGTAAATTTGGGAGTCATTGTTCCCTCCCCTGACACATAGCACACTGTCTTCATGGTCTGAGAACTCAATTTAACTATGAGTTTTCTGTATACTATTAGTACCTAAGAGAAATGAGTTGTATAAAGAATCTTACTTAACCCAGAGAAATATAATCTTTCAATGCCAGCTAATGCTTCTCCCTGCCTTGGTTTGTAATAATGTGTGGAATAAAGTAGTTCATTGACTTTCATTCTAAATTATAATAAAATGTGTTTTCTTTTCATGATACTTGAACTCGGTGTATTTTTAATATTTTGAGCCAGTGTGATAATTTTATTGACAAAAGGAACTACTGATGCAAAAATGCGGAACAAAGCAAAACAAAAGCAAATACTTCTTAGAGTAGATCATCACCTATTCTGTAAATTATAGTCTTAATAAAATTGGGGCACTGAGATATTAAGTGATTTGCCCAAGTTCATACAACCAGTGTGTCAGAGGAGGTATTCAGATCTCCCTGACTTTGAAGCCAGCTCTCTATCCAGTATGCCCTGATGCCTTTTATGCGACATATGTAAAAGTATAATGAGAAAAAATCTTTATGCATATATCATAAGATGAATCACCTGGGGATGGGAGAGAAGAGCTCAGTCTTTTTTGATTTCCATTGTTATACTTTCTTAAACTAAACAGGATGATTCCTGAGTTGCAAATATTAGCATAAACAAGCTTGCTTGGTTGACCTCTGATGGTTATGCTGATTAATTTTAAATAATCATTAATTATAATTGTTATTACCATTACTCAATTAGCTGGCAATGTGAATACCATTTTGATTCACTAAGGAGAGTTTGATAGTATTTGTTTAACTAATAACTTGCAACCTACATCTCCGTACATTTATAATACACTTATATCGTATTTCCCCGACCAACATGTTATGGTGCATTTATCATTAAATACATATGGCTTTCAGTTCTTGAAAATTCACATGTTCATATGAGAACACTTTTCAACCTTAGCATTTTGAGTGTTTTTCCATTCCAATATAACAGAAGTATCTAATGAATATTCTCACAAAGTTTCAGCTGGTTCAACTTGTGCTTACATTTTAAGTAGGTCAAAATGTCCCCTTGTGGGGATTTGTGGGGAATATTGTGGATCATATTATGCAACCAATTATTATTATGGATCTTATCTGCTAGTTGAGTTAAGCTGCCCAGTTCTGAATACCTGGTATAAAAGTTCTAACATTATGTATAATATAACTTTTGAGTGGAATAATTCTTATTAGTCACTAAAAAAGAGAACAGTTTAAAATTCTTTATAATGTACCCAAGATGAGTTCTATAAACTGGTTGTTTTTCTAATCCATGATTTCCACTTGATAAACTAGAAGAATTCCAAATATATTTATAGCCAAGAGGTTTGAATAAAAAGATTTATATTATGAATCTAATGTCCAATAAATTTCAGAAATAATTCAGAAATAATTCAAGCTATTCATTAACCAAATATTTCTAGATTTTTGAAAAAAAAAAAAAAAAAAAAGGACGGTAGTTACAGCACAGACCAGATTATATTCTAGTCTACCTGGGAAACATGTATTTAGGGTGATGTGAGCAAACTACATGCAAAGTAAATATCCTTATGTAAACTATACAGGAGGAAATATAGCATCCTCTATATTTTTTTAGCCAAATTTGTCAATTTAAAGAAAGACAGAAAGACAATTAAATTAACACTGTAAAGACACTTCATTAAAAAAAGAAAAGGACATCTGGGAATTGTCAACCATATGCACAAAGTTTGCAACAAGAATGCCCAAATACACAAGTACAGAGATATATCCATTAGATTTTAGTCCCCTGCAAATTCTAAAGCTGATTTGATTTACTTCCCTTCTTCTGCTTTGTTGTTTGTGTAGGGCTTGAAAACAAATTCTGATAATGCTTCGCTTTTTTCCCCATGTTCTCCCATAACACTGACTTAAGTAGATTCAGATAGATTCCTGGATTCATCTAACCCAAAAGAATTCTGGATCCCAGTGGACAGAGCCCAATAAGGTCTGCCAACATTTTTCCTATTACGAAAGAGCTGTCCTCTGACTCACTGTGAATTGCAACCTGCTGTGCTGACCTATTTCTATCGTGAGGCTAAATTGTGACTGGGAAACTTCACAATATTGTTTGTTGATTGTCAAAGCCTTTGCTGCCTGACACAGCCCTGGACAAAAAGAATAATCAACTTTGTAATGGGTTTAATGCCATTTAGACAGATGGCCATTGAGGTTCAGGGATATGTGACTACAGAAATGTTCTAGCTGAATATTTAACAGGACTGAGGTTTTTATGCTTACGTTAGAAGAGTATATCCCCACAGATGGGCATTATTAGTCTTTATGGGAAATGGAGCCAACTAAAATGACTTAAAGATATGTACTCACTCACAAGCATTTTTGAAGGGAGGCAAAGAAGTGATAAAACCTTCATGTTATGACTGGGATTATATGTTATATGTTTCATGTTATAACTGGGATAACCTGTAGATGAATGAGAGATTTTATTGTTTTTTATTTTTGTTATTATGGTTGTTTTTTAATGGGCACTACTATATTGACTCCAGCAACAATACTGTGGTAAAGTCCAAACAGAGAAGTGGAGTTATTTCTTCAAAATCCCCAAAAGTGATGTTAGATTCTGTATGAAGCTCAGTTCTTCATAGCTTTCATCTGTGATTCCATGCGCTTTCACTAAGGATTTTTTTCTGATAATATTCTCTATTTCAATTTCACTTTTGACTCAGTACATAGAGACATAGAGTTTGAGAAAGCATTTAGTCCACTTTCCCAAAGGATCCTGACATCATTGATTTAGAGTTGGAAACAACCTTAAAAGATCAGGTAGTCCACCTTTCATTTTGCAGGTGACAAGACTGAGACACAGTGATGTGAAGAGATTTGTGCAACATCACACAGGATTCCTGCCCAAAGAAGAAACGAATATTTTTTCATTCTTAAAAATAGTTGTTACATTCTTTTTTAGTCTTCTTTTTCTCACATTAAGATGATTTCTAGAGCGCTCCTGCCTCTTGCTTGTAGGTGCGCATGGGTGGCTAATAGAATCACCCTTGCCTGGTTGGAGCAAGCAACTGGAGGCAGCTGCGGGGTGTTGGGCCATTGGGAAGAGCAGGTGAGTGGCACCATGAACGGCTATAGCAGCAAGGAGTGCAAGGCACCCTACAGCCTCGAGTACCTGCCCTTCCTCAAAAATGCAAATGGAGAAGACACATCGCCATTTCATGACATTCCAATTTACGCAGAAAAGAATGTGTTCCACATGGTCATGGAAGCGCCTCAATGGAAAAATGCAAAGATGGAGATGACCACAAAGTATCCTTTAAACCCAATTAAACAAGATGCTAAAAAAGGAAAACTCAGCTGTATTGCCAACTTCTTCCCTCACAAAGGTTATCTCTGGAACTACGGGGCCATCTCTCAGACTTGGGAAGATCCAGGGCATAAAGATCAGCCTAGCAGCTGCTGTGAGGACAACCTCCTGATGTCTGAGAGATTGGGAGAGAGATACGCTTGAGAGGAGGAGTGATCCAAGTGAAAGTTCTGGGCATATTAGTGATAATTCATGAAGGAGAAACCAACTGGAAGGTCATTGCAATCAAAGTGGGTAAACCCGATGCTTCTAGCTGTAATATTGGTGGTGTCAGAAAGCTGAAACCCGATTATGGAGAAGCTACAGTGGAATGGTTTAGAAAGTACAATGTGCCTGATGGGAAACCAGAAAATGAGTTTGCTTTCAATGCAGAATTTAAAGATAAGAACTTTGCCACTGATGTAATTAAAAACACTCACTTTCAAAATCCTTTTTGAGCTCTTCCATGGCCTGAGCCCATTGAATATTTATTTTGGATATTTGGGATACAGAAGCCTTGACTTCTATGTCTTTCCCTGATGGCAAGCATTGTTCTTCCTCATCCGAAAGGATGGGAGGAGATATCTGTTCACCAAGAGAGTAACCTTCTATGGTCTTATTTTTTTTTTCCCTTTTTTAGGCAATTTTCCCAGCCAGTGATTTGACTTCTGAGTGTCCTCTCCACACCCACTTTGCCTCCAGATCTGCCCAGCCAGGGTTTAGGGGCTGAGATTCAAATACTGCTTCCCAGCCTCAGGGCTTTTGGCGGGGGCAGGGCTGCTATTCAGTGTGAGATTAAGTTCAGGTGCTCAGGTGGGAGCAGGGCTGCCACACAGGGCTTAGTTCCCTCAGGGGGTTTATGTGGAGACCTTCAACAATGGATCTGAGCTCCTGCCTGCTTTAGGAGCCCTTGTCTGCTGCTGCCTCTGCTGCGCTGAGGGGGCCTGAGTTATGGGGACACCCCACTCCCCTCTCAGCCAGCCAAAAAGACCCTCTCACTGACTTTTGGAGCCTGTGGGTGGAGGGACCTGTGCTGCCACTGGAGATTCTGCCCCTGAAGCCTGCTCGGATCTGCTCCTCTCCATGCCCCGCGACCAAGACAGGTCTGGGCTCTGCTCCAGGTGGGGTGTGGGACAGACCTTTCATGTCAGTTTTTCAGGTCTCCCTGGAACAGAAATCTCCTCCACTCTGTTGTTCTGTGGCTTCTGCTGCTCCAGAATTTGTTGGGAGTTATTCTTTACAGGTATTTTATGAGCTAGGATATGTGTATCTTTCTACTCTGCCCTCTTGGCTACTCCCCTCAAAACACTCACTTTCAGTGGAAGGCATTGGTGGTGAAGAAAACAGGTGGAGGAGGAATTGCATTAACACGACCGTAGAGGATGGAGCCTTTAAATGCAACTTGGAATCTGCCAAAGCAATTGTAAATAACCTGCCTCCACCTTTTGAATCTACCTGTGTCATCTCTACAGATGCGGACAAGTGGTTTTATTACCAGAGCAGCTAACAGCCCTTCAGGAGGACTAGCTAACACTGTTGCATTCCCTTGATCAGGAAATCCTAGATTCCAAAGTTGTAACTTTGTAACAGAGAGCTTTGAAGAGGCAGCTTCATTAAAGTCAAATTCCATGTTACTACTTGTCTATCCACAATGTCTGTCCTCCCAAGAGCAGTTCCTCCCTATCCCTGCCTGCACAACAACCAATGGATCCCCAGGACCAGGCTGGAGAGAATTGGAAAGCCATTTGTGGAGAGCTAGATGTGCAAAAGCAAGCATGCTTTGGGTGTATGTGTTTACCGTATGGAAGGAAATAAAATTATTTTGCTGAAAAAAAGGATGATTTCTAAATCTATAACCATGTTCAATTTTATTTATATCACACTTGTTTTGAGGGGTACCAGAATAAATGAGTATAATAGTGAAGTCTTGACTGTCATTGAACACAGAAGGGGGAATTTCCCCATGTTAAACTATCTTTTAAACCTGTGCCCCTTGTAAAAATGCACACCTTTGCTTCATAAGAAATTTAGGACCCTCTTATCTCAACAAAAAGATGTCTTAACCTAATCCTACACAGATTATCTTTTCTTTAGGGCTCATCTCCTTGTCTTCAATTCTAGTAGTTGGACTTTGCCTTTCTGGAGTAATCGAATCATAAGATCATTGATTTAGAGTTAGAAATGAACTTAAGAGGTTATCAAATCCTATTGCCTTATATTAAGGATAAGCAAACTGAGACACAGAGAGGTTTCATCGTTTGCCCAGGGTCACAGGCCTAGTAAGCATCCGAGACAGGAATAAAACTAGCATTTTACTGATTCCAAGTATAGAGCTTTATCTCCACCATACCAAGATTCCCTCCAAGCCTGCTTTCTAGCAATCCAGGGTGACAGCTGCCTTTCCCTTATCTATATAATCTAAGAACTAATTGTCTCTATGTTCAAAGAACTAAGACAAAATTTATTTTCCATATGGTATGGTGGAATCATGCTCATATTATAGCCTCAAAAAACATTCCCATGAATCCCTATGGTTTTCTCTTGCTGCAGCCTTGGCATCACACTAACACTATGGGCATTTTCCTGAGCTAAGGAGTAACTCACATACCTAGGTTGGAACTTATTAAGCAAGCAGTTGTAATTTCTTTGCTTCCTCCAACCTATCTATCTCAGCAAAGCAGAATTACTGAGAGAATCCCATCCCCTTCCAAGTTTCTTTCATTGTTTGTTCCATAAATTAGCCCAAGTCATACTGTGACTTCTTTGACAGTTGCTGAATTGATTGGATTAGGAGGTCTAGATTGTGGAGTTACAGTATCTATCAAGCTTGACAACAGCCATTTAAAATCAGTCACTAACATTACAGTTAGTGATATAACAAGTACTTAAAAACAGATAGGCTTGCTAACTCATTCTTTTCACAATACAAACTACTAGCAACATTGGAGTAAGGAGCCTTAGAGTAACACAAAAGTCAGTAATATGAGCTCTTGAAAACATGTCAAAGCATCCCCAACCTTCAGCTGATTTGGGAACTAAATGTCCTCTTGTTCAGAGGCCAGATAAAGAGCCAGACTTTCAAAAGAGTCTTTGAAGAACCTTTCATAGCTGAGAATTTTACTTCCATGCTTCTCTCTGCACTCCCAGCATGAGACACTGCCTAGAGCACAAGTAAGTAGTGTGAAGGTCAGGTGGAACCTTACCTCTGGTTTTTATTCCATTTGGCTTCACAGCAGGTGACTTCAGCCATGAGAAACAAAATTGTTGCCTGAAGATAAAGTTCCTGAGAAACAAGTAGACAAGTATAATAAACATATGGCAAAGTTGGTGTGTGTTTTGAAGTACTATCCAAAATCAGTTTCTTAATTACTGTATACTTTGGCTATGCCTACAGCAAACTAAAACATCCAGTAAATTCAATTTTTAAAAATTAGTGAGACAAAAATATCTAATTTTTAAAGCATCATTAACAAAAAATACCTACTAGGTTACTTTTCTACCTTGCAAATAATTATTTTGGCATTATTTAGAAACAGAAAAATAGATAGTCTTAATGAGGGACCACTATGCTAGATTAATTCAGTAATATGCATTTATTAAATCTATTGTATTACTCCATAGAATGTAGGAAGGAAGGAAGGAATTTATTAAATACTTACTCTCAGAAAAGCATTGTTCTAAATGCAGAAGATACAAATAGAAAATTAAGGAAGTTTCTGCCCACAAGGAACTCACATTCTCCTGGGGGAGACAACACATATGGAAGGTTTCAGTTGCCAGTCTGAAGAAAAATTCCATGGTCCTTTGAGTTCAGCAGTAAAGCACATGTTAATAGTTCTTTCTTAAAGCCATATCCACTAATAAAATCCTGTCAGTTTCTAAGATTGATCCATTTAACAATGGTAAGAACTTGGGTAGAAAAAATGTTTGCTTGATTTTTTTTTTCCTGAGTTATCAGTAGTTGTGATTATATCATCTGTAGCAGTAGTTGCAAAGCTGTATCTTCCCAAGTGCTACTTCCCAGGGTATAGCAGGGGTTCACTAGATAGGAGGCATTTCTGTTCCTAGGCTCTTGAGTTCATGATCTTGGACTGCTTCCACTGCAATCTGAGGGGTAATGGAAGTCAAGGTGGTAGTGGTAGTATGACTTACCTAGAACATGTGACTTCTTGCTTCTCTTCAGGGAACCTCACTATTTCAGCTAGGATGACTTGTATATTCTGTGGGTCCTTATGACAGATTACAGTTTTGGAAGATAAACAACCCCTTTTAGGAGTTACATCCCTGAATGATGGCAATCAGAGCCAGGATGGAGCAGGACCACTCTAACTCTTCATCATGTTGAGGAGATAACTCTGAGTTCTCAAAGACTATACCAGTGCAACTCAATCCTTGTCAAATTCTACCATTTTGAAAAGGCATCAAGTAGTTCCAATAACAGTCACTACCTGCTTATGATTAGTAGTTTGGCCATTAGATGATACATCACGCAATGTTTCTGATATTGTGTACAGTGTTTGCCTGATTCTGTTCATTTTACTTTGCATCAGTTGATACAAGTCTTACTAGGTTTTTCTGAAATCTGCTTGTTCATCATTTCTTATTGCATAATGGTATTCCATTACCTTTACATACCATAGTTTGTTCAACCATCCCCCAATTAAGGGGCATTCCTCCAATTTCCAATATTCTATCACCAGAAAAAGACCTGCTATAAATATTTTTGAACATGTGTGTTCTTTTTGCTTTTTTATGATCCCTTTGGAATACAAATCTAGTAGTGGTATTGCTGGATCAGAGGGTGCACACAGGCTGGTTGCCCCGTGAGATGGTATCTCAGAGTTTTTTTTTTAATTTGCATTTCTATAATCATAAGTGATTTAGAGGACTTCTTCATATGGCTATAGATACCATTGATTTTTTTTCATCTGAAAATTGCCCATTCATATTCTCTGACCATTTATCAAGTGGGGAATAACTTGTATTCTTATAAATTTGACTCAGTTCTTTAAATATTTGAGAAATGAGATGTTTGTCAGAGACTCTTGCTGTAAAGATCTTTCCCCAGTGTTCTGCTTTCCTTCTAATCTTGTCTGCATTGATTATGATTGTGAAAAAACTTTTTAACTTAATATAATCAAAAGTATTTTTCTTCTTCATATTGCTCTCTTTTTTTCTTATTTGGTCACAAAATTTTAATTCACTTCTCTTCTCCTTTACGAATTTGAATGCTATACCACTTGGTGCATACATATTTAGCACTGATATTGCTTCCTTGTCTATGGTTGTTGTTGTTGTGTTTGTCCTTTATTCTGGAAGAGGACCATGACATCGAGATGATGATATCACATCCAGTTGACTTTGATTTGAGTGAGACAGGACTGTGGAAGGTCACCAGTCTCACTTTGTCCCTCAGAGCATCCTTGTCTGTGGTACCTTTTTAGAAAGATGTAGTTTCCTTCCTTATATCTTTTAATTAGGTCAATGTTTGCTTTTTCTTTGTCCGAAATTAGGATTATTATACCTGGTTGTTTTTTTTTTTTACTTTAGCTGAAGAATAATAGATTATGTTGCAATCTTTTACCTTTATTCTGTATGTGTGTCTCTTTCTGCCTCGGTCGTGTTTCTCATAAAAATAATACTGTAGGATTCGGGATTTTATTAGAGTAGCTTACTTTCTTCTTGTGTTATGGAAGAATATATCCTATTCACATTCATAGTTATGACTACTAACTCCATATTTCCCTACATCTTATTTTTCCTGCTCATTGTCCTCTCCTTCGTTTCAGCCTTTCCCTCTTCAATAGTGTTTTGCTTCTGTCTAATGTCTCCTTTTTGTCTTCTCTCAGTCCTATCCCCACCCCTTCACTTAATCTCCACCCCTCCTACTTTTATTTTGGATAAGATATATTTCTATATTCAACTAATCGAGCCAATACTGATGAGAATAAGATTCAAGTGATGTCCTTTGCCCACACTCCCATCTTTCCTTTCACTGCAATTGGTTTCCTACCCCTCTTCATGTGAAACAGTTTACCCTGTTCTACCAGCTCCTTTCTTCTGCACTCAGGTCACTCGTCTTTCTCATAATTTATTTTTTACCATTCTCTCAAATTCACCTCATAGCTTTACCCTTTATCAATGTATGTATGTATTCTTTCTAGCTGTACTATCAGTGGTAAAAATGTTTAAGAATTACAGTTATCATCCTATGTAGAGACGTAAACAGTTCAGCTCTGCTGACTCCGTTATACTTTCTTTTTACTTTTTAGGCTTCTCTTGTGTCTTGATACTGGAGTCTAATTTTGTTATTGTTATTCAGTTCTGGTCTTTTTATGAAAGCTTGCAATCATTCTATTTCACGAAGAGACTCTTATTCCCCCTGAAGTATTATGCTAAACTTTGCCAAGTAGATGATTCTTGGTTTTAATTCTAACTCCTTTGCCTTCCAGAAAATTGTGGTCCATGACCTCTGATCCTTTAATGTTGCAGCTGCTAAATCCTATGTAATCATAATTATGGCTGCAAGGTATTTGAATTGTTTTGTTTTGTTTTTTCCTGGCCATATGCAGTATTTTTCCTTGGCCTGAAAGTTCTGAAATTTGTATATAATGTTCTTTGGATTTTTTACTTTGGGATTTATTTCCCGAGGTTACTAGTAGATTCTTTCAATACCTATTTTGCCTGCTGATTCCAGGATATCAGGGAATTTTCCTTGATATTTCTTGAAAGATGCTTTCCATGTTCTCCTTTTGATTATGGCATTCAGGTAGTCCAATTGTTCTGAAATTTTCTGTCCTAGAAATATTTTCCAAATCAGTTATTTTTCCCATGAGGTATTTTACGCTTTCTTCATTTTTTTTCATTCTTTTGAATATGTGTGGATTGATTTTTAATGTCTTATAGAGTCATTAATTTTCACTGACTTAGTTCTTACTTTTAAGGGTTATTTTCCTCAGTTAGCTTTTCTACTTCTTTTTCCATTTGGGCAATTGTGCTTTTTAAGAAGTTATTTTATCTGTCCAAACTATTGGGGTTTTTTCGTAATTTTCCTGCATGTCTCTCATTTGTTTTACCAATTTTTATTCTACCTCTCATGTCTCATTTTTAAGCTCCTATTTTGAGCTATTCCATGTATGTTTTATGGGCTTGAGAGACCACTACTCATTTTTGTTTGGGACATTGATGAAAAGAATTTTGACATTACTGGCCTCTTCTGTATTTATGTCTTACTCTTCCCTGAAACCACAATAACTTTCTATGGTCAGGTTCTTTTTGTTTGTTTTTTCTTTTTTGTCTGTTTGTAATCTTTTGCTCATCATTTTGTCCTTTTTCCTTTCTTTGAAATTTGACCTCTGTTCATGGACTAAAAGAGGAACTATCACAGCCTTTATGTGCCAGGGTCTGCAAGCCTTGACTGTTTACCTAGCACTGCATTAATGTTGTCCTGAGTCTCATGGGGGACCCTCTTGTGTTTGGTAACAAGATGAGGGGGTGTGGTGCTGGGGGCCATAAAGCTCTGGCAGCTTGCCTGGTGCTGAGCTGGGGTCCTAGTGCTGATATCTTCTGAGGTGTTTCTACATTTTTGGGGCACACTAAAGCATATGGTGGTCTGTCCACTGGAAGATGCTTTTTTCCCCTGGGACTGTGCTGAAGCATGTGGAGGTCTGGACACTGGAGGCTTCTTGTTTGCTTAGAAGCCTCTAGGGTTAGAGTCTACCTTTTTGCTCAGGGCTGTGCTCAAGCATGTGATGGTTCTCAGAGCTTGAGTCTTCCCACTACCCTGGATATGCTGAGGCATGTCTGGGGGTTCCTGGTGTTGCTATATGAGTGCTCCACCACACTGGGGCTCAGGATTTTCCCCTGGTTTGCTGAGGTGGAGCTTGCTGAGTCGTTTCCTGTCCTAGATGGCATTCCCCTTTTTCTTAAGGGAGAGAGACTTTTCTTGCTAATTTTCCAAGCTTCTGGGGCTAAAAGTGTGTCTCATTCTATAATTTTGCTGGTTCCACTGTTCCAGGATTTGTATTGGGGAGTGATTTCATGTTTTTTCTTGGAGGCGAATATGAGAGTTATTGTGATTTGTGTCTTGTTCTGCCATCTTGGCTCCAAGAAGAGAATCTTTTTTATTTCATCAAATAATTGATTTATTTTTAGTTTTAACCGTTCATTTCCATAAGATTTTGAATTCTAAATTTTCTTTCCTTCCCTCCTCTCCATCCTCCCCAAGAATGTGCACAATTTGATATAAGTTCTACATATACATTCATATTAATCATATTTTCACATTAGTCATATTGTAAAGAAGAAAAAGAAACAATGGGAGGAACCATGAGAAAAATGAAACCAAAGGGGGGGGGGGGAGACAGAGACAGAGATACAGAGACAGAGAGACAGAGACAGAGAGAGACAGAGAACACAAATAGCAATCTTGACTATGCATTTAGATTCCATAGTTCCTTTTCTGTATGTAGATAGCATTTTACATCATGTGCCTTTTGGAACTATCTTAGATCCTTGCATTGCTTAGAAGAGCTAAGTCTATCACATGTAGTTATTGTACATGTTGCTATTAATGTGCATGATGTACTTCTGGTTTTGGTCACTTCACTTAGTCACAGTTCATGTAAGTCTATCCAGATTTTTTTAAAGTTCACCTGCTCATCATTTCTTATGGAACAAGAATAAATCTTGTTTAAAAAATTATTTATTTTGAAGTTTATTTTTAAAATTAATTAATTAATCATTTTTGGTTTTTTGACATTCACTTCCACAATTATTTGAGTTCCACATTTTCCCCCCATCTCTCCCCTCTGCCTGCCCCAAGACAGCATGCATTCTGATTACCCCTTACCCTAATCTGCCCTCTTTTCTATCACACCCTTCCCTTCTCTTATACCCTTCTTCTCTATTTTCTTGTAGGACAAGATAGATTTCTATACCCCATTGCCTGTATGTCTTATTTACCTGTATGTAAAAACAATTTAACATTTGTTTTTAAAACTTTGAGTTCCAACTTCTCTCTCTTCCTCCCTCCCCACTCACCGCATTGAGAAAGCAAGCAATCCTATATAGGTCATACGTGTACAGTTATACAAAACACTTCCATAACAATGATGTTGTGAAAGACTATTTTTCCCTCCATCCTATCTTGCTCCCACTTTTATTCTATCCTCTCTTTTGATCCTGTCCCTCCTCAAAAGTGTTTACTTCTAATTACCCTCTCTTCTAATTTGCCTTCCCTTTTATCACTGCCCCCCCCCCTTACGTGCTTACTCCCTAGTTTCTTGTAGTGGGAGGAAGGTTTCATACCAAATTAAGTGTGCATGTTATTCTCTCCTTAAGCCAAATCTGAGGAGAGTGAAGTTCACTCTTTCTCTTTCATCTCCCTTTTCCCCCCTCCACTGAAATAGCCTTTACTTGCCTCTTTTATGTGAGAGATAATTTACTCCATTCTGTTTCTTTCTTTTTCCTTCTCTAATATACTCTTCTCTCACTCCTTAATTTTATTTTTTTTAGATATCATATATATATATATATATATATATATATATATATATATATATATATATATATATATATATATATATATATATATATATATAGTCTGCCTTTTTGCTCAGGGCTGTGCTCAAACATGTGATGTTTCTCAGAGATTGAGTCTTCCCACTACCCTGGATATGCTGAGGCATGTCAGGAGGTTCCTGGAAAAATCCCTCCAGGTGCCTTAATACTGAGAAATGTCTCAAGAGCTACAAATATAATCTTTCTATGTAGGAAGGTAAACAGTTCAACTTTAGTAAGTCCCTTATAATTTCTATTTCCTATTTACCTTTTCATAACTCCATTGATTCTTTTTTTTTGAAAGTCAAACTTTCAATTCAGCTCTGGTCTTTTCATCAAGAATACTTGAAAGTCCTCCATGTCATGTAATGACCATTTTTCCCTTGAAGTAATATGTTCAATTTTGCTTGATAGATGTTTCTTGGTTTTAATCCTTGTTCCTTTGACCTCTAGAATATCATATTCCAAGCCCTCTGATCCCTTAATGTAGAAGGTGATAGATCTTGTGTTATCCTGACTGCATTTCCACAGTACTCAATTGTTTGTTTCTCTCTGATTGTAATATTTTCTCCTTTGGAAGATATCTATAATTTAGGTACAATATCCCTAAGAGTTTTCTTTTAGGCATCTATTTCACTGGACGATCGGTGGATTCTTTCAGCATTTATTTTATCCTCTGGTTCTAGAATATCAGGGTAGTTTTCCTGAATAATTTCTTGAAAGATGATGTCTAGGCTCTTTTTTGATCATGGCTTTCATGTAGTCCAATAATTTTAAATCTTCTATCCAGGAACTATTTTCAAGGTCAATTGTTTTTCCAATGAGATATTTCACAATGTCTGCTATTTTTTCATTCTTTTGGTTTTGTTTTATAATTTCTTGATTTTTTGCAAAGTATTAGCTTCCATCCACTCTGTTCTAATCTATAAGGAATTATGTTCTTCAGTGGGCTTTTGGATCTCCTTTTCCATCTGGCCAATTCTTCTTTTCAAGGCATTGTTCTTCTCAGTGGCTTTTTGGATTTCTTTTGCCATTTGGGTTACTCTAGTTTTTAAGCATTTAAGCATTTCACATTTTTGGGTCCCCTTGGCAAGCAGTTGACTCAGTTTTCATGGTTTTCTTGATTCACTCTCATTTCTCTTCCCAATTTTTGCTCTACTTCTCTTACTTGATTTTCAAAATTCTTTTTGAGCTTTTCCATGACCTCAGACAAATTCATATTTTTCTTGGAGGCTTTGGACATAAGAGGTTTGATTGTGTTGTCTTCTTCTCTTTGTGTATTTTGTCATCAAATAAAGTCCTATAGTCTGATTCTTTTTCCTGTTTTTACTCATTTCCTCAGCCAGTTCTTTGACTTTTGAGCCCTTTGTCAAAGTAATTCTCTGCTTCCAGGGTGAGTGGAGTGCTATAGTGTCAGATGCTCAATTCCCCCACTATCTGTGGGTCTGAAGCTCCAGATACAGCTGCTGCCAGTGGCCTTGCACCTGCTGCAGCTACCACATATTCCTCTGCCCCTTCTGTTTCCCTGGGGCTAGGGTCAGACCACTCTACTCTCTCACACAGGTCCTACAGGTTTTGGTTTTTCTTTTCCACTGACCTTCTTCTTAGTCCTCAGCATTTTGGAGTTGTGAAGTCTTAAAACTACAATAGGTGCCAATTAGTCAGTGCCTCCAGGCCAGCTCAGATCCTGTGCTGGTATGGCTCATTCTGGACTGTCCTCTGCTCCCAGATTGTCATGATACAGTCTTCCCATTGACCTTTCAGACTCTCTTGAGCTGGAGATTTATTTCACTCTAGCATTCTGTGGGTTCTGTAGCTCCAGAATTGATTTAGGATCATTTTTTACAGGTATTTGGCTGCGTTTCTGAGAGAGCTTTAGCAAGTACCTGCTTTTTCAGTGTCATCTTGGTTCTATCCCAAACAATTGTTCAGCCATTCCCCAATTGAGAATCTCTCTGTCTTAAGAAAAAAAAAGAACATAACAAGGCACTATGTTTAATGCTTTGTTAAAATCCATGAAAAGCATATATATATATATATATATATATATATATATATATATATATATATACACACACACATATATATACATATATATGTGTATATATACATACATATGTATATGTGTGTATATATATATGTGTGTATATAGTATACATATGTATATACGTATATATGTATATACATATATATGTATATATGTACATATATGCATATATATACACACACATAATTCTGGAAAATCCTGGCACCCACTGTGTCAACAGAAGAAAAATTAGCTTGAGCTGACCTGAACTTGAAATAAAACTGACTCTTTGTAATCACATGTTCCTTATTGTTTGCATTAAATCTCTAATTGGATTTTGTTTTGTTTTCTTCCTTCTAGTACAAAAAACATTCTCTGTGGCAGAGAACATAGAAAGAAAAAAAATAAGAGTTGAGCAGCAATGCATTCTTTTATTTATTAATTAAGCCACCAAGTGTCACTGACATCCAGTCAATACTGTTTGGTAAAGTAGATTTTCTAGATTGACCAAAGGAGAATGGCCTGAATCCAGTGCTACCATCCCGGGTAGGGCAATTTTAAGGTCCAGGGCCTCAAGTCATAAATTTGTTATTGTTAACTTCTCAATGAAATAGACAAAGTCAGTGTGACCATGATTGCAATGCTAGAGCATAGGTATGGGAAAGCTCAGTACCTGAGCATAGTCAGGGTACAGGACACAGCTCTACCCAGGCAATATAATATTGAATAGCTGTACAAAACCAAGTAAGTTCATTCAAGACTGAGGCAAGGCAATAGCTGTTGGAGTGAGCAGCTGGAGAAGGGACCTATTCAATAGTGTGCTAGAGTCAGCTCAAAACAGCTCTCAAGAATGGATTGGCAAATTTATAGTATGATCATTTACACATCAGATATTGACAAATTCTACAAATGAAGACTAGGCTTATTGTTTTACTGATTGTCTAAACTTGAGAAAATGGTGGAGAAAGTGTTATAATGGAGGCTAAAATTAAGATGCTGTGTGTACTTTTTGAAAAAGAGAGTCAATGTTTAAATATTTATCAGCACACTCACAAACGCAACCCAAGTAAAACCTCATCTCATTCAAGGTCTGTAACAAGAGGTAGAATCTAGACCTAGCTACTCCATTCAATACTATAAGAAGGAGCAGATACTAGCCATAGCATAAAGTCTCAATCCAAAAATTAAATCTAAATCCATGAGAAAACAGAATATTCCTATGACACTGAAGAAATATCAGGGAATAAAATAATTCCAACATGTGATTCCAGAGGACGTATATAAACCTGAAACAATCACAGCTGAAATTTAGTAAAATAAATGATCTAACTATAGCTAACCCAAGAGTGAATGGAAGACAAGAAGAATGACCTGAACTAAGAGATAAAAAATATTTAATTAGACTGTTTGGAAGAAAATAAAAACTTTAGAAGAAAAAACTGAACAATGTTACCCAAGTAGTTGTCACCTTCAAAAATGGCACAAAGCAGTGAGAACCCAATGCCTCCTTGAAGCAACATGAGGTATTAGAACAAAGTAGAAAAACTGAAAAAAATAGAAGAAAACATTAGATACTTTATACCATAAACAATTGACCTAGAAAATAGGTTAAGGACAGATAATATAAACATTGAAGGAATCTCTGACAATTATGACCAAACAAAAACTATAGATGACATTTTATGAAATCATAAAATAAAACCACCTAGAACTATTGGAGTCAGAGGTATAAGTTAAAATAGAAAAAAAATTCATTGTTTTCCTCCTTGTTAAAAGAAAAAAACTAAACTGAATATTATTAGGTCTCAGAAAAATTCATGACACACTTCAAAATTTAAACTGCATTATTATTATTTTCTAAGTCTAAAGAATCTATAAAATGATAAATGAATTCCTATTTTTAACATTTGCCTGTTTCAAGTTTTAAATGTTTATACTGATATTTTTAACAATCAGCTCTTTATATCAGATTTAAGCAGGCTCTAGGACACCCCTGATTCTGTTGATAGAGTAGTGATGAACTGGAGACACAAAGCAAAGCATATATTCTCACATATCAGCAGAGAATATTTAACCACATCTTTGTTAAAAGTTATACTTCTTCTTAGGGGACAGGGTAAGAGAGGGAAAATGGGTTTATGGGTAGTGATAGAAATGAAAAAATGAGCACCAGCAAAATTTTTTGACATATAGAATAAAAAGCAAGATATATAAAGTAATTTTCTCCCTTCCTATTAAATTTTAACTGTACTATACATACATATACATATATATATTTACATAAATACATATCCTATATGTACACACGCATTTATTTATTTATTTACTAAAAACAAATTGTGTGTTTCTTATTGAAGATGTCCTCCAACTATTGAAGTATCTTTGTTGAACATTAAGTTCAGAATTAATTTTTTTTTATTGTTGAGTAGTTTCAGTTGTGTCTCACTTCTTGTGACCTCAATTAGAGTTTTCTTGGCAAAGATACTGGAGTGGTTTACCATTTCCCTTTCTAGCTCATTTTAAAAATGAAGAACTGAGGGTAACAGAGTTAAGTGATTTGGCCGGATTTACACAGCTAGCAAGTGTCTGAGAAGTGATAGTCTTCATATGCTCTGTTCAGCTTAAGCCACATATGACCATATAATGCAATGCATATTAATGAGCCAGAGTCATCTATAGAAAGGAAGTAATTATGATGAAGTGCTTCAAGTCTGTACCATTGATAAAGTGCAGTAACTGGGGATGTTTAATGTGGAGGAGAGAGGGAATTAAGAGAAGTACCTATAACTATCTTCTAGTATTCTAGGGCTATCATATAGAAAGTATTCCAGTTGGCACAGAAACAGAACCAGCAGTTACAGGTGGAAGTAACATAATAATTTAAGGTTGGTGTAGTAAGGTAGTGAGGAAGGATATTGAATGTCATTAATAGTAAACAGCAAGTAGCCTACTTTACTTGAAACCTGAAGAACTTTAAATGACAAATAGAAGATTGTATATTTAGTCTTAGAGGTCAGAAAAAGAGACATTGAACTTTTCCTAATTGAGATGAGTTGGTTTGGGATATAAAGAGCATAAAGATTTCACTTGTTGGCTATGCTATAGTGGTGAATCTTGTTCAGGTGAAATTGACCTCTAAGATACCTTCTAACTCTGAATTTTTATAAAACTGAGACAAAGAAAATTTAAATTACTTTCCCAAGATCACATCGCTAATTAATGAAGGAGAAGATTAGAATCCAGATCCTTACAGTCCAGCATGAAATCCATTATATTTGTTTTCCTTGTATTCTGACTTAGGTGAACATAGATATTAGGCTGTGCATGAATATTAAGTTAAAGGTAAGGAGGTAACTGAAATAAAACTCTCATTTACTGCAAAAAAAAATGAGCTTGTACTGTTACTCAATCTTTGTTAGTGAAATGCTGATACATTAATAACATAATACAAGAGATAGCTGGCATTCCATTTGATATCATGCTGGTTGTGGAGACAGGAATATCTGAGTTCAAATCTGGTCTCAGACACTGTATGACCCTAGAAAAGTTGCTTAACTTCAGTTTCCTTAGCTAAAAATGGAATTAAAAAGAGCACCTAGCTCTAAGGGTTTTTTCAGGGTCAAATTGGATAGTATTTGTTTTAAAAATACTTACACAGTGCCTGGCAGCACTGTGAGATATGTAAATGTTTATTCTCCTTTGCTTCATATAATACATTAAAATATATATATACACATATCTATAATACCTATATGTATATATATATATATATATATATATATATATATATATATATATATATATATATATATATATTCTTTGAATCACAACTAAAAGACATTTTTATTTAAATGCTTTCTTCTGTATTACATGCAGAAACTCACCTTACTCTGACCTTCAGTCAGCTATATATCTCAGACTGAAATAGTTAAAAATAATAGACCAATTACCTTTATGAGACAAGAAAAGACCTCAGCCTATTTTCTTAAAATTGATTAAGATGCCACCTGGAAGCCTCATAGCATTTTGATGTTCTGAGTTTATCATTTAATTGTGGTGAATGAATTATAGTGAAGGGTAAATGAAACACCACATACATTGATTTCAGTATTCCATTTACTTAAGTGAGAGGTCTGCATTAAGAAGGTGCAAGAATTAGTGATTATATGAGATTGCAAATACCTTGACATCTTCGGGAAATAAATACAGTACATTTTCAAATAGATTCTTTTCAAGAACTTTAATCCTTTATTTGTTCGTGGGCTCCTATTATTATTTAGTATTTGTACAGTTTCTGTCAGGAATGATAAATATGACCCCATAAACAAAGATCATATTGGATGTCAGTTGCCTTGGGTCAAAGACTCTGTAACCCTCTATTGGAACACCCTGGATGTAACTTGTACCCAGGATCACACAGCTATTACGTCAGAGGTTAGGGCTAGAACCAAAATTATTCTAATTTCAAAATGAGCTCTTTATGGAAAGAGGAGAGGAACAAGGGCAGGGAGAAGAAAGGGAAAGGGAGAAAAAAACCTGAAGACAAGCAAAGGGTTACCTGGATACTCATCATTTCCCATCAAGTAAGACTGCAAATGCTGGCAGATTGGATGAAAAGGGATTTAACTTTGATCCTCTCATTTGCCCCCAGGACAAGGATCAATGAGAATTCTCCCCCAGGGTACATCAATACATCTTGCTGCTGCTCTAGGTATGCCTGTGGCTATATTTAAGTTTTATCTAGGTTAGTACATAAGTTTATCTAAATTAATTTGTAGGGGGAAAATGAACCCCCCACCCCAGAAGATAGACTGATCCATTGATACAGGATATTGTTTGTTTGAGTTCAAAATTTTTGGAAATGTGCAGACTAGGGTCATATTTGACTTTGTAGAACGTATTTGAATACACAAAGAAATTATCAAGAGAGACAATGGTTAGAAGACCAGACTTGTGTGGTTTCATTGGTAAAGAGAACTCTTGTATTATGAAAATCCTTCAATCAGTGAAGGTCTACACTACCCACACCACTTACAGTCTTAGAATATTGCCCAAGATCACATAACTATCATAGCAGATGTTGGTACTAGAACCACTTCATTCTAATTTCAAAATGATCTCTGTATAGGAAGAGAGGGAAAGAGCAAGGGAGAAAAAAACCAAGCAAAAAGAAAGTATTAACAGAGAGGAATGGTGGAGTGCTACCAAACTTTTTCTGAGTTTGGTTGCTCGGTGATATTGAAGTCCTTGGTTGCTTAACCCTTATCTACGTAAACTTTTCCCATTAAATTTTCTTTTTGGACGCGACACTTATAAAGCATTCCCTGTTAAATTAAATGGATTTGAATTGTGATCTTTTTTTTTTTTTCTGACTGCTAAGTTAAATAGCTTCTTGGCAAGTGAATCTGGCAAGTGAAACATTACATTTATACTTTTAAGTCCTAAATTCATAGATTTCTTGAACATCAACTTTTCCCTTTTAAAAATATGCACATGCATAAAATCAGAATTCAATGAGGACATAAAATTTTTAAATCTCTATGCAAATATTCTCAAACTTTTGTCAGAAACTCTAACATTTCTATGCTACTTTCAATGAAGACTGACCTCAATTAACTGAATTTAATTATCTGAATTCATATTTTAATTTATTCATCTATGACAGTTACTTAAGCATTCAAGTAGAATTATAAATTCACCAAAAAAACCCAAAAACCTAGAGTAACAAAAATCAAATTTGAGGGATTAACTATTCACTTAGGTTATTTTTAAGAAGATTTTCCTTTCCTTGCCAAAAAGTGTAAGTAAATCAACAGTCCATATGTTGTGACCTGAAAATCATCATAGTGGACTGCTCAGGTTTTAGCAAGTTATAAGATTAAGAACCTTTGCTTTTTACATTTTAGTCTATAAAACTCTCACCTGTTAGGAGTATACACATAGGGGAAAATGATTTTATGCTTAAGACTTCAAAGGATTTTAGATAAATGAACTCCTCTCTGAATCTAGACATAATCCCATGAGAAGAATCACAAATATCCTTGATAAAATGAAATAAAAACCACATCTGGGATCCACAATCCGTGGGAGCAACACCATTGTTAGGAATAATTGAAAAAAGTTCTATTTTGGTATTCTACTGAATAACCCATTATTTCCTTTCAATATGAATTGGGATGCTAGTTTATTGGGCAAAAATGCTCATCATTTCAAAAAGTTATATTCAAAACTAAGCATAGTTAAAAGTTATCTGAAGTTTCTTTTCTATCAAAGAGCTAAAGATAATCATTTCTTTTCACGGTAATATTAGATGTTATAAATCCTCAGTCTAAACACTTCAAAGAGAAATATCCTTTGTGAGGACAGGTCAATGCTTTTTAATTCAATAATAGTAGCCTTTAACTGCTACTTAACACATATTTGATATTTGGAAAGGGAAAAGGAAGCTATTTGATAAGCCAAAACCCAATTATGAAATTATATGAAATAACTCACTTTATTTCTCCTTCTTGCTGAGTTGCAGTTGTCTCCCTATAGTTTTCTGATCCCTTGACTGTAAATCAAATTCTTTTTTTTTTTAAATTTACCAAGTACAATAATCAATCATCTTATCAGTATCATGTTATAAGAGTAGCCTTAAAGCATTTAATTGGAATATGATGTATAGATTTTTTCATCCACATTTAAATTTAGATTAAAAAAATATGTAATATTTCAAAAAAAATGGAAAACCTTTTGACAAAATAAAACGATGCCATGTAAGGGATCTGTTCCAATTAGCTGGAGAATTTTATGATATCTTCTGGATAGCATATAAATGCACTGAAATAATTACAGTACATTACTATTCCAAAATATTACACTTCCAAAAATTGTAGCTTGTGGGGTTAAAGCTATATATTTTGAAAAGGAACAATTTGAGGGAAGGTAGGAGAGAAAATGCTCAGCTTCACCTTTAACTAGGTCTTCTACCCACAAAGACATGTTGGTGCCATAAGGAGGACCTTATGAGCTTCAAAGGTTCAGAAAGTTCTATCTTCCAATGTATATCTCACAAATGTCCCTAGCAAGGATCAGCTGTGTGTTTCCCAGGTCATCTGGTGTCAGTGTATGCATCAGGAGCCAAGGATAAATAGACATACACCACATTTGGGATAATCTTAGAAAGGTATGGAAAGATTTGAATGAAATAATGAAGAATGGTAAAGTCAGTAGAACTTAGAGAACATTGGAGACAGTAACAGCAATATTGTTCTAAGAATGACTTTGAGTGAATAAGTCGTTTTGACAATTGTAAAAACACAACTTAAAAGTAAAGCACGTATAAAGAAAGATGATATCTGAATCCAAAGAAAGAACTGACAAATAGAAGTATGTGTAGAATAATTCCACATATAAATACCTATTTGTGTCTAATGGTAGCCATCTCTAGGATGGTATCAGAGGTGGAGGTAAGAAAAAAGTGAAAAAATAAAATAAATTTACATGCTAACTATTATGTGGTTAAAACTTGATTATATATTTGTTATGTGTTCTAAAATTAGCAAGTTGTACCCAATAGGTTTTCAGTTTCATGTGCAATTATCTTTCTTTATTATACTATGTTTTGGAAATGCTTATTATATGTCATAAATTAAAAACCAAATTACTTTTAAAAAGAAAGAAAGGATGAGCCAATATGGAGGAGTAACAGCATGGAATTTCTAGAGCTCTCCTGCCAAGCCCAGCCAAATACCTGTAAAAAGTGTCTCTAAACAGTGAGGGAGGGTTGGGGGGGGGGGCAAGTGGGGATGGAGCCAAGATGGCAGAGTGAAAGCAACTACTCACCTAAACTTTTAGATAAACTCCTTCAGGTACCTCTAAAAAAAGAATCGGACTGGATTTTGGAAGGGTAGACTCCAATAAGAGACAGACTGTCACACATTCACAGCCCAGGATAGACTGAAAAGTTGACAAGAAGGATCCATTGCACGGGACTGGAGGAGCACACAGTGTACAGCACACATACTGTACCAGCGCCATCCTTTGTGTGGCAGGGCAGAGTGCCAGGCCTAGAGGCCTGAGGGCTACCCAAGTCTTACCTTACCTCTATCGCAGGTCTTCGGTTGGCCAAACCGGATAAACGTATGAAAGAAGAGACTTTCCGGAGTCGAACAAGGGTTAAGTTTTATTCAGGGTCCTGGTTACAAGTGCAGGGGGAATTCTTCCTTAGGAGGGAGCGAGGAATCTCCCAAGGAGGCAAAGATCTTACAATAAGAGATTGGAAGTAGAAGTGTAAGTGGGGAGAGAGGGGGAGGGGAGAGCAAAGAGAGGAAAAACGGAGCCTTCTGTCCTGTAACGACCCCTCCCGAGCTTAAGAGTGCCTTCAGGCTTTCCTGATCCTAATTAAGCTCTCTGGCTGCATAGTTTGCACCTGAATACCGTGCCTGTTAGATAACAATAGGTGTGCCCAGATCCGGGACAGTCTCGAGGGGGATGCTCCTCCCATCACATTTCTCATGGGAAGAGGCGGAAATACACGAGATTGCTCGGTCTCACTCCTTGATTCCCTGGTGTATTATGGGGGGGCCTCATGAGAACTCTAAGATTTAGAAGTTCCCACCTTTACCCGCCCGAGACTGTCCACATGGAATTGAACTTCCATCCCCAGCAGCAGAGCAGGAAGCCATGGGTGGTCTGAGGCAACAGAGGCACTGCAGAATCTTGGACATATCAGCCCAGGACTGGAGTCCAGTGGAACCAAGCAAGTGAGAGCTGCGGAGCCCCACGTACCTGTGGTGGCAGTTCCTGAGACTATCCGCCAGCAGATTAAATGCCTGTAAGTCACCTACATGAAAGGGGATGCAAAATAATGAAGTGCTTGGTAAGTGCTCTCCCCCCCCTACTTGAAAGACCCATAAAATATCTCTCCAGGAATAACCCTAGAACAGTGGGAGCAACAGAAGGGGCAACCAGCCTCTTAGCACGCAATACTAGGAAAATCTCTAAGGAGGGTCCCTCTTGCTGTGGCTGAAGGGGAGTAGTGCAGAGCCAGAGCTGTCTCAGATAGCCCTACCTCAGCAAAACTGGAGAAGATCCTGAGCCCCAGGGGGGTTGAGCCCACAACCACCAAAACCAGGACTCCAGGCTTGCCTCAGCACCCCAGGGGAATCACAAAAGCTCTAGTACAGACAGGATCACCAACTGCTTACCTTGCCTGTACTCTAGTTCAGCAGAGGAGACCTGCTGTAGCCAGAACACCCCTCCCCCACACTTAACATAGCTCACTCCAGGACAACTCTGGAGCAACTCAGAAAGATTTCACCTGGCCTCTGCTTTCTCACACCCGTCAGCTCAGGACCAGGTAAGCTGCAGCATTTTGGCTTCTAGCTGAAAGAACCAGAGGCCACAACACACCAAGCCTCAAGTTCAAGGCACAAGAACTGCAGGACCACTAAGTCTTGTGGCTTTTTAATGCAGATTTCTCACTTAAGAAAATACGCTATGGAAATTAGTCAATGTATGTGGGGGTGTCATTTACCTTTTACTCTAATTCATTCACCACAATTAAATGATAAACTCAGAACATCAAAATGGTATAAGGCTTCCAGGTGGTATCTTAGTTAATTTTATGAAAATGGGCTGAGGTCTTTTATTGTCTCAAAAAGGAAAATTGGACAAATGGAAAAGTAAGCACAAAGCCTAACTGGGAAACCTGGACAAATGATAAAGGAAGTACAAAACTAACTGGAGAAAGTAGCTCCTTAAAAGGAACAAGTGAACAGATGGAAAAAAAGATGCAAAAGTTAACTGAAGAAAACAATTTGATAAAATTAGAGTCTGGCAAATAGAAGCTAATGCCTCCATGAGACGTCAAGAATCAGTCAAACAGAATCTAAAGAATGAAAAGATAGATGAAAATGTAAAATATCTAATTGGAAAAACAACTGACTTGGAAAATAAATTCAGGAGAGAAAATCTAAGAATTATTGTTTTACCAGAAATTCATGATGAAAAAAGGAGCTTAGACAATATCTTCCAAGAAATAATCAAGGAAAACTGCCCAGAAGTCCTAGATCCAAAGGATGAAATGGTCATCAAAAGAATCCACTGCTCACCTCCCAAAAGGGTTCCCAAGCAAAGAACACCAAGGAATAGCATTGCCAAATCCCAGACCTATTGAGTGAAGGAGAAAATATTACAGGAAGTCAGAAAGAAAACATTAAAATATTGAGGAGCTACAGTCAGTATCACATAGGACCATGCAGCTTCTGCATTAAAAGAATACAACTCATTCTCCAGTTGATAAATAGTCAAAGGATATAAACAGGCAGCTTTCAGAGGAAGAAATTAAAGCTATCTATAGATATATTAAACAATGTTCCAGATTACTATTGATTAGAGAGAAGTAAATCAAAACAACTCTGAGGTACCACATCACAGCTATCAGATTGGCTAACATGAAAAAACAGGAAGATGATAAATGTTGGAGAAGATGTGGGAGAGTTGAAACACTAATTCATTGTTGTTGGAGTTGTGAGCTTATCCAACCATTCTGGAGAGCACTTTGGAACTATGTCCAAAAGGCTACAAAAATGTGCATACCCTTTGACTCATGAATATCCCTTCTAGGACTGTATCCCTAAGAGATAATAAAAATGGGAAAGGATCCCACATGTACAAAAACATTTATAGCAGCACTCTTTGTGGTGGCCCAAAACTGTAAATCAAGGAGATGCCCATCAATTTGGGAATGGCTGAATAAATTACGGTATATGAATGCAATGGAATACTATTTTGCTATAAGAAATGATGAGCAGGAAGACTTCAGAGAGTTCTGGAAAGATTTATATAAACTGGTGGGAAGTGATAGGAGTAGAACCAGGAGAGATTTATACACAGCAACAACAACAGTGCACAAAAAATTTTTCTGGTAGACTTAGTACTTCATTGCAATGCAATTTCCCAATATTGGACCAGCCCTGCCTTTCTGGTATAAATCCTACCTGACCATAATGTATTATTCTTGGGATAAGTTGCTGTATTCTTTTTGCTAAAATCTTATGTAAAATTTTTGCGTCTGTATTCACTAGACTAATTGGTCTATAGTTTTCTTTCTCTGTTTTGGTTCTTCCTGGTTTAGGTATCAAAAAATTATTTTTATCACAAAAAGAACTTGGAAAGACTCCTTCTTCCCTAATTTTCCCAAAGAGTCTATATAGTATTGGAATTAGCTGTTCTTTAAATGTTTGATTGAGTTCACTTGTGAATCCATGAGACTTGGAGATTTTTTTCCTAGGGAGTTCATTGATGGTTTGTTCAATTTCCTTTTGTGAGATGGGGTTATTCAGTGCCATGCCAATCAAACTGTCAGATAAATATTTTTTAAGAGCTAGAAAAAATAATATCAAAATTCATCTGGAGGAATAAAAGGTCCATAATATCAAGTAGTCAATGAATATAACAATCTACTACTTGAAAAACCAAAGGACCCCAACTTCTGGGGATAAGAACCCACTGTTCAACAAAAATTGCTTGGAAAACTGGATAACAGTGTGGCAAAAACTAGGCATAGACCAATGCCTGACACTGTACAATAAATAAAGTCCAAATGGGTACATTACATAGATATAAAGATTGATACTATAAGCAAATTAATGTAGCAATATATAGTGTATTTATCAGATTTATGGAGAAAGGAAGAATTTTTTGACTCATCAAGCAATAGAAAGCATTATGAAGTGCAAAATGGATAATTTTGATTACATTAAACTGAAAAGTTTTTGCACAAACAAATTCAAAGAAACCAAGACTAGGAGGGAAGCAGAAAACTGAGAAGGAATTTTTGCAACTAATGCCTGTAAGAAATGCCTCACTTCTAAAATATATAGAGAACTGAGTCAAATGTGCAAGAATACAAGTCATTCCCCAATTGATAAATGGTCAAAGGATATGAACAGGCAGATTGTAATGGAAGAAATTTAAACTATTTATAGTCATACGAAAAAATGTTGGAGAAGATGTGAGAGAGTTAGAACACTA
This sequence comes from Notamacropus eugenii, assembly GCF_028372415.1. Classification (NCBI taxonomy): domain Eukaryota; kingdom Metazoa; phylum Chordata; class Mammalia; order Diprotodontia; family Macropodidae; genus Notamacropus; species Notamacropus eugenii. The sequence continues at coordinate 339,768,527 of NC_092874.1, read as the reverse complement.
ATTCATTGTTAGTGGAACTGTGAGTTGAAATGATGAACAGGAAGGCTTCAGAGATCCCCAGAAAGACTTTTATAAACTGATGCTGAGTGAAAGGAACAGAACCAGGAGAACTTTATTCACAGCAATAAACACAATGTGTGAGGATTATTTTCTAGTAGACTTAGAACTTCACTGCAATGCAAGGACTTAAAAAATTCCCAATGATCTCTTAAGGCAAAATACCTTCCACATTCAGAGAAAGAACTATGGAATTTTATCTCAGAACTGATATAAAATTGGTTGCTTTCTCAGGGTGAGAGGGGGGACGAAGAGGAAGGGAGGGGTAAAAATATCTAAGTTAAGTGGAGGTGATTGTAGAACACTGAAAACAAATAAAATAATAATAATAGTAATAATAATAACAATAATAATAATGCCTTCCACATCCCGTGAAAGAACTGTGGAATTCTATCACAGAATGAAGCAGACCATTTTATTTTGTATTATGTTTTGTTTTGTTTTGTTTTGTTTTATGATTTCTCCCATTCATTTTAATATTCCTATTCAACATGACTAAGGTGAAAATGTCTTTAATAGGAATGTATGTGTAGAAGCTATATAAAATTGTATGCCATCTCAGGGAAGGAGGGGGAGGGGAAGAAGGAGAGGAAGTGGAAAAAATCTAAGGTATATGAAAGTGATTGTAGAACACTGAAAAGAAATAAAATAATTTAATTTAAAATAAATGACTCTAAACAAATTCTGGAACTGTAGAAACTACAGAATGATGCAGTAAAGCAAATCTTCAACCCAAGACAACCTGAAAGGTTACTGGGAAATGTCTGTCTCACCATGCTGAGAGCAGAGTGCAGACCAGTGTGGGCCACAAATGTACCAAGGGGACCTGAGCAGGCTTGGATGAGACTGAATTTCTCACACCTGTGGTGGTTTCCAGATTTTTCTGACCCTCAAATTCTGAGGATAATTTGGAAGGTCAGTGGAAAAGCCTGTGTGACCATTTTAGGAGAGTGGAATAATCTGACCCCAGCCCCAGGGCTGCAGAGGGAGGAATTGAAGGAGGAACCCATGGAAGCCACAGCAGCAGCAGGAACAGCTGCAGCTACTGTTTCTGGAGCTCTTGGCCCATCGATTGTGGGAGGATCAAGAGGATGAAAGTACACCATTCATCCCCCCTGGAAGCAGAGAACTACCTTGACAAAGAGCTCAAAAGCCAAGTAAATGGCTGGGGAAATAGGCAAAACAGGAAAAAAAATATCAGACTATAGAATCTTACTTTGGTGACAAGGAAGATCAAAGCATGCAATCAGAAGAAAACAAAGTCAAAGCTCCTTCATCCAAAACCTCCAAGAAAAATATGAATTGGTCTCAGGCCACGGAAGAGCTCGAAAAGGATTTTGAAATTCAAATAAGAGAAGTAGAGCAAAAATTGAGAAGAAAAATGAGAGTGATGAACAAAAATCATGATAAATGAGTCAACAGCTTGCTAAAGGAGGCCCAAAAAATGCTGAAGAAAATAATACTTTAAAAACTAGACTAACACTAATGGCAAAACAGATTCAAAAAGCCAATGAGGAGAAGAATGCCCTAAAAAGCAGAATTGGCCAGATGGAAAAGAAGATCAAAAAGTTCACTGAAGAAAATAATTTCTTGAAGGTTAGAATTGAGCAGACAGAAGCCAATGACTTTGTGAAAAGTCAAGAAATTATGAAACAAAAACAAAGGAATGAAAAAATAGCAGACAATGTGAAATATCTCATAGGAAAAAACAAGTGACCTGGAAAATAGATCCAGAGGAGACAATTTAAAAATTATGGCACTACCTGAAAGTCATGATCCCAAAGAGTATAGACTACACCTTTCATGAAATTGTCAAGGAAATCTTCCCTGATATGCTAAAATCGGAGGGTAAAATAAATATTGGAAGAATCCACAGACCACCTCCTGAAAGAGAACCCAAAGTAAAAGCTCCTAGAAATATGGCAGCTAAATTCCAGAGTTCTTAGATCAAGGAGAAAATACTGTAAGCAGCCCAAAAGGAAAAAAAAATCGAGTATTGTGAAAATACAATCAGAATAACATGGCATCTACCAGTTTCTACATTAAGGGATCAAAAGGCTTGGAATATGATATTACAGAAGTCAAAGGAGCTAGGTTTGAAACCAAGTATCACCTACCCAGCAAAACTGAGTATAATCCTTCAGGGGAAAAAATTGTCACTCAATGAAATAGATGACTTTCAAGCATTCTTGATGAATAGAACAGAGTATAATAGTAATTTGAAATAGAAAGATTTCTCATTAATTAATAGGCCCATATGATCTGCTTAAATTGCCTGGAAGCCTGGGTCACATGTCATGGGAAGAGCTCGTTTAAGAGGTGGAACAGGAGGGGTGTAGAAGAACCAGAAGGAAGTGAGTGAGTGGGGTCAGGACTGAGGGGAAAGAATACATGCCAACTGATACCAGCCAACTGATACATTGTCATAGTTGATGGTAAGAAGGGCTTGGCTGAGAGAGACGAGGTTTGAGAATAGCTTTGCCCTCAGCTGTGATCATGTTTAACTTCTTTGTCACCATGATGGATTTAGCTTTCTGGTTCTGGGATTTGGCTTTCTGGTGCTTGAATAAATATTTTCTTTCTTCCTTCTCCATGGAAATTCTTTTATATTTTTCTATTGAGACCTATGCTGGCATATTCATAGTCATCACCACACCACATAGTCAGTGCTATGAATATTGCCTTGGTGATGCACAGAGCTGACTAGAAAATTTGACTTTCAAACTCAAGAATCAATAAAAGCATGAAAAGGTAAACAAGAAAAAGAATCATAAGGAACCTACTAAAGTTGAACTGTTTACATTCCTACATAGATAGTATTTGTAACTCTTGAGACTTTTCTCAGTATTTTGGTAGTTGGAGGGATTATATACATATAGACAGAGGGCACAAGATTAATTGAATAGGAAGGGATGATATCTAAAAAATGAAATTAAAGGATGAGAGAGGAATATATTGAGAAGAGAAAGGAAGAAATGGAATAGGACAAATTATCTCTCATAAAAGAGGTAAGAAAAAGATTTTTCAATGAAAAGGAAAAAGGGGGAGGTTGAGAGGGAAAAAGTTAAGTTTACTCTTACATTTGGCGTAAGGATCAAATAACATGCACACTCAATTTGGTATGAATATCTATCTTATACTATAGGAAAGTAGGGGAGAAGGGGATAAGTGGAGTGTGAGGGGATGATAGAAGGAAGGGCAAAAGAGAAGAAAGGTGTAATTGGAAGTAAACACTTTTTGGAAGGGATAAGGTCAAAAGAGAGATAGAATAAATAGAGGAGCAGGATAGGATGGAGGGAAACATGGTTAGTTTTTCAAAATATGACTTTTATGGAAATCTTTTGCGTAACTATACATGTATAACCTATATTGAATTGCTTGCATTTTCAGTGGGAATAGGTGGGGAGGGAGGAAGGGAGATAAGTTGGAACTCAAAATTTTAAAAACAATGTTAAAATTGTTTTTACATACGGATAAATAAGACATACAGGCAATGGGGTATAGAAATCTATCTTGCCCTACAAGATAATAGATGAGAAAGGGATAAAGGAAAGGAGGGGTGAAACAGAAGGGAGGGCAAATTAGGGGAAAGAGTAATCAGAATGCACTCTGCTTGGGGTAGGGGGAAGGTACATATGGGAAGAAAATTTGGAACTCAAATCTTGTGAAAATGAATGTTGAAAGCTAAAAATAAATAAATTTAAAAAGGAGAGGAAGAAAGAAAAAGTCTTCCAGCAAACAGGAACTATGAATGAGACTTTGACATTTAGGCTTTCTGAGCTTAAGATCATTTCTAACTACCCTGGTACCTTGTGGAGAGTTTAATGCATTTCAAAAGCAAACAGTCCATTTTCAGGATTAGAGAAGAGTGAAATTCATAAATTTCTATTTTTCCCACCTTTTCCTCCATTTTTGTATATTCCTCTGTCATGAACTGCAAATAGATAAAATAGTAAGTTTCTTCCTACTATTCTTCATTTCTCCTTTAATATATTCCTATTCCCTGTTCTTTTTTCTTCCTCCTAAAACAAATAAGAACAGACCCACATAGAGGCCTTATGTTTGTCTCAACTACTCCTGTGACCCTCCAAAGCAGTGAGATTCTCAAGAGACACCTCTTTTTGCCAACTGTTAGTTATTTTGGTGTGTGTGTGGGAGGGTGGGGACAGCTGCTTATTTCTCTGACGCTCTAATTTTGCTTGTTTTAAAGTTACTCTCTTCTTTATATCTTGGGCTTTACTTCACCCATTGTGTTTCTTCATCATGAAAGGTACCATCTTCAGTTAACTTATATTCTCAATTTCTGATTTTATACTTTATGCCTAGATCGAGGTCAAAGCTTTTATTACTGTTAATGGGTTGCATAAGCCCTATTTTATCTTATCTTCTTGGAATGTCAATACTTATTTCTCTTTGATTCAGGATGAGGTGACTGTTATTAAGCTGTACCCTCTGTTTGAAAACCCTGATTTCAATCTCAAACTTCTGGTGGTCCAGTTTGAGTGGTCACCTCTTCTTCTTCTTTCCTTATTCAACCTAGACAATCCCCATTCAGGTGTTGGCTTTGTTACCTGCGTAGCTCTAAAAATCCCTAGTCAGATATCAGAAGTCATGCTAGTCTCAAGTGTTCTGAAAAGTTCTTAAGAACACAGCTATCACTTGAGTTGGTTCTGTGTCTGTAGCTGTCAGGGTGAGAAGGAACACTGAATAGTTTCTAGGGCCCCAGACATAGAGTCAGAAAAGCCTGAGTTAGGGGCGGAGCCAAGATGGTGGAGTAGAAAGACGCACATACACATAGCTCTGAACCCACAACCCATAGAATGGCTACAGGGAAGTAACTCACGGCGAATTCCGCACCCAGAGGCCACGGAACATTGGAGCGAGGGAGATTTCTGTTCCAGAGAGACCTGCAAACCTCTCGCGGGGGGGGGGTCCTTCGCGCTGCGGACTGGGCGCCGGGACTGGGCGCCGGGACTGGGAGCTGAGTGCAGCCCTGCCGCTGCTGCGCCACCGAGAGGAAAAAATCCGAGCAGGCTTCACAGACAGGATCTCCAGCGGCCACGCGGGTCCCTCCACCCACAGAGGGATCTGCAAACCTCTCCCAAAAGGTCCGTCGCGCTGCAGACACAAAGCCCAGCCCAGACCTGCTGCGGCCATGGCTGCGGCACCGAGAGAAACAGATCCGAGAAGGCTTCAGGGACGGGATCTCCAGCGGCCGCACAAGTCCCTCCACCCACAGGTGACAGGGGTGGGTGAGAGAGTCTCTTTGGCGGGTCGAGAGGGGAGTGGGGTGCCCCCATAATTCAGGCCCCCCCCCCGGGAGGTAGAAGCTGAGAGGCGGCTGCAGACAGGGGCTCCCCAAGCGGGGAGCCTGAATCCATTGCGGAAGGTCTGTGCATAAACCCCCTGAGGGAACTGAGCCTGAGAGGTGGCCCTGCCCCGATCTCAGCACCAGAACATAATCTCATACTGAATAGCAGCCCTGCCCCCGCCAAAAGCCCTGAGGCTGGAAGCAGCATTTGAATCTCAGACCACAAACACGGGCTGGGAGGATCAGGAGGTGAGGTGGGTGTGAGGAAAATATTCAGAGGTCAAGTCACTGGCTGGGAAAATGCCCAGAAAAGGGAAAAGAAATAAGACTATAGAAGGTTACTTTCTTGGCGAACAGGCATTTCCTCCCTTCCTTTCTGATGAGGAAGAACAATGCTTACCATCAGGCAAAGACACAGAAATCAAGGCTTCTGTGTCCCAGCCCACCCAATGGGCTCAGGCCATGGAAGAGCTCAAAAAGAATTTTGAAAATCAAGTTAGAGAGGTGGAGGAAAAGCTGGGAAGAGAAATGAGAGACATGAAGTCAAAGCATGAACAGCAGATCAGCTCCCTGCTAAGGGAGACCCAAAAAAATGTTGAAGAAATTAACACCTTGAAAACTAGCCTAACTCAATTGGCAAAAGAGGTTCAAAAAGCCAATGAGGAGAAGAATGCTTTCAAAAGCAGAATTAGCCAAATGGAAAAGGAGATTCAAAAGCTCACTGAAGAAAATAGTTCTTTCAAAATTAGAATGGAACAGATGGAGGCTAATGACTTTATGCAAAACCAAGAAATCACAGAACAAAGAGAGAAGAATGGAAAAATGGAAGATAATGTGAAATATCTCATGGGAAAAACAACAGACCTGGAAAATAGATCCAGGAGAGACAATTTAAAAATTATGGGACTACCTGAAAGCCATGATCAAAAGAAGAGCCTAGACATCATCTTTCATGAAATTATCAAGGAAAACTGCCCTGAGATTCTAGAACCAGAGGGCAAAATAAATATTCAAGGAATCCACAGAACACCGCCTGAAAGAGATCCAAAAAGAGAAACTCCTAGGAACATTGTGGCCAAATTCCAGAGTTCCCAGGTCAAGGAGAAAATACTGCAGGCAGCTAGAAAGAAACAATTCAAGTATTGTGGAAATACAATCAGGATAACACAAGATCTAGCAGCCTCTACATTAAGGGATCGAAGGGCATGGAACAGTATATTCCAGAAGTCAAAGGAACTCGGACTAAAACCAAGAATCACCTACCCAGCAAAACTGACTATAATACTTCAGGGGAAAAAATGGTCTTTCAATGAAATAGAGGATTTTCAAGTATTCTTGATGAAAAGACCAGAGCTGAAAAGAAAATTTGACTTTCAAACACAAGAATGAAGAGAACCATGAAAAGGTGAACAGCAAAGTGAAGTCATAAGGGACTTACTAAAGCTGAACTGTTTACATTCCTACATGGAAAGACAATATTTGTAACTCTTGAAACATTTCAGTATCTGGGTACTGGGTGGGATTACACATGCACACACGCTCACATACATAGAGACAGAGTGCACAGAGTGAATTGAATAGGATGGGATCATATCTTTAAAACAAAATGAAATCAAGCAGTGAGAGAGAAATATATTGGGAAGAGAAAGGGAGAAATGGAATGGGGCAAATTATCTCTCATAAAAGAGGCAATCAAAAGACTCATTAGTGGAGGGATAAAGAGGGGAGGTGAGAGAAAAACATGAAGTCTACTCTCATCACATTCCACTAAAGAAAAGAATAAAGTGCACACTCATTTTGGTAGGAAAACCTATCTCACAATACAGGAAAGTGGGGGATAAGGGGACAAGCAGGGTGGGGGGGATGATAGAAGGGAGGGCATGAGGAGGAGAGTGCAATTCGAGGTCGACACTCATGGGGAGGGATAGGATCAAAAGAGAATAGAAGTAATGGGGGACAGGATAGGATGGAGGGAAATATAGTTAGTCCTATACAACACAACTATTATGGAAGTCATTTGCAAAACTACACAGATATGGCCTATATTGAATTGCTTGCCTTCCAAAGGGAAGGGGTGGGGAGGGAGGGAGAAAGAGAAGTTGGAACTCAAAGTGTTAGGATGAACTGTCGAGTAATGTTCTTGCCACTAGGAAATAAGAAAAACAGGTAAAGGGGTATAGAAAGCTATCTGCCCCTACAGGACAAAAGAGAAGATGGAGACAAGGGCAGAGAGGGATGATAGAAGAGAGAGCAGATTGGTCATAGGGGCAATTAGAATGCTTGGTGTTTGGGGGGGAGGGGAGAAAAGGGGAGAAAATTTGTAACCCAAAATTTTGTGAAAATGAAAGTTAAAAGTTAAATAAATAAATTTAATAAAAAATAAAAAATAAAAAAAAAATAAAAAAAAAATAAAAAAAAAAAAATAAAAAATAAAAAAAAAAAAAAAAGAAAAGCCTGAGTTATAATCCTACCTGAGATCCTAATAGCTCTTTTAAGATACACACACACACACACACACACACACACACATATATACAAACATACGTATATACAAACATATGTATATGTTTCTGTGTGTATGTGTGTGTATGTGTGTAACCATGCCTATTAAAAACACTACAGAGAATAATCTTCCTTAAAATGATAAGTAGCATCTATCTAAAATCATCAGTAAACATTATATGTAATGGGGATAAGCCAGAAGCATTTCCAAGAAGATTGGAGGTAAAATAAGGGTGTCCATTATTGCCACTGTTATTGAATATTGTATTGTGAATGTTGGCTTTAACAATGAGAGAAGAAAAAGAAATTGAAGGAATTGGAATAGACAAAGAAGAAGCAAAACTATCACTCTTTGAAGATAATATGATGTTATACTTAGAGAATCCTAGAGAATCAAGAAAAAAACTGTTTGAATTAATAAATAACTTCAGCAAAGTTGTACGATTTAAAATAAACCCACATAAATTGCAGACATTTTTATATTTTACTAATAAACAGCAAGAAATAAAAAAAGAAACTCCAGTTAAAATTACTGTAGAAATTATAAAATATTTGAGAATCTGCCTGCCAAGAGAATGCAGGAACTCTATGAACAAAAGTACAAAACACTTTTCACACAAATTAAGTTCATTCTAAATAACTGGAAAAAAAAAAAACATTAGTTGCCAAGGGTAGACTGAACTAATATAATAAAAATGAAAATTCTACCTAAATTAATTCACTTATTCAGTTATATACCAATTAAACTACCAGAAATATTTTATAGAGCTAGAAAAATAATGGCAAAATTCATCTGCAAGAACAAAAGATCCAGGATATCAATGGAATTAATAAAAATAAATGCAAGGGAAAGTGACCTAGCCATACCAGATCTTAAGTCGTATTATAAAGCAGCAATCATTAAAACTCTTTGGTACTGGCTAAGAAATAGAGTGGTGGATCAGTGAAATAGTCTAGGTACACAAGACAAAGTAGTCAATGACTACTTAAACAACTATTTGATAAACCTGAACACTCCAGCTTCTGGAATAAGAACTTACTATTTAATGAGAACTATTTAGATAATGGGAAACAGTATGAATAGAACAAGATATTACAGTGTATACCAAAAGAAAGTCAAAATGTATACATGATTTAGATATAATGGCTGATCTTTTAAGCAAACTAGGAGAACAAGAAATAGTTTGCTTGTGGGATTTATAGACAAGGAAAGGATTTATGACCAAATAAGAGACAGATAACATTATGAAATTCAAAATAGATAATTTTTATTATTTTAAATTGAAAAGCTTTTTTGCACAAAAAAAACCAAAACAATTCAACCAAGATTATAAGGGAAGCAGAAAGTTGAGTAAAAATTTTTACAGTTTTTGCCTCTGATAAAGGCCTCATTTTTAAAATATATAGAGAACTGAGTCAAATTTATAACAATACAAGTCATTCCCCAAGAGATAAATGGTCAAAAGATATAAACAGTCAATTTTTAAAGGAAGAAATTAAAACTATTCATACTCATATAAAAGTGCTCTAAATAATTATTCATTATAGAAATGCAAATCAAAAAAATTATGAGGTACCACATCACACCTGTCAGATTGACAAACATAACAAAAGAGGAAAATGATAAATGTTGGGAAATATGTGGGAAAATTGGAGCATTAATGTATTGTTGGTGGAGTTCTTAACTGATCCAACCATTCTGGAGAACAATTTGGAACAATGCCCACAGGACTATAAAAGTGTGCATACCCTTTGAACTAGCAATACCACTTCTAGGTCTGTATCCAATGAGATCGTAACAATAGGAAAAGGACCCACATGTACAAAAATGTTTATAGCAACTCTTTTTGTGGTGACCTAGAATTGCAAATTCAAGGAATGTTTATCAGTTTATCAGTTAATGGCTGCACAAGCTGTGGTATATGAATGTGATAGAATATTATTGTTTCATAAGAAATGATGAGCAGGTAGACTTCAGAAAAACCTCTAAAGACTTACATGAAGTACTACTGATTGAAGTGATCAGAAATAGAACTTTGTGCACAGTAAAAACAACATTGAACAATGATTAACTTTGATAGATTTAACTCTTCTTAGCAAGGCAAGAATCTAAGACAACTTCAGAAGACTCACAGTGGAAAATGTTATTCACATCCAGAAAAAGAACCGTGAAGTCTACATGCAGATTGAAGCATACTATTTGCACTCATTTTTTTTGTTGTTGTTTCTTCATTCTTGCAGTTCCTTCCATTGGTTCTAATTCTTCTTTAGAACATAACTAATGTGAACATATATTTGATGTGAATGTATATGTAGAGTCTATATCAGATTGCATTCCATCTTGGGGTGGGGGAAAGAGAGGAATGGGGACAAAATTTGGAACTCAGAATCTTATGTAAGTGACTAAACTAAAATAAATTAAGTAATATTTTTAAAAAGATACATATATATATATACATGTACATACAAATGCATGTTATATATACATGGTATGTGTGCATGTGTGTATGTATGTATATGTGTACTGTTAAGATATGCTGGAGATCTAGATTTCACTATAAGTTTTCATATACCTTTCTTAATACATCTAGATTCAGCAATACTGTTGCCATTCAAATATTCAAAGGAGAAAACAGCCGTGGGAGAAAATAAAATCTACAAATATATTAATATGATCACTTTTTGTACTAGAAACAAAAACCTGGAAATAAAGTGAGTAGCCATAACTTGATGAATGGTTGGGTGAATAGTGGTGTATAGATTTGATATAATGGTAGTGAACTACACAGAACAAATATAACAAATTTTGAGAAATCTGAGAGATGTCAGAACTGATGCAGTATGAAATAAAGACAGTAGTGAAAATAAAAGAATTTGAAAGACCAAAAATCTATAATCCATAGAAGGGCCAAACAAAACCTCAGAAAACTAGTGAAATATGCCAGGCACTTCTTGATAAAGAGGCAATAGGTGAGTGATGCAGAATTAGATAAACATTTTCAGACATTGCCAATATGTTGATTTGTTTTGTTTGACAATTGTTTATTGCAAAAGAGAACTTCTTTGAGTCAAGATATGTATGTATGTATGTATGTGGTTGCACACATGCATACATATATGCACCCACATACACATAAGCATACACACACACACACACACACACACACACACATATATATATATATATAATATATATATATATATATATATATACATATATATATATATATATATATATATATATATATATATATATATACAGAGAGAGAGAGAGAGAGAGAGAGAGAGAGAGAGAGAGAGAGAATAATAATGGACTATCATGAAAAAATACATTTTAAATACAGAGAAGAACACAAATCAAGAGATGACAAATACCAGAACAATTTTGTTACTACTGTGAAATACTTTATATATGTTCAGAAAAACAAGCTATGTTGCTAGTAGGTCATGTTCTTACATTCAATCCTCTTTTTTTCCTCATACATTAAATATTTTCCTAATTTCACAATAAAAAATTTCAAAGATAAATTACAATATACATTGACAGACTCCAAAGAGGAAGCAGCTAAGCCTCTCTTGTGCATAAGGTTCATAGTTGTTTATAACTGTGAATTTTCAACCAAGGAATTTCAGGGGCTTTTGATTCTGTCAAACTGAGAACTGGTTATTTTTAGTTAGCCACCCCCACATTTATGAGAGAATCCCTTTCTGAACTCTGTCCTTCAGGTTTAACTCTTATGTAAACATGTTCAGCTCCATTAATCAGATAAATGAATGATTTTCCTTCCAAATGCTTTTGGATAAAATTATAGAAATATGAAGCACAGCAGATTACTCCCTCAAAAAAATCTACTCAGGATCAATGATAAATTCTCCTCCCCCTGCCAGAAAATTATTTATGTGTATCTAGGTATTCATCTTGATTCATATATTCTTTTGCTACTTTCAGAATCAATAAAAGTAATAATAAATAGAGACAAAAACAACATTCTATTATCATATCAATAATAGACTGTCACATTTATCACTACAGTTATTATCACTGAATATGTATGCATGGCTTATATATGTAAATTTAACATAGGAATGCTATAATGCTAGAAAGTATTGATTAAAAAAATAGGAAGGAAAAAAAGAAGGAAGAAAGGAATTTAAAGAGGTTTCTAATTCCCAAGAAGCATAGAAAAGTTACAATTCAAAAATATTTCAGGAAAACAAAATCAAAATTCCCAGCAAACTCCTACTTCTAGCAGCTACATGTACTGAGTTAATAAAAGAAGTCAATTACCACTTCTTAACTGGTCTGCTTTATAGATTTTGCCTTTATTTCCAATTTTCACTTTTCAAGGTATTCCTACATTTACCCTTCTGAGGAATGTTTTTTTCTTTCAAAACTACAGAAAGAAGAACAGAAAAGAGAAATCCCTTAGTCCAGTGTCTCAGAAAGACCAATTCAAACACACTTACAAACCTCCTCCCACCAGGAATACTTACTTGTTGACTTTAGGCATTGGTGTAGATTTCACTTGTTATACTCTGCTCTGGGGAAGTTATGATAACAGGAATCAAAAACTTTTATTTACTCTGATTCCCCAGTTTTGTCACAAATATTTCCAAAAATAAAATTAAAATAATGATAATAATGACAACTAAACAAATAAATAATTGAATGAATGGGTAAATAAGTACCTATCACCACCAATAAGCATCTTTTTTGGGTGAATCCACTCCAAGAATACACACAAATCATTACTGTGATGAAATAAAATGTTATTTTATAGAATTCATTTCTAAAACAGTGAAACAGTAAATCAAGCAAACTCTTAAAGAACAAGAAAGTAAAATTTGTCTCTCCTTTTTCTCAGAGAATAAGAGGGTGAAAGCAGAGGTTAAGAGAATAAGAATTAGCAATTTTGTTTCAGCAGACCAATACTCTGTATTTGCTTTGTCTGGCTTCTTTTCAGCCTCCATCTTTGTATGTCTTTATATCAATTCATAGCATCCTCTTCTCCTCACTCCTGGGTTGGTGCCTCTATTAATATTGTTTTTCTCACTGTAATTGTGTTTGCTTCTCTTCTTGGCAGTGGCCCTAGTTCAGTTCATGCTGTCCACCATCTGCTTTGGCCATTTTCCTGCCTTTCATTTTACTCATGGCGGTGTTTCCAGCTTCCATCCTTTTTGAATGACTTATACTTGATGGTGTCACCTCTCAAATGGTGCTCTCCCCTCTCTCTTAGGACAGGAAAGAGAATAGTGTTTTAAAAACTATCTCAACTTCTTTAGTCGCTGACTGAAGACATACTGGACATTTTGGTCCAGAAGAGCAAGGCCTCATCTCCAACATCTATTTCAACTTCTTGGCAACTGTCAGAGGACTCTCTACATCTCAGGCTGTATGAATAAACAGAACTAACAAGCTCATGGCAGATTGTGATTGAGTGAGGGGCAGGTATTGAGATAATGGGAATAGCCACATAATATTCATCAGGAGAACAAGCTGAGACCTCTATAATTAAATCACTGAGTAATTATTCAGATCAAGAATGATGGAGGCCTTATTATTTATGCAACATCTTTCAAGCTACCTTTTAACCATTATTGTTGTATTATACACACATATATATGCACCTAAACACATATGTATGTGTATGTGTGTGTGTATGTATAGTCTCCATTAGAATGTAATGGGTACCTCTGTATTTTGGTTCTGCTCTATTTATTTTATTTATACTTATATATTTTCTCCCCTATTAGAATACAAGCTTTCTGAGGGCAGGGACTGTTCTAGAACTCTCCCTACCTCATCTGCTCTGATAGGCTGGGTCCTCAGAAGCAAACTAAATACTTGTCCTTTGCAGGTTCTAAAGATATCCCTGAGGGATTGGGGGTTCTTTTTCAAATTCTATATATGTTATAAGATTCCACTGGTGTGCTTCACTCTCTCTCTCCTCAGTGATTATTAATTTATATTAATTAATGATGCAGGCTTAATTAGCTTTTGATGTTTAGTTGTTCAGTCATATTCTACTCTTCATGACCGATGAACCATAGAATTCCAGGCCCTTCTGTCTTCCACTATCTTTCCTAGTCTGTCCAAGTTCATGTTTGTTGCTTCCATGACATTATCTATCTCATCCTCTGCCATTGACTTTTCCTTATGCCTTCAATCTTTCCCAACATCATGGTCTTTTCCTTGAGTCCCATTTTCTCATTATATGGTCAAAGCATTTAAGTTTCAATTCAATTTCAATTTCAATTCAGTATTTGACATCCCAGTGAATAGCTTGAATTAATTTCTTTAAATATTGACTGATTAATCTCTTTTATGTCCAAGGGACTCTTAAAATTCTTCTCTAGCTCCACAATTTGAAAGTATCAGTTCTGTGGTGCTCAACTTGCCTTAAAGTCCAACTCTCACAGTCATACATTGCTACTGAAAAACCATAGCATTGTCTATATAGATCTTTGTTGGCAAAGTGATGTCTCCGATTTTTTGTATGCTATCCAGATTTGTCCATGTTCGTCACCTAGAAAATGAGCTGGAGAAAGAAATGGCAAGACACTCCACTATCTTTGCCAAGAAAATCCCAAATGGGGTCACAAAGAGTCAGAAACAACTGAAAATGACTGAACAACAACAACCACAAAACCAGATTTGGCATAGTTTTTCTTCCAAGAAGCAAGTGTCTTTTAATTTCATGGCTGCAGTCACCCTCTGCAGTGATTTTTGAGCCCAAGAATATAAAATCTGACACTGCTACCATTTCTTCTCTGTTTGCCAGGAAGCGATGGGACCGTTATTTTTGTTTATTTGTTTTCTGATGCTAATTCTCTAGCCAAAAAGAGGTATATACTAAAATGTTGTGCTAAAAAATAGTTGGCATAAAATATTCTATAACACATTCTTCCAAGAGTACATACAGTTTAGGGAATAGACTCCAGCTTAGAAGGCACTTGTGGAAAAGGGTTAATCCGCAGATTCTAGTTGCTAAAATTTCTTTTCTCCCTTTCATGGGGGAACTCATAAAGTTCTCCTTAGTCATGATGTGGCCTTCTTCTGGGTTTCTTACAGTCTTGAAACTTGTTTTACTCATTATGTCCAATTTATTGTTAGTTCTAATACAGACACTATTCACAACTGCTAGTGTCCGAGGGATGATACTAGGATGTGGATGAGTCCAAATCTTTTAAATGTCCAACATTTACAAGGTACTTCCCTCATCAAAGAAAGTAAGAAACCTGGACTCTCCTTTTCCTCCTCTTTACCAAGTCAGGAAAATTTCTGAAACTTCTCTTTTCTTGTCCCTACTGGAATCTCTTGCATTCCAAAAATGATCTGCTATTTTATATAAAACCCACAATGTACCTGAGTCTCTTCCACCAATAATAATATGTTCCCTATGGAGAGTCACTACATTTTCATTCAATGACTTTTAAAGAATTTTCCCACTTCATATAGCCTTTGATTGATTGATTCGGTAGAAATGTCTAGGCATTAGCTTATACCTTTGACTCAATTAATTTCCCCAGTCCTTTGTAGTTACTGAGTTAGAACACTACTGTCTTTTATGTACATACATCCTTAGAGTCATACTCAGGGAAAAAGCACCAGCAAATAGCACTCAGTAAGTGACTGTGTGATTGATTGATGAAAATCAATAGATTGATGTTTTGTGCTATTCCTTACAACAAAGTTGGGGAATACTGAGATGTAGAGCCCCTTAAATGTACAGGAAGTAATTGAATGATAGTTATCTCAGTCTTAAAACCACATGTATTTAAATAAACAGCCCAAATGTAGGAGTAATTCTACTTGGAATACTTTGGAGATGAATCTACATAATACACCTATTTGATCTGGAATTGCTCCTATGGCAGTATGCAACATATATTTTTTTTTTAATCAACACCCATCACTTTCTTGGTTTAAGATACTGTTCATTAGGAAACTGCTCACACAAACATAGATCAACAATTGCCTTTCAATTTCTAGCCTTAGAGCAAAGGTATTTAACTTTATTTTTGGTGGGGGGAAGAGAAAGGGCCCCTTTGACCATCTCGTGAAACCTATTGACCTCTTCTCAGAATAGTTTTTAAATTCATTAAATAAAGTACAAAAGGTTACAATGCAGACTAATTATATGGAAAAAGAGAGTTGTATTTTTTCTCCGTTCATGTTCGTGGAACCCTTCCAGTTACCCCAGGTTAAAATTGAGGGTTGCATGGATAGGCTTAAATGTCTTGATCAAATCACACAGGCAAGCTATGTCAGAATTAGGAAGTAAACACTGGGTTTCTTAAAACCAGAAATAGCCCTCTCCACTATATCACTCAAGCTTTAGACACAAGTACAACCACAAACACATACAAACACACACACACACACACACACACACACACACACACACACATAGAATGCATCTACACCCACATCCACAAAAATAAAAACCTACTAATACCAATACCCACCCCCACACCTACACAGCTATACCTTCCCACACAGAAACATTCCCCTATTCATATGCACACACATACATATACACACACATGCACTCACATACACACACCACACACACGCACTTTGGTGTACATATTAACGAATATATTTGTGTGTTTTAAATAAGCTAATGCTGAGTTGTCAAATTTCCAAAGAAAACATTCATAGAATATCTTAGAATTCATTTGTAAATCTTAAATGCTTGTTTCTGAGAGGGGAACAAACTTTAATAATTGGCTTCAGATATTATGACAATTTTGTACACCGATGCAAAATGTGTTTTAAAAAAAAGCTTTCATGGTTTTGCAAACAGTTATTAGTTCATCTTCTTTATGTAGAAGCTATACTTATGTATGGAGATCAATGTCTCCAAATGTTCTTTTTATGAGGTACTAGGGAGAGTATTTAATTCATCCAATACCACAAAATTCATTAATACCAGTGCTACCACTCAAACCCCATTCCTAATTCCTAATTCAGTCTTCTTCCTACTGTGCTATCTTCCTTCCCTTATATTCTGAGTTTCGCCTTATGTATTTTCCAGTTTAGTTATGGTTCCATTTCACCAGAACTGGTGAAATTGATTTTATTTTAAAACTTAAATTTTATTTTGTTTTCAGTTTATCTTGTTTTGTCTTCAATCAGCAATTATCTATTCTCTCCCCCTTCATTCACATAATGACAACAGCTCTTTCTCCCATAACACACGTACATTGAGAAAGAAAGAAATCAAAGTCTTTTAGAAAACAGTTAAGAAATTAAAATCTCCTGATTGGACCTGTACCAAAAAAAAAAAATTCTCACTCTGAATAGAGTCCTTCACCTCTCTATCAGGAGGAGGTCAACATGTTTCATTATGAGTTCTCTGAAATACTGGTAGGTCACCACATGAATCATCTTTCAAAGCTGTCTGTTTGTCATTCAAAACCATTTTCATTGCCTGCTCTTCTCCTTAATTTTCCAGTCTTCAACTCCCCCTTCCTAACTCTTCAGTCCCATGACACTGGCCTTCTTTCTTTTTCTCACACAAGACATTCCCATCTCCAGATTCTTACCATGTGCACTGGCTGTTCCCAGTGCTTGAAATGCTCTTTCCCAATTTCCACCTCCAGGTTTCTCTGAATTCCTTTAAAGTCATATTAAAATCTCATCTCAATGACTCCTTCTTCAATCCTCCTTAATTCTATTCCCAATCCTCTCTTAATAATCTTAATTGTATCTTACCTATAATTTGTTTGTTCATAGATATTTGTGTGTTGTTTCCCCCATTAGATTGTGAGCTCCTTAGGAGTCAGGACTGTCTTTTGTCTCCTTTCCCAAAAAGATTATTAATTTTTTCATTTTCAATTTTCAGCAGTCACTGCCATAAGTTTCAAATTTTCTCCTTTTCCTCCCTCCCCAATATGACATGCACTCTTATATGGGCTCAACACATGCATTCCTATTAACCACATTTTCACATTAGTCATGTTGCATAGAAGAATTAAAAAGAATGGGAAAAACCATGAGAAAAACAAAACAAAGAACAAAATAGTCTGATTCATTCTGCATTCCAATTTTTTTCTCTGAATGTGGGTTGCATTTTATTCATGAGTCCTTTTGAAATGTTTTAAGTCTTTGCATCACTGTGAAGGGCTAAATCCATCAAAAACAGTCCTAGCATACTGAAGTACAGTGTACATTGTTGTCCTGGCTCTGTTCACTTCACTCAGCAACAATCCATATGTCTTTTCAGATTTTTCTGAAGTGCATCTTTTCATTATTTCTTATAGCACAAGAGTATTCCATTATATTCATATACCACAGCTTGTTCAGCCATTCTTCAATTGATGGGTATACTCTCAATTTACATTTTTTGGCTGCTCCCAAAAGAGCTACTATAAATATTTTTGTATACGTGGATCCTTTTCCCATTTTTAAGAGGTCTTTAGGAAACAGCTTTAGAAGCAGTAGTGTGGGGTCAAAGGGTATGTATATTTTTATAGCCCTTTGGGCATAGCTCAAAATTGCTCTCCAGAATGGTTGGATCAACTTACAGGTCCACCAACAATGAACTAGTGCTCCAACTCTTGCGCATCTTCTCCTATATTGATCATTTTTCTGTTTTGACATGTTAGACTATCTGATAGGTGTGATGTGGTATCTCAGAGTTGTTTTGATTTGAGTCTCTCCAACCAACAGTGATTTAGAGTATTTTTTCATATGACTATAGAGAGCTTTAATTTTTTCTTCTGAAAATTTCCTGTTTGTATCCTTTGGCCATTTATCAATTGGGGAATCACTTGTATTCTTATAAATTTGACTTCATTCTCCATATATTTTAGAAATGAGTCCTTTAACACAGACACCAGTTGCAAAAATTCTTTCCCAGTTTTCTGCTTCCCTCCTAATCTTGGTTGCATTGGATCTTTTGCCTTTTTTTTTTTTTAATTTTTTATTTTTTTAATGTTTAACAATCACTGCCATACAATTGCGATTTTATCCCTCCCCACCCATCCCCCACTACCTCCCTCCCTCCCCACGACTGCATACAATTCTGTATAGATTCTACATATACTTTCCTATTGAGTATATTTTCACTATAGTCATGCTATGTAGTCAGACTAAGATAAATGAAAGAATCCGTATAACAAATCAGAACATGATACACAAACAGATACACATACACAAACATGATCTGCTGCGTTATGTAAGTGACTTCCATATTTCTCTCTCTGAGTGTGGAAGGCATTTTGCCTTGAGGTCCACCATTGGGATTTTTTTTTTTTTTCAGAATTTCTTGTGTTATTACAAAAATCTAAGTCTACCAGAAAAAACTCTCACACACTGTGGTTGTTGCTGTGCATAAAGTTCTCCTGGTTCTGCTCCTTTCACTCAGCATCAGGTCATATAAGTCCTTCCAGGCCTCTCTGAAGTCTTCTTGTTCATCATTTCTTATGGCACAATAGTACTCCATTACATTCATATACCATAATTTATTCAGCCATTCCCCAATTGATGGACATCCCCTTGACTTCCAGTTTTTGGCAACTACATAGAGTGCTGCTATAAATATTTTTGTACATGTGGGACCCTTTCCCATTTTTATGATCTCTTGGGGATATAGTCCTAGTAGCGATATTGCTGGGTCAAAGGGTATGCACATTTTTGTAGCCCTTTGGGCATAGTTCCAAATTGCTCTCCAGAATGGTTGGATGCGCTCGCAGCTCCACCAACAATGAATTAGTGTTCCAACTCTCCCACATCCTCTCCAGCATTTATCATTTTCTTGTTCTGTCATGTTTGCCAATCTTATAGGTGTGATGTGGTACCTCAGAGTTGTTTTGATTTGCATCTCTCTAACCAATAGTGATTTAGAGCATTTTTTCATATGATTATAGATAGCTTTAATTTCTTCCTCTGAAAATTGCCTGTTCATATCCTTTGACCATTTATCAATTGGGGAATGACTTGTATGATTATACATTTGGGTCAGTTCTCTATATATTCTAGAAATGAGGCCTTTATCCCCGAGCTTAGCTGTAAAAATTCTTTCCCAATTTACTACATCCCTCCGGATTTTGGTTGCATTGGGTTTGGTTGTGCAAAAACTTCTCAGTTTAATGTACTCAAAGTTATCCATTTTGCATTTCATAATGCATTCTATCTCTCCTTTAGTAAAGAATTCTTCCCTTCTCCATAGATCTGATAAATATACTATTCCTTGCTTCTCCAGTTTGTTCATGGTATCAATCTTTATACCTAAATCATGTACCCATTTGGACTTTATTCTTGTGTACAGTGTCAGGTATGGGTCTATGCCTAATTTCCGCCACACTGTTATCCAGTTTTCCCAGCAATTTTTGTCAAACAATGGGTTCTTATCCCAGAAGCTGGGGTCCTTGGGTTTATCAAACAGAAGGTTGCTATATTCCTTGCCTACTGCATCTTGAGTGCCAAGTCTATTCCACTTGTCTACCTCTCTGTTTCTTAGCCAATACCAAGTGGTTTTGATAATTGCTGCTTTATAGTACAGTTTAAGGTCTGGTAGCGCTAGGCCACCTTCCCAAGCGTTTCTTTTCATTAGTCCCTTTGATATTCTGGACCTTTTGTTTTTCCAAATGAATTTTGATATTATTTTATCCAGCTCTAGAAAGTAATTATCTGATAGTTTAATTGGTATGGCACTAAATAAGTATATTAATTTGGGTAGAATTGTCATTTTTATTATATTAGCACGGCCTACCTATGAGCAACTAATGTTTTTCCACTTACTTAAATCTGAGTTTATTTGTGCAAAAAGTGTCTTGTAATTGTGTTCATATAGTCCCTGGGTTTGTTTTGGCAGGTAGACTCCTAAGTATTTTATACTGTCTACCCTAACTTTAAATGGGATTTCTCTTTCTATCTCTTGCTGTTCAACTTTGTTGCTAATATATAGGAATGCAGAGGATTTGTGTGGGTTTATTTTGTACCCTGCAACTTTGCCAAACTTGTTTATTATTTCAAGTAGTTTTCTACTTGAATCTCTGGAATTCTCTACGTAAATCATCATATCATCTGCAAAGAGTGATAACTTAGTTTCTTCTTTGGCTATTCTAATTCCTTGAATATCTTTATCTTGTCTAATTGCTACAGCTAACATTTCTAGTACCATATTGAATAATAGTGGTGATAATGGACAACCTTGTTTCACCCCTTATCTTATTGGGAATGCATCTAGCTTATCCCCATTGCATATAATGCTTGCTGAAGGTTTTAGATAGATACTGCTTATTATTTTATGGAAAGTTCCCTTTATTCCTACGTTCTCCAATGTTTTTAGTAGGAATGGATGTTGTATTTTGTCAAAAGCTTTTTCTGCATCTATTGAGATAATCATGTGGTTTTTGTTAGCTTTGTTGTTGATGTGGTCCATAATGCTAATAGTTTTCCTAATATTGAACCAGCCCTGTAGTCCTGGTATGAATCCTACCTGATCATAATGTATTAATCTCGTGATAAGATGCTCTATTCGTTTTGCTAAAATTTTATTTAAAATTTTTGCATCTATATTCATTAGGGAAATTGGTCTATAATTTTCTTTCTCTGTTTTGTCTCTTCCTGGTTTGGGTATCAAAACCATATTTGTATCATAGAAAGAATTTGGGAGGACTCCTTCTTCCCCAATTTTCAAGAATAGTGTATGTAGTATTGGAATTAACTGTTCTTTAAATGTTTGATAGAATTCACTTGTGAATCCATCTGGCCATGGAGATTTTTTCCTAGGGAGTTCATTGATGGCTTGTTCAATTTATTTTTCTGAGATGGGGTTGTTTAAGTATTCAACTTCCTCTTCTGTTAATCTGGGCAATTTGTATTTTTTAAAATATTCATCCATCTCGTTTAGATTGTCGAATTTGTGGGCATAAAGTTGGGCAAAGTAGTTTCTAATTATTGTTTTAATTTCCTCCTCATTGGAGGTGAGTTCACCCCTTTCATTTTTAATGTTAGTAATTTGGTTTTCTTCTTTCTTTTTTTTGATCAGATTAACCAAAGGTTTATCAATTTTATTAGTTTTTTCATAAAACCAACTATTGGTTTTATTTATTAATTCAATAGTTTTCTTTATTTCAATTTTATTAATCTCTCCTTTGGTTTTCAGTATTTCTAATTTGGTATTTACTTGGGGATTTTCAATTTGTTCTTTTTCTAGCTTTTTCAACTGCAAGCCTAAGTCATTGATCTCCTCTTTCTCTATTTTATTTATGTGAGCATTCAGAGATATAAAACTTCCCCTAATAACTGCTTTTGCAGTGTCCCATAAGTTTTGGTACGTTGTCTCACTATTGTCATTCTCTTGAATGAAGTTGTTGATTGTTTCTATGATTTCTTCTTTAACCCAACCCTTCTTTAGAATTAGATTATTTACTTTCCAATTGATTTTTGGTTTCTCTTTCCATGGCCTTTTATTACATGTAATTTTTAATGCATTATGATCTGAAAAGGATGCATTGATTATCTCTAACTTTCTGCACTGGATTGTGAGATTTTTATGTCCTAGTACATGGTCAATTTTTGTAAATGTTCCATGTACCGCTGAGAAAAAGGTATATTCCTTTCTATTCCCGTTTAATTTTCTCCAAAGATCTATCATATCTACCTTATCCAGAGTTTTATTTACCTCCTTAACCTCTTTCTTGTTTATTTTAAGGTTGGATTTATCGAGTTCAGAGAGGGGGAGGTTGAGGTCCCCCACTAGTATAGTTTTGCTATCAATTTCTTCCTTCAACTCCCCCAATCTCTCCTGTAAGAATCTGGATGCTATACCACTTGGAGCATACATGTTTAGTAATGATATTGCTTCATTGTCTATGGTGCCTTTTAGTAGGATATAGTTTCCATCCTTATCCCTTTTGATTAGATCTATTTCTGCTTTTGCTTTGTCTGAGATTAGGATTGCTACTCCTGCCTTTCTTACATGAGCTGAAGCACAATATATTCTGCTCCATCCTTTGACCTTTATCCTATGTGTATCCCCCCGTTTCAAATGTGTTTCTTGTAAGCAGCATATTGTTGGATTATGGCTTTTAATCCATTCTGCTATCCGTCTCCGTTTTATGGGAGAGTTCATCCCATTCACATTCACAGTTATGATTACAATCTGTGTATTTCCCTCCAACCTCTTTCCCACCATTTGTGCTTTTAACTCTCCCGTCTCCCTTCCCCTCCTCAATACTATTCACTTTTCTCCCCCTCCTCCTGCAGCCTTCCCCTCCTTCTTTTAGCCCCCCTCCCTTTTCGTCCCCTTTACTCTTATTGCTTCTTTCCTCCCTTTTAGCCACCCTCCCCTTTCTTCCCCCTTCCCCTCCTACTACCTATAGAGCTAGTTAGGATTATCTGCTTAAGGTTATTGTTCCCTCCTTTGAACAAATCAGTTGAGAGTACCTCTCAAACAATGCTCATCTCCCTCCCCTCCTTCCCTCTACTATGGTTTTGTACTTCTTCCTGTGATATAATTTGCCATTTTCTGCTTCCCCCTTTCCACACCTCCTATTACATTCCCTTCTCATACTTAAATCATATTTTTGCCATGACATCATTTACTTTATGCCCGTTCCCTCTACATATATCCCTTTTATCATAATAGCTGCACAGTTCTCAAGATTAACAGGTATCATCTTCCCTTACAGGGAGGTAAACAGATTGCCCTAATTGAGTTGCAAGTTTTTGTTTTTGTTTTTTCCCCTCTGTTTACCTTTTTATGATTCTCTGGAGACCTGCATTTGAAGATCAAATTGTGTATTGAGTTCTGGTGTTTTGGTCAGGAAGCTCTGGAAATCCCTTATTTCGTTGAATGACTTTCTCCTTGCCTGAAATGTTATGCTGAACTTTGCTGGGTAGTTGATCCTCGGTTGGAGTCCCAACTCCTTTGCCTTACGGAATATTGGGTTCCAATTCTTTCGATCTTTTAATGTAGAAGCTGCAAGGTCCTGTGTGATCCTGACTGTGTGACCTTGATATTTAAATTGTTTCTTTCTGGCTGCTTGTAGTATTTTCTCCTTCACTTGATAGCTCTGGAATTTGGCAACTATATTTCTTGGGGTTTTGAGTTTGGGATCCCTTTCCGGTGGGGAACGGTGGATTCTTTCGATGACTATTTTGCCCTCTGAGTATAGTACTTCTGGGCAGTTTTCCTTGATGATTTCCTGGAAGATATTGTCCAGACTCTTTTCTTCATCATGGGTTTCTGTCAGGCCAATAATGCTTAGATTTTCTCTCTTGGATCTATTTTCCAGGTCAGTTGTTTTTCCAATTAAATATTTTAGATTTTCTTCTATCTTTTCATTCTTTAGATTTTGTTTGACTGATTCTTGTTGCCTCATTGAGTCATTAGTTTCTACTTGCCCAATTCTATTCTTGATCGTATTGTTTTCTTCAGTTAGCTTTCGCATCTCCTTTTCCATCTGGCCAATTTTTCCCTTTAAGGAGCTATTTTCTCCATTTAATTTTTGTACTTCTTTTTCCATTCGACCAATTTTCCCAGTTAGATTTTGGGTTTCCTTTTCCATCTGATCAATTTTCCCTATTAGGTTTTGAGTTTCCTTTTCCGTTTGTTTAACTCTTCCTTTTAGGGAATTATTCTCTCCAGTTAATTTTTGAACTTCCTTTTCCATTTCTTCAATTTTCTTTTTCAGATTGATGTTCTCATCAGTGAATTCTTTTTTTATGGTTTTAAAATCATTGGCCAGTTTTTCTTTTATATCCTTCTTCAGACGTTCCAGGTAATCTAGTTGTGCTTGCGAGAAATTCATAGTCCCATCTGAGGTTTCAGATGGAAGTACAGTCTCAGCTCTGACCTCTTTGGTGTTTGTGTTTTGGTCCTTATCCCCATAGAAAGATTCTATGGTTTTTTCACTTTTCGTCTGCTTTTTCCGATTCATGATGTTGGCTGAGTGTTGTAGCTTTTGGTTCTTTCAGTCAGAAGATACAGATCTTTTAAGTTGAGTTGATGTTTGTCTAGGCTAAAAGCAGGCTTTTTTTTGTTGTTGTTGTTTCCCAGATCAACCCTGGGTTTAGCTTGATAGGTGTGTGGGAGGTGTGGTCTGGTCTCAGGATATCTCCTCAGCTGGCCTGAGGCAAAGGCAAGGTCCGGGGGGATGGTGATCCCAGCTTCCCTATTGTCTTCCCTTTTCCCCTGGAGGGCTGGGGCACGCCTAGAGGCTAATGCGTGTTCCCGCCCCTCCTGGGGCTCGTCTCCCGGGCTGCGGCTTGCTTGGGTCTCAGTGCGAATTTTTCTCTGCCCTGGGTGGTCTGTCCCTCCAGAGAGCCTCCACCACGGTAGGAAGAATCCCCCTTTGCCACCTCTCCAGCCTCTGGTGTTATGAGACCACCCGCCCCCTTCTGCTGCTCCCTCTTATCCAGGATCAATCTGGGGAAGAATTTTATGGTTCCCTCACGGTCATCGTGGGGGGAGGGGAGAGCACTTACTGATCACTCCGGCATCCCAGCTCCTGGATGTTCAAGTAGTGACCCACTGAAGTCCCGTCTTTAGGCTGAAGATTTCAAAGGCTGTTGCGCTGATATCGTTGGCTCGGCCTGGCTTATCTCCTGCTCCGCTGGTCTCGCCCGCCACTCTCGGGCCCCTCAGGTCGCCTCCGCCCTGCCGCGCCGACCGCGCTGCGCTGTGCGCCGGGGTCTTACCCCCACGGAACAGATCCCTCCCGTGGACCTTCCAGTCCAGCCTGGGCTCCGAATCTGTCAAAGCCCGTCTCCCACTGGATTCTACACCTCCAAAGTCTGGTCAGACTCTCCCCCCAGATATATCCAGAGGAGTTTTTCCAGGAGCTTAGGTGAGTCGTTGCTTTCACTCCGCCATCTTGGCTCCGCCCCCCTGCCTTTTTTTTTTTTAAATCTGTCTTCCATAGCATAGGGCTTAGCATATTGCTAGTGACTTAAATGTTTATTGACTGACTAACTGACCAACTAATTGTCTTTATTATATTGTTGTCATTGTAAAAATTGTTTTCATGGATCTGCTTGGTTGACTCTATAAACTCATAAAATTCTTCCCTTCTTTTCTGAAAACATCCAGTTTATAATTTATTGCAGCACAATAGTATTCTACCACATTTACTTACATAATTGGTTCAGTCATTCTACCATCAATGGATTTGATTAATTTCCATTTCTTTTTCACTTTAAAAAGAACTACTATATACTTGTATATCATTAAAATTAATTTTACTTAAGATTAACCCCTCCCTTAATCTATCTTCTCTCTTATTCCCTTCCTTCTGCCATTTCCCTTTTCTTCCTTGGGTCCCTGATTAGTTAAATATACCTGTGCACCCTACTATGTTAATATGTATATTCTATCCTCCTTTGACAAATTCAGAAAAGATTGAATTTCAAGTGGCACTTTGTCCTTTCATTCTTTCCTCTTTGATCACACAGATTTCTACTTGTACTTCCTGATTATGGAGATAATTTCCCAAATCTTCTTCACTCCCACCCCTCAGTGAATTCCTTTTCCCCTTCCTTTTCTTTCTTCTTTTAAGATTATCAAGGTACAACAGAACTTCTCCCAGGTTTTCCATTTAATTAGACTCCCTCTACGACTACCAAAAAAACAGGATTCCTATGGTAATGGTTTACCATATTCTCATATTAGAATGTAAATAAATTATCCTTGCTAAATCCCTCAATCTCCATTTTTTAAAGATGTTTCTATTAACTGCTGTTTCCACTTTGAAGTTTTTATTTATTTTATTTATTTAAAATTTTTCATTACTTATTTCTGATCTTTTCATCAAGAATAGTTGGAAATCCTTAGACTTTTTTTTAAAAGTTCAATTTTTCCCCTGTAGGTTTATATCCAGTTTGTTTCTGTTGTTATTCTTGCTTGTTAGTCTATATCCTTTGTCTTTTGGAATATTACATTCCAAGGTCTCTTTTCTTTATAATGGTGACTGCTAAATTTTGTATGATACTGATTATGGCTCCTTAGTACTTGACTTTTATTTCCTTTCTGGCTGCTCCCAAAGTGGTTTGATACAGGTCAAACCCTGATTTTATCTTTGACCAGTATCTTTGACTCTGGATTTTGACTATAATGCAGCTAAAATTTTCATTTTGAGGTTTTGTTCAGAAGGTAATTAGCATATTTTTTTCTTTCTTTATATTTTACTAAATGATTTAAAGAGTTCTTAACGGTTTCTTTTAAAGACTTTTTGAACTAAAATATCTAGAGTTTATTTTGATCATGATTTTCAAGTAGTGCAGTGATTTTACAATTATCTCTTTGATCTCTTTTATAGGTCAATTAATTTTGCTATAAGGTAATTTACATTTTCTTCCATTCTTTTCAAACTTTATTTTGATATTGTTTTGAGTTTTTTTTTTTTTCTTATGGCATGATTGATTTCTATTTGGTCAATTCTAATTTTCAGACAGGTTGCAGATGGGTAAGATTTTATACCTCTTGTATCAAGCTATTTACTTCTTTTCCAATTTTTTCTTGCATGTCTTCTATTTATTTTAACATATTTCCTTTCTAGTTCTCTCCACTTATAGAAACAATTTTAACTCTTCCAGAGATTCTAGTTGAATTAGTGCCCAAGCTGTGTTCTTCTTTGAGGTTTTACTTGTACATATTTTGAAAGCTTCTCTTCTTCTGAATTTCTGTCTAGAATGTTTATGACATGATAATAACATTTCATAAGGAGATTTTTGGTTTTGTTTAGTCATTCTTCCAGAATACTTTGTGAGTTGAGATTTCTTAATAGGGAGGAATTCTGTGCACTCCTAGAGGGAATGCCTGGGCTGATCCTGCTGCTGCCTTCTTATTATTTCAAAACCTTAGGGACAAGGTAGGGTGGGGATGGGCACGTTTTCATCGCTCCCCAAATCATTTAGTCATGGGTAAAGTCTGATTGCTCCTCCCCTTTGGTCTAGGATTCCCACTCTGCTTGATCCTCTGATGGCTTCAAACTGGGATGGAAGCTATAACTGGGACCCTACTCTACTTTTGGAGTCTAAATTCCAGCTGTTTCTTGTGTCTAAATTTGAGTCTTGCATGATACATAGGCAAGAGCCCAGTACTGCTCTTCCTTCTGGTTCTTCATCATAAGGAACAGGTCTCTTCAATATGCCTTGGATTTTTTACCCCCAAATGGGTAGAGAATAACAGAGCTGCCAATTAGCACCTGTTTGTGAATGCTACACATGTTTTGGACTCACAGTGCTGCATCTGGGATAGCTTCTTGCTCTGGTTCAGTTTCTCCCTGTGCTGGCATACTCTGTATTCTTCCTTCCTAGACAGATCTTATCTTCTGTGTCTATACACCAGGTCTGAACAATATACAGTCTGCAACTGGCTTGTGGTCCACCAAAGGATTTTGGGCAGCCCACAAAACATGTGGGGTTGCCAGTGTGCACTTTCCTGTTTGTCACATGACCTGTACCTAGCAACTATCATCAGTCTCTCTCTAGTCTAACCTCTCTGTGGCCTGAAGAAGCTGGCAAATTGTTCAGGTCTGTTAGAGACTGGTCTTATTATTTCTCTCTGCAGACACAGGCTACAAAAAATGACTCACTGTGATTATTTCTTTAATATACCAATCAGGATTTTGTCTGGCCCGTATTCTAGACCTGTTTCGAGGAGCTCTTTGAACCTCTTGCAACTGTGACATCTTGGCTCCATCTCTCAATGCCATTTAATTCATTCATTCATTCATTGTCCCTGAATCCAGTTATATCCCTTTGGTGCCATTCCAATGGAAGGTATACTAGGAAGAAATTTCCTACAATGAACCACCATTGTGAACCCTACCACCAATGGGAGCAATAAAGAAGACTGAAAGGCAACCCAGGCATCCAAGGAAGTCTAAATTCTCAAAGAGTTTAAATGGCAACATCATTGTAGCATCTCTCCCACAAAATGTATACACTAGAATGGTCAGTGACTTTTTTTTTAAAGTCATTTTTAAAGTAATTAGCAAAGATTTACTAAAAGTTAGTAGATTCTTGAACATTTTAAAATTCTTTGAGTAGCTAAATATCCCTGTTAAATGCAATCATCACATAAGAGACGAAATAATTGCTTTTAAATGTCCTGTAAGCAAAAGCAAATTAGATATAAAGTCAAAGTCTTTGTATAGATAGATACATAAATATATGTATATGTATATAATAATAATATGCATAAAATACTGCTACTATTAATTAAAATTGATGGACTTAAACAATTAAGTTTATATTGAGAAAAATATATTGGTGAAAGAAAAAAAAACTGTTCAAAGGTCATAGCAATCCTCCCTTATTGTCATACATTAAAATATGTAATTTTTTTCCTTCATCAGTCATGTAACAAGTGCATTAAATTGTCAGGAAAATTAAATATATGGCAACAACATGTTTCCTTTTAAATGTGATTGAATGAGAAAGAAAGAGCTGATTGTGTTTACCTGAAGGCAATTGTTTTACCCTACTGAGTTTGAGACTTCTTTATACAGAGGCTTGAGATTTAATATACACATGATTTACGGTCAGATCTTTTCCTCTGCTCCAGAATTAAACACATGCATCTATGTATTTCAGTTTTACTACCCACATCACTGCCCATCAAAGTCTCTATTTTCTTAATGCATCCCTTTAAAAAATGCACTATTTTGCTGAGGAATTTTTCACCTCCCTTTCCCAATTTAGAAACTTCTAGGTCTGCAGAAGTGTATACTCACCTGCTCACTCCACTCCCACCCCCCTTTCTTTTGGCCAGTCAGGATAAAGAATGTACTCTGTCAAGAAATTATGAACAAGTATTTTCCATGACTTCCTCCTAATCAGAAAGATGAAAATTATTTCATATGTAAACAATGTTGATGAGAAATAATTTGTTTCATCTGACAAAATCTTTATATTCTACAGTGTAATATGCAACTATTTTAACGACAAGGAACAAAGGGGCAATTTTGTTGGCATTTATTTTATTTGATTGTCCTGGTTGTAGGAATAGCACTTATTTTACATAGTTTGGGCTGATCATATAAAAGATTGTTATAGTCATTTGACCTCTGTATCTCCTAAATAGTAAAATGCTGAGCCTGTGGGAAGTAGATATCTGAGTTTTTAGTGAAATTCCCACTTCCTTCTGAGAATAACTTTCTTAACAATGATGACTGGTTTCTTTGGTGAATATAGGGACAGAGAAATATAACGAGACAGAGATACCACCAGGTTGTAGCTAGAGCTAATATAAATATGTCTTCTTTTGGAGTTTTATCCTAGACTACTGTTCATTTTGTTTCTTAATTTTGTAGGAATTTTTCTTATCTTGTTTAATTCCTGTTACTCTGTTGATTTTGGGAGTTCTAACTCCTTAACTCACCCCCATTGGAAGGTGGAATATAATTGAAATTCCTTTCCAGAGTATCTTATGAAATCGCTCAGTAATAATCCTTTCTCCCCTATGCCCTCAATTCTACAGCAGTTAGAACCGTAAACAAGGAGCATTGACTTCCTATCTTACCTTGCCTCCTTCCTTTCCCTCTGTCCACATAGGGATATACCCTTACCTCCTGGTGCTTGGACCAAAGGACCTTGGAAGGTATCTTTGGGATTGCCTGCTAAATTTTATTGTTTGAACCCCGATTGGGTCAGAGTGAATGTAAATAGCAATTGTTTGTTTTATCCAGAAACCCTGAGGATCTCCCCCCTTACACATGTTGACTTTTTTTTGACTAGGTAAAAGAAGTCATTCTTTGCCTCATTTCTTACCTAGCCCTAATCACTGAATAGAAGTTGCCTCAGTCAAATAGGGGACTATTAACTTAGCTTTAAAAGGTCAAGGCTTCAGGGCCATCTCCAAATATCCTGATCTATGTCTTACCACTGGGCCCAGGGTCATTGGGGAGGAAATCTGAGACTGATAACTTTGTACTGCCCTCCCTCCTTTAAATCAAATTTACTTGCAGTTCATGGTATCATCTCCCTAATGGCAGGTCTTCTTAAAGAACAAAAGAAAAATAACAGCAATAGTTAGCTAAATAAAATTCTGGAACCATATGTAGAGTTGTCTATTATTTAATGACAATTACAATGTAGAATTAAATACTCATGAAAATGTAGAGGGGGGATTGATATAATACTAAGTTATAAGGCTTAAGACCAGAGTTCTCAATATTAAAGGAACAAGGATACATTTTTAGGATGAATTATGATGTTTTTTTCTGTTTTGAAAAATGACTTCATTATGCATTTTTCTATAATTCTCCACATCTAATCCTGCTTATAAAGTGCTTGAAACTTTGTTTTCAAAAAGACATTTAAGTGCTTATTGCTTTGTCTTAAAACTTCTTTATCTTTTATATGTATTTAGTGTCATCAACCACAGAAAACTAGTAAATTTCCATTTCTTGAATCATTCAAGTTTCATGACTGTGTTAAAAGCTATACAAATGTAGAAGAAATACCTAAAATGAATTACCCATCAGGTTCCATGTGTTCCTAATGGGCTATATTTTGTAATAATTGTCAACAATTTGAATAATATTTATTAATGTCACTGCACTTATACTGCCAATATTTATAATAGGGAGCATATAAGGGCAAGGAATTTATTGCTACATCACAATTGAAAGATTGAAAATAAATTGACTAGTTGGTGCTATGGCATGAAAATGCTTATTTGTTATCATTTTAATTGAGTGTCTAAACCAAGTAGAAATATTTGCATATGGAAATAATTTAGATTTATTAAAAAGTATTCTATTTGTTATGCTGCATTTTATATTGGGTACAAATACAGTTATGAATTATAGATGTTATTCTGGAAAAGTATTGATTAGGTTTTAGGTGGATCTATTTTCAAAAATCTACCTAGCCATAATGAAGTCTGAAAACAGCAAACTATAAAACAGAGATATGAAATTGAAGAAGCAGAGTTTGATAGGGTCCTCTTAGCTAGGTTATAGCATAAGACAGGCTCAGGTATAGGTATTATAGCCATTTAGACTTAAGCTTGTTCTGGGGGAGTTGGAGGGACTCCAGAGATAAAGAAAGCCAGATGAAAGTCTAGGGTCATAGAGTAGAGAAGTTAATTTCAATATAGTGTAGTGCCAGCCATAAAAGAAGCTAGAGAAATTGTTTTGATATTTTAAAAATATTTTTTAATAATTTAAAATAAACTAGCTCAAGTTTGTACAACCTACAACCCACTGAAGGATTTTGGGTAGGCCACAGAAAATGCAGAGGAAAACAACATTTTTTAGAGGCTACCCAGAATCCTTTGGTGAGCCAGAAGTTGTGCAGGCCTGAGATAGATAGAAAGGAAAAGTCAAAAATTGGAGACAGGATTTTTATGCAAGATTGAAGGCTTAAGCTCACCAAAGACAAAGGATGAAACAGATTTTCCATTTCAAGGTAGACAGTTCAAAGCTCAAGAATTCTTGAGGTCTTTCTTATCCATACAACAAGATGTCAAAATAGTATGTCTTCTCTGGATAAGGCCAAAGAGTAGGGAATTGTTTGGGGTAGGAATATAGCAGGTGGTTGAGAGTCATCAAATTAATAAGCATTTACTAAGTACCTAGTCTTTACCAGGCACTTTGCTAAGTGATGAGCATACAAGGCCAGGTAATATAGCTTTGAAGAAACTCACAGTCTAATGAAAGATAGATCTGTGTACAAGTGTGTACAGAGAAGATGCATACTAGATAAATTGGAGATAATCTAAAGAGGAAATGCTAACATAAAGAGGAAGACTGCCAGTCAAGGTGGGGCTTCAAGATCCAGAGTCAGACTGTTTGGGGATGGTATTTATAGCAGTTGAGCCTTTCTCCAATTTTGACAAACCGAACATAGTAGCTAAAGACTGAAAACTGAGATATCATCTATTACAAGTTGTGAGGCAACTGGCTCTAAAGAAAGGAAAATGTGATCAAGAGAGATGGAACTCATTTACAGCCTATAGTATTACATGTTTTATGAATGTTTAAATTCTACATTTATAAGGAATCTAAGAAGTCATCCAGTCCAGCATCTGACTTGATATTGGTATTATACAAAAAATGGCAGTCATTTCTTGAATGCATTTAGCAAGAGGGAATTGTTATCCTGTGTGGCATCAAATTATTTTTTAAAGCCCTATTTGTTACGCAGTTCATCCTTATAATGAGTTGATATCTGACCTGCCAAAATTTTTACCCATTGATTTGTAAATAAAATAAAATTGTCAGAGGAAGATATGCAAATTCTTCCTATGAAGGATTCTCACGTAGAAACTTTCATCCAATTATCTCATTTGACTAGAGTAAGAGGTTTAGGAAGCAAATGTTACTGTTTCAGACTGTTTATGCTCAATAATGAGATGTTCAAAGGCTTCTTGGCTACACACTTGATCTTGAATTCTCTTTTGGTGATAAGAAGACTGGGGTGAGTTGCTCACTGTAAAATGAATCACTTTGGATGTGGAAAAGAAATAGTTCTTAAAATTGCATCATTTGTATAGATGAAGACTATAACCCTATTTTAACTTTCTCGTGAATAAATTTCTTGATTTTCAAAACAGAGTAGAGAATGTAGTTGGCAAACTGTTTGCTAATGTAATTAAACTAGAATTCTAGGAAGGGAGTGATGGTGGCATAGGCATTATATGTTATTAAAGAAAGATTATTTAGTACCTAGAAAGGAAAATATTGACCACAAAGAGCCACCACGGCTGATTAAGAAAAGACTTTGCCAAACAAACTTCATTTTCTTTATTGACATGTTTATCAGTCTGGGAGATGAAAGGAATTCTGTAATTTCAAATTACTTAGATTTTAGTATTGCTTTTTGACAATTCCTTACAATATCTTTGTGGTTGGGAAGAGAAATGTTCATCCAGTCTTTGACTGAAAATTTCAAGTTAAGAAAAGTCATTACCCTCTCAGGAACTGCATTCCACTTTTGCATTTTGCTTACATGGAGCTTAAAGTCACCATTCTGAAATTTGTAACTATTTCTCCCAGTTCTTCCCCATGGAGCCAAGCAAAACAAATTAAATTATTTTTCTATACAGCAGCCCTTCAAATAGTTTAAGTCATCTATTTTTTTCCTACTCTGTTTCTCTTGTCCTCTTCATATTGCTTGCTCTAAAATAATCTCAGTATCAACTTTTAATAGCTGAAACCCCATTATATTGGAGTTAATTTTTCTACCTTAGAGCCCTATACTTTCATCTGACCTTCCTTATCCCTGGATTCCCTGAACTTCCCAACAACATGTTGAGTTAAAATGCCTATTTTCTCCATTCCTGAGTTTGGAAGAGCCCATGCAACCATGCAGCACAAGTCGCCCTCTCAAAATATGCTTCCTTTCATATTTGAAATCTCTATTCCATGATGACCTTCCAATCAGTGTTCTGTTTCTATATCTCACTATGGTCAATAATTAGTAGGTCCATGGAAAAGACTTACCTGAGCACAATCAATCCTTTTCCAAAATAGAATCTATTCTTTCTAACTTTATTTATGGTTAATAAAAATGTAACATAGCACAATGAGTACTTTTGAATTACTCTAAAATTATTTCCAAAATCAGATTTGGCATCTAGAATAATATCTTTGATATTTGGTGTCCTCCCAATCATTTCTTATTTCCAGATGTTAACAACAACAACAAAATTGAACGCCCATCAGCATCTTTCCAAAGGTCTATGGTATCTTTGTGAACCAAGGTGAAGAAATGTGTCTAGACTGTGCTATTACTATTGCACAGTTTTGTGCATTTGGAATTGTTTGAATGACTATACCAAAGAGATATTTTAATAGGGTAATGCCAGCTTGGAAGATGGTCTTTAATGTAGTGCCTAGCACTGTGTCCTTAGTTCTGTGTGATTTACTATTTTAATCAAAGATTAAAGCATAGGGGATGTAGTTATCCAATTTCTTGATGGTAAAAGGAAGAAAAGCTTGCAGATTGGATAGCACAGTCAAGATCCAAAAAAAAAATGCCAGTTGTTTAGAAAATTAGACCAAATTCAGTCCCCCAAAATTTCTTAATCATTTATTCCAACAGCCTTTTTCTTGGTGTTCATCTTTCTTGATCTCTCTGCTGCATTTGGCACTGTTGATTTTCCCCCATTCCCCTTCATTTGGACAGTCTCTACTCTTTGGGTTTTCATTACACTGATCTTTCCTCTCAACCTCTTGTGCTTGCTTATCTTTCTTGTCACTCACATTAACTACTGTTGTAACCCATGGATTGTGTTCCCCCATACTCTGTTGCTGTTGGGTTCAGTTACTAACCTCATGTGAATGACTCCCAGATCTTTTGGGATACTCTTCCTATACTGTCTTTCTCTCTCTTCTGACCTGCAATACCCATCATGAGCTGTCTATTTCCCCAGTTAACTTGGAGTTATGGGCCCAATTCCCTATTTACTTCTTAAAGAGGCCTACTCACTGAATGGGCATTGCCTCACTCTAAGTGAATACCTGAATAGACCAAGGTCTCCCTGTGCATTCTGGGACCTCTCCAGTCATCCTGATGAATATCTGGTCACTGGATCCAGATGCCCCAGGAGGAGAAGTGAAGCTGGTGATCTTGCAGAGCCCTCTCTCACTCAAAACAAAATCAAGTACAAGTCATGTCATCATTTCTCTGATATCATGGTCTCCTTCAAAAATGAAGGATGAACACAGAGAGACCTGAACTGTCTATTAGACCTTTTAAGTTTGACAAATCTTCCTTCTGAATATCTTAAACTGGATGTCTTATGAGCATCTCAAACTCAATGTGTACAAAACAGAACTCATTATATTTCACCCCAATGTATCCACAAGGTAATATTCATAGCACTGGTGATGACTATGAATATGACACCATAGTTTTCAATTGCAAAATATAAAAGACTCTCTATATAGAAGACAGAAGAAAAACATTTATTTAGACACCAGAAAGCCAAATCCCAGAACCAGAAAGCAAAATCCATCATGGTGATCAAGAAATTAATAAACATGATCACCACAGGAAGTAAAGCCATTCTCAAGCCTCTCCCTCTCAGCCAGGGCCTTCTCACAAGCAAATACTCACGAGCCTGAGCCTTGCCATGCATGCCTGCCTGAGTCCTCTCTCCTCTAACAGGCTGGCTTACTCATTTCCTCCAGGTTCTACTCCACCTTTTCAGCAAACTCCTCCCAACACAGGCTCCACGTGACTTAATGAACCCATTAATGAAGAAGAAAGATTTTCCAATTAAATAACCATTACATCCCAAACCTCCCCTCTTCTCAAATTCTCTATCATTATTGAGGACACCACCTCCTACCAGTCACCTAGTTTTGCTGCCTTGGTCTCATCCTTGACTCCTAATTTACCACTCACATCCATTCTATTGCAAAATGTTGTTATTTCTACCTCCATAATATCTCTCACATCTGTCCCCATTTCTCCACTCAGACAACCACCACCTAGCAAAGGCCATCATTACTCTGTCTATTGCAAAAGCCCTTTAATTAGTCTTACTACATCAAATATCTCCCTATTTCAATCTATCCTCAACTCACCTACCAACGTGCTTTTTCTAAAACTCAAGACTGGCCATGTCACTCTGTGATTCAAAAAACTGCAGTGGGTCCCTGTTACTTCCCGAATCACACATAAATTTCTGTTTGCCATTTAAATCTCTTTGCAGCCATCCCCTCCCTCCCTTTTCAATCTCAAACTTTAGTCCTCACAAAAACCTTATTATCTAGCTACATTAGCTTGCCTCGTTTTCTTCATAGGTTATGGCTCATCTCCTATCTCAGCTTTGTACCGGCTGTCCTCAGGAGAGGATGCACTCTTCTTCATCTCTTCCACCTCTTACTTTCTTTGGCTTCCTTCAAGACTCAGCTCAAACTCTGTCCTCTAGAGGAAGCCTTTTTCCCACACCTCCCAGATCCTAGATCCTTCCCCTCTGAGATTATCTTCTCAATTACAGTTTTTTGTTTTGTTTTGTTTTTTAATACAGTCCCATTGTAGGCAAAAAGCAAATTCTGGCTCATATTTAACTGAGAAAGTCTTTAGCAAAACATACGGAGCAAGTATAAAGAATTGATTCCTGATAATTAAATGAACAAAGATTTATTAAGTGCTCCCTATGTGCAAGAAACTGTGCTAGGCACTATTGGGTCATAGACTAGACTAGGCCTAGATGTTTATACGTAGTAACTACTCATTTTTCTGGGCTAATTATATGGAACGTATTATGAGAGACAGCTAGAGGAGACTTCCATCAAACTATACTTCCTGGAGACATTGTTGAAATGGTGGACCCCACTTTTGTGACAGTTGTAAAATCTGTTTCAGCTAATCACAGCTCTGTAGCAGCATAAAAGAATGTGGTTTTTTTAATGGCAAAAAGGCTATATAAACATTATATATAAATTCATCCTATAACATCTCTTACAAGTGGTCATTGGCTCTTTGCTTAAATACTTCCAATGAAGAGGAAGGAAGGTTCTGCCTAGCAAAACAATCTTCTAGAACTGATCAGATCTATTCTAATCCCTTATCCACTTGACAGCTTTTTAAATACTTGACATCTACTTGGATGGCCTCCCTATGTTTCCAGTTTTATCAAATGATCCTCCTATGAGGAAAGGCCCTCATGGGTGTTTTCTTACACATAGGGCAGTTTATCAAAGTCCTTCCTAAAACATGGTCATCCACCCTAAACACAACTCTTGAGAAAGGATCTGACCATGGCGTAGTATGTTAGTGCTTTCTTACTTTTTTTTTTTTTTTTTACTAGAAGCTACACCTTAATGGTCTTTAAGATATCATTAGATTTTTCAGTTGAAGTATCATACTGTTGACACATATTAAGCTTGCAGTCCAGTCAAACCTCCAGATCTTTTCAAAGATAAACCACCATCTAAGCATGGCTCCCCCACAAATAAACACGGCA
Organism: Notamacropus eugenii; assembly: GCF_028372415.1. NCBI lineage: Eukaryota > Metazoa > Chordata > Mammalia > Diprotodontia > Macropodidae > Notamacropus > Notamacropus eugenii. The sequence goes on along the minus strand of NC_092874.1, from coordinate 339,730,769 downwards.
GTATGACACTTTGTAATATTAATTGAACAAAAACAATACTGATCACAGAGAGAACTAGAGGACTATGTCATCTGAGTTATAAGATTTAAATCAGAATCATGGGAAATTAAGCACCGATCCAAACTGATTATTTAATCCATCCAAGACAAATTTTACAAACACCATCTATAATTCAAACTAGTAATCCAAACAATCACTTGAAGAGGATTCTTCCTCAAACTCATTTTCGTTATATCCTGCAATAAAACAATCCAAATTCTTGCATGTGCCTGGAAAATGTCACTATGTGAAGAATTCCAAACATGTGCTTGTCTCAAACACTGCTAGCAATGGATGGCGAACTGAGAGGCTGCTAGCCAGTTTTATGAATATCTTCCCAGGATGCACAGTCTACCACTTGATATGCCTTTAAAGGGGGAAGTTCTTCAGCCATGCAAATATGTGTATGGGGCAGTACCAGAAGCTCCATAGCCTTCTGAAAGTCATTTCCTAAACGTAATGAGGTCTGATTTAAAACAAAACAAAACAAGACAGAACAAAAGTTTTATTCAGTCTCCAAATAATGATCAAGGAAGCTTTTGACTGAATATAGACTTTCATGCATCAATTGTGATGTTCTACTATATACTTTAAAAATAACAAAAGAATGAATGGACCTAAACTTTAACTATGGATCTGCATTTTTAATTTGAAGAGTCAGGGTTCTCTGCATCCGTTGGTGAGGAATAGGATATAATTTCATTTGTTATAAGTTGCGGTGTACTTCTAGAATATGTAAAATGCAATCTCTCTTTTGATTTCAAAGCTACCAAAAAGTATTTTCCTCTTCCTTCATTATCAATTTCCTCTTAGCCTATAGCATTAGGTTGTACTTTTCACAAAGCAAAACAAATAAAAACTGTACTGTTGGAGAAAAACTAGCAACCTGTCCAGGAATCACAATTTTGATACTTTCTTTTTATACACCATTTAGGGAAGTGATATTTATTTAGAGAGCAAAAGTTCTTGCCTCAGTAATCGCAGCATTTGATTTTGTATTTAATAGTAAAATGTAATCCTTCCAGCTTAGAATCCAAATGAAATCAAAGCTGGTGATAGCAAATCAAGCCAAATTGCATTTTTCAGATCAGAGATTTTCCTAATTTTTATTCTAATTAAATTTTCACTGTCATGAATGGCAAAATTCCTCTTTCCTAAACAATACACTTTACATGCCTTTAGGCCTGAAAAGTAAGTTTTAATGAGACCATCATAACTCTGGCTCCAAACCATGTCCAGAGATTGAAAAGACCATCTGCTACTGCCAGGGTCCCATTTATAGCCATATTCAAAAGGATTAACTGCCCCTGTCTTCTTGATGCCACTGTCAGCTGTAGCTAAAGAATTAGAATCCATCCCAGAATACTTGACATTTTGCTAGAAAGAGAAGTAAATGTGAATAATATCAAAATAGAATAAAGCAGAGAAACAGGTGAAAGACTTTTTTTTCACGTTTATACCCCCACCATGGCAATAGCACACATGCTCAAGCCCACCAGCATAAGGTTGAATGTCAAGAAACAGGTGCAAGCCCTGGAAACAATGGCAATCTTTAAGAGATGAGCAAGACCAGTTATTTTTAAGATAACTGCTGTCTAGAAATTCACTTGACCTACTGTAAAAGGAAGACGGCCTGAATTCAAATCCAAAACCTCTCCAAGTCTAAGGCTTTTTCTAATCTGAGGAGAAACTATTTCATCACCTGAAAAGATAAGCACAAAAGTTCTCCAATCCCTGATCTTTTCTGTATTGTAATATTTGCTCATTTAAATGAAGAAATTTTACTTGAAAAAATATCAAAGATTTCATAAAAGACATGTTCTACATTCATACCCATTGAAATATTCAGTGTAAAATGAGTATAAATATAGAAAGACACCTATATTGTCTAATAATAAAAATAATAATTTCAATGGCAATCTTTCTCTAAGGCAGCCATTTCCTCTTCTGCCTCAAAGAACTCTCCTTTCTACATCACTTCCCCCAAATACCAATGAACAAAAGCATATTTGGCGTAGAACAGCTAGATGGTGAACTAGATAGAGTAACCAGCCTGGAATCAAAAAGACCTGAGTTCAAATCCAACCTCACATGCTTACTAGCTCTGTGGTCCTGGACAAATCACTAAAACTTGTTTGCCTCAGTTTCCTCAATTATAAAATTAACAGGAGAAAGAAATGGGAAACCACACTAGTATCTTTACCAAGAAAACCTCAAATGAGATCATAAAGGGTCAGATATAACTGAAAAATGGCTAACAATAACGTATCTAGGATACATCTGATCACACTTATAGTTCATTTGAGCCCAGGCTACAGCCACAGGTGTAGTTACTCAACATGCATATAGCCCACTGTACCTTATTGGCCAGATAACCTCAAGTGAAAGACCAGAAACTGATGACAATTTTGAAGACAATTGAGTATCAGTCCACAAACCAGAAACTATAGTGATGAAGGCAGGATTGACATTTTGGGAACCATGTCATTACAATAACATGGTCATCATGACAAAGGTCACCACTTTCTGGTTGGTGGGCTCAGAGCAAGTACTAGTCATCTCTTATACATAGTAGATTGTCTCAGGAGAGATGAATGAGGTGTATGTGTCCACGGGAAAGTGGATACGGGAATAGGGTAACAGGCTAGTCTGAAATTCTGCTGATCAATATTCAGTGCACTATCAAATAGGAGAGAGACAGTAATGGAGTATGAAATTTGACTAGTAAAGGAATAATATCAGTCTAAATTGGGCATTCACTATTACTGTTTTTCAGATAGGCATTGTAGATGGCCTCATTGTCTACCAAGAAGGCAAAATCAAAACATTTCTTGGTGGTTTGAATAGGCAGGGGCCTCAGGATGGAGGTATAGGGCTGAACTAGAGCAATGAAAACCTGAGGATCCAGGTAAATGGAAAAATTCAACTTGGCCTTCTGGCCACGATCAACTGACACATGTTCTACCAGTAAAGAAGTGGAACCAAAGGCAGTTACAGTATCAACATTATAGAAGACTAACAAGCTTTAAAGATGTGTACATTGATGAGGAAACTTCTGAATCTTATTCAGAACCAGATGTATGATTTTATTGTCAAGAATGTATGTTTCTTGCCAGTGATCTCCTTTCAGGATGGTAGAGCTAGCAGTAGGTTCCATTATGAACTTCATCAATAATAAATGACCCTTTAATATTTGTAGTAAAAAATGGAAATTGAGGGGATACCTATGCTATAAAAAAAAGCAACAAGGAGGCAGATTTTAGAAAAAAAAATCTGTAAAATTTGCATGAACTGATGCAAAGTAAAGGAAGAAGAAACAGGAGAATATTGTACAAAGTAAGACCAATATTGTGCAGTGATCAACTTTGAATAATTTACTTCTCAGCAATACAATAACTCAAGTCAATTCTGAAGGACTCGAGATGGAAAATGGCATACATATCCAGAGAAAGAAGTGATAGAGTCTGAATACAAATCAAAACATGCTGTTTTTGTTTTCTTTATCTTTTTTCTTTTCTTTTTTTTGGACTGAGTTTTCTTTTACAATGTGACTAATAAGGAAATATGTTTTACATAATTGCATGTATATAACCTATTCAAAATTATTTATGTCATAAGGAAAGGAGATGGGAAAGATGGAAGGAGAAAATTTGGAGCTCTTTTTTTTTTTTTTCAAAATGAATGTTAAAATTGTCTTTCTATGTAATTGAGAGAAACAAAATAAAATACAATGCTTTTCTTAGGGGAAAAATAGAAGTTGTCCCAGGTCTATAAACTGCATGGGGAATATACTTGCTAGTCATTATTTCACTGTGGAAGATGTTGAAGGAATCAGCACCTCCCCTTTTGGTATTGTCACTTGGCAACTGACCAAGGCTGCATATGATGATTCCAGTCAGTATAGCTCCCAGTAGGCTTTGCCAGTTTGGACACCAGCCTGACCAATATGGATAGAGATGTACTCATACTAGATACTAAAGGCATGCAAGGGTCTGCTGGGTTAAGAAGAAAACAAAGGAAGGGTAAAACAAGTTTTTCACTGATTAATCATTAGGGAATCTCAGGGGAAAACAAAAGTTAATCTAAGGTTTTCAAAGTACAACAACCTTGGAAGAAAGGTGCTACTATGATCGACATTGTACGGTTTAGAAAACTGAGGCAGACAGAGATTAAATGATTTGCCTTGGGACATATAGTTAGTATCTAAGACTAGGTTCTAATTTTGTTTTCCTCATTCCAAGGCTAGCATTTATACACTAAGTAACTGCCTCAAATGACTTTGCATTATTGGAGAATGGCTGTAGCTATCTTCTTGTTCACCTTCTACTTTGAATTATTAATCTTTAATCTCTCTGATGTGTTTAGCTCCCTTCTGAGAAAATAAGAAGGTTAGTTTACTGCTATATTTAGTTGCCATTATGACTGTTTCAGTCACAGAATTTGACTTTTATTTTCCTTTTTAACAAATATATATATATATACATATATATGTATATATAATGTATTTTATGTGTGTGTATGATGGAGAAGCCCTTTTCCCTTACCTCAGAACAGACACAATTATATTCTGCTTGAATTTTTCCTACCTGAGGACAGTTTTAATTAGTTGCTAAATGAGAACTCCATAGATATACAATAAGGGCAACTCCGGTTCATTCAGGCCTTATTCTGCCTGTTTACATATGTGTATATATGCTTGAATATATATGTATATAAGTTATTAATATGTATGTATATATGCATGCATATATGTTATCAATACTCTTGTGTAACACATGTGTTCATTTAAACAATGATGTATTTGGATACCATACCTGATATGTAGTTTCCCTTTTGTTTCAACTGACACTAGTAACTTTCATTGTTTCTTTATAGTGGTTATAGTGGATATAACATAAGGCTTGAAATCAAGAAGATTCATCTTCAGGAGTTGAATGGTTGAGTGACTGAGTGGTTGAGTGGCAAACCACTCTAGTATCCTTGTCAAGAAAACCTCAAAATGAGGTCATGAAGAGTTGGACAAAATTGAAAAACAATAAAAATATCTAATATATAATATCATGACTGCAACTCCAACTTTTTTTTTATATAGTATATTACAACATACTAGATTTTCACTGTCACCATTATTTTCAGTTTATCTATAGCTACTTGGTTTAAATGTATATATATTTTTTCTAGTAAAGATGGCTTTCATCCTGTTATTCATTACTTCTTTTTCTGTCTTTCCAATGTAGATTTCAACTCATTCACTTTTAGGGGTTAGTGTTAAACTTTTTTTTTCCATTACAGATGATTGTGTGTATATATATATATATATATATATATATATATATATATATATATATATGCATATGTGTGTGTTTGTGTTATGATCAATACCTAACAAATGTCTTTCAAAAAAAAATAGAAGGCATATATGGGACTCTTAACTTTAATTTTCACCATAACATATCTGTATCTACCTCTCATCTATCTGCTCATAATCTCATATGTGTTCTTAATATATAATATAATATATAGTGTTATACTTTCTCCATCACTTTCTTCTTTTCTTTTTTAATGTAAATAATTTTATTTAACAAAATATTTTTTCAAAATATTTGAGAATTTTCATTTAATACTGATTTAATGCATACATATATATGTGTATACAGATATGTACATGTATACACATATATTTATACAGATATATATTTGTCAGTCACTGTTTTTCCACAAGAAATCTAAATTTTATATATTTGTTTGTTTGTCTATTTCTTTTAAGTTTTCAACACTCATTTCCACAAAATTTTGAGTTCCAAATTTTCTCATCTCCCCCTCACCCCAAATGCTTAACATTCTAATTTCCCCTTCCACCAACATGTCCTCCTTACTAACACTCCTCCCTTATCCCCATCTTCTCTCTTCTCTTGTAGGGCAATTTCTGTACACCATCACCTATATTTCTTATTTCCCAGTTGTACACAAAAACAATTCTCAAAATTTGTTCCTAAAACTTTGAGTTCCAACTTTTCTTTCTTCTTTCCTCCCCACCCATCCCCACTGAGAAGACAAGCAATTCAACATAGACTATATATGTGTAGTTGTGCAAATGATTTCCATAATAATCATGTTGTGTAATACTAACTATATTTCCCTCCATCCTGTCCTGCCTGTCCCCCATTTCTTCCATTCTCTCTTTTGACCTTGTCCCTCCCCAAGAGTGTTTACTTCTATTTTCTCCCCCCTCCCATTAGCCCTCCCTTCAATCATATCCCCCACCCTGCTTATCCCCTTCTTTCCTGGAGTGTAAGGTAGATTTTCATACCAAATTTAGAGTGCATGTTATTCCTTCCTTGAGCCAAATGTGATGAGAATAAGCTTCATTTTTCCCTCTCACCTCCCCCCCTTGTCCCCTTCATTGATAAAGCTTTTTCTTACCTCTTCTATGAGTGATAATTTACATTATTCCATTTCTCCCTTTCTCCCCCCAATATATTCCTCTCTCACCCCTTAATTTTATTTTTTTAGATATGATCCCTTCCAATTCAACTCACCCTGTGCTCTCTGTCTCTGTGTGTGTGTGTGTGTGTGTGTGTGTGTGTGTGTATAATCCCTTCAACTACCCAGATACTGAGAAAATTTTCAAGAGTTGCAAATATTATCTTTCCATGTAGTAATGTAAACAGTTCAACTTTACTAAGTCCATTGTGATTTCTCTTTCCTGTTTACCTTTTCATGCTTCTCTTGATTCTTATGTTTGAAAGGCAAATTTTCTTTTCAGCTCTGGTCTTTTCATCAAGAATGCTTGAAAGTTCTTTATTTCATTGAATGACCATTTTTCCCTTGAAGTGATATATTTAGTTTTGCTGGGTAGGTGATTCTTGGTTTTAATTCTAGTTCCTTTGACTTCTGGAATATTATATTCCAAGCACTCCAATCCCTTAATGTAGAAGAAGGTAGATCTTGTGTTATTCTTATTGTATTTCCACAATGCTCGAATTGCTTCTTTCTAGCTGCTTGCAAAATTTTCTCTTTTACCTGGGAACTTTGGAATTTTGGCTACAATATTCCTGGGACTTTCTCTTTTTGATCTCTTTCAGGAAGTGGTCGGTGTATTCTTTCAAAATTTATTTTACCTTCTGGTTCTAGAATAACAGTCAGGGCAGTTTTCCTTGATAATTTCATGAAAGATGATGTCTAGGATCTTTCTTTGATGATGGCTTTGAGGTATTCCCATAATTTTTATATTGTCTCTCCTGGATCTATTTTCCAGGTCAGTTGTTTTTCCAATGAGATATTTCAGATTATCTTCCATTTTTGCATTCTTGTGGTTTGGTTTCATAATTTCTTTGTTTCTCATAAAGTCATTAGCTTCCATCTGTTCCATTCTAATGTTTAAAGAACTATTTCCTTCAATGAGCTTTTCAACCTGCTTTTCCATTTGGCCAATTCTGCTTTTTAAAGCATTCTTCTTCTCATTCATTTTTTGGACCTCTTTTCCAATTGAGTTAGCCTATTTTTGAAGGTGTTGCTTTCTTAAGAATTTTTCTGGGTCTTCTTTAGCAAGCTCTTGACTCACTTTTCATGATATTCTTGCATCTCTCTCATTTTTCTTTCCAATTTTTCCTTCACCTCTCTTACTTGTTTTTCAAAATCCTTTTTGAGCTTTTCCATGACCTAGGAATAGTGCACATTTATTTTGGAGGCTTTAGATCCAGAAGCCTTGACTTTTATGTCTTCCCCTGATGGTAAACATTGTTCTTCCACAGCTGAAAAGATAGGCAAGAATACCTGTTCACCATGAAAGTAACCTTCTACAATCTTATTTTTTCCCATTTTTTGGACAATTTCCCAACCAGTTACTTGACTTTTGTGTCCTTTGTCAAGAGTAGGGCATACTATGGGGACCTGTAAGATCTCAGTTCCTTCAAGGTGGCACAATCAAGGGAGAGGAGTTTACTCCCAAGTCTGCCTCATGGCTGAGGTTCAGACCAGCTGCTCATCTCCCCCAGGGTCTTTAAGCTGAGTCCTTCAAAAATGGAGGCTGGCTGCTGCCTGCCTTGGTTACCGAAGCTGCCACCCACTGTTGCTGCTACCACCTGGGGCCCAGCTAAGGGTGGACCCTGCTCCCTTGTCATGGAAGTGTAAAAGTCACTGACCTTTGAAGTGTCTTTGTCACCTTTGGGTTGAGGGCTGTGGGAACCTCCACTGTTGCTGGGGATTTCACACCCTGAGGCCTGCTCTGATCCTGCTCCTCCTAATGCACTATGGCCAAGGCTGTGCTGTGCTGTGCTCCAGGACCAGTGTGATAGACCTCTCTCATTGGCCTTCCAGGTCACTCTGTGCTAAAATCTCCTCCATTTAACGAAGATCTCAAAGATCAAGTAACTGACTGTAAAACAAGCAAACAAGGGAAAAAGAAACAGACTATACAGTCTTGCTTTCTTGGTAATGAGGTATTTTATTATGTCATGAGTGACAAGAAAGATCAAAACTTACAACCAGAAGAAGACAACAAAGGCAAAGCTTCTTCATCCAAATCCTCTAAGAAAAATATGAATTGGTCACAGGCCATGGAAGAGCGCAAAAAGGATTTTAAAAATCAAGTAAGAGGAAGTAGAGGAAAGTAAGTAGAGGAAAGTAGGTAGATGAAAAATTGGGAAGAGAAATGAGTGATGCAAGAAAATCAAGAAAAATGAGTCAATACCATGATAAAGAAAATCCCTAAAAATACTGAAGTAAATTACAGCTAAAAAATTAACTAAAAGGGCAAAATAGGTCCCTAAAGTCAATGAAAAGAAGAATCCCTTACAAAGGAGAATTGAGCAGATGAAAAAGGAAGTCCAAAATCTCACTGAAGAAAAAAATTACTTAAAAATTAGAATGGAGCAAATGGAAACTAATGACTTTATGAGAAATCAAGAAACTATAAAGCAAAACCAAAGGAATGAAAAAGTTGAAGACAATGTGAAGTATCTCATTGGAAAACAATTGACCTGGATAATGGATCCAGGAGAGGGAATTTAAAATTTATTGGACCACCTGAAAGCCATTATCAACAAAAGAACCTACACATCATCTTTCAAGAAATTATCAAGTAAAACTGTCCTGGTATTCTAAAAGCAGAGAGTAAAATAAAAATAATCCACTGATCCCCTCTTGAAAGAAATCCCAAAAGGAAAAGTTCTAGGAATATTGTAGCCAAATTCCACATTTCTAAGGTCAAGGAGAAAATATTACAAGCAGCCAGAAAGAAACAATTCAAGTATTGTGGAAACACAGTCAGGGTAACAGAAGACTTAACAGCTTCTTCATTAAAGGATGAGAGATCTTGGAATATGATATTCTAGAGGTAAAGGGAACTAGGTTTAAAACCAAAAATGACCAACCCAGCAAAACTGAGTATAATACTTTAGGGGACAAAATGGAACTTCAATGAAATAGAGAACTTCCAAGCATTTTTGTTGAAAAGACCAGAGCTGAATATAAAAGAGGACTTTCAAATACAAGAATAAGTAGAAGCATGAAAATGTAAATAAAAAAGGGAATTTCTAAGGAACTTTTTAATCTTGAACTGTTTACATTCTACAGGGGAAAATAATATTTGTTGCTCATGAGATCTTTGTCAGTATTAGGATAGCTGGAGGGAATATATATTTGTGTATGTATGGATGTATATATATATATATATATATGTGAATATGTATGTACGCGCATGTATATATATATATATATATACATATATGTATGTATCCATGTTCTTATGTGTGTGTATAAAGAGAGAGGGAGGGGACAGATTGAACTGAATATGAAGGGATGATATCTAAAAAAGAAAATTAAGTATTCAGAGAAATGTATTGGGAGAAAGAGAAAGGGAGAGGTCGAATGGTAAAATGTAGTAAATCATCTCATATAAAAGGGGCAAGACATTGCTTTGATAATGTGGGGGAAGAAGAGGAAGGTGAAAAGGAGTAGGTGAGCCTTCCTTTCATCAGATTTAACTTCAAGAGGGAATAACATACACATTCATTTTGGTATGTAAGTTTATCTTACCCTACAGGAAAGCAGTGGGGAAGGGGATAAGAGAGGGAGATAATAGAAGGAATGCCAGATTGGGAGAAGGCATAATCAGAAGCATTCACTTTTGTAGAGGGACAGTTCAAAGGAGAGAATAGGATAAATGGAAGGTGGGACAGGATACAGGGAAATGTAGTTTGTCTCTCACAACATGAGTGTTATGGAATTCTTTTGCATGACTATACATGTATAACCTATTTCAAATTGTTTGCCTTCTCAATGAGGATGAAAGGGGAGGAGGGAAGGGAGAGAATGTAGAACTCAAAAATTTTTTTAAAATTGTTTTTACATACAAGTAGAAAATAAGATCTATAGGCATTCTATTCTGCTGTACAGTAAAATCTATTCTTCCTTACAGCAAAACAGAAGGCAAGGTGACAAGGGGGGGTTGACAAAAGGGAGGGTAGAATTAGTGCAAAGGATAATAAGAATAAATGCTGTCCTGAGGTGGGGGGAGGAGAAAGGGGGAGAAAATTTGAAATTCTAAATTTTGTGGAAGTGGATGTTGAAAACTGGAAAGAAAGAAAGAAAACAATAAATCAAGCTACAAATTATGTAACATTTGCCTGTTTCTGAGGTATAAATTCTCAGTCAAAAATTTGAAAATTCAGAACCAGTAGCAGCTAGCCCCAGTCCATCCCTAACACACACACACACACACACACACACAGACGCACGCACACACACATACATGCACATATACATATATATGTATATATACATATACATATATATGTGTATGTAACATCTTATGATTTAAAAATAGCTTTGCAAAGAACAAAGAGTTTGCAAACTATGTTAACTCATTTGATTGGACAATAAAAAAGAAGAAATATACCCTTAGAGTTAAATGCTATTACTATCCCATCTTACAGAAGGGAAAATTGAGGCTTAGAAAAGTTATTTAACTTGCCAGAGTCACACAGCTAATTAGCAATGGAGACAGAGTTTGAATTCAGGTCTTTCTAAACTTGAAGTTGAGCATGTAATACACAGTGCTCACTACCTACATGAATCACGTTAGCATTTCTATGTTCAAAAAGGAAAGAGGAAAGATTTTCCTTGATAAATTAAATTGATATGAAGATAAATAATCTCAATAAAAATATTTTTAAAAGAAAACAAATACAAATTCTAATGTTACATTAGACATAATAATATTTTAATACCAGTAAATGAACTCACCTCCCTAAGTTCCCCTATTAGCTCAGGTGGAGGGTTGATCAAACTGATAATAACAGTAGGTGATAATTCAAAGTAGTAACTAAGTGAATCTACCGCTGTTGTGTCATTACATAAGGATACTGCTGTATTGGCAATGAATGAATGTAGATTTCAAGATAATAGTTCTCAAAATCTGCTTCTCCTTGATCTCTCTCCCTGGAGACTTTTCCCTAAGCATGGAATTGGATCTACCCTCCCAGTCTATTGTATGAAGCTCATATATATGCCCTCCTAGTTTAAGTAAACTTTGAAAAACAGAGCCCCCAAAGACATAAGATGTAGGAGGGCAGTAGCTGACTCCTTCCTTCATGTACTCCCCAAAACTTACCTTTTTAGGTCATGCTACTACTACCCTCAGACTCAGCTGTGATCAGTGTCTAAGGATATCACTCTACTTTTTCAGAAAGGGCAAGGATCTTTGACAATGAAACTGGCAGAGCTTCTTCTTCAGTTGGGATCCCTTGGAAATTTTAGCTCTGTGACTTGCTATATCCTAGATAAGCTCATCCTAGTAAGCCAATGTGTTGTTTTTTTTTTTTTTAATTTCTCTCTTTTGAACAATTATTCTTGGAATTTGAGACACCAAACTCTAACTTATAGTGACTGATCAGTCAGTTTCCAAAAATCTATGGCTCTACCTAGGCAATGATGAACATTTGCCCAATAATTACCAAACTACCTTTGGGTTCAGCATTCCCAAGATTTTCTAAAGCTCCTCGTCTCTCCATATTTAGAGAATACTTTGTCATGTCTGGGAGAAGAAATGTTGCAGTTGGAATCTATGCTCAGGAACATTTATTGTTAGCTTTTTACTAAACTACTTTTGGCCTTTTCACATGCAAATGAAGAGATCAAAGCCCCAGGCCCTTTACAGGGTAGAAATGAAACTACTCAGTTTTGCATCCTTTATCAGGTGAAAAAGGAATACATTAGAATGTAAAAGGTTCTTTCCCTTCACAAGGTACAAATGTATTCTGAATGGGACACACCCTTACACTCAAGTGGTGGTAAACTGCTCTTCCCCTTTGATACAGCAATTCCACTGCTAAGCATATATTTTGAATTAGTTAAAAAAAAAAAACAGAAACAAAAATTCATTATATACCAAAATATATGTATAAGCACTTTTTGTGCTAGCAACAGCTGAACAAATTAGATATCCATTGTTATTCTTCATTCTCTAAGGAGAACATGACATCAATGAAGTGATGTTATGACTTTCAAATGAATTGGATTTAAGTTAGGGAGGGCTCTGCACCAGCCTCACCTTCTCCTATAATTATGGAATATCTAAAACAAACAAACGAAAACAAAACAACAAAAACAATAAGAAAAACACTATGGTACATAAGTACACTTGTATAATAAGAATTATAGCAATGTAAAGTAAGAATTGATGAATATAGAGAATTCAAGGGTGCATGAGATTTGTATGAAATAATGCAGATTTAAATAAGCAGAAGCAAAAAAACCCAAAATCCACTATGACTACAACAATGCAAAAGAAAAGATCATTTAAAGGGAATTAAATTCTTATAAATTGGAAAAACAGTGAAGACTCTGGAGAATTGATAGTGGAAATTACTTTTTCCCTCCTGGTAGAGAGACAGAGGATGACCAGAATAGAATATGAGATGCATGGTTTTATATGATCACCATATCAGATTATTTTTTTTTCTTGGCCTCAACTAAAAGTTCAAGGGGGATGGGGATGTGTAGAGAATTTCTCCTAGAAATGATTGTAATTTAAAGAATTTGGGAGTTTAAATCTATCAGAGACCATATTGGACTCCAAAGATCTAGAAAGGTTGCTTTCATAAGAAGCCCAGATAGAGGAGGGAAAGTTAGTTGGGAGTTTCAGTCTCACAGCATACAAGTATTTCACAAAAATGACTTCTCTTCTTTTTTTTTTTGTAAAGGCCTGTAACTGTGGTAATCCACTGTCACAAATCCATTTGACCTATTTAGCTGCATGTTGGGTTTGTTTTCTATATGTTTACTTCATTCTTCCTAAAGCATATCTGATCATGTCACCCCCTTCACCATTCAATCAACTCCCCTGGCTTCCTATTACCTTCTGGATTAAATATAAATCTTCTGTTTGGATTTTAAAGTCCTTCATAATCTAGTTTCATTCCATCCAGTCTTATACTTTGTTCCCACCTCCCTTCTCCCATATACCAATTACTATGTGATAAAGTGGCACTGGCTTTCCTCTTTGTTGAAGAAGATATTTCACCTCCTGACTTCGGATGATTTCCCTGACTGTCACTCATGTCAACAACCATCTCCCTCCTCATCTCTGTCTCCTGGCTCCCCTCATCTCCTTCAGATCTCAGGTTAAGTCTAATTTCCCCAAGATACTTGTTCTAGTCCTTCTCAGTCTTAGTATCTTTCTGTTAAGTTTAACTACGTTTATCCTGTATGTTTCTTGTTCGTAGACGTTTGTTTGCATGTTGCCTTCCACATTAGACTGTAAATCATTTGTGACCAGGTATGTTTTTGTTTGTTTTGTTCCTGTTTTGCTGTTCTATATATCCCTAACATTTAGCATAATGCTTGGAACATTATAAGTGCTTAATTAATTGCTTGTTGACTTGACTTCTCATCCGTCAAACATAGCTTTCCTGTAATTCAATATTGTAGTATTCACTTTCTGAATAAGGATAGGTTTGTGAATATTGTGACTTGTCAGGCAAGCCATGATGGCAACCATTGGCTATAGATATGTACTAGAAAAAGGGGGCAGGACAATGAAGGCTCAGATCTCCATTACAGCTCACATACAGGTAAAAATTTTCCTGTTTTCTATCTATTTACTTAATGGAGAAAAAAAACACATTTTAATTGGATGCTGAGAAGAAAAAGGATTTGCATACAATAGGCATTTTCCAGCTAAAGCAGTCTTTCTCTTTCCTGTTTGTGATAAAGGAAATGGATGCAGTAAGCTTAAAGTCTAGTAGGGAGCAATGATATATAATCAAATAACTGTTATAGAAAATAATACATGATAAATGCATATGTATTATATATTTAAGAATGTTAATTTAATGATAAATATATTAGAGATATTCTGCCAACTCTTTTCCATGTATTTCATCCCCCTTTTTCAAATATTATATCCTTTATATCTTCAGGGTACATATTTATTTCTAATTATGGATCCTTTCCGTTTATTTTTATATGGCAATGAAATACCTTACTCAAGTCTCTCCCCACTGTAAACCATCTTCCATTCAGTCACCAAAGTGATTTTACTAAAATTCACATCCAACCACATGACCTCACCTACTCAGTAAACTTCAGTAGTTCCCTGTCACCTCCAGGATCAAATATAAAATTCACCATTTGGTGTTCAAAGCCATTCATAGCCTACCCCTCTCCTACCTTTCCAATCTGATAATGTCTTACTCCCTGATACATGCTTTTCAATTCAGTGAAACTGGTCTAACAAGAAACTCCATCTCTCCATTTCTATTATTTTCTCTGTCTCTCTCTCACTCCTAGAATGCTCTCCTTCCTCATCCCTGCCTACTGGTTTCCCAGGCTGCATTTTAGCCCTGGATAAAATCTTATGTTCTACTGGAAGCTTTTCCCAACCCCTCTTAATTGTAAGGCCTTTCTTCTGTTAATTATTTCCTGTGTATAGTTTGTAAAATGAATGACATGAAGCTAAAAGTTGTTGGAACTCAAACTTTCAAAAACATTAAAAAATAAAAACTATAAACTTAAAAATGAAAAAAAAAATACACTCTGAGCTGTTTGAGGACAGGCACTGTTTTTTTGTCTCTTTTTGTAGCCCCAGAACTTGTTCAGTGTCTGGAACACAATAGGTGTTTAATAAAAATTTATTGATTGACTGACTGAATTACATTAAAGCAGGTGGACTCATTCATTGCCACTGGAATTGAAAATATGTGCAATTTTCTGGAGCAAAACTTCAGTACACAATAGAAGTCATAAAATAATCATTTCCTTTGACCCATTGATTTCATTGTTCAGAATATGTTCTGAAATGTTTATGAAAAATATCACAAAGAACTAACTATTCAGTAACTTTCATAGGAACATTAACTATAATAGCCAAAAACAACTACAAAAACAAGAAATAACTTTAATGCTCAATAAAATTATGTCTAAAACTTATATTACTATAATGGAAGGGGTGGAGGCAAGATCATGGAGGAAAATCAGGGACTTGCCAGAGCTTTCCCCTCAAACTCAGCCAAGTATGTGCCAAAAATGACTCTAAACAAATTCTGGAGCTGTAGAGCTCAGAATGATGGAGTGAAGCAAATCTCTAGCCCATGACAATCTGGAAGGTCAATGGGGAGTTTCTATCATGTTGAGCTAGGAGCAGAGCACAGTCCAATCTGGGCTGCACCAGCACAGACAGGACCTCACCAAGCCTTGGAGGGATTGAATCGCTGGCATCTATAGCAATTTACAGACTTCACATGGCCATAATGCATGGGACAAATTGGAAGATCAGTGGAAAAAAAAAAACTGTAGGACCTGCATGAGAAAGTGGAGTGGTCCAGCCCCAACCTAAGGGGGGTGGGGAGAAGGTGGAGCAGTCCCCCCACAGCTAAAGCAGCAGCAGAGACAGCAGCAGTAGCTGTTTCTGAAAGGGGATAAGAGAAGGGGGAGGTATGATAGAAGAGAGGGCAGATTACAGGAAGAGATAATCAGAATGTGCCATGTCTTGGGGTGGGAAGAGGAGAGAAATGGGGAGAATATTTTGAACTAAAAATTCTGTGGAAGTGAATGTTGAGAACTAAAAGTTAATTAATTAATGAAAACTATAATGGAATATCATAAAACAATTAAAACTAACCATATATGGAGTAGAAGTAGATTGGGAAATAATGTAAAGCAAAACAAGAACAAAACATACATACTAATTACATCCATAGGAAAGGGGAAAAATATGAATAAAAGGACAAAGAAAAAATACCAAATGAAGACTTAGATGTGACTGAAAAAGCATGTACTCTGCACACAGAAAATTGTAGGAAGGTGAGTTTTCTGAAGCAATGTGGCATAGTAGAGAGCTGACCACAGAGCCAAGACAATCTGGGTTCAAGTCCTCTCCCTGAAGAAACATAATATGAATTTGGAAAAGTCCAAATTTCTCAATGTTCTAAGCAATACCATAAAACTATGTTTCAGAGAAGGTTCCATCATGTATTGGTAGAGTGTTTCCTCTTCAGGGAGTTTCCTATACCAGTAAAATCAGAAATCTGTTCCCTATCCCTAGCTATACACATTGAAATTAATTCATTTAAATATAGTTACTAAAAACTAAAATAATAAATTCATTCATACATCCATATATATATATATGTACACTATATGTATTATGTGTATGTGTATCTGTTTGTATGATGTAAGCAAAGAACCATGTAGAGTCCAAAAGGGGGATAAAAAGGTCATCAACAACTTGAGGGTGGGGTAGATGAAGGTAAATTCTCTCCTTCGTTGGTGCTATGATATTTAATTTGAGTTTTAAAGAGTTGATTGTAATTCAATGGCAAACAGAAGAGGTCTCATTACAATTATCAGAAATAGAAAAATCAACAGCCCTGTGACAGAAAAGTCCAGTGAATATAGATGATGGACAGTTTATTTGAGCTACAGTAACTATATCCATTTGCTCTGAGCATTATTTGATCAACATTGAAGTTAGGTCAGCTGAATAGGAGGCTTTGTCTTCTTTCCCTGAAATTCTGACTATCAAGATGTCGATAAGTTTCTAAGAAATTTTCTCTTCAACTCCCTTCAGTAATAATCTTGTGGTAAAAGGGCATGTGTTGCACCTTTTTCCATGACTGTCACTTTGTCTCCATTCCCACAGTGAGCAGTACTGTTCAGGATATCATCTCCTCTCACCTGGACAACTGTAATAGCCTCCAATTTTCTCAGTGTTTCTTTATTCCAACCTCAACTTCATGCTTCACACAAATGACAGAATAATTTTCCTCAGGCACAGGTTAAACCATGACGTTATACTCCTCACAAGAACTTTGGTGGCTCCATACTGCTAACACTGTAAAATTCAAACACATTAGTCTGACATCTTACGACCCTTCACAGAGTGGTTCCAAGTTTACCTTTCAAGTTTTAGTTCCTATTTCTGGTCATATTACATATTTTGTTCACTCAAATTTCTAGCCAAACTACGAAACTAAATTATAAGCTGTCCCCTAGATTTGACACACCGTTGTCTCTTCCTCCTCATTCAGGTAAGCTGTTCTTCATTCCCAGAATGTACTCTAAGAGTCTAAAATGGCACTCAGAGGGAGTAGCAAAAGAAATATCTCTCATTCAGCTGTAAGACAATGTGTGGCAGAGACCTTCCTGGACTCAAATGAGAAAGCTTAATTTAGAGAACAATTCACACTAAATGGAAGGGGTAGCCACCTCATATCTGCCTTTATTCTTGATAACTAGGAGGCAAGCTCAATTTTTTTTTTCTGCCAGGGTTGAAAAACTTCAAGACCTATTGGTATCCTGCAATTGTTGGCACCCTGAGTGAAGGTTCCAGTTATCTCATTCTTGTTACTCCCCTGTATGTTTACTCCTCACACTTAGGTTTATGTATGTATCCATCCATCCATCCATCCATCCATCCATCCATCCATACATACATACATACATGCATTTATCCATTCATTCATAAATACTACATACATATATCTGTGTGTATGTATGTATATGTGTACACATACATATGTATATGTATGTATATGTGTATGTGTATGAGGTTATATGTATCTGTGTGAGTGTATTTGCTCTTCAAGGCCCAGATTACAGACTATATATTCCATGAGGTCTTCTCCAAACCACTCATTTGAAAGTATTCTCTCCCCAAGCATATTTTCCTTGGTTGAGCTCTCTCTTGGTCCAGTTCCTATCACTTATTACTGAGTAACATATTTTTTTTCTGTCTCACCAACATATCTCCATTACTCTCCCTGTAGGAAGCCAACTCTTTGAAATCAAGGTATATGTAATTTGGCAATCTTTGTATTCCCAGGACCAAGGGCTATTTCTGAAATTTAAGCTATTCAGTTATTGTATATTGAATAACTGAGATCTTTGCAAAGGGTATGTATGATATATATGCGTATATATTTACATATACAAATATATACATATATGAACTTCAATGAAGACTCATTTATGTGGTTCAGATTTTTAAGAGCACTTAAAGATGGGAAGGTGTTTATGAAAAGCTTGATTTATTGGGGGGAATATAGATAGATAGACACACATAGAGACAACCTGCTGTATGAGACAGTGGAGATTTAAGTATAAAAAATTGAGGCAGACACTCTATTTAAGCATTTTGCATTCTAATATGATGTTACCATGCACATAAGAGAGCTAGTGCCAAGTAAGAGAGTTATCTAAAGAGTCATAGAGATTATAAGGGGAAATATAGAGTAGCTACATTTTCACTTTCTTTCCACTAACAACATTATTTACTTTCATATTTATGGTATTATTGTTGTTTTGTATTTATGTTTCTACAAGTGATGGCAGACAAAATAGCAAATTATCTGGGTAGTCCCTGATTTCCTGTTGGATATTTGAATGGGATGTGAAGCATAGATTTTGATCAGTGAAACATAGGTTTTAGATGAGATTTTGGTTACCCAATCAGGACAGTTCATCCTCAGGGTCCAGTCCAAAACTGAGAGCATTAACTCCCCTGGAGTAGTCAGGGTCTCTTAGTGGTTGCTAAGGGATATATTCTTGTCACTGTCTAAATTATAGCTAAGTTCCTGTCTGGCTTTGGAGGTGGTCTTCTTGTTAGTACACTTTCTGTTCTAAATGATAATATTAAGAGATTTAGGAATTGCCTCATGATAAGAACCCATCCTTCACCGACCTCATTTCTCTGTTCAATTCTTGGTTTGTTAAGACCTCCCAAAAATGGGAAAAAAGTGAAGATGAATTAGTGGATTTTTTTTCCTTTAGGCAACCTATAGTGCCCTTTTCATACTGCTAACTTGTATATTTCAGTCCATATTGAGGTCAAATTTTTCTTTTGACAGAATATTATACTCATTTTCCTTAGTGTATCAGTTATTCACTAATGTCCTTATTCAGCCTACAAAGTCACCAAAAAATTAAAGTTATTTTGCAACACGGTGCTATGAGAATAACACTGCTAGATTTGACATCGGAAGGTCTTGGTTCAGATCCAAACTTTGTCACTTTTTAGACTTGTAACCTCAGATAAGTTGTTCCCCTTTTCTAGGCCTCAGTTTACTCAATTAAAAATGAAGAGACAAACTAGAAAGACTTCTAAAGTTTCTTCTACCTCTGTGTCAATGATTCTGTGATTCTGTCTGATGTGTCTATATGCAGCTGCCTTTAAACACATCTTTGTTATGTAGTATTTTTAACCTAAGTAGCTAATCCTGACTATTTGAAGTCTCACACAAATTTATCCCCAGAAGGGCATTATCAGCCTGCTCTGAACTCAGCAGTCGTTTCTGTTTTCTTTTTATTGACTCTTTCTTGACCCCTCCTGTTCTAACTACATGTGGGTCCAGTGTGGCTTCAAGCCATCACATATTTGGAGTTTCCTCCCTCTAACACTAAGCAGCACAGCTTGGCTTAACTACACGAGTAACAACTGCACAGCAGGGCCTCAGTTGCCTTGTTTATTTAGCTGTGAATTAGCTCTGGTTGCCTGCAGAATTGTTCCTTTTCATCCTCTGGAAATTTTATCCTACCTGCTCCTATTGCCACACTGAGACTTGTAGCCTGCAGGCAAAATTATCCAACGGAATTAGCTCAGCCAGCTTTCATTTATTTTTCTGAATGGATTTTTTTAACTGCCACTGGTTTATTTTTCCAATGGTTTCCTGCTTGATTTTCCTAAGATAATGCATAGCAATCACTGGAAACCCTCCCACCCCCCATTACTATAACACACAAACTCTCTCTCTCTCTCTCTCTCTCTCTCTCTCTCTCTCTCTCTCTCTCTCTCTCTCTCTCTCTGTCACACACACACACACACACACACACACACACAATTTAATTTCTTCCTTTTTGTTATTCTTTCTTTTCTCTTTGTTTTTTCTTTCTCCGTCTTTTCTTCTCTGTCTCTGTTTGTCTCTGTCTCTCACTCTCTGTCTCTCTCTGTCTCTCTCCTTCTCTCCATCTCTCCGTCTCTCTGTCTCTCTCTCTGTCTCTCTCTCTCTGTCTCTGTCTCTCTCTCTCTCTCTCTTCTCCATCTTCCCATATCCCAACAAAAGTTATGACAAATATGACAAGAAAAGTGGTTTTATTGAATTTGCTGGCTTTGAAACAAGTGTGAACTGCACCTATAAAAGAAAATAAACTATTTTTTTTTAGATCACGTGCAGTTTCTACTCTTCTTTGAGGTAGATGTGTCCTTAAATAGTTGTGTCCAAACACTGATGATTTAATATACAAATATTACTTTTCTTACTTTGAGAATTTTGGGTCTCTACCCCAATAGAAGGGTCTTTTTCCAATAAGGTCAAACTCGATCCTAAATGACCATAATGCCCAGGAAGGAAGCATAGTTGGTTTCACATCCAGTTGGTAGAGAACTCTATTTGTCATCAGAAGACTTGGGTTCAAGTTCTAGGTGTGCTATTTATTATCATGTGATTGTGGGTAAGTCACTTCATCTCCCTGTAACTCTTTCTTCCCCCTTCTTTGTACAACTGGGAAGAGTGATATTGGACTCAGTAATCTCTAAGGTCCCTTTCAACTCTAAAATTCTATGATCCCACAAAACTAAGGAGATTCTACTTTTGTTGCATCTCACACTTTCTCATTTGAAACTTTCTAACCGTACTGTTGACTTGTCTAGTCAATTTTAAGTTTGTATATCTTCCTTAAATGACAGAAGATGCCTAGATTTTTGAAATGTTCTCTCCCTGCCCCACGTCCCCAAAAGTCTCCAGTACTCTATAAGTAGTATATAGTATATATTTCAAATTGAAATGAATTCATTAATCAACTTGTATGTTATTTATCTGTTTTGGGCTCGCTAGTATTTATCATGTATTTTAGTAGTTGAAATTCTCTCACTTGCTTAGAACTCCAACAAAGATAAAAGCCCAGTGCTTGGAATGAGTTTGAATTTTGATTTTTTTTTCTCTGTAGTAATCTTGGCTACTGGCTCTCTTGTACAGCAGTCCTTTGCTGGTAAATAAAGAAACATATTCATCAAAAATTGCCTTAGAATTGGTTGGATTTTCTTTATATGGCAAAAGTTCTAATTACTTAAATTAAAAGGCAATTTTACAGAAGAGAGATAAACACTAGACTAAATCATTCTAGGTAGAATGGAGAGAGAGTGGAAAAGAAGTCATGTTATCTTCTCTTAGCTCCTTGGAGAGAAATAGTAAATTAATATTTCTATCCATTCCATCCATACCTGTAATCAAAGTTCTGGCAGACAGATATAGAGGTCAAAGCTGGGGGAGAAGGGACAAGATTTTCAATGTCCTTTCTCTAGTTGCCAGATTTAGCTGCAACTTGCTCTCTTTGTTCCTACTCACTCAAATCCAGAACTGACTGCAAGGAACCTCTTTTATTTATAGTCCTGTAAAATGGCTGTCCATCAGTCTCTACCTACTTATCAAGAAGTAGGTTAGTTGTTGCTGATTATTTTTCAGGGCCCTTTAAAGTCTTTTGAGATATTTTGTATATAATCAAGTCACCCAGTCTCTCTACAACTAGATATGGAGTACTTCTCCATTGATTTAACAACTTGCATGGCCAAAGAAATTTCTTGGCAAAAATTTATCACTTTGTTGAAGGTGACAGACTCAAGGATCTTATTATTGTTTATTTATGTTGATGTTCTTATAGGCTGAAGTTGTAGCTAAGTGATAAGTTTCCTTAACTTCCTCTCTGAACCAACAGATGTCTTGGTTGTTGGTGTCTTACAATGTCTTCATCCTCAGAAACTACAACACACAAGTCAATAGATAGGTGTTGCTCTTGCCCCAACATCAGAAACGGTGGTATTAAGCCTCTGGCATTATTCCTGGTATAGTTGTATAAATGTAGTGGGAAAGTCCTGAACTGGCTCAAATGAGGTTGATTGATTTGAAAAATAACTGGGCAAGTCTTGGAAGATAGGAAGAATGTTGGAAATTATTTTATTTAATTTGATTAATGTAGTTAACCAAGCAGGTGAATTTCTTCTTTAAGATACTTTTAATTTACAAATACACAAAATAATCAAATAATAGCACCAAATAGTAAGTGGAGATATATTTTCTTATCAAGAATCCCATTTCTTAGTGTACAGAAATTCATTAAACATGAAGTAAAAACAAGCAAACATGTCTACTCTCATTGTGGCCACCAGAACTCTACAGTCTCTCTCTCTCTCTCTCTCTCTCTCTCTCTCTCTCTCTCTCTCTCTCTCTCTCTCTCTCTCTCTCTCTCACACACACACACACACACACACACACACACACACACACATCCCAGGTTGAGTTTTGGGAATTCCTGACTTCTAAAATGTGGAGCAAAGTTCTTTTTTCATTGTCTTTGACTCTTTATTCCTCAACCCCAGAATCCCATGAAGAATCACTAAAAGTTTGTATTTGGGCTTATTTCGTGGGTTTCTCCAAAAGGAAGTAGAAAACTAAACAATTGTCCAATGAGGTACAGCATTGCTATTTATTTCTTCCATGCAAAAGAAATGCTATGCTTAAAATCCAAAGACTATGTGCACTGAAAACATAAATATGATGTAGTAACCCATAATCCCTAATGTAACTTCATAGGAAGAATATTAAAATATTAAAGCATGAGATATTTAGTGGAACTATTAAATGGACATTTCATCAACCTTGGATCTATACTGTCTGCATAACTCCTTTCAGGTACATTGTATGGGTTCATCCTCCTTTAGGTGGACACTTACTTGGAGAGGGGCACAGAAGAGCAAAGGGACACTGTTGCTAAAGCAACCACCACTGCCTGAAGGATCCATTATCTTCTGACCTCTCACCTTCACTATGTTGCCTTCCTGACATAAAACATTCAACTTGGAATTGCTGTCCTTTGGAAAAGAAACACAAATCATAGCAAGTTGCCAAAGCCTTGAGATCATGACTTGATGTTCATGATGCTGATGTTCATATATTCTAGTTGCTTTGCAAGTAACCAACATAGGTCATACAGGGGGAATTCATCCCTTCTCATTTGATCTCTCTTTCCCTTCCAAAGAAAGTTACAGACAGATAGACAGAGACCAAGAAAGAGACAGGGAGAGTTTCTTGCCACATATTATTCTGGAAAGAGAAAGGAGAGGGAAATTATCTGTCTTTTTAAAGTTTCCTTAATGGGCAGCTCAGGCGGGAGCATATGTGTATATATATATATATATATATATATATATATATATATATATATATATATATATATACACACACACACACACACACACACACACACACACACACACACACACACACACACACACACACACACACATACACACATATAAAGTATCTGCCGATTATCCCTGGTCACTCAAAAGTGACCAGGGATAATCAGCAGATACTTTATGGGATAGCCCTAGCAGACTCCTCTTTGTACTTGTGATTTCATGCTCTCCTCTCCAGCTCTACTTCTGACTTTCTGGATTTCACTATTATGTCTCAGAGGCTTGATCACTCTGGAAGATCTTTCTGCCCTAGTAGCCTCTTGCCACTCCCCATCCCCATCCCCCTTTCTCCACTGATAAGTTCCTTCTGGAACCTTCATTTTGAAGAAAGGCTTAGCCCAGACTTTGTTGACTCCTCTAAGCTCTGGGCTTACTCTCTGGGCTTCATATCCTCTTATAGGTACCTCCCGCAATAGCATTCTATCTCTCCCCGTTTTTCATTTTTAGTTTTTATGCTGTCTTCCCCACTTAAAACATAAATTCCTCGAAAGCAGGGACTGTCTTTCTTTTTGCTTGTACATATGTGTGTGTGTGCCTGTGTGTGTGTGTGTGTGTGTGTGTGTGTATATATATATATATATATATGCACATATATACCAATATACATATACACACACATACATACACACATATATGTATATATATATATATATTTTTTTTCCTTGAGTTTAGCACAGTTCCTGAAACAGAGTATATTCTTAATAAATGTTTATTGACTTGTCTCCATGTGTACATATTCCAAATTCAACACTTGTCACACATCAAATGGTACCTTTTCACATTGCCTTATAATTCTATGCTATCTGATGTTTTCTTGTTAACTGTGTCTATGAACATTTCATCAGCATACACACAAATGATTTCATCTTTTTAGCCTTCAATGTAGTAAGAGGTGCTCAATCAGTCTTAGGTGATGCTGATGTTGCTGATAAGGGCATAATACTCCTTGTGTTCCAAAATATAGTCCTTGAACACTCATTTTCCCTTTTGCTTTTTAAATCTATTTTAAAAATTATAATCCAGCAGCAAACAGTGTTTAGTATATCTACATATAACAATATATATCATGCTAAGCCTCAGACGCTTTTGTTCTGTAATCTTTAATGAAGTCATATTTATTTATGTAAAGACCTTTTCACCTGCATAGGACACTGTGTTGTTTTCACTGGTCTTGCTTCTTTGTCTTTTAATATTTGTCATGATGTCAAATCTACCTTGTTGGAAATAAATGATATTCCCAAGAAACACAGTAAATATCAGCAAGTAAATTGAAATTCTGGTAACTGCTGAAGTATGAACTTTATTTCTGTCATGATTTTGGTGATGTAAGGCGAAAGATTCTTGCTAGATCTTTACATCTCCCTGACTTCACTTTACTTCAACAAATCTTTAAACTTCTAAAAAAGAAGACTCTATGAAAGGTTCTAATCCAGCCATGGTCCCCTGAGAAACACTCCAGGAAATATTAAAAAGAGCACTAGATATATCAATGATCAATAAAGCCAAAGAGAAGCACCATTAAACTCTTTGATTCTGCTTGGAACTGCAAAAGTTTTTAACCCTTTTGGTGTTCACAAAGGGGCTTCCTCAGGAAGACCTGAAGCTGGAACAATCTCTAATAAATTGAGACTAATGCTATTTATCTCTACTAAATCACTTCTAAAATTAAAGAGATTTTGGTCCCATCTTGTTGCAAAAAAGGATAGGGATAAGGCTCACTCTCAGTGGTAATTGTTCAAGTGGATAGAGGGCTGAGGTGCACGGGCATCAGATGCCTCAAAATCATCTAAGAGTCCTGAAGCCCAAGTACTTTCCAGGCATCATTACCTGCTAGAGTCATACTAATGGAGGATACAGGAATGAGGCAGTCAGGGAACACATCAGACCACCTTAAAATATATACAAAGTCTTTGAATTCAGTCAGAAGTTTGTGCCTGATCAAATCCCTGGGTTCTGCCATAGGTGAGGGGTATGGAAGAAGTCAAGGACAAGGAACAGAACATATCATATCCAAAATTGGCCGGAGAGAAAAAGTAGTATCCAGACTAGTGGACACAGAACTTGCTTCTAGTCACTGCCTCCAAGAATTAAGGACAGGATAGAGCCTGGTCCTGACAGAAAATTCCAATCTAACAACTGAAAATAGAGATAGGAAAAAAATAGCAATTTTTAATGCTATGGAAAAATACTAAGAGAATTCCAAGAAGTAAACCAGAAGAGGAATGGCTTTGCATTAGAGAAAATTAAATAGAATCTCTGGGAAAAGAATATATTAGACACAAAGACTGTAAGACAGGTCAGGAATAAAACAACAATGACAACAGAAACAGACCTTGAAATTATAATTCTTGAGAAAAATGGGAGGAACTTAAACAGCTAGTGGAATACTTTCACTAAGTAGAGGGGTCAAACTAAAGAGAAGACTAGATTATGCAGAACTCAGTGACTCAAGGAGACAAAAAATATTAGAACAATAAAACATTAAGTGAATGTGTGTGTGATTTAAAAAAATACTTAGAAAACAGAACAAAAAATAATTTAAGAATCATCAGATTCCATGAAAACCATAATCAAACAAATAATATGGTTAATATATTTTAAGATATCATGAAAGTTTTCAAGTAAGATTAGAGCCAAGGGAAAAAAATCCACTGGTGAAGAAACTCCAAGTAGCAAACACCTAGAAATGTTTGAGCTCATATCTAGAGTTTTTATGTAAAGAAAAACATTCTGTCAAAGACCAGCAAGAAAGAATTAAAATATCCAGGAACCACAATCAGTAACATGTAAAACTATGCTGAAATAACACTGAGATCTTTGAATATAGTATTACAATTACTAAAAATGATTTATAAATAAAAACAAGGTATCCTACAAAATTATGTCAATGGAAAAAACATTTAATAGAATTGGAGATGTTAAATTTTCTTATTAAAATAATATCTGAGTATATTTCCTCAAAAACATTGATGTCCAGAGAACATAGACATGTAAATGCATTCGAGGGATGGACAGTCTACTAGCACCATGCTAGGAAATTGCTTCCATTTGAACTGTCTTAGGAAGATTCTGAGGATCACCTGGCAGGATAAAGTACCAGGCATAGAGGTCCTTGTTTGAACTAAACTGCCAACATTCAAACCGTACTTCATAGAGAGCAGCTCCCAAGGTCTGACCACATTGTTCGAATGGAAAACATACTCTTGCCAAAAAGACTATTTTATAGAGAACTCTCTTGGGGCAGGTGATCACATGGTGGTCAGAAGAAGAGATACTAGAACACTCTCAAGGTCTCTCTCAAGAACTTTGGATTTCATTGTGCAACATGGGAGACACTGGCACAGGACCACTCAGCATGGCATGTCCACATCAGAAAGGGTACTGTGCTTTATGAACAAAGGAGAATTGAAACAGCACAAAGGAGACATAGGTTGCACAAATTTGGAGTAATTATCCCAAATGTTCACACAGATTATCTGTGCCCAACCTGTGAAAGAGCATTCCCAGCACATATTGGTCTAATCAACCACAGTCTTACACACTTCACTTTATCAAGGTGATGTCATTTTCATCCTCTTCAAAAATGAAGGACAACAACCAACCAACTTTCAAGTTACAGAAGACAGAATGAGGGCTGGCTACAAACTGGGCTCTAAATGAAAGAGAGAGAGAGAGAGAGAGAGAGAGAGAGAGAGAGAGAGATATTATAGGAGAGTGGGGCAGGGGGAAGAAAGATAAAGCTCCACAAATTTGATTATGAGCAGAATGAAGACAAGAGAAAAATGTTGTCATATAACTTCAATGATAGTTTATTAGTGTTAATTTTACTATGTTTCTTTACCCCATCCCTCCACTTTTTGTTTGTAAAAAAGGAATCTTGGCGCAAAAAGTGGGAGAATATATGATGGAAAGGAAAGACTCACCACAACCATAATCATTAAGGTAAATGGGTTGTACTCACACACAACACACACACACACAAACATACAATGGAAGAGGATAGTATAATGGAATAGAAAGCAACTAATTAAAAAAAACAGAAACGAAAAAGATAGCTTAAACAAAAATTCCTATTGACCTAAAATGGGGGGATAGAACATAATCTATTATGCCTAAAACTAATGTGGAAACTGAGATGACAATCATGACTTTATATAAAATAACAAAAAATATATGGGCAGCTAGGTGACACAGTGGTTAGAGAATTGAGCCTGGATTCAGGAAGACTCATCTTGCTGAGTTCAAATTCAGCCTCAGACACTTACTAACTGTGTGACCCCAGGAAAGTTGCTTAATCATGTTTTCCTTAGTTCTTCAGCTGTAAAATGAGCTGAAGAAGGAAAGGGCAAAACTCTCTAGTATATTTTCCAAGAAAACCCCAAATTGGTCACAAAGAGTAAGACACGATTCACACTACTGTACAACAACAAATACAGGTATGGTTTAAAAAGATAATCAACAAAGTGACCTATGAATAAACATGCCAAAGATAATGAAATGGAACAAACACTAACTATATATCCATTTAATAATATAGCATCCATGTTCTTAAAGGAAAAATTAATAGAATTATAGGTAAAAATAAAAAACAAAATATAACAGTTTGGTTCTTCTCTATGAACCTTAAAGCTCCAGTCAAATCCAATTAAAACAAAACAAACAACAACAAAATGTTTGAGGTTATTTAAAAAAATAAAACTCAGATATAACAGACCACTGGTCATAACTAGTGAAGAGGAAATGAGAACTGTTTATATATTTCTCAACCCTGCAACAAAGCTTTAGAAAAGCCATGGATTTAGGCATTAACAAACTCATTCAAAAGTGCAAAAGAGAATTGCTAAACACATTCTTCACTGGCCACAGAAAAATGATAAATACAATCATTACAATGTTTGAACAAATAATCCAAACTTAGAGGAACATCAAATGATATAATCCTAAAAGTGTTTGGGTCAAAGAGCAAATCATAGGGATATTAAGTTATTTTATCGAATAAAATAACAAGAATGAAACAACATACTAGTACTATTAAGATGTAGATAAAGCAATTTTTAGAGTAAAATTTACCTATGTACACATTTTCAGTAATAGAAGGAAAAATTAAGTATGCAAATTAAACAACAAACGAAAATCATCACATCAAAAATCCTCAAATTAAGACAAAAATTAAAATTCTAAGAATTAAAGAAGATAATTAAACCAACTATTTTCCATTCAGTTGATCAACTGAATAGGAACAGTATTGACCGAAAACGTAGCTAATTTGATAAAATGCAGGAAAGCCAAGCTACCAAAATGAAACAAAAAAACTGAACGGAATTTAGAACAGATTGAGGGAAAATAAAGGAATACTGTAGTTGACGACAGCAATCCTCTTTCTCCCTCAAATCTTCTCTTTTCCTTATTGAAGACTCTAAGACCCTTCAAGTGGTTTTCTTTTGATGTGTTTTGGAGTATCTTTTTCCCACCTCATCCCCTCCATACACAGTTCATCTTCCTCCACTGATCATGATCCAGTTTTTCAATATTCTCCCGAAAATTCACCACTCAGAAGCCATCCCAGCACTCCAGATGGGCTTGGAATCAACTAAAATACAGTGGGACTATAATTTCCCTCATATTGGTCATTATCCTTCTGTTAATGCAACGTTGGCTCTCCTTAGCTTTATTCAATGCCCACATCTACGTGGTTTACTACTGGTCTTGTTGGACAATAACATCCCTAGGTCATTTTCACACAAATTGCTGTCAAGCCATATCATCTTGCATTTGTAAAGTTAATTTGATTTTCATCTATATACAATACTTTGTAATTGTTTCTATTAAACTACGTCTTTGAAATTTGGTCCATTGTTATAGATTACATACGCATTTATGTATGTATATATCATAGCTTACATATATATGTATATATAAATTATATATAGATTACATATATATGTATAAATATATATAAGTATATATATATATATACAGCTTACATATATATAGCTTGTATATGTATATATGTATATATATATATATATATATGTGTGTGTGTGTGTGTGTGTATATATAATGTGTATATATATGTATATATATATACATATACATACATACATACATACATACATACATATATATATATATATATATATATATATATATATATATATATATGTAAAAGCAGACACACATTTGGATCCAAATTCTGTAAACCAACATTTTATGGGTTGTTATGCCTCTCAGCTTCATGTCACTTTGCAAATTTGATAAGTAATACATGTGTCTTTTCCCATTGGCATTTAGTTGCCTAAGTTCCTTCACTGGAGAATGTCTCCGAAGTTGATATTGAAAGCAAAATCAACATGCTTCACTGAGATTTGATTACTGAACAGTTTCAAAATCTGCATACCTCTGCTATCACATTTCTATTTTTTTTTTTGTCTATATGGATACTGTTGTAGTCTTTCTTTCCTGATAACCCATTCTGGTATCTGATATAACTTTATGTTTGTACTCTACACCGTCTTCCCTAGATCCTTCAATAATTTTTTTTTGCTTTCCCAAAGGCCTTTATACTTTATATTTCTTTGTTCACTTCTTTTTTTCAAGTGAAGGGGCTGGTTTTTTGCTTTTTTTTTTTTTTTTTTTATCTAGAGCGAGTCAGGTATCATATAGAATAACAGATAAATGGAGGCATAGTAATGCAGTTATCTTTATTTTACCAGAAGAAGCAGAGAGTTGCAGAGATTGACCTAATGGTCAGTCCATTCACCTGACACATATCTTTCCTATGTAGATAAGACAAAGTGGAACCTAAGGTATTAGAAGGAAGGAGAAAGCAGATGAAGAACCAATGAGGAAGATCCTTAGAAACAAACTAATCACTAACAATCAACGCATATTTATTAAGTGCTTACTACATGCCAGGCATTGTTCTAAGTTCCAGGAATACTAAAAGAGGAAAAAGACAGTCACTGATGTAAAGGACCTTACAATCTAATATAAGATGCAAATAAATATATACAGGATAAATATATGCCAGTTTTGTAGGTAATGATCAAAAGAGAAAAAGCACTAGAATCCAGAGAGGATGGTGAAGATTTCTAGTAAAAGGGAAAGAATGTGAATGACAGAAGGAAGGATATTTTGGGGGAGACAGGATGGAATAGGACCACTTGAATAAGTAGAGGAATTGGCTTCAATGAGAAGTAAGACTACTTTATCATGCCTTACCTTAGACATTTGATAGCTATGTAGATCTAGGCAAGTCACTTAACCACTTTCTGCCTCAGTTTCTTCAACTATACAACGCAGCAAAGGATCACTGTGGCAATTTCATGGCACCTATTTCTATAGAGTTTTGCAAACTCTAAAGGCTTATGTAGATATAAGCTTTTGCTGGTGCCATTATTATCATTATTATCACCATATGTGAATAAGTGGGTAGACAGAAAAAACAAAACAAAAAGATATGTCAACTTAGTCTAGAGTACAAGGAGATATCTGTATCTGCCTAAACAAATTCCTATCATTTTATTCATATGGGGGTGCATTCCCCAGGCAATATTCACAGCACTAAAGGCAACTATGAATATGCCAGCTGAGTTTGGAATCACAAAATACAACATACTCTCCATAGAGAAGGCAGAAATCAGAGGAAAAACTTTTATCCAGAAATGAGAAAGTCAAATCCCAAAACCAGAAAGCTGAATCCATCATAGTGGCCAAGAAGTCAATACACAATATCACTGGAGGATGCAAAGTCATTCCCAAGCCTTCTCCCCCTCCCTCCCTACACCTCTGGGGCCTTCTCACAAAGAAACAAACATTCATGAGCCTAGTTGTGCCTGCTTGCCTGTGTACTCTCTCTCCCTCTGCTCTAACTCCTCTCAATAACTTCCTCTCAGTTCTATTCCACCCTTCCTGTTCCACCCATTCAGCAAACTCCTCCCACCACATATGAATTAGACTTCCATGTGACTTAAGCAAGTTACATGGGCTTATTAGTGAATGAGAAAGATCTTCCCATTTCAATTACCATTACAGGGGTAAATCAAATTCTAAAAGGGGAATTGTCTTAACCTCTTCCATTATTAGTAAAGAACACTCCTGGTAGATGCCTTGTTTGTTAACGTGGAACAATTCCAAATTACATCAGTGCTTTGTCTTCTTCTGCCTTTTCTATGAATTGCAGTGGGAGTTAGAGTCATTAATGGAAAGAAAACAGAATTCCTGAAGACTTGGGAAGATCCTGAGTTCAAATGCTAACTGGCTTCCATGTCATTTCTCCTTCTTTTTCCTCAGTCTCTTCAGCCATACAATGAAGTGTTTCAATTAAATGATTCTTCAAGTCATTTTGATCTCTAAGTCCTGTCATGCTATGCTAGTTCTTAATTGCATATACCCTAGTATATGCCAGCTAAAACTAACTGGGAAGGAATTGTTAAATTTCAGTGTGAATATTTACACTTCAGGAATTGGTAAATGTTATCAATCAGTCCTCGGATTATTATATTGTTTAATGTCTAGATTTAAGAAAGTCATGAAGATTATATTAAATAATGTAGGCTAAACTTTGAAAATCAATCATACAATTTCTATGGTAAGCCACTGGTATTCACATTAGAGGACTGTACTAGATGCAGGGTGGAATTGTTCTGTGAAGTTTGGATTCAATCAAAGGGCTGCATTTGAGGACCTATAGTTCCCCACCCATGTTAGAGTCTCAAAATAGTTATGTTAAATAATTTGATGCTCATAATTCCTTGTTTACATAATTTGTTAATGAGCCACTGCGTTATCAACTAAGGACAAAAGAAGATACATTTTTGTTGTTCTGTTGTGTCTGAGTCTTCATGACTCCATTTGTGGTTTTCTTTGCAAAGGTACTGGAGTGGTTTTACAAATGAAGAAACTGAGGCAAACAGGGTAAAGTGACTTGCCCAGGGTCTCACATCTAGTAAGTGTCTGAGCCCAGATTTGAACTCATAAAGATAAGTACATTTTGGGGGGAGACAGGATGGAGTAGGACCACTTGAATAAGTAGAGAAATTAACTACATTTTTTTGAGAATCTTTTGTTAAATATTAGGGAAACCTGACTCAGGCTGGTACCGTAATAGTTCAAGTTTGATGTTCAGACAAAACAAAGAACCTATAGGTCCCTAAGAATTAAAAAACAAGGTTTCCTTAGTCATGTCATAACAAAGCTCATATCATAGTCCTTAATTCACATTTTTTAGTATAGTCATCAGGTCTGTGTGTGATGATTCCAGACATAATGGGATATCTGCTAATTCTGGAAGGCATTGACTCCATGTGATTAGACTTTTTCATACTCTTTAGTAATCACAAAGGTACACTAATATAGCCAGAGGCCACCAGAAAGCTCTGTCCAAGGTGGCACAGCCTTGTCCTACCCTAAAGCCAAACAGCTCTTGGCTTTGTTACCTTTGGGAAAACAAACAAAAAACAAAAACTAAAAAAGAAAACTTGTTTATCAAAAATTGGGGAGGTAAGGAGGAACCTCAATAAGACATGACTCATGTCAGTAATTTATAGTCATTTGGCTTCTTGAGCATCAACCCTAATCTATTTGATTTCATAAGTTTGCATTAAGATTTTATAAGAATTTGCTCCTTTGACAGATTTGATAGATTGAAAATGTGATTTGTAGGTAATATAAACAATATTTGTACTCAAATTGTTCTACTTGCTATCCTCTTTACCTTTGTTTATGCTATTTCCTTTGCACTCCCCTGTAATGGTAAGGGAATTTGAAGATCTTCCCTGCCTTGTAATAGGCCCAGGTGACCTGCTTTGAGTTTTGACCCATCCCACAGCTTGAGTCACCTGGAACCAAAGGTAAGAGGAGCTTGTAAAAAGGGTGGAACAAGAAGGGTGAACCAGGAAGAAAGAGTGGGAGAGAGGTAGCAGGCAGAGAAGAGCAGAACAGAGCAATTAGCCTAAAGGAGCTTGTTTGTAGGGAGGCCTGACAGAGGGAAGGTTTTGGGAAGGTTGTTGCTCCCTCTACTGGTAACGTCTACAAACTTTGTTGTTACTATGGTGGAAATGGCTTTCTGGAATATGAATAAATGTTTTGGTTTCATCTTTGAGTAAGAACGTTTATGTTTTGCAAATTTACCCTGCAAATATGCCAGCATAGCCACAGCAGCTGCTCTGGATATCTCATTGGCCCTATACACTCCCCCCATCCATTCCTTCTGATTACCCCCTATCAAATTTCATAGCCCAGATCTAACACTTTATCTCTCTGAAAACATTTCCTAAACATTGGTTATAAGAAGTCTCTCCCTTCTCCAAAATGACATAGCATTTTGTATCTCTTATTTCATGGTATTATATATATATATATATATATATATATATATATATATATATATATATATATATATATATATATATATATATATATATATATATATATATATATATATATATATATATATATGTATATTTTGTTTATATAAAAATGTCTAGTTCTTTTATTAGATTGTAATCTCCTTAAGGAAAGGGGATATTTCTGTCAATTCTGTCTTTTTTTTTGGCGGAGAGGATTTCCTGAAGTGCTATGCATATAGTAGTTCCCAATTAATAGCTGTTGAATAGCTTACCTACTTATTCTTTGTTTTTAGCTTAGCCCTATGATCTCTGTATGATTTTCTCTATCAACTGGGTCTATAAACAACTTATTGTTCTTCCATCTTGAAGCACATGGAGACCCTGTATCCCAGGTGATGGTCCAAAGGTCCACAGAAGCACAGAAATACTATTAAATATGGGATTTACTGAGACTCCTCTGTGCTGTTTGATTGCCATAAAAGCATATCTTTGGACAACTAGATAGAAGAATGATCAGACTGCTGGCCCTGGAGCCAGAAAAACTCTTCTTTATGAGTTCAAATCTGGGCTCAGACACTTACTAGATGTGAGATCCTGGGCAAGTCACTTTACCCTGTTTGCTTCAGTTTCTTCATTTGTAAAACCACTCCAGTACCTTTGCAAAGAAAACCACAAATGGAATCATGAAGACTCAGACACAACAGAACAATGAAAACGTATCTTCTTTTGTCCTTAGTTGATAATGCAGTGGCTCATTAGCAAATTATGTAAACAAGGAATTATGAGCATCAAATTATTTAATATAACTATTTTGATACTCTAACATGTGTGGGGAACTATAGGTCCTCAAATGCAGCCCTTTTATTGAATCCAAACTTCACAGAACAAATCCACCTTGCATCTAGTACAGTCCTATAATGTGAATACCAGTGGCTTACCATAGAAGTTGTATGATTGATCTAATGAATACTTTTCTGCACACAAACTCATGCAAAATATACACACAAAACCTTAAAACTGAGAAACTATTGTATAAAATAAAGTGAAAAATTACGTGAAGAAAGACTGCTATTATGTTGATATATATATACTGATATTAAATAATATTATTCAATAGTATTATTTAATAATAAATATTATTAAAAATATTTTAAAAATATATTATTACACTATAATATATAATATATTAAAATATAATAATAAATATTATTAAAATAAATGTTTAATAATAAATACTGATATTATATATACAGTAAGTAGGAAAATGAAATAAGTATTTCAATTATATGAACATATTTGTTGGAAGTTGACTATCAGATAAAACATTATTCAAACAAACAAGATATCCCATCCTCCATCTAATTAACTGACTGTTGTTAAGTAAATGTTAGAAAATGATTTCTGAATAAGGAGAGTATTCTACTGTGTCCTGGTAATATGTGTCTCTGTCATTACCTGCCCTTCAGTAACAACCGCATAACGTTGTTCTGCCCCACCAGAAATAATTGTCCTTTAATTTTTAAGTCAAGTGTTTCTAAAGCTAAAACAGAATAATGAAGCATTTACAATGCTTGGCTTTATAACTCAAATATCAATAAATATCAATCTAGACACTTTTCAGTTGCAGATTAAAAAATAAAATAAACCCAAATAACTGGATGTCAGGATACAAAACGTGTAAATGGCAGAGTTAGAAAGAGAACTGAGATCCGGATCATAATGAGTATTTTTTTCACGAATGTTTGACTTTTCATCTCTCAATCTCATTGTCTTGGAGAATTTAAAAATATTCTCTGTGTTTTGTTTAGAGGCATGATTCAAAAACTCTGTGAGAAAATACCAACTACAAAGGGCAGTTGGTTCTTATTTTACCATGATCACAGAATCACAGGTAGTTGGGTGGTTCAGTGGATAGAGAGCATCAAGTCTGAAGTCATGAAGATGAATTCAGTCTGATTCCACATACTTGCTAACTAGTTTAACAGTGGCTGAGTCTCTTCACCTTAGTTAAGCTCACTACGAAAATGGACATGAGAGGCAACAATGGCTTTGCCTAAATTACTGAGATGGAGATTTTGTCCTCCCTGAAGTCCCCGACTAAGGGCTTCTAAGGTAAATGAAAGAGTCTTATTGATTGTTACATTTTATATATTATAATATATTTAAAATAATATACTTATAAACATATTATTACACTTAAGTGATAGAAAGGGGCTTCTTGAATGGAGATACATCCTTTTGAGGCAGATGTCTCAAGCAAGTTTTTGTTTTTTTAATTGCTTTTCTCCTGGCCACATTGAACCCTTAGTGAGGGTTGCAGAAGTTTCCAAAGTGTGTGATACCGCCTCCTGGAAGGTACTGAAACAATCTAGGGGAGTGGTAGTAGCTTTGTGTGCAATTTGAGGGCATTGAATAAAAATGAGGGGCTTGTGGAAACATAAGGAAGGAAGAGAAGTTAAGAAAATTTTGAAAAAACCATAAATATTTCATTTGTTGTGTAAGAGTTCAAGTTGTAGTACTTACATTATTTTCCAAATAAACATGCAAAATGCAATTTATAAACAATCAAGTGTTCAAGTCCCTGACAGATCTTAACAAGTAAGTGTTGGCAAGACAGTTTATCCCTCATTGTTGGGAAGTCCAGCATGCGCAGGCATATGTGCCTATAAGGTCTTGTTTGCAATACCATATAATATGGTTACATGATTCAATAATGCATCATAAAAATTTCAATGCAGGAATCCTCCCAAAAAATTTACAATAAATTATTAAATTTAATATGTGTTTTGTATATATATTATATATAATATGTGTTTTATATATATAGAAAACATATATATGTTTTCTATATATATGTAGAAAACATATATATGTTTTATATATGTGTGTGTATATATATAATATATATATATATATAATGCAAATTAAAAAAATGTTAGAGTAGATTTCCAGGGGAGGTCACTGAATAATTTTTTTCAAAGGCGGTGGTAGGTCACATAAGTTTGAGAACCTCTTGACTTTAGAGAAAGACACCACCTCACCCCTTGGTTAAAGGCAGCTAGAGAAGAAAGGTTCTAACCTCAAGCTGGTGGAGGCTAGATATGAAGAATCTGTTTGTTTTCATGTTAAATCAAAAACTTCCAGTCTTCTCATATCCACAGTAGTTTATGTGTAACATAGGCTATCTTTCAGTCAATTTTTAGGCTACATTAAGAATCACATTTCACATATAAAGAATGCTTTTAGAATCAGAAATTCAGCATATACATCAATTTCTTTATTCAGTTGCTTCCCTTTTTTTCTTTCATTTCTTTTCCATTAAGAGGTGAGTGTAAGCAAAATGTATGTTCCCCTTTGTCCATTCAATCTTCTTAACCTTGTAATGAACTCAAGATTACAGATGCACAAACTCATTTTGGCAGAGTTCCAAACCCACTTAAATTTTGTAGATTGGAGTTGATCCTTAAACATATGTTATTTGTAGTTGTTTTTGTTTCCAAACATGATTTTCTGATTTTTTTTAGGTAGACTGATTAAAAATCTTTCTGGGAAATTAATACACCATATATTGATGTGTTCAGGTACAAGTGGTAATATTAATACATTTTATGCTTTACTCATCATGATAGTTTTATAGATATACTATATAATTCTGCAAAAAAGGAGAGAT
Source organism: Notamacropus eugenii (assembly GCF_028372415.1). Lineage (NCBI taxonomy): Eukaryota > Metazoa > Chordata > Mammalia > Diprotodontia > Macropodidae > Notamacropus > Notamacropus eugenii. The sequence continues at coordinate 339,692,962 of NC_092874.1, read as the reverse complement.
TCATAGTCATATTTCTCAGGATCAGTATGCATATGTTTAGACATTTGCATTATAAAAGTTAAAAGTGAAGCTATTAAACACAAATACAGTTGACTGTATTTGAGACCAAAATATTTAAATAACTGAGACTTTTAAAAACAATCCCAAACACAGTGTTTTGTTTTGTTCCTGGTGCACAGTCTCAGACTAAATGTTGAAACTGAATTTCCTTTCCCAGTCAAATTATACACAGAGGATTAAGGTTCTTACTGCAAGACAAGGCAGAAAGAAAAGCTTGGTTCTGAGGGTAAAAGTTCTTTATTTAAACACATATTTCTTCAATAAGAGAAGAAACAAAGAAATTGCTTGGCAAAGTAAATTGGTTGGGGTACAAATGTTATTTTTCCTTTTAAATTTTCTTCAGTATATAAGTCCACTTGTAAAGGAAGGTTTTAAATTATTTGAGCATACAGTACTGTGATTGTTCATTCATGAAAGTAGTGATGGAGTGAAGGAGGCAAGACATGAATGAGATTTCTTAAAGCTCAGTTCTAATCTCAAATCCACACATGCTTAGCTCTAAAGAATGGGGAATTATAGTTCACATTTTTGGAAAGGACAACCCTTACACTTCTGCTGCCAAAAATGAAGGGAGATTTATAACTATGTATGTATACTTATATACACACATATATATGCATAGGCATACACATATGCAAGTATATGTGTTAGTGTATACACATACATGTATGTATATAGATAAAGAGAGATTGTATCTGTACATGCATGAATATTTGAAACTTAAAGTTGGATATTTTTTCCTGTAAGATCAGACTTGCAGTAGCCCAAGTGGTTAAAGTACGCTACCATTTTTTGATATTTTGTTAGCATGTGAAAACATATGTTGAGTGTTTTAATATTTATTTTGGTTAATACGTATTTTAAAATAAATATGTTTCTTCATTAATTGAGTGTTTTCTGTCTTTAAGCTGATACTTCAACATTATTTTTAACCAGAACACTGCTGTGATTTCAAATTATAGAAAGCATGTATGCAATCATATATGAAAGAGCTTACCAACAGCTGTTTTGAAACATGGAGGTGTGCTACAAATGTAATTTCAAATAAAATATCATTGAATATATTGAATAAGATTCTATTGAATGCTTAATATATGCCAGGTACAGAATTGATGCTGTTTACAGTTATATGCAAATTAACTAGAACAAATTAAAATAATTATGTTACTTGTTATATTCAATAATTCATAAGTTGTTCATCTTTAAAAAATTGGTATGAAATATTCCTACTTTTGCTGCACTCACTTGTTTCACATAATTTGGCAATGGGTTCGCAAGATTTTAACAGACATTCTTAAACTATTCGTTGTGAACTAAACTTCTATCCTTTTGTATAAGTTTGCCATTTCCATTTTTCTAAGCCTAACTCTGAATATAGCCTATAGCTTCCCCTTTCTCAACACTGCAGGGAACTGGGGCTGGTGGATACAGGCGAAGAACTAGAAACTGGTGTCAGGAAAGGTCTCCAGGGAAGAGGACTCTAGGACCGGCTTGTAGAGCCTTGAGAGGATGCAGACAACTGTGATGTCAGCCAGAGTCACAGGCTTCCCCACCAGAAAGTCTGGGTCTACAGGTGGGCCTTGAGCATCCCCAGAACCCATCTCACCTCCTCCTTGGTGTTCTCTGTGTGTGGTTTGTTGTGTTGCATGATGTAGAGATTAGAGAACACCCAGGTCCTGGCTGGAGAAACTGTCACCATCAGCAGAGCTCACCCACCAGATTACCTGGGCAGCCACCTTCGCAGTTGATCCTCAAAAGTATCATTGTTGCTCACATAATGTGCAATGACTTTGCTTTCAAACACACAGAATCCATTATCACCCTCAAATGCTGGAACTTAGCCCGCAGGAAATTGTCAGAGGAACGGAGTGCGGCTGCTCTGACCAAAGTTGGGGAGGTGCAGAAAGCACGCGGTTTTGGGTCCCACTGCATTTTGCAGCAATGAGGGCCTTGGAGGCATACATTCAGGGTCCCTGCGGGCTTCCACAGAAAAAGGGGGTAGGGACGTTGGCACTGCTACCTCTTCTTTTTTTTTTTTCTTGGTTATGCTTTTGTTTATTTTTAGGTACTTATTAGCATAAGATCATTAGCAACAGTATTTCTAATTAGATGTATCAAACAGTGGCACAGAGCACAATAAAATGATTTATAGAATAGGCAGTACTACAAAAAGAAAAAAAGGAATCCTATTTGATGAAATCTATGACTTGCTTACTGCTAGAAACCCTGACAGCACATGACGAGGCCATATCTGTGAAGACGTTGCCAGATGGTATAGATGCAGCGTAAGGAAGACCTTTCGCTGAGTTTCTGTGGAAAGAACTTTAATGGATAAGCTTTAATCACCCCTATTGTCTGTAGCAAGGACAAAAGATAAAAAAAGACTTGTGTTGGTTATAAATGTAGTTTTAATCAGATAAGTTCCCAGACAATTGAAGCATATTTATCTCTAGCTCTTGGAAAAGAAAAAGAAGAAATCTTCATCTTTCCTGAAGTATATTATGGTATAAGTTTGTGTTATATAGTCTATCTTTATTTGAGAATTCCTGCCATTCTAGAACAATTATATTACTGAAAATTTAAATTTATTTGTGCGTTCATCTTTCTCTCAATGGGGCCTAGACTTCTAGGCCCAAAAAAGTTTCAAAAAAGGAGGAGACAGATCAGAGGAAAAAGCCGAGATTTTATAAATTCAATTGTACTTATTCTGATGAAAGCTTTTTAATAGTGTTTAAGAAAAAGTGGATTTGGTCAGTAAAAATTACTTTTTTCCAATCTTGAGTATTCCATTCTTTGCATTCTCTTGTCACTGATAACCATTACTTACCATGTTAGCTTCTGTTTAAAAAAGAGTTCATTGTTCTAACTTCAAGAAATTTATGCTGCAGTGTAGGCAAACCAGTAAGTACTGCTGCTTCCCAGTGAGTACTGAAGGTCTTTGAGTATTTTTTTGATAATCAATTAAAATGTTTTGAAATTGAAGTTTTTATTATGACCAAACTTTCCTCTTGTACTTAGATGTAACTAATTCTGTTTCATTGCATGATTTGAATGACATTGGAAATACTTTATTTCCTCACATTCACAGCTGTTGAAATATCTTTAATAGTCAATGAAGTTTACTCTTAAAAGTGTGCTACAACTTTTGCATGTTTCCTTGAGGTATTATCCATTCCAAAATCACAAAATTAAAAACACAACAAAAGAGAACAAATGAAGCATATATATTCAACACAACATCCAGCACTAACTAATCTAGATAACTAACTAGAAACCAGTTCAATCTAGTTCTATTTTGTCAAGATCAGATATCCTGAATCAGCTTGGTTCCATTAGAAAACACTTCCCTTCTTGCTGTCACATTCCTGCCACAAAATGGAATAACAATCGCATTTATTGCTTGCCCTCATAATCTGCAAATGGTAAAGTGACTATAGTCATGCACCTTGGTGAGAATGGATTGACATCTTTCTATCACAAAGATAATGAAAACTCAGGGAGAGAGAAACAGGGACTTTGAACAAAACCAATGGGATTAAGTAATACTGTTTACTAGTTATTGTGATAGTATTGTTCTGTAATCTACTCCATAAGGAATATTCCATACTGATGCATAAACATCTATTTCATGAATCTTGTCTAGTCATCTGAGTTTATTTAACACAGGAAATACTTTGGCTTGATCAGACCACAGCCTGAATCATGCTTTTCTTTCAACCAAATACTTTCTATCCTTACAATACTGGAATTGATGTTACTCAATATCATAATTTTCCCCACTTTGCTCCCCAAATTTTTCACCTTTCATGATTTTCTGAAAATATATTCATGGTCTTATTAAAAGTCATTTGATACAATTAGGCACTTAACTATAATAACCTCTGGAAATTGCATAAATAATGAGGTCACTTTAAAGCAGATTCTATTTTCCCAAAGGAGACACCAGGGTATATATTACAACACAGTGTATTGAAAAGTACACTGGATTTGGAGTCAGAAGATTTGAAAATATCCTATTCCCTTATTTCACTGCTAGATACTAGACACATGAGTAAGTAAACTCTGCAAAGAGTGACCCAAAAGTTTCTCAAACTAAAATGAACATCTTAAGGAGCAAAATGAATTGGGTGATGACATTTTAGGAAGAAAGGGAGTAAGGAAGGGAAAAAGGAAGGAGGAAATGAAGGGTGGTAATAGAGAAAAAAGAAAAGAAGGAGGGAGTAAAAGAAAAAAGAAAGAAAGATAGATAGATAGAAGGAAGGAAGGAACAAAGGAAGGGAGGAAGGGAGAAAGGAAGGAAGGAACTACAGGAATGAGAAGGAACTGTAAACTAAGGAACTATACTTGGAAAAAGTGAAATCCAAAAATTCAGATATTTACTTCATTTCCTATCAAAAATAATTTTAACTGTCTGAGGTATAATGTTAAAAGTTATAACTATAAGTATTGGTTACATTTATATTCTAATTATTCAGAAGTCACTTATCCAGTATCTGGATCATCTAACTTATTTCATTCTTTCTGTTTCTTCTGAACATGCCACAGCTTGTTTTGCCCTCCTTCATAGAGGTCAGGCATAGGACAAGGAATTAAAATTGAAATTATAACATCTTATTCTTTCAATAAAATCTTAGCATCTTTTTAAGGAAATGACAAACTTTAGGAAAAAAACTATTTATAACCAGGGTTTGGAACAAGCCATCACCTTGCTTGGCTGATGTACCTCTTAATGTGCACAGGCCAAGGGACTGATTCTGGGATAGTCATGATGCTATATAAGGAAAGTGTTTTGAAAAGACTATGGAGTTTTCACAGGTATTTTATAACTGGTTCTGATCAACTAAACATGTTTGGTAGAGGAGGATCCCTCAAATGTAATGAGTATGCTTATGTCTACTGTCTCTATGTTAGACAACTTAAATGTGCACCTCAGGGTTCTAGGATACTGTAAAAAAGTTTGTAGAATTTCTCTTCTCTATTGCCAGTGACTCATACCCTCACTAGTTGTGCCTACCCAACTCTCAATTTTTAGATGCCTCTAATTTCACCAATTCATTTTAATTACTTAATTGTTTAGTCATTTTTTTTAGTTGTATCCAACTCTTCATGACCCCATTTGGGATTTTCCTGGCAGAGATACTGGAGTGTTTTGTCATTTCCTTGTCCAGTTCATTTTACAGATGGAAAGTCCAAGGTAAACAGGGTGAAGAGACTTGCCCAGAGTAACATAGCTAGTAAATATATGAGGCCAGATTTGAGCTCAAAAAGATGAGTCTTACTGATTTCAGGCCCAACACTTTATCCACTGCACCATCTAGCTGCTTAACTTCAATATTTTAGAAAAAAGATATTTAAGTCACAGATATAATGAATTAATCATAAGTTTTTTTTCTCCTAAAATGAGACATATTCTCTTTCACACTACCTTTGTCTTTGGTGAGAAGGAAATTTATCTCAGTTCTCACATTCAGAACCCACATGACTGATTGAACGAATTTGTACCTCATCCAAATCTGACCTGCCTCTCAAATGTTTCTCTAAGAGATCACTCCTTGCTTCTTGGGACATTGACCCTGATCTAGCTTTAAAGCATTGAATACTGGAAACCCAAATGCCCTCTATAATTTTAGAAACTGATAGAGTGGCTGAAGAATAAAGAAATGCAGCGGCCAAGAACTGATCCATTTCTCTACGTTAAATGACCTCAAAAGGGAAAAGTCCTTAAGTTAAGGTGTCTCTCTTACCTCTTGGTCTCTTTAAGGAAAATTTTCTGTCATCAGATAATATGGGTGAAGAACACACCAAGATCCTGCAAAAACAAATGAGGCAAAAAGAAAGAAGTTGAAGGTGACAGGTTTTTTTAATTCCTCTGGAGCCAGTAAGTGTGCCTTCTCACAGGTAATCAAGTGCAACAAGTTACAAAATGTCCTTGTAAATTCCAGTCTCTCCAGGACACTTTCCTTATATGTCACAATAACTGTTGGAAGCAAACTCCCAACCTCCCCACCTGGAGTGATGTATTAGCAGAGAAGCTGATGAGGTATGTATTTACATCAGACCCCAGTTCCATATCTGCTTCACTTATCTCATATTTTCCTGGTTCCAGGTATTCAAAAACAATTAGAATGCAATGTTCTTAAGTTGGGTCTTTTGGTCAGTTGAAAGAAAGAGAAGGCAAGTAAGGAAAGAAGGAACAAAGGGAAGAAGGAAGGATGGAAGGAATGAGGGAAGGAAGAAAGGAGGAAGGATGGAAAGGAGGGAGATAAGTAAGTAAGGAAGAAAGGAATGAAGGAAAGAAGGGAAGAAGGAAGGGAAAAGGGAAGGAGTGAAGGAGGGAGGGAGGGGCAGAAAGAAAGAAGGGAAGAGGAAAAAATAGAGGGAAGAAAGGAGGGAAGGGAGGCAGGAAAGAAGAAAGGAAAGAGAGAAGGAAGGAAGGAAGGAAGGAAGGAAGGAAGGAAGGAAGGAAGAGATTTTTAAAGCATTTTCTTACATTGTGTTATGTGTTGGATATACAAACACAAACAAGTAAGCAGTATTCTGTCAGGAAAACTGATGGGGCTTAAAAGCAAAAGAAAACACACATAAATGAGAGACAGTCAAGCAAGAATATCGAACAATAATGGCTACTGCAGATATCAGTTGATTGACATCTCATTTCCAAGAATGGTAATGTGGATTTGGAGAAAATGGAAAGAGTGTACTAGAAAGAGAGAAGAAGTCATGAACAGGAACTAAAGATGAAGAATTAGCAGTGTTAAAGCAGGGTTGGCAGCACAGTATAGTGGATCAAGGGCTAGCTTAACTTTTAGTTCTACCTCTGACACCAACTGGCTGTGAGTAAGTAAGAGTATAATCTGCAAAGTGACAATCTGCATTAGCAGAGTTCCTCACTGTCAGTTCCCTACACCAATGAAGGCATAGTTATAATTATTAAATAGTAACAGCAAAAAAGACAATTCTCAGAGAACAATATAGGGAACTGGCATAGCAGTGAGTCAGTCTTGACAAATCTAAGACCAAAATGAACCCAAAGTCAAGCCAGGCATGCCATCAGAATTTAAGGGGGGATTCAGATACCAAAAGTTCTAGTAAGACGGTGGGTCAAGATCAGAAAGATATTAGGAACCTAGATATCATAAATATAACAAAATAAAGCAATATGGAAGGTTCAAAGCCTAGGCATTAAGATGGGTAATTATATTACCCACAAGAGTAGGGCAAGGAAGGCAGGAGAACAGATATAAGACAATAAGAACTTGAATAAGATGATATAAAGATAGATATACACATATATGCACATACATATATATATATATATATATACAATTTTATATATGCATATATGTGTGTGTATATGGTAAGGACATAAAACTTCCTAGTAGGATGGGAAATACTGTAGAGTGGCTATCATTCTGCACAGTATCTTAATGCCATAGGTCATTTTAATAACTCCACTCACCATTTTAATCAGGGTTTCAGTGTTCCCCACACTAAAATAACTTCCAAATGACCATCTCCCCAGCCTTCTGCTCCGTTATGAGGTCAGTCCACAAATCTCCAACAATGTGTTCCATCTTTTATCTAACTACTTATTGGAACAAGTGTTCCATGGTCACTTCAAACTTATCTCATGATCTCTCAAAAATAGATTCTTTATTTCTTCTTTCCTTGACACATTGTTCAGTCATATTCCATAGTAATGTTTCCTAATGCAACTTCAATTTAATTCAGCAAATATCTAAGTGCTTACTGTACACAAAACCCTCAACAAACATTTCTTGAATTGAAAACATTTGTTTCACTCAATGGCTGTTTTATATTTTTAGTTTCGTTCTTTTTGGGGGGAGGAAGCATACTCTTTTTTCAACTCTTGTCCAAAGTCATCACACAAATACAATATCTCAGTACTTCTTTTCAATATAATAGAGTCTATCAGAGTTATTTGAAAAATAAGTGATCAATAAACATTCACTGGTGATTTTTTAAAATTACGTCTCTGAGTCTCCTGTTTCTTTCTGATAACAATTATGTACTTACATTTGGCATTTATAGTTTATTCCTTCCATTTCGGCATTCTGAGAGTTGCCCCAAAATCCATAATAATTTGTTTTCTGCAGTATATTTTCAGATATTCACCTTTCTCATTCATCTTCATGCAATCTATACAACTGACTATCAGAGACATATGAACTGTATCTTTAAATACTATCCTTGAAAGTGACTCAAATAATTGTATATTGTGTGTGTATATATATAGTGTATGTATACATGCATATATATATATATATATATATGTACATGTGCATACATACATATAAGTGAGTGCGTATCTACCTTTATCTATCAATCTAGATAGACATGTGTATATGTATGGGCATTCTAGTTTCAAGAATCATATATAATTTTGAGTAACTGCTTCTCCCAGAATCTAGTTCAATATCTCAGTCATTGCTGTCATTAATCAGTTATCTCAAGGCTACTAACATCCTACTGAAAGCTTAGACATTAAGTTCAATAGTAAATATTATCTCCTTTTTCATTTGTTCATTACACAAATTTATTCCACAAAATATTGAATTATATCAACCATTTTCAGGAAAATTAAAAAAAAATGTAATTTTAATTAGTATACACAGCGGTAATTATATGAAGCCTACAAGGGAGAGATTAATTTAAAAATGACTCATTTTTTTCCCCACAGACAAATTTGTCACTGACTAATTTAAACTCAGATTATCAATAGTTATTTTCATTTGGCTGGAGTGAGTTCCAATGTATCCGGCACTTCAGAAATTTTCTTGGTCAAAATACTTTTGAGTTCTGCTGAGTTAAACTATCTAAGTTCGAGTAATAAAATCATAGAAAATTCATACCTTAGCTGAGTGAGGGGATTTACTTTGCATTTCTACTAAATGCATAATACCAAATTATATTTCTAAAGAAAATTTGAAGAAGTATATTTGACCCTCCTCTGATTTTGGATGATATGACTGACTCATCATTAATAGCACCTAGCACAGTGCCCTGAACATAATTAAATAGTCAAGGATCTGGGATTTCAATAGTGTGATCATATCTTCCACTAATGTAATTCATAATTGTTCCATGAATTGATAGATGTGCCTTCTAGAGTTACATTGACCCTCTTCCTGTCCCCCCACAAAAAAAATTCATAACATTGAATGCACAGTTAACCTGATGATAATGTGCCTTTCAAAATTTTCTAGTCTTGTTCAAGCTAGAGAAGCAGTCAGTGTGTTATAGTGGATAGAGAAACATATCTAAAGTCAGGAGGATCTGAGTTCAAGTCCAGACTAGTTTAATTACTTTTTCTGTGCTTCAGTTTTTTGATTTGCAGAATGGGAAAACTGGCCAAGATGGTTTTGAAGGTCTCTTTCAATTCTATTCTGGGATTGTCAATAAAGGTTTTTATTTGAAATCTTTCTAGTTTCATAAAGCTTTTATTCCAAGCACCAATGGAGGTTCTATTCTTAGAGAACTCAAGGTCATTTCCATTTGGCTGGAGTGAGTTCCAATGTATCCAGCACTTCAGAAAATTGCTTGGTCAAAATTCTTTTGAATTCTGCTGAGTTAAACTGTCTAAGTTTGAGTAATAAAATCATAGATAATTCATACCTTAGCTGAGTGATGGGATTTACCTTGCATTTCTATTAAATGCATAATATGAAATTACATTGCTAAAGAAAATTTAAAATTTGCCAAGATAAGGCACTGGATGAAAACTCTTAGTGTTAAGTCTCATGTTTGAGGTCATAGGATCATAGGTATCAAGTCAAGTCATAAAGTAGCCACCATTAGACTGTGAACTTGAAAGTAGAACCTTTTTTTGTTTTTGTTTTTTGCCTTTCTTCGTATCGATAGAAGGTAGCTAGTTTGTACAGTGGATAGAGTGCTGGGATTGGAATTAGGGAGCCTCCTGTGAGTTCAAATCTGGTCTCAAACATTTATTTTCTCTTTGACCATGGGCAAGTCACTTAATCCTGATTGAATCAGCTCTTCATCTTTAAAAACAGCTGCAGAAGGCAATGACAAACCACTCTAGTTGCCAAGACAACCCAAATGGTTTCACAAAGAGTTGGACAGGACTGAAAAATGTCTCAAAAAAGTATCATTAGCACAATGCCTGACACATAGGAGGAACTTAATAAATGTTAGTGACTAATTACTTTTTGTCAGGTTGGCGTTGTCCTTCATTCTCAAAAAGGACAAAAACGACATCACCATGATAAACTCAAGTTTCAATGTGTCCAATTATGGCTGATCAGACCAATACAAGCTTGGAATGCTCTACCACAGATTGGGCACAGAAAGTCCATATGAACATTTGGAGTGGATACTCCAAATTCATGCATCCTGTGTTTCCTTTGTGCTGTTTCAATTCTGCTTTGCTTATAGAGCACAGCACCCTTTCTGATAATGGGCATGCAATGTAGAGTGATCCTGTGCCAATGTCTCCCATGTTGCACAATCAAAGCCAAAGTTCTTGAGAAAGACCTTGAGAGTGTCATTGTGATTGCTTGCCCTATGCAAGTTCTCCATAAAATAGTGTTTTTAGCAAGAGTGCATTTTGCATTCAAACAACGTGGCCATCCCATCAGAGTTGTGCTCTCTGAAGCACAGTTTGAATACTTAGCAGTTTAGCTCAAGTAAGGACCTCAGTGTCTGCTAACCCATCCTGCTAGGTGATCTTCAGAATCTTCCTAAGACAGTTCAAATGGAAGCAATTCAGTTTTCTGGCATGGTACTGGTAAGCTTTCCATGTTTCACAGGTATACAAGAATGAGGCCAGCACAATGTATCTGTAGACCTTCAATTTGGTAGTCAGTCTAATACCTCTTCTTTCCCACACTTTTCTTAGGAGTCTCCCAAACACTAACCTAGCTCTGGCAATGCATGAGTCAACCTCATCAATGTGTAAATCCCTGGAAAGTACACTACCAAGGTAAGTGAAATTATCTACAGCATTCAAAAGTTCTCCATTTGTTGTAACCGATGGTTCCCTTTGTGGATGATGTGGTGGCAATTGATGGAGTTTTCTTGGTGTTTTTTGTGTTTTCTTGGTGTTAATTCTTAGGCTAAAATTATCACAGGCAGCAGAGGATTGATCCATATTTTCCTGCATCTCAGCTTCGGAGTCTGTATTGAGTGCACAATCACCTACAAACAGAAAATCATGTACCATCACTCCCTCCACTTTGGACTTGGCTTGTAGGCTTTACAAACCGAAGAATTTGCAATCACTATGGTAGCTGACCTTGATGCCATGTTCATCCTCTTTGAAAGCTTTTGACAACTGAATGAAAACATCATCCTAAAAAACATGGAAGCAAGCACACAGCCCCGTTTTGCTTCATTGATGACTAGGAAGGCATAAGAGCATTGTTCATTATCCAGAACCAGGGCAAACATGCCATCATGAAATTGATGTGCAATATTGATGAACTTCTCTGGGCAACCAAATTTTGATATAATTTTCCATAAGCCCTCAAGACAAATGGTGTCAAAGACCTTGGTCAAATCTACAAACATTGTGTATAGATCTCTCTTCTGCTCCTGGCATTTCTCCTGGAGTTGTCAGGGAGCAAACACCATACTGAGTGCTCCTTGGCCCTTTCTAAAGCCACATTGGCTCTCAAGTAGGTGACCATCTTCCAAGTGAAGGATCAGTCTATTAAGGAGGATTCTAGCCCAAATCTTGCCAGCAATGACTAAGAGAGAACCCCCTGTGATTGTTGCAGGACAATCTATTTCCTTACCTTTATATACATGGACAATGGAAACATCCTTGAACTCCTGGGGGATAACCTTCTCTTGCTATATAACCTGGAAAATTTCAGTCAGCTTTTGTATGAGCAATGGTCTCCCTGCCTTGTAAATCTCAGCTGGAATAGAATCAGCACCAGATGCTCTGCCACATTAAAGAAGCCTAATTGACCTTCAAAACCTCTTCTTCAGTTGGAAGTTCATCTAAGAAGGGATTGACTTCAACCTGAGGTAAATGGTCAATGACTTCATTGTTGATTGGTGTTGGTCTGTTGAGAATGCTACAGAAGTGTTCTGTTAGGTACTGAGACCTTAAAAGACTATCTACCCTAGACTAATCTGCTCATTTTATATATGAAGTAAATGGAGCTTAGGGAGATTAAGTAACTTGTCAAAGGTCACACAATTAGTAATTGTCAGAAGTTCAAATTGAACTCAGGTATTTTGTTTCCCAAGTCAATCCTGTTTAAAGATTCCCCCTCTTTCTTATACCTGAGGCAATGAGTCACAAGGACTCAAGAAGTCAATCCAAACTACTAAACACTTGATGTATGTTGACTGGGTCCCAATGAAGTTTTTTCCCCTGTATTGGAGATGTTTTTGCACTGATCCAACTTCATTGTCTTACTGAATCTCCTTTTTGACTAAAAAGCAAAAAATCAGGGTATTTTTTGAAAATTAGCTAACTCATGGCTTAATAATTCATCACTAAGTATCCAGCATAGTAGTAAAGAGTCTTTCACTAGTAGGCTACTAGATTAGTTCTTAGAAAGCACTAGTTGTGTCTTTGAAGACTTCCTAGATTTTAAAATCTGACTGTGCTAGTGCTGTAGTAGAACAGCCTTCAGATACTTAAAGGTCATTTTTGCAACACTGTCTTGCATTGGAATAGAACATTAGGAGATTTTAAAGAATCCCCCCTACACTTAGAGTGGATCCTGTATGGCAAATTTATGGTGGGGCATGGTGGATAGTTATGCAAGAAAGGAATATATGAAAAGGCTGACATCTTCAATACTGAAGGAATTATCCTTCATGATGGCATTATAGATCCACTGGAATGTTTGAGTAGGAAGTAGTTCACATAAATAACTTAGTTTAGTTTTCAATAGTTGACGATATCAGGGGACCAAATTTTCAACCTCTTAGTGTGATTTCTTAAAAACAATATAAAAGGAAAGGTAGAGAAACATTAATTCTGATTTTCTGCTCTTCCCAAGCTCCAGTGTTTTCAGCTTAAAGGCTTCCACCATGTTTTATTCATATTCTTTAAAATGTTCTTTCCAGGGAACAAACTTAAGTGAGTTCTTGCAAATAATCACATGATGCATACTCTTAGCCTTGATTTTTAATTTGAACCATGTGATGTAGCTCTAACCAAAACAAAGATGAAAAGTATCTTTGTTTTTCCAATTATGATTAGTAAAAGTTAAGAGATTTTCAATTATTTTCCTTCATTCTTCCAATGAAATAGTGAGTGTCTTAGTTTGAGATCTTAGAGAAATATTCATCTCTAAATTGAAAATAAACGTAAAAATATAGAGATAATGTTCCTTAACATTTTATCAAAAATATTGTTTAGACTTCTACATTTATTTCTAAATTCTTAATTAGATGTTGGTAGATGTAATAACCAGTTGATAACATGCACAATAAAAAACTCACACTTTCTTTTTCTAAATGTACAGCTTAAGGTAAAATTATATTAACATTCAAAATGAATCTCACTTTGTCAAAGTAGTATTTATTGGTTGCAGTCACCATTGCCTTCCAAATAATTCAGCAGCACTGATCTAACGATAATGTTTAGATCTCTGTATTTTGATTAATTCAGAATCTACCCACATCTGCTTTTACAGAAGTGACATATCTCTGCACATGAATATAAGTAACTCTTTCCCTGAATTTTCCTTGAATTTCCCTGAATGAGAAAGAGACTGAAAAAGACATTAAATGACTGTAATGCTGGTTTTATCTGATATTGCTTTATGATCTTGATGGTCATAAGCATGGAGCATAGAAGGGGAGGATAGGCTACATAAATAAGCAAGCAGATCAGTCTTTCCTTCCTAAGCAGCTCGGATTCTCATCATAAAAGTAAGAACTGGGGCATTTTGTTGGTAATGAAACAAGAAAGGAGGAAATAAGTATTTATGAAGCACCTACTATATGCTTTGTTAAGTGTTTTGCAAATATCTCATCTGATCCTCACAACAACCTTTTCAGGTGGGTGCCATTATTATCAACATTTGAGGTAATAGAGGCCATCCTCAGAGGTTAAATGACCAGCCCAGAGTCAAGCAGTTAATAAGTGTCTGAGTACAGATTTAAACTTAGTTCCTGACTCCAGGCCAAATTGTGCTACCTAGCTCCATTTCATGAATCAACATATAAACTTTGGGGAAAATACAACATAATTTACCTTCTGATCTTTGTAATAGTGAAAATGACTGGAGGGCAAATCTTTAATTAAAGTTTAGAGTAAGGGAGGAAGGATTTTGTTCATCTCACCCCAACCTTCATCCCACACTGTCCCCCATACAAGACCTTCTCCACATCAGGCAAAGCACAAAAATCTCTTGAATACTCTTACATAATATTTTCTCTTTCTGTGAAGCTCACCTCCTGGGGCCTCACAGGTCATAATTCCCTGACATTTGAACCCCAAGGAAGGACAAGGAAAATCTAATCACATTCCCTTCAGCAGACTTCTCACACACTGAAACCATGGTTGGGCTTACTCCTCAATGATTAGGATACTCCCATCCCCTTATACTCTCTACCTCCTTGTGATTCTGAATCCTTGACTACCAGTATACAAATTCTATTCCTCATTCCCAAATGTCTTCTTTCTTATTCCTATCTGCCTCAGTCTTATTCCCTTATGCTTCATTCCATATCTTCCTGCATTTTGTGCCTTCTAAAATGTCTGCCCTAAAAATGAAAAATAAATTCTTTTCACCTTGAACCTCTCTCTTTCTCATTCTTTTCACCTTCTGAAACTCATTAAGACAGAAGTGTTTGGATTCGGTCAGAGGGCCACACTTGAGGAACTAGAGGGTCACATGCAGCTTCAAGACCACAGGGTCCCTACTTTTTCACTAAGACCTCTTTCCTCCTCATAAAACTAGCTTTTTCACCATCCTTTTCATTAATAGATACATTTAAGCTCATATAGACCCATCAGTGAGGAGTCAGAATACTTCCTGCTCCTCATCACAATTTCCAGGTTTTCTCTCTACCATGATCACTCAGCAATCCCTCTTCTTTTAAGACTCACATTATTCAAATTTATCAACAGTCCCAATCCTGGTGGTTGCTATCAGTCAACTCCAGGATATTCTTTTTCTTTTCTCAATGAGTTCAGTTTTTGACTCATAGTATTCTTTTCTTCCCCTGTTCTCTGTTCATTCTGGGGAACTTCAAAACAGTTAATATACTCTTGAATGCCCTAAATTTCCAGTTCCTCAGTTTTCCCGATGACTTACTCTTTTATTATACTTTAGCATTCACAAAGATGATGCCTTGATCTTGCCATCATTTATAAATGCTCTAATTCCATGTTCACAAGGATGGAAATTCCTTTATCTAATCATTTATAATCCTTGCTTTTCTTATATCTTTTCCCCCCAATTTATTTATTTACTTTTAGTTTTCAACATTCATTTCCATAGGATTTTGAGTTTCAAATTTTCTCCCCATTTCTCCCTGCCCCCACTCCAAAACATCATGTGTTCTGATAACCCCTTCCCCAAATCTACCCTCCCTTCTATCACACCCCTCCCTTCCCTTTCATTCTTTTGATTTTGTTTCATAATTTCTTGGTCTCGCATGAAGACATTAGCTTCCATCTGCTCCATTCTAATTTTTAAAGAACTACTTTCATCAGTGAGCTTTTGAACCTTCTTTTCCATTTGGCTAATTCTGCTCTTTAAAGCATTCTTCTTTGGCTTTTTGGGTCTTTTTTGACATTTGAGTTGGTCTACTTTTAAAGGTCTTAATTTCTTCAGCATTTTTGGGTCTCCTTTAGCAAGCTGTTAACTTGCTTTTCATGAATTCCTTGCATTGCTCTCATTTCTCTTCCCACCCCTCTTACTTGATTTTCAAATTGCTTTTCTGAGCTCTTCCATGACATGGAACCATTGCATATTTATTTTGGAGGTTTTGGATGCAAAGGCCTTGACTTTTAGGTCTTCTTCTGATGATATCCATCAATCTCCCTCATCTGAAACTATGGAAGAAAAAACCTGCTCACCCAGGAAATAACCTTCTATCATCTTATTCTTTTTCCCTTTTGTGGGCATTTTCCCAGCCACTCATCAGACCTTTGAATTCTTTGTCAAGGGGAGGGTATACTCTGGGGACCTATAAGCACTCAGTTACTCCAAGGTGGCACAATCAAGGGAGAGGAGTTTATTCCTCTCCTGGCCTGTGCCGTGGTCTATGAGCAGGATTCCCTCTCCAGAGCCCTAACCAGCTCCACCAAGCCAGCACTTCTCCCCACCCCTAGGCAGCCCATCGTGGCTGAGACACATCATCTGCTCAATCCATCCCCCCCCGGGGACTCCAGGCCAGGTCTCCAACAATTGAAGCTGCTGCTGCCTGGGTCTGGGGCTAGACTGTTGCTTTCTCTTCCCACCCAAGTGAAAGAGCCATCTCACTGACCCCTGAAGTTGTCTTTGTAGTTTTTGAGTTGAGAAATCTTGGACCCACAGTTGCTGCCAGTGGCGTGGCACCTTTAAGCCCACTCCAGTCCTGTCCCACCCTGGGCTGTTCTCTGCTCCATGCTTGTGCTGGGATGCCTCTTTTTTTATACGTTAAAACTGCTAAATCTGTTCTTCATGTTCACCCTGACATCCTTTCACTCTGCAACTCAGTTATTTAACAAGTCATCATTTCTGAAATGACTAGTTATTTTGACTCCTTGGTGAACTAGATAAACTCTTCCCCATCTTCTGTTATTGAATCCATTCCCTGCTTAACATTATTCATTGCTCTTTTTTTGAGAATGGATTTCCCTATCTAACACAAGCTGGAAGTACAGCAGCTATTAAAGGGTCAGAGTGCTGAGAGTATGTGGAATTTGTCCTGGAAAGGGACATGAAGGAAATAATGAATTCAGGAGGGAGCCAGGTCTCATTGAGTCTCAAATGATCAAAAGAATAAGAGAGGAAGAAAAAAATGGAAAAAAATTAATTATGGAATAGCATTCAAGAGGGCACAAGGGAAGATCTGCAAACAGGAAAAAAGTATATATTTTCTTTCTGTTACATTGAAACACTCTTACTACCATTTTGAGGAAATATACTTCGGAATTTTGAAGAAGAAACTAAAGAGTTATTTATTGGATTATTATTTTTACTTTTTTTGTCTTTAATTCAGTTTTTTAATGGGAATGATCAGTTTCCTTTCGTAGTTCATCATTCATGTCACTTTTGTTTACTTTGCTCTATGCTATCTCACTTGTTGATCTCATCAACTTTCATTGGCTCAATTATCATCTTTATTCCAATTATTTTCATATATTATGTGATATACGTATATGTATATATAATGCATGTATAACATGTGTTATATATGTGTGTGCATTTGTGTGTTATATATGTATGCATATATACATGTATGTATGTATAGATGTGTGTATATGTGTGTGTGTGTGTGTATACACTTCCCTAGTCTCTCTCCTGAAGTGTAGTGCTACATTACATAACTCAATCAAATCACCAAGTTGAAGTGGGTATCTGGATTCAACATGTCCAAAACTAAACTAATTTTATTTCCCTATTAACAACTTCCTTCTCCGCAGCTTTCCTATTAGTATCAAGATAATCACCATTTTCCCAGTTACTCAGGTCCACAATCACAAGTGTCATCCTTGACTTGAATCTGAGATCTTATACAGTATCTCACTGTATATTGTGATAAGACTGGGGAATTGATTTGACTCTGAACTTTCAAAATTATTTAAGTAAATGCTTGCAAAAGTGTCTCTTTATTTGTCTCTCACTTTTTCTTTCATTTTTAAAAAAATAAAAGAATATGTATTCTTGTTTTATTTTTTCTAGTTCTTTTGATCCAAGATTATTCACAAATGTCTCCCTCCTCCCCTCATTAAATACTCAATGCTAATTTTAGAATACTTAGCCAACTGGAATCAACCAATTTCTAAAGGTGACATTAACTTAGCCTTTCACCCTAACCTATAATTTTTTCACCTTTATTCTCTGTGCATACTACAGTGCACACTTACTATGTGCAATTCTCATTTTCCCCTCCAAATTTGGGGGCATAAATTTACAAGCAGCTTTCAAAAATTTGCTTTATTATGTCTAATCCTTTCTGGAATCATACTAAACTATTTGCTTCAATAATTTCCTTTGGGAATAAGTTCCAAAGGCTAATTATACTTTATGCAAAGAAGAATTTCTTCTTATCCATTCTTAATTTGCTACCTTTTAATTTTATTGTTTTTCATTAACAGGAAGTATCCAGTTGGCATTCTCTATATGAATGTTTCTATTGTAGTCTATATGTGTGTATGTATGTATATATACATATGTGTGAGTGTGTTTTTGCATGTATGTATTTGCACATCCAATCTATGTATATGCACACAGCTGTATAAGAAGAACAAAAAGTGTAGAAAATAAGCTATAGTATTATATTATGTCATAACACCCAAAAATATTTACAGGAAAATATCATAGTACTGCCTAATTTTTACATGGAGCTATTTTTCAGTACAATTATGTTAGGAAGAGAGAATTCTATCTTTAGTATTAGAAAACAGCTCAAATACTTTCTGTTTATGTGATCATGGAAGAGACTCGACTGACAAATGTTTAACAAGTGGCTTTCCAAAAATGTCAAGCATACCTTTAACATTAAATGTTAGCATTTTAAACATTTTCTCCTTCAATTTCTTAAATCTTGATAAACAAAGCAATAAATCAAGCCCTGATTGGTAGTATTTGTAGATCAGGGGTGGGGAATCCACAGCCTCAAGACCACATGTGGCCTTTCAGATCCTTGGGTGTGGCTTTTTGAAGCAGTCCAAGTTTTACAGATTAAAATTTTTTTATTAAGGAGATTTTTTTCTGTGAAGTTTGGATTCAGTCAAAGCTCCACATTCCAAGTTGGAGATAAACCAAAAGAGAGATGCATGAGTGGTGGTGGTTGGGGGGAGGGGCGGGAAGAGAGGACAATATTTGGGCTGCTTCATGTTTTCAAGGATGGCTTCTGAGCAAGAAGTTGCCTAAGAGATATCATCAATAAATACTTGATTGGAAAAAGAAGTGAAGGAGCAGGGTAAGACATAACAAAGGATAACAACTAGGCAGCCTTATCACTGTGGTTCTACCCACGCAATTAAAAAAAAGATAAAACAACTAAAAGAAGGCATCTTTTGAACTGAATGCATCTTTTACGGATTACTTTTATTTAGGAGTAGCTGGTGGCACAGTAGATAGAATTCTGGGACTGGAAACAAGACTTGAATTTAAATCCAGTCTCAGACATTTAATAGCTGTGTGATCCTGAGCAAGTTATTTAATCCTTGATTGTCTCAGTTTCTACAAATATAAAATGATAATAATAATAGCACCAACATCACAGGACTGCTGTGAGGATGAACTGTGATAATGTTTGTAAAAGCACTTAGCATAGTACTTAGCATATTCGTTGTTGTTCAATTATTTTAGTCATGTTTGACTCTTTTTGACTCCAAATGGCGATTTTCTTGCAAAGATACTGAGTGGTTTGTTTTTTTCCTTCTCCAGGTCATTTTACAGATGAGGAAACTGAGGCAAAGCAGCGTTAAAGAACTTGACTAGGATCATACAGCTAGAAATGTCTGAGGCCAAATTTCAACTTAGGCAAATCAGTCTTCCTGGTTTCAGGCCCAGCACTCTATTCACTGCATCACCTAGCTATCCCATCTAATGTATAGTAGGTGTTTCCACTTTATTGAAGATCTATAGAGGAGAAAAACGTCAAATAATGCATAGTAGTAAGAAGAAGATGGGAATCAGTTGTGATCTCTACTACTGAAGAGATTGATGAGGTTCCAACTTCAAGAAAGAAGTTATATAGAAGTTATATAGAAGCTGAGAATTACCTTAATTATGCAACAAAAGAGTATTAATGTCGAAGAGAACATTGTGTGTGTGTGTGTGTGTGTGTGTGTGTGTGTGTGTGTGTGTGTGAGAACTCTGATTTAGTCTCTAAATGGGGAAGAGGTAAGAGTTAGGCATGGAAATTGTCATTGGGTCACATAATAATAGTGATAAGGATATAAAATTGAACGGTGATATTACAGTGAAAGAATATTTAAAACACTAACAAAAATAAAATAACTATACTAAGAGAATACAGACAGAAAGTGAATAACATACATGTACAAGCTGCGGAAAAGAAATCTGATGATTTTCTTGGGAGGAGCCTGAGCTGACTAATATGAAGTATCATTATTTGCCTCCAGATTACATGATTCTCTAAGGTGCCATAAGTAGTAATTGTAAATATTCAAATATAATAGCTGGAGTTATGATTAGAATCTGAAAGTTTATTGGATATTTATTAAAAATATTGTAAAACTGTTTGATCATCTAATTTCATAAGAGCAATATTTCTTACGAGATTATCTCCTGCGTACTAGACTATATAATCACAATGACAATCTTCTGACTGATGTTTAAGAAACCTCCCTGTTATCTTTTCATCAGCATCTCCTACTGGAAAAATAATAATAAGCCGAATTTGTATGAACATTCACAGTGTAAATGGTAAATTTTTATATCCCTAAAATCACTTTGTTTAAAATATATATTTTGTATTTATATGATTTTATATGACATTTAACCTCCAGGAAAATGTAAACTACTCGAAAGGAAGGACCACTTCATTTTTCTGTCTTTGTTTCATCACTACTTACCACAGTATTTGGAACACAGCAAGCATTAAAAAAAATTCTTGTTGAATTGAATTATGCTAAATTCAGAGTAAATTCACAGTACTTGCTCTTGATAAAATCTAAAGTCTGGGTTAGGATTTTTCTAATTAGTCTCTTCTTTTCTCATAATGGTTAACTTTCATCTGACATAAAAGCTATTATAAATATAAAATTTAGAAAAAAACAACTATCAGTAATTGTAATTGTGATTTGAGAAATAATTAACATCATAGTGTTAGTACTTCAGAGGGATCAAAATTCCCTTCTAATTCCACAGAAGATTTGGATTCTTGTGATCTTTGAACAGGGAGATAGATTTGCATGACATCCCAAGAGTTTTATTTTGTTTTGTTTTAAGAGGACCAGTCTTGGAGACGAATGGAAATAGCATAGATGGAACAACAATGATACAGCACACAGACATCTAATCTCCTTAAAGTAGAGAGAAGTTCAAAGCACATTAAGGTTTGCAGTAAAACTTATAATGTATATACATAGTTATGAGGAGGTGACAGAGATTGGCCTTTGGGTTCTTTTAAGGCCTTTGGTTCAAAAAACCCATTTGGAAGTTGAAATTTTAATTTCTATTGAATATCCAAAAAGGATTATTTCCTTCTTCTTCCACTCTACCAAAATCCCTTCCCTATGCCTGTTTGATTTATAATCATTATAAAACATTTTCTTTTTTTTCTTTATCTGTACTGGATTGCTTTTTGTTAGCAAAGCACAGATGTTACTTCATATAATGAAGCCTTGTACTGCATGCCTGTATATCTAAGCCATGCTGAGACAATGGAGCTTAAAATAAACACATGGTTTTTGTAAAGTCAAAATCTTCAGTCTTCCAGAATTTAGGAGGAGAAGTCTACCTCATTCGAACTTTGCCTTCATCAGGAACACGTTCTGCTATTTTAATGAATTAAATAAAAATTCACTTGTAAACTGAATCTGTTACAATAACCCTTAGATAAGGGTCAAGGGAATATTTAGGAAGGATAAAGTTGTTACATAGTAAAATGATAAACATCATAAATTTTATTTAAAAATTTCTTTCCATGGTTCTATATATTTATATATCCCAGAGATTTTATATGTGTTTGCATGTATGGATATATGTATGTATGCATCCTAAACTCTCAGTTAATAACTTATTATGTGTACATCATTTTTTATGTATTTTCTGTTTTATCATGGTTGGGCTCATAAAGTTTAATTGAATAAAAAGGTAGCAAGTGTCTTGAGGGTGCCCAACTTATCTAATGCAAGAGAGGCAACTGAAAAAGAAAAAACATAGAATTCTGAGATTTGTGTGGCCAAATAAATATTAATAATGAATAGATTATCAGAGGCAATTTTAAAGCTCTTATTGTCTTAAACTGTTATTAATTTAATATCTGAGGCAATAACAATAATCAGAAAAGGAAAATAAGAAAAATAGAAAAGTAAGTTGTATATAAATTCCGATTAAAAGCATGACAAAAACTACTAGAGAATGAAATACGTGAGTTTAATGTTTAAAAAAAAATGAATAACTTTCCTAAAGAGAAAGTTACTTTTTCAATACTATGCTAAAGTTGTATCTTCATGAACTCAAAAATAAATGCAACAAGAAACTGAATTTTCCATCATTATGATGATAATGGCATTATTTATGTAATGCATTTCAATCTTGAAGTACTTCAGAGTTTTAATACTTTACATTTACATGAAAACATTCTTACTTTTAATTTTTTTAAAAAAAAGCTTTCCATTATTCATTTTGATTTTCCCCCTAGAGTATGCACATAAAGTGGAAAAGATATTTATTATCCACAAATTTACTATTGTTAAAATGAGAAGATGGTGAAATTGGCATGTAATCAGTAATAAGGTGATAGTTATGTAATGCTTTAAGATTTTTAGAGCAAATTATATACATTAAGCTCACTTCAGTCTCACAACTGCCTGCTGAAATTACTATCCTGGAAGATAATCTCATCTCCATTTTACAGATGAGAAAACAGGTTCAGAAGAGTTAAGTAACTTAAGTAATTTAAGAGTTAAGTAACTTAAGTTAAGAAATAGGATTCAAATCCACTTATCTTTCCATTACATTAAGTCACACTACACTTTAAAATCAAATAAATAATAGGTGATAGAGCAAGAAACTGAGCTCAGATACTTTGATTCAAAATAAAGAGCCCTTTCCATTATAATATAGCTGATGAAAGCTTCAGAAAGTTTCCCCTCTCCTTTAAATCTACTTGATACCAATAGGGAGGACAAGTTGTGACATGGAAAATAGCTCCAACACATTGAACCTGGCAGACCACTTTTTCTGAATGATCTTGTTTCCCAAGACTACCTGGAGAGAAAATTCCTATTAGTTTAGTTTCCTTTTGTCCCTTAAGCTCTGGCTTCTCAGAAGATTGGAGGACAGCAAGGCATTAAGATCTTTCAGATTCTGTGACCAGACTCTGGGCCACAGAAGGTATCCCCTTCTTATTTTTTTGTCGTTGCTTTGTTTTGTTTTTCATCTGTTCGGTTTTGCAATATGCTTCAGCTGACTCCAAATAATGTACACTCAACAAACTTAGTGAGGTCATATCTCTGGCTGGAACTTTCCTTTACCCATCTCCTATAAAGAAATGATTAATAAAGGTATGATGGTCATAAAGAGTCAGTGTATAGTGAAAGCCAAAATTGTTGTGTTTCAGTATCTTCTATTTTGTTGTTTTGGCAAGAATATTGGAGTATTTGCCATTTTCTTCTCTAGCTCATTTTACAAAAGAGAAAACTGAGGCAAATAGGGCTAAGTGATTTTTCATACAACTAGTATGTATCCAAGGTTAAATTTGAACTCATTAAGTTGAATTTTTCTGATTCCAAACACAATGCTCTATCTACTGCTCCATGTAGTTGCCCCAGGATTAAAAATAGGGACCATCCTAAAAGGAAAGTAGAATGTCTGTAATGTATTCTAACCTCTGAGTTGATATTAAAGTAAACCATGCCAGTTTGGATGGATGATGAGGCTGCCTGCATTGTGGTAGGCGTAATGTAAATTTCCACTTAAAAGATTTGTAGAATTGTTGACCTTGAGAGGTGGAAGGAATCGTTCAGGTCAGCTAGTCCAACCTATTCATCCTTTTCATAAAGACATCAAAAGAGCATATATGTGATAATAAGATATACAAACATATGTGTTAGTTATTACTGCTGCTACATAATATGGCTAAAAGTCTTGAAAAAATCATGAAGAGTTAGTCAAATTAAACCTCAGTTCTCATATTTATACTCTCTTTGCTAAGTTGTACTGTACAGAAGACTGTACTTTTTAAAAATGGATATAAATTTCATCAAAAACATATGTTTGAGAGAATGTATATAGGTCCCTTTTAAAATAAATCGTAAGAAAGTGTTGTTAATTGTTTGACATTTTATTATTTATCTAACTGGTCTTTACTATTATTGTCCTTTTCTTTTTGTAAACTTCATTGTGTGCAAAAATCTCTTCTGGGGGAATTTTCAATGTATTGGCTTTGCCAATATAACACATTTTTGTGCTGAAAATGTCAGGACATGCTCTTGCAATTTTCACTTTTATTCCTTGGACATAGATTGAAATCATTTTGCTTTTATCATTGACCGTTGTATCTTGATCTCTAGAGATTTACATTAAGGTTACAGTGGCAATATAGCCTTGTTTCTATAGCTCTGCCTTAATGTCCCTGGGAAGAATCTATTATGACATTTCAAGTCTCATTACAATGAAATAAAAATGGACAGAAAATTAAAAAGTTTAATTATAAGCTATATGTCTTAATACCTGGACAACCTTACTCATTTAGACTCAAAGATCTACCAATTTATACTGTTGAAAACTAATATTTTACAAGTTAAAGACAACATCCTAATTTTTAAAAGAAATTTTATCTACAAAATATATGTCCCTCTACTTTTTTTTGACCACAACTTCCTCTCCTCCATCCGTCTCCCAAGCTATGATATGCTCAAGTAGAAATAACTTTCTTTGCTGTTAAATAATAAAAAAAATATATTTTTTCAACCTCTGTTTATATCCCTTAGCTTTATGGGATTGATAGTAAATTATGTTTCATGATGTCTGCATCTAAATGTGAAGAAGGAGGTTAACAGTGTCAAATCTTGAAAGGATCAGAGTTTGAGGAAAAATAGAAATTCATGTTTTAATGCCTTGGGTAACACTAACTTTTACACTTAAGTTTCTCTACTTCTTATTCACCCTCTCACATTTGGAGATTTAGAATAATAACAGCAAATGTATAAAGTACTTTAAGGTTTACAAAGAACTTTAGCAGTATTTCATTTTATCTCCATAACTCTGTAAATTAGATGTTATTATTTTCCTCGTTGTACAGATGAGGAAACTGAGGCAAGCAGAGATCAAAGCACTTTCCCAAGATCATCCAGCCAAGTATCTGAGACCAAATTCAACCTCTGATTTTCCTGAGTCTAAATCCAGAACCATATCCACTTTGTCACTTAGCTGTGTTCTTATGTTGCCTCAATAATATCTCACTTAATATGTATAGAACTTTGCTGTTTCAATATATGTATATATAATTATTATTATTATTATTAGGCTGAGCCAAATGTCAATGGTTCAGTTATAGTAGGGAGCTGCAGCAGAAGCAATGACAAATCCTGGAAAGTTTAAGAGAAAGGCAATAAAAAAAATTAGACGTTCACTGTAAAAAAAAAAATAATCTAGTATCAATTGAAGAATGGTTTGGAGGGGACTTCTAATGAACGTGGAAATCTGAATTGTTTCTCATAACCTAAATCTTTGCATAGGAGAATAATACAAAGTAAAATTAAGTTTCAACAAACTAAAAGGAAATAGCAATGAACTCTTTCATCTTATTTAAACCTATGGTAAGAGATGAAGTGCAAAGCCCAGTATGATAATTGGGTTACTCATTTGGGTTATTGACAGCATGGTGCTATCTTGGGAGGAAACTGTTATATCTTTGAGATTCAAATGCAGTAGAAACTGCTGTCAAAAGGGAAAGAGTGAGAAAGTGAGAAGTAGGGAATTAAAGGGGAGAAAAACAATAAATTACAGAGATCTCAGAAAGAAAGAAACTTAGTTAAAGACCTTTTATTTATTTTTATTTTTTTTATTTTTTAATGTTTAACAATCACTGCCATACAATTGTGATTTTATCCTCCCCACCTACCCCACACTCCCCCACTCCCTCCCCACGACTGTATACAATTCTGTATAGATTCTACATATACTTTCCTATTGATTATATTTTCACTATAGTCATGCTATGTAGTCAGACTAAGATAAATGAAAGAAATCGTATAACAAATCAGAACATGATACACAAACACATACACATACACAAACATGATCTGTTACATTATGTGAGTGACTTCCATATTTCTCTCTCTGAGTGTGGAAGGCATTTTTACTTGAGAACCACCATTGGCATTTATTTATTTATTTTTTTTAAGAAGTTCTTGTGTTATTACAAAAATCTAAGTCTACCAGAAAAAACTCTCACACACTGTGGTCGTTGCTGTGCATAAAGTTCTCCTGGTTCTGCTCCTTTCGCTCAGCATCAGGTCATATAAGTCCTTCCAGGCCTCTCTGAAGTCTTCTTCTTCATCATTTCTTATGGCACAATAGTACTCCATTACATTCATATCCCATAATTTATTCAGCCATTTCCCAATTGATGGACATCCCCTTGACTTCCAGTTTTTGGCAACTACATAGAGTGCTGCTGTAAATATTTTTGTACATGTGGGACCCTTTCCCATTTTTATGATCTCTTGGGGATATAGTCCTAGTAGCGATATTGCTGGGTCAAAGGGTATGCACATTTTTGTAGCCCTTTGGGCATAGTTCCAAATTGCTCTCCAGAATGGTTGGATGCGCTCGCAGCTCCACCAACAATGAATTAGTGTTCCAACTCTCCCACATCCTCTCCAGCATTTATCATTTTCTTGTTCTGTCATGTTTGCCAATCTTATAGGTGTGATGTGGTACCTCAGAGTTGTTTTGATTTGCATCTCTCTAACCAATAGTGATTTAGAGCATTTTTTCATATGATTATAGATAGCTTTAATTTCTTCCTCTGAAAATTGCCTGTTCATATCCTTTGACCATTTATGAATTGGGGAATGACTTGTATGATTATACATTTGGGTCAGTTCTCTATATATTCTAGAAATGAGGCCTTTATCCCCGAGCTTAGCTGTAAAAATTCTTTCCCAATTTACTACATCCCTCCGGATTTTGGTTGCATTGGGTTTGGCTGTGCAAAAACTTCTCAGTTTAATGTAATCAAAGTTATCCATTTTGCATTTCATAATGCTTTCTATCTCTCCTTTAGTAAAGAATTCTTCCCTTCTCCATAGATCTGATAAATACACTATTCCTTGCTTCTCCAGTTTATTCATGGTATCAATCTTTATACCTAAATCATGTACCCATTTGGACTTTATTCTTGTGTACGGTGTCAGGTATGGGTCTATGCCTAATTTCTGCCACACTGTTATCCAGTTTTCCCAGCAATTTTTGTCAAACAATGAGTTCTTATCCCAGAAGCTGGGGTCCTTGGGTTTATCAAACAGAAGGTTGCTATATTCCTTGCCTACTGCATCTTGAGTGCCAAGTCTATTCCACTTGTCTACCTCTCTGTTTCTTAGCCAATACCAAGTGGTTTTGATAATTGCTGCTTTATAGTACAGTTTGAGGTCTGGTAGCGCTAGGCCACCTTCCCAAGCATTTTTTTTCGTTAGTCCCTTTGATATTCTGGACCTTTTGTTTTTCCAAATGAATTTTGGTATTATTTTATCCAGCTCTACAAAGTAATTGTCTGATAGTTTAATTGGTATGGCAGTAAATAAGTATATTAATTTGGGTAGAATTGTCATTTTTGTTATATTAGCACGGCCTATCCATGAGCAACTAATGTTTTTCCACTTACTTAAATCTGACTTTATTTGTGCAAAAAGTGTCTTGTAATTGTGTTCATATAATCTCTGGGTTTGTTTTGGCAGGTAGACTCCTAAGTATTTTATACTGTCTACCCTAGCTTTAAATGGGATTTCTCTTTCTATCTCTTGCTGTTGGACTTTGTTGCTAATATATAGGAACACGGAAGATTTGTATGGGTTTCTTTTGTAACCTGCAACTTTGCCAAAGTTTTTTATAATTTCAAGTAATTTTTTACTTGAATCTCTGGGATTCTTTAGGTAAATCATCATATCGTCTGCAAAGAGTGATAACTTAGTTTCTTCTTTGGCTATTCTTATTCCTTCAATATGTTTATCTTGTCTAATTGCTACAGCTAACATTTCTAGTACCATATTGAGTAATAGTGGTGATAACGGACAACCTTGTTTCTCCCCTGATCTTATTGGGAATGCATCTAGCTAATCCCCATTGCATATAATGCTTGCTGAAGATTTTAGATAGATACTGCTTATTATTTTATGGAAAGTTCCCTTTATTCCTATGTTCTACAATGTTTTTAGTAGAAATGGATGTTGTATTTTGTCAAAAGCTTTTTCTGCATCTATTGAGATAATCATGTGGTTTTTGTTAGCTTTGTTGTTGATGTGATCGATAATGCTAATAGTTTTCCTAATATTGAACCAGCCCTTTAGTCCTGGTATGAATCCTACCTGATCGTAATGTATTAATCTCGTGATAAGATGCTGTATTTGTTTTGCTAAAATCTTATTTAAAATTTTTGCATCTATATTCATTAGGGAAATTGGTCTATAATTTTCTTTCTCTGTTTTGTCTCTTCCTGGTTTGGGTATCAAAACCATATTTGTATCATAGAAAGAATTTGGGAGGACTCCTTCTTCCCCGATTTTCAAAAATAGTGTATGTAGTATTGAAATTCACTGTTCTTTAAATGTTTAATAGAATTCACTTGTGAATCCATGTGGCCCTGGAGATTTTTTCCTAGGGAGTTCATTGACGGCTTGTTTAATTTCTTTTTCTGAGATGAGGTTGTTTAAGTATTCAACTTCCTCTTCTGTTAATCTGGGCAATTTGTATTTTTTAAAATATTCATGCATCTCGTTTAGGTTATCGAATTTGTGGGCATAAAGTTGGGCAAAGTAGTTTCTAATTATTGTTTTAATTTCCTCCTCATTGGAGGTGAGTTCACCCCTTACATTTTTAATATTGGTAATTTGGTTTTCTTCTTTCTTTTTTTTAATCAGATTGACCAAAGGTTTATCAATTTTATTAGTTTTTTCATAAAACCAACTATTGGTTTTATTTATTAATTCAATAGTTTTCTTAATTTCAATTTTATTAATCTCTCCTTTGGTTTTCAGTATTTCTAATTTGGTATTTACTTGGGGATTTTCAATTTGTTCTTTTTCTAGCTTTTTCAACTGCAAGCCCAAGTCATTGATCTCCTCTTTCTCTATTTTATTTATGTAAGCATTCAAAGATATAAAACTTCCCCTAATAACTGCTTTTGCAGTATCCCATAAGTTTTGGTACGTTGTCTCACTATTGTCATTCTCTTGAATGAAATTGTTGATTGTTTCTATGATTTCTTCTGTAACCCAACCCTTCTTTAGAATTTGATTATTTAGTTTCCAATTGATTTTTGGTTTCTCTTTCCATGGCCTTTTATTACATGTAATTTTTAATGCATTATGATCTGAAAAGGATGCATTGATTATCTCTACCTTTCTGCACTGGATTGTGAGATTTTTACGTCCTAGTACATGGTCAATTTTTGTAAATGTTCCATGTACCGCTGAGAAAAAGGTATATTCCTTTCTATTGCCATTTAATTTTCTCCAAAGATCTATCATATCTACCTTATCCAGAGTTTTATTTACCTCCTTAACCTCTTTCTTGTTTATATTGAGGTTGGATTTATCGAGTTCAGAGAGGGGGAGGTTGAGGTCCCCCACTAGTATAGTTTTGCTATCAATTTCTTCCTTCAACTCCCCCAACCTCTCCTCTAAGAATCTGGATGCTATACCGCTTGGAGCATACATGTTTAGTAATGATATTGCTTCATTGTCTATGGTGCCTTTTAGTAGGATATAGTTTCCATCCTTATCCCTTTTGATTAGATCTATTTCTGCTTTCGCTTTGTCTGAGATTAGGATTGTTACTCCTGCCTTTCTTACATGAGCTGAAGCACAATATATTCTGCTCCATCCTTTGACCTTTGTCCTATGTGTATCCCCCCATTTCAAATGTGTTTCTTGTAAGCAGCATATTGTTGGATTATGGCTTTTAATCCATTCTGCTATCCGTCTCCATTTTATGGGAGAGTTCATTCCATTCACATTCACAGTTATGATTACAATCTGTGTATTTCCCTCGAACCTCTTTCCCACCATTTGTGCTTTTAGCTCTCCCGTCTCCCTTCCCCTCCTCAATAGTATTCACTTTTCTTCCCCTCCTCCTGCAGCCTTCTCCTCCTTCTTTTAGCCCCGCTCCCTTTTACTCCCTTTTACTCTTATTGCTTCTTTCCTTCCTTTTAGCCACCCTCCCCTTTCTTCCGCCTTCCCCTCCTACTACCTATAGAGCTAGTTGGGATTATCTACTTAGGTTTATTGTTCCCTCCTTTGAACAAATCAGGTGAGAGTACCTCTAAAACAATGCTCATCTCCCTCCCCTCCTTCCCTCTACTATAGTTTTGTACTTCTTCCTGTGATATAATTTGCCATTTTCTGCTTCCCCCTTTCCACACCTCCTATTACATTCCCTTGTCATACTTAAATCATATTTTTGACATGACATCATTTACTTTATGCCCGTTCCCTCTACTTATATCCCTTTTATCATAATAGCTGCACAGTTCTCAAGAGTAACAGGTATCATCTTCCCTTATAGGGAGGTAAACAGTTTGCCCTAATTGAGTAGCAAGTTTTTGTTTTTGTTTTTTCCCCTCTGTTTACCTTTTTATGATTCTCTGGAGACCTGCATTTGAAGATCAAATTGTGTATTGAGTTCTGGTGTTTTGGTCAGGAAGCTCTGGAAATCCCTTATTTCGTTGAATGACTTTCTCCTTGCCTGAAATGTTATGCTGAACTTTGCTGGGTAGTCGATCCTTGGTCGAAGTCCCAACTATTTTACCTTACGGAATATTGGGTTCCAGTTCTTTCGATCTTTTAATGTAGAAGCTGCAAGGTCCTGTGTGATCCTGACTGTGTGTCCTTGATATTTGAATTGTTTTTTTCTGGCTGCTTGTAGTATTTTCTCCTTCACTTGATTGCTCTGGAATTTGGCAACGATATTTCTTGGGGTTTTGAGTTTGGGATCCCTTTTGGGAGGGGAACAGTGGATTCTTTGGATGACTATTTTGCCCTCTGAGTCTAGTACTTCTGGGCAGTTTTCCTTGATGATTTCCTGGAAGATGTTGTCCAGACTCTTTTCTTCATCATGGGTTTCTGGCAGGCCAATAATTCTTAAATTTTCTCTCCTAGATCTATTTTCCAGGTCAGTTGTTTTTCCAATTAAATATTTTACATTTTCTTCTATCTTTTCATTCTTTAGATTTTGTTTGCCTGATTCTTGTTGCCTCATTGAGTCATTAGTTTCTACTTGCCCAATTCTGATCTTCATCGTATTGTTTTCTTCCGTTAGCTTTTGCATTTCTTTTTCCATCTGACCAATTTTTCCCTTTAAGGAGCTATTTTCTCCATTTAATTTTTGTGTTTCTTTTTCCATTCGACCAATTTTCCCAGTTAGGTTTTGGGTTTCCTTTTCCATTTGTTCAATTTTCCCAAATAGGTTTTGGGTTTCCTTTTCTGTTTGATTAACTCTTCCTTTTAGGGAGTTATTCTCTTCAGTTAATTTTTGAACTTCCTTTTCTATTTTTTCAATTTTCCTTTTCAGAGTAATGTTCTCATCAGTGAATTCGTTTTTTATAATTTTAAAATCATTGGCCAGTTTTTCTTTTATATCCTTCTTTAGACGTTCCAGGTAATCTAGTTGTGCTTGCGAGAAATTCATAGTCCCATCTGAGGTTTCAGATGAAAGTACAGTCTCAACTCTGACCTCTTTGGTGTTTGTGTTTTGGTCCTTATCCCCATAGAAAGATTCTATGGTTTTTTCACTTTTTGTCTGCTTTTTCTGATTCATGATGTTGGCTGAGTGTTGTAGCTTTTGGTTCTTTCAGTCAGAAGATACAGATCTTTTAAGTTGGGCTGCTGTGTCTCTAGGCTGAAAGCAGGCTTTTATTTTTTTTTGTTTGTTTCCCAGATCAACCCTGGGATTAGCTTGTTGGGTGTGTGGGAGGTGTGGTCTGGTCTTAGGAGATCTCCTCAGCTGACTTGAGGCAAAGGCAAGGTCAGGGGATGGTGATCCCAGCTTCCCTATTGTCTTCCCTTTTCCCCTGGAGGGCTGGGGTACGCCTAGAAGTTAATGTGTGTTCCCGCCCCTCCTGGGGCTTGTCTCCTGGCTCTGAGGCTTGCCTGGGTCTCAGTGGGAATTTTCTCTGCCCTGGGGTCGTCTGTCCCTCCAGATCGCCTCTGCCACAGTAGGAAGAATCCCCCCTTTCCACTTTTCCAGCCTCTAGTGTTGTGAGACCACCCGCCCTCTTCTACTGTTCCCGCTGATCCAGGATTAATCTGGGGAAGAATTTTATGGTTTCCTCACGGTCATCAGGGGGGAGGAGAGAGCACTTACTGATCACTTGGCCATCCCAACTCCTGGAAGTTCAAGTAGCTGACCCACCGAAGTCCAGTCTTCAGGCTGAAGGTTTTAAGTGCTGCTGCGCTGATATTTGGCGCTCAGTGGCTCTAATTGGCTCAGCCTGGCTTATCTCCTGCTCCGCTGGTCTCGCCTGCCACTCTCAGGCCCCTCAGGTCCCCTCCGCCCTGTCACGCTGACCATGCTGCGCTGTGCGCCAGGATCTTACCCCCGCGGAACAGATCCCTCCCGTGGACCCTCCAGTCCAACCTGGGCTCCGAATCCGTCAAAGTCCGTCACCCACTGGATTCTATACCTCCAAAGTCTGGTCAGACTCTCCCCCCAGAGATATCCAGAGGAGTTTTTCCAGGAGCTTGGGTGAGTCGTTGCTTTCACTTCGCCATCTTGGCTCCGCCCCAGTTAAAGACCTTTTAGCAAAACAGATAAGGCAACAGGTAAGATATTTATAATAGAAAGGAATATGGCCTCAGATAAGGGAAATGAGGCCAAGCTTCTGTAAATAAATATTGTAAGACATTGGAAAATAAATCAATTCTTAATGGGGCAAAGGACCCTGTGGATTCTAAAGAGAGCATGGAATCAGAGCAGGATATTCCTAAATGGTTTAAATGGGGAAAAATAAGAATTTAGAAATTAAAATGTATGATGTGCATAGCAGATATTAATTGGCAAAAGAGAAAAACTTGAACCTATGTTGTCTTTTTTAGACACCATCTCCCTTACCTCCTTAAGGAGGTCATCTGTTCATTATGAAGGGTAAGGTACTATGACTCATACAGCCACAGGAACCAATAAATATGAAAAGCCCTTACCCCCCTTCTTTTACAAGGTAGAGCTTTTATACCCTTAGATGACCAGGGAATAGCATTATCCTTTTTCTCCTTTTAGGAAAAAATACAAGATGGAAGAAGTAGTCATAGACCTAACGTATGTCATGAGGAAATGATAGTAGATATCAATGTTATCACAGGGTCAAACTATTCAAATGAATTAAATAGGTTGATTCTAATGGTTTGCTACATTTTTTATTTCTTTACTTTTATTTTTTAGACTAGGATGTCAGTCTAATTATCCATTTAGATCATTCAGTCTAAATATTGCAAGACATCATCCCTGAGGCTGTCTTCTGTCCCTTCCAAAAGTCAGAAGCACAGTACTCCTTACTGTTTCTAATAGAACAATTTGGGAGAACCATAGGCATAACTGTGAAAGAGAATTTACACTTCCTTGTTCATATTTCTTCATAACTATTGTGGCAATTTCCTTGGAAATAAATTATTTAATGTTAAATAACTATCCCACCCAGAAAATAAACATGCTGCACACAGGATTTATTCCACATGTCTTAATAACTTACATTGAAAGATATTCTTTGTTGCCAATACAGATGTGGGGAGGACCAGAAAAAGAATTAAATTGTTGTATATCGTATGAGTTTGAAAATGGATCTCTGTTAAGCTACATGGGCAGTTAAGAAGTCTGTCATCTACATGAAGCATGACAGAATTTCATGACTATGCATGTTCATACTCAGGGAATAGCACAGGAAGTATGAGTCCTACTGAAATGATTACAATTGACAAACTCTAGGGATGTGGCAATAATGGTTCTGAATTGAACACTGGATTGTGTGTTGGCATCAAAAGTATCTAATAAGGGACTCGTCTTCATAAAGAAAAAATTCTGTCTCTGAGATATGTCTAAAACATTTCTTTTCCTCAGTTCCCAGGAATTCTAGATGCAGGATAAGAGTTTTTCGTCTTTCTTGCTTCCAATCTGGATGTGGAAATCTATTATTTATAAGAACTAAGATACCACAAAACACTATGCCATTTGGGCTGAGATAAGCATTATTGTAATCTCAGCAGTTAAGAATATAAGGCAAAATAGTGACAGGCAATAAATTGCATAGGTAAGCAGAAGAACACTTTATTAGCAGCAACTAGATTCTCCTAACCATCCTTTTAATCTCTAAATAGCATGACCTCTGTCAAGGAGAATAGCCTTGAGGCATGTTCTTTGAAAAGGCAATGGAGTCTTTACTTTAAGGAGTTACAGCTGGTTCTTGACATCTTTCTTTAGCAATCAATGTTAATTCAATAAAAAGAATAGTTAGCATTTCTGATTTGCAGAAAGTCCTAAGTAACAAACATATGATTATACATATTATGAAAGGGTGTGTTACTATAACTATTTTAGGCTAGTGAGTCTCAAAATATGATACCTGAGATCTTTACAGGGATCCTGTGAGATCAAAACTGTTTTCATAACAATACTAAAGTGTTAAAAATATTAAATTTATTAGTGATGAATATTGGTAGATAGTACATTAATGAAAGTTCATGTAGTCCTGAATAATTTTTAGGAGAGGAAAGGGATCTGGAGACAAAAAAAATGAGAGTCATTGATTTGGTGGATAAAGCACTGGACGTGGAGTTAGAAGTAGGGTTCAAATTCCATCCCAGATATTTACTAATAAACATGACCCTGGACAAGTCACTTAACCATTCAGTGCCTCAGTTTCCTTGTCTGAGGAGCAAGAAAAATACAATCAATAGACAAGGTCCATTTTTGCTTTAGATGTTTATTGACATATGATCCTATGAATCAAAACTCAGACATGATGAAATACATTACTGTCAGGGGTGTACTGGAGCTAATTTGAATGGTTCTGCTGAGAGAGACATTTATGCATGATCATTTACTTCTCAGAATTTGGCAATTGCAATAGATCAGGGATTGATTTATGGTTTTGTTTATTATCTAGATACAAGAAAGTGGTAGAGAAAATATAAATAAGATATATTAAATTTAAAAGTGTGTCAAGTCCTCTTTTTTCCCCAAGAGGGAGCTCATTTATAGAGCTAAGAAGACTAATATGTTCTAAATCCAATGAAAGAACATTATAGGTTTAATCTACTCAATTTTAGACTCAGTCTACCAGTTCCTCCAAGTTCTTCAGAATAAGTGATAACTCATCTTTTTAGATCTGAACCCTCTAAATCACAGAAATGGATCTCAGAGACTTTCTAGTTTAACTTATACCTGAATAAAAATGCTTTTTGTACCATAACCAGCAAGTGATCAAGCAGACTTTTTGGAAGCTCAATTCATAGAGGATTGAACCTGCAATCAGCAAGTCCTGGGGTTAAATTTGGCCTCAGACTCTTAGTAGTCACTTAGCTTCAGTTTACCTCAGTTTCCTCAATTATAAGAATAATTATGGCATCTTCTTCACAGAGTTATGATTTAATACTTGTAAAGCTCTTAATACTGTACCTGACACATAGTAAGTATCATATAAATGCTTATTCTATTTTCACTGTGCTTGAAGAACTCCAGCGTCTGACTTCTCCAGAATTGCAGCACTATAAATACACAATAGAAAAAAATATTTTTTCATTAATATCAAGAACAACGTCAAAAACATATAATTATCACCAAACTTAAGACAGGGATTTTTTGTGATATCTTTTCAGTGTATCAATCACATATGACTTCAACAAAATGTGTAATAATGTGCATTTTGACATAATATCAACAAGGCATACTATGACTCACAAGGGAAAAAAACTAAATGACTTAAGTTACTTCTGCTTTGATTCCCATTCCTCTCTTTAAGAGAGCAATCCCTCCCCACTCTTTTCAAGCCTTGTGTTACACTGCTATACAATGAAAGACACATACATACGTGTGTGTGTGCATGTGTGCATGTGTGTGTATTTCATTTCTTTCAGAAGCATCAATTTGTTGAGCTCTTGCACATGAACACATGGCACAGTGAGATTTTGATAGGAAATGTGAGATATATCTTTTCTTAAATGTATATAAACAGACATACACAATGTAGAAAGAAAGTTTACACAGCTTCTGTTTCTAGTTTGCTTCTTTCATGTTATTTGTGCCAAGTCTCAAAATTGACTTGTTTCTAGGTTTTTTTCTTTCATCTCCTGATCAAGCTTGCGTGTCAAAAACTAACCCTTTAATTTCTTTTATTGCAATGAATAGATAGAGTATTATAGACTTATTAAAGGTCTGTTGGAATGAAAAATCCTTTTTGACTTCTATAAAATTCAGTTCTTTACTTGTTCATCTCCAAATAATAACATGCAGAATGCAAATGCTTTCAAAATGAGTAAAATTTGCAAAATTTACAGGTGTAGTATCTTTGGGTCTTTTTAAACAAATGATTATTTTTTAAAAAAATTAACATTCTTTAAAAACAATGAGTTCCAAATCCCCTCCCTACTGCCACCCCCACCGACTAAGATGGCAAGAAATATATCACTTACATATGTGGCATCATTCAAAATATATTTTCTTGTTAGCCACATTGCAAAAGCCAAAAAGGAAAAATAATAAAGAAAGTGAGGAAATTATACTTTCGTTTTTACTCAGAATTCATCATTTTTCTTTGTCTGGAGGTGTGTAAAATTTTTAATAATGAGTTCTTTGGAATAGTCTTGGATCATTGTATTGACCACAGTAGCTAAGTCTTTATGTTACAATTTATTTTTAATTAATGGAATACAACAATAATTTTCATAATATAGTACAATGAAAAGGCGATTGCACATGAAACTGCAAATCCACAATATACAACTTTCTATTCGTTTAAATACACAAGATTATCACATGAAGTTTTTTCCCTTTTTTCTTCCCTTCCTCCCACCATAGAACTGGGTCCTATTACACACTAATAGACATGCATGTACACATATGTATATACATATGTGTACATATGTGTGTATTGTTTACA
Organism: Notamacropus eugenii; assembly: GCF_028372415.1. Lineage (NCBI taxonomy): Eukaryota > Metazoa > Chordata > Mammalia > Diprotodontia > Macropodidae > Notamacropus > Notamacropus eugenii. Next base: position 339,655,726 of record NC_092874.1, on the reverse strand, counting down.
TAGTATATGACATTACATATATTCTGTATACATATTACATATGTATTTATTTATTCTATACAGCCTTATACTGATCAGTTGTTTTTTTCTGGATGCAAATAGCTGCTTTCTTCGTATGTCCCTTATGATTAATTTGGATACTTATAATGATCAAAATAACTTATTCAATCAAAATTACTCTTAAAAATATTGTTATTACCGGATAAAATGCATTCTTGATTCTTCTCATTTCTTCCTTCGTTATTTTCTGCAAGTCTTTTCATGGTTTTCTAAGATCATTTAGCTAATAATTTGTTGCAGCAAGGTAGTATTTCATCACAATCATACACTTGTTTTGAAGCTCCCAGTGGCCCCATAAGTTAGCACTCTGTTTTTATATAACCAAGTCTTTCATAGTTGAACATGATTGCTATATTGCTGTCACTGTATACAATAATCTCCTGATTCTGTTCACATCTCTTTGCACCGGTATACATACACACATACATGTATACATGTGTGTATGTATATACACATATGTAGACACATACATGTATGTGTATATGTACACATATGCATGCACACATTCATTCTCAGGTTTTTGTGAAATCATTCCCCTCATCATTTCTTATACTAAATTAATTCATACTCGCTTTGTCAATAGGGAATTGGCTCCTATTTAATTTTTATAAATTTGACTTAGTGTCCTATATATTTGATAAATTAGTCTTTATCAGAGACTGTAATTTTTTTATATTACTTTTTCGTCTATAGTACCTTTTAGTAAAATGTAATTTCTCTTATCCTCTCTTTTAATTGGGTGTATTTTTGGTTTTGCTTTGTCTGAGATTGTGATTGCTATTTCTGCCTTTTTTGCTTGTTTGTTTCAGCTGAAGTGTAATAGCTGCTGCTCCAGACCCTTAAACTCTCTGTGCCTATTTTCTGTTTGAAGTACGTTTCTTGTAAAGAACATATTGCTAGATTCTGGTTTCTAATCTGTTATGCTTTCTGTTTCTCTTTTAGGGGCCATCTACTCATACCATCCACATTCACAGTTACTATATTTAACTGTGTATCCTCCTCACCAATTCTACTTTATTTTCTCTCTCTGTCTCCCTGTCTCTCTCTGTCTCTCTGTCTCTATTTCCCTCTGTCTCTCTCTCTGTCTCTCTCTCTCTCTCTGTCTCTCTCTCTGTCTCTCTCTCTCTCTCTCTGTCTCTCTCTCTCTCTCTCTCTCTCTCTCTGTCTCTGTCTCTCTCTCTCGCTCTCCTGTCCCTCCTGAAAAGTCAACTGTACTTCTGATTACTGTCTTCCTAAATCTGCCCTCCCTTTAAATTCCCCCCATTCTCTTTTCTCTCATCTCTTTTCCCTCCTTTCCTTCTGTTGTGTAAGATACATTTCTCTACCCAACTGCAGATGTGTTCTTCCCTCTTGGAACTAATTTCCATGAGAGTGAGGTTCAACCATTTCCTTTCCCACCATTTTCACCACCACTCTAAAAGCTCTACTTTGAAGGCATCTTTTATGTGAGAAAATTTCCAAATTTCTACCTTTCCTTCACCCTTCTCCCATTCCTCTTTCCCACCCTTTCATTACTTTTTGTCATTCCAGTGTAATCAGCTCATATTTATGTCCTCTGTCTATATAGATTTCTTCAAACTTCCCTAGTAATGCTAACCATCTTAGGAGTTACATATATCATCTTGCCAAAAAGGAATATAAACAGTTTAACTTTTTGGCATCCCTGATTTTTGCTCTTTCATGTTTACCTTTTTACGCTTCTCTTAAATCTTGTGTTTGAATGTTAAATTTTCTATTTAGTTCTGGTATTATGATCAGATATGCTTGAGAGCCATCAATTTAATTAATTTTTTTTTCCCTGAAGCATTAAGCTCAATTTTATTGGGGAGATTAGATTTGGTGGTAATCCTAGCTCCTTGACTTCTGGAATATCATATTCAAAAACCTCTATTTCTTTAACATGGAAACTGCTAAATCTTATGTGATACTACCTGTATTTCCTCAATATTTGAATTATTTCTTCATAGATGCTTGTAATATGTTCTCTTTGATCTGTGAGCCCTATAATTTGGCAATTGTATTCCCGGGAGTTTTCATTTTGAGATCACGTTTAAGAGATGATTTTTTGATTCTTTGTATTTCTATTTTATCCTCTGGATTTAAGATATCAGGGCAGTTTTCCTTGATAATTGAAATTTCTTGAAATATGATAAGTAGGTTCTTTTTTTAATCCTGACTTTCAGAGAGTTCAATAATTCTTCATCTTTCTTTCTTCAATCTGTATTTCACGTCCATTGTTTTGTTCTGACAATGCATTTCATATTTTCTTCTGTTTTTTTTCATTATTGACATTTTTTTTTTTACTGTTTCTTAATGTATCATGAGGTACTCAGCTTTTGCCCGTCCAATTCTAACCAACTATTTTTTCTTCAGTGATTTTATTAGCCTCCTTTTACATTTGGCCTATTCTGTGTTTTAAAGGCTTATTTCTTAAGGAAGTGTTTGTGGTTGTAAAAAATGTATGCTACTGGAAATTCTGTTGTGTTTTTAAGGTGTTATTTTGTTCAGCATTTTTTGTGCCTGTTTTGTCAAACTTTAATTTCCTTTACATAATTTTTGTTACATCACTCATTTCTTTCCCTATTTTTTCCCCTAGCACTCATTTTTATGAGAATTCTCATTGGATTTTTGTTCACCTAGATTTTTCTTTTCTTTGAGGCTTTATTTGTAGCTATTTTCACATTGATGTATTCTTCTGAGTTTGTGTCTTGGTCTCTCCCACTCTAGTAGTTTCTTATTGTAAAGTTTTATACTGGTTGTTGTTAGCTAGTGTTCCAGCTATTTCTTTTTTTATTATTATTATTTTTTATTTTTTAATGTTTAACAATCACTGCCATACAATTGAGATTTTATCCCCCCAACACCTACCCCCCACTACCCCCCTCCCTCCCCGCAACTGCATATAATTCTGTATAGGTTCTACATATACTTTCCTATTGAGTATATTTTCACTATAGTCATGCTATGTAGTCAGACTAAAATAAATGAAAAAAATCATATAACAAATCAAAACATGATACACAAAAACATAAACATACACAAACATGATCTGCAACATTTTTCAATGACTTCCATATTTCATTCTCTGAGTGTGGAAGGTATTTTGCCTTGAGAACCACAATTGGGATTTTTATTTTAAGAAGTTCTTGGGTTATTATGAAATTCCAAGTCTACCAGAAAAAACTCTCACACACTGTGGTCGTTGCTGTGCACAAAGTTCTCTTGGTTCTGCTCCTTTCACTCAGCATCAGGTCATATAAGTCCTTCTAGGCCTCTCTGAAGTCTTCTTGTTCATCATTTCTTATGGCACAATAGTACTCCATTACATTCATATTCCATAATTTATTCAGCCATTCCCCATTTGATGGACATCCCCTTGACTTCCAGTTTTTGGCAACTACAAAGAGTGCTGTTATAAATATTTTTGTACATGTGGAACCCTTTCCCATTTTTATGATCTCTTGGGGATACAGTACTAGTAGCGATATTGCTGGGTCAAAAGGTATGCACATTTTTGTAGCCCTTTGGGCATATTTCCAAATTGCTCTACAGAATGGTTGCATGCGCTCGCAGCTCCACCAACAATGAATTAGTGTTCCAACTCTCCCACATCTTCTCCAGCATTTATCATTTTCTTGTTCTGTCATGTTTGTCAATCTTATAGGTGTGATATGGTACCTCAGAGTCGATTTGATTTGCATCTCTCTAATCAATAGTGATTTAGAGCATTTTTTCATATGATTATAGATAGCTTTAATTTCTTCCTCTGAAAATTGCCTGTTCATATCCTTTGACCATTTATCAATTGGGGAATGACTTGTATGATTATACGTTTGAGTCGGTTCTCTATATATTCTAGAAATGAGGCCTTTATCCCCGAGCTTAGCTGTAAAAATTCTTTCCCAATTTACTACATCCCTCCGGATTTTGGTTGCATTGGGTTTGGCTGTGCAAAAACTTCTCAGTTTAATGTAATCAAAGTTACCCATTTTGCATTTCATAATGCTTTCTATCTTTTCTTTAGTAAAAAATTCCTCCCATCTCCATAAATCTGATAAATGCACTATTCCTTGCTTCTCCAGTTTATTCATGGTATCATTCTTTATACCTAAATCATGTACCCATTTGGACTTTATTCTTGTGTACGGTGTCAGGTATGGGTCTATGCCTAATTTCTGCCACACTGTTATCCAGTTTTCCCAGCAATTTTTGTCAAACAGTGAGTTCTTATCCCAGAAGCTGGGGTCCTTGGGTTTATCAAACAGAAGGTTGCTGTATTCCTTGCCTACTACGTCTTGAGTACCAAGTCTGTTCCACTTGTCTACCTCTCTGTTTCTTAGCCAATACCAAGTGGTTTTGATAATTGTTGCCTTATAGTACAGCTTGAGGTCTGGTAGCGCTAGGCCACCTTCCCAAGCATTTCTTTTCATTAGTACCTTTGATACTCTGGACCTTTTGTTTTTCCAAATGAATTTTAATATTATTTTATCCAGCTCTAGAAAATAATTGTCTGATAGTTTAATTAGTATGGCACTAAATAAGTAAATTAATTTAGGTAGAATTGTCATTTTTATTATATTAGCACGGCCTACCCATGAGCAACTAATGTTTTTCCACTTACTTAAATCTGACTTTAATTGTGCAAAAAGTGTCTTGTAATTGTGTTAATATAATCCCTGGGTTTGTTTTGGCAGGTAAACTCCTAAGTATTTTATACGGTCTACCCTAGCTTTAAATGGGATTTCTCTTTCTATCTCTTGCTGTTCAACTTTGTTGCTAATATATAGGAATGCAGAAGATTTGTGTGGGTTTATTTTGTAACCTGCAACTTTGCCAAAGTTTTTTATAATTTCAAGTAATTTTTTACTTGAATCTCTGGGATTCTCTAAGTAGATCATCATATCATCTGCAAAGAGTGATAACTTAGTTTCTTCTTTGGCTTTTCTTATGCCTTCAATATCTTTATCTTGTTTAATTGCTACAGCTAACATTTCTAGTACCGTATTGAATAATAGTGGTGATAATAGACATCCTTGTTTCACCCCTGATCTTATTGGGAATGCATCTAGCTTATCCCCATTGCATATAATGCTTGCTGAAGGTTTTAAATAGATACTGCTTATTATTTTATGGAAAGTTCCCTTTATTCCTATGTTCTCCAGTGTTTTTAGTAGGAATGCGTGTTGTATTTTGTCAAAAGCTTTTTCTGCATCTATTGAGATAATCATGTGGTTTTTGTTAGCTTTTTTGTTGATGTGATCGATAATGCTAATAGTTTTCCTAATATTGAACCAGCCCTGTAATCCTGGTATGAATCATACCTGATCATAATGTATTAATCTCGTGATAAGATGCTGTATTCGTTTTGCTAAAATCTTATTTAAAATTTTTGCATCTATATTCGTTAGGGAAATTGGTCTGTAAATTTCTTTCTCTGTTTTGTCTCTTCCTGGTTTGGGTATCAAAACAATATTTGTATCATAGAAAGAATTTGGGAGGACTCCTTCTTCCCCAATTTTCAAAAATAGTCTATATAGTATTGGAATTAACTGTTCTTTAAATGTTTGATAGAATTCACTTGTGAATCCATGTGGCCCTGGAGATTTTTTCCTAGGGAGTTCATTGACGGCTTCTTCAATTTCTTTTTCTGAGATGGGGTTGTTTAAGTATTCAACTTCCTGTGCTGTTAATCTGGGCAAATGTATTTTTTTTAAAATATTCATCCACCTCGTTTAGATTATCGAATTTGTGGGCATAAAGTTGGGCAAAGTAGTTTCTAATTATTGTTTTAATTTCCTCCTCATTGGAGGTGAGTTCACCCCTTTCATTTTTAATATTAGTAATTTGATTTTCTTCTTTCTTTTTTTAAATCAGATTGACCAAAGGTTTATCAATTTTATTAGTTTTTTCATAAAACCAACTATTGGTTTTATTTATTAATTCAATAGTTTTCTTAATTTCAATTTTTTTAATCTCTCCTTTGGTTTTCAGTTTTTCTAATTTGGTATTTACATGGGGATTTTCAATTTGTTCTTTTTCTAGCTTTTTCAACTGCAAGCCCAAGTCATTGATATCCCCTTTCTTTATTTTATTTATGTAAGCATTCAAAGATATAAAACTTCCCCTAATAACTGCTTTTGCAATATCCCATAGGATTTGGTATGTTGTCTCACTATTGTCATTCTCTTGAATGAAATTGTTGGTGGTTTCGATGATTTCTTCTTTAACCCAACCCTTCTTTAGAATTAGATTATTTAGTTTCCACTTGATTTTTGGTTTCTCTTTCCATGGCCTTTTATTACATGTAATTTTTAATGCATTATGATCTGAGAAGGATGCATTGATTATCTCTACCTTTCTGCACTGGATTGGGAGATTTTTATGTCCTAGTACATGGTCAATTTTTGTAAATGTTCCATGTACCGCTGAGAAAAAGGCATATTCCTTTCTATTCCCATTTAATTTTCTCCAATGATCTATCATATCTGCCTTATCCAGAGTTTTATTTACCTCCTTAACCTCTTTCTTGTTTATTTTGAGGTTAGATTTATCAAGTTCAGAGAGGGGGAGGTTGAAGTCCCCCACTAGTATAGTTTTGCTGTCAATTTCTTCCTTCAGCTCCCCCAACCTCTACTCCAAGAATCTGGATGCTATACCAGTTGGAGCATACACGTTTAGTAATGCTATTGTTTCATTGTCTATGGTGCCTTTTAGCAAGATAGAGTTTCCATCCTTATCCCTTTTGATTAAATCTATTTCTGCTTTTGCTTTCTCTGACATTAGGATTGGTACTCCTGCCTTCCTTACATGAGCTGAAGCACAATATGTTCTGCTCCATCCTTTGACCTTTATCCTATGTGTATCCCCCCGTTTCAAATGTGTTTCTTGTAAGCAGCATATTGTTGAATTATGGCTTTTAATCCATTCTGCTATCCGTCTCCATTTTATGGGAGAGTTCATTCCTTTCACATTCACAGTTATGATAACAGTCTGTGTATTTCCCTCCATCCTCTTTCCCACCATTTGTGCTTTTAGCTCTCCCATCTCCCTTCTCCTCCTCAATAGTTTTCACTTTTCTCCCCCTCCTCCTGCAGCGTTCCCCTCCTTCTTTTAGCCCCCCCCTCCCTTTTACTCCCCTTTACTCTTATTGCTTCTTCCCTCCCTTTTAGCCTCCCTCCCTTTTCTTCCCCCTTCCCCTCCTACTACCTTACATAGCTAGTTAGGATTATCCACTTAAGATTATTGTTCCCTCCTTTAAACAAATCAAATGAGAGTACCTCTCAAACAATGCTCATCTCCCTCCCCTCCTTCCCTCTACTATAGTTTTGTACTTCTTCCTGTGATGTAATTTGCCATTTTCTGCTTCCTCCTTTTCACACTTCCTATTATAATCCCTTCTCATACTTAAATCATATTTTTGACATGACATCATTTACTTTATACCCGTTCCCTCTATGTATATCCCATTTATCATAATAGCTGCACAGTTCTCAAGATTAACAGGTATCATCTTCCCTTATAGGGAGGTGAACAGTTTGCCCTAATTGAGTAACAAGTTTTTGTTTTTGTTTTTCCCCCCTGTTTATCTTTTTATGATTCTCTTGAGACCTGCATTTGAAGATCAAATTGTGTATTGAGTTCTGGTGTTTTGGTCAGGAAGCTCTGGAAATCCCTTATTTCGTTGAATGACTTTCTCCTTGCCTGAAATGTTATGCTGAACTTTGCTGGGTAGTCGATCCTTGGTCGAAGTCCCAACTATTTTGCCTTACGGAATATTGGGTTCCAATTCTTTCGATCTTTTAATGTAGAAGCTGCAAGGTCCTGTGTGATCCTGACTGCATGTCCTTGATATTTGAATTTTTTCTTTCTGGCTGCTCGTAGTATTTTTTCCTTCACTTGATAGCTCTGGAATTTGGCAACAATATTTCTTGGGGTTTTGAGTTTGGGATCCCTTTCGGGAGGTGAATGGTGGATTCTTTCGGTGACTATTTTGCCCTCTGAATCTAGTACTTCCGGGCAGTTTTCCTTGATGATTTCCTGGAAGATATTGTCCAGACTCTTTTCTTCCTCATTCTGGCAGGCCAATAATTCTTAAATTTTCTCTCCTGGATCTATTTTCCAGGTCAGTTGTTTTTCCAATCAAATATTTTACATTTTCTTCTATCTTTTCATTCTTTAGATTTTGTTTGACTGATTCTTGTTGCCTCATTGAGTCATTAGTTTCTACTTGCCCAATTCTAATCTTCATCGTATTGTTTTCTTCCGTTAGCTTTTGCATTTCCTTTTCCATCTGACCAATTTTTCCCTTTAAGGAGCTATTTTCTCCATTTAATTTTTGTGTTTCTTTTTCCATTCGACCAATTTTCCCAGTTAGGTTTTGGGTTACCTTTTCCATTTGATCAATTTTCCTAATTAGGTTTCGGGTTTCTTTTTCGGTTTGATTAACTCTTCCTTTTAGGGAATTATATTCTCCAGTTAATTTTTGAACTTCCTTTTCCATTTGTTCAGTTTTCCTTTTCAAAGTGATATTCTCATCAGGGAATTCTTTTCTTTATAATTTTAAAATCATTGGCCAGTTTTTCTTTTATTTCCTTCTTCAGCTGTTCCAGGAAAGCTAGTTGTGCTTGCGAGAAATTCATAGTCCCTTCTGAAGTTTCAGATGGAAGTACAGTCTCAGCTCTGACCTCTTTAGCGTTTGTGTTTTGGTCCTTATCCCCATAGAAAGATTCTCTGGTTTTTTCACTTTTTGTCTGCTTTTTCCTATTCATGATGTTGGCTGAGTGTTGTAGCTTCTGGTTCTTTCAGTCAGAAGGTACAGAACTTTGTGTTGAGCTGATGTGTGAAGAAGCTAGAAGCAGGTTTTTGTTTTTTGTTTCCCAGATCAACCCTGGAGTTAGCTTGTTAAGTGTGTGGTAGGAGTGGTCTGGTCACAGGAGATCTCCTCAGCTGACCTGAGGCAAAGGCAAGGTCAGGGGATGGTGATCCCAGCTTCCCTATTGTCTTCCCTTTTCCTCTGGAGGGCTGAGGCATGCCTAGATGGTAATGCATGTTCCCACCCGTCCTGGGGCTCCTCTCCCAGTGCTGAGGCTTGTCTGGGTCTCAGTGAGAATTTTCTCTGCCCTTGGTCCTCTGTCCTTCCGGATCACCTCCGCCACAGTAGGAAGAATCCTTTGCTATTTTCCTAGCCTCTGGTGTTATGAGACTATTTGCCCCCTTCTGCTGTTCCCGCTGATCCAGGATTTTTCTGGGGAAATATTTTATGGTTCTTTCATGGACATCAGGGGGGAGGAGAGAGCATTTACTGATCACCCCGCCATCCTGGCTCCCGGAAGTTCAAGTAAGTGACTTACCTAAGTTTAGTCTTCAGGCTGAAGTTTTCAAGGGCTGCTGCGCTGATATCTGGCGCTCAGCGGCTCTCGCCAGCTCGGTTTGGCTTGTCTCCTGCTCCGCTGTTTCCACCCGCCACTCTCGGGTTTCTCAGGTCCCTTCTGCCCTGCTGCGCTGACCATGCTGTGCTGTGTGCTGGGGGCTCACCCCCGTGGAACAGATCCTTCCTGTGGACCTTCCAGTACAACCTGGGCTCCGAATCCGTCAAAGTCTGTCACCCACTGGATTCTGCACCTCCACAGTTTGGTCAGATTCTCCTTTCAGAGGTATCCAGAGGAGTTTGTCCAGGAGCTTAGGTGAGTCCTTGCTTTCACTCTGCCATCTTGGCTCCGCCCCACCACCCCCAGCTATTTCTTAACATTGAAATTTAGTCTCTAAATTTAGGGGTAGCTAGGTTGTGTAGTGGATAGAGCACGAGTGCAGGAGTCAGGAAGGCCTGAATTCAAATCTCATCTCAGATACTTGACACTCATTAGCACTGTGACCTTGGACAAGTCACTTAACCCCATTTGTCTCATCCTGGGTCACCTACAATCATATGATGAATATCTGGTCACTGAATTCAGATGGCTCTGGAGAAGAAGTCAGTCTGGTGACCTGCACAGCCCTCACTCACTCAAAACAAAGTCAAGTGCAAGTCATGTCATTATTTCTCGGATGGCGACAAAGATGGACGACCACAACATTGACATTTATGCTAAAATTTGACTTTTCACCTGAGGGTGGGGAGCTGCTTTCCAAAGCTTTAAGCTGTGTTCTGCTCTGTTTTCAGAGCCAGTTCTGATAGCCTGCAAATTTTCAGTCCTTCCAAGTTGATGTGATGTTGTGATCTGAAGAGAGGTGTGGTTCCCTGCTCTCTGGGTTTGCACTCAAGTCTTTACTGAAGGAGTGCCCCTATTTTCCTACAGCTATAATTCCTACCATTCTTCTTATTCCTTGAACTATAACCAAGTCCGTTGCTCTCCTCGAACCACAAGTGTTAGTGCCCCTTTATGCCCTGGAACTGCAACCAGGACCCCTGCTCCCTGAGACAGACCACAAGAAGTGCTGCACTGGAATTGCAATCTGTAACTGCATATAGGCAATAGAGGTGCCAATCAGAACAAGATTACTCAGTGTCAGCAAAAGTTCCCCTGCAATCTCTTTCTGATCAGTTGTCCAATGCCCTTATTTTCTTTGAGCCAAAACTCCCAAAGCTGCTACTGTTGCTATCATAGCCACCTCGAAGCCCCACCACTGGTGCAGCTGCTGCAGTGTGCTTTGGGTAAGTCTGCATCCTAGTGTTACAGACCTCTCCTTCTGACCTCCTTAGTTTTCCTAGGAATTGGAAAATGCCTCACCCAGACCTTTTGTTGACTTTGCCACTGTAAAATTCTATTTGAGACATTATTTAAAAGTTGTTTGGAGGAGGATGTTGGGAGAATTCAGCTGGGCTGCTGCCTCTACTCAGTTGGCTTCCCCAACATCAATTTATGAGTCTTATTTGAATGATTATTAGTTTGAGGTTGTATTTTGCAATCTGAACTTCTCTTGTAATTTAACTTTTTGAACCTTAGAACTTCAAATTCAGATTAACCGGAATTTTAAGACATACTGTATTTTATAGATGCTGTCAGTAAAGTTATCCAAAGATAAAAACTACATTATAGTATTAAGACTTTTTTATTTGTAATCTTTGATAGTTATTTGATAGAATTTGGAGAGTTTCTTCTTACTCCTCTGACTAAAAATATGATACTTGGTTTTTTAAAGTGTTTCACAAGTGTATTCTTTTTAAAAATACATATTTTTTTGTTTTTGTAGTTTTCATTATTATTATCATCATTATTATTAGTCATTTTCCTCAAATGGAGTTAATATTAACTGAGTGGTCTGGAAACCTTTCTTAATCCTCTGTCTTTATAATGACTTCTCAACTTTATTTTCACATAGTGGTTTGCTGGCCTTTTCTCTATATGCATTTATTATATAATATTTTACACACTGCTTGTTTATGAGTTATTCACAGGTCACTACCAGATCATAAGCCATGAGGTATGATTTCTTGCCTTAACTTTGCTTCTCCCCCAAAATCTAACACAGTACTCTGTCTGTAGTAGGCACTAAAGTGCTTGTTGAATGAATAGATGGATAAATAAATGAAGAGCTAAATACTTTGGAAGGATATGGTCCTTGAGTTTCTAATCTTTTCTGACTTTACACCCTATTCAGAAAAAATAAAATAAAATTAAGTTGAACACGTACTTCTAACATATTTATATTTACTTTTTAAATAAATCATATCTATGATGAGTAAACCAATACTTATATGTATTAAAGTATTTTAAAAAATAATAATTAAAAGAATGAGATAGCAATGAAATAATAATACTTTATTCATTAGTTTTATACAAATTTTAATGTCACTAAGATATCATGAGTAATTTTAACATGGCTAATAATAATAGCTAGTTTTTAAACATTGCTGTAAAGCTTACAAGGATATATATATATACATATAATTTCTTCCACACAATTATACTATGGTGTATATGCTATTATTATCCCCGTTTTACAGAAAATGAAAATGTTGAGGGTGGAGAGAATTGTGCAAGAGTCACATAATTAACACACACTGGAAGCAGCATTCTAACAACTGCATCACCAAGTTGCCTCATTATTAAAATTTTAATGAAGCTTGTGACTGACTATGCTTAATTACTTTTAAATTCTTTAATATTTTGTGATGTGACAATACAAAATTCTGATCCAAACTAATTTCATTTTCATGCTTGATTTTAAAGATTATCATAACTAGTAAATGTTTTTAAAGATATATTTCACAAACATAGATATGCCTAGATGGAAGAAATGAATTATTGGCTATACTTATTAAATCATGATACTATTTTTCCCAACCTCATGTACCAGTTTTCCAAAGGTTCTCATTGAAATTCAGCTATTAATTGTGATCTTTCCTGATGTTAGCAATGTATTCTGGCAAACTAATCAAAGCTATAATTTTTTTGGTGTGTGTGTGTGTGTGTGTGTGTGTGTGTGTGTGTGTGTATGTATGAATATAAAACCAATGATAACTCTTTGTAACACTTTTGAAACAGATTCGGAAATTCTGTTTATAGGTTTTAAATTTTTTAAAATATGCAGATATGTGGGTTTCTATATGTGATGTTTTTCCGTCAACATTCTAGAAAAGGGAAAGTAAGTTTTCAGGAAGATTTAGTGGTCATTAGTGCCAAAATCTAGAGAAAGTTCAAGAAGGATGAGTATTGAGAAAAGGCCAGCAGATGTTCCAGTGAAGGGATTATTGGTAACTTTTTAGAAGGCAGTTTTAACTGAGAGGAAAAGCGAGAGTAATGAATAAATTGAAGAGAGATCAGAAAAGAGGTGGGTAGCAACATAAATTACTGAGATCACTACTTCAAGTACAAATTCATTCATTTCTCTTGGTTCTGTGAGATTCATTCTATCCCACTAGAAATTAAAAACACACAAACAAAAGCAAACTAGGGATCTTAAGTGCCATCTATTTCCATGAAGCATAAAAATTCTCATCAACCTAACTTAGACTAGAAAATTGCTCTGTTTATAGTAATAACCATCTTTATGAATATTAGCCCATTCCCAACACTAACTTCAATGAAAGTCTCATTCTGTAATGCAGTTGTGTGCTTTTAATCTTACTTTGTCTACTGTCACCTGCTGAAGATGTGGTTATGTTGGGAGAGATCATCTTACTAAAAGTGCCTAAATAACTGCTTCAAGTACCTCGATTGGGATCCATAACAAAGAACATACACAGAATTGTAATGGGGGTGAAATTTTCAGAGACTGCACAGAAGTGAAAGAAGATCTGTAAGAAGGGGAGTTATCATACGGTTTAAGGTTATGGTATGAGTAGAAACATGTTCTTCAATTGGCTATCACAAGGAGAGTGAGATGCAAATCATCTTTCCATTTTTCTCCATATTTGGTGGAGTCATCCCATTGTCCACTGGTGGTATGTAGACATTACTTTGAAGACTACAACTTTAGAGTATTTTTTTCTTTGCTGCCCTCTCTCATTCCATAAGACTTTAGGTTTTGGGAAATACCTCATTTTATAACACAAACATGATATTATATATTCTTCTTGCAATCTGGCACTAAACTAAATATGGTACTGATATTTTTCCATTTTTGGGCAGGCAAGTTGATTCAAAGATTTTTGGTAGGATTTATTATTGTTATGTTATTAATATTGTTATCATTTTGGTACTCAGATAAAATACCACAAATGTAGCTGATTGGTGAAAGTTCAATAAGAAAATATATATTTATTAAGTCTGTGTGTGTTAGAAATTCTGCAATATTCTGAAAGTGCAAATAAGAAAAGAAAGACATGTCAAAGAACTTATATTCTGGAAGACAAAACACAAAAGAAAGCTGAAGAGGGAAATGAAGAAACACCTTACCAATCTCAGCTCATGCCAGATAACAGTACAAAACCCCCAGATCAGCATCAGGTAAACTGTCAGACACCTATGGCTTCCAGCAGTGCCAGAAATCCCCACCTTCAGTGCAATATCACATACAAGGGTCCCCCATTGGGCCTCACAGCAACATCAGTACAGTACCAGGTAAACAATTAGGGCCTTCAGTCCTTGGTATAAAAAGTCTGAGACAGTGCCCCTTCTCCCCAGGGAAAGAACTGAAATTTCAAAGAAAGGAAAAAAGCCAAAAAAAGATGAGTAAAAAATAACAAAAAGAATTTGACCATAGAAAGTTATTATGGTAACAAGGAAGATCATGACACAAACTGAGAAGACACCAGTGTCAAAACACCTTTTGGCAAATCACAAAGAAAAGTGAGATGTGGTCTCGTACCCAGAAAGAACTCATAGAAGAGGTCAAAGAGGAATTTTAAAATCATATACAAGAGGTAAAAGAAAAATTGGGAAAAGAAATGAGAGCAATGCAAGAAAATTATGAAAAAAAGAATCTGTAGCTTGGAAAAAGAAAACAACTACTTAAAAATAGAATTGACCAAATGGAAAAGAAGATACAAAAATCCCCTGAAGAAAAAAAAAAACATCCTTACAAAGTAGAATTGGTCAGATGGAAAAGGAAATATGAAAGTTAACTGACAAAAGCAATTTCTTAAAAATAGAATTGGCCCATTTGGAAATAATGACTAGATAAGACAATCAAACAAATTCAAAAGAATTTTTAAAAGCTAGAAGAAAATATAAAATATCTCAGGGGGAAAACAACTGATGTGAAAAATATATCCAGGCAAGACAATGTCAGAATGATTGGACTACCTGAAAGTCATAATCAAAAAGAGGACCTAGACAGTATCTTTCAAGAATTTATCAAGGAAAATTGTCCTGATATCCTGGAACCAGATGGCAATACAGATATTTAAAGAATCCACCAATCACCTTAAGAAAGAGATTGCAAAATAAAAATTCCAAGGAACTTTATAGCCAAAATTCAGAAATATCAGGTCAAGGAAAAACAAAAAAGAAAATACTGCAAATGGCCAGAAAAATTCAAATATCAGGGGTCCATAATCACAATTACATATGACTTAACAGCTGCAAAATTAAAAGACTGGAAATAATGGAACATGATATCCTGGAAGGCAAAGAAGCTAGAACTACAAGCAAGAATCACTTATATAGTGAAATTAAATAAAATACATGAAGGAAAAAAATAGTTCAAAGAAATGGAAGGATTTTCCATTTTCATCAGGAGAAAACTAGAATTTTGTTCTCCAACACCAATGCTCAGGAGAAGAATAAACAGGTAAAAAAGGAAGAGTACATAAGGGATCCAATAGACCTAAACTGCTTGTATGCCTATTCAGAAAGATGATATTTGTAATTCTTAAATTTGTATCACCAATGGTATAGCTAGAAACAATATACATAGACAGAGGGAATGGGTATGGTATGAAATCAAGGGAATGACATAAAATAATGAAGAGATAAGAAAGAACAGTACACTGGGAGCAGAAGGAGGGGAGAGGTAAAATGGATTAAATATTTTTCACATGAAAAGGTGTGAAAAGCCCATTACAGTGGAGGAGAAGATGGGAGGGTGGGCGATGGGGATCACTCAAACCTTACTCCCATCAATATTGGCTCAAAGAAGGAATAATAAACACCTTCAGTTGAATATAGAACTCTATCTTACCTGACAGTAAGTAGAAAGGGGGAAGATTAAATAAAGATGGGAGAGATTGATAGAAGGGAGGGCAGATCAGGGGAGGTGGTATTCAGAAAGAAAAACACTTGTGAGGAGGGAAAGGGTGAAAAGAGAGGACAAAGAAGGGGAAAAAATGGAGGGACATACACAGTGAGTGGGATGAACTCTCCCATAAAATGAAAGTGGATAGCAGAGTAGATCAAAAACCAGAATCTTGCAATATGTTGTTTATAAGAAACCCACCTGAAACAAAGAGATACACACAGAGTAAATGTAAGGTACCGGAGAAGAATCTGTTTTGTTTTGATTGACTTAAAAAGAAAAAGAAAGAAGGAAAGAAAGAAGACAAACAGTGATCGCAATCCTGATTGCAAAGAAAAAGCATTTAAATCTAATTTAAAAAATTGCTAAAAGGTATTATAAACAATGAAACAGTATCAATATGAAAGGTATATCCTATAGCATCCAAATTCTTAAATGAGAAATTAAATGTGTTAAGGAAAGAAATAACACAGTAGTAATGGAGAACCTCAATTGTCTCCTCTCAGAACTTGATAAATTTAATCAAAAAAAGAATGAGTGAAAAAAAAAAAGAAAGAAACTAAGGAGGTAAATGAATATGAGATAACATAGATATGATAGACTTTTGAAGAAAACCGAATGCAAACAAAAAGGAAAATGCTTTTGTTTTTCTCAGAAGCTCATGGCATTTATACAAAACTTGATGATACTGTCGGGCATAAGAACCTCAAAATCAAACGTAAAAAGGTAGAAATATTAAATTATTCTTTTCAGATAATAATGCAATAAAATTACATTCAACAAAGTGCAGTGGAAAGATGGATAAAATATCAGTTGGAAACTAAATGATACAATATTAAAGAATAAGTTGGTCAAAGAACAAATCATAGACAAAATCAATAACTTCATTAAAGAGAATAACAGCAATGAGACAATATCCCAAAATGTGTGACATGTGGCAAAAGCAGAACTTAAGGGAAAATTTATTTCTCTAAACAAATAAAAAAAATAAATAAACAAATATAAATAAAAAAAAGAACAGATCAATGCAACTCAAAAGAGTTACAAAAATCGCAAATTAAAAATTCCCAAGTGAGGATCAAATTGGAAATCCTGAAAAATCAAAGGTGATATAACTAAGATTGAAAATGAGCAGAAAGCTAATAAATAAATATAGGAAATGGTTTCATGAAAAATCACTAAGATAGATAAGACATTGATTAATTTGATTCAAAAATAGAGAAGAAAACCAAATATCCATTATTAAAAAGGAAAAGGGTTAAATCGCTGTCAGTGAAGCAGAAATTAAAGCAATCATTAGGAAATATTTTGTCAAATTATATGCAATTGAATCTGAAAGTCTCAGTGAAATCGATGAATATTTATGAAAATATAAATTACCCAGAATAAAATATCAGGAAATAGAATATCTAAACAATTCCATCTTAGAAAAATAAAACAAGTCATCAATGATGTCCCTAAGAAAAAATCCTTAAGGTCGAACAGGTTCACAAGTGAATTTCACCAATCATTCAAAGAGCAATTAATTCTAATTCCGTATAAATTATTTTGAAAAATAGGTGAAGAAGGAGTCCCATAAAACTCCTTTCTTGACAAAATATGGGGCTGATACCTAAACCAGGAAGAGCTAAAGCATAGAAAAAAATTATAGATCAATTTGCCTAATGGATATTGATGCAATATATTGAACAAGATACTAATGGGGAGAGTACAGAAATATGTCATAAAGATTATGCACTATGGCTAAGTGGGATTTATACCAGAAATGCAGGACTGGTTCAATATTAGAAAACTACCCACATGATAAAATCAACAGAAATCATGTGATCATCTCAATAGGCGTTGAAAAGGCTTTTGACAAAATAGAACACCAATTAACTATTAAAAGCAGTAGAGACTACAGGAAAATAAAAGGTTACCTTAAAAGCAGTATCTATCTAAAACTGTCAGTAAGTATTATCTATAGTAGGAATACACTGGAAAACTTCCTAGTAAGATCAGGGTTGAAGCAAGAATGCCTGTTATTACCATTATTATTAAATATAGTACTACACATGTTAGATATAGCAATAAGAGAAGAAAAAGAATTTGAAGGAATTAAAACAGGCAGTGATTAAACAAAACTATTATCTTTTCCAAATGATGTACTTAAGAGGAATGAAAAGCATAAAATAAAATTAAAAAAAAACACGAATTAATTTACAACTTTAGCAGAGTTGCAGGATAAATGATAAATCCAAATAAATCATCATCATTTCTATATGTTACCAACAAAGCCCAGCAGTAAGAGTTTGAAAGTGAAATTTCATTTAAAATAATTATACGTAATAAAAAATACTTGGGAGTCTACTTGCCAAGACAAACCCAGTGAATAAAATTACAAAATACTTTTCACACAAATAAAGTCAGATCTAAACACTTGGAAAAATATCAATTGTTCATGGGGAAGTCAAGTCAATCTAATAAAATGACAATTTTGCCTAAATTAATTTACCTATTTAGTGCAATATAAATTAAACTACCAAGAAATTATTTGATAGAACTAGAAACAGTAAAACAAAATTCATCTGGAAGAATAAAAGGTAAAAAAAAGTTAATTAAAGTTATTTTAAAATATCTAAAAATATAACCTTATTTAGTAATAAATAATTATTGAATTAATAAAAAATGCAAAAGAAGGTAGCCTAGCAGTATGAGATCTCAATCTTCAGATCTCAAATTAAAGTAGTAATAATAAACAAATAAATCATTAATCGTCAAAACTATCTAGTTCTGGCCATGAAACAGAGTAGTGGATCAGTGAAATAGATTATGTACCCAAGACATAGTAGTCAATGACCATGTTAACCTAGCATTTTATAAGCCCAAAGATCCTATCCTTTGGGATAATAACTCACTATTTGACAAAAAATATGGTTAAACTGGAAACCAACAGGATGCAAAACAGGTATAAACCACCATCTCACACCATATATCAAGATAAAATCAAAATGGGTGCATGATTAAGATAAAAGGGATGACACCATGAGCAAATTAGTAAGGCAAGGGATGGTCTACCTGTCACATCTTTGGGGAAAGGAAAATTCATGATCAAACAATGGATAGATGTCATTATGAAATGTAAAATAGATAATTTCAATTATATTAAAATAGAAACTCTTCTGTACAAACAAATCCAATCCAATCAAGGTTAAAAGGAAAACAGAGAGCTGCAAAACAATCTTTCTATCAAGAGTCTCTAATAAAGACCTCAAGACTGAGATACATAGAGAACTAAATTAAATTCAAAAGAATACAAGCCATTTCATAAATGGTCAAAGTATATGAACAGACATTTTCCAGATAAAGAAATAAAAGTTATATGTAGGAATATTGAAGAAGTCCTCAATCACTTTGGATTAGAGAAATATAAATTAAAACAATTCTGAGGTACCTCCCACACCTATCACATTGGTTAATGTGACAAAAAAGGAAAGTGATAAATATTAGACATGAAGTGAAAAATTGGGACACTAATGCCCTCTTGGTGAGGTTGTAAACTGACCTAACGATTCTGGAGAGCAATTCAGAACTATATCCAAAGTGCAGCCAAACTATGCAAACTATTTGATCCAGCAATACTACTCATTGCTCTGTATCCCATATAGATCAGAAAAAGGGGAACAAAACCTACATGTGCAAAACTATTTGTAGCATCCCTTTTCTTGGTGGCAAAATACTGGAAATTGATGGTATGCCGATCCATTGTGAAATGACTGAGCAAGCTGTGATACATGAATATAAGGGAATGCTATGTACAATAAGAAATGATGAACAGGCAGATTTCAGAAAAACCTGGAAAGACTTATACGAACTGATGCTGAGTGAAATGTACAGAACCAGGAAAACACTGTATACAGCATCAGTAACATTGTGTGATGATCAGCTATGATTAACTCAGCTTTTCTCAGCAAAGCAATGATCCAACTTAAGCACAAAGGGCTCAAGAGGGAAAATACTATCCCCATCCAGATAAAGAACTGAGAAAGCAGATTCAAGCACATTTTTTTCACTTAGTTTATTCATGTTCAAATTTTTTCCCCTTTTGATCTGTTTTGTTTACACAACTATGACTAATAATGGAATGATAGCACATGTATAACCTATATCATATTACTATCTTTTTTGAGAGAAGGGGGAGGAGGGAATGAGGAAAAAACATTGAGAATTCAAGAATCTTATAAAAATTAATAGTAAAAATTGAAATGTAATCAGGAAAAATAAAATATTATGTCAAATATGCCTAAATGAGAACAATAGGGAGGAGTGGGGGGGGGGGAATGGTTGAAGTAGATAACTTCTAGTAGCTTCCAATTATATTTAATTACTTTGCTACTGATGTTCCAAACTCTAATGTTTCTCACTGAAGGACTGTACTTTTCAACACTTGCTAGATTGATGGCTTTCTAACTATGATAACCTGGGGAAAAATTCCTAGTCATCTCACCCCAGTTTTAGTTTAGATCTGAATAAATCTGATTTAAGGGAAATGTATCCACAAATACATGCATATAAAATTAAAGAAAATGTGTGTGTATGTGTGTGTGTGTGTGTGTGTATTCAGAGATCTCAAATTAATGGGACTGTATGTATACACTCATATATAAATATATATGTGAGAAATATGTGCACACACATATATAATACATACATATGTGTATATACACATATTTCCCTTAATTTGAGATCTATACATATTTATAGTTTGTTAAATTACACACATACACAGACATATGCATACATAGATATATACCTACATATACATACACAAATGCACATGTATGCAGCAAATAAACTAATTTCCCAAAAAAGGACACATTCTTTGTTGAATAAGATACATTGGTGGTTTTTCAAAAAAAATATTGACCGTTTTAAGTGGAGAAAAAGTTTTAATACATAGTACTACAAGGACTTATACATCCTTCCACTGTGCACCATGCTATATTAAAATCAATTATTCAAACTGTGTTGCATGAACAGTATATTTTCTATGGCATTGAGATGGTGGTTATGAACTCATGATTCTCTAAAAAAAGTTATTCTTTAAGGCAAATAAAGGAAAAATGTGAGGATCTGTATGTGCACCTGTGTTTCTCATTCTTTGTTATTTGGTTTATCCACGGATATTTGGTTTATTTGGTTTATTTGGTTTATCAGGACATTCTGAGATTGTAGTTCATAGCCCAGCACTTTCTTTAATTATGTGTTGTGAAGGTTGTGCTATGGTATCGACTTGCTTTGGGTGAGGAAGTTTCTTACCCTATGAGTACCCCGTAAAGATGAAATTGTACATCCATCCAACATTCCTCTGAGTAACTTTACTAATTCTATTACAACTCTGATATTTCCTCTAACTTGCATATACATTTTCAAAAGCTGATGAGGGGAAAAACAAGGACATAATTCGAGATATTAGATTATGAAACAGGTTTAATTGCCATGTGCAATTTGTTAACATAATTTACCAGGTTATACTGATACAAAATAAATGTCCATATATGAGGGGAAGGGAAGTAAGTTTTAAAGTAAGATATTTTTCCAGGAAAAATAATTATCCAAATTATATAGCTATGCCACTTTAAAATGAGTCCTCTTTGTTCCCCAAATTATTTGATGATTATATTAATTTCTTAGTGTAGATTTTTAATATTTTAAAATTTTGCAAGATTGAGAACAATAGCAGAGATAAATATTACAATATAAAATTATTAAAGGTATACATATAATTTAATTTGGCTCAGATTTTCAGCCTGAGATTCCTCTTTGACCATAGTGAGAGAATGGAGTTGGAGGTATGAAGTGGAGAGGAACAAAAACATATAGAAAATAAAAGCAATTTTCTTTCCAAAGTTAATGTTGGTAAAATCCCATTGCAATGCAAATGAATTCCAAGAAAATGCATGACCATGGATATTGAATGTTCTTTCTCATATATAATATGATAGCCCTATTTACAATCCAATGAACAGAAAAATCCCTACATTATTTGCGGTCATTTTTGTTCAAAGAGAAAAAAATAAATTTTTAAGTTTTAAAATATATATTTTAATATGATTAGAAGCATAAGAGTACGTGTTTTAGTGCTCATATAAAGTGCTGACTAGGAAGCCTAGGAAGCACAATTCTAGACAATATGGCCTGAAGCAGTCCCCTGGAAAAAGTGAAATTTTAGCCAAACTGTACCATAAATGACTTATATATAAGAGAGCAGACATGTCCATTTTCAAGATAATTAGAGATAACTACTGTACTTGAAAAGCTGTCAAGAGAGATAAAGAGCACAGGGGAATAGTAATGTCTTATTTTAGGGAGAATACAAGCTCACTTTGTGGAAAGTATTTAGAAAAGGGATTCACAACTTTTAAGAGATAGTGTCAAACACAGTTATTCTCTTTTACAGAAATGTATCAAATGAAGGAAGTTCAGAAGAGTAACTATTTAGCATTTGGAGAAAGACATAAAAATCACAGAAAGGAAGCATGATAACGACAGGCCCCTGTGAAAAGGCCTCCAAAGACTATGAAGGAGCTGATTTCACCTGGAGACCTGTCAGGTAAGATGTGCAGTGATTAAGCCTCTTTTTAAAGTGTAGAATAGAGAAAGGTATCTTCTAGGTGACTTATCTAATTTGCACCTGTTTTCCCAGAAGGTGGCAAAACGATAGAAAGGGATAATAAGGTACAGGTGCATGTCCGTTCTTTCCTTATCTATTCTATATTGCAAGTGAAAGGATCAGAAAAGTAGAGATAATATAGTGAGAGTTGTCCTTTAAACCTCTGGGTTATAACTGGAATCATACATAAATGAACCATTTTTTCCTCACTTAATTTTGTGCTTCTTTCACAGTTGGATCAATCTACAATCATGATATAACAGTCCTTCCACCTATACAGATTGCAATTCATCCTTGCCTTTTTTTTTTTAACACTTGCTTGTATCCTGTCATAAATCTGCATCTCTCCAGTGATGTGTAGGAGCAAACTTATGCCAGCTAAGGAGCTAATTGTTAACTTTTTAACATGAACTTTTCTGCCTCATATTACTGCAAATCATAGTTTAATTTGTTTTGCTTACTGGCTAGACTTTAAAAAGTGATGGAGAAAATGTTAAGAATGCCTATTAAACTTTGAATTCTTTCCTGTTTTTCTGGAGCTAGGGTTGGTAAATATTAAAGGGTACACCTTTTGGTTTATCACAGAAGAGGGTTCTTTCCTATATAGCTATTGACATTATCTGGATACAAATAGGGTATAAGGGCTGTCTGTCCATTAACTTTCACTCATGCTATGTGTCCAGTGAACTTGTCATTTTCTAAACTTTTTGCCAATCATGCATTTTTTTCTGATGAGGTTTTTTACCCTGAGTTTGTGGCAAGTTTTTTCTTTTTCCCTTCAATGATAGCTCATTCTTACAAACACCAACATTTTCCTCATGTTATCTGATGACCATTTTGAAGAAGCAAGGCTGATATTTATTAACTGAAAGAAAAATGCAAATGTACATGCTAGATGAGAGGAGGGTTCTATATATTACAAATGAGGGAATGAAAATATTTAAATCTTATTTTAAAACTTCCATACCATGGAATGAATTTGTATTCTGTGAATAAAGTTGCTTGTAGAAATTATTTAATTAGAAAGACTTCAAATAAAAGTCTACCAATACACACAATCATCAGAAGGCCAGCCTAGTTCTGTTAAAAGAGACTCATGACCAGAAGTTTGACTACCAGGCAAGAAATTATTTGGACCAAAGCTATGGTCCTTATCACTAAAAGAAATCCTCACCAGATTGATTGAATATGAGCTCTTTTGAATTATTGAAGCAAATTACTGTTTTGTTAGATATTTATAGTTAAAGCTAAAGAAATTCTAAGAGGCAGAGACAAAATGGCAGAGTAATGAAGGGACTTGATTTAGCACTCCCCCAGTCTTTCAAATATCTTTAAGAAATGATGCTGAACAAGTTCTAGAGTAGCAGAACCCAGATGGAGTGAAGCAAATTTCCAAGACAGCTTGGAAAGTTGGCAAGAAAGCTCTATTTGGTAGAACCAGGAGAACACCGTATACAGTAATAACCCCAGTATGTGATGACTGGTTTTGATAGACTCAGGTCTTCTAAGCAATGTGAGGATCTAAAATAATTCCAAAGGAATGATGATGGAAAATGCCATCCACATTAAGAGAACAAAATGTAGAGTCAGAATGCAGAACAAAGCAAACTATTTCCTTTTTTGTTTTGTTTTGTTTTCTTTCTCATGGTTTCTACCATTTGTTATAATTCTTCTATGCAGCATGACTAATGTGAAAACATTTTTAATAGAAATGCATGTGTAGAGCCAATATCATATTGCATGCTGTCTTGGGGAGGGAGTGGGAGCCAGAGGGAGAAAATGGAAAACATGTGAAAGTGAATGTTGAAAATTGAAAATAAATTTTAAAAAAATTAATAAACTGAAAAAAAGAAAGATCTGTTCACCAGGGTGAAAGAGGAGAACAACCCAGGGCAGGCCACAGCAGGGCATTCAAGTTTCAGAAAACTCAGATCAGGCCTGTGGAAGACTGAATCACTGGCAGCAGTGGCAATTTCTCAGTCCTAGAGGGAAAGGCTCACCATAATAAAATGTTAAAAAGTCAAGCAATAGGCTTGAGAAATGAGTCAAAAATGAGTAAAAAACAAAACAAAAACCTCTGATTATAGAAAGTTATTACGGTGACAAAGATGACCAAAACACACACTTAGAAGAAGAAAAAGTAAAAGTTCTTACATGCAAAGTGATCAAGAAACGATGAATTGGTCATAGGGCATGGAAGAGCTCAAAAGGGTTTTGAAAATCAAGTAGGAGAAGTAGAGGAAAAGTTTACAAGAGAAATGAGAGTGATGAAAGGAAAAATGAGTCTCAATAGCTTGGCAAAGGAGATCCCCCAAAATAATGAAGAAATAATACCTTAAATATAGCCCTTAATAATACCTTAAAAACAGACTACGCCAAATAGTAAAAGGAGGTCCAAAAAACTAATGCACAGAAGGAAATTTCAAAAAACAGAATTGGCCAAATGGAAGAGGAGGTTCAAAATTTCACTGAAAATGATAATTCCTTAAAAATTAGAATGGAGAAAATGAAAGCTAATAACTTTAAGAGAAACTAAGAAAGAGTTTTAAAAAAGTAAAACAGGTAAAAAAATGGAAAACAATGTGAAATACCTCATTGGAAAAAACTACTGACCTGCAAAATAAAGCAAGGAGAAATGATTTAAAAATTATTGAACAGGAGGAGGAACCAAGATGGCAGAGTGAGAGCAACTACTCACCTAAGCTCTTAGACAAATTCCTTCAGATACCTCTAGGAGGAGAATCTGAATGGAAATGGGAGGGTTGGAATTCAGTAGGACACAGACTGTGGCAGATTCACAACCCAGGACAGACTGGAATGTTTATGGGTTGGATCTGTTGCTCGAGGCTGGAGGAGCACACAGTGCACAGGCTGTACCAGTGTCATCCCCATCGTGGCAGGGCCCAGCAGGAGGCCCCAGGTGGTCTGAGGCAATGACCACATTGTGGAATCTTAGGCATATCATGACTGGACGGGAGTTCAGCAGAACCCAGGGACTGAGGGCTGCAGAACCCAAAGTATCTGAAGTGGTTGCTCCTGAGACTAACAGCCAACAGACTGGATGTCTGTAGGTCACCTATTTGAAATTGCAGGAGCCAAAATGCAGTGATCTGTAGGTACTCTACCCCTCCCCTTGTTGACCTTGAAAGACCCATAAAATATTTCCCCAGGAAAAATCCTGGAATGGTGGGATCAGACAAGGGGGGTAAACAGTTTCTCAGCATATGAGGCTGGGGAGATTGCTAAGAATAGTCCCTCTTGCTGTGGCTGGGGGGGCGGGGAACCAGTGCATCACCAGAGATATTCTGGGCAGCCCCACCTCAGCAAACTAGGAGGAGATCCTGAGGCTCAGGGGGTAGAACCTGTAACTACCAACACCAGGACATCAGGAGTGCCTCAGCACACCAAGAAAATTGAGAAGACACTACCACAGAGGGGATCACCATCCCCTGAGCTTGACTATGCTCTAACTCAGCAGAAGAGACCTGCTGCAGCCAGACCACCATCTACGCTTAGCACAGCTAGCCCAGTGCAACTCTGGGGACACACAGAAAGACTTCACTTGGCCTCTGTTGTCTCACACCCCCATCTCAGCACCAGGTAAGCTGCAATATTTTAAATTCTGGCTGAAAGAACCAGAGGCTACAACACACAGAGTTTCAAGTTCAAGGCACAAGAACTGTGGGACAGAGCCTCTTGTATCTCAGAAGCAGAAATCTACTTTAAGAGCCAGGAAAAGGGTGTTAATCATGACTAAGAAGCAAAGGAGAAAAGGGAAGATAATAGAATATTTCTATGGGGAAAAGGACCAAGATACAAATACCAAAGAGGTCAGCACTGAGACTATACTCCAATCTGAAACTTCAGAAGAAAATATAAACTATTTATAAATCCAAAGAGCAATTTGGGAAGAGCTGAGGAAGGATTAACAAAGTCGAATTAGAGAAATGGAAGCAAAACTGGCCAATGATTTTATAAAATATGAAAAAAATCACAGAAGAATTTAAAGGGAAAATTAGACAATAGGAAAAGGAAGAACAAAACCTAACTGGAGAAAATAACTCCTTAAAAGAAAAATTGGACAGAGGGAAAAGGAGATGACAAAGTTAAATGAAGAAAACAATTTGATAAAAATTACAATCAGGCAAGTAGAAGCTAATGATTCTATGAGATATCAACAATCAGATAAACAGAATGTAAAGAACAAAAAGAGAAGAAAATGTAAAATATCTAATTGGAAAAACAGCTGACCTGGAAAACAGATCCAGGAAAGAAAATCTAAGAATTATTGGTCTACCACAAAGCCACGATGAAAAAAGGAGCTTGTACAATATTATCCAAGAAAATATCAAAGAAAATTGCCCAGGAGTCCTAGACCCAGAGGGGAAAGCGGTCATTGAAAAAATCCACCATTTACCTCTTGAAAGAGATCCCAATCTAAAAACACCAAGGAATAAAGTTGTTAAATTCCAGAACTACCAAGTGAAGGAGAAAATACTGCAGGCAGCCAGAAAGAAATCATTCAAATATTGAGGAGGTACAGTCAGGATCACACAGGACATTACAGCTTCTACATTAAAAGATCGAAGGAATCAGAATATGATATTTTGTAAGGCAAAGGAACTGGGACTACAACCAAGGATCAATTAGCAAGCAAAGTTGAGCATAATATTCCAGACAAGGAGATGCACATTCAATGAAATTAGGAATGTAGAGATCTTCCTAAGGAAAAGGTCAGAGCTCAAAAGAAAATTCGATCTTCAAACACAAGTCTCAATAGAGGCTTTAAAAGAGAAAAAGGGAAAAGAAAAAGACCTTGTTATTCAATGTGGACAAACTGGTTACATTACTATAATGGAAGATGATACCTGTTAATCTTTTGAATAAAGTAAGAGATGTGATAATAAAAATGTGATTTAAGGGTTCAAAGTGATTATAACAGGAGATGTGAAAAAGAGGACGCAGAAAATGGCAAATTATATCACATGAAAAGGCACAAAAATATATTACAGTAGAGGGAAACAGGGGAGGGAGATGAGCATTGTTTGAGATTTACTGTCATCTGATTGGTTCAAGGAATAAACAGCAAACTCAGTTAAGTATAGAAATATAACCAGCTCTATGTGCAGTAGGAAGGGAAGAGGGAAAGAAAACGGAGAGAAGGCTAAAAAGGAGGGAAAAAGTACTAAAGATAAAGGGGACTAAAAGGGAGGGGGCTTGAAAGAAGGAAGGGAAGATTGAGGGAAGTGGTGGTCAAAAATTAAAATTCGACTTTGGAGGGGGAGGGACAGCTAAAACTGCAAATAGGAAAAAAGGGGGAAGGGGGAAAAGACACAGATAGTAATCATAAGTGTCAATGTGAATGGGATGACCTCTCCCATAGAACAGAAATGGATAACAGAATGGATTAAAAACCTTAATCCAACAATGTGTTGTTTACAAGAAACACATTCAGAACTGGGGTACACACGCAGGGTAAAGGTAAAAGGTTGGAGCAGAATATATTGTGCTTCATCTGATGTAAAAAAATCAGGGACAGTTATCCTAATCTCAGACGAAGCAAAATCAGAAATGGATCTAATCAAAAGAGATAAGGAAGGAAACTATATCTTGCTAAAAGTCACCGTAGACAATGAAGCAATATCATTACTAAACATGTATGTTCCAAGTGGTATAGCATCTACATTCTTAGGGGAGAAACTAAGGGCATTACAGCAAGAAATAAACAGCAAAACAATCTTAGTGGGGGACCTAAAACTTCCCTCTCTGTACCTGAGAAATCTGACCTCAAAATAAAGAAGAAAGAAGTTAAGGAGGTGAACAAAACTTTAGATAAGTTAAATATGATAGACCTCTGGAAAAAAAATTGAATGGGAATAGAAAGAAATATACCTTTTTCTCAATGCTGCATGACACATATACAAAAATTAACCATGTACTAGGCAATAGAAATGTCACAATCTATTGGAGAAAGACAGAGATAGTCAACGCATCATTCTCAGATAATAATGCAATAAAAATAATATGTAATACAAGGCCGTGGAAAGATAAACCAAAAATTAATTGGAAACTAAATAAACTAATCCTAAAGAAAGAATGGGTTAAATAACATATAAGAGAAACAATCAACAACTTCATTCAATAGAATGACAATAATGATACAACGGACCAAATCTTATGGGATACCTCAAAACCAGTTCTTAGGGGAAATTTTATATTTTTGCATGCCTGCATGAATAAAATATAGAAAGAGAAGATCAATGAATTTTGCATGCAGCTAAAAAAGCTAGAAAAAGAACAAATTGAAAATCCCCAAGCAAATACCAAATTAGAAATACTGAAAACCAAAGAACAGATTAATAAAATTTAAATTATGAAAACTATTGAACTAATAAATAAAACTAAGAATTGGTTTTGTGGAAAAAAACAACAAAATTGATTAAACTTTGGCCAATTTGATTAAAGAAAAGAAAGAAGAAAACCAAATTACCAATATAAAATAATGAAAAAGGTGAGCTCACCTCCAATGAGGAGGAAATTAAAACAATAATTAGAAAATACTTTGTCCAACTGCATGACTGAAAATTTTATAATCTAAATACATGATTATTTATAAAATATAAATTGCCCAGATGAACAGAAGAGGAAGTTGAGTACTTACATAATCCCATCTCAGAAAAGGAAATTGAACAAGTGATCAATGAACTCACTTGGAAAAGAATTCTCCAGGGCTAGAAGGATTTACAGGTGAATTATATCAAACTTTTAAAGAACAGTTAATTTTAGTAATATATAGACTGTTTGGGGAAATTGGGGGAGGAGTCCCACCAAATTCTTTTTATGATACAACTTATGATGAAACTTAAAATAGGAAAAATAAAACGGAGAAATAAAGTTATTGATCAATTTCTCTAATGAGTGTGGTTGCAAAAATTTTAAATAAGACATGAGAAAAAAGAATACAGCAACTCATCATGAGAATAATACATTATGATAAGGTAGGATTTATACGAGGAATGCAGGACTGGTTCAATATTAGGAAAACTATCAACATTATTGATAATATCAACAACAAAACTAACAGGAACCACATGACGATCTCAATAAATGCAAAAAAACCAAAACAAAACTTTTGACAAAACACAACACCCATTCCTATTGAAAACACTAGAGAGCATAGGAATAAACGTAACTTTCCACAAAATAATAAGCAGTATCAACCCAACACCTTCAGCAAGCATTATATTTAATGAGGATAAGCTAGATACATATCCAACAAGATCAGGGCAGAAACAGGGATGTCAGTTATCACCACTATTATTCAATATGCTTCTAGAAATGTTAGCTGCAGCAATAAGAGAAGAAAAAGAAATCAAAGGAATGAGAATAGCGAACGAAAAGCCTAGGTTATCACTCTTTGCAGATGATATGATGATATACTTAGAGAATCCCAGAGAAACAAATAAAAATACATGAAATAATAAACAACTTCGTCAAAGTTGCAGTTTACAAAATAAGTCCATATGAATCATTTGTATTTCTATGTATTATTACAAAGCCCAACAGCAAGAGACAGAAAGAGAAATCTAATTTAAAGCTCACTTAGACACTATAAAATATCTGGGAGTGTACTTGATCATACTAACCCTAAGATTATATGAATACAATTACAAAACATTTTTCACACAATTAAAATCATTTTTAAGTAAATGGAAAAATATCAGTTGCTCATGGGTATGTCAAGCCAATGTAACAAAAATGACAATTCTACCTAAATTAATTTACTTATTCAGTGCCATACCAATCAAACTATCAGATAACTATTTTCTAGCACTAGAAGAAATAATACCAAAATTCATGTGGGAGAACAAAAGGTCCGGAATATCAAGGGAAGTAATGCAAAGAAATGCTAGAAGAAGTGACGTAGCCCTACCAGATCTCAAATTGTATTATAAAGCAGCAATTATCAAAACCACTTAGTACTGGCTAAGGAAGAGAAGGGTAGACTAATGGAATAGGTTAGGTATTCAAGAAACAGTAGTCAATGAATATAGCAATCTACCATTTGATAAACCCAAGGACCCCAGCTTCTGGGATAAGAACTCACTGTTGGACAAAAATTGCTAGAAAAACTGGATAACAGTGTGGCAGGAACTGGTCATAGACTAATGCCTGACGCTGTACACAAGAACAAAGTCCAAATGGGGACATGATCAGGGTATAAAGATATTATAAACAAATTAGTGGAGCAAGAAATAGTTTAATTGTCACATTTATGGAGAAGGGAAGAATGATTGACTAAAGAAATAGAAAACATTATGAAGTACAAAATGGATAATTTTTTGCACAACCAAACCCAATGAAACCAAGATTAGGAGGGAAGCAGATAACTGACAAAGAACTTTTGCAGCAAGTGTCTGTGATAAAGGCCTCATATTTAAAATATATAGGGAACTGAATCCAAAGTACAAGGATACAATTCATTCCCCAATTGATAAATGGTCAAAGGATATGAATAGTCAGTCTTCAGAGGAAGAAATTAAAACTATCGACATATGAAAAATACTCTAAATTGCTACTGATTAGAGGATGCAAATCAAAACAACTCTGAGGTACCACATCACACCTATCAGATTGGCTAACATGACAAAACAGAAAGATGATGAATGTTTGAGAAGATGTGAGAGAGTTGGAACACTAATTCATTGTTGGTGGAGATGCGAGCTGATCCACCCATTCTGAAAAGCAATGTAAAACTATATCCAAAAGGTTACGAAATTGTGTATACCCTTTGACCCAACAATATCGTTTCTAGTACTGTATCCCAAGGAGATTCTAAAAATGGGAAGGGGTCCCACATTTATAAAAATATTTATAGCAGCTCTCTTTGTGGTGACAAAAACTGGAAATCAATGGGATGTCCATCAACTGGGGAATGGCTAAACAAGTTGTGGTATATGAATGTAATAGGATACTATTATGCTCGAAGAAATGATGAACAGGAAGACTTCAGGGAGGACTGAAAAGACTTATATGAACTGATGGTGAGTGGAAGAAGCAGAACCAGGAGAATTTTGTACACAGCAACAGCCACAGCGTGTGAGGAATTTTTCTGGCAGACATAGTATTTCATAGCAATGCAAGGACCTAAAAAAATTCCCAATGGACTTTTGAAGCAAAACACTTTCCACCCCCCAGATAAACAACTATGAAATCATATCGCAGAATGAAGCAGATAATTTTCTTTGGTGTTATCTTTGTTTGGTTTTGTTTTATTTCATGGTTTCTTCCATTCATTTTAATTTTTCTATTCAACACGACTATAGTGAAATTGAATTTAATAGGAATGTATGTGTAGAACCTATAGAAGATTGTAAGCCATCTCAGGGAGGGAGTGACGAGGGAGGGGGGAAAGATGGGGAGGGAGGTGAAAAATTTAAGATATATGTAGGTGAATATAGAACACTGAAAACAAATAAAATAATTATTTAAAAATGAAAAAAATAAAAATCATTGAACTACGTGAAAGTTATGGTTGAAAAATAGTTCTAGGAATGATATTTCAAGAAAATATCAAGGATATTTGATGTTCTTGAACCAGAGGGTAAAATGAAAATTTAAAAGACCACTGAACACCTCCTGAAAGTATATCCAAAATGAAAACTGCCAAGAGTATTGTAGTCAAATTACATATTTCCCAGGTGAAGGAGAAAATATTGCAAGCAGTCAGAAAGAAGCAACTCAAGTATTGTGGAGTCACAATGAGGATAACATGTGATATAGCAGGTTTTACATTAAAGCATCAGAGGTCTTAGAATATGATATTCTGGAGGGTAAAGGAGCTAGGGTTACAACCGAGAATCATCTACACAATATCACTGAGTATTTTTCATGAGGGGGGAAATGGACATTCAATGGGATAGAGGAATTTCAAGCATTCTAGAGAAAAGACCACAGTTGAGGAGAAAATTTGACTTTCTAATACAAGACTCAAGAGAAGTAAGCAAAGGTAAACAGGAAAGAGAAATCATAAGGGACATATTAAAATTAAACTTTATATTCCTACTTGGGAAGATGATATTTTTAAGTTCTAAGCCTTTTCTCATTTTTGGGAGAGTTTGAAAAAATGTGTGTGTGTGTGTAAATATGCATAGGTGTACATATATACATGTATGTGTACATATATATGCATATGTGTGTATATATATATATATATAAAGAGAGAGAGAGAGACAGAGACAGAGACAGAGACAGAGGATGATATCTAAAATATATTTAGGGGTAAGGGAGAAATGAAGTGGGAGAAAGAGAAAGAAAGTGGTAGAATGGATTAAAGTATCTTACATAAAAGAGGCAAGAAAAAAATTTACAGTGCTGGGGAAGAAGGGAAAGGTGAGGAGGATTTAGTTTATCTCAGTCTCATCAGAATTGGCTCAAAGATAGAATAACACATTCATGCAATAGAAATTGGGTATAGAAATGTATCTTACCCTACTAGAAAGTAGGGGGAGAAAGGGAATTGGAGAAAGAGGGGTAATAGAAGGAGGGGTAGATAGGGGGAGGGGATAGTCAGAAGCAAAACATTTTTTTGAGAATGGACATGTTGAAAGGAGAGAGAGAACAGAGCAAATACAGGGGAATAGGATGGAGAGTAACGTAGTCAGCAATAGTAACTGGAAAAAAATTGAAGCAAGTTTTTTCTGATAAAGGTCTCATTTTGCACGTATAGATAACTGAGTCAGATTCATAAAAATGTGAGTCATTCCTAAATTGAAAAATGATCAAAAGATATGATCAGTTTTCAAATGAAGTAATCAAAGCTGTCAATAGCCATATGAAAAGTGAAAGGTTTAGATTAAAATCTCTTTGAATGTGGAAGCTTTAGATCTGAGAAGTTCTAATAAAGAAAATGGTAGCAAAAAGGCGGTAAGGACTTGTATAGTTCACAGATAGTATAATTACTTCCTACATTACTCTGTAAAAAGTAGATTTACCAACTGCTTCTCCTGGTCTCATCTTGAATGTTAATGGATAGGAAGAAATTAGAGTTAGAATACTAGCTCACAGAAAAAATGACCCTCTTTATTTGGGACTTGATAAAAGGATCCATTTCATTGTTGGTAGAAGACATACTTCCTTAAACCTGGGAGGTTTATTTGCTCCGCTCAACATGAAGCCTTCACTTACAAATTATTGTCCTTCTTTCAGCTCCTCCCTTACCTACTAGAAAGATAATATGATACCCATTATACATAGGAAGTCATACAAAACATATTTCCACATTACTCATGTTGTGGGGGAAAGAGATAAGAAAAATATAAAAAGTTTTAAAAAATGCTTCAGTCTGCCTTCATAGTTCATCATGGAAGATGATAACATTTATCTATCAAATCTTTTGAAATTTTCATGGATCATTTTTGATCCTGTGACCTAAGTCTTTCAGAATTGACTATCATTAAAATATGGCTGTAATTTAGTTCAATGATCTTCTAGTTCTCCTCACTTAACTTTACGTCAATTCACATAAAGCTACCCAGAATTTTCTGCAGCTGTCCTCTCATCATTTCTAACACACAATAGTGTTCCATCACAATCATGTACTACAGCTATTGCAGTCATTCCTCAAATGATGGCCATCTGGGTTGACAAATCTTTGCCATCACAAAAAATGTTTTTATAAGTATTTTTGTACAGGGGAGTTCATTCCCTTTTTTAATTCACTTTGGGGTATAGACCTAGACGATTATTGCTGGTTCAGAGTACTGTTGAACCAGTAACATGAAGGCTTCTCTAGACTGGTTTAGAGCATTGTCTCCATTTCTTATTTATTATCCAAACAATCACATGGATCTATGATCTCAGTCATAAGATTTATGTTATCTAGTAATGAAGAATCAAACCTATCCATGCATACTCATCCTCTGCGATATGAAAAATTGGCATTCAGTCAGAATAGTGGAGGTCCTTATTTCCCCTTAAATTGGTGGGTATCAGGGTAGCTTTCTAGCTTTTCACCTGTCATCCTTCACTTGTATTATGTGACCAATCTATTTTCTCTTCCTATCATATGCCAATTTGATAGCACAATGCTTCCTTCAAAGTCTGTTCTCCTTTAAATACATTTCATTGAACACTGCTCACATCCACCATGTCTTTCCATTGCCTTTCATGTGTTATACACTTGGAGCTTGAGGCAGTGGTGTTAAGTGATTCACTGTTGTATTTTCCACATAAAAATCCCAGGAAAATGTTGACATTTTTAAAAGAAAGTGGTCCTTTGTTTATATGAGAAATCTGAATAAGAAAAAAATAAAAGAATTTTGTAATTTTCCTGAAGCATTTCAGCCTGCTCTTCTCCCATTTAAAACTAGGACCATTTATACAATACATACATGTGGTTAAAGCAGATTGTTAGTGTGTCTATCCAAATACATGTTAAAATATGAACAACAAAGACATACTTACACAATTGAACTTTCCTCTGTGGATAGACAGGTCAAATGTCTTTGAGGAATTATAGATTTCTTCCAGGAATCTCTGCCATGTTCTGTGTCTAAATGCAATCAACACAATATCAAACACAAACATGAACATCTGGAGGGAATTATCCTCCAAAAATAATCTCTCTTTTATCTAGACTCTGCCTTGAATCTCTTTGATGGCAGTGGAAAATACCTTTGGTGTGCACACATCTTCTTTTATCCCTTTATTAATTTTCCCCCCTTAGGTTCATTTCTACTGATACTTCTATCATAGAATCTCGAATGTGTTGATAAAGGAAAGACATATTGTAAAAAAAAAAAAAAAAGCCTATAAGGAAGTATTTTGTTCTACCAAATAAAATGCTTTTTTTGTAAAAAAAAAATCAACTAACAAATAAAAAACATTTTTAAAACTAAGAAGACACAGTAGATATTTTGTATTGTGTCATCTTTGAGATAATAGTAAAATGGCAAAAATATGATCCATTGTTGAATATCAGTTGCAAAAGCCCACTTGTACCCTCCTATTAATCTCATCAGGAATCAAAAGAGAATTTTTTTTTGAATCCAAAGAGAAAAATAGTGAAACTGTACTGTGTGTGGACAATATTATTAAATTTCATTAGACCATTTAAAACAGCTAAACAGTATAAAATACCTGAGAATATACCTGTCAAAACAGATGCAGCAACTATATGCACGTAAACGTAAAACATTTTGTATACAAATAAATTCAGATCTAAATAATTGAAGTAATATTTACTATCAATGGGTGGGTAAAGGCAATATACTAAAAATGATAATTTTGCAAAACTAATCTATTTCTTCAGTGCCATCTCAAATAAATTACCTCTAAGCAATATTTTCCTGACTTAAAGAATATTATGTGTTCCTTTGAAAGAACAAAATGTTAGGAACTTCAACAAAACCACAAATTCAGTAATATTAGACCTTAAGCTATATTATAAGGTGAGAGAATGGGTTGAAATATAAAATGAATAGCTTTAATTACTTTAAATGAAGATTTTCTTGCAGCCCAAAATAAAAGGAATACAGAATATTGGGGGAAACTTGCATAGGCACACTTTCAGAATATGATTGACTTGGAATTTTGCTGCTGAGTAGAAAATGATGAACTGGTTGATTTAGAAAAGAAAATTAAATACTTGGACTTTATTCCCTCTTTTACAGATCTCTCTTGCATATATTTGGTTCCTCATCAACTATTTCCCCCTTCTTTGTTTCATTTTTTTTATTATTTCTGCCTCCTTTTTAAACACACGTGGGACTGAGACAGTAGTGTCTCTGTAATGGTTCTAACATCCTTGATGGGGAAAACGGTTTTTTACAATCTTTTATTTTTCAGTTTGGTGTTATTGGCATATCTTTTATTTTCTGTTCACAATATTTTTTTTCTGTTGGTAGTCCTTTCATTGTCTTGCTTGAAGGTGTGAGGATTCTTTATAATCAATATATTTGTCCTCCCTTTTATTTTTTTATGAACCACATTTTCTTCTATATTTCTCTTCCCCTTTACATTTGTCTACCTTGGCATGAAAATCACCTATTTGAGTGCATGTTGATATTATTTGGAGGATATCTTCAAATTCTATCACTTCATCCTCAGCAACACATATTGATACCTAGGCTATAACTGTTTACATGGTTTTTTTTTTGAAGTACTCATTAATTACTACTGCCATATGACATCACCAAATATCCCATGGAATAAAACGCGCTCCATTTAATCATTTCCTCTCCAAGAAGTCACTGTGAGTCATCATTTAAAGCCTTTTCAGCATTATGGGTCCTTCTAGAGATCACTTCCCACTAGTATAGCTTTTGAAAACTCAGGGTCCCCTCGACTCCACAATGAAACATGGCAGGAGAATTTTGTAGATGTTCCTCTTTGTATTGATTTTTTTTTTTTTATGGCACTGACACATTCTTTGATTTACTCTAAAACCCACTCTGTCAAAACAATTCAGCTATGATTTCAAACACCCACTATTTTTCATCACTAGTCCTAAAATGACTCAATAGTGCCACATTATTTGGAGTGTGTTCTAAATGTATTTTCTTTTTCAAAAGCAACCACTTAAATGAGAGATCTCTGCACCTGATTATCATGATTTGATGACTAAATGAAAACAAATGTATTTCACTTCCCAGTCTTAGAAAGCTCAAATAATAAAACTGTAGCTTCTCTTACACACTGAAATCAATAAATTAATTTTAAAAATAAACTAGAAAAGAATCATCCTTTACTACATACTGTAGAAAAATTATATATTTACATATTTGTAGTCAGTTTGCAAATATTCAAAGACTTTAGATTCTCTTGTCTTCAACAGGTAATTGAATAAACAGATATGTCATTAAATTTCACCTGGCATTGTAGATATGTGCACATGCATATGTATGTGTAAACATATGCATATATGTAAACATATGTATATATACACATAGGTGTGTATATATGCTCATACAAACACACAAGATTTTCCAAAAGTTTTGGAGACATATTAAGCTATTACTACTTAAATATGTGCACACATTGTTTATTTAATATTTCAGGTCTAAATTCTAATCTCTTTTTCATTCCCATTATAATGTTCCACTATTTTTGATTATTTTGTCAGTATTATTTCTGTATATACTCTATAAAGTAGAAAGTGATACAGATTTGTGAAAATCAAAAAAATGAACTGCAAAAGTAAAAGAAGGGGCAATGCATAGTTCAGGTTAAAAATATCTCAGAGTTTTAGTAGATCAAAGTATTGTTACGTATATTATATAGCACTCTGAAATACAGAAAATGCATACTTAGTCTGTGTTGAAGCATCATCATCATGACATCATTATAACAATAACTAACATCTGTATAGCGCCTACTATGTACCAGGTACTGTACTAATTCCTTCACAATTTTTATTTCACTTGATTCTCACAACAACCCTGGGAGATGGATGCTGCTATTATTCCCATTTTAGAGGTGAAGAAATGAAGGCAAAGAGAGGGTAAGTGACTGGACGACACATCTAATAAGTGTATGAAGACAAATTTGAACTCAGATTTTCCTGATTCCAGGCCCAGAACTC
This sequence comes from Notamacropus eugenii, assembly GCF_028372415.1. Classification (NCBI taxonomy): domain Eukaryota; kingdom Metazoa; phylum Chordata; class Mammalia; order Diprotodontia; family Macropodidae; genus Notamacropus; species Notamacropus eugenii. The sequence continues at coordinate 339,617,813 of NC_092874.1, read as the reverse complement.
TACCCACTTTGCCACCTAGCTGGCAATAATGCACAATAAATGAAGCTTATACTTCTTTTTTCCTCTACCTGTGTGAGGCCACATTTGAAATACTGAATTTATTTCTGGCTGACATGTTTTAGGACATCTATTTAAAATTTGAACTTTATAAGAATGTTGAGTTGACCAGAGTGCCTCCCAAAGGAGTTAGGTGATTGCAGTAGGGCAAACAGCATTAGACTTGAGATAAAAAACTCAAGCTCTAAGTTTTTCCTTCCACTTACAAGCTATATGAAAATGGAGAACTTATTCCGTCTGAGTTTTGGTGTCAAGTTTGATCATCATCAACCTTTCCTTTTTTTCCCCTTTTTTTAAATTTTTTTAAAAATTTATTTATTTAACTTTTAACATTCATTTTCATTTTTTTTTTCATTTTTTTTTATTTGGCTTTTAACATTCATTTTCACAAAATTTTGGGTTACAAATTTTCTCCCCTTTTCTCCCCTCCCCCCCCAAACGCCAAGCATTCTAATTGTCCCTATGACCAATCTGCTCTCTCTTCTATCATCCCTCTCTGCCCTTGTCTCTGTCTTCTCTTTTGTCCTGTAGGGCCAGATAGCTTTCTGTACCCCTTTACCTGTATTTCTTATTTCCTAGTGGTAAGAACATTACAGTTGATCCTAACACTTTGAGTTCCAACTTCTTTAGCTCCCGCCCTCTCCACCCCTTCCCTTTGGGAGGCAAGCAATTCAATATAGGCCAAATCTGTGTAGTTTTGCAAATGACTTCCATAATAGTTGTGTTGTATAGGACTAACTATATTTCCCTCCATCCTATCCTGTCCCCCATTACTTCTATTCTCTTTTGATCCTATCCCTCCCCATGAGTGTTGACCTCAAATTGCACTCTCCTCCCCATGCCCTCCCTTCTATCATCCCCCCCCACTCTGCTTATCCCCTTATCCTCCACTTTCCTGTATTGTAAGATAGGTTTTCATACCAAAATGAGTAGGCATTTTATTCTTTCCTTTAGTGGAATGTGATGAGAGTAGACTTCATGTTTTTCTCTCACCTTCCCTCTTTATCCCTCCACTAATGAGTCTTTTGCTTGCCTCTTTTATGTGAGATAATTTGCCCCATTCAATTCTCCCTTTCTCCTCCCAATATCTTTCTCTCTCACTGCTTGATTTCATTTTTTTTAAGATATGATCCCATCCTCTTCAATTCACTCTGTGCACTCTGTTTCTATGTGTGTGTGCGTGTGTGCATGTGTGTGTGTGTAATCCCACCCAGTACCCAGATACTGAAATGTTTCAAGAGTTACAAATATTGTCTTTCCATGTAGGAATGTAAACAGTTCAACTTTGGTAAGTCCCTTATGACTTCTCTTTGCTGTTCACCTTTTCATGGTTCTCTTCATTCTTGTGTTTGGAAGTCAAATTTTCTTTTCAGTTCTGGTCTTTTCATCAAGAATGCTTGAAAATCCCCTATTTCATTGAAAGACCAATTTTTCCCCTGAAGTATTATACTCAGTTTTGCTGGGTAGGTGATTCTTGGTTTTAGTCCTAGTTCCTTTGACTTCTGGAATATCCTATTCCATGCCCTTTGATCCCTTAATGTAGAAGCTGCTAGATCTTGTGTTATCCTGATTGTATTTCCACAATACTTGAATTGTTTCTTTCTAGCTGCTTGCAATATTTTCTCTTTCACCTGGGAGTTCTGGAATTTGGCCACAATGTTCCTAGGAGTTTCTCTTTTTGGATCTCTTTCATGCGGTGTTCTGTGGATTCCTTGAATATTTATTTTGCCCTCTGGTTCTAGAATCTCAGGGCAGTTTTCCTTGATAATTTCATGAAAGATGATGTCTAGGCTCTTCTTTTGATCATGGCTTTCAGGTAGTCCCATAATTTTTAAATTGTCTCTCCTGGATCTATTTTCAAGGTCAGTTGTTTTTCCAATGAGATATTTCACATTATCTTCCATTTTTCCATTCCTCTGGCTTTGTTCTGTGATTTCTTGCTTTCTCATAAAGTCCTTAGCCTCCATCTGTTCCATTCTAATTTTGAAAGAACTATTTTCTTCAGTGAGCTTTTGAATCTCCTTTTCCATTTGGCTAATTCTGCTTTTGAAAGCATTCTTCTCCTCATTGGCTTTTTGAACCTCTTTTGCCAATTGAGTTAGGCTAGTTTTCAAGGTGTTATTTTCTTCAACATTTTTTTGGGTCTCCTTTAGCAGGGAGCTGATTTGCTGTTCATGCTTTGACTTCATGTCTCTCATTTCTCTTCCCAGCTTTTCCTCCACCTCTCTAACTTGATTTTCAAAATTCTTTTTGAGCTCTTCCATGGCCTGAGCCCATTGAGTGGGCTGGGACACAGAAGCCTTGATTTCTGTGTCTTTGCCTGATGGTAAGCATTGTTCTTCCTCATCAGAAAGGAAGGGAGGAAATGCCTGTTCACCAAGAAAGTAACCTTCTATAGTCTTATTTCTTTTCCCTTTTCTGGGCATTTTCCCAGCCAGTGACGACCTCTGAATATTTTCCTCACACCCACCTCACCTCCTGATCCTCCCAGCCAGTGTTTGGGGTCTGAGATTCAAATGCTGCTTCCAGCCTCAGGGCTTTGGGCGGGGGCAGGGCTGCTATTCAGTGTGAGATTAAATTCAGATGCTCAGGTGAGGGCAGGGCTGCCTCTCAGGCTCAGTTCCCTCAGGGAGTTTATGCACAGACCTTCAACAATGGATCCAGGCTCCTGCCTGCTTGGAGAGCCCTGGTCTGCCGCTGCCCCTCAGCTTCTGTCTCCCGAGGGGGCCCGAGCCATGGGGGCACCCCACTCCCCCCTCGACCCGCCAAAGGGACTCTCTCACCGACCCCTGTCACCTGTGGGTGGAGGTACTTGTGCGGCCGCTGGAGATCCCGTCCCTGAAGCCCGCTCGGATCTGTTCCTCTCGGTGCCGCGGCCACGGCAGGGCTGTACTCAGCTCCCAGTCCCGGCGCCCAGTCCGCAGCACGAAGGACCTTTTACGAGAGGTTTGCAGGTCTCTCTGGAACAGAAATCTCCCTCGCTCCAATGTTCTGTGGCCTCTGGGTGCAGAATTCGCCGTGAGTTACTTCTTTGTAGTTGTACTATGGGTTGTGGGTTCGGAGCTATGTGTATGTGCGTCTTTCTACTACGCCATCTTGGCTCCGCCCCCCTTAACATTCATTTTCACAAAATTTTGCGTTCCAAATTTTCTCTGCAGTTGTCCCCTCTCCCCACCACAAAACACTGAGCATTCTAATTGCCCCATCACCAATCTGCCCTCTCTTCTATCATCCCTCCCCTCCCTTGTTCCTGTCTTCTCTTTTGTCCTGTAGTGCCAGATAATTTTCTATACCCCATTACCTGTATTTCTTATTTCCTAGCAGCAAGAACAGAACTCCACAGTTGTTCCTAAAACTTTGAGTTCCAACTTCTCTTCATTCCTCCCTCCCCACCCATTCCTTTTGGGAAGGCAAGCAATTTAATATAGGCCATATCAGTGTAGTTTTGCAAATGACTTCCATAATCGTCCTGTTGTGTAAGACCAACTATATTTCCCTCCATCCTATCCTGCCCCAAATTGCTTCTATTCTCTCTTTGGATACTGTCCCTCCCCAAGAATACTGACTTCAAATTGCTCCCTCCTCCCATTGCCCTACCTTCCATCCTCCCCCCCCACCCTGCTTATCCCTTTCTCCCCCACTTCCCTGTATTGTAAGATAGGTTTTCATACCAAAATGAGTGTGCATTTTATTCCTTCCTTTAGTCAAATGTGATGAGAATAAACTTCATGTTTTTCTCTCACCTCGCCTCTTTATCCCTCCACTAAAAATTCTTTTGCTTGCCTCTCTTATGAGAGATAATTTGCCCCATTCCATTTCTCCCTTTCTCCTCCCAATATATTTCTCTCTCACCGCTTAATTTCATTTTTTGAGATATGATCCCATACTATTCAATTCATTCTGTGCTCTCTGTCTCTGTGTGTGTGTGCGTGTGTGTATGCGTGTGTATGTAATCCCACCAACTATCCAGGTACTGAAAAGTTTGAAGAGTTACAAATATTGTCTTTCCATGTGGTAATGTAAACAGTTCAACTTTAGTAAGTCCCTTATGACTTTTCTTTGATGTTTACCTTTTCATGCTTCTCTTCATTCTTGTGTTTGAAAGTCAAATTTTCTTTTCAGCTCTGGTCTTTTCATCAAGAATGCTTGGAAGTCTTTGATTTCATTGAAGGACCATTTTTTCCCTGAAGTATGCTGGGTAGATGATTCTTGGTTTTAGTTCTAGTTCCTTTGACTTCTGGGAATGTCCTATTCCACACCCTTTGATCCCTTAATGTAGAAGCTGCTAGATCTTGCGTTATCCTGATTGTATTTCCACAATACTTGAATTGTTTCTTTCTAGCTGCTGCCAATGTTTTCTCCTTGACCAGGGAACTCTGGAATTTGGCCACAATGTTCCTAGGAGTTTCTCTTTTTGATCTCTTTCAGGTCTTGATTGGTGGATTTCTTGAACACTTATTTTGCCCTCTGGTTCTAGAATATCAGGGCAGTTTTCCTTGATAATTTCATGAAAGATGATGTCTAGGCTTTTTTTTTTGATCATGGCTTTAAGGTAGGCCCATAATTTTTAAATTGTCTCTCCTGGATCTATTTTCCAGGTCAGTTGTTTTTCCATTGAGATATTTCCCATGATCTTCCATTTTTTCATTCTTTTGGTTTTGTTTTGTGATTTCTTCGTTTCTCATAAAGTCATTAGCCTCCATCTGTTCCATTCTAATTTTGAAAGAACTATTTTCTTCAGTGAGCTTTTGAACCTCCTTTTCCATTTGGCTAATTCTGCTTTTGAAAGCATTCTTCTCCTCACTGGCTTTTTGAACCTCTTTTTCCAATTGAGTTAGCCTATTTTTCAAGGTGTTATTTTCTTCAGCATATTTTGGGGTCTCCTTTAGCAGGATGCTGACCTGCTTTTCAAGCTTTTCTTGCATCTCTCTCGTTTCCCTTCGCAGTTTTTCCTCCACCTCTCTAACTTGATGTTCAAAATCCTTTTTGAGCTCTTCCATGGCCTGAGCCCATTGAATATTAATTATGGATGCTTGAGATACAGAAGCCTTGACGTTTATGTCTTTCCCTGATGGTAAGCATTGTTCTTCCTCATCAAAAAGGATGGGAGAAGATATCTGTTCATCAAGAAAGTAACCTTCTATGATCTTATTTTTTTTCCCCGTTTCTGGGCATTTTCCCAGCCAGTGACTTGACTTCTGAGTGTCCTCTCCACACCCACCTGGCCTCCAGATCCGCCCAGCCAGTGCTTGGGGTCTGAGATTCAAATGCTGCTTCCCAGCCTCAGGGCTTTGGTCAGGGGCGGGGCTACTATTCTGTGTGAGATTAAATTCAGGTGCTCAGGTCGGGGCAGGGCCGCCACAAGGGGCTCAGTTCCCTCAGGGGGTTTATGCAGAGACCTTCAACAATGGATCTGAGCTCCTGCTTCCTTTGGGAGCCCTTGTCTGCTGCTGCCTCTGCTGCTGTCTCCCGAGGGGGCCTGGGATATGAGGACACCCCGCTCCCCTCTCGGCAAGCCAAAAAGACTCTCTCACTGACCTTTAGCACCCGTGGGTGGAGGGATCTGTGCTTCAGCTGGAGATTCTGTACCTGAAGCTTGCTCAGATCTGCTCCTCTCGGTGCTGCAGGGCCAAGTAAGGGCTGGTCTCTGCTCCGGGTCCAGTGCGCGATGGATCTTTGGTGTAGGAGTTTCAGGGCTCTCTGGAACAGAAATCTCCTCCACTCCGTTGTTCTGTGGCTTCTGCTGCTCCAGAATTTGTTGGGAGTTCTTTCCACGTATTTTATGGCCTTTGAGTTCGGAGCTAGCATAGGTGTATCTTTCTACTGTGCCCTCTTGGCTCCTCCAACCTTTTCAATTGTCTGTTGTGTGGCTTCTCCTCATGCAAAAATGAAGTGAAAATTCTAGTTTCAAAATGAAACTTAATGGGATAATGGGATTCATGTTATAAAAATTCGCTTTGTTAGAAAATACACTTCTATACCGCAAAGCAAAAAATTCCAAAATAACTATTATTCATTTCCATTTAGTCTCTATAGTACTTATGTCCATCTGTGGGGCTCAATGATTCCTTAAAAAAAAAAAAAACTGAACATAAATAAAATTTGCATAAATTAAATGTCTTAAATGCACCAAAGAAGCTTACTATTTAAAGGAATCAATTTGTAAAGAGTATAATTACCTCTATCTCCCACTGTATGTTTAGAATTTTGTATGTATTTCATAACTTAAAACCATGTTTATGTGGCTTAAATGGTATTGGTTTAAGAATTAGTTCAGTAATATGGGAATATCATTTAGAGCTATCTATAGAAGGAAAGATTTTATTATAGTTGCTTGTTTCTTAAAAAAAAAGAGACATGAAAAGAAAAGTGTCACTGAAAGAAAAGTTTTTTTTTTTTTTTTTTCCATAGCCTGGATATGTTCAATTGAAAGCTCCGGTTTTTAGGAAGTTATTATTTGTATTTATCTGCTTTCTAAAAGACATGTATGACAAGAAAATGGGATAGTATTAGAGAGAGAACACCAGACCACAGATGGACAATTCAATGAATACATGGGTTGCCCACCAGGGGACATTTTTGTGGTCTCTATCTACCCAAATCCCTATCTCCAATAAACAAACACTAAAGCCTGGGCATAGAGGCCAAACTACTTAGAGATAATGAGTTTAGTTCCTAAGGGTTTATTTCACAATAAAAGTACCAGTTTCTTTCTCTGCAAAGCTGAAAGAAAAAAATAGAAATTGCAAATATAATTCATAAACTGTGTTGAGCCCCCACACATCTGTTTACTTCCAAGCTGGTATAGTGATTTCTCAGTCAGGTGAACTTAAGACAACCAAATATCCACTGTTTTTCCTTTCCTATCTTAGTTTTTCTCCTTCAAAATATAAAATGTTACCTTTATGAAACCATTTTTAGAAAAAAGTTGTAGGAAAATCTTTTAAATATCAAAGCAACCCTTATTGCTTAACTTTGTAACCTATGTTAAAAGAAAGTAGAGAAACAAGTGGAGAAGATTCACTCAATAGATTTATCTGAGAAGCCAGAATTAAATGGCTGAATTCTCTTAATTAACCAAGCTAAAGCCATAAACTAATGAAAAGTTTCCTGAAGATTCATCTGCTGCAGCTGCTGATGCCACTCCTAAATTCTCTCTCTCTGTCTGTCTTTGTCTCTCTCTGTCTCCCTGTTTGTCTCTTCCTCTGTCTCTGTTTCTGTCCCTGTCTCTCTCTCTTCTCTCTTTTTTTCTCTCTCTTTTTCGCTCTCCATCTTCCTTTCCAGAGAGCTTTTTAAAATTTCTATAGTATGAAAAGATCTCCTATCCAAGATGTATCCCTACTATGAGTCCTTTTTATTACCTTGAAAGAAATGCAACAATCAGTTTATTTAGTAACATATTGCTTCTCTAAGACAGTCCAAACTTGCCAGAAGAACCTTAAAACCTCAGTGAAATTAAAATAACTACCTAAAAACTTTCAGTGCACTAGGTGGAATCATTACTGAAGGTTTGTGGAAAGAGTTGGACAAATGTTTAAGAGGATGAGATTTGAAAACATTTCAATCTGATGAAAAACTATGTCTCAATAAAGTAACTGTAACAATTGATCATCATACATCTCAGTATATACAGCATTTTTATCTGTATTTTAAATTCTCATATTTAGAATGTTTTTACATCAAATTACTATATAATAAATGCATTGATGCAATTTCTGTTTTTCATAGACATTGTTTATGTTGATCAATATCATTATACTAAACATAAGACCATAGATCAAGCACCTCAAAGGTCATCTCATTTTAAGAAACTTCAAAGTTCATCTTGTCTAACCATTTCATTTTGCATATAAGAAAATGGATACCTAGGGAGGTTAAGTGGCTTGCTCAAGTTTATACAGATACCAAATCAAGGTAGGATTTGGCATTGATTTTTATTTTTCCAGTGATACCAAAGAACTTAAAACTATCATAAATAATAGAGTCCACAGGACAGACTAATGTCATCTGACTCTAGAACCATTGTCCTTTTAATTGTACCTCTTTGCCTTTCACACTCATATTATATGAAGTTCTCATATGTGATGTATAAAAAGACATACATAAAAAGACATTGAGATAATTTCTGGGTAATTAATCATTTTATTAATTATGGTAGCACATAACTAAGAAAAAGGGTCAATGATATGCTCATATACTCTTGGAAGAGTGAGGGTACCTGAGGATGTCTATCAATGCTGATTGGTTAATAAGTAATCAGAAAATGAATATTATGATAAGAGTTGAGTTTATTCTAATGGGGTCCAGGGTTCATGACTCATCAATCAGTCTTGCTCAGAGATATTTATGTATACTCATATCACCCCACTTAGGATAATCTAGACAAAAAAGGGAATCTACTTTTACCTAGACCTGAGTAAAACACAATGAGCCAGAATCCATCAATTCATTTAAACTAAAATTTCTTTGCCTTATGATCAGATCTGAGTTTTCCAATTGTATCAGTTTCACCCAAGATTTCATCTCTTTATGCGCCCTGCAATTCAAAGGCTTCATGAATAACCTACAAGAGCAGATTTCTAAATAAGGAAAGGAAAGAGGGAAAGTCTTACTCCTAATTCAATCATTGGTGATGAATATAGGAGTGAAGCAATCATTTCTCTCAAATATAACACAATCTTGGGAAGCAAGATATACTTAATGTTGTATCAAGCTTTCTCTTGTGGAAAAATATCATTATATTGTTATTATTTTACTGATGCTATTTGATATTTTAAGAATAGAGCTCAGTATTTGCCTCCTTCTCCCAAATTTGCCAAAAAGCAAAGAGCAGAAATTTTCTAACATTGAGAGTGCAATGTATTGTTAACTTTGTGTGACAACGGTGATCAGATAGAGAACAAACAGAGGGAGTGGTGCCGTATATTTATGTCGCACTCCACTAAATTTATGGAAAAGATCCAGGATCTAGCAAGGAGCAATTTTATCCTCCCCTAAAAATCATTTGGATCAGAAACAAAGACTGGTGAAAAATGAGTTGACCAGCATGTGATGGTCAGCCCTGGGGGAAAATACTAACAAAAGGAAAGAAATCAGAAAGTGAACAAAGTGGAATATAAAGGGAAAGAAACTGAAACTATCTTAAGATTTCAGTAGAAAGAAATTTCACTTAAATATTTTTAGTATAAATAAGTAAACCAACAGGGAAAATATTAATAGTAGAAGGAACTCTCATTCCTGATCGGCTAAAAGAGTACAGACATTTATAAAAAATTATTCGAAGGTGAAGGAAAAAGAATTAACACTTGACAAGATAGAGGAATCGAGGAATCTGTGGATTCTCAAAACAGTATAAGACCTTAGCAGAATGTAACTGCATGACTGAAAAGAAAAAATAAGTAATTGTGCAAGCAGAATTTATAGGTTGCATTACAGAAATGATTGACAAAATAGAAAACATGCGAATACAAAAAAAAAAAAAAAACTTGCACCACGGTGGCAAACTTCACCACAGAAACAGGAGAACGGATCTTTGGGAAGTCAAACAGAAGTGGAGAAGATTCTAAAAGAACAGAATTAAAAAGCAATAACATTAAGAGAAAACACGATCTCTATCCAAGTAAAACATATTGGTCTCAAAGATAAGTTATGCAGAGACAACTTGAGGATTATAGGTCTCCAAGAAGAACACATTGAGTTAAAAATACTGAAAACCACAATTCAAGAAATGACACCAAAAAAAACCCCAAACGAAACAACTTCCCAGAGCATGTGAACACAGAAAACAAAGTACCAATTAATAAAGATCATCTCCAGAAAACAACCTTACGATAGAAATTCCAAGACATAGTGCATAGTGGTGAAATTTACAGTTACAGTGACAAATAACAAATTCTGCAAGTGATTGGAAGAAAACCTTTAAATATAAAGCAAAGGAAATTTAAATAACACAAGACTTTTTTGTACATATCAGAAATCTCAATTGGAAGTAGGACGGCATATTCTGAAGAGCAAAGGAGGACTATATGTAACTGAAAGAGATCAATCCTGCAAATCTGATCTATCCATTAACAGAAAAGGGGAGTTATTGATTTTTTTTGAAAGTGTCTATTCTTTGAAAGAGAACTAGACTTGAATAAAATATTGCCTTTTAAGATATTGTAGACAAAAGAAATATAGGGGTAAACAAATATATCAACAAAGGAAGCAACACTTAGACTAAACAAGATTTTTTTTTCTTTTCCTAAATATACATGAGGCAAGGATGAAAACAGAAGTGAAAGAACAGTAATGTCAGAGAAACACTCCTGAAACAACATTGATTTAACCATACAGCATCCTACGTATAGGTGAAACCATGTTTTTTGAGACTAAATTACAGAATCATAAGGTAAATAAACTGAGAGAAAGGAACAAAAGAGTATGTGTAATGTCTCATAATCAAGTCAAAAGTTAAAAAATAAGTGAGGAAATTCCCTGTCCTCCGACACACAACTCTTGCAATCTCTCAAGAAGAAGAAAGCTCTCAGGAGAATGGGAGAGGAAAGAGTGAGGAATTAGAATAAAGATAATACAAGGGAAAATCTTAATTTTTCATTCAATATTGAAAGAGGATATCACTGATGAAGCTCTCATAGTGGAAGAACAATATTCTACAAAGGAAGATGGAAACATTGTATTGGGCATTTGGCTCTCAGTAGAAAGAGAATCAGAGCTCCTAGGGGCAAGTGCCACTCATAAAAGTGAGACAACACCTTTTAGGTCTAAGGCAGGGAGAACAGGCAAGATGACCATGCGGAGAGCAAAGTTAAATAATAAACTGCACAATCCAAACCATAGGAAAATTCCTAACAAGGGACAATACAAACAGGAAACAGAATATTAGAAGAGTGAAGCACAACAGGAAAAAAGTGTGTGTCGGGGGGGAACAGGGTACAAGATCTACAAAGCAATAACATAGTAACTGTTTGGAAGAGAGACCTCAACATGGATATTTTGATTAATTCCAAAAGGAACAACTAGCTTAAAAATGAAGTGAATAAGTAAATTAATGAAAGAGGAAATTCACTTTTGAATTTCTTATCTTCCTTGGTCTTATGCCAGATTTTGAATCTTTATGGTAGTTTTGATTAAAAGCTTTTTTTTTGAGACCAATTAAGTTATTGAATGTGTAGTTTGTGAATTTTATTTAGATCCTCTCATTCCTTTCAAAAGATGTTCAATGATTATTAGCCACCTAATTAACTAAAAGTAGTGTAGTCTGTCTGCAAGAGTGCATGCCAACAGAGAAAGATAAAGAGGAATAAAAAATGTTAGGCTAAAACAAGCAGTTGTTTGTTTGTTTATTGTTGTTTTTGCCTATTGCTCATTTTGAGAAAATTTAAGAGTTTTTTTTTTCCTAACATGATCACTTATTCTTCAAACCAATTGATCTTTTCCTATATCTGGTCTCATTTTTAAAAATATTATTTACTTAAAATATCCTTTTAAAAATTGAGTTTCATAATTTTTACCTTCTTCTACCCGATGAGAAGATAAACAAAGTGATATCAATTATACATGCTGAAATCATGCAAAACACTTTTCCATATTAGCCATATTTAAAAAAGGAAAAATAAAGTGTGAAAATTATACTTTTATTTACATTCAGAGTTTCACCAGCTCTGTCTCTGGGAGTGGATACCATTTTTTCATCATGAGTCCTTTGGAACTGTCTTTTATTGATGAGAGTAACCAAGTATTTCACAGTTGATCATCATCACAACATTGTTCTTAGTGTGCACAATGATCTCTCAATTCTTCTCATTTTATTTTTCATTAGTTCATATAGATCTTGCCATTTTTTTCTGAAACCTCTCACCTCACAATTTCTTCTATCATTACAGTACTCCATCACAATCATATGCCACAAATTATTCTCACTCTCCAATTGATGAGTATCCCTTCAATTTTCAATTTTTTGCCACCACACACACACACACACACACACACACACACACACACACACATTACTAAAAATAGTTTTATGCATGTAAGTCCTTTAGTTTTATCTCTTTGTTTTTGTGACTCTTAGTCACAGTAGTGGTATTGCTACTACATTCAAGGATGTGAATAGTTTTATAGCTCTTTTTACATATATGCAAATTGTTCGCCAGATCATGGGAAAGAGTTCACTATTCCAGCAGAAGTTCATTCATGTATCTATTTTTCCCTCATTCCCATCAGCACTTGTTATTTTTATGAGATATGAAGCAACCTCAGGATTGTTTTAATTTACATTTCTCTAATTACTAACGACAAAGCATTTTTCATTTTTAGATAGATTTAATTTCTTCTGAAAATTTCCTATGCATATGCTTTGACCATTCATTAATTAGAAGAATGCTTCTTATTTTTTATGAATTTGATTCAGTTCTATACTCAGTATATACTTGAGAAATAAGGTCTCTTATAAACTTCTGATACTTTTTCATAGTACTTCATTGTCTATGTTAACATATTATAATGCAATTTCCCTGGCTATTTCTTTTAATTAGGTCTATTTTAGCTTTTGTTGTGTCTGAGATGATGATTCCTACTGCTGTCATTATTTACTTCAACTGAAGTATATTAGATTATGCTTCAGCCCTTTATTTTAGCTCTGTGTGTATTTGTGTTTCAACTTTTTTTTGTAAACAACATATTAACGGATTCTTGTTGCTAATCCATAGATGATCTACTTCCATTTTATAGGTGAGTTCATGTTTACTTTCAAAGTTATGACTACTGTTGATTTCCCTTCATTTCATTTATTTCTGTTTCTTCCTCTCTCTTTGTATCCTTTCCCTCCTCAAAAGTCTATTTTGCTTCTAACTATTGCTTCCCTTAATCTGCCTCCCCTTTATCATTTCAATTATCCCCTTTCCCACCGTTTTCCCTATTGGGTAAGTGGCATTTCTATGCACAGCTCAGTGTTTGTTTCGTGTGTGTGTGTGTGTGTGTGTGTGTGTGTGTATTTCTGCTTTGAACCAGTTCTGATGAGAGTAAGGTTCCAACACTGACCATCATCATCATTTTTCCTTTTGTTTGTAAAATCTCTTCCAGGTCTCTTTTATGTGAGAGAAATTTTCCCCTTTTTACCTCCCTCTTCCCTGTTTTCCCGCTGTATTCTTCCACACCTTTTTATTTTATTTTGGAGATCATTCTAATTTAATGTACTCATACTCATGCCCTCTCTCTATGTATAATCTTTCTAACTTCCCTAATAATAATACATTTCATGGAAGTTACATGTATCATCTTTCTATTCCTTTCTTTAAAGGAATATAAACAATTTCACTCAGTAGCTCCATTGTGATTTTTCTTCGAAACTTCCATTTTTGGTTCTCTTGAGTCTTGTGTTTGAATGTCAGATTTCCTATTCATCTCCGGTCTCTTCACCAGAAAGACTTGAAAGTCTTCTATTTCATTAAATATACATTTTCCCCTGAAAGACTACACTCATTTTTGCTGGGTAGGTTATTTGTGGTTGCAATCCTAGCTTCTTTATCTTCCAGAACATCATATTTCAAGTCCTCTGACCATTTAACATAGATAGTATGAAGCATTGTTTATTCCTGACTGTGATTCCAGAGTATTTGAACAATTTCTTCCTATCTGCCTGAAGTATTTTCCCTTTGACCTGGGAGCTCTGGAATTTGACTATAATATTCCTAGGAGTTTTCATTTTGGGATTTCTTTTGGGGAGTGAGGGACACATTCTTCAAATTTCCTTTTTGCCCTTGAGATCTAAGAATTGTTTGTGGTATGATTTCTGGCTTCTTTTCTTTGATCATGGCTTTCAAGAAGTCCAATTATCCTGAAATTATGTTTCCTTGATCTATTTTCATGTCATTTTTTTCTGGTGAGATATTTCACATTTTCTTCTATGTTTACATTTTTTTAGCTTAGTTTTGTGGTTTCTTGATAAATCATGGACTCGTTATCTTCCATTTGCACAATTCTAATTTTTAAATAATTCCTTCCTTCGGTGAGGTTTTGTATTTCTTTTTTCTTTTTTTAATTTGCCCAATACTGATTTTTAAGGAGTTCTGTTCTTCAGTGAATTGTTGTGCTTCTTTTACTATTTGGCCAATTCTTTTTATAAATATTATTCTCTTCAATTTCTTTTGTGCCTCTTTCACCAAGTTGCTAATTCTCTTTTCATAATTTTCCTGAGTCACTTTCATTCCTATTTCAAAATTTTCCTCTAGTATTCATATCTCTTCCTTTAACTCTTCAAGTATTCTCTGAGTTTGGGTCCAATTTAGCATTTTTATTTGAGACTATTTTTGTAGCCATTTTCATATTATTGTCTTCATCTGTCTTTATGTCTTGATCTCTCCTTCTACCATAATAGCTTTTTATGCTCAAATTCTTATTTTTTGGTTGCTTGTTAATTTTCAGCCATTTTAAACTTTGAACTTCATTTAAAGTTGGACTCTGCTTTCTTTGGGATGGAAAGGCACTGTTCCAAGATTCAGAACTCTATGCTTCTCCTTTTAGAACTAGTTCTGAGGATCTGCAAAATTTTAGTACTCCCAAGCTTTAGTGCTTGGTATTACACAAGGAGGGATATGTTCTCCTTTTCTGTGTTCTGGTCATTACCCAGAAAGGGCCTCTGTTTCTCAAGCATCCTGTTTTCTTTGGTACTGTGATCAGGATTCCTGCTGCCTTGTAATTGACCAGAAGTGTTCCTATCTGCCTTGGAATTGCCACCCAGAACTGTGTTCAGGGAAAAGTTGCCAATTAGTGTCAACTATACCCAATGCCAGTAAAAATTTCCCTGTATTCTCTTTCTGATGTTTTCTGAATCCTTACCAATTTAAAGCAGCTGCTTAACTGCTTTAGCTACTGTTGCCACCACCACATGTGTAGGCTTCTGACAGGCTTCCACCCCAGTGCCACAAACTTCAATTGGCTTTTAAGCTTTCTTTAGGCTAGAAAAAATTGTCTCATCATAACTTTGAACTGGCTGTGCCACTACAAAATTTGATTTGAGATATTATTTTAAAGTTGTTTGAAGGGGAGTGTTGGGAGAGCTCAGCTGGGCAGCTGCCTCTGATCTACAATCCTGGCTCTGGTTTCTGAGCTCATTTTCAACCAGGAGTGGGTGCAGTTTTATTTTTTTTCTCAATTAGATTGATGGGTTGGGCTCATCCATTCACACATCCATTCATACTTCATTTCCAACTTGAAGAAGGGTGGAATTAAATTGTTATATTATAAATGTTGTCGATAAAACAATAATAAATTTTACCAAATCTTAAATCATTGGAAGATTTAAAACTTGCTTTTTATACTGAGATCAAAATATAATTTGGGATAAGGGATCTTCATGAATAAAAAGACATTTAAAAAAAGTTTTATATTTATTTTAAAATTATATATCTAAAGACGTGTTTGAAATATTTGGGTATTTACTTAGTATTCTCAAGTATATAATATTAAAGTAAATTTCTTGGTTCCTGGTTAATATTGTTACACATTTATGGTGTCACCCCCTTTAAAAATACCTGTTTTGTCAGCAGTTAATGAGGTGAGAAAAGGTGGAGTGCAGAAATCATAAGTTAATGTGCTTGATGCCAATCCTTGAACAAATATAAAATTGATTATTGAGCATATATTTATTTCATCAGTTCATAGGTATCTTATGCAAACATGAATTCACTAAGAATGGATCATGTCAAATTAATCTCATTTCCTTTTTCTGTGGCATTTCTACACTGGTGCATTGGAATGTTAACAAGATAAATCATTATACTCTTATAGATAAGATAGAGAAGGAAGGATTACAATAAATTACAATAAATTTAGTTTGATTCAGAGCTGACACACACACACACACACACACACACACACACACACACACAACTGCTCAAAGAATGGTAGTTAATAGATTAATGTGAACCTGGATAAAGACACCATGAAATACTCAAAGGGAAGTCTAATATTCAATATTTCTTTTTTTCCTAGTGACTTAGATGAAGACATAGAAAGTATGCTAATCAAATTTCCATATGATAACTAAGAAATTCTTTTGCAATTTTTGGCAATGATTACATTAAGCCAAATTTTATCTCATTGAAACTTCAAAGAATCATGTAATCCTAGTTCTGGCTTCTGGAGAATACAGTATACTTATCCTTTCTTCTATATATATGAAGATGCTTTCTTACCCACACACGGCTTGTTTTATTCCCTCCCCTCCCACAAGACGAGCATCTTAGTGGAAGTTTTGTGATCAAATATCCTTCCTCTCCCAAATTCATTGTCATGATTTTGTTTTGTGGTGCTTGTTCCAAGTACAACTCTAATTAATTATGTGTGTAACCTTCTTGCCAGTCACAATACTCTGCAAAACATAGCCTTGAGGGCTATCAGTGTTTAGGAAATCTTGTGCCCTTCAGAAATCAATTGTGGGACATGGTTATATGTAAATATGTGAATTTACAATAAAGGCATTTAATTTCTATCACCACCACTTTCTCTATTACTATTACCGCTGCTACCAGTACTACAACTACTACACTGCACTCACATATGTGCACAAACAAATATATATATTAAATACACACATATATATACATATATGCATGTATCTATATACATATCTACATACATACATACATATGCCATCATAAAGTATTCATTACTCAAAAACTTTAGTATTTATTGAGTACCTTCTAAGTCTAAGACATAAAAGATCTCATTCTTAGCTACACGTTGGAGAAGATGGAATCTAGATGTAGCTTGAATTTACTGTTTTGGCATGTCAAAAAAAGAACTTGATATATGAGTTACATTAAAATCTAGCCTTTAAAACGGAATAATAATAGAAGTCATAGATATCTCCCTTGTTTTTCTTTGCCCAATAGTCTTTCACACCTCTATGCAAATAAAGAATATGAAACAAACTTATAGCTGATACTTAGTAGGAATAGATGCGAAGTCTGTTTTGTTTTGCCCCAATCCTTTTTTAATTGATATTGATTTCAACTTTTCCAGTGAAGAATATTGGAGTTTCAGGTATTGAAGCTAAATATAACAGAAAGATGCACAATCCAAAAGAAAGACTTGTGGAAGAAGAATTTGTAATAAAAAAGGACATTATTTTGGTTAAAAACACTAAATGAAAAATAGTTTTCCTAATATACCTCTATCATCTTTTTAATATGCTTTATACTTTGCTATCCTTATATTTTAGGAGTTAGCATGGTAGAGTGGAAAAGAATACAGAACTCAGAGTAACAGGACTCAGATATAAATCCTCCCACAGGCATTTAGCAGTTGTACTTGGTCACAAGTCACTTAATCCCTTGTAAGCCTCACTTCTCTTCATTTGTAAAATGACTGGGTTCACCTCATTGAATTCTAAGGTATGTTCCAGCTTTAAATCTATAATCACATAATCTTTGAATTAAAAATTTAAAGAAATGAAACTTCTGTACATTTGGGATAATAAGAAAAATGAAATTAATATTTCTAAAATTTAGAGATAGTGAGGTTAAAACTCAGTTTCATGGACACTCCCTTTTCATTTCCTGTGTGCTTAAAGTCTTCTATTGCTAAAATAGACTCAGGGATCATACTTAGTCCTTAGTCTCCCTGTAAAGCTATGTATATGTATGAATGACTATTCAGTAAATGCTACAAAATGATGATAAAAATGATAATAGGGATGGTGATGATGATAATGAGCTCAATAGTAAAGAATTGTTATTTTGATTTGTCAAAATGTTTGGAAAAAATCTCTATCCTCTGTCTCTCTGTCTCTCTCTGTCTCTGTCTCTCTGTCTCTCTCTTTCTCTGTCTGTCTCTCTGTCTCTCTGTTTCTGTCTGTCTCTGTCTGTCTGTCTGTCTGTCTGTCTGTCTGTCTGTCTCTCTCTCTCTCTCTCTCTCTCTCTCTCTCCCTCTCCTTCTATCTCTCTCTCTCTTCCTTACTACCTTCAACTTGCTTCCAGGCAATATATTTGGAAATGAAGTTTCTGCCTCAGAAATTTTGAATCATACTTAGTAAATATATCTTAGGTACTAAGTCTCTTAATTTGAAAATTGATATCCTTTCAAGTGTAGTCTAAATTAAGCCCAATTCACTGACTGACCTCAAGTTAGCTAAACCCCTACATTCTTCAGCTCACTCACTTGTCAACTGCCTTAGCCTTGTGTCTCCTCTGTTTCACTGGGAGGACTTAATATACTTATCCAGAACACTCCAAGACATCAGATGAAAGCTTTAAAAAATAAATAGCCTATTGTTACTAAATTATACCACAATCTGTTATTGTTAACATAATGAAATTTGAAGGAAAAGGTAGAGATAATGTTGTATATTGATGCAGTTAGGTGCCAGGGTGGATGAAGAAGAACACCCGAAGGCTGGAGGGCAAAAGATCAAAATCAGCCTGAAGTATTAAATTGACCATTGGCAAGTTACTTAAGCAGGCCAAAATGATGGTAATAATAATAGCATTCACTTTCCATTCACATTTGCTCAGTAAACACTTATTAAGCAAGCCCATGCTCTGTACCAAGTACTGGGCTGATCACTGGGGTTACAATAAACAAATAAAAAATAAATAAGTAAACAAGCTAGTGAATGGATGTATACACAGATAGACAGATAAATGGATGACAGATAGATAGACAGATAGATAGATAGATAGATAGATAGATAGATAGATAGATAGATAGATAGATAGATTAAAAAGCAAAAGACAGTTCCTACCCTCAAGGAGCTCACAAACGAATGGGGAAGAAAATAGCAAGCAAACCAAACTAATGTGTACAAAAAGGATTGCAATAAGTAAGATAAAATAAGATGTTTGCAAAGTACTTTGTAAAGTCTAACACTCTATACAAATACTAACTACATGAACATTTTTCAGGCTTCTACCTCCCTCCCTCCCCTTAATGAAAGGTAGCATGGTAGAGTTGAAAAACACTAGACCTAGAAGAGTTGTTGTGAGGATCAAAGGGAAAAAAAATTGTAAAATTTTTAAAGTACTTGGCATAGTTCTTGGTATCTAGCAAGAACTATTTAAATGCTAACAATCATTATTATTATTTGGCATCAGACAATCAAGGTTAAAATTCCAGCTCTGTTGCTTACTAGCTGTGACACCAAGGAAATCATTCAATCCTTCTGGTCCTCAATTTCCTCATCTATAAAATGAGGGTGTTGAACTAAGTATACTTTGAAGTTTCTTCCTGCTAGATCTGTGATCTAATGAATATTAACTGTGAGGAAAAAATTTCTTGTAGATAAAAGGAATTTACATGTTGAAGCAATGAAGATTGGATAATAGGAACTTATGAGGTAAAGTCAGGCTCTTAAGTACAATATTAACTATAATGTTCCTATATTTCTGAGAAAAAGCTATTATACAGTATATGGTTACTTCCTATGGCAGTTAAATAGATATTTGAAATGAAACCTAAAAACAGTCCTTTTCTATTAATTGTAGAAATAGATAATGTGTCTTGAGGAGCTATTATTTATTCTGTGGTTACTTTTTTGGAAATACATGAACTTTTTCTGTATGAACTTCCTGGTGAAAAAGAAAATGATAACGATTCTGCAACAAAATAAAAATCATATTTCTTTTAGATTTTAGTGTCTGGAGCTAAAAGGAATAGATAGGTTTCCTCCTTACTGCTAAGTTCCTTGTAAATGCAAGAATGTGATGTATATTCGTTGAGGAGTCAGTTAAACTATGGCTGCAGGATTCAGCTCAAAATTCCTGGTTTGTATCAGTGCTAACTCTTCTCATGATATGTATAAGGATGTTTAGCTTTTAAGATTTTCCTTGTAAATATAAATGTAAATATATGTGTGTGTGCCTGTCTATGTACATATATATATATATATATATATATATATATATATATATATATATGCATATGTTGCTTACTAGAAAATGTATACACGCACACAGAAATGTATACATAGCTATATTGTTAAGTATGGTTGCTTTATCCTAATATTCATATCCTTGTGTTAGAAGTTGTTTTTTTTTTTCTTATAACTCTCCCTCATCTCCTTCTCTACAATTTAGTTTAGCATTTATATGTAGGATTCCTGAGAGAAAGTAATTAACCTCTGTCAAAAAGTTTGTGTTCTCTCACTCTAGAAAATATTCTGAGAGGATTCTTCTGGTAATGGTCAATCAATTTAGGGACTGAGAGAACTACCTTGGGATACTTGTACCTCAACCAATTGTTTATTCTTCTGGATATCTATATCATGTAATTATTTCCCCTTTGTATCTTGCCTTATGACCCTAAACTATACATTATATCTCCACTGACTCCAAAATTATGAATTCATAGATGAATTCTTGTTTGTATTTTGTTCTTGAAGAGGACCATGACAACGAGGATTTGATGCCATGACGTGAATGAATTGGATTTAAGTGAAGGAGAGCTGTGCAAAGTCACCAGTCTCTCTTTCTCCTCCAGAGCCATCTGGTCCAGCGGCAAGATATAGATCAGGATGACTGGAGATGGCCCTGGATGAAGTGCAAAATCTTGGCCATTTTAAAGCAAGATCTTTTTTTTTTTTTTTTTACTTTTTTTTTTTTATTAATTTTTTTATTTTTTTTAATGTTTAACAATCACTGCCATACAATTGCGATTTTATCCCTCCCCACCCACCCCCCACTACCTCCCTCCCTCCCCACGACTGCATACAATTCTGTATAGATTCTACATAAACTTTCCTATTGAGTATATTTTCACTATCGTCATGCTGTGTAGTCAGACTAAGATAAATGAAAGAATCCGTATAACAAATCAGAACATGATACACAAACAGATACACATACACAAACATGATCTGCTACATTATGTGAGTGACTTCCATATTTCTCTCTCTGAGTGTGGAAGGCTTTTTGCCTTGAGGTCCACCATTGGGATTTTTTTTTTTTTCAGAAGTTCTTGTGTTATTACAAAAATCTAAGTCTACCAGAAAAAACTCTCACACACTGTGGTTGTTGCTGTGCATAAAGTTCTCCTGGTTCTGCTCCTTTCACTCAGCATCAGGTCATATAAGTCCTTCCAGGCCTCTCTGAAGTCTTCTTGTTCATCATTTCTTATGGCACAATAGTACTCCATTACATTCATATACCATAATTTATTCAGCCATTCCCCAATTGATGGACATCCCCTTGACTTCCAGTTTTTGGCAACTACATAGAGTGCTGCTATGAATATTTTTGTACATGTGGGACCCTTTCCCATTTTTATGATCTCTTGGGGATATAGTCCTAGTAGCGATATTGCTGGGTCAAAGGGTATGCACATTTTTGTAGCCCTTTGGGCATAGTTCCAAATTGCTCTCCAGAATGGTTGGATGCGCTCACAGCTCCACCAACAATGAATTAGTGTTCCAACTCTCCCACATCCTCTCCAGCATTTATCATTTTCTTGTTCTGTCATGTTTGCCAATCTTATAGGTGTGATGTGGTACCTCAGAGTTGTTTTGATTTGCATCTCTCTAACCAATAGTGATTTAGAGCATTTTTTCATATGATTATAGATAGCTTTAATTTCTTCCTCTGAAAATTGCCTGTTCATATCCTTTGACCATTTATCAATTGGGGAATGACTTGTATGATTATACATTTGGGTCAGTTCTCTATATATTCTAGAAATGAGGCCTTTATCCCCGAGCTTAGCTGTAAAAATTCTTTCCCAATTTACTACATCCCTCCGGATTTTGGTTGCATTGGGTTTGGTTGTGCAAAAACTTCTCAGTTTAATGTACTCAAAGTTATCCATTTTGCATTTCATAATGCATTCTATCTCTTCTTTAGTAAAGAATTCTTCCCTTCTCCATAGATCTGATAAATACACTATTCCTTGCTTCTCCAGTTTATTCATGGTATCAATCTTTATACCTAAATCATGTACCCATTTGGACTTTATTCTTGTGTACGGTGTCAGGTATGGGTCTATGCCTAATTTCCGCCACACTGTTATCCAGTTTTCCCAGCAATTTTTGTCAAACAATGAGTTCTTATCCCAGAAGCTGGGGTCCTTGGGTTTATCAAACAGAAGGTTGCTATATTCCTTGCCTACTGCATCTTGAGTGCCAAGTCTATTCCACTTGTCTACCTCTCTGTTTCTTAGCCAATACCAAGTGGTTTTGATAATTGCTGCTTTATAGTACAGTTTAAGGTCTGGTAGCGCTAGGCCACCTTCCCAAGCATTTCTTTTCATTAGTCCCCTTGATATTCTGGACCTTTTGTTTTTCCAAATGAATTTTGATATTATTTTATCCAGCTCTAGAAAGTAATTGTCTGATAGTTTAATTGGTATGGCACTAAATAAGTATATTAATTTGGGTAGAATTGTCATTTTTATTATATTAGCACGGCCTACCCATGAGCAACTAATGTTTTTCCACTTACTTAAATCTGACTTTATTTGTGCAAAAAGTGTCTTGTAATTATGTTCATATAGTCCCTGGGTTTGTTTTGGCAGGTAGACTCCTAAGTATTTTACACTGTCTACCCTAACTTTAAATGGGATTTCTCTTTCTATCTCTTGCTGTTGAACTTTGTTGCTAATATATAGGAATGCAGAGGATTTGTGTGGGTTTATTTTGTACCCTGCAACTTTGCCAAAGTTGTTTATTAATTCAAGTAATTTTTTACTTGAATCTCTGGGATTCTCTAGGTAAATCATCATATCATCTGCAAAGAGTGATAACTTAGTTTCTTCTTTGGCTATTCTAATTCCTTGAATATCTTTATCTTATCTAATTGCTACAGCTAACATTTCTAGTACCATATTGAATAATAGTGGTGATAATGGACAACCTTGTTTCACCCCTGATCTTATTGGGAATGCATCTAGCTTATCCCCATTGCATATAATGCTTGCTGAAGGTTTTAGATAGATACTGCTTATTATTTTATGGAAAGTTCCCTTTATTCCTACGTTCTCCAATGTTTTTAGTAGGAATGGATGTTGTATTTTGTCAAAAGCTTTTTCTGCATCTATTGAGATAATCATGTGGTTTTTGTTAGCTTTGTTGTTGATGTGGTCGATAATGCTAATAGTTTTCCTAATATTGAACCAGCCCTGTAGTCCTGGTATGAATCCTACCTGATCATAATGTATTAATCTCGTGATTAGATGCTGTATTCGTTTTGCTAAAATCTTATTTAAAATTTTTGCATCTATATTCATTAGGGAAATTGGTCTATAATTTTCTTTCTCTGTTTTGTCTCTTCCTGGTTTGGGTATCAAAACCATATTTGTATCATAGAAAGAATTTGGGAGGACTCCTTCTTCCCCAATTTTCAAGAATAGTGTATGTAGTATTGGAATTAACTGTTCTTTAAATGTTTGATAGAATTCACTTGTGAATCCATCTGGCCCTGGAGATTTTTTCCTAGGGAGTTCATTGATGGCTTGTTCAATTTCTTTTTCTGAGATGGGGTTGTTTAAGTATTCAACTTCCTCTTCTGTTAATCTGGGCAATTTGTATTTTTTAAAATATTCATCCATCTCGTTTAGATTGTCGAATTTGTGGGCATAAAGTTGGGCAAAGTAGTTTCTAATTATTGTTTTAATTTCCTCCTCATTGGAGGTGAGTTCACCCCTTTCATTTTTAATGTTAGTAATTTGGTTTTCTTCTTTCTTTTTTTTGATCAGATTAACCAAAGGTTTATCAATTTTATTAGTTTTTTCATAAAACCAACTATTGGTTTTATTTATTAATTCAATAGTTTTCTTTATTTCAATTTTATTAATCTCTCCTTTGGTTTTCAGTATTTCTAATTTGGTATTTACTTGGGGATTTTCAATTTGTTCTTTTTCTAGCTTTTTCAACTGCAAGCCTAAGTCATTGATCTCCTCTTTCTCTATTTTATTTATGTAAGCATTCAGAGATATAAAACTTCCCCTAATAACTGCTTTTGCAGTGTCCCATAAGTTTTGGTATGTTGTCTCACTATTGTCATTCTCTTGAATGAAGTTGTTGATTGTTTCTATGATTTCTTCTTTAACCCAATCCTTCTTTAGAATTAGATTATTTAGTTTCCAATTGATTTTTGGTTTCTCTTTCCATGGCCTTTTATTACATGTAATTTTTAATGCATTATGATCTGAAAAGGATGCATTGATTATCTCTACCTTTCTGCACTGGATTGTGAGATTTTTATGTCCTAGTACATGGTCAATTTTTGTAAATGTTCCATGTACCGCTGAGAAAAAGGTATATTCCTTTCTATTCCCATTTAATTTTCTCCAAAGATCTATCATATCTACCTTATCCAGAGTTTTATTTACCTCCTTAACCTCTTTCTTGTTTATTTTAAGGTTGGATTTATCTAGTTCAGAGAGGGGGAGGTTGAGGTCCCCCACTAGTATAGTTTTGCTATCAATTTCTTCCTTCAACTCCCCCAACCTCTCCTCTAAGAATCTGGATGCTATACCACTTGGAGCATACATGTTTAGTAATGATATTGCTTCATTGTCTATGGTGCCTTTTAGTAGGATATAGTTTCCATCCTTATCCCTTTTGATTAGATCTATTTCTGCTTTTGCTTTGTCTGAGATTAGGATTGCTACTCCTGCCTTTCTTACATGAGCTGAAGCACAATATATTCTGCTCCATCCTTTGACCTTTATCCTATGTGTATCCCCCTGTTTCAAATGTGTTTCTTGTAAGCAGCATATTGTTGGATTATGGCTTTTAATCCATTCTGCTATCCGTCTCCGTTTTATGGGAGAGTTCATCCCATTCACATTCACAGTTATGATTACAATCTGTGTATTTCCCTCCAACCTCTTTCCCACCATTTGTGCTTTTAACTCTCCCGTCTCCCTTCCCCTCCTCAATAGTATTCACTTTTCTCCCCCTCCTCCTGCAGCCTTCCCCTCCTTCTTTTAGCCCCCCTCCCTTTTAGTCCCCTTTACTCTTATTGCTTCTTTCCTCCCTTTTAGCCACCCTCCCCTTTCTTCCCCCTTCCCCTCCTACTACCTATAGAGCTAGTTAGGATTATCTGCTTAAGGTTATTGTTCCCTCCTTTGAACAAATCAGATGAGAGTACCTCTCAAACAATGCTCATCTCCCTCCCCTCCTTCCCTCTACTATGGTTTTGTACTTCTTCCTGTGATATAATTTGCCATTTTCTGCTTCCCCCTTTCCACACCTCCTATTACATTCCCTTCTCATACTTAAATTATATTTTTGCCATGACATCATTTACTTTATGCCCGTTCCCTCTACATATATCCCTTTTATCATAATAGCTGCACAGTTCTCAAGATTAACAGGTAGCATCTTCCCTTACAGGGAGGTAAACAGATTGCCCTAATTGAGTTGCAAGTTTTTGTTTTTGTTTTTTCCCCTCTGTTTACCTTTTTATGATTCTCTGGAGACCTGCATTTGAAGATCAAATTGTCTATTGAGTTCTGGTGTTTTGGTCAGGAAGCTCTGGAAATCCCTTATTTCGTTGAATGACTTTCTCCTTGCCTGAAATGTTATGCTGAACTTTGCTGGGTAGTTGATCCTCAGTTGGAGTCCCAACTCCTTTGCCTTACGGAATATTGGGTTCCAATTCTTTCGATCTTTTAATGTAGAAGCTGCAAGGTCCTGTGTGATCCTGACTGTGTGACCTTGATATTTAAATTGTTTCTTTCTGGCTGCTTGTAGTATTTTCTCCTTCACTTGATAGCTCTGGAATTTGGCAACTATATTTCTTGGGGTTTTGAGTTTGGGATCCCTTTCCGGTGGGGAACGGTGGATTCTTTCGATGACTATTTTGCCCTCTGAGTCTAGTACTTCTGGGCAGTTTTCCTTGATGATTTCCTGGAAGATATTGTCCAGACTCTTTTCTTCATCATGGGTTTCTGGCAGGCCAATAATTCTTAGATTTTCTCTCCTGGATCTATTTTCCAGGTCAGTTGTTTTTCCAATTAAATATTTTAGATTTTCTTCCATCTTTTCATTCTTTAGATTTTGTTTGACTGACTCTTGTTGCCTCATTGAGTCATTAGTTTCTACTTGCCCAATTCTAATCTTCATCGTATTGTTTTCTTCAGTTAGCTTTCGCATCTCCTTTTCCATCTGGCCAATTTTTCCCTTTAAGGAGCTATTTTCTCCATTTAATTTTTGTACTTCTTTTTCCATTCGACCAATTTTCCCAGTTAGGTTTTGGGTTTCCTTTTCCATCTGATCAATTTTCCCTATTAGGTTTTGAGTTTCCTTTTCCGTTTGATTAACTCTTCCTTTTAGGGACTTATTCTCTCCAGTTAATTTTTGAACTTCCTTTTCCATTTCTTCAATTTTCTTTTTCAGATTGATGTTCTCATCAGTGAATTCTTTTTTTATGGTTTTAAAATCATTGGCCAGTTTTTCTTTTATATCCTTCTTCAGACGTTCCAGGTAATCTAGTTGTGCTTGCGAGAAATTCATAGTCCCATCTGAGGTTTCAGATGGAAGTACAGTCTCAGCTCTGACCTCTTTGGTGTTTGTGTTTTGGTCCTTATCCCCATAGAAAAATTCTATGGTTTTTTCACTTTTCGTCTGCTTTTTCCGATTCATGATGTTGGCTGAGTGTTGTAGCTTTTGGTTCTTTCAGTCAGAAGATACAGATCTTTTAAGTTGAGTTGATGTTTGTCTAGGCTAAAAGCAGGCTTTTTTTTGTTGTTGTTGTTTCCCAGATCAACCCTGGGTTTAGCTTGATAGGTGTGTGGGAGGTGTGGTCTGGTCTCAGGATATCTCCTCAGCTGGCCTGAGGCAAAGGCAAGGTCCGGGGGATGGTGATCCCAGCTTCCCTATTGTCTTCCCTTTTCCCCTGGAGGGCTGGGGCACGCCTAGAGGCTAATGCGTGTTCCCGCCCCTCCTGGGGCTCGTCTCCTGGGCTGCGGCTTGCTTGGGTCTCAGTGGGAATTTTTCTCTGCCCTGGGTCGTCTGTCCCTCCAGATAGCCTCCACCACGGTAGGAAGAATTCCCCTTTGCCACCTCTCCAGCCTCTGGTGTTACGAGACCACTCGCCCCTTTCTGCTGCTCCCACTGATCCAGGATCAATCTGGGGAAGAATTTTATGGTTCCCTCACGGTCATGGGGGGGAGGGGAGAGCACTTACTGATCACTCCGGCATCCCAGCTTCTGGATGTTCAAGTAGTGACCCACTGAAGTCCCGTCTTTAGGCTGAAGATTTCAAAGGCTGTTGCGCTGATATCGTTGGCTCGGCCTGGCTTATCTCCTGCTCCGCTGGTCTCGCCCGCCACTCTCGGGCCCCTCGGGTCGCCTCCGCCCTGCCGCGCCGACCTAAAGCAAGATCTTTAAGAGGTCTCAGTCTGTCTTAGGCAATGCCTCATCCAGTGATTAAGATTAGGTAAGAAATAAGACAGAAAATGGCCTCGTTTTACTAGTAAAAAAAAAATAAAAACATCAGTCTGAGAGGTGAATACCCTCAGGGTTTCTGGCCAAAACAGAAAAAAAAAATGCTATTTACATTCACCCTGATCCAATCAGTGCCCAAATAATAACCAAGTGGGAGTTATTATAGTGGGGATTTCTTTCATATATGATTTGGAGTAGATGACTACTGAAATCCCTTCTAGCTCTTCTGTCATTCTGAGAAGTGAACAGCTGGGTTCAAAGGACCCACAACATCTGGAAACTTAGGTTATACAATTTCACATCTCGTCTTTTTTTCAGAAGTGAATCTTGAATAATCACGGGGGAAATGAGCATTCAAAACCTGTAGACTTCAACCTATTTATCCAGCTGCAATACTCAAAGCTCCAAAACTTTACATCTAGAAATAGAGTTAAATTATAACACCTTGTTTCCCGGGTAATCAACACCCCTGTAATCATACGACCACAGGATTATGATTAAAACAATAGTAACAATAATAACTAGTATTTATATAGCACTTTAAGGGTTGCAAAAGTACTTACCTGTTAGTTCATTGGATTCTCATATCAGCCTTCTTCTTTTAGAAGGGACCTCAAAGGCCATCTATCCCAAGTGCCTTGTTTTAAAGGTTGAAGAAAGTGAGACTTACAGAAGTTAAATGACTTGTCCAAAGTCATATAGGTGATAAGGAGAGAGAAATATTTGAACCATGGTCCTGTGATTGCAGAGTCAAGGCTTTTACAGAGAACTTAGCTTGTATTAGAGAACTGGGATCATGGGGAATAAAAGGGAAACTTAGGAAGCTACTGCCCTCACCTTACAACCTTCTCCCCACCCGAAAAGATGATCTAGTAAAGAACCAGAGGTTTTCAGAATCCTCCATATCCATCCCTCTGAACTTTCATTGACCACAAAGAAGAACCTTCCATAAATCTTATTTAGATATGTAAGTAGATTCTTTTCGTTTACTAGAATAAATTATCACCAAATCAATCGTTCAAAGAGGCATTTGCTACCAAATGCAGGAATTAAAATGGATAGGAGAATTTAATCAACATTCCTTTCAATTTTAAGGGGAAAAAATTCTAAAGACTAAGGAGGAAAAAGCAGCACCAATTCAGTTTTTCATAAGATCTCATGTAAGACAACTTTCCCCCCAACTTTGTCATTTCTCATATATGATACCTTTTGTGCTAAGCTACAGAAGCAATGCTTCAGAAGTATGCAGAAAAGTCCTCTTAACAAAACAAAATAATAATCAAATAAAAGTAAAATGAATTAAAAGCGGACACTAACATTTGCAAAATATTTTTTGAACATGGACATGCTTTTATTAAGTACAAGTTCTTTATGACATATTGTTTAGATTTTTTTAAATGCAATAGAGGGACAACCTGGTTTAACAGATATTTTATGTAGAATTTATGGGCACAATGTTGGGCAAAGTAATTTCTAATTATTCTTTTAATTTCCTCTTCATTGGAGGTGAGTTCGCCCTTTTCATTTTTGATATTGTTAATTTGATTCCATTCTTTCTTGTTTTAATCAAATTGATCAAAGTTTTATCAATTTTATTGGGTTTTTTCACAAAACTAACTCTTAGTGTTATTTATTAGTTCAATATTTTTCTTAATTTAAATTTTGTTAATTCATTCTTTGTTTTTCAGTATTTCTAAAGTGGTATTTACTTGGGGATTTTCAATTTGTTTTCTTCTAGATTTACACAGTTGCAAAAACAATTCATTAATCTCCTCTTTCCCTATTTTGTTCACATAGGTATTCAAAGATATAAAGCTCCCCCTAAGAACTTCTTTTCAGTATCTCATAAGATTGGGTAGGTTGTCTCATTATTTTCATTCTCTTGGATGAAGTTGTTGATTATTTCTATGATTTCTTGTTTCACCCACTCATTCTTTAAGATTAGACTATTTAGTTTCCAATCAATTTTTGGTCTACCTTTCCATGGCTTTTTATTTCATATAATTTTTTTTGCATTTGCATTGCATCTGAGAAGCATGCTTTGACTTTCTGCACTGTATTGTGAGGATTTTATGCCCTAGTACACGGTCCACTTTTGTATATATGCCATGTACTTCTGAGAAAAAAGGATATTCCTTTCTATGTTGATTCAATTTTCTCCAGAGATCTAATGTATCCACCTTATCCAGAGTTTTATTCACCGCCTTGAGTTCTTTCTTGTTTATTTTGAGATTAGACTTGTCAAGTTCAGAGAGGGGGAGGTTGAAGTCCCCCACTAGTAGAGTTTTGCTGTCTATTTCTTCCTCCCTCAACTTTTCCTCTAATAATTTGGATGCTATACCACTTGGAGCATATATGTTTAGTAATGACCTTGCTTCATTTACTATGGTGCTTTTTAGCAGGATATAGTTTCTTTCCTTATCTGTTTGGATTAGATCTATTTCTGTCTTTGCTTTGTCTGAAATTGGATTGCTACCTCTGCTTTTTGTACAACAGCTGAACCACTATATATTCTACTACAAACTTTTCCCTTTGCTCTTTATGTATTCCTCTATTTCACATGTGTTTCTTGTAAACAGAAGATTGTTGAACTGTGATTTTCATTGCGTTCTGCTGTCTCTGTTCTGTGAAAGAGTTCACCTCATTCACATTCACAGTTATGATTACTCTCTGTGTCTTTCACTCCATCCTTTTCCCCACATTACATGCTTTTAGTTCTCCCTTCTCCCTTCCCTTCAATAATAGAGTTTAAAATTTTGATCACCACCTCCCTCAGTCTTCCCTCCCTTCTTTCACCCATTTCTCCTTGCTTACCTTTATATGCCTCTCCTGAGACCTCCATTTGAAGATCAAATTTTCTATTGGCTTCTAGCCTTTTATCAGAAAGGTCTGGAAGTCCCTTATTTAATTGAATGTCCATCTCCCTGCCTGAAAAATTATGTTTAACTTTGCTTGGTAATTGATCCTTGGCTGTAGTCCTTTGCCTTGCAGAATATTATATTCCAATTCCTTCAATCTTTTCATGTAGATGCTCCAAGGTCTTGTGTGATCCTGATTGTAGCTCCTCTATATTTAAATGGTTTCTTTTTGGCTGCCTGTAGTATTTTATCCTTGATTTGATAGTTTTGGAATTTGGTAATGATATTCCTTTGTATTTTTAGTTTGGGATCCCTTTCTTGCAGCTAATGGTATATTCTTTTGATGAATATTTTACCCTCTGGATCTAGGAATTATAAGTAGTTTTCCTTGATTATTTCTTGGAAGATATTGTCCAGGTTCTTTTTTCAGCATGTCTTTTTGGTAGGGCAATAAATCTTAGATTTTCTATCCTGGATCTATTTTCCAGGTCTGTTGTTTTTCTAATTAGATTTTTTACATTTTCTTCTGTCTTTTCATCTTTAGATTTTATTTCACTGATTCTTGATGTCTCATAGAGTCATTGGCTTCTACTTGCCAAATTCTAATTTTTATCAAATTGTTTTCTTCAGTTAACTTTTGCATCTCCTTTTCCATCTGTCCAATTATTCCTTTTAAGTAATTATTTTCTCCACTTAGTTTTTGTACTTCATTTTCCATTTGTTCAATTTTCCTTTTTAAGGAGTTGTTCTCTTCTGTGAATTCTTTTTTCACACTTTTAAAATTATTGGCCAGTTTTTCTTCTATTTCTCCAATTTAGTTTTTAAAATCCTTTTTCAGTTCTTCCAAGAGTGCTCTTTGTGCTTGAGACCAGTTCATAGTCCCTTCTGAAGTTTCAGATGGGAGGACAGTCTCAGTATTGACCTCTTTGGTATTCGTGTTTTGGTCTTTGTCTCCCTAAAAAGATTCTATGGTCTTTTCTTTCCTGCTTTGCTTCTTACCCATGATAATGAGGCTTTGTATGTTGTGGCGTCCCGTTCTTTCAACTAGAAACTAAAGTACTTGGTGGTGAGCTGGCTGGTATGAGAAAGCAGAGGCCAGGTGAAGTCTTTTTGTGTTTCCCTAGAATTGCCCTGGAACTAGCTTGTTAAGTGTAGGGAAAGGGTGGTCTGGCCAGGGCAGGTCTCCTCAGCTGAGCTAGAGCAAAGACAAGCTCAGCAGTTGGTGATCCCAGCTGCCTTACTGTCCTCCCATTTTCCCTGGGGTTCTGAGGCTCCTGGGGTCCTCGTCTTGGTGGTTGTGAGACTCCACTCCCTGGGGCTCCAGATCTCCTCCTGGTTCACTTAGGTGGGGCTTTCTGGGACAGCTCCAATCCTGCACTTTTCCCCTTCCGCAACAGCAAGAAGAATCCTCCTTGGCGATTTCTGTAGCTTCAGGTGCTACGAGACTGTTTGTCCCCTCTGCTGGTCCTACTGATACAGGATTTTTCTGGGGAAATATTTTATGGTTCTTTTAAGGTCAACAAGGGGAGAGGGAGCAAGCATTCACTGATCGCTCCTCCTTTTGGCTCCCAGAATTTCAAGTAGGTGACTTACAGACATTTAATCTGCAGACTGATACCTGCTGCAGATATCTGGAGCTCCACAGCTCTCACTTGCTCAATTGTGCTGGACTCCTTTCCTGAGCCCAAGAATGCCCAAGATTCTGCAGTGTGGTGGCTGCCTCAGACTGCCCCAGTGCTTCCTGATAGGCTCTGCTGTGGCAGGGACATGCTGTGCTGTGTGCAGTCTTTGGAGTTTTCTTGGCAAAGATAGTAGAGTAGTCTACTATTTCTTTCTTCAATTCATTTTACAGAGGAGATACTGGCACAAACAAGGTTAGCTGAGTGGCCCAGGGTCACAAAGCTAATAAGTATCTGAAACTAGATTTGAACTCATGAAAATGAATCTTCCTGATTCCAGGCCAAACACTCTATCCACTTCACCACCTAGCTGTCCTACAAACATATTAAGATGCTAAATACATAATTCCAAGCATATTTCGTTGGTGTTGAAATTTCCACCACTGATATACAACAGCATGTCTTCTGTAGCTTACAGTTTTATAAGTTTATTTAGGTCATTAAAAGGTTAAGTGTCTTATCTAGATTACATATTTAATATGTGTTAGAAGCATGACTTGAACATGGATCTTCTTGACTCCAAGGTTAGTTCACTATAAACCAAGCCCTGTTGCAACTTTTAGATGTTTATATTTTCTTTAATTCTTCGTTTTTGTAGGGAGTCACTACCACTCTGATAAGAATGATGTATCATCTCCATCTCCATGGATGACTTATTTATTATAGAATGACAGGATGACATAATGTCAGAGTAGTAGAAGACTTTAGAGACTTATTCCAATCTATACCTTAAAAAAGAAATCATCCACTATATACCACTAGAACTTAACACAAAGCTATAAGGGTGGTTATGCCCAGAATCTGATGAATCAATTAACAGTGGGCCACATTTTTATGCATTGTTGAAATCATATAGTTCATGCTAAATTTCTGTCAATTAGGAAGGACTTTTTTGAGCATACTACTATGGAAATGATAATAGGTTAGCTGTAGTGGAGAATGGCTCCTGACTTTACAGAACCCTTAATGAATACTATGATTTGATATCAATGCAACTATAAGGCAGCATATGATTTATATGTAGAACTCTAAATAAATTCTTTAAAAGTTCAAAGGCAAGAGAGATTATGAGCTAGAATATATAGCTGAAGATTTATAGAAGAAGTGATATAGGAGAAGGGTTTTTAAAATTAGATAGTCATCTCTCCCCCATCAAATTCTCCATATAGTCATTAATATTCTTAAGACATAGGTCTAAATTTGTGACTTTCCAGCTCACAAAACTTGCAAAACTCCTTATTAACTTTCACATTAAAATATATGCTACATGTTATAAAATACATATGTTACATATGCTTAGTCTGAAATTCCAGACCATACATTTCTTGGGTCCCATTTTCACACACATACACACACGCTTCACCTCCCCATTCCTTACCCCATCATATTTCACATAGTACAGTATTCACCTTTCTTGCATTCAATATGCCAGTCAAATGGAACAACCTCCTTTTCCTTAGACTCAATATGCCATTGTGCACTTCTACTTAATCTTGAAATTCATCCTCTTGACTGACATGGACTCTCTCTAAACTTCTCTGCATTTCAAATTCCTTAGCTTCCTCTGAAGCTCAGTTCAGATGCCATCTCATCACTGAAACCTTAGTCAATGCCCCATCCCAGGAATTAGTGTGCATTCTTTCCTCCTGAAAGCATTTCTAGAATTCTTTATCTGACCTCTCTTTTGTCCCTAATCTGCATTATCTTTGTATAAAAGGTATTACCCACTGCCAGCATATAAGTTACTGGAGGATTGGACTGTTATTTTTCGCATCTGGTAGGCATTTGATAACCATTTGTTGGATTGTATTGAATTGTATTGGCAGGTGAAAGGGATAATGCACTGACAGTACAAGGCATCTGCATACCCTAAGCAAAGGTTTAAAATTTCCATCTCTTTGTATTTGAATATCAGCCCTCCTGTGAGTTTCTCTTAACTAGATGTTTTTCACTTTCACTATAAAACAGGCAACCTCACCTTTCACAAAATAAATACCTGCATGCCAAAGAGGACAGAATTTTCAAGCATGAGAAATAGGCACATGTATAAAAAGTAATATTAAAAATGCATTGCAACTCTTGGTGTGTTGTTTCTTGGTCAGCTTCCTTCCTTGACTTTGACTCCTCTCTAGGCCGCTGTGCCAGGGGTACACATCATTAAGGCAGTCCTTACAAGAAGGTTTCCTCATCTGAGTTTCTGAAAGCAGAGAGATGGAGACAGAGAGAGAGAGAGAGAGAGAGAGAGAGAGAGAGAGAGAGAGAGAGAGAGAGAGAGATTTTTTCCTCCAAGCCCCATACCTCTAGAATTCTTAATGTTTCTCTATTCCTTTTTTTTTTATGTGTTGGCATTTCTACCCCAACTTGTACACTGTAGCACAGCAGAGCATATCCATAGAATGATGAAGTGAATAAAATTGTTACTGCAATTTTTGCTACAACTTCTTTTTGAGAAACATTGCTTCCATTGCTCGGTCTGATTGTTTCACCCTAGTTCCATCCACTTTCCTAATTCTCTGGAGAAGTCCGATCCTTTTTCTTTGCCTGGTCAAGTTCATTCCTCCACGTCTCTGGACAAAATGGTTTTCCTATAACATATGTTTTCTGGTATTCACTAAAAAATAACAATAAAAATCAGTTTCAATGAGTCCTGCCCAGTCAGCATGTTGAACATGATTCCTTAAGTCAAATGTGATTTCCTGAAACTGAATATGATCTGCCGTATATCTCTCACTCATGTCACCTTTTTCCCCTCATATCTATATTGCCCTCTTCTTAGCTGTCCCATAGGGCAGTCCCTCCACTCTTGTCTTTTGTCTTTTTCTTTGCACAATTTCTAAAAAGGATATTTTTTTATCCTCATGGTTTCATCTCTCAGCATCATCAGTTCATCTAATTTTAGTGCTTTGAAACTTCGTCCCATAAAGGATCATTCAATTTCGGTCTCAAAAAGGCTCATACACACTTTCAGATGCTTTATCACTGGTCTTTGCATTTGTCCCACAAAATCGATACGTCTCACATTATTCATTATTAATTATCATTAATTATTAATTAATTCTTGTCAATTCTCTGAGTAAAGGAAACCCCTGAATGTGCCTGGTTTCAGAGCAGCGTCACATCACCACAAAATCCCCAAAGAAGATTAAAAATGCCTTTCTATCAGGCGTTGACAACAAACTTCAGGGGAAATAAGAATCATCTCAGTCATTGTGAGGGTCTAAAGCACTTGGACATTACACAAGAAGTAAGGTTCATTTAACAAGCACAGAATGCTACTAACTGGAGAGAGTTAACTGGGTACACTCTGAAGATTAAAAAGTGTCATCAAGTGATTAATCCTTATC
Organism: Notamacropus eugenii; assembly: GCF_028372415.1. Lineage (NCBI taxonomy): Eukaryota > Metazoa > Chordata > Mammalia > Diprotodontia > Macropodidae > Notamacropus > Notamacropus eugenii. The sequence continues at coordinate 339,582,493 of NC_092874.1, read as the reverse complement.
AGAGAAATATTGATCCATTTCTTCATGAACATTTCTAATATTGAGAATAATGGTCTTTTGCAGCTATGTCTAGCTTATTGTTATATTCTTTGAACCTTGTCCTACTAAGTTTCCTGATAAAGTCAGTTGACTTTGCTGATTCATGACTAAACTGACCTAAATTAATTCCTATTTCTGCTCTGTGATACCATCCATGACTAATATATTGAGGTATTCTAACTGAGCTCACAACCTGGTTTCCAGGTTGATTTTGTGACATGTATCTCTTGGCTTTCACATTTTGACAAATAATACTTCTTAGAAAATATTTCTCTAGAACAATATGCCATTTATTATAACTCAACTTTTCTGGATCCAGTCTCCAAACTCACCATGACTTTTAGTATAGTTCTTCATAACAAGTATTCTATGTGAGGGCACACCATGAACCAGGTAAGTACAGACAAGGAATATTGGTGGTGGTGGTGGTGGTAGAGTCCTGATTATTCTTTTGGGAATGGATGATGTGTTGAGAAATAGCTGGAAGCCTGGAAAAAATCAGAGATTTACATCTTCCGAGTTATGAGTGAGTTACTATAAAACAATAATTCCATAATTAAAGAGTCAGATATTAATTGGGAGAAGAGTAACATAATAATTTCATTTATATTAAGGGGGGAAATAAGTCAGTTATCCAGGTTAATTATTTGCAATACTACCAAAGGTAGTACTCAAAGAGGAAGTTGAGTACTTAAATAACCCGATCTCAGAAAAAGAAATTGAACAAGACATCAATAAACTCCCTAAGAAAAAATTTCCAGAGCCAGATGAATTTACAAGTGAATTCTATCAAATATTTAAAGAACAAGTAATTCCAGTACTATATAGAGTATTTGGAAAATTGGTGAAGAAGAATTCCTACCAAATTATTAAAATGATACAAATATGGTTTTGATATCTACACTAGGAGGAGCCAAAGTAGGGAAAGAAAATTATAGAACAATTTCTCTAATGAATATACATGCAAAAATTTTAAATTAGATATTAGCAAAAAGAATACAGCAACATATCACCAGAATAATACATTATGATCAGGTAGGAGTTATACCAATAATGCAGGGCTGGTTCAATATTAGGAAAACTATTAGCATTATTGATCATATCAACAACAAAACTAACAGAAACCACATGATTATCTCAGTAGATGCAGAAAAAGCTTTTGACAAAATACAACACTGATTCCTGTTGAAAACACTGGAGAACATACGAATAAATGGAACTTTCCATGAAATAGTAGTCAGTATCTACCTAAAACCTTCAGCAAGTATTATATATAATGTGTATAAGTTAGAGTCATTTCCAGTAACATCCGGGGTGAAGCAAAGATGTCCACTATCACTACTATTATTCAGTATGTGCTAGAAATCTTAGCTGTAGCAATAAGAGAAGAAACATAAATTGAAGAAACTGCAATAGGCAAAGAAGAAACTAAGTTACCACTCTTTGTAGATGATATGATGATACACTTACAGAATTCCAGAGAATCAAGTAAAAAGCTACTTGAAGTAATAAAGAACTTTGGCAAAGTTGCAGGTTACCAAATAAACCCACACAAATCTTCTGCATTTCTATATATTACTAACAAAACCCAGCAGCAAGAGATAGAAAGAGAAATTCTATTTAAAGCTATGGTAGACACTATAAAATATTTGGGAGTCTACTTGCCAAAACAAATCCAGGGACTATATGAACACAATTACAAAACACTTTTCGCACAAATAAAGTCAGATTTAAGTAGGTGGAAAAACATCAGTTGCTCAGGGTAGTCCAAGCCAATATAGTAAAAATGACAATTTTATCTAAATTAATTTACTTTTTCAGTGCTGTATCAAACTATCAGATAATTATTTTGTAGAACTAGGAAAAATAACAACAAAATTCACCTGGAAGAACAAAAGGTCCAGAATATCAAGGGAAATAAAGAAAAAAAAATGCCAGGAAAAGTAGCCTAGGTCTACCAGATTTCAAATTGTATTATAAAGCGGCAGTTATAAAAACCACTGGCTAAGAAGCACAAGGGGAATAGGTTAGGTACTCAAGACACAGTAATCAATGAATATAGCAATCTACTGTTCGAGAAACCGAAGGACCCCAGCTTCTGGGATAAGACCTCACTTTTTGACCATCATTGCTGAGAAAACTGGATAACATTGTAGTGGAAAGTAGGCATGGACCAACGCCTGACACTGAAACCAAGGGTAAAGTCCAAATAGATACATGATCTAGGTATAAAGATTGATAGGATAAGCAAATTAGTGGTAGAAGGAATGGTATATTTATCATATTTATGGAGAAGGGAAGACTTTTTGACCAAACGAGATAGAAAATGTTATGAAGTGAAAAATGGATAATTTAGATTACATTAAACGGAATTTTTTTTTTTTTTTTACAACCATACCCAGCGCAACCAAGATTAGAAGGGAAGCAGAAAACTGGGAAAGAATTTTTGCAACTAGTGTCTGATAAAGGCCTCATTTCTAAAATATATAGAGAACTGAGTCAAATGTACAAGAATACAAGTCATTCCCCAATTGATAAATGGTCAAAGGATATGAACAGGCAGTTTTCAGAGGAAGAAATTAATTGTCATACAGAAAAATGCTCTAAATCACTGTTGATTACAGTGATGCAAATCAAAAGAACTCTGAAATACCACATCACACCTATCAGATTGGCTAACATGACAAACAAGATGATGACAAATGTCGGAGAAGATGTGGGAGAGCTGGAACACTAATTCATTGTTGGAAGAGCTGTGAGCTGATCCAACCATTTTGGAGAGCAATTTGCTTATCCTTTGACCCAGAAATACCACTTCTAGGACTGTATCTCCAAGAGATCATAAAAATGGGAAAGCGTCCCACATGTGCAAAAATATTTATAACAGCTCCCTTTGTGGTGGTCAAAAATTGGAAATCAAGAGGATGCCCATCAATTGTGGAATGGCTGAATTAATTGTAGTATATGAATGTAATGGAATGCTATTTTTCTATAAGAAATGATGAAGAGGAACACTTCAGAGAGGCCTGGAAAAACTTACATGAATTGATGCTGAGTGAAAGAAGCAGAACCTGGAGTACTTTGTACACAGCAACAACCACAGTGTGCTAGGATTTTTTTTTCTGGTAGACTTTGTTCTTCATTGCAATGCAAGGACTTAAAAAATTCCCAAAGGTCTCTTTAGGTTCAAATACAAACCAAAGATACTCCTTGCTTTTACAGAATAATAAAACAGAATCAAAGTACTTTAGCATTGTAAAGCCCCTAGGTTTCTTATAATCCTTTAAAGGACTTCTCACTATAACATACCTGTAGACAATATCAGTGGATTGGCATTATCAGTCAAATGAGGCTACCCCTAACCACATGGCAGGAGAAAAAGAAGACCCTGAAGGGGAAGAACCCACTTGCCAGTCAGGATTTTTCATTTATGTACAGGTATAATTGTTGTTCATATTTGTCCTTTTTTCCCCCTTAACAGCAAATCTAAATTTGCTTCTGGTCAGCTGTCACTCATTGATCCTTGTCTCAGCTGTGGAAAGAAATAGAATGGGTGTAATCCCTCATTCTTATAATAGCCCTCCATACACTTAAACACAAGTATCATGCTCTCTTTGAGTCTTTCCTTCTCCAGTTTAAACATCCCTACTACCTTAAATGCTGCATACTCAAGGAACTTTCTGATTCTTGTTACCCTCATCCACGCACTTTCTATTATATCCATGTCTTATACACACACCCCGATATCTCATTAGATTTTTTATTTTATTTCATTTTTTTTGTTTTGTGTCCCATCATAGCTCTACTTCCTATTTAGCTTGTTATCCACTATAACAAACTACCCACCATATTTTATTCAGACATATTACTGACAGACCATGCATCTCTCCTCGTTACAGATGAAATAAAAATTTCAGCCGCGGGGCTAAAAGTTTTATTTATGCTTATTAATTTCAACTTATTATAATTAGTACAATCCTCTTGCCTTTCTATAATACTTTGGATCCTGACTCTGCCATCCAGAATGTTTATCCTTTGTCCCAGCTTTTTGTCATCTGAATATTTGATGAGCATATCAACTCTTTATCCAAGTCATTGATAAAATATGAAACAACTCAGTGACAAACAGAGTTTCCTGGGACAGTCCCTGACACACTGATATTAAACCATTAATAATTGCTCTTTGAGTTCAGACATTTAAGTAGTTCTGAATCTATCTAATTATATGTGTCTAGTTCACATCCTTTCATCTTCTTCACAAGAGTCTGTGATACTTCAGCAAAACATGATATCTCCTCCCACAAGAAGATCTTCTCTGGAATCACACAGATAGAAATTCATCTGGGGGAAGACCTGACTCTAAAGTTGCGTGTTCGTTTTCTCACTCTCTATAGTCCAGGTATATAGTTTTGAGAATCATTTGTATAAACGGTGTTAGAATTCATGGGAGTTCATGTGATCACTAAGAGAGCTTTATCATCCTCTAATCTTTTAATATAGATATCTTCTGTGACTCTTTGTTTCTCTGATTTTGTCCCTCTCTCCTTTGGCAATTCCATCCAGACCTGTATATTCAAAGAATCACAGAATTTACAGTTGGCAGGGCACTCAAAGGCTATTTAATTTTTAGTTCTATGGGAAAAAAAACTCTTAAATCTCTGGTCCATTTTTTCACCAGTAAATATTTAAATCTTTTTGAAAAAAATCTTTAATTGATTGATTTAATTGAATGATGGGTTTGTCTGCCTGAATATTCTACTGACATTTCAAAAAACACTTATCAGATTGAACTTAGTCCCTTTCCCCTAAAATTAATGAAGTAACACAGGCAGCTGTGGCTCTTAATCTTTCCATTTAGCTACTAACAGTTGGATTAATTTTAATTTAATTTTAATACAAAAGCATTTACTTCAAAAATTTTAAATACAAAAAAGTAAGCAAGAAAATGAAAACAAAAAAATATAAGTACAAACTTACAGACTTCCTTCTCTAATATGTGGATGAAAAACTCTTCCCCTACCTCACTGTAGTTTCCAGAGAAGGGAAGGAGATTAGATTCAATGCTTAGTTCACTCCCAGCAGAAAACATTCCCAGTTCCTAGTTCAAAACTCCTCCTAGAATCCAGGCACGGTGGCTTCTCAGGGTTTCCATGGCTCATTTGCAATTCTAGTTACAAAGTTGTCATTGCTCAAAAACCTGGGTCCTACGGGAATAATTTTCAGTACCTAAACACGAAGACAAAAATACATCCAGAACAAAAGCACATACTCCCAGACTCATTTCTCAGACTGGGGTAAACGAGGGGTGAAGAAAGGAAACGGAGAGAAAAATGTCCTTCCCTTTTCATTGATTCATTTCCTTGCCATGAGTGAACTGAGATATTTACCTTTTAGACAAGGCTGATAAGAAAGCAGTGGAGAGACAGCCAATGTCAGTGGATTGGCCTCTCCAGTAAAATGAGGCTACCCCTAACCATGTTGTAGGAGACAAAAAAGCCTCCATAGTAATAGTAGGCAATCTAGAAATCCTGCAGCCTCCTTCAAGAGTGCTTCTGTATTAGTCAAACTGCACATGCTTAGATATGAGTGGGTTATACAAATAATCCCCCCCCCCCCCACATATCCCACTGCCATCAGTTCTTCAACTTTATTTCTGTAGATAAAATCATTTTGGTCAGAGATATTGTTTAGTCATGTCTGACTCTTTGTGTTCCCATTAAGACTTTTCTTGGCAAAAATACTGGGATGGTTTGTCATTTCTTCCTCCAGCTCATTTTATAGATGAGGAATTGAAATGTTAAGATATTAGGAGATATTTGTTTTCCAGAACTAAGGCTCAACAAGCAAGCCAGGCCCTGAGCTTGGCATAACAACAATCCTTTGTTCTCACCTTCTGGAACTGATGTTCTCTCAGCACAGGCAAGCACCAACAGGCTGAGACATAAAGTCATATTATGAATGGATATTTTGTCACTAGGCAACCATTCCTCACTGTTGTTGTTTTGAATCACTTCTGTTGTTATACTACAAACTTTGACTCTTAACCTCAAGTATATGTAAAGCAGTACTCCCTAATAAGGGATGGGCCCTGATACATGTGTCCTTGCTTGGAAGTTATTTGTCTCCCTTTTATGGCTCATTCTTTTCACATCACACTCATTAATTTACCTTTGATTTTCAAGATTTTGGATTTTGGTGTTCAATTGAGGATTTTTAACTTAGTTTTTTTTTTTTTTTTTTTGCATTTTATATTTCAGTTAATTTCCCAATTCTTGAATGTGTTCTTCTTTCCAGTTTTATTGTTGTAAGAATTTAGAGAAATAAATATTTCCCTTAATGCTGCTTTGGCTGCAGCCCATAAATTTGGGGGTGCTGACCCATTGTTGTTATTCTCTTTAATTAAATTATTGATTGTTTCCAAGATTTATTCCTTGACCTACTTATTCTTTATGAGTAGATTATTTAGCTTCCAATTAATTTTTAATCAATGTTTCCGTTATGTTTATTGAATATAATTTTTATTGCATTATGGTTCAAAAAGAATACATTTATTATTTCTGCCTTTTTCCATTTGATTTTAAAGTTTTTATGCCCTATTACATGGTCAATGTTTTGGTAGGTGACATATGTTGCTGAGAAAAAAGTATGTATTTCTTTCTGTTCCCATTCAGTTTTCTCCAAAATTCTATCATATTTAACTCTTTTTAAAAATATTCCTTTTACCTCCTTAGTTTCCTTTTTGTTTCCTTTCTGGTTGGATTTATTGAGTTCTGAGAGGGGACAGCTGAAGTTCCCTACTGGTGTAGTTTCACTATTTCTTTCTCTAATTCACTCAATTTTTCCTTTAAGAATTTGATGCTGTACCACTTGGTGCATACGTGTTTAGTATTGATATTGCTTCTTTGTCTGTGGTAGCATTTAGTTAGATCTAGGTTACTTCTTTATCCCTTTTAGTTAGGTCTGGTTTGCTTTTACTTTGTTTGAGGTCAAGATTGCTAGCCCTACTTTATTTTTTTTAACTTCAGCTAAAGCATAATAGATTTTGCTTTAGTCACTTACCTTTAATCTGTGTGTGTCTTTTTGCTTTAAGTGTGTTTCTTGTAAGCAACATACTGTAAGACTCTGGTTTTTGATCCACTCTGTCTACTTCTGTTTTATGGGAAAATTCATCCTATTAATATTTATGATTATTGTGTTTCTGCACATCTTATCCTCCCTCCTGTTTGTCCTCTCTCCCCTTTCACCTTTTCTCTCCTCACCAGTGTTTTGCTTCTGTCAATTAACTCCCTGGATCTGCCCTCCCTTCTGTCAGTCTCCACCACACTCCCGTTACTTGATTTCCTTCCCTTCTACTTCCCTGACAGGTAAGATAGATTTCTATTTTCAACTAATTGTGTTTTTTTATTTCCTCCTTAAGGCAATACTAATGGGAATAAGGTTCAAGTGATGCTCAATGATCATTCTCTCATCTTTCCTTCCACTGTAATAGGTCTTTCATGACTCTTTATGTGAAATAATTTACCCCATTTTGCCTCTTCTTTACTTGTCATCCCTTAAATTTTTTAATGTTATTCCCTCAAATTGACCTTCTAGCCATTCCCTCTGTCTTTGTATATTCCTTATAGCTATACTATTAGTGATACAATTTTTAAGAATTGCAAGTATCATCTTTCCACATACAGTTATAAATAGTTTAACTCTACTAAACCTGTTATGTTTTCTTTCTGCTTTTTAACTGTTTATGCTTCTCTTGGGCCTCGATATTGAAGGTCAAATTTTTGGTTTAGTTCTCCTTATAAGAGTTTGGAATCATTCTGTTTTCTTGAACAACAATTTTTCGTTTGATGTACTGCACTTATTTTAGCCAGATAAGTGATCCTTGTTTGTAGTCTTAGCTCCTTTGCTTTCCAAAATATCATGTTCCATTACCTCCAGTTCTTTAATGTTGCAACTGCCAAATTCTGAGTAATCTTAATTTTGACTCCCTAATATTTGAATTGTTTCATTCTGATCACTTTTAATATTTTATTCCTTGATCTCATAGTTCTGAAATTTGGCTATAATATTCCTTGTAGTTTTTATTTAGGGATCTCTTTCCGGAAGTGATCAGTGGATTCTTCCAAGTCCTATTTTGCCCTCTGGTCTCAGAACATCCTGAATATCAGGGCAGTTTTCTTTTCTAATTTCTTGAAAGATTCTCTCCAGGTTTTCTTTTTTTGCTTATGATTTTCAGGTAACTAATTATTCTGATATTGTCTTTATTGAATTTATTTTCCAAGTCAGTTATTTTCTTGTGAAACATTTTGCATTTCCTTCTATTAAAAAATATTTTAAATTTGTGCTATTGATTCCTGATTCTCAAAGAGTCATTAGTTTCCACTTGCCCAATTCTAATTTTCAGGGTGCTGTTTTGCTCAATGAACTTCTGTACTTTCTTTTCGATTTGGTCAGTTGTACTCTTTAAAAAGTTGTTTTCTTCAGTGGACTTTTGTATCTCCTTTTACATTTGGCAAATTTTACTGTTTAAGCACTTTTACAAGCTGTTTGCTTTTTTTCATAATTCTCTTGCATCACTCTCATTTCTTTTCCTAAATTTTCTTGTACCTCTCTTATATGATCTTTAACGTCCTTTTTTAGCTTCTCCATGAGTTCTTTCTCACCTTGACACCACTTGCCATTTTTCTTTGGGATTTTCCCTGTAGTTGTTTTGATATTGTTGTCCTCTTCTGAGTTTGTGTCTTCTTGGTCTTTCTTGTCACCACAATAACTTTCTATGATCAGATTCTCTGTCTGTCAGTCTCTCTCTATGTTTCTCTGTCTCTCTGTTTCTCTCTGTCTCTGTCTCTGTCTCTCTCTCTCTGTCTGTCTCTCTCTCCATCTCATTATGTTTTGCACTTTTTTTGCAGTTTCCCTTTTCTTTAAATTGAATCTCTTCTCCCAGAGTGAAATGGGCTCTGCCTCAGACTTCTTGCGCCAATGACTGCAGCCCTCGACTGTTTACCTGGTACTGTGCTGATTCTGCACTAAGGCCCACAGGGGACCCTCACGTGAAATATTGTATTGAGCCGATGGAGTGGGAGGATGATTGATATTTCTGAAGGTCTTAAGGGTCTGGCAGCTTGCATAGTGCTGAGCATGGGTCCCAGTGGTGGTGAATGGCATGTGCTAAGGCCTGGTTGAGAGTTCTTGCCTTTCCCCAAAATTACACTGACACATGTGGAGGTTTGGTTACTGCAGGGTGATGCTTTTCCCTGGGTGGTGCTGAAGCATGTGGAGGTCTATTTGCTTAGGCATCTGTACAGTTGGCCCCTACTTGTTAGTCAGGGGTTGTGCTTAAGCATGTTGAGTTCAAGTTGGTGGAGGATGTCTGTTTGCACAGGACTAGACTGAAGCACATGGTGGAACTCAGAGATGGCATGTCCCTGCTTCCCCTGGCTATGCAAAGCACATGGGGATTCTGATGTTCATATTTGCCTGCTCCACCACAGTTGGGTTCAGGATCTCCTCTTGATTTGCTGAGGTGGAGCTTTCTGTTGGCTTGCTGGAATACTTCCTGTCCTACAATGCACTCTCCTTTTACTCAAGTGAGATAGACTTTTCTTGCCAATCGATGAAGTGTCTCAGGCTAAAAGAGCACTCTACCCTGTCTTTCCACTGGCACCACTGTTCTAGGATTTGTTCTAAGGTTTTATTTTATGGCTATTTGGGGGTGAATACTTGAGAGTTACAGTGATTTACTGCCTAATCCACAAAACCTGGCTCCCAGAAGTCCATTTCCATCACTTTAAAATTAAACTTCTGCTTGATTCTTTGTTCACCTATGTCTAGCCTGCTCTGTTCACATCCAGCTATCCACATGATAGAGTTCAGTTTGGTTTCATTGAGAGAAGCAAACAGGGTAAAATGGCTTACCTAGAGTCACACAGACAGTAAGTGTCAAGCCAGATTGGAATTCATGAAGCTGAGTCTTCCTGATTGTAGACCCAGCCTTCTATTCACTGTACCACCTAGATAGTCATTGATACATGTGCTTAAAACCTTGGGATAACCATTGATTTTGTCTCTTCCTTACTCCCTTCACTGAATTAGCTGTACACTTTTTTTTGGTCTCTTTTCCATTCATACTGATAATATCCTAGGCCATTCTCTCATTATTTTTAACCTGAATTATCATCAGAACTCCATAACTGTTCTTCCTCTCTATTGTTTCTTTCTTCTCTAAACCAGAATAAGGTTAATACCCTGTATGTCAGGGAACATTACATTTTTATGTGTGTATAGTCAGCGCTTTACATAATATCTATTATGGTGTAGGCCTCTATCAAAGCTTGATGAATGTTTCAATGAATGAATGAAAGTTCTGTTATGATTATCTCATTCCTTCACTTAAAAGATAGTGACTTCCCTTAACCTACCAAACAGAATATAATTTTCTCATCTTTGTATGCAAAGCTCTCCACAGTTTCTCCTTTCATTTCACAATTTTCCTACTCTTCAGTCTCTCAGTTTTTACATATTTTAGCTCATACAACTGTAGCTGGTTCTTCCTTCCCTCAATTTCTACCTACCAAAATTCTTTCATTATGGCCCTTATTTAATATTATCAAAAGCATATATTTAATAGTAAGAGTTAAACTTAAAGGCAATGAAGAAACACTAAAAGGTTTCCCAGCATAAATAGGGGCAAAGACAAGATGACCCTTCTTCATTATTTTCTGACATTGTTCTAAAAATACTTTAGATATAATAATTAAACAAAATAATAAAATTAAATATATGAATATTTACAAAGAAGGGATGGGATTTCTCCTATCTTGATTTGCCAAGATGGTTTATATGGAAAATCCTTGAGAATACATGAAGGAACTAAGAGAGACAATAAATGAATTCATTGCAATCTATAGAGTTACTCCACACAAATCATTAGTATTTCTATTCAAATAACTAACAATAAAGAAGACACACAGTTTAAAAAATCAATTCATAGTAACAAGAACAGCACAACACATATGGAAGTTAACCCTACTAAGATATGTACAAGTTTCATAGATATGTATCTAGTAACACTCTTACAAATATAATAATTGGAAAAGTATTCATTACTCAAGTTTGGGCCATGTCAAAAGTTAAATAAATAATGATACTTCCCACAATAATCTAGACATGTGACGTTTTGCAATCACATTATAAAGGAGTCTTTACAGACCTAAACAGAATGATAACAAAAAAATCATGTGGCAGAACTAAAGGTTTAGGATGAAAAGGCAAATAGTAAAATAGTGAATGAGGACCACATAGCATTGCCAATCTACCTAATCCTACCTTTAAATTAATTGTCAACCAAATTTTTTGATACCGGTTAAAAAAAATACGAAAACAAATCAATCAGATAGATTAGATGAGAAAGAAATAGAACTCAGTGATAGCCCAGCGTTTGAAAAAAACACAATACATTGTCAGGAAAAAAGCTTTATTTTTGATAAGAAATGCTGAGAAAATTGAAAATCAATTTGACAGAAATTTGGTTTAGACCAAGACCTTGTGTCCTATTTTCTAATCTCTGTAGGTAAACACTCACAGAAAAATTACCCTGGTAAGTGGACCTGCAAGCACTAATAGAATGGCCATGCTAAGAAATCTAGCAGAAGTTTTGGTAAACTAGCTGGAAGCCAAATTTCATTCTAAATGAGGAAGCTTTATGAAGGCTATAAACCAAAGTAAACTACAGTAATTATAGTAAACTACAATAAATATAACCTAGTCTAGAAGTATCAGAACAGAAAAAAAGGGGTCAAAATCTGTTACCATAGATTGCTGGGAACATGGGAATCAACTATGTGCTACTGGGAAAACTGAGAACTACAGCAGGACATTTGAGTAGTAGCACTTGGAGCCCATTCTATGGGGACTTCCAGGAGGCCCAAGACCAACACAATTGCTTCTATCTAATTAGATCCTATCAGGACTATTATAGGCAATGAGATCAACTCATGATAAGTGACTGTTCAGGTAAGGGAAAAAATATTGGTTGAGTGCAACACCCATAGTGGAATACCAGGAGATAGATATAAAAGCCCCAAGAGTTGGGACAGAAGATGATATTTACCAACATTGACAAAAATGAGTTATGTAGACTACAGTGAAGATAGCAACCTACAGGTCAAATAAAAACCTCCCAAGATTTCCAGAAAGAGAAAGAGTCTTGTTCTGGTAAAAAATTTTAATACAAGAACTGAGGTTGGGAATATAAGTGCATAAGACAACATTGATTAACATTGTACTAATAAAACAGATAACATGTGATCTTGCCAAATTCCTTCTGTGAAACAAATTTGCCACCTAAAAGAGGAGAAATAAAGCAGGAGAATAAAAACTACCTACCAAGATTTCTTAATATTTTTTTTAAATAGTGTTTTTAATTTATGGAATAAAACAAGCTTAACTTTTTCTATGACAAACACCTTTGGCAGACTGGTGAGTCCTTTGAACCCTTTTTTATAATAATATATTAAAGCATATAAAATAAAATATTAATTTCATTTCACCTATAAGTCTATAGACACCCTGAAATTCAGTCATAGGCATTGGAGTTGGGATAGTTGGGAACCAGTTGTTTTGAATCACTGCTATAGCAATCATCAAAATTATTTGTTACTAGCTAAGAAATAGTGTGATGAATCAGTGGAAAATGTTAAGTATATGAGACAGAGTAGTCAATGACTACTATGAGAACGTTATGAAATGCAAAATGAATAATTTAATTACCTTAAATTGAAAAGTTTTTGTGTAAACAAAGCCAAAGCAACCAAGATTAGGAGGGAAGCAGAAAACCAGAAAAGAAAGTATTTTTAGAACCAGTATCTCTGACAAAGACCTCATTTCTAAAATTTGTAGAGAACTTCATCAAATTTATAAGAATACAAGTCATTCCTTAATTGATAAATGGTTAAAGGATGTGATCAGGCAGTTTTCAGAGTAAGAAATGAAAGTTATCTGCAATTATATGAAAAAAAATGCTCCAAATAGCTATTGATTAGAGAGAAGCACATCAAAACACCTCTTAGGTACCACATCACACCTATCACATGGGCTAGTATGACAAAACAGGATAATGTTGGAGAGTTAGAACACTAATTCATTGTTGATGGATCTGTGAGCTGATCCAACCAATCTGGAAACCAATTTGGAACTGTGACCACAGGGCTACAAAAATGTACATACCCTTTGAAATTGAGGGGATTTCCATCAATTCGGGTCAGAGTATAATTCATTATGTTTTAGCTGGTGAGAAAGTGTAGGGGTACCAATCATAATTTCAGAAAAAGTTAAAGTTAAAATAGATTTAATTAAAAGAGATAAATGGAGCAACCACATTTTGAGAAAAGGTACCATTGACAATGAGACAATATCAATACTAAACCTTTATCCACCAAATAGTATACTATTTATTTTTTAAAAGAAAAGTTAAATGAATTACAAATGGAAATAAATTGGAGTACTGTATTCATGAGAGACGTTAATCTTCCCTTCTCAGAGCTGGATAAATCTAACTAAAAAATAAATAAGAAAAGTGTCAAGGTATTGAATAGAATTTAGATAAGATAAATATGATAGATGTCTGGAGAGAAGTGGATGACAATAGAAAAAAAAGCATATTTTCTCAACGTTTCCTACTACCTTTACAGATATTGACGGTATATCAGGGCACAAAATTTTAGTTAAATGCAGAAAACCAGAAACATTAAAGCATTCCTTTCAGATCACAATGAAATTAAGATTATATTTAATAAAAGACCACAGAAAAATAGATTTTAAAAGTAATTGGTAATTAAACAACCTAGTCTTTTTTTTTAATTTTTGGCATACTTTTGATTAATTGCTGTATTTACAATATTCTGTAAATATTAACAGTCATCCAGTAAACATATCAAGAATAAAAAAGTCTTGTCACATAAATGCTGAAACTTAACACTTCATTAAAAAATGCAGGAAAATGTGCACTCTTCCAGTATAGTGTCTGTCACTCCTTTCCTATGCATACAGGTTAATAAGACAATAGGATGTGAGTTCTCTTAACTTCAAGTATATCAGCATTTATTAGCAGAGGGGAATGCCACCCACCCACAAAACAGGTTTCAAGTTATTCCTTTTAGCTTTCCAAATCAAATGCCTTGTGAGGACAGGGGAAGGGGTGCATAGAAGGCTTAGAAACTTCATTTTTCAGATTCAAAATAACATACGCTGCTTTAAAATAGAGAATGCGGGAATAAAAATTCTGAAATTGTGTTGTCCGTACCACTTCTTGAAGACCTTTCCTTCTCTTGAGGAAAGGAACAGAATGGTACGACATTACTGACAAGAGACAGCTTTTAGGACAGAAATCCTGATGCTCAGAAACTGATCAAACATACCTTTATAAACCTGGCTGTAGAACATACCATTTAAATCTTCACTATCCAAGATTCATCTATTACCCTATATACAAAAACTGCTGTATGTGGCGTGTTGATATGATATCATGGAGACAATTTCCACATCCCCCATGGCAGTATGATACAGCTGCTTTCCTCATTCCAAAGAGGATAAAGTGGAAGTCTTTGTCCCTTGACAAAAACTTTATAAAAGCAGTACATGCAATTATTTAAAAAAGCAAAACACGCACCCCTCAAAAATCCATATCCATCAGATTAATTATTAGTGGAGGTTGCAGGTTCTGGAGACTGAAGGAATTCATAAGGGTCGTGAACCATGTCTTGCTGTTCTCCAACACTCAGATGAGAAGGGCTTCCTAGATGATGTTAGAAAGAGAGCTGAGGTTGGAAGATGGCCTGGAGCCCACCCAATCTGTATGGGCTTCATGGAGATCTTGCAAGAGTTTAGTTGTTTCATCTAAGTTTAAATGGTTATCATCATGGTCAAGCTCCTTCTTCACTTTCCCAATGAACTGAGCATGGAAATATCAAGTGAGACATCAGAATATGACTTCAATGACAGTCCAAAATAGAGCTGTTATTTTCTCCAACTGAATCACCAATCTGCATCATTTGTTTGGAGGAATCTGGACAGGTAGGGAGCAATTTGTGCTCATCCTTTATAATAGGTAGGACCTTAATTTCATCTGGTGGCTTCATTGGAATATTCCTCCTCTGCTTCAGTTGGTAAACGATTTTGAAATGATCACCACCTTTGATCTGATCTAGTAGGTCATCCACTATTTTCTTACTGTAACTCCCAGAGTCTTTCACAAACTCCTGTTGGCTTAAGGCACACTGTATAACAGTTTCATCTCCATAGGCTGAATATAACACTTCCATTTCATCTGATTTCAGGTCACTGAATACTGAATTATTTTGCATTGAAAGTGCAGTACCTGAACTTATAAGAAATGTGACTTTGTTTCTTCTTTCATCTTTGAATCCTAAAGTAGTAAAACCAGGGAGCAATTTGCTTAAGAGGGAACTCAAGTCCACCGGATGAGTCTCTTCATCTTCTGCCTCAGGATCTGACAGGTTGACCACACTGTACAGTAAAGCCCCATCTCCATTCTTTTTTAGGTAGCCCATCTTGCTGTTTAAGAGGTATCTGTTAATCCTGTCCCAGGCTTCGTCGGCAGCATGCTCCACCAAGGCTAACACGTGTTCTTCTGCTGTGCTGTCTGCCAGGCTGCAGGCATTTCCTTCTGGCTCAAATATGCAGCAAGGGAGGCTGTGGAGTCTCCTTCTCTGGAGATTTTTAAGAAAATGGTGGGCAGGTATCTTTCTCGGATGGTTTGAATACAGTCCTGCCTGGAGGAATGGGGCTGGGCTAGATGGTTTCTCAAGGTCCCTTTCAGCTCTAATAACTTCTTTACTTGGCTTTTTTGATTTCTTGGTTGTTTCTACTTGGACAGCAACAACTTCAGGGACAGGTTGCTCAACAGCTGTGTCTTCATTGCCCAAAAGAGCTGCCTGCTGAGAAAAATCCATGCCCTGCATAAACGACATACTGCACTTCAAAGCTAACAGCCGTTCTTTGCTCATCATCTTAAAGCCTGTGTGGAGTATCTTCTTGGCTAATTTGTAGTACACAGTGTCTGGCCTGTTGTTAAGTCATTGCATTATCACACATCAGTTTGAAATCTGCCTTAAACTCTGTGACTGATTTGTATTCGTTAGCTACAATTTTGTCTTTCATTGTACCAAAGTCCAAGGGATGCTTTATTATCATGGAGTATCCAGGAGCAATTGCATCCGTGACAGGAAAAGCAAAAAACCCATGAGGATCTTTCCTCTGTAGTTGTCGAAGAAAATGCTCCAGCAATTGCTGGATAGGGGTGCTCTCATTTTCAGCTGGTTGAGTTCTACATGCTCTACTTGGTCTATCTGGAGGCGGTTTAACTTCCACCTTCTTTCCTGGATCAAAGTCATCAGTCTCCCCCTCAGTGTCACAATGCTCCTTTTCTCACTTCCTCTTCTTCTCCTCCTTTCTTTTTCTCCTTTCCTCATCAAGGTGCTTTTCTTTTTCCTTTTCAGACTTCTTTTTCTTTTTCTTTTTCTTTTCTTTATGACGCTCTTGTTCATGATCTGTCACCATAATAACTAGAATCCTGACCTGATTCCGAGAGCTCAGTAACTTCACTTCCTCCAACTTTAAGGACTAGTTTCAATGGCTTCTTCAAGAGCTCGTCTACATAATCATTGTACGACGATCGCCACTCGGTCTTGTGCTTCTTGTGCTTCTTCCCCATGGCGGGGAGGCCGGCTGCGGGCGGGGGGCTCAGGCGCCCCCCGTGGCCCCCCACAGCACCCGGGAGAGGCAAGGAAAAGGTGGTGGCGCAGATTCCCCCCCACCCAGAAGGCCTTCCTCCCTGCCCGCCTGCCCCCTACCTCCTCCTCGGGCCTAAACAACCTAGTCTTAAAGAATGAATGAAAAATCAAATTGTAGAAATAATCAATGACAGCCTTAAAGAGAATGACAACAATGAGAATAAATCAAAATCTATGGGATGTAGCAAAAGCAGTGATCAAAGAAAAAGTTATATTTCTAAATGTTTACATCAAGAAAGTAGAGAAAACGTAGACCAACGAATTAGGTATGCAATTTAAAAAAAAAAAAGCAAAAATAGCAAACTAAAAATCCCCAAACTGGAATTCCTGAAATTTAAAGGAAAAATTTATAAAGCTGGATGTAAAAAATGAATTGGTAAATAAAATTAGGAGTTAGTTTTATGATCTATTCAAGTTTGTGTTTTGTCATTAAATATTTCCTTTCCTCTTCTTTTTTTTGGATTTTCTGCTTAATCTAGTATGATTCAGACTGGGGTTCCTTAGTACATTGTCTGTCCCTTACTAGATGATTTTAGATTTATTTACTTGTTTTTTATCCAGGACAATTTGAGGTTTGGCAATCACATTTCTTGGTGTGTTAAATTTGTATATCCATATGATGTATGTGTGTACTATATACACGCACATGTGTATCTTTATTTGCAATTTATTTTCCTTTTTCTCTTTGGTTCTAATCATCCTGGGCAATTTTCTTCTATGATTCTTTTAAGTAGAATATTCATGATTTTTGTATCATCAAGTTTATCATATTCCAATATTCTTTGTCGAAAATTATGTTTTACAGAGTCAATTGTCTTTGACAACAGATGTCTTAAATTCTTTCACTGTTTTTTTAATCTTTCAATTTTACTCTGTCATTGTGTATTGATTTTTTCCTAGTTTTCTTTTCCTTTATTATATAATTATTGATATGATTAACTATGTCAGTAATTTTCCTTATGTTAAACGATCCCTGTACCCATGGTGTTATTCCTGCTCCATCAAAATATATAATCTTTGTAATATATTGTTATAATCTTTTAGGTAGTGTTTTATTTGAAATTTTTGCATCCATATTCATTAATGACATTGGTCTATAATTTTCTTTTTTTTCTGTTTTTGCTCTTCCTAGTTTAGGTATCAGTATCATATTGTTTCATAAAAGGAGTTTGGTAGGACTCCTTCTATGCCTATTATTCAAAATCATTCATTTAATACTTCAATTCATTAGTCTTCAAATGTTTCATAGAATTTACTTGTAAATTTATCTTGTCCCAGGGCTTTTTTTCTTAGGAAATACATGAAAAAAATTTAAAAAAGATAAAATATTGGTTAATTTAGGGTTTTTTTTAAATAGAGAAGAAAATTAAATCACTAGGATTAAAAATGAATAGGGTGAATATACCACTGATGAAGATAAAATCAAAGCAATTACAAAAACTTATTTTTACCAAGTGTATACCAACAACTTCACAATTTAAGTGAAAGGAAGAATATTTACAAAATTATAAATTATCTACATTAGCAGAAGCGGAAATAGAATATCTAAATAGACCTACTTTAGAAAAAGAAATTGAACAGGCCATAAATGAGCTGGTAGTGATTAACCTTGACTTTTTGAAGACCAAAAGTAAAGTATAGTTTCTACTTCTTGACAGAGAAATGATGAAATATAAGTAAAGAATAAGATAGATATTTTCTTACATGCCCAATATGTGGATTGTTTTTACTTAGCTACACTTATTTGGGAAGATGTTATTCTTTGTTTTTTACATTGGGGCAGAGATATTAGAGAGTTGGTAAATTCTGAGAAAAAAGAGTAATAATAGTGATGACTAAAAGGAGAGGAAAAAATGAATGCCAATGAATTGGATGTGTGAATGCATGTGTGTATGTGTGTGTGTGTGTGTGTGTAGAAGAGAATAGAAGGAATTTCATAAGGAGACACAAAAGCATAATGATTTTTTAAATTTACAATATAATTAAAGAAAATAATTGATATGAAATATTATAGTTAAACTTACAATCCTTCTTTTTCTATTTCTTGTGCATGGAAATGTTTGTGATATTTGTCAAATCATAATAAAACACTTTTTTTCCTCAGAAGAACTTGTAGTGCAATGTACACTTAAAGCTTTGGCTTTATTCCTAAGAAAAGTGCCATGTATTCTTAGCTTCTACATCTGAATCTTGAACTACAAAGGCTATATATTACCACTTATAAAGATGATTGCTGGGTCTCATGGTATATGACTGCCTTCACAAGAATAATCAAGGTGGTAACTGCAACCACAGACAAATCTCAGGGTAAGTTCTATCATAATAATCATTCTCATTTATGTAAAAAGTCTGTAGAACTCAGATAATTTGCAGATCTCTTCCACTGTTTGGCTGATAGGAAAATAAAATCACTTGCATCAATGTGGGAGCACAAATTTATTAGCATCTGCAACTGATGACAGTGAACTCGCATTTAGAGATGTTCAACTGTGCTTACTAGATGAATACAATAAAAACCAAATTAAATCATCCTCATGCTCCTGCTTAGTGGAGGTGGGTTTTCTAATTCTTCTGAAGAGCCACTTGGCCAACAAGTTAATTTTCTACTTTGAAATTAGTTACCAAAAGTGACTTTAAAACTCTTTTGGGAAATGTATATCAAGTTTAAGGAATAATAACAGAGAATCAAAAGTCAATCGACCTCTCAAAGGAAATTTGTGGAACAAGTTTGCCATGTTGAATATGAGCTTTTGGTAATAGAGTAAAAAATATCACATAAGCAAGGCATTTTATTTGGTTCAAGGGTCTTCCACAATTAGCAAAGAAATGAAATTGATTGGCCTTATTAGGCAACTCTTTCATGAGCATAATAACTAAAACAAATAATGACGTTGTACATTCAAACAATAAGCTGCAGAGCCAGATACTGACAAATGCTCTGTGGGCCAACACACCAATAAGCACTTCCTGAGGGTACTATTTACAGGAACATACACACATCTGGTGCCATTATCTGGGAGACTTTACCCTCCAAAATGATACTTTGATGGATATGTTTCAGGAATTTTTCTCTACTAAGGGCTCAAGTGAGCAGAAAGCAAACATATGTAGTTCCTAAATGAGCTAGGGTGCCAATAAGAAAAGACATTGCTTGGATTTGAAATGATATCCCTACTTCTCAAAGGAAATAGTGAATGATGGATACTTTCTTTGCCAACCACCGTTACTGAAAGATAAGTAAGTATAGCAGGAGTCAGGAAAATTAATTAATGAAGGGAAAATGTTCCTTTCTACATGGTCTTTTCTTAGATTAATAATAAAAATAATGTGCTTTCACTGAAATTTCCTAGCTATTGCTTTTTTCTTTCTTGTCAGTAATTTCTCCAGGGGATCAAGAGCCTCAGGTCTATCTCAAAGGTTTTCCTGTAGGTGTCCAGGAGGACTTCTACTGCCTCCATTTTCTCAACTCCAAGAATTAATAAATTATTTTCATAATATTTCTACTGGGGAGGGGAAAGAAGAACATGAAGGCACATTCCCACACACATTCCTACACATATATGTCCTCCTCTGCTTAGGGACATTATTTCACCATTCTTCCTAGTATTGCCAAAATTAGAAAAAAAAATAATAGTTCTTTAACCTCCCAAAGTGTTCAGTTATCCTGTTCTAATAGTGGTATCTTTTCATTTCTACAGCTTTTGAAGATTTCCATAGCTAATTAATATGATTATCAAAATAATCTTACATGCAATGCAGTACAAATATCATAAACATTGTATGTATAAGAAAATCTCAGAGATTTCAAGAGGTAAAAAGACTTGTCCAGTGTGACATGACCAGTAAACAGCAAAGTTAGGGCTTGAGTCAGATCTTGTGGCTCCAATCTAGTACTCTTTTTACTTGAGCATTTTTTTCTCAAAAAAGAAAGGAAAAGCCTCAAGTTTTTTACTATATTATTATTATTATTATCATTATTATCATATGTCCATATTTTGGAGCATGTATGCACTTTATAATTTCTCGTTTACCGTCACATTAAATAAAATCACATTTCAAAGACCTGTGACATCACTGATGTGGATGATCCCTTCAATAAAGACAGGTCATAGCCTATTCTATAGCTCAGGGAATAATCTTGTTGAGGTGCTTTGACCAGTTGTCTGCAAGAAAACATATTTCATGGATCACTTGGTCATCTCACACTGTAGTTATGAAAGATGACCATTAAAGATAATGGCAACAGATGTTGAAATTGATACAGAAGATAAAGAACCAAAGAAATTAGAGAAAGAACTTAACAAAAGTCTGTGAATTAAATCAATGTGCATTATGAATTTGGAGAATTTCATTCAAGGTAAAGGAGTGGAAGTGTTTATGATAGGGGAAAGGTAATAGGTTTAGACAGAGAAAATTCTACATTGAAAACAAATGGACTGAGTGGGTGGGGGAGAACCAAACGAGATCAAAAGTTGGCAGATAACTCAAAACTGTATACCTCTTCCTTATTAATTCTCTCTGAAAAGTCAGTTGGTGCTGAAGATTGTAAAGATCCAATAACATCACAGCAGCAACAACAAGAAAATAACAAAACTCTCCCTCCCTCCCTCGGTCCCTCCCTCTCTCTCTCTCTCTCTCTCTCTCTCTCTCTCTCTCTCTCTCTCTCTCTCTCTCTCTCACTTATTTATATATTTATGTATATTTTATTAAAAAATACCTAAATTAGAGTATGGTGGGGAAAATGCACTTTCTCTCCGGAATCAGAAGACCTGGTATATATCACCCATTTAACCTTGAGCAAGTTACTCAAACGTCCTGGCCCTCAGTTTCCTTATCTGTAAAGTGAGAGCATTTGACTGGATAACTTCCAATGGCCCATACAACTCCATATTCGCGTTGTACGACCTAATGACCAAACTTTGAGTGATGGTCTATTATCGTCCTTGGACAACAGATGAAGGCATTTCTCAAAGCAGATTGGCTTCACTCCAAATTCACTCTGCAATGAGGCATTGGAGGCAGATATTAGTGGGACATAAAGCTTACTAACATGGATGGTAGTTATTAGAATACATTATCTAAAGAATTCCAAAAAATAAAAATTGTTCTTATGATTTATAATTCCAACATACCGTTTCCTTTTTCCTATCAAATATGTACTTTTTTTTTTGCAAGCAGAGCCCTCTCCTAGACCACTTTCAGAAAAATATCAGCTCAGAGATCATATGATCAGGACTGATACCAAACATTTGGTTACCTTATTTCCAAACCACCTTTTCTGGTCTTCATTGTTACCTTCATCTAAAAATGACAACAAAATCATTTGAACTTAAAGAAAAAATATCTATCAGAATTCCTATAGAGTGTCATGTATTTTGATTCATTCTCCCTTTTGAACTTAAGAGTACAACCTTCCACTATCCTCTGTGAGACAGCTCCCATATGCATTCTACTTAATGACACCAGCATGTGAATATTAAAGTTTTACATTGCTTTATATCTCTTCCAGATAGAAAACCAGTTTCCTCCTGGAAGTTATGCATCTATTTCATGAGCATGGGATTATATTTATGGTAATAATTCATTATTTTCATCCTTTCTCCACTCCCCTAGAGTAAGAATGTGTGGCTGCTTTTTTTGTAATGAAAGGAACAATAAAGTAACACTATAACATTCATGGGGGAAGTAAGACTTGAAAAGATATTGAAAGGACAATGCTAATTCTTCTCAGATTTGTGTCTTTCCAGGATGGATTCTTTAATTTTAAGGAATTACTTCCTTTTAAAAGATTGCTTGTTAATTCTTGAAAGGTATAGATTTATAACAATGCTTTAAAACTATTTCCATTATATATTTCCATTATATTTCCAGTGCATTGTCAAAGTTGAGGGACAAGCACAGAACAACTCAGCTTTCACTTACTGATTTGCAAATTGAGGTGATCTTATAAATGTTTCAGAGAGCTACCTTTTGTTACTGATTTCTCTCATACATTGCCTTTCATTTATGTGATATAGATAATGTAAATGAGATATATATATATATATGTATATATATATACTTGCATATCAACCCATTTATGCAATCTCTCTCTCTGTATATATATGTATACACACACACACACACACACACACACACACACACACACACACACACACATATATATATATATGTGGCTATAGCTTTATATTTCCAAGAGAGCCAATTGGTAAATATTCTTAGCACCCCCATGGAGAGCTCTAATTTGTAGGAAGTTTTCCTTGCCACAAAGCCCAAGTTTGTTGCCTTTTAATTTTCACACATTTCTTCTAGTTCATCTTTCTGGAGATGGGTAAAACAAATCCAATTCATCTTCAACATGATAGCCTTTGAAGCCCCTGAACATTGTTATAATGTCCCTCTAGTCAAGTAATGTCATGTTATGTCATGTCAACGAGATTTATTAAGTTTTTATTATGTGTCTGACTTTCCCTTAAGCCTTGGGGCTTTCAAGAAAGTCACACTGCAAAGTCATGAAGATGGGACATGTTGTGGGCAGTGTTCAAGGTAGAGAATGTGTAGAAACCACATGTAAGTTAATCAGAGACTAAATCAAAATCAGAGACTCCATGGAACAGAATGAAAAATAACAAGACTGGAAAAGCAGGAAGAGCTTTGAAATCTAATCAGTGTAATTTATATTTGATCCTGGACATATCAGGAAATGTTTAGATTTCACTGAGCAAGAAAGCAATATGATTAAACCTAGGCTTTTTAAAAATCATCTTGTCAGAGAATGGATTAGAATAGGGAGAGATGAGGCAGGGAGAGCTGTTAGAAAGCTGCTGCAACAGTCTATGTGAGAGGTAACAACGCCATAACATTAGGTAGTGACTATGCAAGAGAAATAAGTGAGAGATATCAGGAAGGTAGAAAAAATATTTGGCCACAGAATGAAAATATGGAATGAAAAACAATGAGTAGTAGGTGGTGACTCTGAAGTTAGGAGCCTGAGTGGCTGTGATAAAAGTGGCACCCTCAGCATCAATAATGAAGGAGAGAAGAGGAGAAGATTGTGTGTGTGTGTGTGTGTGTGTGTGTGTGTGTGTGTGTGCGCGCGCACGTGTAGGGGGTGATAATTAGGTTTTGGGTTTTGGATATGTTCAGAATGAGTTAACTATAAGACATCCAATCTGAGGTGTCCAAAAATAATTAATGATGCAAAGCTGGAGGCCAGAAGACCAATTAGAACTTGAGATACATATACAAATATACATATATATATTAATATATATGCATATACATGTAAGTATAGTCACATATATACATATACATGTCTATGTAAGTATATATGGAAAGAGAGAGAGTAAATAGATATATCTCAGAGTCTTCTGCATAGAGATCAAATCTGAACTGATGGGAACCTGATATAATCACAAAAAGAGAGAGACTGTCAAATGAAAGGTAGTGCTTTAGGAATTTGTACATTTAGTTGTAAGGGCATAACTGAAGAATTAAACAAAGAAACTGAGGAGTTCTCGGACAGAGGGACAGAATCGGAAGAGCAGTTCAGGTTCTCTTCTCTAAACTAAGGTTCTAATCCAGGATCTTCAACTGGTATTAATGGAGTTCATCATCTTTGTTGCCCTTCTCTGAATACCTTAGACTTTATCCTTGCTAAAGTCGTGCCAAGAATTGAGAGAAAGATACTTTAGAGGTGGTCTTAAAGGAGTACCATATGATTAGCACCTTCTTATGCCTTTAGGGTGAGCCCCATATTCCATTAGATTTTTGGTTGTTACTTCATACTACGACCTCCTATTTAGCAGAAGTCCACTAAAACCCTTACATCTGTTGCAGAACACCTGCTGCCTAATCATTTCTCCCCAGTTTGATACTTGTAAGTTTGATTTTAAAAACTCAGATGTCAAATGTTACATTTATACCTACTGAATTTCAGTTCATTAGATTGAACTTGAATTCAAGCTTGAAAATATTTTTTTTCTGATTTGATACTGACTTGACATCAAATATGTTAGTTAACCCTCCCAGCTTTGTTTCACTGGCAAATTTAATAATAATGCCATCTGTGTCTTTATTCAAGTCAGTGACAAAACATGTTAAACTACACAAGGCCAAACACTCCTCTGGAGACCTCTTTTCAAGCTTATATGAAACTATTAATGATTATTCTTTCAGTTTCATCATTTAACAAATTCCAAATACATCTAAGTGAGATGTGAAAGCATTTTAAAAACTGTAAGCTTACAAATAAAATCATTACTCTTTTTTGTTTGGTGACAGTGTTTGTGTGTGTGTGTGTGTATGTGTGTTGATTCAGATGAAGAGAGAAAGAAAACACTTTAGTGTATAAATCACTGGGCCTAGAATCAGGAAGATCTAAGTTCAAATAAAGCTTCAGATACTTACTGAGTGATCAAAGGCAAATCACAGCCTCTGTTTGCCTTAATCCACTAGAGAAGGAAATGACAATCCACATCAATATCATTTGCCAAGAATATGCTATGGACAGCATTGGTGTGCTATGGTCCGTGGAGTCACAAAGAGTAGGACATAACCGAATGAATTAACAACAGCAATGTAAATAAATGAAATCAGCAAATCGGGAAATACATGTTAGATGTCTACTGAATTAATGTACTATGCTAGGCTCACTGCAGTACATGAATTCAGTAGTTAAATGTTCATCAAGGACATGTTGAACTGTTCAGCTCGAACCTTTGTTTCCTCAGTCATCTGTTCTTATTTTTAATCTTTGATATAATTTATTTGTTTTCAGTTTTCATCATTCATTTCCACAAGATGCAGAATTCCAAATTTTCTCCATATTTCTTCATTCCCCCCATCCCAGGAGAGCATGCACCCCAACAGCACCTTTCCCCAATCTGCCCTCATTTCTATCACTCCCTCTCCCACCCCCCCCCCTCTAGTTTTCTGTAGGGCAAAGTAGATTTCTATACCCCATTGCTTGTACAATTTCCAGTTGCATGCAAAACAATTTTTAACATTTGTTCTTAAAGCTTTGAGTTCCACATTGTCTCCTTTCCTCTCTCCCTCCCCACCTCACATTGAAGAAGCAAGCAATTTGATATAGATCATACATGCATAGTCATGCAAAACTCTTCTGTAATAGACTTATTGCAAAAGACAAAAATCACATTTCCCTCTATCCTGTCCTGCCCTCCATTAATTCCATGATCTTCCTTGACCTGTCCCTCCAATAATGTTTGCTCCTAGTTAACTTTTCTCCCAATCTGCTACCTTTCCATTATCTTCACTCTCCTATCCCCTCCTCCATGCTTTCCTGCATGGTAAGATAGGTTTTCATATCCAAATGAATGTGTTTTAATTTGGTACACCAAATCCAATGGGAGGAAGGCTCAGTTATTCCCTCTCAACCTCCCTCTCCTTTCCCCTCCATTGTAAAAGCTCTTGGTTTTTTATGTAAGATGATTTACTACGTTGTACCTCTCCCTTTCTCTTTCTTCCAGTATAGTCTTCATGTGTGTGTATATGTATGTATATATACATAAATATATATGTATACACATATATATGTATGTATGTATGTATGTATGTGTGTGTCTCTGTGTGTGTGTATTTTTCCCTCTAACTGCCCTAATACTGAGAATGGTCTCATGACCCACAAATATCATTTTTCCATGTAAAAATGTAAACAGCTGAACTTAATAAGTCCCTTATGGCTTCTCTTTCCTATTTACCTTTTCATGTTTCTCTTGATTCTCGTACCTGAAAGTTGAATTACCTTTCAGCTCTGGTTTTTTTCAATAAGAATACTTGGAAGTCCTCTATTTTATTGAAATTCCGTTTTTCCATGAAGTATTATATTCAGTTTTTCTGGGTAGGTGATTCTTGATTTTAATCCTAGTTCCTTTGACTTCTGAAATATATTCCAAGCCAACGTGACTTTCAAGTAGATCAATAGCTTTTTAAATTATCTCTCCTGGATCTAGTTTCCAGATTACTTGTTTTTTCCAATGAGATATTGCACATTGTCTTCAATTTTTTCATTCTTTTGGTTTTGTTTTATAATTTCTTGATTTCTCATAAAATCATTATTTTCGTTTCCTCCATTCTACTTTATAAGGAAGTATTTTCTTCAGTGAGCTTTTGAACCTACTTTTCTATTTGTCCAATTTTGCTTTTTAAGGCATTTTTCTCCTCATTGACTTTTTGGACTTCTTTTTCCATTTGGGTCAGTCTATTTTTAAAGGTGTTATTTTCTTCATCAGTTTTGGAGAGTTTCTTTAGCAATCTGTTGACTCGTTTTTCATGAATTTCTTGCACTGCTCTCATTTCTCTTTCTAATTTTTCTTTTCCTTCTCTTACTTGATTTTCAAAATCCTTTTTGAGCTCTTCCATGGCCTGAGACCATTTCATATTTTTCTTGGAGGCTTTGGATATAGGAGCCTTGATGTTGCTGTCTTCCTTCAGTTGTATGCTTTAACTTCTTCAGGTTGTACTCTTTGATCTTCCTCATTGTAATAAATTGACTTTTCATCAAGAAAGTAACTTTCTGTAGTCTTATTTTTCCCCTTTCTGGTCACCTTTCTAGCCAATTACTTGACTTTTGAGTTCTTTGTTAAGTGGAGGGTGTACTGCCCCAAGATTTAGGGGTTTTGTACAGCTATTTCAAGAGATATCTTTAGAGTCCAGTAAGTCTCAGTTCCTCCAAAGTGATATGATCAATGGAGAGGTGTTTATTCCCCTCATGTCCTACACTCTAGTGTGTGAGCAACCACAAGTACTCTTTTCTGCCCTCGAACTCTGACTAGTCTTCCCTTTCCAGAACCACAACCAGCTCTGTCATGGCAATGCTCCTCCTCACCCCAGGACTGCCACCCAAGATTGCAACCCAGATCAACCACTCAATTCCCTCATTGTTTGTGGGCTAAGAGCTCCAGAAGCTACTACCTCTATAACAGTGGGTGCCACCACCCTTGTTCTGGGTTTGGGCCTGGGAATGGGATCAGATCACCCTCCTCCCTCACCCAGGTGAGAGCTTTCCCATTGACCTTTGAAGCTCTCGTTGAAATTTATGGGTTTTAAAGTCTGAAAACCACTAAAGCTGCTATTGAGTCAATGTCCTGATACCTACTCCAGTCTTGTCTGTGCAGGCATGATCCACATTGTGCTGTGCTCTGCTCAGAGCCTGGTGTGATAGACCCTTCATATTGGCTTTCCAGATTGTATTGGACTGAAAAAAATTTTTATTTTGTCATCTTGTGGAATCTACTGCTCTAGAATTTGTTTACAATTATTTTTTACAAATATTTTGAGGGTTTAGTAGGAGAGCTCAGGCAGGTGCCTGCTTCTCCAGCATCTTGGCTCCACTCCAGTCATTTCTTCTTCCACCCAGAGGAATAACAGATATAATTATTTTACTTTTGTTACACTTGGTTTGAAAGTACTTTTTTGTGAAAGCTAGGTGGTACAGTGGATATATTTTAAATAGAACACTGAGCCTGGACTCAAGAAGAGAGCTAATAATAGCAATGATCTCTCAAGGTTATTGTGAGGATCAAATGAGGCAAAATGTATAAATCACTTAGTATAGCACCTGATGCTAAATAAGTGTTTGTCCCTCTTCCTTCTTTCCCCTCTCCATTTTGCTTGGGTAAGGCATTTTTATTAATGACTGAAGAAACCAATGAAATACCACAACCTCTTTTGGAGTTCTATTATATGTGTGATGACAAGTGGCTATCTCTATATTTAAGGCAGAGATATCTGATGTTACTCTTCAGAGTGATGAATAAATTAAAATTTTCATATTACTAATAACCTCCATAGAGTCTATGGACATCTCTAGAATTTTCCAGGGCATAGTTCTGAGAACACAAAATTAGCTGAATAATTCTATCAGAGACATGTGTGGAAGGCTTATGTGCTTTAGAAGAGTTTCCAAGTTTATTCTAAGATCAAATTCCAGGTTTCTTGTTGCAAACTCAAAACTCGCTTAAAAAGAGCCCATAGTAGATAATGTACCTGGAAAGTATATGATCCATGTTGAACAATGATGACCTAGATAAATACAAATCAGCTAGATTTTCTAACTTTAGTCCATGAATAAGGAACAATGAATTTGACAGAATTCCATTCATGCTAATCTGACCATCTTAATATATGAATTTTTTAGGCAGCTTAGTGGTCTTGGGATAAGAAGTCTGAATGTAACAAAAAGCTCTCTTTTGTTTATTTTATTTTTTATTTTCCTTTTTTACTAGTCATTTAGTGTGGTTTTTAGATTTCATTTTCTTTATTATTTCGTTTTTAAACATTCACATTATAAATTTTGAGTTCAAAATTCTCTCTTTCCCTCTAGTCCCTACCCACCCATTCAGAAGGCAATAAATACAATACCCTATTTACATGTGAAGTCTTGCAAAATATTTATATATTAAACATGTTTAAAAAAAGGAAAAATAAAATAAAGTGCAGAAAATGTTTCAATCAGCATTAAGAGTTCATCAGTTCTCTCTCTAGAGGTGGATAGCATTATTTCTCAAGAATCCTCTAGAAGTGTCTTGGATCACTGTATGGATAAGAGTAGCTAAGTCTTTTATAGTTGATCATAATTACAATATTGCTTTTACAGTGATTGTGTTATTCCTTCACTTTACTTTGCATCAGTTAATATAAGTGTAATGGGAGTTAAGAATCTTCCCTGCCCACAGGCCTCAGGTGGAACTATTGATGGAGGCTTGACTAGGGGATACTTGTTTCCTATGAAGGCCCGCACCTTTTGATGATTGCTAATGAGGCAGTAGGTCTCAAGGGATCATGTCCTCTGGTTCTGAAAAGAGTTATACTCTGAAGAGAAGTTTTGCTTTGGGGTTTTGAAAGGTTTGTGGGCCAGATTAGACTCTGGGAAGCTGCTAAGCTGTCCCCAGGCTTTGAAAACCCAGATGTTGGTGCTTCCCTCTCTGGTAACTATGTATGTATGTATGTATGTATGTATGTATGTATGTATGTATGTACGCATGTATGTATGTAATAGACAATTGGAAGTTGGTTTTTATTTCTCTGTATTTTATCTGTTTGTTGAATAGATAAGAGGCATGGTAGCTTTGAAAATGTAAAAGATAAAAATTGTGTCTGAAAGCATTTGGTTGAATTAATTAAAGTGATTATTGATCCCTCAAAAGTTGCCTTTCCTTTTATAAATGCAGATCTAAAAATCCATGATAGGCCTCTCTGTGTATGTCAGGGTACTTACTGATACAATAAATCTTTCCAGTATTTTTTTTTTCTCCTGAAACCATCCACCTCATCATTTCATATAGCACAATAGTGTTCCATCACATTCACATACCATATTTTTTTCAGGCATTTCCCAATAGTGGTCATCCCCTCAATTCTCAATTCTTTGCTATGAAACAGAGCTAGAAACATATTTGAACATATAGATCTTTTTCCTTCTTTGATATCTTTGGGATATATGCTTGGTAGTGGCATTGTTGGGTCAAAAGAGATGCACTTTGTGCTTTGGGCATAGTTCCAAAATGTTCCCCTGAATGGTTAAATCAGCTCACAGTTCCACCAAGAGTGCATTGGTGTATTTATTTTTCCACATCCCCTCTAGGAACTGTCATTTTGCTTTTCTGTCATCTAAGTCAATCTGATAGGTACCTCTGAGTTCTTTTAATTTATATTTCTCTAATTGTTAGTGGTTTGGAAAATTTTTGCATGACTATTGATGGGTTCAATTTCCTCTTCTGAAAATTGCTTGTTCATAGCATTTGACCATTTATCAATTGATAAATGGCTCTTTTTAAAAAAAAAAATTGGTTCATTCATCAATATATTTGAGAATATATTTTTTATATATTTTATCAGAAAAACTGGCTATACTTTTTTTTAATTTTTGAGTGCATTTGTTTTGTTTATAAAAACAAAACAAAAGCAATTTTATTTCATGTACTTAAAATTATTTATTTTACTTCCTGTAATCCTCTCTTTCTCTTGTTCATATTTTTCCCCTAAACCATGGGTCTGACAGGTACATTGTTCCGTGTGTTTCTAATTTACTTATGGTATCATTTTGTACATCTAAATTATTTATTTACCTTAATACAGGGTGTGAGCTTGGAATCAGGAAGATTTGAATTCAAATCTGATAAGTATAACTTGAGCTATATGACCCTGGAAAAGTCATTTAATGCATATTTGTCTTAGTTTCTTCAACTGTAAAATGAGGATGATAATAGAATCTATCTCTGGGAGTTGCTGGGAGTATGAAATGCTCAAATCTCTTTTTTTCCTTCAATTCAGCAATCAAGTACCACTTTCCATATGAAGCGTTTGTCAATTGCTATTACCACCTATCCAAAATTACCTTTTCTGCAAGTATCTTGCATTTATTTATATATATTCTCCTTAAATTTAATGTAATACTTCTGTCTTTACTTACCTGTCTCCTCCATTATAATGGAAGCTGCTTGTGAAAAGGGACTCCTTCCTTCTTTGTTTTCGTGTCCTCAGACTAGTACTTTATTTAGTACATAGTAGGAAATTAATACATAATTTAATGTATCTATTGAATGTTACACAGATTGATCTATGATCTGTTTATGCATTCATCCATTCCCTCTCTCAGTGTGTGTGTGTGTGTGTGTGTGTGTGTGTGTGTGTGCATGTGTGGGAGAGAGAGAGACAGAGAGAGAAACTGTTGACCTCTTAAGAATATTATTTTTAAATATATAAAAATGCATGCGATTAAAAAATGACCTGCTTCTATAATGTGCACAGTTGCAACCTGTTTATCCACAGACTGCATCTCAATTTAACTGAGAAGTTAACAGGCTTCAGTAGACTGACCAAGGACTTCATTACACACACACACACACACACATACACACATACACACACACACACAGAAAGAGAGAGAGAGAGAAAGAGATAAACAATCTAAGGATAAATAGATAACATATCAATCCATGAAATATATGTCAATATATGTTAATGTATGTTCTTTGTATGAATAAGGGACACGCAGCCACAAAAAATATGGTCAAAACAAAACTAATTTATATTTTAGGAATATTTGAAGTATAGTTGCCATTTTCTTTCTCTTAATAAGTGTTGTCATATTTCTTCTTACCAACAAGGTATGTTATGGGTGGTCCCTGAATTTATTTTTGGTTTAGAATAGAATGCCTTTAATTATTTAACATCCTTCTTGGTAATTACTGCTGAAAAAAGGTTTTCTAAATACAGACTCCATCTTTCAATTTACCTTTACACTTGAAAATTGATTTCTAACGTTTTAAGTCCCCTATTCCCCTTCTCCCCTTTTCCTGGTTAAAACAAACAAACAAACAAACAAACAAAAACACGGTTCAGGAGAAAAAAAGAGAAAAATATCTCTGAAATGCTTTATCAATTTTCCTCAGTTTCAAGAAATTATGTCGATAGCTTAAGTTTAAATAAATCATAAATCAAAAATGCTGTTTCCACGGTATAGAATACATGACTCAAAGTTAATGGGGTGTGATGGTGGAATTGGGAAAGAATGCTTTGATCACAGAGCATTTAAGGATTTACCACATGCAAGGTTCACCTTATAATTCTCATGAGGGAGAAACTTCTGGTGGAAGACCCCTACATACACAGGAGATTCTGCCACTAAGTGGTCAGTATTTATGTATTCAATTAACCAAATGAGCAAAATTCCAGAGTCAAATACTTCTTTCTGAATGGCTAGACTTAGTGTTTTCACATTTACTTCTCTGATTTGATTTTTTTCTTTTTATAATTAAATTTTTTCAAAAAATCATAATCTAGAAAATAATAAACAAATATGAACATTGTAATATTAATATAAAAGCAGAAAAAGAAGACTGTAGGAAATTTTAATTTATTACACATAATTTGATTATACACAAATATATGCACATATGCATATATGTATACAACATTGCCCTACCTTTCTGCGTCTTATTCCATTCTGCATCTATGGCATATCAACTCTCTACCAAGGAGTAAGAGGTTTATATCATCTTGTGCTTACATGAAATTACTATATAGTGTTGTGGTCACTGTATGTTATTCTGATTCTATTAACTCAACTCTAGAGCAGTTCATACAAATCTTCCCAGTTTTTTCCGAATGAGTCCCTTTTATTTTTTTATGGGAAAATAATAATCCATTGCATTTTCATACAATAATTTGTCTGACCATTCTCCAATTGATGGACCTCCACTTTGTTCCTAGATCTTTGTTTCCAAAATAAAGTAAAATAAAAGTACTATTACAAATATTTATGTAATATGGTTCTTTTCATTTTGTCTTTAATCTCTTTGAGGTGTATTCACACCAGTGGTGTTAGTGGATCAAAAGATTGGGGTATAGCTCCAAATTGTTTTTCATTTTAGAATAATTTATAGTAAACACCTTTGATGGAACTGAGGAAGACACTAGATACATGATTTCAATGGTATAGGAAATTCCTGAATCCCTCTAGAAATTTAGATAGCTGTTATGCAAATTACTGATTTACAGAGTTGCCTGGAGCAATACAAGTTTAAATGACTTACCCAGGATCACCGAGCTGACTATGTTTATGTCATATTATGACTATGCCATACTGACTCCACGTATCAGAACCATACTTTATTAACTCTTCATTCAACTATTTCCCTTATAATTCTCAGTGGATTGCTATTGTTTTTGACAAAATAAATTTTATGTCATCAAACTTGGAAATTCATTTCTGGTGATCTTCTATGAATATTCAAGAATAATTCCACTATCTGTAACTGTTTAAGGCATCTCCTGATCTGCTATTCTAATAGGTTTGTGATATGATCCTTTATATCTAGGTTATTTAGGTCTCACTGTGGCATATGTTGTGTCTAATTTCTCCTGAACTACTTTCCAGTCTTCCCAACACCTTTCTTGTAATTTGTGTTCTTGAGATCACTGAAAATAATGGTACTTCTTCTTTGCTAATCTGTTGTATTTTTCGACTTAAATAAAACCAAGCAATATCAAATTGTTTTGACGATTATTGTTTTGTACTTGAAGCAAAGTGACTAGAAAAATCTAAGTAAATGCTTAGTAAAACTTTGTTGATTGACTGCATGACTGAAGGCTGATCCTATGAAATCATCTTTAATCTCACTCAAACAAAATATTTTCTCTGACTTTCTTGAGATATTATTACTCCAAACGATTTTTTATGCTTTTGTCATTGTGTTTAAGGTAGTTCTTTGATTGTTTAATTGGCATCGTGATAAAGCTATAAATTAATTCAGGCAGTATTGGTAAATTTATTACACTGTAATTCCTCAAACAAGAATGATTAATTAATTACCAATTATGTTTCTTCTTTTATATCTGTAAATGGTGCTTTATAGCTATGTTTATATAAATTCTATCCTTGTCCTGGTAAGTGGACTGTGATAGGTAGAGAAATTGTTTTCTTTCCTCTTTTCTGTGGAGAAATTAATGAAAAGAAAAGTTATTGATTTTTTTATTCTGTGACTTTATTAAGGTTATTAATAATTTCTGTTTATAATTTAGTTGAAGGTCTAGGATTCTCTAAGTAAACCATAATTATCTACAACAACATAATTTTTAAAAATCTGCAGTCATATCTTCTCTTATATTTTGGGTTTTATTCCTGGAGCCAGTATTTTTAGAACTGTATCAAATAATAGTAGTGACCACAGAATTTTTGGTCTATTCCTGACATTTTGGAAAATCTTCTAGTGTTTTTACGTTGTAAATGATGCCAGAGTTTATTTATTAATTTATTTTTAAAATTGAATTATTTCATTTGTTTTCAATGTTTGACAATCACTTCCATATATCTTAGGTTTTTTTTTTCCATTCCCTTCCCCTATTTCCCCCTTCCCTCCCCACTCCTTCCCTGAGATGGCGAACAATTCCTTTTAAACGCATGTTGCATAGAAGAATTAAAGTGAATGGGAGCAACCCTAACACAAAACAAAACATAATACAAAATAAAATGGTTTGTTTCTATCTTCAATCCAATTCCATAGTTCTTTCTCTGGATGTGGATGGCATTTTGCCTAAAGAGTCCATTGGAAACTTTTAAAGTTCATGCATATCAGTGAAGTACTAACTCTACCAGAAACATTCCTGACACACTGTGGTTGTTGTTGTGTACAAAGTTCTCCTGGTTCTGTACTCAGCATCAGTTCATATAAGTCTTTCCAGGTTTCTCTGAAATCTTCCTGTTCATCATTTCCCGTACCACAATATTATTCCATTACATTCATATACCACAACTTGTTCAGCCATTCCCCAATTGATGGGCATCCTCTTGATTTCCAGTTTTGGGCCACCACAAAGAGAGCTGCTACAAATATTTTTTTGTACATATGGGACCTTTTCCAAGTTCTATAATCTCTTTTGGATAGAGTCCCAGAAGAGATATTGCTTTGTGTAGCCCTTTGGGCATAGTTCCAAATTGCTCTCCAGAATGGGTGAATCAGCTCACAGCTCCATCAACAATGAATTAGTGTTCCAACTCTCCCACATCTTCTCCAACATTTATCATTTGTCTCTTTCGTCATGTTAGTCAATCTGATTGGTGTAATGTGGTATTTCAGAGTTGTTTTGATTTGCATCTCTCTCTAATCAATAGGGGTTTAGAGCATTTTTTCATATGATTATAGATAGCTTTAATTTTTTATCTGAAAATTCCCTGTTCATATCCTTTGACCAATTGGAGAATGACTTGTATTCTTGTACATTTGACTCAATTCTTTATATAGTTTAGAAATGAGGTCTTTATCACAGACTCTATTTGCAAAAATTCTTTCCCATTTTCTACTTCCCTCTAATCTTGCTTGTATTGGGTTTGTTTGTGATGCCATCTTTTAAATAAACATCTGTAATAGTAATTTAAATGGAAAAATACTTCTCATTCATTAATAGGCTTATGTGACCTGCTTAAATCACCTAGAAGCCTAAGTAACATGTAGTAGGAGGAATTTACTGAACAGGCAGAACAGGAAGAGTGGAGTAGAACTAGGAGAAAGTGAATGAGCAGGGTTGGGTCAGAGGAGAAAGAATACAGGCCAACTGACACAGCAAGGCTCAGGCTCCTTCCAACTTATAGGGAGAAGGCCAAGACTGAGCAGGGGGAGGTTTGGCAATGGCTTTCTCCCCTGCTGTGATCATGTTTATTAACTTCTTGGACACCATGACAGATTTTGCTTTCTGGTTCTGTGATTTGGCTTTCTGGTGTCAAAATAAATGTTTTTCTTTTGCCTTTTATACAGAGAATCTTTTATATTTTGTGATTGAGAATTATGCTGGCATGCTCATAGTTGGCACTAGTGCTGTGAATATTGCCTTGGCAATATGATATCATTGGCTACAATAAAGGAACAATTGTTCCCAAAATTACAGTTTTGTTGTTATTCTTTATGTAAAACAATGCTGTCTTTTGTCATAGATTTTAAAAAATATTTTGGTAGTAATATGATATAGTATATACATAGTGTCCCTAATATTTAAATAACCTTTTCTTCCTGGTTGAAATCCAATTTGGTCATGGGGAACATTCTCACACACAAAAAAATAGGTTGCTGTAGTCTCTTTGTCAATATGTTACCAAATATCTTTTCCTAGATACTCAGTAGAGATATTGGACAATAGCGCAGGTATATGATTCATGTCTGTATCATTGCTGAACTTTGTTTGCAGGCCATTTTCCCTATTTTTAAACAATTTATTTAAAATTCCAGCTAATTTTTGGATGTTTAATAGAAATAACTTACAAATCTTTATGTTTCTTTGTTCAAGCTCTAGAAATTCATTTTGTGGTCTATTTAGTTTCTTTTTCTGAGAATGAGCTATTAAAATTTTAATTTATTGCTTTGGTAATATAAGTATTTTATATTCTGATGTATATTAATCCACTTCCATTGACTGCTGCTGATGTAAAATGAGAAAAATAGGTTGCAGTGTTTTCTTTTGTTCCTTCTGATTTGTTATGATTCTTTTTTATTTTTTTTTAAGATCAGCTACAAATATAAGCTTTTGGCTATAATGATCAATTTAATATTTTTGTTTCAATTTTTCTCCTTTTTGAATTTCAGAATTTCTTTTTCTTTCTTTTAATTGCTGCTTTTGCTGGATTTTGTTATCGTTACACGTTTGCTTCTTTCTCTCTTTTATGTATGAAAATGTGTAGAAAATGAATTTTCTCTCTAAAGAATTGCAAAAGTGGTGGGGAGGGTATCTCATTGGTTATTTTTTTTTCTAATTTTTTTAAGTCCACCAATTTGTTAGGATAAAATTATTTAGTCTCCATTTAAGTTTGAATTATTTCTTCAAAGGTATTCATTATTATTATGATTAATAAAAGATGTGTTTTAAATTTATGTTTTTTCTGTGTCCCCCATGTACAAAAAAATTTATAGCAGCTCTCTTTGTGGTGGCCAAGAAATGGAAATCAAGAGGTTGCCATCAATTGGAAAATGACTGAACAAGCTGTGGTATAAGAATGTAATGGAATACTATTGTGCTATAAGAAGTGATGAACAGGAAGACTTCAGAGAATCATGGAAGGACTTATATGAAGTGATGCTGAATGAAACGTGCAGAATCAGGAGAACATTGTACACAGTAATAGTCACAGTGTGAGGAGATTGTTTCTGATAGACTTAGCCCTTCACAGCAATGTAAGGACCTAAAACATTCCCAGAGGACTCGAGGCAAAAAGCCATCCACATTCAGAGAAAGAAATATGTAATCAGAATGTAGAATGAAGTAGACTATTTTCTTTTCTGTTATGATTTGTTTTGTTTTGGTCTTTCTCATGGTTTCTCCCATTCATTTTAATTCTTCTATAAAACATGACTAATGTGAAAATGTGTTTAATAAGAATGTATGTGTTGAACCCATAAAAGTCTGCAAGCCATCTTGGGGAGGGAGGGAAGAGAGAGGGGGCGAAAATTTTGGAATTTATGGAAGTGATTCTTGAAAAACTGAATACAAATGAATTAATTTTAAAAATTATGGTTTATCTGCATTCCTTGATAATGTTTTTCATGACTTAACGCATAACCTTTTTTTTTTTTTTTTGGTAAAAGTGCCATATATAGCTGAGATATATGGATTTTCCTTTTTATTCCCATTCATCAATCACCAGAGATCTACCATATAAATACCTTATAATATACAATATTCATATATTTACAATATACAATACAAATATCATACAAATCTTTTACAAAATTATGTTCGAGTTTGCAACTTCTTATTTATTTGTTAACATTTTGGATTCTGAAAAAAGAATATTTAAATCCTTAAATATGTTTTTATTTACCTCTCTTGTACATATGTAATTTTTATTGCAGTATCTTTGGTGCCCTTAAACATGACATTTCTCTACTTATCTCAAGGAAATTCAAGTCAACAAGTATTGATTAAAGGCATATAATGAGTCCTACTATACTAAATACTGAGGGTTCAAAGAGAAGAAAAAAGCAACTTTTCTCATGGAACTTGAAGTTTAATGGGAGAAATCACATGAAAATAATTATTTACAAAGTATATATAGGATAAACAGAGATTAATGAACAGATGGAAGGCATTATCCTTAATGAGGATGAGGAAGAGCTATTTTTTAAGAGGTAGAATTTTAGCTGAGTCTAAAAAGATGCCAAGGGATGATAGTTATAATAATAATAAAATGAAAATATAAAGTTGGAGGACATTAAGAAAATGTTTGGAATGGGGAAATGGAATGTATTGTAAGAAAAAATATCAAGGAGGTCAATGTTACTGGAACTCAAAGTATGTAGAGGAAAATAAGGTTGTAAGAAATACTGGAAAGGTAAACAATCGCCAGATTCTGAAGGGCTTATCAATGGAAAGGATAAGGTTTGACTTCAAAAACAAACAGAATTGACTCTACATACATTTTGTTGTTGCTCAGTCATAAACTGTTAAGTTCAGTTCATGCCTGACTCTTAAGGATACTGGAGTGGCTTGCCATTTCCTTCTCCAGATCATTTTTAGAGATGAAGAAATGAGGCAAACAGAATTAAATTCTTTGCCCAGGGTCACACAGCTAGTAAGTGTCAGAGAACAGATTTGAACTCAGGAAAATGAATTTTCCTGACTGCAGGCCCACCTATCTATACAACTCTGCCACCTACTCGTCATGAACAAACATTTATTATTGTTTATTGAAGACTTAGAATTACTCCTTTACTCCTCTTTTCTTCCTCTCCAACTGCAAATCCCATGTGGACAAGATTTGTGTCAAGGGGAATCTGGTCTTTAAAGAGAGGTGTAAGGATAATTTTTAATTGTAATCTTTTTTTAACCTCCTTCTCACAAATTCCATTTGCTAAAAAACAAACAAACAAACAAAAAACAGTCCCTTAAAACTTAGGTTTATCTCATGCCTAGAATCTACCCTTAAGTAGTAAGAGATATGCAATATAAATTATGTATAGCAGTTATTTATTTCCTTTAAGTGAAAGACATGCTTTGCTTAAAAGATACACAAGTGTACATTAACAAAGACTTAAACAAGAGTAAGTAATAATTGATAACTACTATTATTCTCTCCCATGAGGTTTAAGTTTACAAAATCAATCATGAACCAGTTTGTAGGACTTCTGACTCAATATCACCTTTAGCTAATCTCAACACTTCTTCTCTCAAGGTCTGTGTTTTGGAATATAGCCTAATCTATATGGCAATGTGAATCAGTTGGTCAAGAAACCTTTATTATGTACTTACTATGTGCCAGACAACATGTTAACTACTGGAAATACAAATAAAAGCAAACTAAAAGACTGTCCTTGACCATGAGAAGTTTATATTCTACTAGAGAAGACAACTTATAAAAAGGGGCTGTAAAGCAGAGGTACAGCAGGAAAAGACATGCCCAGTGTCGGGTCAAGATAGAGAATTAAAGAATATATTCTGGTAAGAAATGAAGTGATAACTTGTCTAATACTCTCCTCAAGAAGGGTCTTTTGAAATCCATCTAATGACAGGGAGGGCTTCCAAAGTAGAAGGTAACATTCCAAGACTAAAGTCATCTTGCAGGAAGAAGAGATTTCTGGGTCATGATGGAGAATTCTTCAGATGAACAGCAAATGTTCAATTGAAAAGTCTTGTTCCAGGGACATATAAATCTGAAGTACAGTAAAATTCTGATTTGGTTCAAGAATTCACTTATTTTCCTTTGGTACTTGAAATTCATGGGTGTAACAACTGTATTCAAGAACAAAGATAAATCTTTGGAATTTTTTTAAACCAAATTTATACATAGACTGCCAAAGATCTACAATTTTGTTTTCAAAATTTTTGCCCTGGTGATGGAAGATTCCAGGAAACACAAAACAGTAATAGTAGCCAAGAGCAAATTATCCAGACTCCAGTTGCATAGCCAACCCCCCAATCTAGTTAATGCCCAAGTATTAGCAATTCACCATATCTGATAGAATGCAGGAAAGAAATCAGACTTTTCCTTACTCATGTACCCCGAATCTTGAAAACTCTGGATATAACCAACAGAAGAGAAGACAGAGCTACTTAGAAGATGGTATGAGTACATTTAAGGGACACTGAGTATGTTTCTTCTTGGTTTTTGAGGCTTGCTCTCTGATGCAGCTTTGATCAGTCCCTCCTTTAACCATCACAGGGTAGAAGAAAAGTGTTTGTGTAATCATCCTCAGATGATTAAGCTACGTGTGGCCATATGGAATCATCCAGGTTTCCAGAGGAAAGACTCACATTCATTAAATGTGGCATCAAGGTAGTTAAGAAGACAGTTAGATGGTACAGTTTATAGAGTGTCAGATCTGAAGTTAGGAAGAGTCATCTTCCTGAGTTCAAATCAGGCCTCAGACACTTGCTAATTGTATGACCCTGAGCAAGTCACTTAAACTTGTTTGCCTTAGTCCCTCATTTGTGAAATGAGCTGGAGAAGAAAATGGTAAATCACTCCAGTATCTTTGCCAAGTAAATCTCATATAAGTTTACAGTTGGAAATTACTGAATTGAATGAACAACAACAAAATGTTATGAAACTAAATAGCTAGATAGAGATGTCCTTGACAGAGGGGAAGTTAGACGGATTTTGGGGGAAAGCTGAAATAGAAGTGGTGCAATTCATTCTATAGACTTTTGGGTTTGTAGTCAGAAGACATAGGTTTGAATTTCAAGTCTGCCTGTTTGTGACCTTGGATAAGTAACTTAATCCCTCTTGGCCTCAGTTTCCTCTTTTGTGAAATGAGAAGAATTGACTAGATGACTTAATATGTGTCTTTCAACTCTAAATCTTTGCTTGTCCTTGAGAGTACTCAGATGCAGCTACACATGTCTCATATACATGTAAATCCTACTAATTATTGCATGTAAAAAATGCTTTTTTTCATCCTTAACCACCTCCTCCTCTTCATTACATCTTTCTGGAAAGCCTTTTACTCTGATGTTGTTTCCACACTAACATTCAGCTACTGCAAAATTTGAAATGCAACACCTCAGTTTGCATTGTCTTTCGTTTTATTTCCAAAGAAATATTTTTCTAGCAGGAGGTATCACTGTTTCAGGCCATACTTCAGGACATTTTTTTAAATTACTGGTGTTGTTAGTGCCTTGAAGTTATTCTTCAATGTCTGTCAACAAGCATTTGCTAATGTATTTGGATACCATCTATTCTTCTCAGTTCTGTAACTCAGTAATGATGATTATCCTCTAAGAAAAGAGTTTTAGAAGATTTTGGTCTAATATCTCAGAGTTGGAGGCATTACCCAATAACTCCACGTTGAGAATATAACACAAGTGACACTGATTGACTTTTTAGAGTAATTGAACATGACGTCAGTGGTTGGTCTGAGCCACAGAGCTATAAAAGGAGATTCAACAACACTACAGTTCTGTAGCCTTTAATTTAGATTCTGAACTTGATCCCCATTACTACCAGTCCTGCTTGTCACTTTATCAAGGGATGCACTGATTCTCAGTTTAATTTGTTATCTCTCTGTTTGAAACAGCTTGGCATAATAGATAGATATTGGGTACAGAATTTGGGAAGGCCTAAATTCAAGTCCCATCTCTTAATGCAAAATGACTATGTGATACTGACAAAGCTATTTAAACTCCCAGGGCCCCAGGCTAACATCTAGTACTTCTAGTTAGACAAAAGTTGCTAACCTGAACTGATAGAAGTTCCTTCACGCTCTAACCCTAACCCTATAAAAAAGGAAATTAACATTCCGGCTTAAACAAGAATTTCTTTGAGAGATTTGGCAGGTTGTATTCTACCAAGGTAGCAAAATTCAGTGATAACTTATAGTTCTGATTCATCAGTGACAAGTTTTGTAGCTGTGAAATCAGATTAGTTGGTGTTGACTTGAATGGAGTTGCTATCCTCTCTGAGCTATTTAACCAGATGAAGTGTAATGTTGCTTATAAACAACTATTAGCATATCAGTTCAATTTGAAATATTGATTAAGGGTCTATTACTCATCTATTCATTTACCAAACATTTATTAAGCATTGCTATGCACATAACAGTATATTAAGCTTAGAGGTATACAAAATTTAGCTGAGACAAAATAAACCCTTATGGAATTTAGATTCTAGAAGGGATATAAGGTGTAAATGCTGATAATTATAATGCATAACATTATAAGAAAAGTGCATTAGAAAGGTATAAAACAAGGGACTGCATGAATTTTAAGAGGGAAGTCATTAGTGGTAACAAGAAAAGCTTCATAGAAAAGGCAGCCTTTGACATGATGTTTAAAGGTTAAGTAGAAAATTAACTATAAGAGCAATGAAAGTAAAATAGGGCTTTTGAGCATACCCAGATCACCTAAGAGGGTAGTGCCTTTATAGGAGATGCAAGGGACCACCTTCTGGGAGAGGCATGTTGTAGAAACAGTTTTTTTTTTTCTGTTGGTTGCTTAGGTGAAACAAGCTACATCATTAAAACTACCAGACTGGAACAGTCCTCTTTTCTGGTGGTATATTGTTTGGGGGCTCTCGAGGTGAGATGGGGAAGTGAAGGTCCTGTTTATCTAAAGCATGGGCACTAAACGCTGAGATGGGTATAGGAGAAAGGGCACCTCCATCACTTTCCTCGCCAGTTTTGGCCCCATGGACCTGAGAATTGGACTTGAAGGTGTGGTCTGTTTTGTTTATCTTTTTCAGTTCCAGGAACAGGTGATAGAGAATTTCAGCTCAGAATCCCAAGACATGGTGATGTTGTAGTCAGGATGCTAGGACACAGGTTGTTGTTGGCTCAACAGGGAAGCCAAAAACACATGACAACAGAATGTAAGCCCCTAGGGAGTTTGGACATAGAACTTGGTAGGAGCAAATTGAATAGGAACTGAGGTAGGCTGGGAACCTAATTCCCTTTCTGTCTCCCAAGACTGAGGTGGTGGGAATGGGAATGGAGAAAGGGAAAATTATACACACTCAACTAGGTGTTGGTTGGAAGGTTTACGTATTTGTTCTTGTTATACCTTTGAAGTAAATATTCCTTTATCAAAAAGTTATTCTGAGTATTAAGGGGTTAAATAGAACTCTGAAATAGTTCCCCCTTAAAACTGGGGCGACACAATCACTTGGGGATTGAGTCTCTGGCAGAGACAATAGACACTGACAAATCTTTTACATGTACAGAGAACGTTGTGGGAAAGGGTAAATATATTTATTTGGTTTTTAGGAAGTGGGGGTCTAGGTAGTCACTATTACAGAAGCATAAATCAAAATGTAGGCAACAGCATGGAGGCAGGATTGCAAAGCATATAAGGAGATATAGTAATCTAGTGGGATTAATTCAGAAAGAAAGGACGAATATAATTTGAGGACATAGACTAAAAGCAAAAGAGTTCCTAGAAGTCCTCTATGTGTTACTAAGAAGAAGTGAGGGTAGTAGAATGCAAAGGGAACTGGATTTGGAATCAAAGAACCTGGCTCTGACATTCATAACATATATGACCTCGGACGGAGAATTTAACCTCATTGGGTTTCAGTTTTTTGTTCATATAAAATGAAAAAGTTATACCTAGTGTCCACTAAGGTATCTTAAAGGCTCTATAGTAAAACGTTTTATTTTCTTTTTTTAAAAAAAAACTTTGCATATTTTTAGTTTTCAACATTCATTTCGACAAGATTTTGAGTTCCAAATTTCCCCCCATCTCTCCCCTCCCCCACATCATAAAATGGCATGCATTCTGATTGCCCCTTCCCCAGTCTGCCCACTCTTTTATCATCCTCCCTCTTATCACATTCCCCTTTACTTTCTGGAAGGGGAAGATAGATTTCTATACCCCATTGCCTTTATATCTTATTTCCAAATTGCATATAAAAACAGTATTTTAAGCTTGTTTTTAAAACTTTGAGTTCCAAATTCTCTTCTTCCCTCCCCACTTACCTCCACTGAGAAGGAGAGCAATTCAATATAGGTTACACATGTGTAGTTACACAAAACACCTCCGTAATAGTCATGTTATGAAAGACTAACTATATTTCCCTCCGTCTCATCCCTCCCCCCCCCCAATACTATATTTTCTCCTTTGATCCTCTCCCTTTTCCAAAGTTTTTACTTTTGATGACCCCCAACTATAATCTGCACTCCCTTCTATCATCTCTCCCTTACCACATACCCTCTGTTTTCCTGTAGGAGAAGATACCCAATTAAATGTGTATGTTATTCCCTCCATAAGGCAAATCAGATGCCAGTAAGGTTCACTCATTCCTTCTCACCTCCCCCCTCTTCCCCTGCATTGTGAAAACATTT
Source organism: Notamacropus eugenii (assembly GCF_028372415.1). Lineage (NCBI taxonomy): Eukaryota > Metazoa > Chordata > Mammalia > Diprotodontia > Macropodidae > Notamacropus > Notamacropus eugenii. The sequence goes on along the minus strand of NC_092874.1, from coordinate 339,537,867 downwards.
CCTTGCCCCTTATATGTAAGATATTTTACCCCATTCTATCTCTCCCTGTCTCTGTTTCTCTCTGTCTCTCTTTCCTCCTGTTCTCTAATGCTGAGAAAGGTCTCATGAGTTAAAAATATCATCTTTTCATGTAGGAATGTAAATAGTTCAAATTTAATAAGGCTCTTATGCTTTCTCTTTACTGTTGACCTTTTCATGCTTCTCTTGATTCTTGTATTTGTTTTTTTTTATGTCTATTTATTTTTTTTAGTTTTCAACACTCCTTTCCACAAAACTTTGAGTTCCAAATTGTCTCCCCATCTTTCCCCCTCGACATCCCAAAACACAGGGCATTGTGATTATCCCTTCCCTCAATTTGCCCTCCCTCCTATCATACCCCTCCCTTCCCTTATCCCTATCTTCTCTCTTTTCTTGTAGGGCACGATAGATTTCTATACCCAATTATCTGTATTTCTTATTTCCCAGTTGTGTGCAAAATCAGTTCTCAACATTTGTTCCTAAGACTTTGAGTTCCAACTTCTCTCCCTTCCTCCCTTCCCACCCATTCCCACTGAGAAGGCAAGCAATTCAATATAGCCCATATATGTGTAGTTTTGTAAAAGACTTTCACGAAAATCATGTTGTGTAAGACTAACTATATTTCTCTCCATCCTATCCTGCCCCTCATTGATTCTATTCTCCCTTTTGACCTTGTCCCTCCTCAAAAGGGTTTACTTCTAATTACTCCCTCCTCCCTTTTGCCCTCCCTTCTACCATCAACCCACCCCACCTATCCCCTTTTCCTCTACTTTCCTGTAGTGTAAGATAGATTTTCATACGAAATTTAGTGAGCATGTTATTCCCTCCTTAAGCCAAATGTGATGAGAGTAAGCTAAACTTTTTCCCTCTCACCACCCCCTTTTCTCCTCCATTGAAAAAGCTTTGTCTTGCCTCTTTTATGAGAGATAATTTGCCTCATTTCATTTCTCCCTTTCTCCTCCCAATATGTTCTTCTCTCACCCCTTAATTTTATTTTTTAGATATCATCCCTTCTTATTCAACTCACCTTGTGTTCTCTGTCAGTATGTGTGTGTGTGGGGGGGTAATCTCTCCAGCTGTAAAAACACAGAGAAAAGTCTCAAGAGTTGCAAATATTATCTTTCCATATAGGAATGTAAACAGTTCAACTTTAGAAAGTCCCTTCTTATTTCTCTTTCCTATTTACCTTTTCATGCTTCTTTTCATTCTTGTGTTGAAGAATGGCATTTTCTATTCCGCACTGGTGTTTTCATCAAGAATGCTCAAAGTCCTCTAATTCATTGAATGATCATTTCCCCCCCTGAAGTATTATATTCAGTTTTGCTGGGTAGGTGATTCTTGGTTTTAATCCTAATTCCTTTGACTTCTGAAATATCATATTATAAGCCTTTGATTCCTTAATGTAGAAACTGCTAGATCTTGTATTATCCTGGTTGTATTTCCACAGTACTCTAATTGTTTCTTTCTAGCTACTTAAAATATTTTCTCCTTGACCTGGCAACTCTGGAATTTGGCTACAATATTCCTACAAGTTTCACTTTTTGAATCTCTTTCAGGAGGTGATCGGTGTATTATTTCAGTATTTATTTTGTCTTCTGGTTCTAAAATATCAGGGTAGTTTTCCTTGAAAATTTCATGAAAGATGATGTCTAGGCTATTATTCTGATCATGACTTAGCAGTAGTCCCATAATTTTTAAATTTTCTCTTTTTATTCTATTTTCCAGGTCAGTTGTTCTTCAAATGAGATATTTTATATTATCTTCTACTTTTTTATTCTTTTGGTTTTATTTTGCAATTTCTTGATTTCTCATGAAGTCATTAGCTTGCATCTGCTCCATTCTAATTTTTAAAGTACTATTTTCTTCTGTGAGCTTTCCAACATCCTTTTCCATTTGGCTAATTCTGTGTTTTAAGGCATTCTTCTTCTCATTGTTTTTTTGGACCTCTTTTGCCAATTGAATTAGCCTATTTTAAAGGTGTTATTTTCTTCATCATATTTTTGCGTCTCCTTTAGCAAGCTGTTGACTCACTTTTCATGATTTTCTTGCATTGGTCTCATTTCTCTTCCTAATTTTTCCCCCACCTTTCTTACTTGATTTTCCAAATCCTTTGTGAGCTCTTCCATGGCCTGACACCATTCCATCTTTATTTTGCAGGGTTTGGTTGCAGAAGACTTGACTTCCTCTGATGGTATGTATTGTTTTTCCTCATTCAAAAGGATGGAAAAAATATCTCTTCACCAAGAAAGTAGCCTCCTATAGTCTTACATTTTTCCCCCATTTGCGGGCATTTTTTTCCAGCCAAGTACTTGACTTTTGAGTCCTATATCAAAAGGAGGGTATAGTCTGGGGACCTCTAAGTTCTCAGTTCCTCCAAGCTGACTCAATCAAGGGAGAAGAGTTTACTCCCCTACTAGCCTGCCCGTTGGTCTGGGAAAACTTTTCTGCCCCGAATATGTGAGTAGAATTCCCTCTCCACATCCACTTCCAGTTCCTTCACACCAGTGCTTCTCTTCACCCCAGGGCTGCCACTCAGGGCTGTGATTCATATCAGCTGCTTAATTCCCATAGGGCTTTAGGGGGAGGGCTCCAAAAATGAATGGTGCTGCTGCAGCACCTGCTAGGGATGGCCCAGACCACGTTCCCTTCTCTGGGGTGAAAGAGATTTCTCATTGACCTTTGAAGGTGTCTTTGGGGTTTGTGGGTTGAGCAATCTGGGAATTGCTGCTGCTGCTGGCTCCTTGAAGCCTGTTCTGGGTGCTGTCCTTTCCACACCATGTGCCTCGTGCTGGGCTGCGTTCTGTTCCATGTCCAGTGTGATAGACCTTTCCTGTTGGCATTCCAGGCTTCCTTGCTTTGAAAATCTCTTTCACTCTGTAATTTTGTGGCTTCTGCTGTTCTAGAATTTATTTAGAGTCATTTTTACAGGAATTTTATGGGCTGTATGGGAGGGCTTTTACAGGTCCATCTTTCTACTCTGCCATCTTAGCTCTGCCTCTGATTCTTGTATTTGAATGTCAAATTTTCTATTCAGCTCTGGTCTTTTCATAAAAAATGCTTGAAAGCCCTCTATTTCAAGAATGTCTATTTTTACCCTGAAGGATTATATTCAGTTTTTCTGGGTAAATGATTCTTGGTTTTAATCCTGGCTCCTTTGACCTCTATAATATCATTTTCCAAGCCCTCTGATCCATTAATATAGAAGCGACTAGATCTTCAGTTATTCTAATTGAATTTCTACAATATTTGAATTGTTTCTTTGTGACTGCTTCCAGTGTTTTCTCTTTGTCCTGGGAACTCTGGAATTTGGCTACAATATTTATAGGAGTTTTCTTTTTGGGATTTCTTTCCAGAGGTAAATTGTGGATTCTTTCCATTTTTATTTTGTCCTCTGGTTGTACAGTATCAGTGCAGTTTTTCTTGATAACCTATTGAAAGATGGTGGCTAAGCTCTTATTTTGAGCATGACTTTCAGGTAGTCCAAGAATTTTAAAATTATTTCTCCTGGAACTATTTTCCAGATAAGTGGTATTTCCAATAAGATATTTCACATTGTCTTTTTCCCCATTATTTTGGTTTTGTTTTATAACTTCTTGATTTCTCATAAAGTCGTTATCTTTTATTTTTTCCATTTTCATTTTCAAGGAATTGTTTTCTTCAATGAGCTTTTGGACTTCCTTTTCCCTTTGACAATTCTCTTTTTTAAGGCATTTTCCTCCTGAAATATTGTACAATTTTTTTCCATTTGGGTTAGTCTTTTTTTAAGGTGGTTATTTTCTTCAGCATCTTTTTGTGGGGTCTCCTTTGGCAAACTATTAACTTGTTTTTCATTATTTTCTTGCATCACTATCATTTCTCTTCCCATTTCTTCCTCTTCTTCTGTTCCTTGATTTTCAAAATCCTTGTGGAGCTCTTCCATGCCCCGTGACCAATTCATATTCCTCTTGGAGGCTTTGGATGTAGGAGCTTTGACTTTGCTGTCTTCCTCAGGTACTGTAACTTGATGTTCTTTGTCATCAATGAAAGATTCTGTAGCATGAGTTCTTTTACAATGTTTATTCATCTGCCCAGGGAAACACTTGTCTTTCTAACTCTTTATCAAGGTAGAATTCTGCTTCATATGGGAGGGGCAAGTATGTGTGTTGTTCTACTGTCCCAAACTTCAGGGATTTTGTATTAGCCACTCAATTCCCCACTCTCTGTGGGTTCAGACTTCTGGAAGCAGCCTGTGTAGCTTGTGCTACTGCCACTGCTGACAACTGTAGGTGCCACCACTCCCACCACCCCAAAGCTAGAGTCAGAGTAACCAGATAGTGCTTTCCTGTTTCACCCAGGTCCTATAGAGTTTTCTCACTGAACTTCTTGGCATTTTAGGGTTGAGAAGTCTGGAAACTGACACAGATGCCAATGATTCAGTGCCCTGAGACCTTCTAGGGCTTATCTGTGAAGCTGAGGCTCATGCTGGAATGTGCTCTGTAAGCTATCTGGTGTGAAAGACACTTCCTGTTGACTTTTCAAGTTTTTTTGAGTTGGTTATAAATATATAAGAAGGAAAGATTTTACTGGTAGTGGTATGAAGAGAAGATGGAAATCAGGAGGAAATACTTGAAATGATAATTTTTGAATTCATCCTGATAAATGGTAAGTATGGCCAATATTAAGGAAGTGGTAGTAGTAATAGAAAGAGGGAAGACAATAGAATTATTGCAGAAGCAGAATTTTTAAAAATTGATATATTTTGTTTTAATTCATCTTTATTTACAAATATACCCTTTCTCTTTCCCTCACTCAGAGAACCATCTTCTGTATAGCTTGCCTTTGAGGGAGAGACACTTGGGGAAGTAATCAAACTTGACTTGAACATTATAAGCTTGTACTACAATAATTATATAGAAGAACTTGAAAAAATAAAAAAAATGCACTTCCATAAAACTAGCTGGTGGGATAACATAAGTAATATTCAATATTCATTAATCGCCATCAAAGAGGTAAAATTGACAGACGTGGTAACTATTTAAATGTTAAATATAAGAAGACATAATCAAAGGGATAAAATAGGGCCTCTCAATATAGGAGATGAGATGGAGTCATAGATCAAGACAATGAAATAAGGAGAGAATATGCTCAATTTTTAATAAGAATAGTTTGTAGTGTCACTTGGACTTTTAGACATTAATAGCTTCAGAAATTTTCAGTCAGCTCTAGATCTCAGGAAATAGGACATGATTGGAGAAATATATTTGAAATTGTCCACAGAAATGTGCTAGTAAGAATGACTGAAATTACCAAGAGAAAGAGTGTAGAGAGACAAAATCATGGGAAAGAAACATGTTGAGGGATTAAGAAGATGAGGAGAAGCCAAAGAATAGGAACAAAAGAAGAAGGGAAAGAGGAAAGAGAAGATCCAAGAGAGTGCAGTATTGAGGGTATCAAATAGAAGGGCAGCAGGCAGCAGTTCCAAAGATGAAGGTGAGTGAGGATTTAAATAAGTCAGTTGGTTTTGCAACAGAGTCACTTGTTATTTATTGAGAGTATATTTCAGTAGATTTGTAGGAACTGAAGTAAGATTGAAGGTCGATGAAAAAGTGTATATTTATGACATCCATTTGGTACCATTCTGTTTTAAATGTTGTAAAAGAAGTAAATTGTGTAATCCTTGTCATTAGAAGCTTTGTCTAGTATGTATGCATATAAGTATGTGTGTATGTGTATATATGAGCACGTGTATATGTATGTGTATATATGTATATATGTAAGTATGTATGTTTGTGTGTGTATATGTATGTGTGCATGTGTGTGTTTGTACATACATATGTATGTATATGTGTGTATTCTTATTTGAAATAGAAGGCAATAAAGAAGACAACTGTCACAATATAATAATGATTCACATTTATATGATAATTTAAGACTTGTAACACAATTTGTTTACATTAGGTCCTAAAATCTTATTAGAAACTCAAGGGTGTAGAAGGTAATGTAAGCTTCATTATCCCAATTATATAGAAAAGGACACTGAACATCAGAGTCTTTAAGCAATCAAGATCATATAACCATTAAAAGACAGATCTGAAATGAATTCAGGTCTTTTGTTTTTACCTTCAAGACTTTCTTCTCTAAAATAAATTATCTTTGTCTGACACTGTGATTGTTTTGGTTCAGCGAACACTGTTAGAAAGCTCCCTCTATCAATGCATCTAAACAATTGTTCTCCAAGTTATAGTTCCACAAGATTCATCTGTCAGGGGTTTATAAGATGGATTTCAGAGGGAAAGAGAGATGACAGGGGAAACTACTTTAGTAGCATAGATGTGAGGTGATGAGGCACTGGATCAGGATTCAGAAAGTAAGAGCAGTGAGGGATGAACGAATATGAAAGACACTTTAAAGAGATTTAGTAGATTTAATATTCCTTGAGCATAGATATTGCCTATTTTTATTTCCTCCATATTGTCTCATGCAATGACTGTGAAGAAAAGGGACTGAACCTGTGATTTGATTGCTATGGGGACCTTCTAGGTAAGAAAATGCACACTAACAATATAGGTGGATACCTTCTCTACATCATACAGAGAGTTGCCTAGAGAACTGAGGGGTTAGGTTACTTGATCAGGGTAACATAGCCAGAATGTGTCACAGGCAGGACTTGGATCCGGATTTCTCTGGACTTCCAGGTCATGAAAGTAATGGTAAATGCAGCGTTTTGAACTGTAGTGATTAGGAGAACAGTGATGTAATTCACAGAAGTGGATATTGAGGAGGGGGATTATATTTACCAAGAATCAAAAAAAAAAAAAAGGTATTGTGTTGAAGTGGAAAGAGAATTGCCAAGATGGTGGGATAAAAGCAGGGACTTGTCAGATCTCTCCATCAAACACCTCCAAATACCTGTAAAAAATGACTCTAAACAAATTCTAGAGTAGGAGAACCCATAAAATGACAGAGTGAAGCACATTTCTAGTCAAAGGAAACATGAAAGTTTGACAAGAAAGTTCTGTTTCACCAGTCTGAGAGTGGAGCACAATTCAGCATGGGCTGTACTGGCAAAGACCTGGCCCTAAAACACTTTCAGCAGGTCTCAGGGTGCTGAATCACTGACAGTTGTGGTGGATTCCAGACTTCTCAAGCCAAAAATGATAAAGACAACTGAGAAGGTCAGTAGGAAAGGTCCATTAGGACCTGGGTAAGAGAGGAGCAGAGTAGCTGGGGGAGTAGGCTGAAAGAATGGCTATTTCTGGAACTCTTGACCCACAGATGATGGCAAAAGCAAGCAACTAATCAGAGAACAACTGCAGCAATCTCTGCTATCCCTGATATGTGTTTCTTTGGCTTTGCCTGTGCTTGAAATAGGCTTACAGTCCAGGGTAGCAGTCCTGGGGTGAAGAGGAACACGGGAATGCAAAGCTTGTGGCAATGGTAGAGAGGGATCTTCCTCTTAGCTCTAAGGTAGAAAAGAGTGTTTGGTGTCATTTGGAGCCAAAACACAGGGCAGCAGGGCAGAGAACACCTCTCCTTTGATCATACAACATTGGAAAAACAGAAAACTTACACATCTCTAGAAATATCTCTGAGAAGAGTTTAACAAATCCCTAAAGCTTGGGGAAGTGCAACCTCCACACTGAAAGCAGAGTTCTACCTTAACAAAGACTGAAGAAGTAAAGCAATTAGCTGAGAAAAGGGGCAAACAATGGGGAGAAAGAGACTATAAAATCTTACTTTGCTGACAAGGAAAATCAAAATATACAACCAGAAGAACACAACAAAGTCAAAGTTTCTTCATCCAAAGCCTCCAAGAAAAAATATGAATTTGGGGATGAGCCAAGATGGCGGAGTAAAAGATACACATATGGTAGCTTTGAACCCAAAGCCCATAAAATACCTGTAAAGAAGAACTCCCAACAAATTCTGGAGCAAGAGAAGCCACAGAACAACAGAGTGGAGGAGACTTCTGTTCCAGAGAGAACTGAAAAACCAACGCAAAAGGTCCATCACGGACCAGACCCAGAGCAGCGATCAGCCCTGCCTTTGCCACATGGCACTGAGAGGAGCAGATTCAAGCAGGCTTCAGTGACAGAATCTCCAGTGGCAGGGCAGGTACCTCCACGCACAGGCACCAAAGATCAATGAGAGGGTATTCTCAGCTTGCCAAGAGGGGAGTAGAGTGTCTCCATGGCCTAGGCCCCTCAGGAGGCAGCAACAAAGGCTGCAGCTGACAGGGGCTCCCAGAACAGGCAGGAGCTTGGATACATTCTTCAAGGTCTCTGCATAAACCCCCTGAGGGAACTGAGCTCCATATGGCGGCCCTGTCCCCACCTGAGCACCTGAACTTAATCTCACACTGAATAGCAGCCCCGATCCTGCCAAAAGCCCTGAGGCTGAGAAGCAGCATTTGAATCTCAGACCCCAAACGCTCGCTGGGCGGATCTGGAGGACAGGTGGGTGTGGAGAGGACACTCAGAAGTCAAGTCACTGGCTGGGAAAATGCCCAGAAAACGGAAAAAAAATAAGACCATAGCAGGTTACTTTCTTGATGAACAGATATCTTCTCCCATCCTTTTTGGTGAGGAAGAACAATGCTTACCATCAGGGAAAGATATAAACGTCAAGGCCTCTGTATCCCAAGCATCCATAATTAATATTCAATGGGCTCAGGCCATGGAAGAGCTCAAAAAGGATTTTGAACACCAAGTTAGAGAGGTGGAGGAAAAATTTGGAAGAGAAATGAGAGAGATGCAAGAAAAGCATGAAAAGAAGGTCAATCCCCTGGTAAATGAGACCCAAAAAATGCTGAAGAAAATAACACCTTGAAAAATAGGCTAACTCAACTGGGAAAAGAGGTTCAAAAAGCCAATGAGGAGAAGAATGCTTTCAAAAGCAGAATTGGTTAAATGAAAAACAAGATTGGAAAGCTCACTGAAGAAAATAATTCTTTCAAAATTAGAATGGAACAGATGGAAGCTAATGACTTTATGAAAAACCAAGAAATTCCAAAACAAAACCAAAAGAATGAAAAAATGGAAGATAATGTGAAATATTTCATTGGAAAAACAACTGACCTGGAAAATAGATCCAGGAGAGACAATTTAAAAATTATGGGACTACCTGAAAGCCATGATCAAAAAAATAGCCTAGACATCATCTTTCATGAAATTATCAAGGAAAACTGCCCTGAGATTCTAGAACCAGAGAGCAAAATAAGTATCCAAGGAAACCACCAATCAATGTCTGAAAGAGATCAAAAAGAGAAACTCCTAGGAACATTGTGGCCAAATTCCAGAGTGTCCAGGTCAAGGAGAAAATATTACAAGCAGCTAGAAACAAACAATTCAAGTATTGTGGAAATACAATCAGGATAACACAAGATTTAGTAGCTTCTACATTAAGGGATCCAAGGGCATGGAATATGATATTCCGGAAGTGAAAGGAAGTAGGACTAAAAGCAAGAATCACCTACCTAGCAAACCTGAGTATAATACTTGAGGGGGGAAAATGGTCTTTCAATGAAATAGAGGACTTTCAAGCATTCTTGATGAAAAGACCAGAGCTGAAAAGAAAATTTGACTTTCAAACACAAGAATGAAGAGAAGCATGAAAAGGTAAACAGTAAAAAAAAGTCATAAGGGACTCACTAAAGTTGAACTGTTTACATTCCTACATGGAAAGACAATATTTGTAACTCTTGAAACTTTTCAGTATCTGGGTAGTGGGTGGGATCACACATACACACACACACACACACACACACACACATGCACTCACACACAGACAGCACAGAATGAATTGAATAGTATGGGATCATATCTTAAAAAATGACATTAAGCGGTGAGAGAGAAATATATTGGGAGGAGAAAGGGAGAAATGGAATGGGGCAAATTATCTCTCATAAAAGAGGCAAGCATAAGACTTTTTTAGTGGAGGGAAAAAGAGGGGAGGTGAGAGAAAAATATGAAGATTACTCATCACATTCGACTAAAGGAAGGAATAAAATGCACACTCATTTTGGTATGAAAACCTATCTTACAATACAGAAAAGTGTGGGAGAAGGGGATAAGCAGGATGGGGGGGGATGATGGAAGGAAGGGCAATGGGAGGAGGGAGCAATTTGAAGTCAACACCCTTGGGGAGGGAGAGCATCAAAAGAGAGAATAGAAGCAATGGGGGATAGGATAGGATGGAGGGAAATATAATTAGTCTTACACAATACGACTATTATGGAAGTCATTTGCAAAACTACACAGATATGGCCTACATTGAATTGCTTGCCTTCCCAAAGGGAATGGGTGGGGCGGGAGGGATGAAGAGAAGTTGGAACTCAAAGTTTTAGGAACAGCTGTCAAATACTGTTCTTGCTACTAGGAAATAAGAAATACAGGTAATGGACTATAGAAAGTTATCTGGCCCTACAGGACAAAAGAAACGATGGGGACAAGGGACGGGAGGTATGATAGAAGAGAGGACAGATTGGTAATAGGAGCAATTAGAATGTTTGGTGTATTGGGGTGGGGGAGGGGACAAATGACCAAAAAATTTGGAACCCAAAATTATGTGAAAATGAATGTTAAAAGTTAAATAAATAAATATAAAAAAAAAGAAAGAAAAAAGAAAAATATGAATTTGTCTCAGGCTGTGGAAGAGCTCAAAAAAAAATTTGAAAAGCAAGTAAGAGAATTAGAAGAAAAATGGGAAGAAAAATGGGAGTGATGGAAGAAAAGCATGAAAAGCAAGTCAACAGCTTGGTAAAGGAGAGTCAAAAAATAATGCAGAAAATAACACCTTAGAAAATAGATTCTCTGAAAGGACAAAAGAAGTTAAAAGAAAAGTCAGTGAAGAAAATGCCTTTAAAAACAGAATTGACCAAATGGAAAAGGAGTTCCAAAAACTCACTGAAGAAAATAATCCCTTAAGAATTAGAATGGAGGAAACAGAAGCTAGTAACTGTATGAGAAATAAAGAACTTGCACAACAAAACCAAAAGAATGAACCATAGAAGACAATATGAATAATTTCATTGGAGAAACAACTGGCTTGGAATATAGATAGAAGATATATATATATATATATATACACACACACATATATATATATGTTTAGGCACATATATGTGTGTGTATATATATACGTTTAGACATATATATGTGTATATATACGTTTAGACATATATATGTGCATATATATATACGTTTAGACATATATATGTGTGTATATATATATGTTTAGACATATATATGTGTATATATATGTTTAGACATATTTATATGTATATGTTTAAACATATATATGTATATATATGTATATATATATACATATATATATTATTTCCCCTTATTTATTTTTAGTTTTTTACCTTCATTTCCACAAGATTTTGAGTTTCAAGTTTTATCACCTTCTCTCCCCTCCTCCACCCCTAACCTTCTTGCATTCTGATTGCCCTTTCCCCGAATCTGCTCTCCCTTCTATCACACCCCTCCTTTCCCTTATCCTCATATTCTCTCTTTTCTTGTGAGACAAGAGAGATTTCTATACCTCATTACCTGTATTTCTTATTTCCCAGTTGCATGCAAAAAGAATTCTCAGCATTCATTCCTTCAACTTTGAGTTCCAAGTTGTCTCCCTTCCTCCCTTCCTACCTATCCTAACTGAGAAGGCAAGCAATAAAATATAGCAATATATGTGTAGTTTTGCTAAAGATTTCCATAATAGTCATTTTGTGAAAGACTAATTACAGTCCTCTCCAACCTATCCTGCCCCCTATTTTTTCTATTCTTTCTTTAGACCTTGTCCCTCCTATAAAGTAATTAATTCTTATTACACCCTCCTCCCTTTTGCCCTCCCTTCTATCATCAAACACCCCCTACTTATCCCCTTTTCCCCTACTTTCCTATAGTGTAAGATAGATTTTCATACCAGATTGAGTGAACATGTTATTCCCTCATTAAGGCAAATGTGATGAGATTAACCTTCACTTTTTCCTTCTCACCATCACCCCTTTCCCCTCCATTGGAAAAGCTTTTTATTGCCTCTTTTATGAGACAAAATTTGCCCCTTCCATTTCTCCATTTCTCCTTGCAATATATTCCTACCTCACCCCTAAATTTTATTTTTTGGATATAATCCCTTCCTATTCAACTCACCTTGTGCCCTCTGTATGTGTATGTGTATGTGTGTGTGTGTGTGTATGTATGTATGTATGTATATATACATATATATGTATGTATGTATGTATGCATGCATGTATGCATAATCACCCCAAGTAACCAAATACTTCTAAAAATTTCAAGAGCTATACATAGTATCTTTCCACGTAAGAATGCAAGAAATTCAACTTTAATAAGTCCCTTGTGATTTCTCTTTCCTGTTTGCCTTTTCATGTTTCTCTTCATTCTTGTGTTTGAAAGTTAAATTTTCAATTCAGCTCTGATCTTTTCATCAAGAGTGCTTGAAAGTGCTCTATTTCATTGAATGATCACTTTTTCTCCTGAAGTGCTATACTTGGTTTTGCTGGGTATGTGATTCTTGGTTTTAACCTTAGTTTCTTTGACTTCTGCAATATCATAAGTCCCTCAGTCCTTTAATGCAGAAGCTCCCAGATCTTGTGGTATTCTGTATTTCCACAATACTTGATTTGTTTCTTTCTAGCTGCTTACAATATTTTCTCCTTGACCTGGAAACTCTGGAATTTGTCTTCAATATTCCTAAGAGTTTCTCTTTTTGGATCTCTTTCAGGAGGCAATCCACTGATTATTTCAATATTTATTTTGCCCTCTTGTTTTAGAATATCAGGACAGTTTTCCTTAATAATTTCATGAAAGATGATGTCTTTTTTTTTATTATGTCTTTCAGGTAGTTCTATAATTTTCAAATTGTTTCTCCTGGATCAGTTTTCCAGTTCAGTTGTTTTTTTCAGTGAAGTATTTTGCATTGTTTTCTATTTTTTCATTTTTTTGGTACTGTTTTCTAACTTATTGGTTTCTTGTAAAATCATTGCTTTCCATCTGCTCAATTCTAATTTAAAAAAAAAAAAACAACTGTTCTCTTCAGTGAACTTTTGAACCTCTTTTTCCATTTGGCTAATTCTGTTTTTTAAAGCATTCTTTACCTAATTGGCTTTTTGAACCTCTTTTGTCAATTGAGGTAGCCTATCTTTAAAGGTTTTATTTTCTTTAGCATTTTTGGGATCTCCTTTAGCAAGCTGTTGACTCGCTTTTCATAAGTTTTTTGCATCACTCTCATTTCTCTTCCTAATTTTCACTCCACCTCTTTTACTTGTTTTTCAAAATCCTTTTTTTGTTCTCTTCTATGGTTGAGAATATTGTATATTTATTTTGGAGGTTGTGTGTTCAGAAGCCTTGACTTTTGGGTCTTTCTCTGTTGGCATGAATTATTCTTCCTCATCTGAAAGGATGGAAGAAAATACCTGTTCACCAAGAAAGTAGCCTTCTGTGGTAATATTTTCTCCCTTTTTCAGGAATTTTCCCAGCCAGTTACTTGACTTTTGAGTCCTTTGTTAAGATGAGGGTATACTCTGGAGACCTCTCAGTTCTCAGTTCCTCCATGGTGGCACAATCAAGGGAGAGGAGTTTACTCCTCTCCTGGCCTGTGCTCTGGTCTGGGAGCTACACCACCTTTTCTTCCCTCTTCTGCAAGCAGAATTTCCAGTGCCTCCACTAGGTCCATGCCAACTGCACTCTTCCTCACCCCAGGACTGCCACTCAGGACTGAGGCTCGGATCAGAAGCTCAATTCCCATAACGTCTTTAGGTGGAGGGCTCCAAAAATGGTCACTGATGCTGCTGCTTCTGTCTGGGCCCAGGGCTAGGGGTGTGCCCTGCTCCCTTCTCACCCAGGTGCAAAACCTTTCTCACTGACCTTTGAAGCTGTCTTTGGCATTTGTGGGTTGAGGGATCTGGGAACTGCAGCTGCTGAAACGGATTCCACCCCTGAGACCTGCTCCCATCCTGTTCTTGCCAGTGCTGGGCTGCCAAGGCTGGGCTGGGCTCTATTGGCTTCATTTCACTCTGTGCCCCATGCGATAGATCTTTCTTGACAGCCTTCCAGGCTGCCTTGGGCTGGAAATACCTTCCACTCTGTCTGTTTGTGGCTTCTGCTGCTCTAGAATTTGTTTAGAGTCATTTTTACCGGTATTTTATTGGTTGTGGGGGAAGAGCTAGAGTAGGTACTTCTTTCTACTTAGCCATTTTGGTTCTGCCCTCCAAGGGAGACAATTTAAAACCTCTTGGACCACCCAAAAGCCCTGACCAAAAAAAGAAAAAAAGCCTAGACATCACCTTTCAAGAAATTATCCAAAAAATCTCCTCTCACTTTTCAGAACCAGAAGAGAAAATAGAAATGAAAAGAATCTACCAATCACCTCCTGAAAGACATTTCCAAAAGGAAAATGTTAGGAATATTGTAGCCAGATTTCAGAGTTCCCAGTTCAAGGAGAAAATATTGCAAGCCACTGAAATAAACAATTCAAATATTATGAAAATACAATCAGGGTAACAAAAGATTTAGCAACCTCTACATTAAGGGATCAGAGGGTTTGGAATATGACATTCTTGAGATCAAAGAAGGTAGTATTGCAATCAAGAACCATGTATTGATTAAAACTTCATATAATTCATAAGGTGAAAAACTGACATTCAATGAAATAGAAGACTTTCTAGCATTCAAGATGAAAAAGCCAGAGCTGAATAGAAAATTTGATTTTCAGATACAAGACTCAAGAGAAACATGAAAAGACAAAAAGGAAATTGCAATCATAAGGGACTTATTAAAGTTGAACTGTTTACATTCTTACTTGATACATAAGATTTATAACTCATAAGACCTTTCTCAGTATTAGGGTATGTGAAGGGAATATATATATATATATATATATATATATATATATACACATATATATATACGTATATATATATACATACACACACACATACACCTTTCTACATGCATACACACATGCATAATTGCACACACACATGTATATTTATGTGTATGTGTGCATATATGTGCATACATATGCATACATGCATGCATAGATACATATGCACATGCATGAATTTGTGTGCATACACACATGTGGGTACAGAGTGAGTTGAATATGAAGAGATACATAAAAAATAAAATTAAGGTGTGAGAGAGAGATGTACCCTGATGTTCTAGAATCAGAGGGTAAAAGAGAAATTAAAAAAAAATTAACTGATTACCTCAGCAAAGAGATCTAGGAAGGAAAACTCCAAGAATATTGGAGCCAAATTCAAGAGTTCCCAGGTCAAAGACAAAATATTGCAAGCAACCAGAAAGCAATAATTCAATTATTGTGGAAACATAATCAGGATAATAGAAGATTTAGCAGATTCTACATTGAGGGATCAGAGGGCTTAGAAAATGATATTCCATTTGTTAAAAGAGCTAGTATTAAAACCAAGAATCACCTCACAAGCAAAACTGAATATAATCTTTTAGGGAAACAGTGGATATTCCACAAAATAGAGAACTTTCAAGCATTCTTGATAAAAAGTTCAAAGCAGAATAAAAAATTTCACTTTCAAATAGAAAACTCAAGAGAAGCTTGAAAAAGTAAGAGAGAGAGAGCAAGAGAGAGAGAGAGAGAGTACACAGTGAGTTGAATATGAAGGGATGATACCTAAAAAATAAAATTGAGTAATTGGAGAGGAATGTGCTGTGGAGGAGAAAGGGAGAGGTAGAATGGAGTAAAGTATGTCACATAAAAGAGGCAAGGAAAAGGTTTCACAGTGGAGGGGAATAGAGGGGGTATGAGAGAGGATGAGTGAGCTTTACTCTCATCGGATTTGGGTTAAGGAGGGTATAACAAACATTCAGTTGGGTATGAAAATCCATCTTATCCTACATGAAAGTAGGGGAAAACAGGATAAGAGAGGAGGGGACAATAGAAGGGAGGGAAAAAGGGAGGAGGAGGTAAACAGAAGAAAACACATTAGAGGAGGGACAGGGTCAAAGGACAGAATAGAATAAATGGAATGTGGGATAGGATGGAGGGAAATATAGTCTTTCATAACATGACCATATTGTTGAATTGCTTGCCTTTTCACTGAGGGTGGATTGGGAGAGAGGAAGGGAGAGAATGTGGAACTCAAAGTTTGAAAAATGAATGATAATTTTTTTTGACATGCAACTAGTCAATAAGATACAGAAAACGGGATATAAAAATGTATCTTGCCATATAGAAAAATAGAAGAGAAGGGGATAAGAGAAGTGGAGAGGGTGGTAGAAGGGATGTCAGATTGGGGGAAGGAGTAATTAGAACACATAATGTCTTGGGGTTGGGGGGAGGGGAAAGATACGGAGAAAATCTGTAACTCAAAATCTTATGGAAGTGAATGTTGAAAACTAAAAATTAAATGACAAATAAAAAAGAAACAATTGGCAATGAATCCTGCTTCTCCTACTAACTTGATATGTGCTTCTGACCAAACAGTATTGTTACTTTTTACCTGCGTTTTCTCATTTATAAAATGAAGGAATTATAGTAAATAACCTTCAATTCCCTTCTACAGACTGTATTTTTATGATTTCTGGTTAATTCTGCTTTTTCGTGTTGAATTAAAGGTAACAGTAAAAAATAACCCCTTGTTGATTAGAAATATGGGATGCGATACAAAAGATAGAAAATCTAGTTTAGAGTCATCAGCTAAAAATCGAGAAAATGAATCACTATTCAAAGGGAATGAATTTGGAGAGAGAATCATATTGGGGGCAGGACAGAACCATACTGTGATTTTAGGACTGCTTTGCTTCACTCAGGCCACTTAGTCTATTTTGCTTGGCTCCAGTTCTTGATAAACAAACCTTTCTGTACGGCAATAGGCTAAACTTGCATTTGTTAAAAATTGCTCTTTAAAACTCGAAGACATCCTCATATAAATTATCAGTTCTCTCGAACTTTTACATAGCATTATTATCTCCCAATCTAAAACAACTTTCTATACATTTTTGCTCATTAATTCTAAAGATCTTGCAAACTCTAAAATTTGATGATTCCTTCTACTGTGCCCTCTGAGATGTCATTTCCATAGGCACCAAACTTCTCTTCCCTTCAACAGACTCCTCTCCAACTCATTCCATCCAGTAGATCTTATTGAAACCAGGCTTTCCCATAATAACAAAGCTTCCCTAAACCTACTGTCCAATACTGACTTTACTTTCACTTATCATTGTCAGCTCACTGATCCAAGAAGGGAATTGGGAACAATCCTTACTCCCCATTTCCACTTTCAGATTCTCACCTTTCTTCCTTTGAAGTTCCTGCTATTTATATCTACCACCCAATCAATAGTGACTGCTCTCTACAGAATTCCAGGTCATTTCCCTTCCTTCTTCAATGAGTTTGATATCTGGCTTGCAAATTTTCTCTCCTCCACAACTCTTGCCCTCATACTAGAGGACCTCAAAATACATAATGATTCTCCCTAAAATACCCAGTTTCCCAACTTATTCTATAATAAGCTACTCTTCTACCCCACCTCAGCTACATATAATGATGGTTATATCCTCAATCTTCCCATTACCCATGAACATACCACCACCATGTTCAAGCATTCTGAAATCCCCTTATCCTACCATAGACTATGGGCTATTCACTTCTCCATCTACCTTCCCTGACAACTCCTTTCTTCATCCTTACATGATCTTCAGTCTCTTGACCTCTCAATTCTCTTACAGGACACTCCCCTGAACTAGCTACTCTCACCTCTTCCTCTCATCTCGAGTACTCGAGAACTAATTCAACTCCATACTTTCCTCTTCTTTTGAATCCTTAGCCCCCTTATCAAACACTGCGTACTCCCAGCTAAGCCTTGGTCTTGAATCACTCCCACCATTTACCTTTGAGCCTATACACATGCTATTGAACGAAGGTGGAGAAAGTAGGGAAACTTTGCTGACTGTGCCCACTATAAATCTATGTTACATAGCCTGGACTTGGCCCTCTTTGCTGCTGGGTACACTTCCCTTGTCAATGCATCAAACTACTCTCCACACTGGCTCTTCTAAACTTTTTCATTTTGCCTCAGTCCTTCTATAGCTTCCCCTTACTCCACTCTCTCATTGGAGAGGTTTGTCTAATATTATACAGAAAAAAGAAATTGAGACCATTTGTTAGGAACTCCTCCCCTATTCCTCATCCCCTGTCATTCAGATGCCTTCTGTCAATTTTTCCTCCTTTCTTCCTGTTTCATACAATGAAATGACTATATTCTTTATGAATGCTAACTCCTCTACTCCATCTTGTCTCTTCTAACTGTTGCCCCATCTATCACTCATGCTCTTTCACTTATTTTCAATCTCCTTCACTCCTCTACCTCGTTTCCTACTAACTACAAACATGCCCATGTCTCCCCTATCCTGAGAAAAATCCCTCACTTCCTCTTTCTGTCTCCCTTTTCATCCTATTTCTCTCCTGATCTTTGAAACTAAACTTCTCAAAAAGACCATCTATGATAGGTGCTTCCACTTTCTCTCTTCACTCTCCTTAATCCATTATAATATGGTTCCTGACCTTATCATTCCATCAAAATTGCTCTATCCTAAGTTAATTATGATCCCCTGATCACCAAATCTAGTGGCCTTTTTTAATCCTCTTTTTTCTTGATTTTTCAGGCAGCCTTTGACACTGATGATTGCTCTCCTCTCTTGTCTGTGGGTATTTTCTCTGTTTCCCATGTGTAGAATGTTCTCCCTCCTGTATGCTATGTAGTCCTATGACTACTGAGCTCCCTTTTTTTTAAGCCCCTACTAAAATTCCATCCTCTACAGGTTGATGCCTATGAAAATTATAACTTTTGTCTCAACTTGTCACTCACTGTCAAGTTCTATACTTCCAAATGCTCAAAGAAACATCCCTGTCCTTCACAAAGTGCATTCTAAAATGTAAGCCAGTTTCATGGAGATAATATCAGCCCACAGGTGATAGTTGAAACCGCATATGGTAGAGAAGATCTCTAAAGAAAAAATATGCAGAATAAATAGGGATACCTACTTTGTGTTTCCAGTATTTTTGTGAAGAAAGCACTTTGCAAATTCTGAAATATTTTTTAAAAAGTGAGTAGTGTCTATATAATATAAGCTCATAATATGTGAAGAAGAGAATTCCTGACATTAAACACTGCTCAGTGGGAAAGAAGTTGATTTCCTAAAACCATTCGTGACAGGTAAAATCTGAGCTATTTCCATAAATTTCCCACTTTAATCCCCCTTTTTTGTTATGCAATGGCACCTCAATCAATGAAAAATAGAAAATGCACAATTTTTACCTGCCAATTTTTGCACAGAGAATCAATCAACTCATAAAGTGTGTGTGTCTGTATCTGTGAGTGTGTGTGCATGTGTTTGTGGGTGGAGAGGTCTCTTTTATGGTCAGCATGCTCTCCTTTTATTGTCATTTCTACAAATGAATTTGTACAAATTTGTACAAATGAATTAGAAAGGAAGCAATTGGACAATGGTGTAGAATGATTGATCATTTCTCTGATCGACCTTTAAAAGTCAGTTCACTGAATCTAAGAGTTAGAATTGAAGAGCAACCCAGTTCATTACATGATGAAGACGAGAAGAATGGAGCTATTCTAATGTTAATGGTTATATAAAACTAGGGTGTTAGTCACTGACTCCAGAATGAAAAGGAGAAAATACAATAGTTAAAGACCAGAGCAAACTCATATTGTATGATTTAATGGCTTCCTACTAATTAGGTATATTTCTGTTAAGAATCATCTACCTCTGATAATAGCCTTTCATCTGTATGAATCCAGTCCTAGAAAGTGTTTGATTTTTAAGATACATGCTTGCTCTGTCTTCATCACAATCAGAGACATTATCATTTTACCGTCCTACCCTAACCCCTGACATTTTTCTTGAGAGGAGAATTCATCTTCTGCTGGACCTTGACTTTCATATCCAAAGCTAATGAAGTTCTTTTAAAATAGACCTGGCATTTAAGTACTGTGGTTTTACCTAAACCTGTTTAATCTTTCCAGAATTAATGCTGTACTATGGAAAGGTATTTATTGTTGTAGAACACCTACTAAAATGCTGCATGTTTCTTCTGGGAACTCACTTTTCAGGTAACAAAAATGCAAGTCAGAGCTATATGTTTTGTTTGTTTGTGTTCTTGTAATCCGCTGTTAGCACATTACACAGCTTTGTTGTTAAGGTTCATGAACAGCAAAGTCCAAAACAGATTATTTCTCTGAGATTAAGGTTGGTGGTAGTCCAGGTTGTGTCTGACAGTGCTAAATGACTTCCAATATGTATGCTGAGATGAGTAGATTGTTTTTCTTACAAACTCTACTTTCTGGTCACACTGTTTCTTCATTTTCTCTCAGATTAGAGGTTCAGGAGAAAAGCAAACTGTGGTTAGCAAAGAGTACTTACTTAAAATCAAAAGTTTTATTCCACATGTGATTAGGAAAATATGTTCTCCAACTTCATTTTTCATCCTCAGTCAACAACTTCCAGTGGATAATAAGGTCATGCTTTTCGTGAGGTGGAGGGAGAAAGATTCAGAAAGAGTACTCAAAAAGTATTTTTCTTCTACCTGAGAGAATTCAAAAAAGCTTTTTTTCTCCATAATTCTCTTCCAATAGTCCTCACTTGCATAGAATTTTCATTGATGTGTTAACTTCAATAAGGATTTATGGACATATAAATATTTCATTCCCAAGACTTTACACTTCAAATTTTGCATTCATAGAAGTAGATCCCAGTGACGAATGTTCACTTTTCTCGGTTGGGAAATTTTACTTGGACTGAAATGTCAGAAGTTGTAATGATTGGTGTCTTTATTTCCAAGGAATTTGAAATTCACATTTCTTGGAAGATGCAAGGATGCCAAGCTCTTTCAGTTTTGAAATACAAAAAAAAAAGGTGAATACTTTGCCTAACATGATAGTTTTTTTAAAGGGCTACTTTGTTTGCAAACATATAGCCCAGGTCTGAGAAGTGGGAGTAAGTAATTTATATCTAATTGTTTGGTTTGACTTTGAACAAGACTTTTGAATTTAAATGACTTTTATTTAACAAACTATTAAAAGGACTTAATACACATAACTACTCTTGACTTCGTTAGTAAGCAGAGTCTAGAAATGCATAGGATACATATGGATGGGATGTGTGATTTCAGTGGTATTAAGAGGAGATTCTATATTAGGAGATTCTATATTAGGAAGCTCCTGTCCATGGGGATCAACACTTTCTCTGCAAAGCATGGTCTTAGAAAGTTAGAGCAGAGGTTTCAAACATGGGACTACAAGGCTCACAACACTCTGAAGTGTACTGAGTCAAATTAAAATCTAATTGGGAAATATTTAACAAAGTAAACAAAAATAAAATAAAATATAGCAATAATAATAACTAACATTTTATAGCCCTTCTATGTGCCAGGCACTGTGCTGAGTGAGCACTTTATATTTATTATCTCACTTGATCTTCACAATAACCATGGGAGGCAGGTGTTATCATCACCCTCATTTTCTAGATGAGGAAATGTTCACACACAGGTTAAATTATTTTCTCAAACTCACACAACTAATAAGGATCTGAGGCTGGATTCAAATTCAGGTCTTCTTGACTTGAGACTGAGTGCTTTATTCCCTGTGCCTCTTAGCTGTCCCAATAATATTAATATGTCATTTTCTAAGTCAATATAAGGCCTATAGGCATCATTTTGTATGGTTTAGTGGGCCCATCTTTACCTCACCTTGACATTACTGGCTTTGAGGTCTGAGAGTGTAAATGTTTTGTGGAGAGTCAAATACCAACATTTGTCACAGCAGGAACTTAAACTCAGGGCTCCCTGCCACTAACAAGAGTTCTCTGTACAATATGCTATGCTGCCTCTCCTCAAGATTTACATATGAAATAAACAAGCAATTAATAAATCAACAATAAAAGAACCATTTAAAAAACCCCCTAAACTGTTAAAAATGCATATTACAAACATAAATATGAAGAGTCATGTTTAAATCATATGATTTATTGAGGTGAGACAGACCAGAATCAAAAAATATATTGAGATTTGTTGTTTGGTATAGGTAGCTGTATGATATCATGGAAAGAATGCTAGATATGACATCAGAAAAATGGGTTCAACATACAATATGGTCATAAAGATACATGCTCTTAAAGAAGTGACTCAACCATTCTAAATGTCTATCTTCATTTATAAAATGGAGATATTAATATTCATGCTTTCTACTTTACAGGGTGACAATATGGCTCAAGTGGGATTATATTGCATTGTTATTAGAGATATCTAATGAGGGCTAGAGAATATTCAAAAGATAACTGATAAAAGTTCTAGAATCTAATTTAGGCAGAAGTGTGTGCTGGAAAATGCTTTACAACTAGTTTTTTGAAAAAAAAAAATGCACCATGTGTTTTTAGTTTGATGTGCATTATTAACACTATCCTTAACTTTCATAAATCTAGAGAATCACAGTTGATCATCATATATTATGACTGTTCCTATGGAAAATGTTCTGGTTCTGCCCAATCCAGTGTGCATCAGTTCATGTAAGTCTTTCCAAGGTTTTCCTAAACCATTTACAGATTACTTTCATAGATGAACTCTAGAAGGTCACATTCAACCTAGTATAGACCAGTCCTAATTCAGCACATTCTAGAAGCTCAAGTACAGATTTGTAATGGAATGAGGCGCTCATAGGCCACTTAATAGTTAACAAAAGGAAGTTTTCTTAACCAAAGTAAGGAAAAGCTATTCAGCAAAATGTGCCATTGATTTGGTTGGGTTCACTTTCCTTCTTCCTTTATTTATTATCATGGCTTCCCATTAGAGTCAAAAACAAGGATCCTGATTTTTACACTGGCTTTTGTACTTAGGCCATTGGTAATTATGTTTAATGGTTTAAGTCACAGTTCTCTGGAGCAATGAAGTCTTTTGGATGGTTTCAATCCCTTGACTTGGTATGGGACAGAGCCTTCAAAAAAGTTGGCCTACTTTATTGGGAAAATCCTTTAAAAAAAACTAGCCCAGTGTACATAAAAAGGATCCTGGCAAATAATTATTGGAAGACCTTAACCTTAGTGATTCAAGTGGTCTGGCATAGTCAACAGTGAAAGAAGATCTTAAAGTAAAAGAGGAGCGGGGGAGAATAAGTTGGTAAACAAACCAAAAAAATTAAGTATCCTCAGGGTCCCCTGGAATGTACTACTAGGAGAGTCAAATACAGAGGAAGATCAAGACCAGAAACCCCATATTTGCTTTTCTTCTTTCAATTGACCAAGTCCTATAATCTCACATGATGTGTTGTTTTGGTTCATTTTACAATGAGTCTTCAACTATGAATATATTGAGTAGCAGCATCAACAGAATTATCAGGGCCACAGATGATATGATGATAGAGCATAGTCAGTTTACTCTGAACCAGTTCAGGTCATCTATAGTATGGTGGCTGCCATTTAGTATGCCACTTTTCCTGGTATCAGGGATGATATTGAGATTTGCCCCACACCATCACCCAGTCAATCCTTCCTGGCCCCAAAGCCATGATTTCTACTTCCCTGGTAGATGTACCACTGGGAAATATTAAATATTTCCTCCTCTACCTGCCTCAGTTCCTCACCTATAAAATAAGGAGAAGGAAATGGCAAACCTTTCCAGTATCTTTGCCAAGAAAACCCTACTTTATCTGGGTTGAGCAGAGAGCAAGAAAGGGGAGCTTTCCTATTTTACTTTTGGCCTTTACCCAGCCTGCTTGACTGTTCATATTACTTTTGATCATAGAATAATGTACCGAGCCTCACTATCTACCCTGAAGCTAAACTTTTCTTTCTACACATATAAATGTATTTACACCTTGGTATTAAGCTAATTATCTACCTCATTTAGAGTGTGAGCATTTTTAGCCCTAACACTTAGCCCAGTGATTGGCACATTATAAAAGCCTTGAAAAATATGTTTCTTTTTTCTTTGTTTTATGGTAACATAGACTTTGAAAAATTATAATAGCCACAAGAACTTAAAACAGAGGGGTGGGAGGGAGGGGGCCGAGAGCCAAGACTGTGAAGTGGAAACAGGGACCTACCTGAGCTCTCCCCCCAAGCCCCTCAAAATAACTGTAAAGAATGACTAATCAAATTCTAGAGAAGCAAAAGCCACAAAATGACAGAGTGGAGCAGATTTCCAGTGCAAGACAATTTGGAAGCTCAATGGGAAGGGCCTATTGCACTGGGTTTGGAGTGGAACACACCCCAGTGTAGGCTGAGCTAGCACATATAGGACTGAAGCAGGCTTCAGAGCATGGAATCAATGGCAGCTATAGTAGTTTCCAGATTTTTCAACACACAAACGCCAAAGACAGCTTCAAAGGTCAGCAGGAAAGCTCTCTCCCGTGGATGGGAGAGGAACATGGTCTGTCCCCAGCCCCAGGCCAGTGGTACCTACTGGATCTCTCAGTGTACAGACAATGGGGAAATTGAGCAGCAGATCTGTGACTCAGTCCTGATAATTTCATGGAAGAAAATGTCTAGGTTTTTGTTTTGATCATGGCTTTCAGGTAGTCCCATAATTTTTAAATCGTCTCTCCTGGATATATTTTCCAGGTCAGTTGTTTTTTCAATGAGTAACGAATAACATGCTCACTAAATTTGGTATGAAAATCTATCTTATACTACAGGAAAGTGAGGGAGGAGGCAACCAGTGGAGTGAAGTGAATGATAGAAGGGAGGGCAAATGGGAGAAGGAAGTAACTAGAAATAAACATTTTTGGGAAGGGAGAAGATCAAATGAAGGAATAAAAAAAATAAGGGGGGATAAAGTAGGAGAGAGGTCAATATAGTTAGTATTACACAACATGATTATTATGGAAGTCTTTTGCAAAACAACACATTGTTAGTCTGTATTGAATTGCTTGCCTTCTCAGTGGGGATGGGTAGGGAGAGAGGGTGGGAGAAAATTTGAAATTCAGAGTGTTAGAAAAGAATGTTGAGAATTACTATTGCACATAACCGGTAAATAAGAAACACAGATAATGGGGTATAGAAACCTATCTTGCCCTACAAGAAAAGAGAGAAGATGGGGATCAGGGAAGGGTGGGGTGTGATAGAAGGGAGGGTACATTGAGTTAAGGGGTAATCAGAATGGAAATTATTAGGGGATGGAGGGAGGGGAGAAAAACTGGACATGTTACAAAGTGAGGTAAAAGCAATTAGTATTAAAAAAACTGACTGAATTAATTACTGAGACTAAATCAGAGACATCTCTAGTTTGGGGAAAGAAATTTTAGTCTAAGTTTCCTAGAGGCAAATAACCTCGGGTAAAATTTTACATTGATGGAAAAGTTAAGGTTTTAATGGTAAATTTGATTTTATGATTGTTACTTAATCAGGAACTAGAACATGTATAGAAAGACATATAAAACACTTAAGACTTTTCTCAAAAGATGTTCCTTAGCCAATGCAAAATTATAGTCATATCTGAAACCTGGTTATTGGAACTTACTATTTTAAGATTCCATGAGAGTATTAACTGACTATTCTTCTGAGTTTAACTCCAGGTATGGATAGCAAGAAAGGTGGTCTGAGCCTCCAATCCATGATACCAGTAAGCCTGTGAGATACTTGTATGAACTGCAATAGGTGATCTCAAGGGAAGTGTGGGAGAGCAGCTGTTCAACCTGAGTTGAGATTGGATTCTCCTGATTCAATTTCCCCACTGATACCTGGCAGGCTTTAAGCCTCACTGAATGCAAGTTGACAATCTACTCCTGCCTGGAACTGACATTAAGTTGGGGAGATCTTAGTTCCCTGTAACGTCCCTACTCTTAGTGGCAACTCCCTACATTCAAAAGGGTTTTAAGCTTAACACAGGATCTATTAAATTATAGATTGTTGGTAGGGGAAGATCCGAGGTTAAGTCTAAAAGCAAGCTATTAGGCTTAGAACTTTAGACCAACAACAAGTCAGGGCCCTTTAATTCTTAGCAATAGCGTGAAGACAATCAGGTCAAGGGCTTGTGAAGTTAGCATACAGAGTTATTATTTGTGTCTCAACTGGTTAATGTAAAAAAAAATCGTTTGTAGTCTACATTGTAAATGCTTTACGAGAAGTATCCCCTGCCCAAAAGTTGGAATTGTTTTATGTAATATGGACTGCGTGAAAAAGGAAAAATAAAAAAATGCTTTTGCTTGCAACTGGGAAATAAGTTGTACAGTCAATAGAGTACAGAAATCTATCTTGCCCCACAGGAAAATAGAGAGAAGGGAGAAGGGGGGGTGATGGAAGAGAGGGCAAAGTGGACAAAAGGTGACTGGGGTACAAGCTGTCCTGGGGCAGGATGAGGGGAGAGATGAGGAGAAAACTTGAAATTCAAAATCTTATGGAAGTGAATGTTGAAAACTAAAATAAATAAATGATACTTACAAAATCAAAACAAATTGAGTAGTTGTGGTCATATTACATTCTGACTTGCAAAGCACAGGGAAATATGAAATGATAAAAGATTATGAACAGATTAAGTTATTTCAAAGTTTGTGAATGATAACATGGAAAACTTGTGAGTGATAGCCAGGTTAAGGGTGTGGTCATTTCTATGAATAGCTAAAATGAAGTAGGTCATCAAAATTGATTAAATTGAGGAACTAGGAACCCAGGATGGCTTCAAAGGTTTTCCATTTGTTCCTGTTTATATGCAACGGCATAGAGGTACGTTACCACATAGGTACCAAAGATCAAGAAGTCACTATACTCCTTCCCTTGGTGATCTGTCCTCCAATTCCTCTCCAAGAAAACTGTGATGCCCTTACAAAAACCTCAACTAATTCTTGTTACAAGAGTTATCATGACTATCATTGTCAAGAAACTTCCTATAAATAAGTTGGGCAGGGGCTTTAGAGGTTGTTCTATGCTTGGATGATGATAAAGGGCCCCCACTGTCTTGCTATGTAATGTAATTGTACATTTTTTTCTAGCATCTTCTTAAGCTAGGCATCAATGGATTCCTTATCAATTCCGTGTTTCAAGAGCAATACTATAAGTTCCTTATACAATAAAGTATCATCACCCTCCACCTACTAGTAGGCAGTGGTTACTCTATTTCTCTAATTAGGGAATAGCTGAATAAGTTGAGGTATGTGATTGTGAAGTAATACTACTGCATTGTAAGAAATGGCAAGCAGGTTGGTTTTAGAATAAATATGGAAAGATTTGCCTGAAATAATGCAGAGTGAAATGAAAAGAATCAAGAAAGTATAGTATACAGTTAACAGCAATATTATTCCAAAATAACTGCGAAGGAGTCAACTATTCTGTTATATGAACATTCAAATCCACTAAGAAAGACTTATGAAGGAAAATGCTATCTACCTCCAGAGAAATAACTGATATTTGGATATATATGTGTATGCATGTGCACGTGCACATATATGCATACATGCATGTGTTGTGTGTATATGCACATATGCATATATGTCTATGTATTTGTATGTGTAAGTATATCTGTATACACATACGTACATATGTGTATATATAGACATATGTATATGTGCACACTCAGATATATGTGTGTATACATACATGCACACATACATGTATATATGCACTTATAAAAATTTGTGTGTATGTATTGTGTATATATACACATTCTATTTGTTCATTCTGTTTGTTCATATACACATATGTGTATATGCATATACACACATTCATTTATATATTTATACACACAAATACACATATACACATGTATATGTGTATATATACACTCATATGTGTGTATATGAATGTGTGTATATGTGTATATGTATATTTCTATATATCAAACATTGGTCTTCACTAATATGAGAATGAGATGGATGGTAGTGGGAGAATTAAGAACTCAAAATGCAACCAAAAATAAATGAAATATTTAAACAAACAAAAAGAGCATCTATCTGAATCACATTTCCTGCTCTACTTTTCTCACTTGGTCTGTTCATACCTGTATATAACTCTCTTGAGAGTGGGGTGGTGGATGGTGGGAGTGGCGTTGTTAAAAAAATGAAGCCATTCATATGAGGATCCACTCAGAAGTTGGTATATAATTGCCCCAAGTGAAGGCAGGTCATGGGAAATGTCAGATAGATGGGGGTGGAGCAGGAGTAGATCCAGTCTAGCAATGTCATTCTTTTTAGTTACTTCACCCCATTCTGTGAAGGCCTCCATTTGGAAGCCAGTGGCAACAGGAATTCATCTTTATGAGACTAGTGATATGCAACTTCTCATTGTCCCTACTCTCCCTAATTATTGTTTCATTGACTCATTACATTGTCACTTAACCTACTGCATCATCCAAAGTTCCTTGATGGCGAAAGTCTATTTACCCTCCAATCTGCCAGTTGAGGTTACATAAAGGTGACTTCAACACTCTCTTACTACAAGGGATCATTCTCAGTTCTTATCTTCACCATCTCTCTAATTCTCTTCCGTTATTGCCCAGATCTCAGAGGGACTCAACACATTTTCTAGTATAGCCTCAGGTCAGATATAGTATTTGCCTCCTACATGAACATCATCCTTTTCATTAGTGCTGTTGTCAAGTCTATCAGCCACACTTCTTTCTTCAGGGCATGATGCTTAAAAACTAAGAGCTCTTTTTCTAGCTGTTAAATAAGTAGATACAGTTTGTTTTCATTTTCTTTGAATGGGGAAAGGGGACTCCCAATGTGGGAATCTTAAATTATTCAACCAATTCAAATCACAAACATTTTTTTTTTAATACTAAGTTTTAGGGAATTGCCTGAGACACAGTACCCAGGCAGAGAGTCACTCAGCTATTAAGTATTAGTGGAATGATTTAAAACATTTGTTTTCCTGATTTCTCTCTGTTTCTGTCTCTGTCTTTTTCTATTTCTATATCTCTGTTTGACTTTATCCATGTCTCTCTTTCTGTCCTTTCCCAACTCTCTTTCTCCATCAGTGAATATTATTACTGAATGAGAGAGAATGAAAGAATTGTTAAAATATATAATTTGACCTTAATATTTAATTCTGGTCTGATTTAGTTATACTTTCTGAGGAGAAAACTTTCTGACAGTGGTTTAGATAATATATATATATAATAATATATGTAATATGTAAGCATATATATTAATATATGCATATTTGAATATTTGAGCAACGTACATACACCTTTGTATTTATACACATTTGTGTGAGTGAATATGTATGTATATATGTGTGTGCACACATATATACATATACACACATTCATATATGCATATACACACATATGTAGATATGTATACATATTCATATACACACACACAAATGAATTGGATTTCAGTGAGGCAGAGTTGCAGAAATTGTTGACTTCCCATCATCTCTTCCTGAGTCATCAAAATCCAGTGGTAAAACAAAAGTCAAAATGACTAGTGATGACCCAGGATACAGAGGATGACTCTGGCATCTTTTGATGACTGACCAAGCTCTAAATGCATCAAAACACCTTCCATAGCCATCTTGATATCAGTTGGAACAAATTGTTCTCCTCCATCCATTCCACCAAAGAAAGTCTTCACATGCATGAAGTAGAAATCCCCCTAACTCATTGACAGGTTTTAGGCCCATTGGCAGCCCTCAAACTTGTTTAATTTGTTCCCTGAGATGGTTTACAAGGGTGTGGCCCTTGTGGAAGCTATAGCTTCTTGAAACCACAGTTGAGAGTTTGTTGCATCATGTGCACACCAAAGGAAGATGAGTAGCCTTGAAAAGGGCTCAGTAGTCCTTCTCCAAAAGGTAGAAGTCCTCCTATAGTTGGGTGTCATAAGTAACTGTGAGTTTATCAGAATAAAGAAAATTTCCAGATCCCAGGACACCCAATGAATAATAATCTTTTAGGTGATAAACATTAAGAGTGGGGATTAAACTTATGTCTTGACCCCAAACCCATTTTCTCTTTGTCTCTCTTCTCCCTTTTCTTATCACTCACTCTCTCTTAAAGGATTAAAGGACCCTTTAGTTACTATGTTATTACCAAAGAAACTATTGAAACTTAAAAGTATTTTTCCTTATGACCAGCAGCTGAATTGCATTTGGAGACTCCCTGTAGACAATTTTGAAAACCAGCCCCTAAAGGGCTTGTTAGTCCTTTTATAACACTGATGAAGAAATCACATCATTTCTTGTTCCCTTACATTTTGTAGAGTTGTGTGTCTCATTTTAATTGTATCAAACTCTGTTTAGTTCTCAATGATGATTTATGATAATCTTTTATAAAAGCAGTGCACCGGGAACCTACTATGATGAATTAAACTTTCTTTAGGTTAGATATTCTTTAAGACATACTGAATGACAGATAGAGATTAGCATGAACTCCAAATAAAAGAGAATTCCCAGCTGAGAGTTTCTCAGCACCACTTCTAGTCTGGGAAATTTATTTACTACTAAAATTCTGTAAGGAGTAATACTTTAAAATTTTATATTTGAATACTCACATAGACAGTATTATAAATCCTATTAACATGGGCAATAACTCTGACTTAAACTTTTGGCTTTAGGCAGGGGTTGAAGACAGACTGGAGCTCCTCTTCAGCAGAGAGCTGAAGAGGAGGGAGATCAGAGAGCTGAAGAAAGCAGTCTACAGAACTCAGGGAATGTAAAGGGTACTTCTATCACTCAGTGGGTCACACAATATGAGAAGCAAAATATATGCAGCAAAACATACATCCCAATATTCCCCACACAGAAGAGCTTTATTTTCCAGTCAGTATTTCACAAAACACTTTTGTAGGAGTCTTTCTCCATCACAGCATCCAAAACCGCATTTCTTTCAGAAGAACTTGGCCATTATAGCCAAAGACTTTGCTTCCTTTTGGAGTTCAGATATTGATGAGTGATATCCTTGCACTCGATGACAACAAATACTGGCTCCCCCAAATCAAGAGGCTTACTGAGGTTATGCACTATGCCTAGATTTTCAACGTATTTTTAGAATGGGATGAGGATCAAGGATTAAAAATTATTTTTAGTCTTCTAAGTTACAGTTTGAAAATTGACAACTTTCTAAGTGTTTGATATATGAAGTAGAGTATACATTTTATTATTGTTCCTTCCTTCTTTCCTTCCTTTCTTCCTTCTTTCTTTCCTTCCTTCCTTTTCCTTTACTCTTATTTGGTGAATAAGATTCCAGGCTAATTAACCAATTGACCAACACACATTTATTTGGCCTTTGCTATGTATCAGGCATAGGGGATATAAAGATAAAAACTAAATAGTCTCTTCTCATAAGGAGTTTACATATTATAAAAGGAAACCAAATTAGGCCTGTCTTTATATAAAAAATATTATATAAAATAAGTGTAATTTTTTGGAGGGAGATGCTAGCAAGTAGAAGAATCAAGAAAGAATATATAATGGGTGATAACTGAGCAAAGATTAGAATTTGCAAAAGGCAATAAAAAGGAAAAAAGTGCATTTTAGGCAGAAGGGACAACTTGTACCATTATAATGATAATTTAAATGGAGAGATCTATCATATTGATTAATAGGCCCATGGGACCTGCCTCCTTCACTTGGAAGCCTGAGTCATGTGAGTCTGAGTCATATGGAGCCTGTGGTGAGAGGAGTTTGTTGAATGGGTAGAACAGGAAGAGATGGGGTTGGAGTAGAACTGAGGGAAAGTTAGTCATGAGAGAGCAGTCAGAATTGAAGGATGCAGGCAAGTCTGCAGCTGTCTCTGAGTGTGAGAAGGGCATTTTGTTTAAGGGAAACCTGTTTGTGATTTGTTTAAGGAACCTGATTTGTGGAAAACATAGCAAGGGGAAGACTTGGTGATAGCATTGTTTACTGTGTTTTTATTATGTATAGATTTTTGTTGTTACAATGGAACTGACTTTCTGGTGTCTGAATAAATGTTTTGTTTCTGTCTTCCATGGGGAGAGTCTGTGGTATTTTGCAATTCAGAATTGTGCTGGAATATTCATGGCTGCTCTATGTGCTGTGAATATCACATTGGATTGTTTGGTGGTGGCTGATGGAACACCTGTGTTTTCTTGGTGTTAATTAGTAGGCCAGAATTAGCACAGGAAGTAGAGAATTGATCCATACTTTATTGCATCTTGGCTTCAGAGGCTCTATTGAGTACACAATCACGTGCAAACAGAAAATCATGCACCAATATTCCCTCCACTTTGATCTTGACTTGTAGCCTTTTCAAATTAAGGAACTTACTAGCAGTATGGTAGTTGACTGTGATGCCATGTTCATCTTCATTGAAAGCATTTGGCAACATGGCTGAAAACATCATGCTAAAAAGCATGGCAGCAAGCACACAGCCTTGTTTCACTCCACTGGTGAATGAGAAGGCATGAGAGCATTATGATAGGGTATACATTCTTAGAAAATGTATTAAAGCTATGGGTGGTCTGCTGTAGAGATACTTTTCCTAACCAACAGATACTCAGCACTTTGCTTTAATACTCCCACCTCCAATCAGAGTTAACCAATTAAATTTGTTTGCTGTTCGATGGACCACCTACTGTTTCGAAGGGTATATAAACTGTGAGTCCACTGGCATGATTGTCTTTGGTCTAAGAGAGACTGCCAAAGGAGCATCCTTTCATTAATAATATGATGGTCTTATTAATAAAATAATTAAATTACGCAGAAACTATGTCTCTTGAACTTTTTAATCATCACAGTCATAGCAATCAGACAAAGGAACTTCAGAGGAAAAAAGACAGGTCTATCTTAAGGTCTCCCAGGAAACACATCAGTCTCATTCAAGTGCTCATGGTGAGATTTCTTCAATTAGAGACATTTTCTTTCCTGAGAAACTCTAAAATGAGATTTTGACTCTCCTCAACCTAAAATTTCTGATTCTAACCTTCTATCTTTTCCTGGGTAAGCACATATGTGCCTACCTATATGTCTGTTCTAAGTGTTTGCATTACATTATTTTTGAACTTTTGCCCTCAACAGTAAGAGGCTACTTACAAAGTCACTTGGGAAAGATACAGAGACATATTGCTACTGTGAACAAAAATTTTTGGAAAGGCTTCCTGGAAGGTTTAGACACATTGTGGAATAGGGCCTGTACCATTTCAGTATTGTTGAGCAAGCATGATCCAAATGTTCCTTTTTCTTTGCAGGCGAGTTCAGTAGAAGAGTCCTAGACTTCTGGCAAGAGATGTAGCATTCTACCAGAGAGACCTTTTGAGATTTCTATTTAATAAGGCTAAAGGATAGGAACTAAGGCCATGAGAATATGATTTATTATCTTCTTTTCTATCCTTGTCTTTCTCAAATTTTTACTTTTTGTGTCCCTAGGTTTCTGTTATGCTTTCATGAGATTTTCTAAGAGTAGCTTGTTAAGTAAGAGAACTGAAGGAAAAAAAAAAAGGATGCTCTCTGAACTAAAAAACAACTCTCCCCCTCCTTTAGTAGAGCTTTAAATTACAGGTCTAAGCTGATAAAATCTTAGACCAAGTAGCCTACAGATATAACTGTAGCTTGCAAGGAGTGAATTTTAGGAGCAAGACTATCATCTCTGAAGAAATTAATTAATGTGATGTTTAATTTAATTCTAGAGAACTGTCTTTGCCCCCCCCCAACATATCTGACATCAAGCCTGTGTATTTAAAACTTCAAAAATAAGTTGTATTTTTTTTAATTTTAAGACGTTTTAGTCTGGGTTTTAAATAATAAATGCAAATATAAATTCCTGAAATGTACTTTAGGATTTCAGCAATTGAATTACCATGTATATTATCATTCTAAAAGTTGTGTTTTCATAAGTAATGTTGTTGAAGGAGTATGAGAGAAGTAAAGTTCTGTTGATTTGTCAATTATTAAGTATTGGCTCTCTCCAGATTCTAAAAGGTAAAGAGAAGCAGGACAAAAAGGACAGTGAATACAATTTTTAATTTGTAAAACTGTGTAAAGTAGGCAGTCAAGACCTTGGTTATGTGTTAATGGCTTTGGGAGTAGCTAGAACCCCGCTCTTGTGTTTCAGTATGAACATAAGCCACTGCATGTCTCCAAAAATTTTTGTAATCACTAAAATCATCTTAATAGATTATTTTATGTCCCATAAACTTCTTCCTATATTGTAAAAAGGAATAGGGAGTGCTGGCTTTCATCTCCTTTTGAAAGTATGAAAGATTTGGGGGTCTTTGATCTCACAGAAAACATCTGAAATTTTGATATGCAGATTAATAAAGAGAATCCCCAGGGATGAAATTAGCTACATAACTTGGAAAACTAGGGTTGTTGTTAGATATTGATTGAATAATAGTATGTGCAGGGGCAAAGCCAAGATGATGGAGTAAAATCAGGGAATTCCCTGAGATCTCTCTCAGTGCCATCCAAATACCTGTAAAAAGTGACTCTAAACAAATCCAAATCTACAGAACCCACAGAATGACACAGTGAAATAAATCCTCAGCCCAAGATAACTAGGAAAGTCAACAGAAAGGGTCTTTCCTACCATTCAGGGAGCTTAGAGCAGTCTGGTGTGGGCCTCACTGGCACAGAGAGGCCAATACAGGCCTCAGGGGACTGAATCATTGACAACTGTGGCAGTTTCCAGACTTCTCAACTCACAAATGCCAAAAAGGTCAGTGAGAAAACTCTGTGAAACCTAGGTGAAAGAGGAGAGCACAGTCTGGTCAGGTTGACCCCAGCCCCAGGACAATGAGGGTGGTGGCAGCAGCAGCAGCAGAGGCTGTTTCCAGAGTTCTAGGCCCACCAAAGGTGGAGGATTGAGCTACTAATACAAAAATCTATGATGTCCGGCACTAACCCCATTTCCTACTGGAAGCAGAGTCCTACTTTGACAAAGAGTTGGAAAGTCAAGGGTTTGACTGGGAAGATGAGAAACATTATAACAGAACTTAGACTATAGAATCTTAATTTGGTGACAAGGAAGATCAGGACATATAATCAGAGGTTGACAGCAGAATCAAAGCTCCTACACATCAAAAGTCTCCAAGAGGAATGTGAATTGGTCACAGGCCATGGAAGAGCTCAAAAAGGATTTTGAAAATCAAGTAAGAAATAGAGGAAAATTTGGGAAGAAAAATGGGAGTGATGCAAGAAAATCATAAAAAACAAGGCAACAGCTTGCTAAAGGAGACCCAAAACAGTACTGAAGAAAATAACCCCTCAAAATTAGACTAACCCAAATGGCAAAAGAAGTCCAAAAAATCCAATGAGGAGAATGTCTTAATAAGCAGAACTGACCAAATGGAAAAGGAGGTCCAAAAGTTCACTAAAGAAAATACAATAGCACATCGGTTTAGGAGTAACCTAGTTTATGGATGCTTCACTGGATGAGAAATTTTTTTTTTTTCACAAAATCTGTCTTGCAGGATGAACATAAATTCATAGTACAAATATCCTGTTTGGACTTGAACGGCTCTTGAGGAGGTCACAATCAATAGGGCAATCTTTTTTTTTTTTTTTTGCTTTCATATGTCAAAGGAAACTCACTTTGTTCTACCATCTAATTAGCTTCATTCAATGTTTTGACTCACTGATTTTAGATTCAAAATGAGAAGCAAATTTAAATAAAAAAATATCAGTGAGTCAAAACATGAAAGTGATTCTAAAATACAAACAAAAAAATTAAGTGTAGGCAGTAGTGTCAGTCTTACTTTCAGTGAAAATAGCATAAGAGAAAATGCTCCCAACACTGAAATCCCCAATGATCTCATAAAAGGATATTCTCCTTCCAAGTAATAACCCTTCCTCTTCCTTTTCCCTCTCATCTAACTCATGCCAGCCAAGACCTTTGCAAAATTAAAGTGCAGGTTAAATTATTTTAATTTTGGTTTATATTGTGTGATAATCACTATTGTATTTCAGGTGCATTGGGGCAGAAAACTTACTTTAAATTATGAATAATTACTTTTATATGAATATTTTTGGAGATGTGATATTGATCAACCAACTTTATATTATTTCCTATGGGAAAATTCGCTTTGCATTATAAACAAATCACATGACATACAGAATGTCAGAATGAATTAAATTCAAAAACAGAGGTTCTACTGTAATTCCTTCAAAATTAGAATGGAAGAAATTGAAACTAATGACTCTTTGAGAAATCAAGAAATCACAAAACAGAACCAAAAGAATTGAGAAAAGAGAAGACCATGTGAAATATCTCATTGGAAAAAACCACTGACCTGGAAAATAGATCCAGGAGGGATAATTTAAAAATTCTTAGACAACCTCAAAGCCATGATCAAGAAAATAGAGCTTAGACATCACCTTTCAAGAAATTATCAAGGAACACTGCCCTGATATTCCAGAACAAGAGAGTAAAATAGAAATTGAAAGAATCCACCAATCACCTCTGGAACGAAATCCCCAAAAGAAAACATCTGGAAATATTGTAGCCAAATTCCAGAGTTCTCTGGTCAAGGAGAAAATATTGCAAGTAGCCAAAAAGAAACAATTCAAATATTGCAGAAATACAATCAGGATAACACAAGATTCAGCATCTTCTGTATGAAGGGATCAGGGCTTGGAATATGATATTCCAGAGGTCAGAGGAGATAGGATTAAAACTAAGAATAATCTACCCAGCAAAACTGAGTATATCCCTTTGGGAGTGGCGGTTTGAATAAAAGATTTTTGACCATTCTTGATGAAAAGACCAGACCTGTATAGAAAACTTGATTTTCAAATACAAGAATCAAGAGAAACATGAAAAGGTAAACAGGAAAGAGAAATCATAAGAGACTTATTCAAGTTGAACTGTTTACATTCCTACATAGAAAGATGATATTTGTAACTCATAAGACCTTTCTCCATGTTAGGGTAGTTGCAGGAAAGATAGATAGATAGATAGATAGATAGATAGATAGATAGATAGATAGATAGATAGATAGGTAGGTAGGTAGATAGAGGGCACAGGGTGAGTTGAGTATGAAGGGATAATATCTAAAAATAAAATTAAGGGATGAGAGAGAAATATATTGGGAGAAAGCAAAAGGAAGAGATAGAATAGGGGTAAGTTATTTCACATAAAATGGCAAGAAGAAACTTTCACAATGGAGTTGAAGAAGGGGGAGGTGAGAGGGAATGAGTGAACCTTATCCTTATAGGATTCAGCTCAAGGAGGGAATCACATACATACTCATTTGGGTGTCTTACCCTAAATGAAAGTAGGGGGGCAAGGAGAGAAGGAGAGCTATGATATAAAATGAGGCAGCTTGGAGAAAGGAGCAGTCAAAAACACACACTTTAGAAAAGCTACAGCGTCAAAGGAGAAAATAGAATAATTGAGGGGAGGGATAGGATAGAGGGAAATATAGTTAATCTTTCATGGAAGTGTTTTGCAAAGCTACACATGTGTAACTTGTATTGAATTGCCTGCCTTCTCAATGGGAGAGGGTGAGGAGTGAAGAAGGGAGAGAATTGGGGACTCAAAATTTTAAAATCAAACTTTAAAAAATTGTTTTTAAAATCAACTTGGAAAGAAGATATACACACAAAGAGGTATGGAAATCTATCTTACCCTTCAAGAGCAGGGGAGGTACTAAAAGGGAGAGGAGATTGGGGGAAAAGTTAATCAGAATGCATGCTAACTCTGCCTGGGGGGCAAGGGAGAGATGGGGAGAAAATCTGGATGTCAGAACCTTGTGAAATTGTTGTTGAAAATTAAAGGTAAATAAATAAATTTACATCTTAAAAAAAGAATAGTAAGTGCAACTTGGGATAAGGTTGAAATGTAAAGGAAGGTGAGGTAGTCTAAGTAGTGGATTTGAAAGATTTGGAAAGAGACATAAAGGTTGGAGTGAAAATAACGGAAGACAGATAAGGTTTGGGGACAAATGGGACAGCAGCAAGTCTTGACTTGAAGGTCAATAGCCAAAGTCATAGAAAAGAATTCCTTTAAAGTTAGAATTAGGCAAATGGAAGCTGACTTTATGAGACATAAAGAAACAATAAAAAAAATTTAAAGAAAAACCTAGAAAAAAATGTAAAATACCTCATTTGGAAGGCAACTGACTTGGAAAATAAATCCAAGAGAGATAATTTAGGAAATATTGAACTATCTAAAAGTCATAATCAAAAAAAAAAAAGACTCTAGATATCACTTTTCAAGAAATTATCAAAGGCAGATGCCTTGATATTCTACAACCAGTAATCATATGATAATTACATCAATGAAGTACAGGAGCAGTTCTCATGGAAAAGGCTAGAAGAACAACTATTGGCATGTGCTGAAATGGATTTCTCCTGCCTAAATTTTCCCAATATGACTCATGGAAAGGAAAAATATCCCACTTGGCTAAATTTGAGCCTGGCCCAATGCAAATGACCATCTATACAATTTTTACCTGGAATTGGCATGAAAATAAGGGAATGCTTTCACTCATGTGCCTATTTTTTTATGGCAAATTAATCATGTCAAATGATCAGTATGAACAAAATAATAAATCTTTATCTTATAGACTAATACTGAAGTACTTCTGAGTTGCCATCATAAAATACAGGTATAAGATTTGACCTATTGGGCCTACAGTTTTACTCCTTTCTATTTTCCAAACAACTAAGTAGTTAAAAAATATTTGGCCTTGACTTCTGTTATTAGTACATATCTCTGTGTATATTAAGGGAATTTTTTTCCTTTTATTTTCTCATAAAGCTATAGGGATAATCAGGCAAATGATGCAAAGACTTTGAAATCAGTATATGATTCTATTATTTAGTTAATATAACTGACTCAGTTCTGTAATAAACAAAAGTATATCAGAAAAATTAGTTATCTTAGCAGAATGTCTTGTGGTCTATCTTGAAAATGTCTGGAAGAGACATTTACTTTTGTTAAGGGTTTTTATTACAAATAACAAATTTATTGCAAATACCTTACATCACATATACTATTTTAAAAACTGATTATTCAATGTATTTATGTATCCCATCCCACAATTTTTTATTACAATTGAAAGTAATCTGGAAACTTTTAAATGAAATTCATTTTTTAATTGGAGTTCATCTCTTATACATAAAAATAGTGTCCTGTTATTAATTCCTTAGTGGAATCTCATCCTCCTAATAGGGGAATGAATAACGCCAAGTATAATTTGGGTTTTAATTTTCTATATGTATCTGAATTTCCTTTATTTATCAACATGACAATTGGACAACCTAAGATTGTAAACCAAAGGTTTAAAGGGTTCCAAATTTCATTTTCTAATAATAGAAACATAAAGTTTGAGTTAACTTTCATAATCTGACCCAATTATTGACACAATAAATTTAAATTTGTATAAAGATCAATTTTGTAGGAAATTTTTAGAGAATTTCTACAAGTGACCTGAACCAGAGAAGAACTGTTCTGTGATCACGACTGAAGCACAAGACTGCATCAAATGTTTCCAGGGGAACAGAGATATATCAATGAATTTTATTTTACTGTTTACTTTTTTCACTTTGTGCCTTTTATCTGTAAGATCTACTTTTCAACGGGGATTGTCCCCTTTGATTTTGTCAAAGCACCATCCATCTTTCCCTTTTCCCTCTCACATTGTCTCTCCTTGCAAGTGCCATAGTTAGACACCTTTGATGAAGTGTTTATAATTTGAGTCAGTGACTCATTGAGGCCAACCCTTAAGAATTAAATAGGAAGAATGTGAGAAATTATTAATGGTCAATATCTTGGGGAGATATTGACTCCCCCTCTTCTTCCAATTTCCTGATTCTAAGTACTGTCTAAGGAAGATTCTAAAGATCACTCCGCAGCATAACTTACCTGACACTGAAGTCCTTGCTCAGACTAAAATGCCAAGCATCCAAACTCTGATTCAGAGAGCACAGCTTTGATGCACTGGTCATGCTGTTTGAATGCAAAATGTATGCTTGCCAAAAAGACTATTTTATGGAGAGCTCGCAAGGGGCAGATGATCACATGATGGTCAAAAGAAGTGATATAAGGACACTCTACAGATCTCTGTCAAGAACTTTGGATTTGATTATGTAACATGGAATACATGGTCACAGAAACACTCAGCATGTCATGCCCACATCAGAAAAGGTGATGTGCTCTATGAGCAAAGCAAAATTGAGACAGGACAAAGGAAACATAAGATGTGCAAATTTGGAGTATCTACCTGAAATGTTCACATGCACTATCTGTGCCCAATCTGTGGTAGAGCATTGTCAGCTCATATTGGTCTAAGCAGCCACAGTTTGACACACTGAAACTTGACTTTATCATGGTGATGTCATTTTGGTCCTCTTAGAGAAGAAAGGACAACCACCAACCAACTTAAAAAGTATGTTAGTGATAATGAGACTGCATTGATTCTCCTCTTCATTGACTCTCATTGATCTTGGTCATACAACACCCAACTTGTAAGGAATTTAATCTAAGTTGGGGAATCCCCATGTATTCTACCAAGGTATAGCGCCAGTGCTCAATTGGAACTGGCCACTTGGGTTACCAATGGGGTACCTGGTAGTATTGACAGTTTGTTGTTGGATCTTTGTTAAAGAAGAGGACCATGACAATAGGAAAATGATGTCATGATTTGCAAATAAATAGGATTGGAATTAGGGACAGCTTTGTAAAGTGACAACCCATTTTTCTCGTTTTAGCCAGAAACACTGAGGGTCTTCCCCTCCTAGATATTTTTTTTCTTTTTCTTTTCTTTTAACTAGATAGAAGAGGAGATCGTTTTTTACATCATTTCTTACCTAGCCTTAATCACTGAATGGATATTGCCTTAGCCAAACTGAGATCTGGGAACCACCTAAGCTTAAAAACCAAAACCAAAACCAAAACCAAAACCAAAACAAAACAAAACAAAAAACAAGGTCTCCCACTGCGTCCAGGGTCATTTCCAGTTGTCCAGACCTGTATCTTGACACTGGGCACTAATGGCTCTGGAACAACAAAACAAAGTCAGAAGAATGAAAAGATAGAAAATATGAAATGTATTACAGGAAAAGTAGCTGACCTGGAAAAGAGATTAAGGAGAGAGAAAAATTTAATTGCTATTAGATCACAGAAGAGCTTAGGCATCATAGTTCAAACAATTATAAGGGAAAATGGCTTAGGTATCCTAAAATTAAGAAGACAAAATAGAAATTGAAAGAATCTACCAATCTACCAATTATCTCCTCAAAGAGTTTCTGAAATGAAGAATTTCAGGACCATCATACTCAAGTTATGGAGCCTCCAGGTCAAGGAGAAAATACTACCAGCTACAAGAAAGAAACCATTCAAATATGTGTAGAATCACAATCAGCATTACAGAAGATTTAGAAGCTACCATAACGAAGGAGTTAGAGGACTTGGAATATGATATTTGGGAAGGCAAAAGAGATAGGATTAAAACCAAGAATAACTTATCCAGCAAAACTGAGTGTAATGCTTCAAGAGAAAAAATAATCAAATGGAGGACAGTCAATTAATTCTAATTAAAATGCCACAGATGAATAGAAAATTTGACATTAAACACAAGACTTAAGAGAGTCGTAAAAAAGGTAAACATGTGAGAGGTCAGAAGAAATTTAAGAAGGCAATATTTTACATTCTCAAACCTTAAGACTATACATGTGACCTCCAAGAGTTTTATTATCATTGTAGCCATTAGAAGGAGTTAAATATATTGAATGATATCAAAAGAAAAAGAGAAAGTTGAAAAAGAGGGTTGCACTGGGAGAAAGAAGAAGGGGAAGAATGGAGAAATTTACACTCAAGGAAAAATTTAACATTGGAGTGGGAAATGGAAGTGGGGTGGGTGGGCAATGCTTTCATCTTAACTGGTCCAATGAGAGAAGAATATTATACACACATACATATATATGTATGTGCCAGGCCTAGAGGCCTGTGTGGGCTACCCGAGTCTTCTTACCTCACCTCTGAGGTCTTCGGTTGGCCAAAACCGGATGCTCATATGAGAGAAAGGACGTTCCAGAGTCAAACAAGGGTTGAGCTTTATTTCAGGGTCTCGGTTACAAGTGCAGGGGGGTCTTCCTTAGGAGGAAGAGGGGGAGATTTCCTAAGGAGGCTAGGATCTTAAGGGATTGGAAGTAGAAGTACAAGCGGGGATAGAGGGGGAGGGGAGAGAGGAAAGAAGAAAAGCGGAGCCTACTGTCCTCTTGGCTCCTCACGTGCTAAGAGAGCTTTCAGGCTTCCTCAATCCTACTTAATCTTCAGCCGCATAGTTTGCATCTGAATACCTTGCTGTTAGGTAACTAGGTGTGCCCATATCCGGGACAATCTCGAGGGCGGGGAGATCTCTCTCCCATCACGTTTCTCACGGGAAGAGGCGGAATTACTCGAGATAGCTCGGTTCACCTCGATTCCCTGCCGTTTCCTGGGGGGGTCTCGTGAGAGCTCTAAGATTTAGAAGCTCCCACCTTTACCTGCCCGAGACTGTCCACACGGAATTGAGCTTCCAATCCCAACATCTCCCCTTCTTTGTTATGCGCGGAGCGCACCTGGCTCTAGAGCAAACAGTGCTGGAGGCTGAGTGGATTAGGAAGGCCTTTAGCATATGAGTACCCTACAACAAGACTTCATTCACACAGAAATCTGCAGCTAGCACAACTGACAAAGGGAGGCATCAAATAAAACAAAGATGAAACTAAATGGCTGAGTTACAACAGGGGAAGTGCAATCAACTGGGGAAGTGCAATCAACTAATCCTAAAGCATATTCTAAGAGCAGCAGCTAGTGCTGGCGCCTACACATCACCACCCCCTCAGTCATGCAAATGGATCTCAACGGCCAAGCCTGAATGGCCAAGCCTGTGGTATTCAGGTGAAAAGTTGGTCACCCCTTCCCCCCTCAATGTCCTGGGTTTGTGATATCAAAGTCCTCCTTCAGCCGGTGGAAAGAGATGCCTAGATGGGAAGCCGTCAGCAGCAGTGTCTGCAGTTGTGATGAGGGCTGCTTCCTCTCTGGGCAGCAAAGTTAAAGCTGTCAGCAGCAGGCTCAGGTGGTGTATGATCCTTCTCCCGGCTCTCCGGGCTCTCCGGGGTCTCCGCCTCCAGGTCTCCGCAGTCTCCGACATCGGTTCCAACCTACGGATCCTTCTAATGGGAATCCACGCATCACCTTTTCCTGTGGAGACACAAACATACCCTGGACCCCATATTAGTATCTTATACGGACCTTTCCATTTCCCTTAGGCCATATTCTTTACCATGGCCCATGTGTCTTTATATCCAGCCTGGGTATTACTTTCCTTGCGGGGTTGTCTTGGAAAAGTCACAAAATGTCTCATAGCTGGAGTAGTATGTGAGTTTCTTGAGATATGCAAAAAATTGTGTGTATACACAGCTGTATCAAGCTCTGATTGTGTTAGGCGACCTTTCCCCCTTCTTTGTTTAGGGAGGATCGCCTTCAAGGTGAGATTGGCCCTTTCCACTATGGCCTGGCCTTGTGGATTGTAGGGAATTCCTGTAACATGTCGAATCCCTAGATCGCGGAGGAAGTGTGTAAGGGTTTGAGAAGTATAGGCAGGGCCGTTATCTGTCTTTATTTCTAAGGGTAAGCCTGAAACAGAAAAACAGTGCCAAAGATGTTGAATTACTTTAGCACTTGATTCACTTGGCTGTAAAGTCACCATAAGGAATCCTGACCATGTGTCAACTGTCACATGTATGCACTGGCCCTTAAGATGGGTGACATCC
The DNA here is from genome assembly GCF_028372415.1 of Notamacropus eugenii. Lineage (NCBI taxonomy): Eukaryota > Metazoa > Chordata > Mammalia > Diprotodontia > Macropodidae > Notamacropus > Notamacropus eugenii. The sequence continues at coordinate 339,494,218 of NC_092874.1, read as the reverse complement.
ATTTGCCAAATTTCATTGGGTGCCAAGCCACGAGGATTGACACCCTGGTCTAGAGATGGGTGGAATGGGATACATTGGAGACAGCTCTTAACAATTTTTCTGGCCTGTTCTTGAGTTATCCCATATAATTTGCAGAGGGCTTCTGTGGCTAGGTGGAACCTATCATGAGCCTTTTGGGCCCTTTCTTGTGGTTCCACAGTGTGCCCTACCAGGTATAGTGAATTGTCTGCTATTTGATTTCCTTCAAAAATTGGTCCTGTGCCATTTGTATGTGAGCACACATGTAAAACATAAAAAGGGTGTGTTCTGTTATTAATGGTGGTCAATAGCCGCTCACACTGTGAAAAAATATTGGACCGATAATCTACAATAGAATCCTCAATCCGTGAAATTAATAAAGATGCATACTGACTATCAGTGATAATATTAATGGGTATGTCACTATATATTTGGAGAGCTTGGATTATAGCTTCCAATTCGTTCTGTTGAGTAGAGGTGTAGGGTGTGTTAACTATATATATCTCTTGGGAGGCCGAATTATAAATAGATGCCTTGTGATGTTTCGTGGCATCTGTAAAAATGTTAGGCCCTTCTACTGGGTTTGGTGAGTACCTTTTCACTGGTGCTGGGGCCCACTGTAATAATTCTTTGAATAGGAAAGTCGAATTTGGTTTCATCTGGGCCCAGTGGAGTATAGTGGCCCAAGAAACGTGATTCTGAGCTAACTCTTCTACATCCTTAGTGGTGAGTGTAGCATAAAGAATTGGCTGTTTTTGGTATATGTGGGTGGCTCTTCTTACTGCCTCTAGTGCTAACCGTCCTAGAAATTCCCACTTGTTTAGTAAACTGCTTCCTGTTTTACTTAAATATACCCACTCTAGGGGCTTCTCTTTTTGGTGTATGACGGCATAGGGAGGTGTGGTGGAGATAATAGATACCTCCAGATCTCCTCCTGGATCCCACCGAAATGTGGTGGACTCTAAAAATTGTTTTTTTATTGCCTCTATGGCCTTGGCTGCTTCAGGAGTCAATGTTCGTGGGGAATTTAAAGCAGAGTCTCCTGTCAATAGTGAATATAAAGGTTGCATGAGAGGTAAAGGTATAGGCACCTTTGATCTTATCCATTGGATAGCTCCTACTAGTTTCTGAGCATCATTGAGTGTTTGGATCTTTATATCCCATTTTGGGGGTTCCGGCCGAATGATGGTGCCCTGTATCTGATATCCCAAATATTTGTAACTGGGTCCTCTCTGTATCTTTTCAGGAGCAATAACTAATCCTAGTCCTAAAAGGTTCCTTTCTACTGCTTGGAAACACTTCTCCAGTTCCTTGAGCTGAGGTGCATCTATAAGGATGTCATCCATATAATGGATGATTTTGCATTGGTATTGCTGTCTGGGGCTTTCTAAGGCTTGATTAACATACCACTGGCAGATGGTGGGGCTGCAACTCATACCTTGGGGCAATACCTTCCACTGATACCTCTTTGCAGGTCCTTCGTTATTGGGGTGAGGTATTGTAAAAGTAAACCGAGGACAATCTACTTTGTTTAAAGGAATGGAAAAAAAAAATCCTGAATGTCAATGATTATAAGTGACCAACCATCCGGGATGGCATTAGGAGAAGGGAGACCTGGTTGCAGGGCTCCCATAGGCATGAAAGACTGATTTACCTTCCTTAGATCTGTAAGGAACCTGAATTTCCCAGATTTTTTCTTTATAACAAACACAGGAGCATTCCAGGGTGACTTTGATGGCTCTATATTTCCTTTTTCTAATTGCTCCTTAACCAATAGTTGTAGTGCCTGGAGTTTTTCTGGAGTCAGGGGCCATTGCTCCACCCAAATCGGGGTGTCTGACTTCCAATTCAAGGGTGGGGACTCCAGAGCAACAGCAATGGCCCTTACTAAAAATTTGATAACTTCATCCCGAGGCGGCTCATAATGTCTCTGCCCCAGATGTTAAAACTAAGTCCTGGAATCACCAACGGCCATACGGTACCTTGGCGATCCTCTGCCTCCCACTTTACTGGGTGCATTGTCTCTAAGGTATTTTGGCACCCTCCTATTCCCCACACTGGTCTCTGGCTTTCTTTGAGCTTCCAGTGCCGGGGTACTGAGCGACCGCTAAGGCAGGTCCTATCCGCTCCAGTATCAAGGAGGCCAGTCATGGGAATTCCATTGAGCCAGATTGTACACTCGGGTCTATTCTGTCCTATTTCCTTTAGTAACTGGATTTGAACTGAGTGCTTTAAAGGAAGGGCAATAGCTATGGGAAGCTGATTGTCTACATGAGCCGGCTCGGCTACCACATTGGAGCATGGAAGTGCTGTGGTGCCGGTGGGATAAACACCTGTATATATAACTACGGGTGCATGAGAGGGGTTCTGTAATATCAGGGATTCCTCCTGTATGGGGTCTCTCAGGGGGATCATGGCAAACTGATGAGCTTCAAGCTGGCACTTCTCTAAGCTGTAAAGGTGTTGCATTCCTTCCTCTGGCCCCATAATCTCCTGTATTCTCCCTCCAAGGGACGGTCCCGATTCTCTGCCAAAGGGTACACTTTCAGGGCTCTCGAGGGGCCCCTCACCCCGTTTCCCGACTTCCTACATTGTTTAGCTAAGTGACCTGGCTTTCCACATGAAAAACAAGGGTCCTGGCCCCTCCCTGTACTTATTTCTTTCCTACACTCTTTCTTAAGGTGTCCCGGTTTTCTGCAGTTAAAACATTTTTTCTCCAAAGAGATATTACTTAAGGTGGCTGCCAGGTACTTCCCTTGCGCCTGTGCCAAGTAGACCTGACTTCCTACCCTTTCACATCTCTGTATCATTTCTTCAACAGATGCATTCTTTGGCAGTCCCAGCATTGCCTTTTTGCAGTCATGATTACAATTCTTCCCCCAGCAATGTCCTCAACACTATCTCCGTCCCTTGGTTTTCCTCTCCCATATCTCGACCTACTGCCTCCTGCAACCTGGCCACAAAATTAGTAAATGGCTCATTGTTTCCTTGCATAATCCTAGTCATGGGAAACTTTCTCTCTTTCTTAGAGGCTATAACCTTCCAGGCGGCAATAGCCATTCCGGCAATCAAAACATAATCGGAGGCTGAGTACTGTAATTGATTTCCTGTAGCCTCAAACTGCCCTGTTCCTGTAAATTGCTGATAAGCCTGGGGGGCCTTAGCCCTTAGCCCAACGGTAGTGCTCTTTACCCTCTGAGAAAATTCTGATACCCAAATCATATTCTGCCCAGGGGTAAGGCAGGCTCTAGCTAAGCTCTTCCAGTCATTAGGAGTCAGAACGAACTGACCACTGAGAGTTTCAAGCATGGCTATGACAAAGGGTGAATTAGGGCCATGCTTGGTACAAGCCTCTTTAAGAGTCACCACTCTCTTCCACTCTATGGGTATGTGGCTCCTTCGAACGCCACCGGGGACACTGGGGTCCGCTATTTCTAGCACAGGAAATGTCCCTACATCTTCTCCATTCTCTATAGCCTTTCTTATTCCTTTTTCCAAACTGGACTGTGGCCCTGGACTGTCTGACCAATGGAACAGGTTATAAGGAGGCGCAGAGGGAAGGCACGGCGTATTCTCCCCTGCCTCGCCTTTTCCATCTGCTAGATGGGGCTCTGAGTCTATTTTTTCTTTACGCTCCTTACCTTTCCGCTTAACTTTCTGCTTGCCTGGACTCTCCATCTCTCCCGTGTTCTCCTCTCCCCTCTCTCTGCTTCCACTCTCATTCCAATCCCGCCCTGGCCTCTCCGGCCCTTCCAGCAGGCTCTTAATTACACCGAATATCAGGAAATCTAAATCCTCCAGCTCCCCAGGGTATTGTTGCTCATAAGCAGTCATTTGCTCTCCGACCGCTCCCCATTTTTCTCTTGATATTCCTGCCTGCTTGAGCCAAGGAGAAACTTTCCAAATCCTTTTACAAAATTCTCGGAGGTCATCTAACTCTATTGTGACCCCCGCCTTCCTGCATTCCCTGTGAAGTTTCTCAGCCCAGACCTCCTGTTCCTCTGGATTTATCACTGGCAATAGATTCCCCATCTCTGCCCTTTTCCCATGGGTGTGGGAAGCTTCTCTCACTCTTTCTCTCCTTCCGAATCTAGGATTCGGGACTCGCTTCTTTCACAGCACCTTCCGGGTGTTCCCAAAGCACCCAGGATTATCTGCACTCCCAGTCCTTTGTTGGGGCGCCAACTGCCAGGCCTAGAGGCCTGTGTGGGCTACCCGAGTCTTCTTACCTCACCTCCGAGGTCTTCGGTTGGCCAAAACCGGATGCTCATATGAGAGAAAGGACGTTCCAGAGTCAAACAAGGGTTGAGCTTTATTTCAGGGTCTCGGTTACAAGTGCAGGGGGGTCTTCCTTAGGAGGAAGAGGGGGAGATTTCCTAAGGAGGCTAGGATCTTAAGGGATTGGAAGTAGAAGTACAAGCGGGGATAGAGGGGGAGGGGAGAGAGGAAAGAAGAAAAGCGGAGCCTACTGTCCTCTTGGCTCCTCACGTGCTAAGAGAGCTTTCAGGCTTCCTCAATCCTACTTAACCTTCAGCCGCATAGTTTGCATCTGAATACCGTGCTGTTAGGTAACTAGGTGTGCCCATATCCGGGACAATCTCGAGGGCGGGGAGATCTCTCTCCCATCACGTTTCTCACGGGAAGAGGCGGAATTACTCGAGATAGCTCGGTTCACCTCGATTCCCTGCCGTTTCCTGCGGGGGTCTCGTGAGAGCTCTAAGATTTAGAAGCTCCCACCTTTACCCGCCCGAGACTGTCCACACGGAATTGAGCTTCCAATCCCAACATGTGTGTATATATGAGTATACACGCATATGTATATGGTATATATGTGCATATATATATATATATATATATATACACACATGTGTGTATGCATGGTTGCTTGTGTACATATATCTATGCATGCATGTGTGAGTGTTTTCAGTCTTGTCTGACATTATCGAGTTCGGGTTTTTTGTGGCAAAATGCTGGAATGACTTGCCATTTATTTCTCCAGCTCATTTTAAAGATGAGGAACTGAAGCAAACACGGTTAAATGACTTGTCGAGAGTCACATAGTTGGTAAGTGTCTGAGATCAGATTTGAACTCAAGAACATGAGCATTTTGTTTCCAAATGCAGTGTCCCATCCACTTCACTTCCTCCATCCCCCTATCCTCCATATTTTTTCCATTTTTCCCTCCTTTCCAATGTGTGACATACGTGTGTGTGTGCCTGTGTGACACATGGGTATACACACATTCACATACATACATATCTATATCTATAGATATAGATATATACGCACAAATATATCTATGTCTGTGTCTTTGTGTGTATCAATTCAATTGAGAAATCCATTTTACACAACTGAAAAGTAAAATGGAAAGTGTAAAAAGTAAAATGAGGGTGATAAGGAGGGCAGATTAAGAGGGGCAGTTGTCTTAATCAAAACAGATCTTAGACAAAGAAAGGCAAAAATAAATTAATTAATAAAGATAATCAGGGAAGCTACATTTTGCTAAAATGTACCATAGACAATGATGCAATATTAAAGCAAAACATATTTGCACCAAATGGTATAATATCCAAATTCTTGAAGAAGAATTTCAATGTATAATAACAGAAAATATGTAGTAAAACTCTTCTGTTGGGGAGGTCACCTGTCTCCTCTCAGATCTAGATAAATCTAACCATAAATAAATAAGAAAGAAGTTAAAAGATGAATAGAATTTTAGAAATTTTTGATTTGATTGATCCATGGAATGGTAACCAAAAGAGATACATATTTTCTCAGCAGTATATGGCACCTTCACAAAATTGACCACTTATTAGGACACAAAAGCCTCAGAAACAAATACATAAAAACTAAAATATGAAGTGCACAAACTTTGCGCCATAATGTAACGAAAATTACATACAACCATGAGCTTTGGAAGGATAGATTAAAATTAAAGGGAAACTATATAATCTAATCTATTGATCCCAAGGAAAATTAAAACATATTTAGTTAATTTCAAGGGTCTTATAAAAAACGAGCTGAAAGGTATTCAGTGTAGAATAAAGATTATAAATTAAAAAAAAACTGTTTATTTTCTTCAAATAAAAGAAAAAGTTAACACAAAACTGCTGGGGATGCAAGCTCAATTCCATGTGGACAGTCTCGGGCGGGTAAAGGTGGGAACTTCTAAATCTTAGAGTTCTCACGAGACCCCCCAGGAAACGACTGGGAATCGAGGTGAACCGAGCTATCTCGTGTATTTCCGCCTCTTCCCGTGAGAAACGTGATGGGAGAGAGCTCTCCCCGCCCTCGAGATTGTCCCGGATCTGGGCACACCTAACAGCACGGTATTCAGATGCAAACTATACGCCTGGAGAACTTAAGTAGGATCAGGAAAGCCTGAAAGCTCTCTTGGGCGGAGGGGCGCGGAGCGGTGAGGACAACAAGGCTCCGCTTTTCTTCTGTCCTCTCTCCCCTTCCCCTCTCTCCCCACTTATACTTCTACTTCCAATCTCTTATTGTAAGATCTTTGCCTCCTTGGGAGATTCTTCTCTCCCTCCTAAGGAAGAATTCCCCTGCACTTGTAACTAGACCCTGAAATAAAGCTCAACCCTTGTTCGACTCTGGAACGTCCTTTCTCTCATACGAGCATCCGGTTTGGCCAACCGAAGACCTCTGATAGAGGTAAGGGAAGACTCGGGTAGCCCACAGGCCTCTAGGCCTAGCACAAAACAGCTGATAATCTTACATTAACAAAGTCAAAGATGTTTAATTACTCATACTTTTCTAGGAGCTTTACGATCACAACAGGACATGAATCAGTTTATGGGACTGCTGAACAGTTCTCTTTCCTTCAAGGTAGATGTCTTCCGACTAGTCTGGTCAGGAATTGTACTCATGGTGTCATTGTTCAAAATTTCCTTCAAGTGTAATGGGAATAGAGGGAGCACCCATCTTACCAACTCCGGAGTGTCATGGGAATAGAGAGGACACATATCCTATATCTAAGGAATTCCTTAGCTCTGAAACTCAGAAGATGGCTTCCAAAGCTGAGTATATTTGTCTAATTATCAGTGACTAACCATTTAAAATGAAATAAAGACAGATAAAAATAGCAGCTATAGCTAGGCTTCCAATTTAGTTGCGGACTTGCTCAGGCAAGAAATGAGCTTTATTAGCCATCCAATCTTCTAAGCTTTAGTCTTCTTTACTCTACACAACAATTGGAACAGGAGAGAGAAAGGGAATTGAGCATAGTCACCCTCTTTTAAAGATGATCGGTGGTCAATAGATAACTTGCTTCATCTTCTCAAAGGACAAGGCCCTTAATTGTTTAGTTCAATATATCCCTGGAGTCCCTAGGCACTGGAGAAAAATCCTTGGGATGGTCCTTATAGTTCTATTCCCATGCATGCTCCTTGGAGTTCATTCTATATTATGCTTTAAAAATAGTGTTGTTTAAAAAAAGCAAGACAAATGGAAAGATGCTGATCAAAGGGAAATATTTTCTTTCTCTTGATATACTTTTTCACATTATTTTAATCAGTCATCAAGGTTATTTTCCTTTCTGTCTTTTTTCTAAAGGGGTAATATTATCATATTTTTTAAAGGTCTATTTGCATGAATTAATTTTCATTTGACATTCCAAGGTGGGCACATTAAATAAATCCAAGAAAAAAACACCATGTTTAAAAGATAATTCTCTGACATGTGGCAGAAAAGAAAGAGACCCCTTTTCTCTCTTTGCTCTTAGTTGTTCTGAAAGGTCTCGGTTCAATGAACTTTTTTCTTTGAAGCTCTTAAGGGAATTGATGATGTTATATAATTTTCATCTTTTTGAATGTTTATCAGTGACAAGAAAGCTAATTAATCCATTTTTGCAAAGTTCCACAGACCTTCTTAACAATCTTAATTGAATCAGCAAAAGAACAGTGGAAACTTAACTCTAGTGTTATTGAATTCTGTTGTCATGGGCAAAGAATTCATAACTTCTCAATAAGCTTCTTCACACTCAGAAAATTTCATTTTTCTCCAGCAAATATGTCTGAGGCTTATGATCACTTTTGAAATCATTCCGGCTGGGAGGAATACGCTTAAGTTTTCAATCTACTGGCAAAGCCCTTTGAGACCTAATGGTAATTTTCATGACCAGGGGATGTGTCAATGTCAATCTTCAGGGAATTAGGATCTGCATTAATGAATGTCATATCTACATCAATGAAAGCAATCGTTGAAAGAATAAATTGTCATTGAAGCATAGATTTCTAATTTTGTATTTGGGGAATTCTAAATAAGTAGACAGACTCAAGATAAGAAATGAAGAATGATTTGCTTAAGCATTTGCATCATACTATTTTCCAATCACTTCTGCCATTTTTACTAAAATTGTATAGTCTATTTAGAAGAATCCTACAATTTTCATTTTTAAACCATACAAATTCAATTCAACATAGGTATTTTATATAACCTATTGTGTCATATTGAGATAAATACAGACAAAAGGCATAAGTGAATATGAAAATATAATCAAAGTAAATTATTTTTGAAGATTTCTTCTCTCAAGGAACTTAAAGTCTAATAAGAGAGTATGCGATAATACAGCAGCATGATACAAAGCATGTTCACAGGATCACAGATTTAAGACTCCAATCATAATAGAAGTCTTCTAGACCAACTAATTCTTAAGAAACTGAATTCCATAAAGGTTAATGATATATTGAAAATCATGTGGGTAGAAAGTAAGAAACTAGGGATTGGAATCAAGTTCCTCTGTCCACAAATACAGCAGTTCTACTTTGACACATTGACTCTCACCTCTAATAGAATGTTGTATAAATGAAGAGATTAAATGTCATGAATGCATTTTTACATCATTGGTACTACATTATAATGTTAAAATATAGAACCTTAATTAAAATACAGATAAACGGATATACAATGACATGTACACATAGACATATAATGGTGTGTAAGTGTGTGTGTAGCAAATACATATACATATGTAGTTAATAAAATGAAAGACTTAGAATTTCTTCCTATCTATGCGATCCTGATCAAATCACCTAATCTCTTTGCTCATCAGTTTCATCAGCATCTAACTCATGGGATTGTTGCTAAGATATATGGATTCAAATATGTGAAACACTTTGCAAACCTTAAGAATCTATTTAAATCTTAGCTATCATTAGCTTGTATGGCTTGTATGTACTATCAATTATAGTCTTGTGTGTTATTTTCCTTTACTATTTTCAGGATACATATTTTCTTTAGGATTTCTTTTTGTTTGTCCTAAGTGTCTACAGATTTATTTAAAACCCTTACTAGGAAGTTTGTATCATTCTATGTTATATTGAATGGGAAGACACTGAATACATTTGAATGAGGAAGTGATGTGTTTATAACATTTTTATTAGAAAGACTACTTTGACATAAATTAGCAGGAAAAGAGAATGGAGCCTGAGAGATGAGACAGGAATGAACTTCTTATGAATGGGATTGGTTTTAGTTTTTGTCCTTGTATCTCCAGTACAGTATATAGTACAGAGTAAGCACTTAATTGTTGAATTTGTTGAACTGAATAGGCAATGTGAGAAAACTGGTATTCCTTTGAACATGCATAGAAATTCCCTGTCAGATTCCAAGTCTACTATGTGAAAGTTTAGCGGACCGAACATTAGCCGCAGAAGAAAAGAGCACAGAGTGATGAAGGAAAATCCTCAAAATGGCTAATGATCTGGAAGAACTGATGCTGTAAAGGTTATACAAAAGCAAACTATTAGAATCTTGGAGTACTCTTCTTTTCCTACAAATGTGAGCTTGTCCTGAAAGTCATATGGGATAGAGAAAGACTGCTTTTTCTTCTACCTGGTCACCAAGTAGCTTTTAAAAGTCATGGCTTCCTTTATCTCTTTTATAATTTCTATTTTTATTACTTTTTTTGAACTAATTCATTTATTTTTCGTTTTCAACCTTCACTTTCACAAGATTTTGAGGACCAAATTTTCTCACCAACTCTCCCTTCCCCCACCCCAAAACACCATGCATTCTGATTACCCCTTCCCCCAATCGGCTATCCATTATATCACATCCCTTTCTTTCCTTATTCTCATCTTCTTTCTTTTCTTGTAGGGCAAGATAGATATCCATATTTCATTGCCTGTATTTCTTACTTCTCAGTTGTATGCAAAAATAATTCTCGACATTCATTCCTTAAACTTTGAGTTCCAACTTCTCTCCCTTTCTCCCTCCCCTGTCATCCCCCCTGAGAAGGGAAGTAATTCAAAATAGACTACATATGTGTAGCTTTACTAAAGACATTAAAATAGCCATGTTGTGAAGGAATAACTACATTTTACTCCATTCTATCTTCTCTCCTATTCATTGTATTCTCTCTTTAGACCTTGTCCCTCCCTGAAAGGATTTACTTCTAATTACTCCCTCCTTCCATTTGCCCTCCCTTCTATCATCCTCTCACCTCATTTATCCCCTTCACCGCGATTTTCCTTTAGTGTAAGACAAATTTTCATGCCAAACTGAGTGGGCATGTTGTACCCTCCTTAAGCCAAATGGGATGAGAGAAAGTTTCACTTTTTCCCTCTCACGTCCCTCCTTTCCCTCTCCATTTGAAAAGCTTTTTCATGCCTCTTTTATGAGAGATAATTTGCCCCATTCCATTTCTCTATTTCTGCTCATAATATATTGCTCTCACCCCTTAATTTTATTTTTAGATATGGTCCCTTCCTACTCAACCCACTCTATGCCCTCTGTCTGTCTGTCTGTCTATTTACCTATCTATCTATCTATCTATCTATCTATCTATCTATCTATCTATCTATCTATTTATGTCTATTTATATCTATAGCTATATATACATATATATGTATATATATATATGTGTGTGTGTGTGTGTGTGTGTGTGTGTGTGTGTGTGTGTGTTGTGTGTGTATAGTCCCTTCAACTACCCAAATACTGAGAAAAGTTTCAAAAGTTACAAATATTATCTTTCCATGTAAGAATGCAAGCAGTTCAACTTTGGTGAGTCCCTTACGATTTCTCTTTCGCATTTACCTTTTCATGTTTCTCTTGATTCTTGCTTTTGAAAGTCAAATTTTCTTTTCGGCTCTGGGCCTTTATCAAGAGTACTTGAAAGTCCTCTAATTCGTTGAATGACCATTTTCTCCCCAAAGTATTATAGTCAGATTTGCTGGGTAGGTATTGCTTGGTTTTAATCCTACTTCCTTTAACTTCTGGAATATCATATTTCAAGTCTTTCAGTTCCTTAATGTAAAAGTTGGTAGATCTTGTGCTATCCTGATTGTATGTCCACAATACTCAAATTGTTTCTTTCTGGATGCTTGCAATATTTTCTCCTTGACCTGGCAACTCTGAAATTTAACTTCAACATTGCTATGAGTTTTTCTTTTTGGATCTCTTTCAGTAGGTGACCAGTGGATTCTTTTAATATCTATTTTACCCTCCGGTTCTAGAATATACGGACAATTTTCCGTGATAATTTCATGAAAGATGATGTCTAAGCTTTTTTTCTGATCATGGCTTTCACGTAGTCCTATAACTTTTAAATTTTCCCACCTGGATCTACATTCCAAGTCAGTTGTTTTTCCAGTGAGATATTTCACTTTCTCTCCTATTTTTTGCATTGTTTTGTTTTTGATTTGTAATTTCTCTTTTTTTCTCATAAAGTCATTAGCTTCCAACATGGTCTATTTGAATTTTTAAGGAACTATTTCTTCCATGAGCTTTTGAACCTCATTTTCCATTTGACTTCTTCTGTTTTTGAAAGCATTGCTGTCCTCTTTGGCTTTTTGGACCTCTTTTGCCATTTGAGTTAATCTAATTTTAAAGGTGTTATTTTCTTCACCATTTTGGGGGGGTCTCCTTTAGCAAGCTGTTGAATCCCTTTTCATGATTTTCTTGCATCACTCACATTTCTTGTCCCAATTTTTCCTATACTTCTTTAACTTCATTTTCAAAATCTGTTGTGAGCTCTTCCATGGCCTGAGACCATTGCATATTTACTTTGGAGGTGCTGGATGCAGGAGCTTTGACTTCTATGTCTTCCTTTGATGATATACATTGTTCTTCCTCATTTGAAAGGATGGTAGAAAATACTTGTTTACCAAGAAAGTAACCTTCTATAGTCACATTTTACTCCGTTTTGGGGCACTTCTCCAGGCAGTTACTTGAATTTTAAGTCCTTTGTCAAGATGAGTGCGTACTATGGGGACTGTATGTTCTCAGTTCTTCCAAGATGGCACAGTCAAGGGAGAGGTATTTACTCCTCTCCTGACCTGTGCTCTGGTCTGGGAGCTACTGAAAACTATTCTGCCCAGGATCAGGGAGTAGAATCCTTCTCCAAATCCTCCACCAGCTCCATCAGTCAGTGCTCCTCCTCACCCCAGGACTGCCACTCAAGAATAAGACCCAGATCAGCAAATCAATTCCCCAGGGGCTTAAGCTTAGAACTCTGAAAATGGATGCTGCTGCTGTTGCCAACTAGGGCTGGGGCTGGGGAAGGACCCTATTCCCTTTTCACCCAGGTGAAGGAGCTTTCTCACTGAACTTTGAAGCTGTCTTTGGTGTTTGTGGTTTCAAGGATCTGGGAACCACAGCTGCTGCTAGTGGCATCTTGAAACCTACTCTGGTCCTGTCCCTGTTGTGCCACACAACCAAGGCTGTACTGAGCTCTGCTCCAAGGCATGTTCAATAGACCTTTGCAGTCAGCCTTCCAGGCTGCATTGGGCTGGAAATCTCTTTCTCTCTGTCATTTTGTGGCTTCTGCTGCTCTAGAATTTATTTAGAGTCATTTCTCTTTTTTTTTATTTTTTTTATTTGTTAATGTTTAACAATCACTGCCATACAATTGAGATTTTATCCCCCCCACACCTACCCTCCACTACCCCCCTCCCTCCCCACGACTGCATACAATTCTGTAGAGGTTTTACATATACTTGCCTATTGAGTGTATTTTCACGATAGTCATGCTATGTAGTCAGACAAAAATAAGTGAAAGAAATCATACAACAAATCAAAACATGATACGCAAAAACATACACATACACAAACATGATCTGCTACATTTTGCGAATGACTTCCATATTTCTTTCTCTGAGTGTGGAAGGCATTTTGCCTTGAGAACCACCATTGGGATTTTTTTTTAAGAAGTTCTTCCATTATTACGAAATTCCAAGTCTACCAGAAAAAACTCTCGCACACTGTGCTCGTTGCTGTGCACAAAGTTCTCCTGGTTCTGCTCCTCTCACTCAGCATCAGGTCATATAAATCCTCCCAGGCCTCTCTGAAGTCTTCTTCTTCATCATTTCTTATGGCACAATAGTACTCCATTACAGTCATATACCATAATTTTTTCAGCCATTCCCCAATTTATGGACATCCCCTTGACTTCCAGTTTTTGGCAACTAAATAGAGTGCTCCTATAAATGTTTTTGTACATGTGGGACCCTTTCCCATTTTTATGATCTCTTGGGGATATAGTCCTAGTAGCGATATTTCTGGGTCAAAGGGTATGCACATTTTTTAGCCCTTTGGGCATAGTTCCAAATTGCTCTCCAGAATGGTTGGATGCACTCGCAGCTCCACCAACAATGAATTAGTGTTCCAACTCTCCCACATCCTCTCCAGCATTTATCATTTTCTTGTTCTGTCATGTTTGCCAATCTTATAGGTGTGATGTGGTACCTCAGAGTTGTTTTGATTTGCATCTCTCTAATCAATAGTGATTTAGAGCATTTTTTCATATGATTACAGATAGCTTTAATTTCTTCCTCTGAAAATTGCCTGTTCATATCCTTTGACCATTTATCAATTCGGGAATGACTTGTATGATTATACATTTGAGTCAGTTCTCTATATATTCTAGAAATGAGGCTTTTATCCCCGAGCTTAGCTGTAAAAATTCTTTCCCAATTTACTACATCCCTCCGGATTTTGGTTGCATTGGGTTTGGTTGTGCAAAAATTTCTCAGTTTAATGTAATCAAAGTTATCCATTTTGAATTTCATAATGCTTTCTATCTCTTCTTTAGTAAAGAATTCTTCCCTTCTCCATAGATCTGATAAATACACTATTCCTTGCTTCTCCAGTTTATTCATGGTGTTAATCTTTATACCTAAATCATGTACCCATTTGGACTTTATTCTTGTGTACGGTGTCAGGTATGGGTCTATGCCTAATTTGCACCACACTGTTATCCAGTTTTCCCAGCAATTTTTGTGAAACACTGAGTTCTTATCCCAGAAGCTGGGGTCCTTGGCTTTATCAAACAAAAGGCTGCTATATTCCTTGCCTACTGCATCTTGAGTGCCAAGTCTTTTCCACTTGTCTACCTCTCTGTTTCTTAGCCAATACCAAGTGGTTTTGATAATTGCTGCTTTATAGTACAGTTTGAGGTCTGGTAGCACTAGACCACCTTCCCAAGCATTTCTTTTCGTTAGTCCCTTTGATATTCTGGACCTTTTGTTTTTCCAAATGAATTTTGATATTATTTTATCCAGCTCTACAAAGTCATTGTCTGATAGTTTAATTGGTATGGCACTAAACAAGTAAATTAATTTAGGTAGAATCGTCATTTTTATTATATTAGCACGGCCTACCCATGAGCAACTAATGTTTTTCCACTTACTTAAATCTGAGTTTATTTGTGCAAAAAGTGTCTTGTAATTGTGTTCATATAGTCCCTGGGTTTGTTTTGGCAGGTAAAGTCCTAAGTATTTTATACGGTCTACCCTAGCTTTAAATGGGATTTCTCTTTCTATCTCTTGCTGTTGGACTTTGTTGCTAATATATAGGAATACAGAAGACTTGTGTGGGTTTATTTTGTAACCTGAAACTTTGCCAAAGTTGTTTATTATTTCAAGTAATTTTTTACTTGAATCTCTGGGATTCTCTAAGTAGATCATCATATCATCGGCAAAGAGTGAGAACTTAGTTTCTTCTTTTGCTATTCTTATTCCTTGAATATTTTTATCTTGTCTAATTGCTACAGCTAACATTTCTAGTACCATATTGAATAATAGTGGTGATAATGGACAACCTTGTTTCTCCCCTGATCTTATTGGGAATGCATCTAGCTTATCCCAATTGCATATAATGCTTGCTGAAGGTTTTAGATAGATACTGCTTATTATTTTATGGAATGTTCCCTTTATTCCTACGTTCTCCAGTGTTTTTATTAGGAATGGGTGTTGTATTTTGTCAAAAGCTTTTTCTGCATCTATTGAGATAATCATGTGGTTTTTGTTAGCTTTGTTGTTGATGTGATCGATAATTCCAATAGTTTTCCTAATATTGAACCAGCCCTGTAATCCTGGTATGAATCCCACCTGATCATAATGTATTAATCTCGTGATAAGATGCTGTATTCGTTTTGTTAAAATCTCATGAAAAATTTTTGCATCTATATTCATTAGGGAAATTGGTCTATAATTTTCTTTCTCTGTTTTGTCTCTTCCTGGTTTGGTTATCAATACCATATTTGTATCATAGAAAGAATTTGGGAGGACTCCTTCTTCCCTAATTTTCAAAAATAGTCTATGTAGTATTGGAATAAACTGTTCTTTAAATGTTTAATAGAATTCACTTGTGAATCCATCTGGCCCTGGAGATTTTTTCCTAGGGAGTTCATTGATGGCTTGTTCAATTTCTTTTTCTGAGATGGGGTTGCTTAAGTATTCAACTTCCTCTTCTGTTAATCTGGGAAATTTGTATTTTTTAAAATATTCATCCATCTCATTCAGATTATCTAATTTGTGGGCATAAAGTTGGGCAAAGTAGTTTCTAATTATTGTTTTAATTTCCTCCTCATTGGAGGTGAGTTCACCCCTTTCATTTTTAATATTAGTAATTTGATTTTCTTCTTTCTTTCTTTTAATCAGATTGACCAAAGGTTTATCAATTTTATTAGTTTTTTCATAAAACCAACTATTGGTTTTATTTATTAATTCAATAGTTTTCTTAATTTCAATTTTATTAATCTCTCCTTTGATTTTTCAGTATTTCTAATTTGGTATTTACTTGGGGATTTTCAATTTGTTCTTTTTCTAGCTTTTTCAACTGCAAGCCCAAGTCATTGATCTCCTCTCTCTCTATGTTATTTATGTAAGCATTCAAAGATATAAAACTTCCCGTAATAACTGCTTTTGCAGTATCCCATAAGGTTTGGTATGTTGTCTCAGTATTGTCATTCTCTTGAAAGAAACTGTTGATTGTTTCTATGATTTCTTGTTTAACCCAACCCTTCTTTAGAATTAGATTATTTAGTTTCCAATTGATTTTTGGTTTCTCTTTCCATGGCTTTTTCTTACATGTAATTTTTAATGCATTATGATCTGAAAAGGATGCATTGATTATCTCTATCTTTCTGCACTGGACTGTGGGCTTTTAATGTCCTAGTACATTGTCAATTTTTGTAAATGTTCCATGTACCGCTGAGAAAAAGCTGTATTCCTTTCTATTCCCATTTAATTTTCTCCAAAGATCTATCATATCTACCTTATCGAGAGTTTTATTTACCTCCTTAACCTCTTTCTTGTTTATTTTCAGGTTAGATTTATCGAGTTCAGAGAGGGGGAGGTTGAGGTCCCCCACTAGTATAGTTTTGCTGTCAATTTCTTCCTTCAACTCCCCCAACCTCTCCTCTAAGTATTTGGATGCTATACCACTTGGAGCATACATGTTTAGTAATGATATTGCTTCATTGTCTATGGTGCCTTTTAGCAGGATATAGTTTCCATCCTTATCCCTTTTGATTAGATCTATTTCTGCTTTTGCTTTGTCTGAGATTAGGATTGCTAGTCCTGCCTTTCTTGCTGAGCTGAGGCACAATATGTTCTGATCCATCCTTTGACCTTTATCCTATGTGTATTCCCCCGTTTCAAATGTGTTTCTTGTAAGCAGCATATTGTTGGATTATGGCTTTTAATCCATTCTGCTCTCCGTCTCCGTTTTATGGGAGAGTTCATTCCATTCACATTCACAGTTCTGATTACAATCTGTGTATTTCCCTCCATACTCTTTCCCACCATTTGTGCTTTTCGCTCTCCCGTCTCCCTTCCACTCCTCAATAGTATTCACTTTTCTCCCCCTCCTCCTGCAGCCTTCTCCTCCTTCTTTTAGCCCCCCCCTCCCTTTTACTCCCCTTTACTCTTATTGCTTCTTCCTTCCCTTTTAGCCTCCCTCCCCTTTCTTCCTCCTTCCCCTCCTACTACCTTATATAGCTAGTTAGGATTATCTACTTAAGATTATTGTTCCATCCTTTAAACAAATCAGATGAGAGTACCTCTCAAACAATGCTCATCTCCTTCCCCTCCTTCCCTCTACTATAGTTTTGTACTTCTTCCTGTGATGTAATTTGCCATTTTCTGCTTCCTCCTTTTCACACCTCCTATTACAATCCCTTCTCCTACTTAAATCATATTTTTGACATGACATCATTTACTTTATACCCATTCCCTCTACATATATCCCTTTTATCATGATAGCTGCACAGTTCTCAAGATTAACAGGTATCATCTTCCCTTATAGGGAGGTAAACAGTTTGCCCTAATTGAGTAGCAAGTTTTTGTTTTTGTGTTTTCCCCCCTGTTTACCTTTTTATGATTCTCTTGAGACCTGTTTTTGAAGATCAAATTGTCTATTGAGTTCTGGTGTTTTGGTCAGGAAGCTCTGGAATTCCCTTATTTCGTTGAATGACTTTCTCCTTGCCTGAAATGTTATGCTGAACTTTGGTGGGTAGTTGATCCTTGGTTGAAGTCCCAACTCCTTTGCCTTACGGAATATTGGGTTCCAATTCTTTCGATCTTTTTATGTAGAAGCTGCAAGGTCCTGTGTGATCCTGACTGTGTGTCCTTGATATTTAAATTGTTTCTTTCTGGCTGCTTTTAGTATTTTCTCCTTCACTTGATAGCTCTGGAATTTGGCAATGATATTTCTTGAGGTTTTGAGTTTGGGATCCCTTTCGGGAGGGGAACAGTAGATTCTTTTGATGACTATTTTGCCCTCTGAGTCTAGTACTTCTGGGCAGTTTTCCTTGATGATTTCCTGGAGGATATTGTCCAGACTCTTTTCTTCATCATGGGTTTCTGGCAGGCCAATAATTCTTAAATTTCCTCTCCTGGATCTATTTTCCAGGTCAGTTATTTTTCCAATTAAATATTTTACATTTTCTTCTATCTTTTCATTCTTTAGATTTTGTTTGACTGATTCTTGTTGCCTCATTGAGTCATTAGTTTCTACTTGTCCAATTTTAATCTTCATCGTATTGTTTTCTTCAGTTAACTTTTGCATCTCCTTTTTCATCTGACCAATTTTTCCCTTTAAGGAGCTATTCTCTCCATTTAATTTTTGTACTTCTTTTTCCATTTGACCAATTTTCCCAGTTAGCTTTTGTGTTTCCTTTTCCATTTGATCAATTTTCCCAACTAGGTTTTGAGTTTCCTTTTCCGTTTGATTAACTCTTCCTTTTAGGGAATTATTTTCTCCAGTTAATTTTTGAACTTCTTTTTCCATTTGTTCAATTTTCCTTTTCAAAGTGATGTTCTCATCAGTGAATTCGTTTTTTATAATTTTAAAATCATTGGCCAGTTTTTCTTCTATTTCCTTCTTTAGCTGTTCCAGGTAAGCTAGTTGTGCTTGCGAGAAATTCATAGTCCCTTCTGAAATTTCAGATGGAAGTACAGTCAGTCTCAGCTCTGACCTCTTTGGTATTTGTGTTTTGGTCCTTATCCCCATAGAAAGATTCTATGATTTTTTCACTTTTCGACTGCTTTTTCCAATTCATGATGTTGGCTGAATTTTGTAGCTTCTGGTTCTTTCAGTCAGAAGGTACAGAACTTTGTGTTTAGCTGATGTGTGAAGAAGCTAATAGCAGGTTTTTCTTTTTTGTTTCCCAGATCAACCCTGGGGTTAGCTTGTTAAGTATGTGGGAGGGGTGGTCTGGTCACAGAAGGTGTCCTCAGCTGACCTGAGGCAAAGGCAAGGTCAGGGAATGGTGATCCCAGCTTCCCTATTGTCTTCCCTTTTCCCTTGGAGGGCTGAGGCATGCCTAGATGCAAATGCCTGTTCCCACCCCTCCTGGGGCTCGTCTCCTGGCGCTGAGGCTTCCCTGGGTCTCAGTGCGAATTTTCTCTGCCCTGGGTCCTCTGTCCTTCCAGATTGCCTCCGCCACAGTAGGAAGAATCCCCCTTTGCTGTTTTCCTAGCCTCTGGTGTTATGAGACTATTTGCCCCCTTCTGCTGTTCCCGCTGATCCAGGATTTTTCTTGGGAAATATTTTATGGTTCTTTCATGGTCATCAGGGGGGAGGAGAGAGCATTTACTGATCACTCCTTCATCCTAGCTCCCGGAAGTTCAAGTAGGTGACTTACCGAAGTTTAGTCTTCAGGCTGAAGTTTTCAAGGGCTGCTGCGCTGATATCTGGCGCTCAGCGTCTCTCACTGGCTCCGTTTGACTGGTCTTCTGCTCCGCTGATTTTGCCCGCCACTCTAGGCCTTCTCAGGTCCCTTCTGCCCTGCTGCACTGACCGCACTGTACCGTGTGCTGGGGTTCACCCCCGCAGAACAGATCCTTCCCGCGGACCTTCCAGTTTAACCTGGGCTCCCAATCCGTCAAAGTCTGTCACCCGCTGGATTCCGCACTTCCAAAGTTGGTCAGATTCTCCTTTCAGAGGTATGCAGAGGAATTTGCCGAGGAGCTTAGGTGAGTTGTTGCTTTCACTCCGCCATCTTGGCTCTGCCCCTAGAGTCATTTTTCATGGATATTTTATAGGATGTGGGAGGAGAGCTCCTACAAGTCATCCTTCCACTCTGCCATCTTGGCTGTGCCCTATAATTTATATTTTTAACAGGCAAATTGAAACCTGGGAACTACATTAGTTTAAAAAGGCCTAAGTCTTCCAATGTATTCCTGAGCAATCTCCTGTTGCATTGATCAGTATCTTACCACTGAACACAGATAGCTCCAGAGGAGAAAGTGAGACTGGTGACTTTGCAAAGCCTGCCTAACTTAAAACCAATTCACATGCAAATCATTACATCACCTTCCTGATAGCATGGTCCTCTTTGGGAATGAAGGACAAACAACAAGTGACTGCACAATAATCCAAATATAGAGTGTCAAAGTAATCATATGAATTTCATAAAGTGTGGAGGCCTGTAGTTGCTCCAGTGCTTTCTACCAGATTACCAGTGGCTGACAGAAGAAAAAATATCTGTGTCAGTGAAACTAGGTAACTGGGAGACAATTAATCCTTCTGGGATAAGACATTCCACCAAGAAGAGTCCTTAATACAGAAAAGATAGTCATCACCTGTGGGATCAAAAGGAGCTTTAAGGCTCCTGACACCTCATACCAGGGAAGATATTGGCTATGAACTATAGGAAAGGTTTCTATTAAAAAGGTTTTTGATTTCTCCTTTGCCAAACATGTGTCTTTCAATATCGTAACGTGAGCCAAACTTTTTACGAATGTCATATATGTGTATGAGAGAGGAACCACAGGCTTTTTTTTTTTTTTTGGCAGAGGGAGAGAAAGGGTCAAATATTTGCATTGCTTTTAGTATAGCAGTGCATTAAATGCTTTTGCTCAAAAAATTTTTTCTCTTTAATAATTGTCAATGAAATCATATTGGTGATGAGCTTTAAGGCTCTAGGTTAAGAAATATAGGCACCTATAGCCATATGATTATTCCCTATATCCTGAGGTAGTGGTAATCAGGTCTTGGCAACAAATCTCTTGATTATTAATTGCACTGTGCCAGGGTATTCCAGAGGGAGTGTTACAAATAGTCTCCAGTAAGGGCTAAGGACTTGAATTAGGTTGGTAGCAATAAGAACGTAAATGAAGAGATTGATATAAGAGCTGTTGCAGAAGTGGAATGAATAGGACTTGACAATTGGTTGGACGTAAGTGAGAAGGGAAGGGAAATGATTGTAATGGTTTTAACTTGACATACTGCAAGAATGCTTGATGCCATAAAGAGAATTAGGTAAATTGTGACAAAGGTTGCTTTTCTGGATGAAGATGATGAGCTCAGTTTTAGATTCTCACTTGAACATAAAAATCACTCTACAGAATCTCCAACAAAGAGTTAATCTAGTCATTTCTTGACCTCTAATGAGTGAGACACACTATCTCTGAGGCAACCCATTTCAACTGTGTGGAGCTCTTTTAAGAGACTTTCACTTACCTCAAGTCTACCTTACTGCACTTAACTGCCCTCTGTTCCTAGTTTTCCCTAGTTTCCTGGTATTCAACAGAATAAGCTAAACATGTGATAGCTCTCCAGAACTTTGAAAACAGCTATAATATACTTGCTAACATTTCTTCATGCTTATTCCTCATATTTCTTCAATAGATCCTTGTATGGCATGGCCTCAAGATTCTTCATAATTCTCTTTATCCTCCATTAGTCGTTTTCCAACATGTCAATGTCCTTCCCAAAAGGTGCTACCCTGAACTGAAAATAGGACTGAAGATATCATTTGAATAAGACAGAATATGTCAGAATAAACACTTTTCAGTCCTTTGGCAAAATGTCTCCCTTGATGTAATCTAAAATCACAAATTTATATATGTGTATATATATATATATGCACATATATACATATACATATACATGTGAGTATGTGTATGTATATGTTATATTCTGTATACACACTCATATATACGTATATGTGTATACATACACACACATATTCAAACATGCATGTATATATACATACATGTATATATACATATATATGCATGTGGGGGGGAACTTTGGGGCTATCTACTACTTTGAGAACTATCCACATAACAGATATATACGTATATGTATATTCATGTGTCTGTGTGTACACACATACATATATGCACGTATATACACACATCTGTGTACACATATATACATGCATACAGGCATACATATGTGCATACAGTCACTTTATTGTTTTAAATTGAGCTTGCATCATGGTATAGTGGAAAGATCATTGAACTTAAACTCATGTAAAACCTGAATTTGAACTCTATTTTTGCCATTTACTAATCATATGGTTATGAAAAAAATTACTTAATTTTTCTCTACTTAATCTTTTTGGGCCTCAATTTCTTCATTTGTTAAAGGAGGATAATACTTTCCATAGCACTTAAATCACTGGTGTATTGTAAGAATCAACTGAGATAATAGATGCAAAAATAAAAGAAATATGCAAATGCTAAATTACTATGTTTATATGAAAACTTCTGGTTCTTTTTCACATGAATTGATGTAAAAGACAAATAGATAATAGAGTTGATACAACCTTGGACCTGGAGTCAAGAAGAATTCAAATTCGACCTCAGACACTTTGAGCAAGTCACTTTACTTCTGTTCACCTCAGTTTCTTTAATTATCAAACTGGGGATACTAATAGAACCTATTTCCAGAACTTTTGCATGAATTGGATGAAATAATATTTTTTATGACACATTAGAGTTTCTGGAACATAGTAGGTGCTTAATAAATGCGTCTTTGCATCCCTCCTTCCTTCCTTTCTTCTCTACCTTCTTCCCTCCTTTCCTTCTTCCTTTCTTCCTTCTTTCTTTTTCCATCTAAATATTAAATTTTGCATGGATACTAATTAAATATCCTCTTTTACTTTTGGCACAATGTTCTAATTTGTTGAGATTCTTTTTTGAGTCTTGGCCGTGACATGTTAACTATCCTTTTTACTTCTATTTAGTTTGACACACTGGGGAGATGCCTGGTACACTGTTGGAAATATGAGAACAGAGATTATTGAAGATATTGAAACTACCTGTATAGTTTTTGAACAAGTTTCATTATTGGCAGAAAATGATAGCTCTTAGTGAGAAAATGTTCAAGCCGAAGAGAACCAAGGACTAAAGTTTGAGGATTATCCATACATAGACTCTAAAGGATGAGTATGAAACAGTTAATAAGATTGATAAGGATTTGTCATATTGACAGGAGAAGAACCAAGAAGCAATGTGTAAAGGATTTTCTTTTTTCTTCCAAAGCACTATAAGGAAATATTTAAAACTTTAACAAAGTCTGTAGGAAATTTCAAAGATTTTTAAAAATTATGTTCATTATGACTAAATTAGAGAAGGCAAAAAATAATTAAATTACTTTATCCTACAATGAAACCAGGATGAATAAAATAGAAATTTGATTGCTAAAGTTTGGCTATGCCTAAAATATGATAGTACAGCTTCAAACCCTTGAGTCTGTAAGAGATAATAAAGATAATTTAAAGCTTAATTTTAATCAGATGCATTTTATGAAAGTTTTTTTTGGTTTGTTTCTTTGAGGCAGGTTGTATAAGACCTAACTGTTTAAAAACAAAACCAATACTATGCTTCTCTTTAATACCTTCACTTTCAGATTTTGATTCATTTCACTTAAATATGAATTATTAGTGAAACATGAACTTAAAGGAACCTTATCATAGACATTATTTTACATGCCTTGGAAAGCCTTGGTTTATTTTTTCCCCTTACAAATAAATGCTTCACGGTTATTAAGGAAAGCAAATGGACCAAAAACTAGCAATGACCCATAAATGAAACTAGTACCATAACAAATAAAGCTATACGCATGACTGAGAGAAGTAAGCACATGGAGGGAATGTGTCAAAGAAGCATTGTGGTACAAAGGATTTGAAGAAAATTGGGGCTAGTGGGTTGAGGCATGGTGATATTGCCAAAACATAAAAGTCAACTTGACCATTAAATTTTCTTCTTAAAAAATTGAAGAATTTCATTCTAAATGATTTAGAGTATTAAAAATAAATTTATGATAGATATGTTAACTGCTTTCCCTCCAAAGAGACTCCAATACTATAATGCATACAAAGCTTGTTTCATCATGCATCTCCTTGAAATTGCTTTGATAAATTAAGATCTCTCTGAATTGTGGAGGGCAAATAAAATAGCAAAAGAATATCTTTTAAACCTCACACTTTACCAGCACCAATTCTCATCATTTTCCTTGCTAGTCTGAACTTATAAAATTGAAGTGCCATAAAAACCTCAGTCTTTGAGTCTTAGAATCAAATTATGTATAATTGTCTATTACTATGTTTTTAACATGAACTAGATTCCAGGTACATTCATTCCACCGAAAGCACATGAAGCTTTTACGAGAAAGTATAAAATGGAATCCTTGTTTAGCCTTTGTTTGAACAAATTAGTTTGGTATAATTAGTGTTTAATCATAATTAAAACTAAATGTAATCCATTTAAATTACATCTCAACCTACTCTTGCCCACTGTCACATGTTGAAATAACACCCTATTAAAAAGCTAACAGAAGTTATTAAATTAATTGTTTGTATAATGTCAGTGAGAATGCATAAATTTAAATGTTCTTTAAGTATAAGATGAGCTGAGAAGTTTTCCAATATATCATTTGTGACCCATAACTGAAACTTTGCATTTTCATAATCCAGGATCAATCTTTGAAGACTTCACACGCAAAAAAAATTCTTAGGCTTAAGACTCCATTTAGTATTTCCTTTAGAAAATGAGAATTTGGCCCATAGCAGGTTATTTACAGAAAATGCAAAGAACCCTCAGGTCCTTTGCCAGGACCCAGGTTAACAATGCAGTGGATAGAAGGCAGGATTTCTTTAATCTGACTGAAATTGAAAAACACAAAAATTTGTACTCAATATTTAAAATTTAAGATGTCTCTTTTCTCCAGTGGCCCTCAAACATTCCAAGGAACATATACAACCTTATAAATTTTTAATACTATATTGGATAGACTTCCTCTGCAAAGAGACAGGACTTCGGGTAATATGCTTAGCTGAGAACTTTTCCTCTACTCTCCAAGAAGGTTGGTGCATGCTCTTAACGTTGACTTCATCACTATCCAGAAAACTTGTTACTGGAATTCTTGGAAATTCTCCTTTACTGCAGAAATGCAGCTTTATAGTTTGGAGTTCACTCTCTTGCAAGTCCCATATCGGTCTAAAGGCACAGCTATACCCCCCTCATGAAACTCTGTGTATGTGTGTTTTATTTGTGTTTGTTTTTTCCTGGGGCTATATGTTTCCCTGAAGGTAACTAACAGTCACACCAGCTTCTTCTGCAGGAAACCAAGATTGAGTCTCTAATTTTGTCTTTTCCCTTTATGAAGAAGTCAACTTTTATCATTTCTTTCTGTATAACTGGTTTCAACTTCTTCTTTGAGGGAAGCATATGTTGTGTTAGAAAGTTCTGTTAGAAAGTGGTTAAGGAAAGATCTAGATGTGAATCTGACATTTAATAGTTGTATAGCCACGGTGATCACTGCATTTTCCTGGGCTTGAACTTCCTCTTTTTCCAATGTACTACATTGCTCCTTTCAGGCAAGGAGACAGATATTCAATGAAATAATAAAGGATATCCAGACCTTCCTTATGAAAAGGCCAGAACTCGTTAGAAATTTTCATTTTCAAATACAAGATTCAAGAGAGGTATAAAACGATAAACAGAAAGAAAAAAAGAAAAGAAAAAAGAGAAAGAAAGAAAACTTGTTATTTGATATGGACAAACTATTTACTTCCCTATATGGGTGTTAACTCCCCCCGAAAGAGAACCTGAAAAGGTCAGCCTAAAAAGGCCAAGGTCTCCTATTGCATCCTGGTCCATTTTCAGTCATCCTAACAAATTGATCAATATCTGGTCACTAGACCCAGATGGTTCAGGAGGAGAAAGCGAGATTGGTGACCTTGCAGAACCCTCTTTCAATCAAACAAAGTCAAGTGCAAATCACATCATCATTTCTCTGATGTCATGGGCTTCTTTGAAAACGAAGGATGAACACAGACTGTGAGTAGACTGAGTTGCCTGACTGAGGACCCAGCTAGTTGGGTAACCCAACTCATCCTCTCTCTTCTGACTTCCTCTTACCTTCCACTGGGGCTCTGGGATTTTCTGGCTAGATGTCCCTTCCTCCCTTCCTCCCTAACTCTTTCTTTCTTTCTTCCTTTCTTTCTTTCTTTCTTTCTTTCTTTCTTTCTTTCTTTCTTTCTTTCTTTCTTTCTTTCTTTCTTTCTTTCTTTCTTTCTTTCTTTCTTTCTTTTTTCTTTCTTTCTTTCTTTCTCTCTCTCTCTCTTTCTTTCTTTCTTTCTTCCTTCCTTCCTTCCTTCCTTCCTTCCTTCCTTCCTTCCTTCCTTCCTTCCTTCCTTTCTTCCTTCCTTCCTTCCTTTCTTTCTTTCTTCCTTCCCTCCTTCCTTCCTTCCTTCCTTCCCTCCCTCCTTCCCTCCCTCCCTTCCCTCCCTCCCTCCCTCCCTCCCTCCCTCCCTCCTTCCTTCCTTCCTTCCTTCCTTCCTTCCTTCCTTCCTTCCTTCCTTCCTTCCTTCCTTCCTTCCTTCCTTCCTTCTTCATGTTCCCCAAACCTTAAACTCCGTATATTCTGGAGCCCATGAACTGGACAATAGGTTCCTCTTCAAGCGCCACTTAATGGCTGGCTTAGAGTGATTATCACTAATCACAGTGACTGTTGATTTAGTTACTTTTTCTTTTGTTCATTAAAAGTTCCATTCCCTGACTATTTCCTTTCTTCTTCTTATTATTTTTTAATGTTTAACAATCACTGCCATACAATTGAGATTTTATCCCCCCCCACACCTACCCCCCACTACCCCCCTCCCTCCCCACGACTGCATACAATTCTGTATAGATTCTACATATACTTTCCTATTGAGTATATTTTCACTTTAGTCATGCTATGTAGTCAGACGAAAATAAATGAAAGAAATCGTATAACAAATCAGAACATGATACACAAACACATACACATATACAAACATGATCTGCTACATTTTGCGAGTGACTTCCATATTTCTTTCTCTGAGTGTGGAAGGCATTTTGCCTTGAGAACCACCTTTGGGATTTTTTTTTTATAAGAAGTTTTCGCGTTATTACAAAATTCCAAGTCTACCAGAAAAAACTCTCGCACACTGTGGTCGTTGCTGTGCACAAAGTTCTCCTGGTTCTGCTCCTTTCACTCAGCATCAGGTCATATAAGTCCTTCCAGGCCTCTCTGAAGTCTTCTTGTTCATCATTTCTTATGGCACAATAGTACTCCATTACATTCATACACCATAATTTATTCAGCCATTCCCCAATTGATGGGCATCCCCTTGACTTCCAGTTTTTGGCAACTACATAGAGTGCTGCTATAAATATTTTTGTACATGTGGGACCCTTTCCCATTTTTATGATCTCTTGGGGATATAGTCCTAGTAGCGATATTGCTGGGTCAAAGGGTATGCACATTTTTGTAGCCCTTTGGGCATAGTTCCAAATTGCTCTCCAGAATGGTTGGATGTGCTCGCAGCTTCACCAACAATGAATTAGTGTTCCAATTCTCCCACATCCTCTCCAGCATTTATCATTTTCTTGTTCTGTCATGTTTGCCAATCTTATAGGTGTGATGTGGTACCTCAGAGTTGTTTTGATTTGCATCTCTCTAATCAATAGTGATTTAGAGCATTTTTTCATATGATTATAGATAGCTTTAATTTCTTCCTCTGAAAATTGCCTGTTCATATCCTTTGACCATTTATCAATTCGGGAATGACTTGTATGATTATACATTTGAGTCAGTTCTCTATATATTCTAGAAATGAGGCCTTTATCCCCGAGCTTAGCTGTAAAAATTCTTTCCCAATTTACTACATCCCTCCGGATTTTGGTTGCATTGGGTTTGGTTGTGCAAAAACTTCTCAGTTTAATGTAATCAAAGTTATCCATTTTGCATTTCACAATGCTTTCTATCTCTTCTTTAGTAAAGAATTCTTCCCTTCTCCATAGATCTGATAAATACACTATTCCTTGCTTCTCCAGTTTATTCATGGTGTTAATCTTTATACCTAAATCATGTACCCATTTGGACTTTATTCTTGTGTACGGTGTCAGGTATGGGTCTATGCCTAATTTCCGCCACACTGTTATCCAGTTTTCCCAGCAATTTTTGTCAAACAATGAGTTCTTATCCCAGAAGCTGGGGTCCTTGGGTTTATCAAACACAAGGTTGCTATATTCCTTGCCTACTGCATCTTGAGTGTGAAGTCTATTCCACTTGTCTACCTCTCTGTTTCTTAGCCAATACCAAGTGGTTTTGATAATTGCTGCTTTATAGTACAGTTTGAGGTCTGGTAGCGCTAGGCCACTTTCCCAAGCATTTCTTTTCATTAGTCCCTTTGATATTCTGGACCTTTTGTTTTTTCAAATGAATTTTGATATTTTTTTATCCAGCTCTAGAAAGTCATTGTCTGATAGTTTAATTGGTATGGCACTAAATAAGTATATTAATTTAGGTAGAATTGTCATTTTTATTATATTAGCACGGCCTACCCATGAGCAACTAATGTTTTTCCACTTACTTAAATCTGACTTTATTTGTGCAAAAAGTGTCTTGTAATTGTGTTCATATAATCCCTGGGTTTGTTTTGGCAGGTAGACTCCTAAGTATTTTATACTGTCTACCCTAGCTTTAAATGGGATTTCTCTTTCTATCTCTTGCTGTTGGACTTTGTTGCTAATATATAGGAATGCAGAAGATTTGTGTGGGTTTATTTTGTAACCTGCAACTTTGCCAAAGTTGTTTATTAATTCAAGTAATTTTTTACTTGAATCTCTGGGATTCTCTAGGTAAATCATCATATCATCTGCAAAGAGTGAGAACTTAGTTTCTTCTTTTGCTATTCTTATTCCTTGAATATTTTTATCTTGTCTAATTGCTACAGCTAACATTTCTAGTACCATATTGAATAATAGTGGTGATAATGGACAACCTTCTTTCTCCCCTGATCTTATTGGGAATGCATCTAGCTTATCCCCATTGCATATAATGCTTGCTGAAGGTTTTAGATAGATACTGCTTATTATTTTATGGAATGTTCCCTTTATTCCTACGTTCTCCAGTGTTTTTATTAGGAATGGGTGTTGTATTTTGTCAAAAGCTTTTTCTGCATCTATTGAGATAATCATGTGGTTTTTGTTAGCTTTGTTGTTGATGTGATCGATAATTCCAATAGTTTTCCTAATATTGAACCAGCCCTGTAGTCCTGGTATGAATCCTACCTGGTCATAATGTATTAATCTAGTGATGAGATGCTGTATTCGTTTTGCTAAAATCTTATTTAAAATTTTTGCATCTATATTCATTAGGGAAATTGGTCTATAATTTTCTTTCTCTGTTTTGTCTCTTTCTGGTTTGGGTATCAATACCATATTTGTATCATAGAAAGAATTTGGGAGGACTCCTTCTTCCCCAATTTTCAAAAATAGTCTATGTAGTATTGGAATTAACTGTTCTTTAAATGTTTGATAGAATTCACTTGTGAATCCATCTGGCCCTGGAGATTTTTTCCTAGGGAGTTCATTGATGGCTTATTCAATTTCTTTTTCTGATATGGGGTTGTTTCAGTATTCAACTTCCTCTTCTGTTAATCTGGGAAATTTGTATTTTTTAAAATATTCATCCATCTCATTCAGATTATCGAATTTGTGGGCATAAAGTTGGGCAAAGTAGTTTCTAATTATTGTTTTAATTTCCTCCTCATTGGAGGTGAGTTCACCCCTTTCATTTTTAATATTAGCAATTTGATTTTCTTCTTTCTTTTTTAAATCATATTGACCAAAGGTTTATCAATTTTATTAGTTTTTTCATAAAACCAACTCTTGGTTTTATTTATAAATTCAATAGTTTTCTTAATTTCAATTTTATTAATCTTTCCTTTGGTTTTCAGTATTTCTAATTTGGTATTTACTTGGGGATTTTCAATTTGTTCTTTTTCTAGCTTTTTCAGCTGGAAGCCTAAGTCATTGATCTCCTCTTTCTCTACTTTATGTAAGCATTCAAAGATATAAAACTTCCCGTAATAACTGCTTTTGCAGCATCCCATAAGTTTTGGTACGTTGTCTCACTATTGTCATTCTCTTGAATGAAATTGTTGATTGTTTCTATGATTTCTTGTTTAACCCAACCCTTCTTTAGAATTAGATTATTTAGTTTCCAATTGATTTTTGGTTTCTCTTTCCATGGCCTTTTATTACATGTAATTTTTAATGCATTATGATCTGAAAAGGATGCATTGATTATCTCTACCTTTCTGCACTGGATTGTGAGATTTTTATGTCCTAGTACATGGTCAATTTTTGTAAATGTTCCATGTATTACTGAGAAAAAGGTATATTCCTTTCTATTCCCATTTAATTTTCTACAAAGATCTATCATATCTACCTTATCCAGAGTTTTATTTACCTCCTTAACCTCTTTCTTGTTTATTTTGAGGTTAGATTTATCGAGTTCAGAGAGGGGGAGGTTGAGGTCCCCCACTAGTATAGTTTTGCTATCAATTTCTTCCTTCAACTCCCCCAACCTCTCCTCTAAGAATCCGGATGCTATACCACTTGGAGCATACATGTTTAGTAATGATATTGCTTCATTGTCTATGGTGCCTTTTAGCAGGATATAGTTTCCATCCTTATCACTTTAGATTAGATCTATTTCTGCTTTCGCTTTCTCTGAGATTAGAATTGGTACGCCTGCCTTTTTTTTTTTTATTTAATTTTTTTATTTTTTTAATGTTTAACAATCACTGCCATACAATTGCGATTTTATCCCTCCCCACCCAGCCCCCACTACCTCCCTCCCTCCCCACGACTGCATACAATTCTTTATAGATTCTACATATACTTTCCTATTGTGTATATTTTCACTATAGTCATGCTATGTAGTCAGACTAAGATAAATGAAAGAATCCGTATAACAAATCAGAACATGATACACAAACAGATACACATACACAAACATGATCTGCTACATTATGTGAGTGACTTCCATATTTCTCTCTCTGAGTGTGGAAGGCATTTTGCCTTGAGGTCCACCATTGGGATTTTTTTTTTTTTCAGAAGTTCTTGTGTTATTACAAAAATCTAAGTCTACCAGAAAAAACTCTCACACACTGTGGTTGTTGCTGTACATAAAGTTCTCCTGGTTCTGCTCCTTTCACTCAGCATCAGGTCATATAAGTCCTTCCAGGCCTCTCTGAAGTCTTCTTGTTCATCATTTCTTATGGCACAATAGTACTCCATTACATTCATATACCATAATTTATTCAGCCATTCCCCAATTGATGGACATCCCCTTGACTTCCAGTTTTTGGCAACTACATAGAGTGCTGCTATAAATATTTTTGTACATATGGGACCCTTTCCCATTTTTATGATCTCTTGGGGATATAGTCCTAGTAGCGATATTGCTGGGTCAAAGGGTATGCACATTTTTGTAGCCCTTTGGGCATAGTTCCAAATTGCTCTCCAGAATGGTTGGATGCGCTCACAGCTCCACCAACAATGAATTAGTGTTCCAACTCTCCCACATCCTCTCCAGCATTTATCATTTTCTTGTTCTGTCATGTTTGCCAATCTTATAGGTGTGATGTGGTACCTCAGAGTTGTTTTGATTTGCATCTCTCTAACCAATAGTGATTTAGAGCATTTTTTCATATGATTATAGATAGCTTTAATTTCTTCCTCTGAAAATTGCCTGCTCATATCCTTTGACCATTTATCAATTGGGGAATGACTTGTATGATTATACATTTGGATCAGTTCTCTATATATTCTAGAAATGAGGCCTTTATCCCCGAGCTTAGCTGTAAAAATTTTTTCCCAATTTACTACATCCCTCCGGATTTTGGTTGCATTGGGTTTGGTTGTGCAAAAACTTCTCAGTTTAATGTACTCAAAGTTATCCATTTTGCATTTCATAATGCATTCTATCTCTCCTTTAGTAAATAATTCTTCCCTTCTCCATAGATCTGATAAATACACTATTCCTTGCTTCTCCAGTTTATTCATGGTATCAATCTTTATACCTAAATCATGTACCCATTTGGACTTTATTCTTGTGTACGGTGTCAGGTATGGGTCTATGCCTAATTTCCGCCACACTGTTATCCAGTTTTCCCAGCAATTTTTGTCAAACAATGAGTTCTTATCCCAGAAGCTGGGGTCCTTGGGTTTATCAAACACAAGGTTGCTATATTCCTTGCCTACTGCATCTTGAGTGCCAAGTCTATTCCACTTGTCTACCTCTCTGTTTCTTAGCCAATACCAAGTGGTTTTGATAATTGCTGCTTTATAGTACAGTTTAAGGTCTGGTAGCGCTAGGCCACCTTCCCAAGCGTTTCTTTTCATTAGTCCCTTTGATATTCTGGATCTTTTGTTTTTCCAAATGAATTTTGATATTATTTTATCCAGCTCTAGAAAGTAATTATCTGATAGTTTAATTGGTATGGCACTAAATAAGTATATTAATTTGGGTAGAATTGTCATTTTTATTATATTAGCACGGCCTACCCATGAGCAACTAATGTTTTTCCACTTACTTAAATCTGAGTTTATTTGTGCAAAAAGTGTCTTGTAATTGTGTTCATATAGTCCCTGGGTTTGTTTTGGCAGGTAGTCTCCTAAGTATTTTATACTGTCTACCCTAACTTTAAATGGGATTTCTCTTTCTATCTCTTGCTGTTCAACTTTGTTGCTAATATATAGGAATGCAGAGGATTTGTGTGGGTTTATTTTGTACCCTGCAACTTTGCCAAACTTGTTTATTATTTCAAGTAGTTTTCTACTTGAATCTCTGGAATTCTCTACGTAAATCATCATATCATCTGCAAAGAGTGATAACTTAGTTTCTTCTTTGGCTATTCTAATTCCTTGAATATCTTTATCTTGTCTAATTGCTACAGCTAACATTTCTAGTACCATATTGAATAATAGTGGTGATAATGGACAACCTTGTTTCATCCCTGATCTTATTGGGAATGCATCTAGCTTATCCCCATTGCATATAATGCTTGCTGAAGGTTTTAGATAGATACTGCTTATTATTTTATGGAAAGTTCCCTTTATTCCTACATTATCCAATGTTTTTAGTAGGAATGGATGTTGTATTTTGTCAAAAGCTTTTTCTGCATCTATTGAGATAATCATGTGGTTTTTGTTAGCTTTGTTGTTGATGTGGTCGATAATGCTAATAGTTTTCCTAATATTGAACCAGCCCTGTAGTCCTGGTATGAATCCTACCTGATCATAATGTATTAATCTCGTGATAAGATGCTGTATTCGTTTTGCTAAAATCTTATTTAAAATTTTTGCATCTATATTCATTAGGGAAATTGGTCTATAATTTTCTTTCTCTGTTTTGTCTCTTCCTGGTTTGGGTATCAAAACCATATTTGTATCATAGAAAGAATTTGGGAGGACTCCTTCTTCCCCAATTTTCAAGAATAGTGTATGTAGTATTGGAATTAACTGTTCTTTAAATGTTTGATAGAATTCACTTGTGAATCCATCTGGCCATGGAGATTTTTTCCTAGGGAGTTCATTGATGGCTTGTTCAATTTCTTTTTCTGAGATGGGGTTGTTTAAGTATTCAACTTCCTCTTCTGTTAATCTGGGCAATTTGTATTTTTTAAAATATTCATCCATCTCGTTTAGATTGTCGAATTTGTGGGCATAAAGTTGGGCAAAGTAGTTTCTAATTATTGTTTAAATTTCCTCCTCATTGGAGGTGAGTTCACCCCTTTCATTTTTAATGTTAGTAATTTGGTTTTCTTCTTTCTTTTTTTTGATCAGATTAACCAAAGGTTTATCAATTTTATTAGTTTTTTCATAAAACCAACTATTGGTTTTATTTATTAATTCAATAGTTTTCTTTATTTCAATTTTATTAATCTCTCCTTTGGTTTTCAGTATTTCTAATTTGGTATTTACTTGGGGATTTTCAATTTGTTCTTTTTCTAGCTTTTTCAACTGCAAGCCTAAGTCATTGATCTCCTCTTTCTCTATTTTATTTATGTGAGCATTCAGAGATATAAAACTTCCCCTAATAACTGCTTTTGCAGTGTCCCATAAGTTTTGGTACGTTGTCTCACTATTGTCATTCTCTTGAATGAAGTTGTTGATTGTTTCTATGATTTCTTCTTTAACCCAATCCTTCTTTAGAATTAGATTATTTAGTTTCCAATTGATTTTTGGTTTCTCTTTCCATGGCCTTTTATTACATGTAATTTTTAATGCATTATGATCTGAAAAGGATGCATTGATTATCTCTAACTTTCTGCACTGGATTGTGAGATTTTTATGTCCTAGTACATGGTCAATTTTTGTAAATGTTCCATGTACCGCTGAGAAAAAGGTATATTCCTTTCTATTCCCATTTAATTTTCTCCAAAGATCTATCATATCTACCTTATCCAGAGTTTTATTTACCTCCTTAACCTCTTTCTTGTTTATTTTAAGGTTGGATTTATCGAGTTCAGAGAGGGGGAGGTTGAGGTCCCCCACTAGTATAGTTTTGCTATCAATTTCTTCCTTCAACTCCCCCAACCTCTCCTCTAAGAATCTGGATGCTATACCACTTGGAGCATACATGTTTAGTAATGATATTGCTTCATTGTCTATGGTGCCTTTTAGTAGGATATAGTTTCCATCCTTATCCCTTTTGATTTGATCTATTTCTGCTTTTGCTTTGTCTGAGATTAGGATTGCTACTCCTGCCTTTCTTACATGAGCTGAAGCACAATATATTCTGCTCCATCCTTTGACCTTTATCCTATGTGTATCCCCCCGTTTCAAATGTGTTTCTTGTAAGCAGCATATTGTTGGATTATGGCTTTTAATCCATTCTGCTGTCCGTCTCCGTTTTATGGGAGAGTTCATCCCATTCACATTCACAGTTATGATTACAATCTGTGTATTTCCCTCCACCCTCTTTCCCACCATTTGTGCTTTTAACTCTCCCGTCTCCCTTCCCCTCCTCAATAGTATTCACTTTTCTTCCCCTCCTCCTGCAGCCTTCCCCTCCTTCTTTTAGCCCCCCTCCCTTTTAGTCCCCTTTACTCTTATTGCTTCTTTCCTCCCTTTTAGCCACCCTCCCCTTTCTTCCCCCTTCCCCTCCTACTACCTATAGAGCTAGTTAGGATTATCTGCTTAAGGTTATTGTTCCCTTTGAACAAATCAGATGAGAGTACCTCTCAAACAATGCTCATCTCCCTCCCCTCCTTCCCTCTACTATAGTTTTGTACTTCTTCCTGTGATATAATTTGCCATTTTCTGCTTCCCCCTTTCCACACCTCCTATTACATTCCCTTCTCATACTTAAATCATATTTTTGCCATGACATCATTTACTTTATGCCCGTTCCCTCTACATATATCCCTTTTATCATAATAGCTGCACAGTTCTCAAGATTAACAGGTATCATCTTCCCTTGCAGGGAGGTAAACAGATTGCCCTAATTGAGTTGCAAGTTTTTGTTTTTGTGTTTTCCCCTCTGTTTACCTTTTTATGATTCTCTGGAGACCTGCATTTGAAGATCAAATTGTCTATTGAGTTCTGGTGTTTTGGTCAGGAAGCTCTGGAAATCCCTTATTTCGTTGAATGACTTTCTCCTTGCCTGAAATGTTATGCTGAACTTTGCTGGGTAGTTGATCCTCGGTTGGAGTCCCAACTCCTTTGCCTTACGGAATATTGGGTTCCAATTCTTTCGATCTTTTAATGTAGAAGCTGCAAGGTCCTGTGTGATCCTGACTGTGTGACCTTGATATTTAAATTGTTTCTTTCTGGCTGCTTGTAGTATTTTCTCCTTCACTTGATAGCTCTGGAATTTGGCAACTATATTTCTTGGGGTTTTGAGTTTGGGATCCCTTTCGGGAGGTGAATGGTGGATTCTTTCGATGGCTATTTTGCCCTCTGAGTCTAGTACTTCTGGGCAGTTTTCCTTGATGATTTCCTGGAAGATATTGTCCAGACTCTTTTCTTCACCATGGGTTTCTGGCAGGCCAATAATTCTTAGATTTTCTCTCCTGGATCTATTTTCCAGGTCAGTTGTTTTTCCAATTAAATATTTTAGATTTTCTTCTATCTTTTCATTCTTTAGATTTTGTTTGACTGATTCTTGTTGCCTCATTGAGTCATTAGTTTCTTCTTGCCCAATTCTAATCTTGATCGTATTGTTTTCTTCAGTTAGCTTTCGCATCTCCTTTTCCATCTGGCCAATTTTTCCCTTTAAGGAGCTATTTTCTCCATTTAATTTTTGTACTTCTTTTTCCATTCGACCAATTTTCCCAGTTAGGTTTTGGGTTTCCTTTTCCATCTGATCAATTTTCCCTATTAGGTTTTGAGTTTCCTTTTCCGTTTGATTAACTCTTCCTTTTAGGGAATTATTCTCTCCAGTTAATTTTTGAACTTCCTTTTCCATTTCTTCAATTTTCTTTTTCAGATTGATGTTCTCATCAGTGAATTCTTTTTTTATGGTTTTAAAATCATTGGCCAGTTTTTCTTTTATATCCTTCTTCAGACGTTCCAGGTAATCTAGTTGTGCTTGCGAGAAATTCATAGTCCCATCTGAGGTTTCAGATGGAAGTACAGTCTCAGCTCTGACCTCTTTGGTGTTTGTGTTTTGGTCCTTATCCCCATAGAAAGATTCTATGGTTTTTTCACTTTTCGTCTGCTTTTTCCGATTCATGATGTTGGCTGAGTGTTGTAGCTTTTGGTTCTTTCAGTCAGAAGATACAGATCTTTTAAGTTGAGTTGATGTTTGTCTAGGCTAAAAGCAGGCTTTTTTTTTTTTTGTTGTTGTTGTTGTTGTTGTTGTTTCCCAGATCAACCCTGGGTTTAGCTTGATAGGTGTGTGGGAGCTGTGGTCTGGTCTCAGGATATCTCCTCAGCTGGCCTGAGGCAAAGGCAAGGTCCGGGGGATGGTGATCCCAGCTTCCCTATTGTCTTCCCTTTTCCCCTGGAGGGCTGGGGCACCCCTAGAGGCTAATGCGTGTTCCCGCCCCTCCTGGGGCTCGTCTCCCGGGCTGAGGCTTGCTTGGGTCTCAGTGCGAATTTTTCTCTGCCCTGGGTCGTCTGTCCCTCCAGATCGCCTCCACCACGGTAGGAAGAATCCCCCTTTGCCACTTTTCCAGCCTCTGGTGTTATGAGACCACCCGCCCCCTTCTGCTGCTCCCACTGATCCAGGATCAATCTGGGGAAGAATTTTATGGTTCCCTCACGGTCATCGGGGGGGAGGGGAGAGCACTTACTGATCACTCCAGCATCCCAGCTTCTGGATGTTCCTCCTGCCTTTCTTACATGAGCTGAAGCACAATATATTCTGCTCCATCCTTTGACCTTTATCCTATGTGTATTCCCCCGTTTCAAATGTGTTTCTTGTAAGCAGCATATTGTTGGATTATGGCTTTTAATCCATTCTGCTATCCATCTCCGTTTTATGGGAGATTTCATTCCATTCACATTCACAGTTATGATTACAATCTGTGTATTTCCCTCCAACCTCTTTCCCACCATTTATGCTTTTAGCTTTCCAGTCTCCCTTCCCCTCCTCAATAGTATTCACTTTTCTCCCCCTCCTCCTGTAGCCTTCCCCTCCTTCTTTTAGCCCCCCTCCCTTTTACTCCCCGTTGCTCTTATTGCTTCTTTCCTCCCTTTTGACCACCCTCCCCTTTCTTCCCCCTTCCCCTCCTACTACCTTATATAGCTAGTTAGGATTATCTACTTAAGATTATTGTTCCATCCTTTAAACAAATCAGATGCTCATCTCCCTCCCCTCCTTCCCTCTACTATAGTTTTGTACTTCTTCCTGTGATATAATTTGCCATTTTCTGCTTCCCCCTTTTCACACCTCCTATTACAATCCCTTCTCATACTTAAATCATATTTTTGACATGACATCATTTACTTTATGCCAGTTCCCTCTTTGTATATCCCTGTTATCATAATAGCTGCACAGTTCTCAAGATTAACAGGTATCATCTTCCCTTATAGGGAGGTAAACAGTTTGCCCTAATTGAGTAGCAAGTTTTTGTTTTTGTTTTTTCCCCCCTGTTTACCTTTTTATGATTCTCTTGAGACCTGCATTTGAAGATCAAATTGTCTATTGAGTTCTGGTGTTTTGGTCAGGAAGCTCTGGAAATCCCTTATTGAGTCCCAGTCTTTCCAAAACAACCAAATTTGAGAACAGCTTCCTGACCTTTTTAGGGAAAACGTTATGTATCACAAATAGTAAAAAAAAAACTTTGATAGATATTGCTCTTACCCCATCGTCTGTCTGTTTAAGTACTCAATATTCAATTGCACAACAACATTATTCCTGTTTTGTTTTGTTTTTTTCATTCTGTTTCTCTTCGACCAAATACTTTTCAAAAAGCACTTTACCTCAAGTATATGGATGTTCATACAAGTACTGATCTTCTTACCTGCACTGTTCCTTTGCACCTTATTTTATATTTAATCTGTTTTTTAACCGAATATGTGGGAAAAATACAGAGGTCTATATACATGTATTTTATATTAGAGAAAAGTGGTTCACATTTTGGTTTCCTTAAACAATTAAAGCTGCGTGGAAATCACTAAAAATACATAAGAA
Organism: Notamacropus eugenii; assembly: GCF_028372415.1. Taxonomy (NCBI): domain Eukaryota; kingdom Metazoa; phylum Chordata; class Mammalia; order Diprotodontia; family Macropodidae; genus Notamacropus; species Notamacropus eugenii. The sequence goes on along the minus strand of NC_092874.1, from coordinate 339,455,764 downwards.
AATGGATGCATGTTAAAAGATAGATATTGAAATTCAGTTGCGTTCATCACTGTAGCAAGGATACAACAGTCATAGGAAGTTGTCATTCTACCATATGTCTCAGAGCATCTTAAGGGAAAGTTAATGCAATTTCTTCTTTGGCTTTATTTATTCGTTGAATATACATTTATATCTCATTTCTCAATAGGTAGTTCCCTACGAACAAACAATTCCTTTTACATTAGAATGAATGATTTTTTAATTTTAAAATATATTAAATGTCTTAAGTCCTACTATAGCTCTAAGTAATGAGCTGTATTATAAGATGCAAGGTACTTTTATATATGAATATAACCCTTTTATCAAATGACTCTCCCATAGAGTGTGTTACTGTATCTTTAAGTGTAGCATGAGATACTGAGAAAAACAATTTGCACTGACAGCTGAAATCCAGTTGCAAAATATTTTCCTATGAAATGTATGGCGCTAAGGAGATCATGTGAAATTTTATCTGTATTCTATAAAGACTTGTGACAAATTTGTGGAGAAGACAGAGGGAGAAGATGAAGTAGAGCTTACTTATCAGAACCGTTTTGTTACATCATAAAGAAACATAGAGAGAAATTTGCTATATGTCTATGAGAAACTGACAAGTATAGTGTATTTCTGAAAATATTATACTATGATTATTGAAGAGAAATAAAATTACTAGATTATCTTATTTTCTAAGATAATTAATTTAAGTCTTTTCATTGGGAGAAATAAGAAAAATATTAAGACTAATAAATATTTGGGATAAACTAAAAGATTTAAGACTATGTTTCTAGGCAAATTGCAGAGGAGACATCTACTATTGTAAGAAGAGTATGAGCTAATTCAGATTATGAACTTTCAATAGCCAAAATACAGGAAATACTATATGTGTGTATACATACATACATCACACATATATGGGTGTACATATATGTAAATATATAATTGTTTTGTTATTATTTTCACTTGTTAATGAATTATGAGCAATTGTTTTGAGGGAAAATGTCTCCACTTATTAAATAATTAATATTTACTGAACTTGAGTGGAAAGCTTAACCTAATTAGTTTAATAATGACAAAGAATATTTCAACTTTATTAATCAACAAGAAACTAACCAATCATATTTCTAATTTGCTCTTGAGCTTAAAATGATAAAATTACATATAACAGTAACTTATATGGCAGTTGGAGTGGTGATAAAGTGAACTTCATTTACCCTTTCATTTCCTTGGTATTAACAGAATATGATAAAAAATAACAATTCTCCTAGATTTATTTACTTAATCAGAGTGAAGTCAGTTGATCAAAAATTATTTTAAACAGTAGAGAATTAGAAAAATTCATCTAGAAGAGCAAAAATTCAAGACTGTCAAGATAATCAATGGGAAAAATGTGACTGCAAGTGCCCTACCAGATTTCAAACTGTATTACAAAGTAGTAATCATAAAAATAATACGCTCCATGGAACAGTTTAACTACACAATAAACAGAAATAAATGACCATGGTAATCCCAAAGATCCAAGCTTTTGGGTGAATACTCACCTTTTGAGAAAAATTGCTGGAAAAATTGGAAATTAGTTTGGAAAGATCTAGGTATTGACCAATATCTCAGACCATATACCAAAATAAGGTCAAAATTTTTTAAAAGATTTAGGCATAATGGGTGATATATAAGTAAATTTGAGGATCATAGAAATGTTTACCTGTCAGATATATAGATAAAGGAAGATATATGGCAAACAAAAGACCAAGAAGATGATTTTGATTATATGAAAGAAAATCAAAGCAGCCAAAATTACAAGGTAAGTCTGAAACTAGGGGAACAAATTAAAATGTTTCTCTGACTCTTTCTTAAATATATTGAGAAGTGAGACAATTTTTTAAAATGAGCCATTCATCAATGATCAAAGGATATGACCAAGTAGTTTTCAGAAGAAATCAAAGCAATCATTAGTCTCATGAAAAACTAATTCACTATTGATTAGAGAAATGCAACTTAAAATGTTTGACACTTCACACCTATCATATCAGCAAACATGACCGAAAAGGAAACTTATAAGTGCTATGGGGATGTGGAAATAAATAGGTACATTGTGCCTTAGAGGTGTGAACTAGTTTTTTTTTTAAATGTATTTATTTATTTTTAGTTTTCAACATTCATTTCCACAAGATTTTGAGTTTCAAATTTTCTTTCTTTTTTTTTTTGGACTTTGGCAAATTGAATTTATTTATTTTTTATTTAACTTTTAACATTTATTTTCACACAGTTTTGGGTTACAAATTTTCTCCCCTTCTATCCCCTCCCCCCCCCCAAACCCAAGCTTTCTAATTGCCCCTGTGACCTATCTGCTCTCTCCTCTATCCTCCCTCCCTGCCCTTGTCTCCATCTTCTCTTTTGTCCTGTAGGGCCAGATAGCTCTCTTGACCCCTTAACCTGTATTTCTTGTTACCCAGTGGTAAGAACATTACATTTGGTCCTAACACTTTGAGTTCCAACTTCTTTAGCTCCCTCTCTCTCCACCCCTTCCCCTTGGAAGACAGGCAATTCAATATATAGGCCATATCTGTTTAGTTTTGCAAATGATTTCCATACTAGTTGTGTTGTGTAGGACTAACTATATTTCCCTCCATCCTATCCTGTCCCCCATTACTTCTATTTTCTTATGGTCCTTTCCCTCCCCATGAGTGTCGACCTCGTATTGCATTCTCCTCCCCATGCCCTCCCCTCCATCCTCCCCCCCACCCTGCTTGTGCCCCTGTCCCCCACTCTCCTGTATTATGAGATAGGTTTTCCTATCAAAATGAGTGTGCATTATATTCCTTCCTTTAGTGGAATGTGATGAGAGTAGACCTCATGTTTTTCTCTTGCCTCCCCTCTTTATCCCTGCACTAAAAAGTCTTTGCCTGATGGTAAGCATTGTTCTTCCTCATCAGAAAGGAAGGGAGGAAATGCCTCTTCACCAAGAAAATAACCTTCTATAGTCTTATTTCTTTTCCCTTTTCTGGGCATTTTCCCAGCCAGTGACTTGACCTCTGAATATTCTCCTCACACCCACCTCACCTCCTGATCCTCCCAGCCAGCGTTTGGAGTCTGAGATTCAAATGCTGCTTCCAGCCTTAGGGCTTTGGGCCAGGGCAGGGCTGCTATTCATTGTGAGATTAAGTTCAGGTGCTCAGGTGGGGGCAGGGCCACCTCTCAAGCTCAGTTCCCTCAGGGCGTTTATGCACAGACCTTCCACAATGGATCCAGGCTCCTGCCCCTTTGGGGAGCCCCGATCTGCAGCCATCTCTCAGCTTCTACCTCCCGGGGGGACCTGAGTTATGGGTGCACCCCACTCCCCCCTCGACCCGCCAAAGAGACTCTCTCACCAACCCCCGTCACCTGTGGGTGGAGGGACTTGTGCGGCTGCTGGAGATCCCGTCCCTGAAGCCTGCTCGGATCTGTACCTCTCGGTGCCGCCGCTGTGGCAGGTCTGGATTGGGCTCCGAGTCTGCAGCGCGACGGACCTTTTGCGAGAGGTTTGCAGGTCCCTCTGTGGGTGGGGAGACCCGCGTGGCCGCTGGAGATCCCGTCCCCGTAGCCCTCTCGGATCTTTTCCTCACGGTGTCGTGGCCGCGGCCAGGCTGCCCTCTGCTCCCCGTCCTGGCGCCCAGTCCACAGCGCGAAGGACCCCCCGCGAGAGGTTTGCAGGTCTCTCTGGAACAGAAATCTCCCTCGCTCCAATATTCCGTGGTCTCTGGGTGCAGAATTCGCCCTGGGTTTGTCCCTTCTGCCGTTCTGTGGTTTGTGGGTTCGGAGCTATGTGTATGTGCGTCTTTCTACTTCGCCATCTTGGCTCCGCCCCGAGTTTCAAATTTTCTCCCTGTCTCTCCCCTCTCCCTACCCCAAGACACCTGCATTCTGGTTACCCCTACCTTCCAATCTACCCTCCCTCCTATCCCACCCCTCTCTTCCCTTATCCCCATCTTCTCTCTTTTCTTGTTAGGCAAGATAGATTTCTATACCCCATTTCCTGTATTTCTTACTTCCCAGTTGCATGCAGAAGCAATTATTAACATCCGTTCTTAAAACTTTGAGTTTCAACTTCTCTCCCTTTCTCCCTCTTCACCCACCCCCATTGAGAAGGCAAGCAATTCAATATTGGTTACACATGTGTAGTCATGCAAACGATTTCCATATTACTTATGAAAGACTAACTATATTTTCCTCCATCCTATCCTGCCCCTCATTTATTCTGTTGTCTCTTTTGACCTTGTCCCTCCCCAAAGTGTTTACTTCTAATTAATCCCTCCTCCCATTTCCCCTCCTTTCTATCATCCCCCCTCACAGACCACTTTCTCCCTTCTCCCCTACTTTCCTGCAGTTTAAGATAGATTTTCATACCAAACTGAGTGTGCATGTTATTCCTCCTTAAGCCAAATGTGAAGAGAGTTTCACTTTTTCCCTCTCACCTTCCCCCTTTCCCCTCCATTCAAAAAGCTTTTTCTTGCCTCTTTTGTGAGAGATAGTTTGTCCTTTTCCAATTCTATCTTTCTCCTCCCAATATATTCTCTCACCCCGTAATATTTTTCCATACTCCATACCTATTCAACTCACCCTGTGCCCTCTGTCTATATTGATATAATCCTTCCAACTACCAAAATACTGAGAAATATGTTCATCACACGTAAAGTGTGATAAAGCTGCACATATCCTTTGATCTAGTAATATCACTACTAAGCATATATCACAAAGACATTGAAGAAAAGGGAAAAGGACATATTTGTATTTTGAAAAAAAAAGCAGATTTCATTTATTTATTCATTCACTTATTTATATACTTATCTATTTCTTTATTTGCTTGCTTACTTATTTATTCATTTATTTATTTATTCATTTATGTGTTGATTTATTCATTTATCTATCTCTCTGCCTACTTATTTATTTATTTATTTATTCATCTATTTACTTATTTATCCATTTATTTATTTATCCATTCATTCATTCAGTTATGTATTTATCTATTTATTCATTCCTTCATTTATTTATTTGTCCAGTTATTTATTTATTCATTCGTTGGTTCATTCATTCATTCATTTCTTTATCTATTCATTCATTCGTTCGTTTGTTTGGTTATTTGCTTACTTTTTTATTTACTTATTTATCTTTGTGGAGCTAAAGATTTTGGAATTAAGGGGATGCCCACCAATTGGGGAATGCCTCAACAAGTTGTGGTATATGATTCTGATAACATAATATTGTGGTATAAGAAATGATGAACATGATGGTTCCAGAAAAACCTGAAAAGATTTAACATGAACAGATACAAAGTTAAATGTGCACAACTAGGAGAACATTTTATGTAGTGACAACAATGTTGTCATGACAATAAACCATTAATGATAAATAGTCTGATCAAGATTATGGTCCAACACAATTCCAAAGCACTAAGAAGAAAAATGGTATCCATTTCCAGAGAGAGAATCAGTGAACTCTGAGTGCAGATTGAAGCACACTTTTGTATTTTAACTTTCCCTTCCTTCCTTCCTTCCTTCCTTCCTTCCTTCCTTCCTTCCTTCCTTCCTTCCTTCCTTCCTTCCTTCCTTCCTTCCTTCTTCCTTTTTCCTTTCTTTTTCCTCTTCTCTCTTCTTCTTCTTTTCCTTCTCTCTCTCTCTCTCTCTCTCTCTCTCTCTCTCTCTCTCTCTCTCTCTCTCTCTCTCTCTCTCTCCTTCTTTCTCTCCCTCCTTTCTTTTTTATATTCTTTCCGTGGTTAATATGGAAATAGGGTATGCATGATTTCATAGGTATGACTGATATACTGCTTGCTTTTTATGTATGTGGAGGAGAAATTGGGGGAAGGATACAAAGACACTTTTTTGCAAAGGCCACCAATATCCTTCTCCCCTATAATTCTATATAATTTGGTTGCATAACTTCGCATCTTTTAAAGATTTGGTAAAGTACAAATTCATCTTTGGAAGGCGTTTAAGAATTTTAAACCTTATTTTCTGTGTTACACATCATATATACATACACGTATATACATGCATGTATGTATATGTATGCATTGGTATATATGTGTATGCATATGCATGTATGTGTGTATATGTGCATATATACATGTGTATGTGTATGTATATTTTGTATATATGTTTGTATGTATGTAATTCATCAATTGTGATTGATGGAAATTAATTGTTCAGGGTCATCCTTATCAGTCCTTTCCACTACTACATACCTGGATATATAGCACATTTTAGATCCTGGAGTGGTCTTTAAAGAGTTCAGAATTAAAACAGAAAATCAGATGATTAACAAACTCTGAGGTCACTTTGCTTTCTTATTTTGCCTTTAATGAGCTCTCTTGAACAGAAGATTGGGCCCTTGAGATCTGAGAAAATTTTTGGTAGCCCAGTCAAGCCTAGAAGAGTTTGTCTTCATTGTTATGAGAAAAGCCTTTAAGGAGTTCAACTTTCTCACTCTTTCCTTTCTCTTTCCTTTTTCAGTCTCAAAATTATAATGTTCGAATATATTGAGACATGGACCTTGGAGAGAGATTACACATAATAGCTTGCTTCCCTAGTAATCACAATAAGTAGAACTCCTACGAACCAAAGATAATCGGGAAAATATGACTCACATATGTCAGAGATGGACTGAAATTTCCTACAGAAAAAGGAGAAATTGATAACCCACTTTTGGTGTGTCTATCCCATAATTCATCCAATGAAGACTTGACAATTTGTAGAATGTCCTGCTTACAGTTCTCCTCAAATATTAGTCAACAACAAATAATATGCTATGCTTAATTTTATTTGAAGGCATAATTGTTTTTCTGACTTTTTTTCCTTTTTCCGTTAACCTTTTCTGTTTTCCCTATTGTATTATACACCTTGATTTACATCATAAACCACTCTTTGGAGAGGTATTTGAAGTCAAATATAAGTTTAAACTTGTATGATAATTTGATAAATTCTTCTTTTTATTTTAAGAAAAAAAATCTAAGGACTCAAAACAGAGAACGAATTTATTAATACATAGTTTATTAAATTAGTGAATTCCAGTTTTCTTGAAGAATTAATATTAATATATATATCAGAAATTTTCTCCAAGAAAGAGCCATATTTTGTTGCAGAATCTGAGCATTCATGAAATAGTACACTACTAATGTGTTTAATATGCTAGTGCTATACATATATTTATACATACAGATATATGTGTATTATATAGATATACAAGTACTTACATATGCAATTATATAAACATACATGTTGTAATATGTATGTGTATATACTTGCATGTGTGCACACATACATTATACATTTGCATAGAAAATATAGCATCTTTTTATTAAGGTAAACCATAATCTTTATTACTTTGAAGTGTTTACATAAACAGAAATACACATACAAACACATACACGCACACTCCAGTAACAAAGATTATGATTTACCTTAATAAAAATAGGGATGTGTGTGTGTTTTGTGTATTTGCTTAAGGAAACTAAACATTAGAACTTAGATTTGAGGAGTTCGAGGAATAAATTGGGGTCAAAAGTCAATGAAATTGGTCATCTTTTTAAATTATTTTATGTGTGAGAAATACCATGACCTCTAAAGTCATTAAATCTTTCTCTTTAAAAAAAAAATCTCTTTGAGATTCAGAGATGAAAAATTCAAGCTGAAATAAGATAATGAGTCTGTAAAGTTTCTCCTCAGGCTTAATGAACTCAAGGAGAAAAAGAGCATTTCAAAGTTTTTATTGCTTAGATACTAATGCCAATATTTAAGCAGTCTTTCAACCCAGTTCAGTCTGTCATTTCGCAATGATCAGTTTCCAACAAAAATGACATTTTCCTACTAGTTGTCTGCTGCTTGACTATGTGTGGCCCTAACTTAGTCCATTCTTGATTCAAAGTAAATATACAACTTTTTTTCTGCAAAAAAAATATGGTCAGTATAAACTATCATATTTTAAACTGTAGATTTAACAATGAGGCTTAAAAATCTATTACCATAAAATTTGGATGTGAACTATCATTACTAAGTTGATAACATGGTGAGAAAACCTCTGAAGAAATGAGACATCACTTAATTTATTAAAATAAATTATAATTTGATAACTAGTTCTCACTAAGAGTAATAGCAAAGCTATTACATCAATAGTCAAAATTATCAGATATGATCAGTTTTAGAAATCTCTCCTTCAAAATCACATTATACAAATTCTTTTGCATTTCCTCAATGATATGTATTCTAATTTATGGCAGAAGTTTCTTCAAGGCAAAATTTTCAGATAGACACTCTCTGAACATATGCTCCTACTTCTGCTTGTAACAGTTTGTCAGGCAAGTAGGGCTAACTCATACATCCAATGAAGATAATTGGAGGAGATTTAATCTTATAGACAATAATTCCCTCATGACTTTGTGCCCCTTTCTGGATATATTTGCCAAGATTTGAATTTGACTCACTTCTAGGGGTTTACATCAGGTCTCAACTTCCTGCATCAATAAAGAAATTCCTCAAATATAGACAGAGCTGAAGTAACCTTCAAAACAGATCATATTAACTGCTTGGTTCAGGAATTCCTCCGTTACGAAACAATTAAACAATGATGAATTTGTAGCCCCTGCCCAGTTTCAGCTTAGCAGCACATAATAATTTTAATGGACATAGCTGTTGCCTTTATTGGTTATTCTCTCATCGTATTTGTACGAGATAATTGCTTCTTTTTACCTTTTCTTACCAATTTTTACTTTTTAGAATCATCCCTAACATACACAACTCAACTGCAATCTTTCCTGATCGCAGGACATTCTGATTCTTGATTCCCGAAATTACCCTGGTAATGATGACAGTCTTAAGAATACTGACAAGGTTTTCACATATAAGAAGTTAACAATTTGACCTTAATGAGTTTTTTATAATTAACTTTCAATGTTTTTTTTTAATATTTCTTCTGGATCTTTTACGTCAAATTTCCCATTCAGTTCTGGTCTTTTTATCAAAAATATTTGATAATCTTTCAGCTCATCAAATGTTCTATTTTTTATTATTATTCATGATTATACTCAATTTTCCTGTATAATCTGTTCTTGGTCTCAGTCTCAGCTCTTTTGATCTTCAAAATATAATGTTCAAAGACCTATGGTCTTTTAGTGCAGAAGCTGCTAGGTCTTGTCAAATTCTGATCATATTTCTGAGGTATTTATATTTTGTTCTTGTTGCTTGCAATATTTTCTCCTTAATCTAGGACTTTTGAAACGTGAGTATGATATTCACAAAATTTTTCCACCTAGGATCTCTTTCATATGGTGAATGATATTTTTTGTTTCTTTTTGTTTGTTTGTTTTCATTGCTTGTTTATTTCCCCCGTTTCTATTTTACCCTCTCGTTCTTGAACTTCATGGCAATTTTCCTTAATGATTTCTTCGAATATTATAGCAATTTTTTTTATCATACCTTTCAGATAGTCCAACAGTTATTATATTGTCACTTAATAAAGTCTACAAATCAGTCATTTATGTAATGGGATATTTCAGATTCTCTTCTATTTTTTTCTAGCCTTATTATTTCTTGGTGTCTTCTAATGTCATTTGATTCCACTTGTACAATTCTAATTTTCAAGGAGTTATTTTATTCCTCTTGATTTTAGTCCACTTTTTCTAATTGGTTAACTTCCTTTTCATAATTTTCTTGATTGCTTTTATTTTTTTCCCTAATCTCTCTTACAGGATTTTTTAATTCTTTTTAAGTTCTTCCAAGAATTATGTTTAGGCCTGTGACCATTTCATGTTATTCTTTGGAGTGAGTGCTATTTTTTTTCTTTTTTAATTTCAGTATCTTCTTCTGAATATGAACCCAAATCTTCTTTTATACCATAATGGCTATTTATGGTTGCTCATTTTTATTTTAGTTCATTTTTAGCAGCTTATTTTTGTCATTACTGTTTTAGTTCAGAGTTGTGGGTAATGGTGCCCCAGGTCTCGGGTTCTCCTTACTGTTGTGTTCTGCATTTTATCTGGGGACCCAAACTCAGGCACTACTCTGCTCCCCTATGCCATAGTTAGGGCCCCCAGCCATGCTGTTCTGAAAATGCTCTTGTTCTTTGCAGTACTGAATTTACCATGTGTGTGCTTGTTCATTGCCCACAGACACAGCTTAGAATCATGTCTGGTCAGCACTGCTAGGCCTGGTTTCCAGAAATAGTGGGGAAGTGAAGATGGGGGGATTTTTCAATCTTCCCCCACTCAGTCATCTGCTCCCCATGCTGTTTGTTGGATGAAAGGTCATGAGTTAACAGTTTGTGAGACCTAGTCTGCTTCCTGTGTTGTTTATTGATTCATCAGAGCTGACCTGGAGGTATTTACACTGTACTCAGGCCAAATCTTAGTCCCTGGACTTTGAATCTTTCCTGAAGTCCTCTCAAGTTGTCTTATGAGGACAACTACTTTACCCCTTTTTTTTTGTCCCTCTACATTCATTTTTGTGGCAGTATTCTGTCTGTGAATATTTGGAGAGCCTGGAATGTTTTGACCTACTTCACCATCTTTCCAGAATTCCCCTTTCTGTGAAGTAAGAAAGTTCTGTTGTCCACATTCCTAGATGATAAAGGGTTGTGACCTAGCATGGACAGGTTAGAAGTCAGAAACTCATGTGCAGGCCTGAGGAATTGTGTGAAGAAGGGCCTATCAGAGAGAAGAACATGGAGTCACATGACCAGGGAACAGTGTCTCAGGAGATCCAAAGTTCAGAAAACAGTATAAGAAGGCTCATATTCCTGCTCATGTGGTAGTCTTCCTGTAACCTTACTGGGGAGGCTACTATTTCACTGAGGGGGAATGGATGTAAAGATTAATAAAAGCTTTCTTGATTCCACAACAGGTATCGTTCTTTATTTATGGTCAGCATTTTTCTCACCTTTGGGGACTTGTTAGACAGGCTCACTTCTAACACCCTGGATTGTGCTTTTTAAAAAATGTTTTCAACTCTGTGAAACTTGGACTGCAATGAGGACAGAAAGCAAAAACACACGCAAGCAACAGCAACATTATGCTGAGTTCCATTCCTTTCCTCAGAATGTTCACTATTTCTGCAATGCCCTTTCTTTGCCTGTTGACTCACTACTTCATCTTCAAGTTCATTTCAAATTACATTCTCTTCCTGGTCCTTCATTTTCAAGAACAACTTCTACTCACCTTCCACAAAGTCACCCCTACCTCCTGGCACTTGGTTTTGTACTTCTCTTACACATTTTGCGTTTTGGTCAAGGCATATGACCTTATTGCTGGAAGGAGTTCCTGGCAAGGAAGCTCATTTGACTTGCAGCTAGAATTTGCTAGCTGTGTTGTCTCCCCCAAATGGAGGAGAAGCTCCTTGAGATCAGGGAATGTTTTATTTTTCTCCTTTTATCCCCAGTAAATGTTTAATACAGGTTTTCATTCATTTGACCAAGGGAGATAGGTAACTGTTCTGTAATTTGTAATTTTCAAGAACCATGAGGGGCACTGAGAAAAAAGTTCAGTGACATCCATCATCATGTAGCTGGTATACACCAGAGATAAAATCCATTAACCCAGTTGGTCCTGATTGAGATTGTCTTTCGACCCCATGCAACTACCATGCAGTACTATCTAGTATAGTAATTTGTGCTTGGGCTTTCCACTCCTTAGCTATTCTAAGTTCCTTTTGGGTAAGGAATACATTTTACCTAAACTTTGTACAATAATGTGTGTGTATATATATATATATATATATATATATATATATATATATATATATATGGCATGTAATAAATGTCTATTGAACTGAATTAAATTTAGTCCCTAATGGAATTCAGGTGAATTCTTTCAGAGGGTTAAGTTGAGAAAATTTCTATAGGGCCAATGTTAGGAATTCTGAGGAGGGGGAGGGAAGGAAAAACAGAAATAAAAATAAAAAACCTTCTTAAAATGAATTTAAACACATTAGAATCTTTGATTTATGTGATTCTTATAATTCCACACAGGCTTCTGTTGGTGGGTCAAAGAACATGTGGGCCTCTCTTCATGTTAAATTTAAAAGTTTACCATTCAAGAGGGCTGGCTTCAAGCCCAGGGATTCCAGTTATAATGGGTAGGAGTGACTTGTGCCATAATTAATGGTGTGTCTAGTCTCTTAATCTTTATCATTATGTTGCTTTGGATTGCTTCCTATAGTTTAACATTTGAAAATTGGAATAATAAAGATCTACAATAATTTTCCCCACTATTTTAATTCCTTTTTAATGGATGTGTAGTATTCTATTTTGTATCATTTTATTTTCTCCATTGTCTATCTATTCTTTTACCATTGAACAGTTTATAAACTCATGCTCCTTCAATTGACTGATTTCTTGCTTATCTTCTAGCTGTGAAAGAATACCCTCACTAGACTGTTTTTAGCAGGTTTTAGACATGTTTCTGAAGAATAAGCACTTCATGCTGTACTGCTTTAATTAAGCTTTCCCCAGATAAAGAGTTTTTGGAACAAGATAGTGCCTTCTCTGTCATGTCAGCTGTTTCTATTTAAAAAAAAAGAACTTGAGAAAACATGATGGATAAGACAGAGAAGAAATAGTATTTCATTCAGAGTGCCAAACACAGCAATCCACAAAAGTAATTCAACTCTGTTCTTTTCCAAAGAACGTAATTTCTGTTACTTAAGTAGATGATACAGAGAGGGCTTTTCCTGATCAAAATTTTTGGCTATTCACATTTCCTGAAACCGTATTACTAGCAGAAAAGTTGCTTGACACAACAGAAGGTGGTAAAGTGAGAATTCCTGCCTTAAATCCTCAGACTTATTTTTCCCCTTCCTCATAGTCTATTCAAGCTGTATAAACTTCTCCAAGTCTTGTATCCTGTTCCCTACCTTTTAGTGGAAATAGCTTTGCTTCCTTAGGGACAGACTGTTTAAAACAATAAAACAAAACAAAAAAGCAAAACTCTGGCTCCAAAATTCTGAAGTGCATGAAAAGCATACAGTATGACAAATAGATGATTTTTGTATTCATTTATTTTTGGATACTAGAAATCAAACTTTAAATATATGACTATGATCACTTCCATAAAAGTAAATTTAAATTTTATGTATTTGTGCTTATGTGTATGTATGTATGTATGTGTTCATGAATACATACTATACATATATATACATATATATGCATATATATATATATAGGCATAGATATGGAAGGAATTGAATTTTTGAGTTGTTAGATACTTAAAGAATATATACATGAAACCCTTCATCTTACAAATTAAAGCATCACATCACAGAGAGGTTAAGTAATTTACCCACAGTCACAGAGTTTGTGCCTGAACCGACCCTAGAACATTTTTCTCTCCTTTTTCCCAATCCATGAACCTCTGCCTCAGTCTGTGTTCACAGTTTTAGTCAGTTATTTGACTCTTACAACATTAAGTCCCTTGAGCACAACTATTAGTACCTATCATTGCTAGCATTTGAAGGTCTGACACATGGATAAGAAATCAGAGTATTCTGCTACAATCTACAGGACAGTGGACTATAACATCAAGACATGACACAACAACAACAGAGGACAGTGGGAAAAATTATAAAATAAAAGATGGACATAAGCCAAATTATGGAAAACATTCCACCAAAATTAAAATTGAAAAATGGAATGAACTGCTTTAAGAAACAGTAGTTTCCTTCTTACTGGAAGTCTTCAAGAAGAGTCTGGGTGAACATTTGCTAGGTATGTATAGAGGTTGGGGAGAGGAGTAGAGAATAAGAATTTTTTTTTTATTAAGTACCTATTATGTGCCAGGCATTGCGCTAAGTGATTTAGGAATATCTCGTTTGAGTCTTAAAATTGTCAAGTGTTATTATTCAATTTCAATCATATCCAACCCTTTATGACCCTATGTGGGGGTTTTCTTGGCAACGATGCTGGAATGCTTTGCCATTTCCCTATCCAGTTCATTTTACAGATAAGGAAACTAAAGCAAAAGAAGGCTAAGTGACTGTCTTAGGGTCACACAGCTAGCATGCATCTGAAGCTGAATTTGAATTTAAGTCTTCTTGACTCCAGGCTAAGGGATCTATCCACCCTGTTACTGAGGTGCATAGTGGATGAAATCTTTTTAGGCAATGGATGATATATCCTCTAAAATTGCTACCATTGCTGAGGTATATGACTGTCATATTTATCTCTGTATCCCCAATACCTAAAATAGTCAGTTACAAAGAGCAGGCATTTTAGAACGTTTGTTGAATTAATTCAGATTAAATCATCATCTAATAATAAAAACAATCCATTCTTAGTTATTCACAGGCTTCATATTAGCCAACACTTTCAGTTATGCCCCTTCTCAGTTTTAAATCACACTTGCTCACAGGAACAAAGAAATAACATTTAATTTTTTTTCTCCTTCCCTTGTCACACTTTTTCCCGGCATTTGCCAAAAAGAAAATAATGCACCCAGTGGACTGGCAGCATGTATATAATCCCTGCTTTGGAGGTTATCTGAGACTGGTGTATTTCTTCAGTTCAGGAGTTTTGAACTGTAGTAGGGATAAAAATGCATCAGGTGTCCACATTAAGTCTGGGATCAATATAGTGAGCAGTGTGTGTGTGGGGGGGGGGGGTATCCTAATAGGGGGAGTTTGCCGAAGGAGGACTGAACTGGCCTGCGCCAGGAACAGGTCACACCAAAGTTTCTCTGGTAAGCAGCAGTGCAATTAGGAATAAAAATGGTCATTGCATTTCAAGCCTATGGAATATCGGAAATGTGGAGATCTAATATAGAAAGAAAGGAAGAAAGGAAGGAAGAAAGGAAGGAAGGAAGGAAGGAAGGAAGGAAGGAAGGAAGGAAGGAAGGAAGGAAGGAAGGAAGGAAGGAAGGAAGAAAAAAGACAGAAAGAAGGGAGAGAAGGAAAGGGGGAGGGAAGGAGGAAAGAAAGAAGGAAGGAAGGAAGGAAGGAAGGAAGGAAGGAAGGAAGGAAGGAAGGAAGGAAGGAAGGAAGGAAGGAAGGAAGGAAGGAAAAAGAAGAAAGGGAGAAAGGGAAGGAAGATGCTGAAAATAGGTAAAATAATTAAGAATTAAAAGATTGTAATAGCCCATAATTAATCCTTAGATGAAGGTGATTAATAGTAATAACAATAAAAAGTCAATGGTGTTTCTAAGGCATTGTCTATAGAATCCTCCCTCCTTGCTTAGATTAGATAGCATTCTGAAGAACACCTTGTAACTTTCCCAGCTGCTGATCTCCAAGACTAAAATTATCAATAATTCCTCCAGTTTCAATTTACCTCCCTCCAACCAAACTCTTTCTCAGTTTTCTTTCTTTGCTTTCCTCTCTATTTTTAATGCCATCAATTTCACAGCAAGCATTTGCATAGCTGACAAGTTTGCTTTAAAAATAGACTTTTTAAAAAATGACAACAAACCTACCCACTACACATGAACAGTGGATGCCTCTAATCCCAGATTTTAATTGTTGTGAAATATTCGATTGTCATACTTATTCCAAATACCTAGTGTAAATATCTTAAAAGAAAAAAAGGTAAGTGGAGAAAGTTTTCCATAAAATTTTTGCCTCATTTGAGCTTTCTCACTATTGCCAAACTTGTAGTGGACCTAAGTCATGTGACCTACTGAATCAAATTTTTGAGGAACACTAAATCAAATCAGAAACTGATATTTTCCCTGAAATGTGAATCAAATTAAACCTAACAAAAATTATTTAGGTCATTTAAAAGAGACTTACGCACCCAAACTTCTCATATGATATGACTTTACAAATTCAATTTGCAAAGTACAAGGTACTATTTACAGGAAAAAGCAAATGCTATAAACTTCTTGAACTAAAAATCTAGTTAGAGCTTGAATGAATTCAATTTGAGAATTCAGGCTCTTCTCTAAATAAAATACGTGGAGTGGGGAGAGAAGCCTATGAAGATGATTTAATCACTAGGTGACATTGAGACTTTTTCTCCTCACTTCTATTCCAAGTCAGGGAATACAGAGGTTTTGGGTTTGCAGTAAGCAATGCTGAACTTGTGTATTGTCCAGAGTATCTATCACAGGTCTCTTAGATCACGTTTGTTCTCCAGGGACCTCCAAAACTGCAGTAGTAGACTGGAAAGAAGCTTACTCTGGGTGCTATTCCTTCCTTATTGTCTGAAAAGAAGTCCCTTTGGACTTGAGATGACTTCATTTAAGTCTTTTGACCCTCTGATGGGTATCAAACCCAATTCCAGCTTCATGTGAATTACCTTCAGAACTATTGTTTTGTTATGAGAGTTTCTCTGCAACAGTTGAACTTGTTCTTCTTTTCATTGCTTGCTTAGTTTACTTCCCTTATTTACGTTCCTCAAGTTCCCCTAGAAGTCCTACTAGGCAACAGGTGGTAGTAATGAATTGGGTTTATAGGGTCTCCACCAGTCTCCGAAGCTATTTCATAAACAGATACATTGTACAATCTCTCAACTATTTGATTGAGAATAGTTTTACAATGGTCCATTGCCTTTTGTGATCTCTGCACGTCAATATTTTAAAATAGACTTTTATTATCTTGCTGAAAGTGCAGTCTCCTGGGTGGTTACAGCTCCTTGGTATTGTATCAAGTGCTGCCTATGACTGCCTGCAGACTCAAAATCTTTAAGCACCAGGTGGTAGTGATTCTTCGCTAGCAGCCAGGAATCAATCACTAATATGTCCCCTTTGGGACAGGTTGTGCTATGTATAAGTGGTCACATAAATGTAAAGTGTTGAACTATCAAATATTACTTAGCTCCAACCCCACTCCTACTGCACCTTAGCAACACCAGTGCTAAGACTTTAGAGAATTCCCCCCAACCCAACCCATTGTGACTATGTCCCTGAAATGAAGCTTCTTTGTATTGCTTTGAGTTATTGTGCCTCTGTCATTAGTCTTAGTATCTGAGAAATCCATCTTGATTCAAAGAACTTGAATATCATAATATCACTTGTTTCTACCAGTTTTTCCTGAGCTATGACTATAGCTAGCTGATAGGATTTCTTTATCTTTCAGAGAACAGACTTATCAGGAAAGAGTACTTCACTACATCTTCTTTATTTTCTGCAACTTCAAAGTACAAGTCAATAGACAAATGAGATTCTCACACAAAACAAGATAGCATGAGATAAGGCCTGGAAGCACTGAATTTACATACTGGAAATGTAGCATATTGGCCTGACAGATTTCTTCTCAAGCCTTTAGGTTCTTGTAGTGGCAGAAAAACCTCAAGCTCTTGTTCTTCCTGAGGACAATAAGGCATAGCTCTCAGTTTCCTGATTCCTGACAAAGCCAACATTTTCTTAAGTATTTACTCTTAGTCTCTGCCTTGGTTGGAGTCGAACTGGGCAGGGAAAGAAATCGTAGATCAAAAAATACTCCAATATCTTGTCAATTGTAGAAGCTTTCTGGTTCCTGGTTGTGTGTGCCTGTGCAAAACCAAAATGATTAGTTGCCAGTTGAATGTTGTTTATACTCTTACTATCCCTTTCCAGAAACAAAAAATCAACATACATAAGTACCACAGGTTTTCCATTCTTTACACTTTTGTTGCAGAGCATGAACTAGTAGCATTTTTCTTTTGAACCAGTAAAATCTGTCTCTCAGAAACTTAGATATTCTCTCAAGCCAAAGTCATCTCATAAAGCCTTCATAGTCATGGAGTAAAATGATATAGAGAATATAAATTGTTTCATAGCATCATGTGTCCATATAATCCATTGAAGGACTATACCCTTTCATGGACTATAAGGAATTTCTTACCAAATGAATGAGCAGAATGAATGGAATTTGATGGTGACTTGACTAGCACAACAGAGCACTCTACACATTCAGTTCCCAAGACTCCAAGTAGAACAAACTCACATGCAATTGTTGGATAGGATGGGTTTGACATTTTCAGTATTGAGGCTTGTTTCTGGTTCTTTGGTCCCTGTTGTTTCCTGGGGCTGATTCTGTGGTCTATTCCTTCTCATCCTAGAAAGTCACTCCACAATTATGGGCTCTTACCTCTGATTAGTTGCCTCTTTCCAGAACCTCCATTTTAAGGGTTTCTTCATTACTCTCTATTTTGTTTCTGACTCTCTGGACTTTTTTTTCTTTCAGGCACCACTCCAGTGCAATTTCCTTTGATGTATCTTTCCCCACTTTGGAATATAAATTCCTTGTGGGCAGGCACTTTATTTTGGCTTCAGTTTGTATGCCAAGTAATGCCTAATAAATAATTGACTTGACTTGGCAAACAAAGTTGCATCTTAAGTACACCTGCCATGTTTGGTTATCTAGACCACATTTGCAGTAGAAGACAACTCTGTCCATCTGACTGCTCTCCTTAAATCAGACCTCTAGTCAGCCCCTTGATCTTTTACTTCTCCATATGGAATGGCATACTGTTCTGTTTTCCTTCAGGCTTTCTGTAAGTTCTTGACTTTAAGTCTAAATGATCAATGATGGTCTTTTGCCTTGTTTTAGTAGCCTAGATATCAGAAGATGTCTTGGACCAGAATGAAATTTAATTTCCCCAAGTTAATAACTCTGCAACCCTGGAATCCTTTTTTTAAATCACTTTTTGTAGCAACTTATCACATTCTAGCTACTTCTACTTAAACTTAAAACCAGAGACCCCATTATCTCTTAATGGTATAAATGCCTTAGCTCTAGGCTCACCTCATCAACATTCTCAGAATGCATTATTTTTCTCTCTTCATGCTTTGCTAAGTCAGAAAAACTTTCCCCCTTTCACTAAATGACAGAAGCTATGAGTTTAACATATGCTTCTCATATCCTACCATTTCCAAATTGCCTCTCTAGTCTTTTAAAGCATTCTTCACAGAGGATTTAAGTTTTGAATCTTTAGACTCAAAGAATTTTCTCCATATTTCTTAATTCCATTGCATGCCATGTAATCCCAACTCAAAGGCATAAAATCTTTGTGTGGTTGTTCCCCAGGGAAACATGGATCCTTTCCTGAGAAGATTCCTAACTTAAATCTGAGGTTTCCCTCTGGTGCAGGAGTTCTGTTAGGATCGTTAGCTGCTTTGGATTTTACAAGTATCTTTTTTCCTCCTAGGATTAGTCACGGCAATCTATTACTGAAAGAATGCTGGGCTGGGAGTCAGGAAAAACTGAATTCAAATCTGACCTCAGACTTTAACTGCATGACCTTGGGTGAGTTTCTTAATCTGTATTTGTCTCAATTTCCTCAGTCATAAAATGGTGATAAAAATTAGTATCTACCTTGCAAAATTGTTATGAGGATCAAATCACACGATATTTATTTATTTTTAAAAGTGCTTAACACAGTTTGCTGGCACATAGAGGGCACTATATAAATGCTTATTTCTTTCTCTTCTTCCCCTTCCGCTTTGACTCTCTCTCATTAATAGAGTTTTGATTCTATACAGCATTGTTTAGTCCTGAATGAGAGATCTAGCGATCAATGCGTAAGTACTCTTCAATAATTTTTATCTCACCAAGAATTTTAGAATAATCTACTTCTTCAAGAAATTTATAGAAAACTGTGTCAGTTTTCTAATTTCACTTTGAAAGTACTTCATACGTCTCCAAAATATTTATAGCTTCTCTCAAATTTTTCTCAGTAGTCTCGTTGCTTAACTCATGATATACTCCTATACTATTGGTCCCCTTAGGTGGTTCTTGATTTGTTGATATAAAATAGTGTTCTAAGGATACAACACTCATACTGTTCACTTCAACTTCCATACTTATAATGAATATACGAGATATTAATACATCTACATACAATCATGCTGAAGTAATATTGAAGCAATGGGTCTGAATTGTAAAAGAATTTGATCAGAAAAGCTAGTCGTGTAATTATAGCCTGAAGATAAAAGAAAAAAAAAGATCAAATTTTTTCTAGTACATTCTTATAACTCTTAGCATCTAGAGAGCTCAGATAAGACTTCATAGTGCAGTTATTGGGGACATGGAGAAAACTATCCCAGGTGTAAAGTACTCTTTGGATTTACATACACTATTAGCATTACTCATAAATCCCCACTAGTGTTTGCCTTTAATAGTTCAGCAAGAGGACACAACTGATTTAAAACAAAGTCATTTAATGGAATGGTATAGTAATAAAGGTGGTAATAGATGGGACATGCCCTCCCATAAATACACTGTTTCTGACAAAAGAGGGAAGAGTGGATGGAAACACAAAAATGAATATGTATGGAAGGGCAAATTCATGTGGTACACATAAGTTAAAGGTACTAACATGAAGGAGCACACATAAGGGATGTATGTGAAAAGGATACACATGTGTGAAGACACACTTTTAGGGAACACATGTGGGTAGAGGACACAAATGAAATGACCCCTCAAGATTTCTGATGGTTCAGGGGTTTGTATGTCTTTTAGTAATGCCATCATGCTGCTTTTATTGTACATGCTCACTGATAGTCTCCACCAAATATGGCTCCCAAATATCAGAAGTGACTATGCTAGACACTTAATCTACTGCTTAGTCCTTCCTTCACATCCCCATGCTGCTTTATTATTTTATTGATGGTTTTATAATCTCTACTTGACAAGATGTCTTTGCTGAATATGACTCTTCCTTCTCTAGAAGGCATCCAGAGGTAGCCCAACTACACATGTGTCTTTAGAGATTCTCTGCACTTCCTGAATCTGGCTTCAGGTGAAGTCCTTGGCCCTGTTGCTATCTTTCTCAGGAGAAAATTGAGAACCAAAGGGTCTTTTAAATAATCAGAACACCCTTCTCTACCCTGCTTCCACCTCCGCCCCCCCTACACAGACCATGAAACACTAAATTCCCTGAGGCCTCTTTTCTATACCAGAAAAATGTCAGCACCATGCCCAAATCCCTTTGCATAGAAAAAAGAAAATAGAGTCACTCCCAGGTAAGTAGCTAGTGCCCCTAAGATCAAATATGTACTCTTAGGCTCAAGTATGTAGTTTCTTTGGATTAAACTTCCTGCTTTAAAGGCTTAGGTTTTTCTTTTAAAGTCATTACGCTACTTTATTATAAGCATTTTCTATGCTTTCTGATTTTAATATCTAAACTTGAGATTTCACCCAATTTATCTAACAACTACCAAACGACTTTAGGTTTCAGGGTCCTCTTTTTTTTTAAACTTCAAATCTTCTCCATTCTTCTAGAAGAATGTGTAGAAGAAAAGAAACAAGAAAAAATCAAAGACCAGAAAGCAAGACTGTTGGCTCTCAAATTGGTTGGTCTGGCCCTACTAGAACTCTCATCAATTAGAAGTCTATCTTCCTACCTTACTGATCCATCACTTCTTCTACTTTCTAACTCTGGAAATAGTAATCAAATCAGTATTACCATTCCTATAAAAGGAAGGTGCACCAATTGCCCCATAAATATCATCATCAGTCCTGTGACTTCTCAGAACAAAATGGCCTTTACCAGATACTATTTCTCTACATATGTAATATTCACATAGAATTTAATTACCTTCAGGACAAAGTTTATCTTTTTGTACTTTGGTACCTGGAACTTAACATACTGTCTGACTCAGAGTAATAATGAATATATAATTAATCACTAAAAATTAATTTATAATTGGTAATTACTATTAGATTAATAAAACAATGATTTTTCATCAATTAATTCATTACTCAACTTAATAAATATATTCCTTTCCTTTGGAAGTAGAAATAATCATCAAAGCCTGAAAAGACAGTGAATTCTACCTGATATTAACTAATTGTTTTTACCTCACTTTGTAACATGTGCAATTTTTCTCCCCATCACTACCCTCCTCTCGCTTCCTAATACCTTGCATTCTGATTACTCTTTCCCTTGTTGTGCCCTCTCTTCTATCACACCACACCCTTCCCTTATCTCCATCTTCTCTTTTTTCTTGTAGGGCAAGATAAATTTCTATACCCCATTCCTGTAGTTCTTATTTTCCAATTATATGCAATGAAAATTCTCAACATTCGTTTCTAATACTTTGAATTTCAGCTTCTCTCCCTACCCGCCTCCTTCCCCAGCCCCACTGAGAAGGGAAGCAATTCAATACAGACTAAATATGTGTTGTTTTGCAAAAGACTTCCATAGTAATCCTGTTGTGTAATACTAATTATATTGCCCTCTGACCTACCGTATCCCACCTTGTCTTTTCCCCCTACAATTGACCTTGTCCCTTCTCAAAAGTGTTTATTTCTTGTGACTCCCTTGTCCCATTTGCCCTCCCTTCTAACAATCCCCTCATCCCACTTGTCACCTTTTCTCCTACTTTCCTGTGGTGTGATATAAATTTTCATATCAAATTTAGTGAGTATGTTATTCCCTCCTTCAGGTACATGTGGAGAGAGTAGCTTTATCCCCCCCCTTCTCCCTTATCTCCTCCATTTTGATTAATATTTTTCTTATCTCTTTTATGAGTTATAGCCTGCCCTGTCCCATATCTCTCTTTCTCTTCCAGGAATTTTCCTCCTACACCCCTTTATTTTTTATTTTATTTTTGTGTGTGGATACAATCTCTTCTAATATAACACACCCTGTACTCTCTATCTATCTATGTGTATGTGTGTGTGTGTGTGCACAATCTCTTCATCTACCCAAATACTGAGAAAAGATTCAAGAGTTAAAAATATTTTCTTTCCATGTAGTAATGTAAACAGTTCAGCTTTAGAGAGTCTTTTATGATTTTTCTTTATTGTTTTCCTTTACATTCTTCTTTTAATTCTTGTCTTGGGAAGTCAGATTTTTCTATACAGATCTGGTCTTTTCCTCAACATGAATGATTGAAAGTCGTATATATCATTGAATGACCATTTTTCCCTTGAAGTGTTATACTCAGATTTGCTGGGCAGGTGATTCTTGGTTTCAATCCCAGTTCCTTTGACTTCTGAAATATCTCATTCCAAGCCCTTCAATCCCTTAATGTTGAAGCTGCCAGATTCTGTGTCATCCTGATTGTTTTTCCACAGTACTCAAATTGTTTCTTTCTAGCTGCTTGCAATATTTTCTCCTTGATCTGGGAACTCTGAAATTTGGCCACGATATTCCTAGGAGTTTCTCTGTTCGGATCTTTTTAAGGAAGTGATCAGTGAATTCTTTGAATATTTATTTTGCCCTCTGATTCTAGAACATCAGGGCAGTTTTCCTCGATAATTTCATGGAAGATAATGTCTAGGTTCTTTTTTTGATCATGGCTTTCAGGTAGTCCTATAATTTTTAAATTATTTCTCCCAGATCTATTTTCCAGGTCAGTTGTTTTTCTAATGAGTTGTTTCACCTTATCTTCTATTTTTTCAAATTTTTGGTATTGTTTACTGACTGCTTGGTTGAATTCATAGACATTCATTTCCGTGAACTCAATTCTCTCTTTCAATGAAGTATTTTGTTCAGTGAGCTTTTGAACCTTCTCCTCCATTTGACTAATTCTGCTTTTTAAAACCTCCTTCTCCTCGTTGGCTTTTTGGACCTCTTTTTCCAATTGAGTTAGCCTCTTTTTAAAGCTGTTATTTACCTCAGTATTTTTTTGATTCTCCTTTACTAAGCTGCTTATTTGTTTTTTAAAATTTTCTATTGCCTGAGCTTATTTTAAGTTCCCTTTGGAGGCAGAGGTCTTGACTTGGTCTGGCAGTATGTTTGCTTCTTCTTCATCTGAAAGGATGGGGGGAGACAACTGTTCCCTAAGAAAGTAACCTTCTATGATCTTATTTTTTTCCCTTTTATGGGCATTTTCCCAGCCAGTTACTTGACTTCTGAGTTTTCTTTCCACAACCACCTCTCCTCCAGTTCTGCCAAGCCAACACTTGGGGGCTGAGATTTAAATGAGCTGCTCCCAAGCCTCAGGGACTTTCAGAAGGGGCAGGACTGCTATTCAGTGTGAGATCAAGATCAGCTGCTAAGGTAGGGGCAGGGCCACCACACAGGGCTCAGTTACCTCAGCGGCTTTTTGATGAGACCTTCAACAATGGATGCAGGCTACTGCTTGCTTTGGGAGCCTTGTCCTCTGCTGCCTCTACTGCTGCCACCTGAGGAGGCCTGAGTTATGAGGACACCCTGCTCCCCTCTTGGCCAGCCGAAAAAACCCTCTCACTGACCTTTGGCTCCTGTGGGTTGAGGGATCTGCGCTGCTGCTGGAGATTCTGTCTCTGAAGCCTGCTTGGCTCTGCTCCTTTCAGTGCTACGTGGCCAAGGCAGGGCTGGGCTCTGCTCCATGTCTGGTGCCCAACAGACCTTTCCCATTGGTCTTTCAGGTCTCTCTGGGACAGAAATCTCCTTCATTCCGTTGTTCTGTGGCTTCTGCTGCTCTGGAATTTGTTGAGAGTTCTTCTTTACAGGTATTTTATGGGCTTTGGGGTAAGAGCTAAGCGAATGCTCGTCTTTCTATTCTGCTATCTTGGCTCCTCCCCTGTACTTAATATTAACAAAGAAACACACTGGACATATCTGACAATATATAACCCATTCTAAATCTTTGGTCCACCACCTCATACCAAGTGGATAGAAGCATATTTCCTCATTGGCTCCCTATCATGATTTTTTTTTTAAATTAAAATTTTTTTATTTGTTTTGAGTGTTCTACAATCACTTCCATATATCTTAGATTTTTTTTCCCCTCTCAACTCCTCCATCCCCCCTCCTTCCTCACTCCTTCCTGGAGATGGCATATAATTTTTTATAGGTTCTACACATACATTCCTATTAGATACATTTTTACTTTGTTCATGCTGCATAGAAGAACTAAAATGAATGGGAGAAATCATAAAACAGAACAAAACAAAGTACAAAAGAAAATGGCGTACTTCATCCTGTGATCAAATTTCATAGTTTCTTCTCTGAATGTGGAAGGCATTTTGCAATAAGAGTTCATTAGAAATTTTTAAATCCTTGCCTAGTAATGAAGTTCTAAGTAAAAAAATTCCTTGCATACTGTGGTTGTTGCT
Organism: Notamacropus eugenii; assembly: GCF_028372415.1. NCBI lineage: Eukaryota > Metazoa > Chordata > Mammalia > Diprotodontia > Macropodidae > Notamacropus > Notamacropus eugenii. The sequence goes on along the minus strand of NC_092874.1, from coordinate 339,430,829 downwards.
ATGTACAAAGTTCTCCTGTTTCTGATCATTTCACTCAGCATCAGTTCATACACGTCTTTCCAGTTCTCCCTGAAGTCTTCCTGTTCATCATTTCTTATAGCACATTAGTATTACATTACATCCATATACCACAACTTGTTCCCCAATTGATGGGCATCCCCTTGATTTCCAGTTTTTGGTCACCACAAAGAGAGCTGCTATAAATATTTTTGTATATGTGGGATCTTTTCCCACTTTTATGATCTCTTTGGTATACAATCCTGGAAGTATGTTACTGAGTGATAGGGTGTGCATATTTTTGTAGCCCTTTGCTCTCTAGAATGGTTGGATCACCTCACAGCTCCACCAACAATGAATTAGTGTTCCAATTCTCCCACATCTTCTCCAACATTTATCATCTCACTGTTTTGTCATGTTAGCCAATCTGATAGGTGTGATGTGGTATCTCAGAGTTGTTTTGATTTGCATCCATCTCTCTAGTCAATAGTGATTTAGAGCATTTTTTCATATGATTATGGAAAGCTTTAATTTCTTCCTCTGAAAACGGACTGTTCATAACCTTTGATCATTTCTCCATTTGGTAATTAATTGTATTCTTGTACATTTGACTCAGTTCTGTATATATTTTAGAAATGAGACCATTATCACAAACACTATTTGCAAAATTTTTTCCCATTTTTCTGCTTCCCTCCTAATGTTGATTGTATTAAGTTTGTCTGTTCAAAAGCTTTTCAATTTAATATAATAAAAATTATCCATTTTGCAGTACATAATGTTTTCTATCTCTTATTTTGTCATAAATTTCCCCATTCTCCATACACTATTCCTTGCTCCACTAATTTTTTTATATTAATAATCTTTATACCTAGATCACATATACATTTAGACTTTATTCTTGTGTATAGTGTCAGGCATTGGTCTATGGCCAATTTCCACCACACTGTTTTGTAATTTTCCCACTAATTTATTTTCACCACTGAGTTTTTATCCTAGAAGATGCAGTTATTGGGTTTATGAAATAGTAGATTGCTATGTTAATTGACTACTGTGTCTTGAGTACCTAATCTATTCCACTGGTCTACTCCTCTGTTTCTTAGCCAGTACTAAATTGGTTTGATAATTGTTGGTTTATAATACAACTTGATATCTGGTAGGGCTAGACCACTTACCCTAGCATTTCTTTTCATTAGTTCCCTTGATATTCTAGATGTTTTGTTCATCCAGATGAATTTTCATATTATTTTTTTCTACCTCTAGAAAATGCCTGATAGTTTGATTGGCATGGCACTGAATGAGTAAGGTAATTTAGGTAGAAATGTCATTTTTATTATATTGGCCTGACTCGCCCATGAGTATCTGATGTTTTTCTACTTACTTAGATCTGACTTTATTTGTGTGATAAGTGTTTTGTATTTTTGTTCACATAGTCCCTTGATTTGGTTTGTCAGGTAGACTCCCAGATATTTTGTAGTCTCCACTGTACCTTTAAATATGATTTATCTCTCTATCTCTTGCTGTTGGGCTTTGTTAGTAACATATAGAAACACAGAAGATTTTGTGGGTTTATTTTGTGGCCTGTAACTTTGCCAAAGTTGTTCATTGTTTCAACTACTTTTTTACTTGAATCTCTGAGATTCTTTAAGTATATCTTCATATCATCTACAAAGAGTGACAACTTAGTTTCTTCTTTGCTTGTTCTAATTTCTTCAATTTCTTTTGCTTCTCTTATTGCTACAGTTGACATTTCTAGTATCATATTGAATAATAATGGTGATAATGGGCATCCTTGTATCACTCCTGACCTTATTGGAAATGCATGGAGCTTATCCCCATTGAATATAATGCTTCCTGAAGGTTTTAGGTGGATATTGCTGATTATTTTATGGAAAGTTCCATTTATTCCTGTGTTTTCAGTATTTTCAATAGGAATGGGTGTTGTATTTTGTCAAAAGCTTTTTCTGCATCTTTTGAGATAATCATGAGGTTTTTGTTAGTTGTCTTGTTGATATGATCTATAATGCTAATAGTTTTCTTGATATTGAACCAACCCTGCATTCGTGGTATAAATCCTGCCTGATCATAATGTATTGTTCTAGTGATAAGTTGCTGTATTCTTTTTGCTAGAATGTTATTTAAAATTTTTGCATCTATATTCATTAGAGGAATTGGTTTATAATTTTCTTTCTCTGTTTTGACTTTTCCTGGTTTAGGTATCAGAAATATATTTGTATCATAAAAAAAGTTTGGGAGGATTTATTCTTCCCCAATTTTCTCACATAGTCTATATAGTATTGGAATTAACTGTTCTTTAAGTCTTTGATAGAATTCACTTGCAAATACATCTGGCCCTATAGATTTTTTCCAAGGGATTTCATTGATGACTTGTTCAATTTCTTTTTTCTGAGATGGATTAATTTAAGTATTCAACTTTCTCTTTTGTTAATCTGGGCAATTTATATTTTTTAAAGTAATCATCCATGTCATTTAGATTGTCGAATTTATGGGTATATATTTTGGCAAAGTAATTTCTAATTATTGTTTTAATTTCCTCCTCATTGGAGGTGAGTTCACCCTTCTCATTTTTGACATTGGTTATTGGGCTTTCTTCTTTCCTTTTTTAATCAAATTGACCAAAGGTTTTTCAATTTTATTAGTTTTTTTCATAAACCCAACTCATAATTTTATTTATTAGTTCAATAATTTTCTCAATTTTAATTGATTTTCAGTATCTTTAATTTCGTATTTACTTGGAGATTTTTAATTTTTTTCTTTTTCTGGCTTTTACAGCTGGAAGCCCAATTCATTGATCTCCTCTTTCCATATTTATTTCATGTAGACATTCAAAGATATAAAACTTCACCTAGGAACTACTGTTTCAGTATTCCATAAGATTTGGTAGATGGTCTCATTACTGTCATTCTCTTGAATGAATTTATTTATTGTTTCTGTGATTTGCTGTTTAACCCACTCATTCTTCAGCATTAGCTTATTTAGTTTCTACTTAATTTTTGGTCTGTGGCCTTTGATTACATATAATTTTTATTGTATTATGATCTGAGAAGAATGCATTGACTGTCTCTGTCTTTCTTCACTGGCCTCTTACATGGTTAATTTTTGTATATGTGCCATGTACAGCTGAAAAAAAAGGGGTGTATTCCTTTCTATCCCCATTAAATTTTCTCTGGAGATCTATCATCACTTCCTTATCTAGAGTTTTATTCACCCCCTTAACTTATTTCTTGTTTAATTTAAGATTAGATTTATCAAGTTCATAGAGAGTAAATTTGAAGCTCCCCCCTAATATATTTTTGCTGTCTATTTCTTCCTGTAACTCCCTTAACTTCTCCTCTAAGAATCTGGATGGTATACTACTTGGAACATATATGTTTAGTATTAATATTGCTTCGTTGTCAATGATTCCTTTTGGCAGGATATAGTTTCCTTCCTTATTTCTTTTGATTAGATCTATTTCTGCTTTTGCTTTTTCTGACATTAAGATTGCTACACCTGCTTCATTTACATCAGATGAAGTACAATACATTTTCTTCCAACCTTTTACCCTTACCCTGTGTGTATCCTTCCCTTTCTAATGTGTTTCTTGTAAACAGCATATTGTTGGATTACGATTTTTAATCCAATCTTGTCTCCGTTTTATGAGAGAGTTCATCCCATTCACATGCACAGTTATGACTACTCTCTGTGTCTTTCCCCCATCCTTTTTCCTCCCATTTGTGCTTTTAGTTCTCCCTTCTTCTCCATAATAGTTTTAATTTTTGATCACCACCTCTCTGTCTTCCGTTCCTTCTTTACATTCCCCTCCCTTTTACTCCCCTTTACCCTTACTACTTCTTCCCTCCCTTTTAGCCTCCCCTCCCTTTTCTCTCCCTCTTCCCCTCCTACTGCCTATAGAGCTAGTTTATAGAGTTAGATTTCTGTATTTAACAGAGTTTGTTGTTCCCTCCTTGACTCAAATGAGATAAGAGTAAATATCAAACAATTCTCATCTCCCTCCCCTCTTTCCTTCTACTGTAATATAATTTTCTGCCTCTTCCTGTGACATAATTTGCCATTTTTGCCTCCTTCTTTTCACGTCTCCTGTTATAATTCCTTCGCACCCTTAAATCACATTTTCATCATCACATCATTTACTCTATACCCACTCCCTCTACCTATGTTTATCCCTTTTATATATCATGATGACTATACAATTCTCAAGATTAACAATTTTTTTGTCCCTACCTATTTACCTTTTATGCCTCTCTTGAGATTTGCATTTGAAGATCTAATTTTCTATTGAGCTCTGGCCTTTTCATCAGGAAGGTGTGGGAATCTCTTATTTTGTTGAATTTCCATCTCCTTGCCTGAAATATTGTGCTCAACTTTGTGAGGTTATTCATCCTTGGTTGTAGTCCCAGCTCCTATGCCTTACGAAATATCATATTCCAATTCTTTCGATTTTTTCATGTAGAAGCTGCAAGGTCCTGTGTGATCCTGACTGTAGTGCCTCAACATTTGTATGGTTTCTTTCTGGCTCCTTGCAGTATTTTCTCCTTCACTTGATAGTTCTTGAATTTGGTAACGATATTCCTCGGTGTTTTAAGTTTGGGATCCCTTTCAGGAGGTGAATCCATTCTTTTGATGACTATTTTGCCCTCTGGATCTAGGACTTCTGGGCATTTTTCCTTGATGATTTCTTGGAAGATATTGCCCAGGCTCTTTTTTTCATCATGACTTTCTGCTAGACCAATTATTCTTAGATTGTTCTCCCTGAATCTCTTTTCCAGGTCAATTGTTTTTCTAAACAGATATTTTACATTTTCTTCTATCCTTTCATTCTTTTGATTCTGCTTAACTAATTCTTGGTGTTTCATAGAGTCATTAGCTTCTTCTTGTTCAATTCTAATTTTTAATAGAATGTTTTCTTCAGTTAACATTTGCATCTCCTTTTCCATCTGTCCAATTGTTCCTTTTAAAGGGTTATTTTCTTTTTTTTAACTTTAAAAAACACCTTTATTTATAAAAATGAATGTGTTTGACATAAAGCAACTATATGCTCAGTTAGTGTCTGTAAGCCAGTTGTGCTAGGTGAGTTTGTTGGGTCCTAGTTGTGGGATGAGCTAGGGGACTGATAGCATTCCAAATTCTGAAACCCAGGCAGCAGATGATCAGAAGTAGGAGAAGAAAAGATGACTGGAAGACTGTAGCTTTCTCCTCTGCAGCAGGGATTTGAACTTGATTCAGGAGACTGAGAGAAGAAGGAGAAAGGGACGGAGAGAGCAATCTCTATGCATCATTTCCTCTCCACCCCATGACCCTTTCCTCTATTGCTCCTGGAATGAATCCAGGTTTTCAGAATGTCAAGGTTGGACTATCTGACTGAATCCCTTCATTCCACTGAGAAATGAAGGAAGTAACTTAGAAAAGTGATCGAGTTACATTAGATGACAAGCAACAAAAAGTCTGCTCATAGATGCTGGCATTTCTCTCAGTTATCTTCTCTCACAGCTGGAAGAAGGTGTCACAGATAGGATCCTGGAGGTCCAGTTCAGACCGAGACTTTGCCTCCAGAATGGTGTTTCCGGAGACTGAGGGCAAACCTCCCAGCTTGGTACTCTTTTCCATCCATAAGTGATGGTTCCATATCAGTGTCTTCAATCAGTATTGCTAATTCACTGTCTCCCTTCCCCAGAAGGCTCCAGTCATTGATGTTTGCTGAACCAATGACTGTCCTGTCATCATCGATGAGCATCTTGCTGTGGATGTAGATGAGCTCACATATCAGTTTTCCTCTCAGTTCTCCATGGGTTCAGTTCCCACACACTGATGTATAGTCTCTCCATAATGTACCCTTGGCAGCTTTGAGCTGATGCCGGATTGAATATTCACCACCATAGAGATTCCTGTAGGTGAAGTGCAAAACTACCTAGCATTTCCACCACCTGTGGAGATATGACCTTCAAACCCAGGAAGTAGGGGGAACATAGACCTGAAACCACTGCTGTTGCCAAAATCCTTTCCACAATAGCATCTTCCACTGTGCTCAGAACCATCCGTCTATCTGAGCAGCTGATGAAGAATTGATTCTCAATGTAGATGAAGTGACAGCATTCCCGAATTGTATGGAGGTATGCATTGAGGATGGAGCTCTCACAGGTCCCAGTGGACCAACGGTTCACTGATCAAAGGACCTGTACACTGGCCCACTGCCCTCTAGCAAAGGTGAAGGGTAACTGGTTGGCTGTGCTGAGTGGCTTGAGTAACAGATATGGGAACAGAGGGATCTTGTATTTGGCCTTGGTGGTCTTGATAAAATTCCAGCTCTGGATAAAATGTCAGGCAATATCTCTTTCTGTTGAACCATGGACAGCGACCCCCATAATCCTCCATGGCATTGGGGATATCATCACCCTGTCAATAAAATCCTCGAACGTTTTCTCCAGTTGTACCCAATCTTTGATGAACAAATTGATATAATCCTTGCCCAGCCAGAACAGTTGGTTGTGGGAAAGGTCAAGGTCAATGAGAAGGCTTGATCATGGGGTGGGCAGCTGTGGGGTGTTTGTTCCATTATATCCCTCTAGGTCAGTGATCTGGCAGTGCAGATCATTCCATTGGCCAAAGGCAAGGTCAAATCTTCTCATGAAGGCCACGGCTTGGTCCACAACTAGCAGGTTTTCTGTGGGGTGGACCCACAGTGTCACATGGTTTGGGTGATGCATCACCTTGATATTGAGGTGCAGCTGCATCAGAGCTTTTTTGATGTAGCCACTGTTAATACTCAAGGCCAATTCCACTTCTTTGTACAGCAGCACAGAAATTCAGACACCCTCCACTGCCTTCTTCTTGAACATCACCTTCAGTCTCCATTCCTCACGATGGGCTGGATGCTTCAGATAAATTTCAAGACTCAACCACCAATCTTCAATGAAAATCTCCTCCTTGGCCTGAGGATGGCATCAGCCACAGCTGCAAAGTAACCTGCCCCATTTACAAACCATCTGGCCAGAGTCTGTGGCCTGAGTGGCTGGTGTAGCTCTGTTGTCTGTGTAGCTGTAAGAGGTAACATCCCTGACTCTGAGCTACTTCTGTGACTTCCTCACCCCACCATCGAGCCTGGTGGTAACTATTGCGCTTGAGGATCAGGGACCTGTAAGAAGTGTCGATTTGGACACCATAATGCGTTTCTGTATTCTATTTGCCAACCTGAACCTCAAATCCAGGGTCAAAAAGCTGGACAAAGGAGATACAGCCTGTTTCCAAGCGAATGTATAGCAGGAAGGAATCTTTCACCACCAGCCATCTCTTGGGCCATCAGGAACAAACTTGATCTCGGCCACAGCAGGTACAGCCAGGAACTTGGTGACCTCCTGAGTGCTTGCTGATCAAACCTTCCAATCCTTTGGGGCCAAGGTCAGATATGACTGACCTCTAGAAATTCTTTCATAGCATGGTAGTTCTGGTAGAATGAAATGGCTGGGAGGTGACTGAGATAATTCTCTAGGTATTTCTGCTTGCTAGCGCTGTATCTGGAAGAACCTTCAGAACTCACTCTGGGTAAAGATGGTATTTCAGCTGTAGGAGCACCTTCTTGGGAAGGGAAATAAGCAACTGCAAACTGGGCCAGAGTGAGGAAGCTCATCAAAATTTTATGTCTCAGCAGGTCTCAGTGAAGGTCCTGGAAATTTCGGCATTTCACCTTGGTTGTCCATGTAAAATCATCATGTAAAGTGTGCACATGTCCATCTCGGATCCAGTGGTGTATCTCTCAGTGCCTATGACTTGTGCAATAACAGGGACTCCAGGGGCAAAAATTCTGGAGTGATTCCTCAGGGGCTGGCTCTTTCCCTTCTTTCAAAGTGTCCAACTCATCTGGTTCCACCTGGAGCTGGCTGGAGTCAAGGCCACCATCTCCAGGGAACATTCCCTCAGGGCCTGACATTATACTCACAAACTGGGAAGGGAGAGAAATTCTGAAGTTCTGAAATCACAGCTGGGCCCCTAGCCCCAGTCCTCCCAGGTCTTCTCTCCCCTCACCATTCAGAGCCAGAACCATAGCCGGGATACCACCGGATCAGGAATGTGAGCAGACATATCGAGGTTTTCAGGCTGGACCAGCCAGGCCTGGAGAGCAAATGGGATAGTTATTTTCTCCAGTTAGTTTTTGTACTTCCTTTTCTATTTGTCCAATTTTCCTTTTTAGGGAGCTGTTTTCTTCAGTGAATTAAAATCATTGACCAGTTTTTCTTCCATTTCTCTGGTCTGGCTTTGAAAATTCTTCTTTAGTTCTTCCAAGAGTGCTCTTTGTGCTTACAATTAGTTCATATTGCCTTCTGAAGTTTCAGATGGGAGTACAGTCTCAGTCCTGACCTTTTTGGTATTTGTGTTTTGTTCCTTGTTCCCATAGAAAGATTCTATGGTCTTTTCTTTTCTGCCTTGCTTCCTCCTCATGATGATTATGATCACCCTTTTCCTGGCTTTTAAAGTAGATCTCTGCTTCTAGGGTACAAGGGGCTCTGTCCTACAGTTTTTGCACCTTGAATTTGAGGCTTTGTGTGTTTTGGCCTCTAGTTCTTCCAGCTAGAAGCTAAAATGCTGCAGCCTACCTGGGGCTGAGTTGGCTGGTGGGAGAAAGCAGAGGTGAGGTGGAGTCTTTCTGCATTTCCCAGGAGTTGTCCTGGAGCTAGTTGTGTGAAGTGTGGGGGAGGGATGGTCTGGCCACAGCAGGTCTCCTTTGGTTAGCTAGAGCATAGGTAAGCTCAGCAGTTAATTATCCTGTCTGCTCTAGTGTCTTCCTGATTCCCCTGGAGTGTTGAGGCACTCCTGGGGTCTTGGTGTTGGTACTTGTGGACTCCATCCCCCTGGGACTCAGGATCTCCTCCAGGTTTGCTGAGGTGGGGCTGTCTGGGACAGTTTCAGTCCTGCACTGGTCCCCTTCAGCTACAGTAGGAGGGACCCCTTAGTGATTTTCCTAGCCTCATGTGCTGAGAGACTGTTTGACCCTTTTGCTGGACACACTGTTCCAGGATTTTTCTGGGGTAGCATTTTATGGGTCTTTCAAGGTCAACAAGGGGAGGGGGAGATCATTTACGGATCACATCACCATCTTTGCTCTTGGAAGTTCAAGTAGATGACTTACAGATATTTAGTCTGCACTCTGATGGTCTCAGGAGTAGCCATTGCATATACGTGGGGCTTCGCAGCCCTCACTTGCTCAGTTCTGCTGGATTCCTGTCCTTGGCTGATATGCCTGAGGTTCTGCAGTGACACAGCTACCTCAGATTGCCCAGGGCTTCCTGTTCAGCCCTGCCACAGTGGGGTTTCGCTGGTACAGCCTGTGTGTTGTGCCTCTGTGTCATGATTAATCACTGTAATGATCAGCATTCTGATATCTTTTGATGTTTTTTTCCCCCCAAGGGTTGTACTAATGTAAGCTCTTATAAGATAACATCTCTTCTGACTTAAAGGAGCCCAATGTGCAATAGATGGCCCGAACTCTTAATGAGATGAGTAATTATACTAATGTAACTCATAGAGGAAGACATCAGACTCAGCAAAAGCACGTGTGTTGATAGGATGAAAAATATTGAGTGAAAAATGAATCTAAATATAGAATTCCAACAAATGATGAAAAAAATTGTTAGATCATATGACATATAATATTCAAATGATAGGAATAGGCAACAAAACTGTATAGTGTCACTATATCTGATAAAAATTCTCCTCTAGACTCTTAGATCCAGTGCCCAAAGGCCAGATGTTGTTCCTTCCTGAGCAAAGGTTCTACTGGCTTCCTGCCTTTGTGTTGTAAAGTTTGAGACATTAGCAGTTTTACAGAAAGTGGTAGAAAGAAATAGTTTTCTGACATCTGAAATTTCTGTAGAGGGGAAGAGGAAGAGGGAAGAGGACCATGAAATCACAGACTATTAGAACTGGAAGAAAACTTAGAGACCATGTAGCCTGGCTATCTCATTTTACAGATGAGAAAATTATGGCATCGAGGTGTGAACACAGTTACTAGACAAACTAGGACCAGAACCTGACTGTTGACCCCAGGTCCAGTAATTAGCCCATGGCATCCTGAAGATGAAAAGATTTGGGAGCAGGAAATCACATGGTGGATGTTGTTGACTAGGTATTATTTTTTCCCTTACACTCCAATATAATTTATTCTATCATCAATTCATATAATTTATTTCACCTTCATCCCAATAGATCTTTTCTAAAGATAACTAGAGTCTTTTTTCTTATTATAATGCCATAATTTTTCTTATTACTACTTTGGTCAGTTATGCTCTAGAGTCAGAGGAGCAAAGAAGCAATCCTATGTCTGATAATTAGTATCATGTGATTTAGGACAAGTCACTTAACTTCTTGGGGTTCAGTTTTCTCATCTGTCAAATGAAGGTATAGCAAATAGTCTTTGACTTCTCTGCCACCCGTAGGTCTTTGGATTGCTCATGATAAGTGGCCTCTCTTGGTCCTATGTGTTTGTAGTAAGTAAAATGTCGGACTTAAGAGTCAAGATCGATCTGTGTTTGAGTTCCAACTCTGATATGAAAGAGGTATGTAACCATGGGCAGGGGCAGCTAGGTGGTGCAGTGATTAGAGCACCAGTAGAGGATTCAGGAGGACCTGAGTTCAAATCTCACCTCAGACACTTGACATTCACTAGCTGTGTGACCTTGGGCAAGTCACTTAACCCAAATTGATTCATCCTGGGTCATCTCCAGTCATTCTTATGAATATTTGGTCACTGGATTCAGATGACTCTGGAGGAGAAGTGTGGCTGGTGAGCTGCACAGCCCTCCCTCACTCAAAACAAAGTCAAGTGCAAGTTATGTCACTATTCTCTGATGGCATGGTCTTCTTTGGCAACAAAGGACGAACACACAGTCATAGGTTACTCATTTAACATCTCTGATCCTTAGTTTCCTCACCTAGAAAAGAGAGATTGCTGTCTTAATATCTACCACAGAAGATTTTTCTAAAAGATCTAATGAGATAATGTGAGTAGAGTGCCTTGTGAAGTTCAAAGTCCATAAGAAATGCCAGCTATTATTTTGAACATTATTGTTATGCTTTTTTTTCTTGATCAGTTTGGAGAGATTCTGACCCCCAAGATATTTTCTTCAGACAGTGGTATTTGCAGATAAATGATAACTTTTCTGCTGCAGGCCATCTGCTTATAAATTCTGAAGGTAAGATTTGGAATGAAGCTGAAGCTTCTCTAAGAGCATAATCTCCTTTAACTGAAAGGATGGTATCTTCATTTTCTCATCTATTCAAAACAAAAAAAATAAGTCAATAACCATATTCTCTTTATCTCTTACAGAATTACTATAGAGGTCAAATGGAAGGATATGTGGGAAAGCATTTGAAAAAAAGATAAAACACTGCACAATTTCAAATTTGTTATTGCTTATCTTGATATTTAATGAAGTCTGTTATTCCATGGCACTGAGCAATATCCAGGTTAAGAACTCGATACATGTGGTGAGTCATGCCTAGGTATGGCTCAATGCTGGCCAGGTTCTAGAATGGGTAGATTTATTTTCTATAGAATGTGAAAATAAATTATCTTCCATAACCACCATCCAGGATCCATAATAAGGGTCTTTGAACCAATTACAAAATGTTTAAACAAAAATTCCATGAGATATTTTCCTGAAACCAAAGAGCTTCCTTGAAAGCATCAGGACTTTAGTCAGTCCACCACAAAAACTTCCCTAAGATGTAATCTTTTTGTATAGCTTTCCCCAACACATATCACATGGCCATAGATTGATAGATAGAAGGGATCTCTGAGGTCATTGAATCAATTCCCTCATTATATGAGTGAGGGAATTGAGGCAAGAGTGGTTAAGTGACTAACCCAGGGTCATATAAGTAGTAAGTATCTGAGAGCTTATTTGCACCAAGGTTTTCTTCTATTTCTGTTTCATTATAATCTTATTATTTCTATGTTCTTATCTTCTATATCATTTTGATGAATTTTAGTCATTACTCTTTGCTTTGACTAGTTCACTGGGCAGGCAGGGTATGAAGGAGCCAGCTTAAAAAATGGGTTCTAAAAAAAGAACACCCTATAAACAAGTACAAAATGAACCATTATCTTCTTTCTTTTATCACCAAGATAGAACAATGAGAACTCTCCAATTACTTTCCACATGCTTTCCTCAATCATCATGTTTTGCTTTGTTTTCATTGCATTTCACCTCTAAGGCTGCTCTTGCTACAGCTGTGCAAAAGTACTGTAAGTAGAGTGAAATTTACATTGAAATTTTGAAGTTTTTCCAAATTCCTTAGAAATGATCTTGGCGTGGGTGGAGCCAAGATGGCAGAGTAGAAAGACGCACATACACATAGCTTGGAACCCAAAGCCCATGGAACATTTGTAAAAAAGAACTCCCAACAAATTCTGGAGCAGCAGAGGCCACAGAACAGTGGAGCAGAGGAGATTTCTGTTCCAGAGAGCCCTGTAAACCTCTCGCAAAAGGTCTGTCGCACTGCGGATGCAGAGTCCAGCCCAGCCCTGCCATGGCCACGCGGCTACGAGAGGAGCTGATCCGAGCAGGCTTTGGGGACAGAATCTCCAGCGGTCGTGTGGGTCCCTCCACCCACAGGTGGCGAGGGATGGTGAGAGTGTCTCTTTGGCAGGTCGAGAGGGGAGTGTGGTGCTCCCATAAATCAGGGGCCCTCGGGAGGCAACAGCAGAGGCAGGAGCAGACCAGGGCTCCCCAAGCAGGGAGGAGCCAGGATCCATTGTTGAAGATCTCTGCATAAACCCCCTGAAGGAACTGAGCCTGAGAGGCGGCCCTGCCCCCACTTGAGCACCTGAACTTAATCTCACACTGACTAGCAGCCCTGCCCCCGCCCAAAGCCCTGAGGCTGGGAAGCAGCATTTGAATCTCAGACCCCAAGTGCCAGCTGGGAGGATCTGGAGGGAAAGTGGGTGTGAAGAGAATATTCAGAAGTGAAGTCACTGGCTGGGAAAATGCCCAGAAAACGGAAAAGAAAAAAAGACTATAGAAGGTTTCTATCTTGGTGAACAGGCATTTCCTCCCTTCTTTTCTGATGAGGAAGAACAATGCTGACCATCAGGCAAAGACACAGAAATCAAGGCTTCTGTATCCCAGCCCACTCAGTGGGCTCAGGCCATGGAAAAGTTCAAAAAGGATTTTGAAAATCAAGTTAGAGAGGTGGAGGAAAAGCTGGGAAGAGAAATGAGAGACATGCAGTCAAAGCATGAACAGCAGGTCAGCACCCTGAAAAATGAGACCCAAAAAAATTCTGAAGAAAATAACACCTTGAAAAATAGGCTAACTCAATTGGCAAAAGAGGTTCAAAAAGCCAATGAGGAGAAGAATGCTTTCAAAAGCAGAGTTAGCCAAATGGAAAAGGAGGTTCAAAAGCTCACTGAAGAAAATAGTTCTTTCAAAATTAGAATGGAACAGATGGAGGATAATGACTTTATGAGAAACCAAGAAATCACAAAACAAAATCAAAAGAATGAAAAAATAGAAGATAATGTGAAATATCTCATTGGAAAAACGACTGACTTGGAAAATAGATGCAGGAGAGACATTTTAAAAATTATGGGACTACCTGAAAGCCTTGATCAAAAAAAGAGCCTAGACATCATCTTTCATGAAATTGTAAAGGAAAACTGCCCTGAGATTCTAGAACCAGGGGGCAAAATAAATATTGAAAGAATCCACTGATCACCTCCTGAAAGAGATCCAAAAAGAGACACTACTAGGAACATTGTGGCCAAATTCCAGAGTTCCCTGGTCAAGGAGAAAATATTTCAAGCAGCTAGAAAGAAACAATTCAAGTATTGTGGAAATACAGTCAGGATAACACAAGATCTAGCAGCTTCTACATTAAGGGATCGAAGGGCATGGAGTAGGATATTCCAGAAGTCAAAGGAACTAGGACTAAAACCAAGAATCACCTACCCAACAAAACCGAGTGCAATACTTCAGGGGAAAAATTGGTCTTCAATGAAATAGAGGACTTTCAAGCATTCTTGATGAAACGACTAGAGCTGAAAAGAAAATTTGACTTTTCAACACAAGAATGAAGAGAAGCATGAAAAGGTGAACAGCAAAGAGAAGTCGTAAGGGACTTACTAAAGTTGAACTGTTTACATTCGTACATGGAAAGAAAATATTTGTAACTCTTGAAACTTTTCAGTATCTGGTTAGTGGGTGGGATTATGCACACACACATGCACACGCACACATACATAGACACAGAGTGCACAGAGTGAATTGAAGAGGATGGGATTATATCTTAAAAAAATGAAATCAAGCAGTGAGAGAGAAATATATTGGGAGGAGAAAGGGAGAAATTGAATGGGGCAAATTATCTCTCATAAAAGAGGCAAGCAAAAGACTTATTAGTGGAGGGATAAAGAAGGGAGGTGAGAGAAAAACATGAAGTTCACTCTCATCACATTCCACTTAAGGAAGGAATAAAATGCACACTCATTTTGGTATGAAAACCTATCTTACAATACAGGAAAGTGGGGGAGAAGGGGATAAGCAGGGAGAGGGGGATGATGGAAGAGAGGGCATGGGGAGGACAGAGCAATTTGAGGTCGACACCCTTGGGGAGGGACAGGATCAAAAGAGAGAATAGAAGTAATGGGGGACAGGATAGGATGGAGGGAAATATAGTTAGTCTTATACAACACGACTATTATGGAAGTCATTGGCAAAACTACATAGATTTGGCCTATATTGAATTGCTTGCCTTCAAAAGGGAAGGGGTGGGGAGGGAGAGAGGAAAAGAAGTTGCAACTCAAAGTTTTAGGACAACCGTCGAGTACTGTTCTTGCCACTAGGAGATAAGGAATACAGGTAAAGGGGTATAGAAAGTTATCTGGCCCTACAGGACAAAAGAGAAGATGGAGACAAGGGCAGAGAGGGATGATAGAAGAGAGAGCAGATTGGTGATAGGGGCAATTAGAATGCTTGGTGTTTGGGGGGGGAGGGGAGAAAAGGGGAGAAAATTTGGAACCCAAAAGTTTGTTAAAATGAATGTTAAAAGTTAAATAAATAAATAATAAATAATAATAATAAAGAAATGATCTTGGCTTATCAGTCTATATAAGTAATGAAGTTATGACTATGCTGGATATTATACTTGATAGTGTAAGGATTTTAATAAAGGACACGGTTTCTGGCCTCTAGAAAGTTACAGGCAAGTAAGAGATAGTTTTTGTTGTTATTGTTGTTGTTGCTATTGTTTTGTTTTGTTTTAGCAAACATTTGGAATATGTTTTTTTTAAAATTTCTTCCAAGTGCATCCACCCATCCCCAATATAAATCCATCCATAATCTGTTTGCTTTCTCTTTCTTCATTGTGTAAGATGAGGGAAAATGGGAACAAAGAGTCAGTCATTGAAAGATAGTGCAATATATCCTCTCCTCAATAATATTCAAAGAATATTTTACTCTAAGTTTTTAAATCCACATTCTAACTTTTCTACTATCAATTGCAAGTCTGAGGCAGAAAGATCATTCCATTCATCTTCCCTGGACTGTTGGAGCAAAATAGATAGCAAATCAAGGAATCACAAAGATTAGAGATGAAAGAGATGAGCCCTCTTATGTTTTCTGTCCCATTTCCTTCCCAAAACAAGATTATTTTTAACAATGTAATTTTTTATGTTTTTTTCTGTCTGATTTATTCAACTGTTTAATCTATTCAGATTGTATATAATTTCAGTTATGTTCTAAATTCTGTCGTACCTTCTGCTCCCCCACTAACCCTTCTCTACTTTTCAAAACACTGGGAGGAGGAAAATCACTGCAGCTGTCATAACTATAGTGTCTAAGTCAGTTCATAAGCATGATTTTCTTTTCCATTCTGTCCATGGGACTTTTGCCTTGATATAGTTTCTATCTTTAGAAAAAAATAGTTTTAGAAGCAAGATAAATTCTTTTTAATGTATTCTTTTAAGGACATGATACAAGTAAAAATTGCTTATGGAATTTCCAGACCAAATGGACTTAACAGTTCAAAGGACATGGCAAACAGAGTACACCTTTCAAGTCATCCACTTCTTGAATCCTCTCTTGCATCTACAATGGGAGCCCATTCAGACTTTCCTTAAACAACTTCGGTGTCATGACTTTCACTATGTCTTTTTTCAGCTCATCCATAAGACTCTATTAAAATTTACATTAACAAAATATGCTTCCCTTTGACTTCTACTTACTGATCCTTGTTCTACCATAGGGAATCACTCACAATATATCTCATCTCCTCCACCATAATATTCCACTACTTATCCGAAGGTAATTATGTGTTCTCCTTTCCCCACTTTCCAAGTTTTGTCATCCTCAGGCTAAACATGCTCACACCCTTCAAACAATCTTCCTCTGATATGATTTGAGACCTTTAATTATCCCATCTTGTCTATGAATAATGTTGCTTCTGTGACTTGATTGATACATTGATATAAAACTGTTTTAATGGGTCTGAACAGCAGAATGAAAGTTAAGACTCGTGGATACCAAGTAGTGTTTGGAATGGATTCCTTTGAAAGCTCAGAAACCATTTTATTTCGAAGTACACAATACTAATTCCAAGTTAATGAGTACTGAACTTCAGGATAAAAGCCCAGAGAATAGATGAAACAGAAAATATAATGGAAACCAGGATTTTATAGGGATGACCTCTTATCTTAGAGTTGTAGGGAAAAATCTCTGGCCAAGATTATTTTGGCATTCTATTCATTGATTTCTGTAAATCTAAATTGCTGTGGATTTTTATAATTGTATATAATGGTGTATTGTGTGTGTGTATAATTTTAAATATCCTATTTAATAAATAAAGCTCAGGGGGATTTCTTCTTGAAGCTGGTTTAGTGGCTAACCATGCATTCTGAAAATCTGGAATAGCTTGTGTACATGGAACAAAGACTCACAAATCATATTAGCATATTTAGTGAATTTAGAAATTATGGTCTGCAATTAAAGTGATATGCAAGAGGAATTTAAAGAAATTCATTCCAGCTTCCTGGGCTTAATGAGTAGTTCTTAGTAGATTTGGATATATGCATTTGTGTGTATGTTTGTGTGTGTGATTTAATTATTAATGTTCTTGGGTTTAGTTTATTACACTGAAATCTAGAATATTATATCCATAATATACATCATAGTGAATTTATATCTTATCAGATTGAAATTGTTTAATTGACTCTGTGATATCAAAGGAATTTATACACATTTTGCCTTTGAGGCAAGGACCACTGAATAGCTATTTCTGACATTTTATATTCTGTATTACGGATGATTTTAGCAAAAGAATAATAATTGGTAAGTTGATTCAATAACTGTACTGGCATGCTTTGGAGTAGAAGTTCCAACATGAACAGAACTGAAAACAGAATGAGATAGATGTCGGTCAACTTTGCCAATTGAATAGGATCATAAGATCATTACTTTCTTAAATGGTCACAGGATCATAGACAGACAGTTGAAAGGAAGTATATCAGACATCAACTCCATTTTATAGATGAGCTAACTGAGGACCAGTTAGTTTAAGCAGCTTGTCCAGGGTTACAAAGCTGTTAAGTTCTTAAGGCAGAATTGGAATTCGGGTCTTTCTGAATCCAAGTCACTTTACTACTTATTTCCTTTATATAGTAAATTACACTGGGTCTGGCAGTGTTCAATGAACAGTACAATGTAATTAAATTCCAATCTTTTCTTTTTTATAACCAACTCTGGCCTTTTCATTTCTTTTGAAAGAGAATAGCTTGTAGGTTACACAATAAAAAAATGCAAAAAAAAATAGTTTAAACCATTGCTAAGGTCAACTGACTTGAAGTTTAATGCTCTAGTTCTTCTCTCTCCTATTTATTTTGTCTTAATTTGTATAAGCCCCATGAGTTAGTACCTAGGACACTATCAGTTTAAGGAGCATTCCCCCTGTAGAGAACTGGTCATTCTCAGTTGATTTATATGAAGAATAAGTGGAGTAAACAGTGTAATAAGGAATGGGAAGATTCTCATGTATAAATGTTCATTCAAATACTCAGTGTCAAATATAGTGATTTTTCTTCTCAAAATACCCACATCCTGAGGTGTATCAGAATAGTAAAGAGATGTGACCAGTGCTCCAGAAAGGTGAAGATTCTTCTTCTAGATTCCAGCACTGGTAGTTTCAAGGTAGTATTTTTTCCCTTTGTCAATTCAATCTCATTTAAGGTTCTTCAATGAGCTTCAGTATGGCCAGTCATTAACTTTCCTTAATTTGTCGAGGAAAAAAGAAAAAATATAATTCGATCTGTAGGTGTTCTAATCAATGATCTCCCTACAATTAAAAAAAAGTCATATGCTTATATAATTGTATTTTCAAATAGACGGGTCTTAAAGTATGATTTAGAGTACATACCCCAGCAGCACTTTAAAATATTAATAGGTTTTTCGGTGATTGAGCTTGACTAGCCACTTGAAATATAAGTGAACACAATAAGGTATCTCTTTAATTCAAAGAATGTGTTTGTGAATGAGTAAAAATGCCATAGATATAGAAAACTGGGCATTTGCAACTGTTCTAAACCTCTTCAAAACCCAAAGGAAAGCAGTTGAATGATGTAGTGGCTAGGGAACTAGACTTGGAGTCAGGAGTCCATCCATCAAACAAGCAGTTCTTACATGTCAAGTATGTACATTGAGCAAAGCACTGGGGATACAAATGCAGTAAATGAAATGATCCCCAATGGCAGGTATCTTTTGTCATCCAGAGGAAGCTGGAGTAATCAATATAGATTGGGTATTTTTACAATAGTATATTGGATTGGAAGGACCTCTGAAAGATCCTAACAAGGAGAAACACATTGATGAGACCCTTTAAAGTGATGAGATCTGCGCAGAGATGTGCAGGTTGCCGAGTTAATCAATTAATCAATAACCTTTTCTTAAGAACTTACTGAATGCCACACTCGTGCATGGCACTTGGAATACAAAGAAAGATAAAATCAAAGTCCTCCTCAAAGAGCTCACTTTGTATTGGGGCAGGGGGTGATAACATATGAGGCACTATGTACACGTAATACATACAGGATCAACAGAAGTTAATCCTAGAGGAAAGACAGGTAGGAATCTGGAAAGCTCTGTTGTGGAAGATATGATCTGAATTGGGTCTTGAATGAAGGCAGAAAGTGGAGATAAGGTGGGAAAGGTCAGTGAGGGAAAGACAAGGGAGCCAGGCAATACAGAAAGGAAGTCAATGATGCTAGATGATAGGAAGAAAGAATTCTAAACAGTGAGTCGGAAATGGCTATGGGATATCTAGTTTCAGATTTCTGAAAAGTATTTGTTAATGTGAGAATGGAGCTTGGGAGAGAGGCTGCCATTTCTTCTGTTGTCCTTGAGATTCCCTATCTGTCAGTGCTTCTTTCTGTTTTTTGTTTGGAGGGGGTGGGCAGGGAGAGGTGAGACACATGACAGAGGAAGAGGGAGCTCCATGTCCACCAAGTTTAAAAATTTCTCTGTGGGTTTTTGACAATAGCTACTTGTCCCTCTTTTCTACGGTAATGGGAGACTACTCCCCTGAGGTCAGACTTGTGACAAGCAATGACAGTTTTCGAAAACCTTAGTGTTGAACACTCTTCCCTACATTTAGCTTTCATGGTCCTTTACTGAAACCTGAAATAGAGGGACCAGATTCCAGTATCTCCTTTTTGTTTCTTTGACCCTAGAGCATAGTACTAGCATACCTCAGAACATAAAACTTTGAGGGCAAGTGAGATGAGGTCTCTAGCATATAGTTGGCTTTGACTTAACTATGTTATATATATATATATATATGTATGTATGTATTTGGGATTGCAAAGAGAAATTCCAGATATGTAGTGGGGGCAGAGATATAGACAGTTTTCCAATAATTTTGAGCCATATTTCACCATATTCTCTCATCTCCTACTTTCAGTCCACAAAATTTTCAAGTTGCCCCTCCTCCAAAATCTAGAAATATAGTGGGAGACAGAAGTGAAGACACCCTTTCAAGATCAGGCCCTGCAGAGGACTCCATTAACAGAGAAGTATGACCTGCTTAGCCCAAGTGGAAGTCTGGATTTAATTAAACACATATATTTCTTCACTCATCCCTGATGTTTGCAGCTTGGTCTGTGATGAGAAAAAATGGGAGGGGTTTAGAGGAGGAAAACCTGGTTACAGAGAGAAAAACAGATAAATCAATAGATCCCCAAATCAAAGTTCAGCTGGCTAGAGAGCTAATATTTTTCTTCCTCCATATATCCATGGAAAGAAGAAAGATAAGCATGCACATCAGTCTCTAGTGAAACCACTTGCCTGGTGGCTTGAAAATAGCACCTCCTGCTGGATAAATATAATAATATTAATATAATATTATTAATAATATTAATTATTAATTATTATTTTTAATTAATAATATTAATATAGTAATATTACCCCCTTGCTAGGTAATTAATAATGCGCCATCCTGCCTTCCAGTCTTAAGGCACAAGAGCTTATGCAGGCTGAAGGTGTTACTGTAATGCTTTACTGGCCCCCTGCATATGCACCAAATGTACACAGAGCCTACATTTGTGTCATAGGTGTTTTGGAAACAGAACACCTAAGACATGTTCTGGCTCTCTTAATGAACTATGAATACACCATTGATAAAGTCACTTGAGAAAATGACTTGAAAAAATTATTTTCCATTTTGCATCCAAGAATCACTAGCATACTTTATATGAGATGTCCATTCATATGTATGTGGGTACATCTGAGAGTATCAAACCTTACTAAAATGGTTATTTCAATTATATGTAACTTATTGATGATGGGATTAAAACTAAAGATAGTGATGCCACCTGGAACCTAGGTGGCACAATAGATAAAGTCAGAAAGACCTGAGGTCAAATCTGGTATCCGACATTTGCTAGCTGTGTGACACTGGGCAAGTCACTTCAGCCTGTTTGCCTCAGTTTCATCAACTGGAGAAGGAAATGGCAAACCACTCCATATCTTTGCTAAGAAAACACCAAACTGAGTCACAAAACGTCAGGCACAACCGAGAAATTACTGAATAGCAACAGATCCTATGTAATTGCATTAAACTACAGAATGTATTTTCCAGCACAACTTATGCGGGCCTGTCACATTCCTGAAGGGAAAATAAAAAGCAAATAAATACTCTCATTTTCACTGAGACCAAAAAGTATTCCAAGTGTTTTCTCCACTGTGATTAAGGAGGAAGAAACATTCAGCACACATTCATTTTCTATTTTTTTATTTTCCTTTTTTTTCTTTTTTAATTAAATTTATTTATTTAACTTTTTACATTCATTTTCACAAAATTTTGGGTTTCAAATTTTCTCCCCTTTTATCCCCCCCCAAACACCAAGCATTCTAATTGCCCCTATGACCAATCTGCTCTCTCTTCTATCATCCCTCTCTGCCCTTGTCTCCATCTTCTCTTTTGTCCTGTAGGGCCAGATAGCTTTCTATACCCCTTTACCTGTATTTCTTATTTCCTAGTGGCAAGAACATTACTCGACAGTTGATCCTAACACTTTGAGTTCCAACTTCTTTACCTCCCTCCCTCTCCACCCCTTCCCTTTGGAAGGCAAGCAATTCAATATAGGCCAAATCTGTGTAGTTTTGCCAATGACTTCCATAATAGTCGTGTTGTATAAGACTAACTATATTTCCCTCCATCCTATCCTGTCCCCCATTACTTCTATTCTCTCTTTTGATCCTGTCCCTCCCCAAGGGTGTCGACCTCAAATTGCTCTGTCCTCCCCATGCCCTCTCTTCCATCATCCCCCTCTCCCTGCTTATCCCCTTCTCCCCCACTTTCCTGTATTGTGAGATAGGTTTTCATACCAAAATGAGTTTGCATTTTATTCTTTCCTTTAGTGGGATCTGATGAGAGTAAACTTCATGTTTTTCTCTCACCTCCCTTCCTTATCCCTCCACTAATAAGTCTTTTGCTTGCCTCTTTTATGAGAGATAATTTGCCCCATTCAATTTCTCCCTTTCTCCTCCCAATATATTTCTCTCTCACTGCTTGATTTCATTTTTTTTTAAGATATGATCCCATCCTCTTCAATTCACTCTGTGCACTCTGTGTCTATGTATGTGTGCATGTGTGCATGAGTGTGTGTGTGTAATCCCACCCAGTACCCAGTTACTGAAATGTTTCAAGATTTACAAATATTGTCTTTGATGTAGGAATGTAAACAGTTCAACTTTAGTAAGTCCCCTATGACTTCTCTTTGCTGTTCACCTTTTCATGGTTCTCTTCATTCTTGTGTTTGAAAGTCAAATTTTCTTTTTAGCTCTGGTCTTTTCATCAAGAATGCTTGAAAATCCTCTATTTCATTGAAAGACCATTTTTTCCCCTGAAGTATTATACTCAGTTTTGCTGGGTAGGTGATTCCTGGTTTTAGTCCTAGTTCCTTTGACTTCTGGAATATCCTATTCCATGCCCTTCGATCCCTTAATGTAGAGGCTGCTAGATCTTGTGTTATCCTGATTGTATTTCCACAATACTTGAATTGTTTCTTTCTAGCTGCTTGCAGTATTTTCACCTTGACCTGGGAACTCTGGAATTTGGCCACAATGTTCCTAGGAGTTTCTCTTTTTGGATCACTTTCAGGCGGTGTTCTGTGGATTCCTTGAATATTTATTTCGCCCTCTGGTTCTAGAATGTCAGGGCAGTTTTCCTTGATAATTTCATGGAAGATGACGTCTAGGCTCTTCTTTTGATCATGGCTTTCAGGTAGCCCCATAATTTTTAAATTGTCTCTCCTGGATCTATTTTCCAGGTCAGTTATTTTTCCAATGAGATATTTCACATTATCTTCCATTTTTCCATTCTTCTGGCTTTGTTCTGTTATTTCTTGCTTTCTCATAAAGTCCTTAGCCTCCATCTGTGCCATTCTAATTTTGAAAGAACTATTTTCTTCAGTGAGCTTTTGGATCTCCTTTTCCATTTGGCTAATTCTGCTTTTGAAAGCATTGTTCTGCTCATTGGCTTTTTGAACCTCTTTTGCCAATTGAGTTAGGCTAGTTTTCAAGGTGTTATTTTCTTCAACATTTTTTTGTGTCTCCTTTAGCAGGGAACTGATCTGCTGTTCATGCTTTGACTTCATGTCTCTCATTTGTCTTCCCAGCTTTTCCTCTACCTCTCTAACTTGATTTTCAAAATTCTTTTTGAGCTCTTCCATGGCCTGAGCCCATTGGGTGGGCTGGGACACAGAAGCCTTGATTTCTTTGTCTTTGCCTGATGGTCAGCATTGTTCTTCCTCATCAGAAAAGAAGGGAGGAAATGCCTGTTCACCAAGAAAGAAACCTTCTATAGTCTTATTTCTTTTCCCTTTTCTGGGCATTTTCCCAGCCAGTGACTTGACCTCTGAATATTCTCCTCACACCCACCTTGCCTCCTGATCCTCCTAGCTAGCGTTTGGGGTCTGAGATTCAAATGCTGCTTCCAGCCTTAGGGCTTTGGGCGGGGGCAGGGCTGATATTCAGTGTGAGATTAAGTTCAGGTGCTCAGGTGGGGGCAGGGCTGCCTCTCAGGCTCAGTTCCCTCAGGGGATTTATGCACAGACCTTCCACAATGGATCCAGGCTCCTGACCCCTTGGGGAGCCCTGGTCTGCCGCTGCCCCTCAACTTCTACCTCCCGGGGGGGGCCTGAGTTATGGGGGCACCCCACTCCCCTCTTGAACCGCCAAAGAGACTCTCTCAACGACCCCCGTCACCTGTGGGTGGAGGGACTTGTGCGGCTGCTGGAGATCCTGTCCCTGAAGCCCGCTCAGATCTTTTCCTCTCGGTTCCGCAACCGCGGCAGGGCTGCACTCAGCTCCCAGTCCTGGCGCCTAGTCCGCAGCGTGAAGGACCCCCGCTCCAATGTTCCATGGCCTCTGGGTGCAGAATTCGCCATGAGTTACTTCCCTGTAGCCATGCTATGGGTTGTGGGTTCGGAGCTATGTGTATGTGCGTCTTTCTACTCCGCCATCTTGGCTCTGCCCCCCACACATTCATTTTCTAAGGCAATCTAGATCACCTGAAGTATCAGATGTTTTATCAGGCTACTAAATCCTATACTTCAAGTATACGTAGCTGACTGCCTTAATATTTATATTCTAAACACTCACACACATATACATATATGTATATATATGTATATATATATATAGTCAAATAAGTAGATAGAGACCCTTTAAATTGTAATAAACTTAGATTATTTCAAATGCAAGAATCAAAAGGAAGTTAAATTTATTTTTTTTATTTTTGCACATTACTAATTGAAATAAAATTCTTTTTATATTTGAATGAATAACAATTAAAGCAGTGTTCTTTGTTTTTTAAGGCCATTTTACATGGAATGCCAGTTATAATAAAGTGCCAGTCCCCAGGAATCATAATAAATTATTACTTTTTTTGCAGTTTTGGATGTTTTCTCGCCCTTTAACTGCCTCCCACATACAAAGCTCCTCATAAAAGATCCAAAAAGGGAGAAGATATGTTTCTTTTTCTCCTCTTAGGTGCGAGGGAGGATATGAGGCAGGCAATGTTGTACTCTGTACTCTTTGTGGATATCAAAAAGAAACATTTTGTTCAACACTTGTGTCTTCTGCTATAGAAGAACAAAGAATGGATATAATATGTCATGGAAATGTGTCTCAAAGCTTTGATTCCTTTTACCCAACTAAAATGCGTGCTGAGATGAAAAGGTGAGCTGCATGCATTGTGGATAGGGGCTGTGTTGGCAAGTTCCCTTTTAGTCTTACAAAGTTTTATTCTTAAGTTCAGGATGAAAAGATCACAGTGCACAGATTACTATCATCAGTGGTTGACGAATCTCCCTCATAAGAATGTACCCACCTGCCCCACTGCTCCCTCGTCTCCATTGCCCAAGTGGTTCTGCAATCAGTTGGACATTGTAGAGCAAAGAGATGACTAGACAGACCACTTTTGCGAAGCAATTTGGCTGCTTTAGAAGACCTTCAGTGGTTTCAGAGTATTATGGTTATTGCATCATTAAACTGCAATGGTATGTGGAAATAATCCAAAGAGAAGGGTAAATAAGATTTGTCTAAAGAGACTGATATGCATACAGAAGAAACTCATCAACAAGCTTTGATATTATATATTTACACACACGGTAAAAATAATGGAAAGTAACTAGAGAAATAAATGTCCACGACATGGTCCTATTAAAAAAAAGTGGGGTTGAGTACAAACTCAGAATAATCTGATGCTGCTGAAAAAAAAAACAACTTAAAAGGTTGGCTTTTTTTGTTTGTTTGTATGCTTTAGCTATATCAGGAGAAAAATGAGGATTAAAGAAGAAATAGTCCATCTGCTTGGGATGGATAGGAAAATGATAACTGATGAAGGCATATCTATTTAATTAATATATTTTTTCTGACATGGAGAGTGATTTTTGCATTGAAAATCACAAGAAAATGGCTAAAAGGGTATTTATAAAAATGATAAATTAGAAGATAGTAAATAAGGACACAGATTGTCCTTGATAAATACACATCACCATACCCAGATGATCCACATCCTCAGATACTGAAAGAACTGGCCAATGTGAATGAAAAGCCACTGCCAGTGAAATTTGAAAGAGCTTCAAAATTAGGAAAGATACCACTTGATGGGAGAAAGGAAAATGTTGTAGTTATTTTCCAAAGGGAAGAGAACAGTCAGCAAACTATGGGCCAATTAACTTGACTTCAATTCCTGGGAAAACTCTATAATGGATCATTAAAGAGGTGATTAGTGAACATCTAGAAATTGAAATGGTGATTACATGGAGCCAAAATGGCTTCATCAAGAACAAGTCATGCCAGACTGGTCTCATTTCCTTATTTGATAGTATTAAGAAAATGGTAGTTGTAGTTTGCCTAGATTTTTAGCAAGGCACTTGCTAAATTATATCATGCTATACTAGTGGAGAATATAGAGATATATTGACAAAGCAGTAATGGAACTAGATGAAATCAGAATTGACTGAATAGCTAGACTTAATAGATGAGTCTTTTATGGTTCAATGTTAACTTGGAACATGTCCTGTAGAATGCCCAAAGGCTTAGATCTGTGCTATTTAATATTTGTTTAAAATTATAATATGGATGAAAACATAGTAACAACAACAGTTATTATTGCTATTGTTAATATTATGGAGCAACCATTTTGTGCCAGACACTAAGTTAAGCACTTTACAAATTTGTTAGTTGTTTTCCTTCATGATTGTAGTGAATCAAAATGACATCACTATGATAGAATCAAGGTAGTCTGTCCGATTGACTAATCAGATCAGTATAAGCTCAGAAGTCTCTACCATAGGTTAGGCACAAACAATCCATATGAACATTCTCAGTGGAGATGTCTCTAAATTAGAGCTACTTCAACCTTGCTTTGCTCATAGAGCACAGTGTCTTCTTTTACGGAGGTATGCTATGCTGGGTGGTCCTATACCAGTGTCTTCCATGTTTCACACTCAATTACAAAGTTCTTCAGGGCGATCATGCCAGTGCCCTTGTACTGCTTCTGACCTCTGTGTGTTCATTTACCTTGTCTAAATTCTTTGTCAAATAGTCTTTTAGGCAAACATATGTTTGGCATTGGAACAACATGCCTAGCCCATCAGAGCTGCACTTTTTTGCAGTAGAGTCTGAATGCTTGGCAGCTAAATTGCAGGAAAGAGCTCAGATTCTGGCAGTCTATCTGCCAGCTGATCTTCAGAATCTTCCTAAGACAGTCTTCTCTCCCACACTTTCTTTCAGAGATTCACAAATACTGAGGCTATATTCCAAAGTGCTCGAAGGTCTGCACCTTTTGATCTTCATTTGACCTTCACAACATCCCTGCAAAGTTGGTGCTGTTATTTTCCTCTTTTTACAGATGTGGAAACAGCTTCAAGAGAAGCTGTGATTTACCCTGGGTTACAGAGCTATTAAGCATAAATTGCATGACCATTAATATTGCAGATGACATTGGGCTAACAGACATAACTAACACAGTGTGCGACAATTAGAATCCCCAAAGGTCTTGACAGGGTAGACTTTAGCTGCCAATGCTTTGGGCAGAATCTAGGATAAAATTCAATATAGCTAAAAGTAGTTTCTGCATTTGAGCTAAATACAAACACACACACACACACATGCACACATACACACACCTTCTCATGTGCTAGATGGAGGAAGCAAGGTTTCCTAGTTTGTTTGTTTGTTTGTTTTTTAGAAAAGATCTGGACATTTTTCTGGTGTGTGAGCTCAATACGATTTAGCGGTAAATTGGGACAGCAAAAAAAAAAAAAACTATTGCAATGTTGGACTGCATTAAAAGAAATACAGCATCTAGGAATCAGGAGGGGGTAGCACAATTTTCTTCCTTTATTTGACATAATCTAGGATATGGTAAGCAATTCTAAGTGTCACAGTTTAGAAAGAATACTGATAAAGTAATGTCCAGAGGACAACAATCAGAATGTTTTCAGTAATCTATGTCATATGAGAATATTAGCTGAAGGAGTATGGGGTTTTTATCCTGGCGAAGAAAACACCTAGTGGAAAGATGATAACTATCTTCAAGTATTTAAAAGGCTGCCATGTGGAAAGGGGGACTGCACTAATTCTATTTTATTCTGAAAGGCAGAACCAGGAAAAAATATACATTGAAAAGAGAAAAAATTAAGTTTGATGGCAAAAAAAAAAATAGTACCAAATACAGCTGTTCATATGTAGAAAACTGTTACTTTAATAAATGGTGACTTCTTTCTCCTTGGGGCAAGAGAGGTAACCATTTATTCCAGGAGGTCACAGGAGAAGTCTCTTTTCATGTATAAGTTGGAATAGATAATGACTGCAGTTCCTTCGAACTATCAATTTCAATGTGATTTTTCTACGTTCATGACAAGGTGATAAAATCTATGGCGCACATATTTAGCAACAATGAATTTTTTTTATCATTTTTGACTGACAATATGATTATTATCTCTGCACGAGAGAAAATATGCTTTTTTTATGGCAGTATTTCCACAATAATATATGCCGAGTGAGTTCTGTATATAAGGCATTCTAGCTTAGTTTTTAAGCTCTCATTCAAGTGTAGAATATTTTCTTATGAGGTATAGAAAGCAAAAGAAAATATAAACATGATCTTGTGCAGAATCACAATCAAAAGAAAGTAAAATTGGCAAAATGTAGTTCTCATGCCTGTATGTAGCATTCTCTAACATGTGACAATTTTACAAATATTCTTTCAGTCTTGTTCTTTATCTAAAGCACAAACCAGAAGAAATTATTTTCTCTTCTTCATAAAGGGGTCGAATAGCATAATAACTGATGTTTATAAAGTATCATGTATGTATGCATTTATTATATACACTTTTGTGGAAATATGTATATATACTACATGGGTACATATACATGTATATTTGTATGTATGTATGTGCATGTATATTGTGCATATACACACATATGTATATTTCGGTGGACATATACATACACATATACGAAGTACTTTATAAATATCATTTATTTTAATGTTATTAAATCCCTCCCTGATGAAAGGAAAATAATTTCTTATGGTTTGTGTTTTACATCAAGTACAAATGTGTGTATTATACTTGATAGTATAAATGTATAAATATAATGTATATACGTGTATACATATACATAAAATCAACTATAAGTATATCTCTATTTATCTAATTTGACACCTATAACAGCTCTAGGAGGTAAGTCCTATAATTATTATTATCCTCATTTTAAAGTTGAGGAAATAAAGGGTGAAAAAAGCTAAGGAACTTTTGTAAAGCTTTACAGTTTGTGAATATATGAGGCAGATACGCATAAGGTCTTCCTGACTGCAAATGCAACCTTCTACTTGCTACATCACACTGCCTCAATCACTATTATGTCACAAAGTATCTAGTCTTTGAGGGAACATTTTTCCAGACAACCTTTGCAAGATATTAATTAAAATTCAGAACACAAAAATGATTGTAAATGATAATATACTCAACAAGTATTCATCACTTAATATGTTCGGGGCAATTTGTTAAATACTGGTATACAAAGAAAGGCAAAACAGTTACTGTCATGAAGATTCTCATTGGGATAGAAGATACAAAATCTACATACTCTATATCTGTATCTATCTATATATGTATATGCACATCTATGTATGTGTGTATAAACACACAGGCACACGCAACTTATATAGAGTCAAAATTGGAGGCAATGTTAGAAAGAAGCAATTAATCTTTGGAAAAGAATTAAGAAAAGAGGGGACCAGGAGAGATCTCCTGCAGAAGATGGATTTTGAGCTGAGTTTTGAAGTAATCAAAAGAAGTTTAGAGGATAAAGTACGGAAGAAAAACATTTCAGATATGTGAGATAACCTGTATAAACACGTGGAAACTGAGAATCGAATGTCATGTGAATGATATATCAAGCTGGCAACTGTAGCAACATAGAGTGTATGGAGAGGGATCAAGTGTAAGAAAAGGAAAGCGTATGAAGGTAATCAATTTGTGAAGGGCTTTAATAGCAAACCAGATAACTTTATATTTGATCCTATATATATATATATATATATATATATATATATATATATATATATATATATATATATATATATATATATATATATATATATATATATATACACATATATATATATATATATAATCCTATATATATTAGATATATATTATTAGATATTATTAGATATGGGGGCAATGGAGTTTATTGAGTATATGAAGTGACATAGACATATACTTTCAAAAGTTCACTTTGTCACTTGAGTAAAAGATGAATTGGGGAGGAGGAGACCTGAGAATATACTGCCATAGTACAGGGAGGAAGAGGTGAGGCCATAAATTAGGATGGTGGTTGGGTAAGAAAGAAGAGGGAGATCTATGTGGACAATATTTTGGCAGAAAAGGCAATAAGATTTGGCAATAGATTTTATATGTAAGTTTAATAATTGTGAGAATCCAGGGATGACACTAATGTTGTGAGCCTGAGTGGTTGGTACAGTAGTGACACTCTAGAAAGTAATAAGAAGGTAAGGAAGAGAGGAAGGTAGGAAGATCAGTACATGAGTTCTATTTTGGACATGTTGAATTTGAGATGCCCAAGGGTTATTTAATTAAAGAGGCAGTAAGAGAAGTGTGATAGTAGCTCTAGAGAAAGACTGAATATACATATGTAGGACTGAGAATCATCTGAATAAAGTTGATTTTTAAGAACAGAGTAATTAATGAGATCACTAAGTTAGGTAGCATAGATTAGAAGAGAAGAGAAGGGGGCTGGATGAAAGCCTTAGAGGACATCCAGTATTAATAGGTATTACATGAAGAGCCAGTAAAGACTACTGAGAAAGAGACGCAGGCATAAAGGAGCAGAACCAGGAGACATATAATACAAGCATTAAAACCAAGGCATCATAGAATATTTAGGATGTAAATGTGTTCACCAATGTCAGATGTTTCAGAGAGATCAAGAAGGAAAAGGATTTATAAAAAGGAAACAAGCAAAACAAAAAAAAATATTGTCAATTAAGAGATTATTGATGACTTTGGAAAAGACATTTTTCATCTAAATTACAAGGTTAAAAGATATATTGTAAAAGGTTTAGAAGAGAGTGAGGGGAAAAAAAGTAAAAGTACCTATAATAGATGTCTTGGTCAAGGAATTTAGCCAAAAAGGGGAAGGGAAATATAAAACAGTAGCTAAAAAGGAAGATATGATCACAAGAATTTTTTTTCAAGACTGAAGAAATTAAGAGGAAACAAGTGAATAGTAGTTAAGTGATCAATTGAAGATAAGAGAGAAAGTGGGTCTGAATACTTTCAAGTGGCTACCAGCCTATAATCATTACCATTTTTTTCATTGTAGCCATGACAAAAACCTGAGACCATGATGGAAACATGTCTGGGCATATCAGTGAAGGGGAGAGGCTGAAAGAGATTAGATACCAACATTCTAAAGACGGGAGACCAGAAGGAGAGAGAGCGCTACTCCTGCAGAATATTCTTAATTTACACAAGTAACAAAATAGAGAGCTATAAATGTTTATCCTTTTATCATTTCTAATTTACTTGCATAAGAGTAATTGCTCTCTAAATATTTTTAAAAAGGTAATACCTACATAAATCTGTTTCATTTTTTGTTGTCCTTTAACGTGATTGTTTTCATAAGGATCAGACACATAAGTATATAGAAGACAGTCTTAGTTCCCTTCCCCTTGAGGTTGACTTGATTGTTTTCTCACTTTGTGTGTGTGTGTGTGTGTGTGTGTGTGTGTGTGTGTGTGTTTAACTTACAGCTAATTTGAAGTAACTTGCCAACATATTCTATTTATCTGCCTTTATAATGAAGAATCAATACATAAGAATTTATTGACTATGAATTATGTACTATAGAATACTAAGAGCAAGCTTCCATTTTACTCAAATGCATTTCATATTCAACAAAAAGTCAATCGCACAAACTTTTATTTATTTGTTTCTTTTTTCACTGATTTATGTATTCTGTGGAGGGGAATGCTTACTAACTGTAAGACTTTGTAAGGCTCTAAGAATACATAGGTAACTAAGCCCTGGGCAGAATCTTCTTGGGGCTTGTGACCTGGCAAGAGAAGTAATAGATGCAGACAAATGTAATACAAAGTATAATGTTAACACATTCAAACTATGTATGTGTAACATATTGCATATTATATAGGATATTAATAATATATGCAAACGTGCTTGTATCTGTATTCATGAATGTATAAGCTATATCATGTAGAATAACTGGAGAAGGATATGACTTATTACAAAAATATTTCTAATATACTGAAGGCATAAGTATATAATCATTTAAATATAAGGCTATGAATGTGCATTATCAAGACAACCAGTCAATTCAGTGGAGAATGACCAGTGATATAAAATTCCTTGAGATAATGTGGATAGAATGACTAATTAATTGAATGAAACTTTTAAATTACTGGTTTTCCAGAAGTGTGTAAATATAAACAAAGTAAAGCAAAAGGCCTGTCTAAGCATCATTTAGAGTATAAAGAATACAAAATGCTCTAAGTGGTGCTAGGGCAATCTCCTCTCTAAATGAAAATGATTATATGTGTACATATCAAGGAAAGTTTGTTTTTGCTTTTTAAGTAAATAACTCGTTCTGCAAAAGATTTACAAGGAACTTTTGAATGGTTAATTGTTTAACAAAAGTGTATTAAATGTCCTACATTTCTCTTCCATTGTCCTCCATGCCTAAACTCCATTAGAGGAGACCAGTGTGAAATTCTCAGACTTGTAAGCCAGAGATCACCTTTGTTAAGACACTACCTAATTTAACTAATGGAAATAAGGATATTGTCAGTAATTCTGATTGCAGTAATTGAATATGAGGTAGCTCATCCAAAATGGTCCCACTAAGTAGTCAAAAGAAAGCTGTGACAAGAAAATTATGC
Source organism: Notamacropus eugenii (assembly GCF_028372415.1). NCBI lineage: Eukaryota > Metazoa > Chordata > Mammalia > Diprotodontia > Macropodidae > Notamacropus > Notamacropus eugenii. The sequence continues at coordinate 339,398,342 of NC_092874.1, read as the reverse complement.
ATCTATTTAATTTCTAAGATTGTAGAATTTCTCCTTAACACATGCTTTAATTGTAGAAATTATATTTGTTTCATCTGTGGTATTCCTTTCCTAGATCTAATTAATCTCAATGTGGATTTATGAAAAAAAATTATGCAATTTTCATGTATAAGTAAATAGTATATAAATTATTTGCATTAATTATATTCTTCTGAATTTTATTTGATGCCACTCATGATATTCTCTACTTCGATACATTTATAAAGAAATTTCTTTGTAGAAATTAAATCATTATATTAGTGATGATTATTTTACCTCCTGAATGCTACAGAATATAGAAAATTTAAAAAACAATTCCTTTTTAGTTTTCTTTCTAATTTATGGAATAAAACAAGTATTTCTATAGCATACTACAACAACAGCAAAATAATTCTACATGAAATTGCGAAGAACTTGTTATTCTTTTCAAGTATACAATAGAATTATCGCGCAAATTTCTATTTTCTTCTGTTTTTCTTCCATCACTTCCCCCACCTTAGAGATGGCTACCTTTAGATACAAATAGATGTGTGTGTGTTTGTGTGTGTGTGTGTGTCTGTGTGTGTAAAATTATTCCATATATATTCTATTCATTATTCTTTCTCTGGATTCAGATAATGTCTTTCTTCATATGTCCTTCATAGTTAATTTGGGTATCGATAAGAAACAAAATAACTTATTCATTCAAAGTCATTCTTAAAATAACATCGATTTTGCTGTATACAACGTTCTGCTGGTTATGCTCATTTTGCTCTTCATTATTTCATGCAAATCTTTCCAAGTTTTTCTTTTTCTAAAAGCATTGAGTTCATTATTTCTTTTAGCACAGTAGTATTCCATCATAACCATTTACCACAACTTGTTCAGCCATTTTCCAGTTGATGGGCATACCTATGATTTCCAGTTCATAGCACTCCAAAGATAGCTCCTATAAACATTTTAGAACGTATGTATCTGTTTCCTTTTTCCCTAAACATCTTTGAAAATAGATCAAGTAATGGTATTGCTTTGTCAAAATTCATGGGGAGTCTAATAACTCTTTGAGCATAACTTCATATTGTTCTCAAAAATGGTTTCATCACTTTACAATTCCACCAATAATGAATCAGTGTCCCAATTTTTCAACATCCTTTCGAACACATGACGTACTTTTATCATTTTAACAAACCTGATGGGTGTAAAATTATTTCTCAGGGTTGTTATAATTTGCATTGCTCTAATCAATAATAATTCAGAGCATTTGGAATATATAACTATAAAATATTTTGATTTCTCCTTTGGAAAATATTATTTATATACTTTGACCATTTATCAACTGTGAAATTACTTGTATTTTTAGGTTTGACAAAATATTTTTTAAAAAATATATTTTAGCGACCGGACCTTTATCAGATAAACTGTCTTTCTTTTCTTAATTTTCTGCTTTTCTTCAAAACTTAGCTGTATTTGTTTCATTTTGGGGAAAAAAAAACTTTTAAATTTATTGTAATCAAAATTCTCCATGTTACCTAACTACCTAACTGCACTCTTTCTCTTATTTATTCATAAATTACTCATATATCCATAAGTCTGATAAGTAATATGTTCCACATTCTAATTTTATTTTAAATTCTTTTTTTATATCTGGACTTGTATATATTTTGACTTTATCTTGGTAAATGGTATGAGATATTGGTCTATGCCCAATTTCTATCATATTACTTTTCAGTTTTCCCAACAATTTTTTTTTTTACCAAACAATTTTTATCCTCAAATCTTAAGTCTTTAGTCAGATACTAAGTTATAATATTTATTTGCTGCTGTAAATTGTATGTCTACAGAGTAGGCAATATTGAATGAACTCTGTTCTATAGATCTTTCATTTTTTAGGCAGTGCCAAATAATTACTGCTTTGTAATAGATTTGAAGATCTCCTTCATTTACACTTTTTTTCTCATTATTTACTTTGATATTCTTGATGTTCTGTTTTTCCAAATGAACATTGTTAATTTTTTAGATTTAGCATAGCTTCTTTTTTATTTGTAATTTAATCAGAATCACATTGAGTATATAAAAATGTGTAAGTAAAATTGGCATTTTAATTATATGGACCTTCCTATCCAACAACAATTAATGTATTTCCAATTATCTAAATCTGATATCATCTGTATAATTTTTAAAAGTAATTTTGTTCATATAGATTCTGAGTTTGTTTGGTAAGTGTACTCCCAGAGATTGTATACAGTCTAGAGTTATTTTGAAAAGATTTTTTAAAATTATCTTATCCCGCAAAATTTTGTTTGTGATGTATGAGAATTCTGATGATTTATGTGGATTCACTTTATATACTGCTACTTTGCTAAAATTACTAATTGTTTCAACAAATTTTTAAGTTCAGTCTTTGGGATTTTCCAAAAACTATCATCATGTCATCTGCAAAAAGAGATAGTTTTATCACCACATTCCTTATTTGGAAGGCTCCAATTTCTTTTTCTTCTCTTAATGCTGTTGCTAGGATTTCAAATAAAATATTGAATAATATTGCTGTAACAATAGGCATCCTTGTCTCATACCTGTTCTTAGTGAGAAGGTCGCCAGTATATCCCCATTACAAATAATGCTTACAGGTGGTTTTAAATCCTTTTTTTAAAATCAATTTAAAGAAAAATATATTTATACCAATACCTTCAAGTATTTTTGTAGAAATGAGTGTTGAAGTTTATCAAAAGCTTCTTCTGCAATATTTTTTTCTTTTATTTAACACTGTAAAGTAAATTGTAAATAACAGGGAGAATTCATATTTACCTATGAAATTCACTTTCATTTTGCACTTTCCCAAAGTAGTAATCCATGGTGTTCAGCAATAAAAGCAATGAATGAGAAGTAAATACAATGCGTACAACTACTAAAATTAAACATACTATTTTACGAATACAAAATAAGATTTTCTTCTCTTAAAACATGTCCTTTGCTTGCTAGGGTGCACAGTCAAGATGGCAGACAAAGATCTGATTGAGCTCTCATCCCAAATCTCTCAAAATACCTGTTAAAATAGCTCTAAACAAGTTTAAGAACTACAGAACCCATAAAAATCACAGAGCGAAGCACATTTCCAGCCCAAGACAATCTGGAAGGCTGACAGGAAGGGTCTATTTCATTGAACTTGGAGTGGAGCACAGCCTAGCATGGGCCCCACCGTCACAGATGGGACTGGAGCAGGCCTCAGGGCAATGAATCACTAGCAACTGTGGTGCTTTCCGGTCTTCTCAACCCACAAACGCCAAAGACAGCTTAAAACTTCAGCGGGAAAGCTCTCTCACATGAGTAAGACAGGATCATGGTCTAGGCTCAGTTCCAGCCAACAACTGCTTCAGTAGAGGCTGCATTTGGAGCTCTTGGCCTATAGACAATGGGAAAATCAAGCTGCTGATCTGGATCATAGACCTGTTTTGCCATCCTGGAGCTATGAGGAGCACTGGCATGATAGAGCTGATGGCAACTGTGGAGAGGGAATCCTACTCACTATTCAAGGGCAGAAAAGAGGACTTGTTGCTCACAGAACAAAGCACAGGCCAGGAGAGGAGGAAACAACTCTCTTTTGATCATTCCACTTTAAAGGAACTGAGAATTTCTAGGTTCCTAGAGATATCTCTCAAAACAGCTGTATAAAACCCCTGAAACTTGGAGTAGCGCACCCTCCATTTAAGAAAGAGCTCAAAAATCAAGTAATTAGCTGGGAAAATGACCAAAGAGGCAAAAAATAGGGCTATAGAAGGTTACCTTTTTGGTGAAAAGTATTTTCTTACATCCTTGGAAATGAGGAAGATCAAAGGATACAACCAGATGAGAACCAAGACATATAATCAGAGGAAGATGGCAAGGTCAAGGTTCCTATATCCAAAGCCTCCAAGAAAAATATACAATAGTCTTAGGTGATGGAAGAGCTAAGAAAGGATTTCAAAAGTCAGGTAAGAGAAATAGAGGAAAAATGGGAAGAGAAATGAGAGAGATGCAAGAAAATCGTGAAAAAAAGGTCAACAGCTTGCTAAAGAAGACACCAAAAATGCAAAAGAAAAATATAACCTTTAAAATTAGACTAATGGAAATGGGAAATGAGGTGCACAAAGTCAATGAGGAGAAGAAGACCTTAAAAAGCAGAATTGGCAAAATGGAAAAGGAGGTCTAAAAGATCACTAAAGTAAATAATTCCTTAAGAAAAAGAATGGAGCAAATACAAGCTAAAAACTTTGTGAGAAATCAACAACTTGTAAAACGAAACAAAAAGAATGAAAAAAAAAACCAATGTGAAATATTTCATTGGTAAAACCACTGTCCTGAGAAATAGATCCAGGAGAGATAATTTTTAAAATATTGATCTCATTCCCTCTCACTTCCCTTCTCTTCCCCTGCATTGTGAAACCTTTTGATTGCCTCTTTTATGTGAGACAATTTACCCCATTCAATCTCTCCTTTTCTCCTTACAATATATTCCGCTCTCATCCCTTAATTTTTTTTTTTGGATTTCATCCCTTCATATTAAACTCATCCTGTGCCTTCTCTCTCTCTCTCTCTCTCTCTCTCTCTCTCTCTCTCTCTCTCTCTCTCTCTCTCTCTCTCTCTCTCTCTCTCTCTCTCTCTCTCTCTCTCTCTCTCCTTTCCTCCAACTACCCTAATACTGAGAAAGGTCTCATGAGTTAAAAACCTCATCTTTCCAGGTAGGAATGCAAACAATTCAATATTAATAAATCTCTTACGAATTCTCTTTCCTGTTGATCTTTTCATTCTTCTCTTGATTCTTGTATTTAAACTCACACTTTCTATTCAGTTTTGGTCTTTTAATCAAGAATGCTTGAAAGTTCTCTATTTCAATGAATGTCCATTTATTCACCTGAATACTCAGTCTTGATGGGTAGGAGATTCCTGTTTTTCATCCTAGTTCTTCTGACTTCCACAATATCATATTCCAAGCTTTTCAATCCCTTAATGTAGAAGCAGCTAGATATTGTGCTATCCTGATTGTATTTTCACAATACTCAAATTGTTTCTTTCTAGCCCTTTGACCTGGGAACACTAGAATTTGACTACAATATTCCTAGGCATTTTCCTTTTGGAATCCTTTTAAGAGGTAATCAATGCATTCTTTCCATTTCTATTTTAGCCTCTTGCTCTAGAATATCAAGGTAATTTTCCTTGATAATTCCTTGAAAGATGATTTCTAGGCTGTTTTTTTGATCATGGCTTTCGAGTAGTCCAATAATTTTTAAACAATCTCTTCTGGATCTATTTTCTAGGTCAGCATTTTTTTCCACTGAGATATTGCACATTTTCTTCTAATTTTTGTTCTTTTGGTTCTGTTTTATATTTCCTTGGTTTGTCATAAAGTCATTAGCTTCAATCTGCTCCATTCTAATTTATAAAGAATTATTTTCTTCAATAAGTTTTTGGACTTCCTTTTCCATTTAGTCAATTCGGCTTTTTAAGGCATTCCCCTCTTTATTGGCTTTTTGGACTTCATTTGCCATTTGGGTTAATCTATTTCTATTTACTGATTGATTGATTGATTTGTTTTCAGTTTTCTGCAATCACTTTTGTAACTCTTAGATTTTCTCCCCTTCCTCACTCCTTCCCCAAGATGGCGTGCAATACTTATATCTCTTAGGAAGATTCTGAGGATCACCTGGCACGATAAATTGCCAGACGCTGAAGTCCTTGCTTGAGTTGAACTGCCAAATATTCAAACTGTGCTTCAGAGAGCACTCTGATGAGCTCACAACGCTGTTTAAAGGCAAAATGTACGCTTGCCAAAAAGACTATTTTATGGATAACTTGCACGTGGCAAGTGATCACATGATGGCCAGAAGAAACGATACAAGGACACTCTCAATGTCTCTCTTAAGAAATTTGTATTTGACTGTGCAACATGGGAGGCACTGGCACAGGACCGCTCAACATGGTGTGCCCACATAAGAAAAGGTGCTGTGCTCTTTGAGCAAAGCAAAATTGCGACAGCACAAAGTAAATACAAAATGCGCAAATTTGGGATATCGACCCCAAATATTCCTACAGACTATCTGTTCCCAACCTGTGGTAGCGCATTCCAAGTTTGTGTTGGTCTGATCAGACACAGTCAGACACACTGAAATTTTTCTTTACAATGGTGATGTCATTTTGGTCCTTTCCAAAGATGAAGGACAACAACTAATGCAATGATTATTCCTTTATTTGTTTTCAGTTTTCTACAATCACTTCCATAAGTCTCAGATTTTCTCCTCTTCCTCCCTAAGACCACATGCAATCTTCTATGATTTTTATACATGCATTCTTATTGAGCACATTTTCATATTAGTCATGTTGCATAGACGAATTAAAATGAATGGCAGAAACCGTTAGAAAAAAAACAATGAATTAGTCTATTTTAAAGATGTTATTTTCTTCAGCATTTTTTTGGGTCTGCTTTACCAAGCTGTCGACACATTTTTCATGGTTTTCTTGCATCACTTTCATTTTTCTTCCCACTTTTTATTTTTTTTTAATTTTTATTTTATTTCATATGTTTTCAGTGTTCTACAATCACTTCCATATATCTTAGATTTTTTCCCCTCCTTCCCCTTCCTTCCCCCATGCCTCACTATTCCTTTCCTGCAATGGCATGCAATTTTATATAGGTTCTACACATATATTCCTATTAAATACATTTTTACCTTAGTCATGTTGCAAATAAAGAGTTAAAATAAATGGGATGAATCATAAAACAAACCAAAGCTTATTACAAAAGAAAATGATCTGCTACATTGTGCAATCAAATTCCATAGTTTTTTCTCTGGATGTGGAAAGCATTTTGCCTTAAGAAACCATTGGGAATTTTTTAAGTCCCTGCATTGAAATGAAGTTCTAAGTGTACCAGAAAAAATCCTCGTACACTGTGGTTATTGCTGTGTGTAAAGTTCTCCTGGTTCTGCTCCTTTCTCTCAGCAACAGTTCATATAAGTCATTCCAGGCCTCTCTTAAGTATTTCAGTTCATCATTCCTACAGGAAAATAGTATTCAATTACATTCATGTACCACAATTTGTTCAGCCATTCCCCAAATGATGGGCATCCCTTTGATTTTCAGTTTTTGATCAACACAAAGAGTGCTGCTGTAAATATTTTTGTACATGTGAGACCCTTTCCATTTTTATAGTCTCATGAGGATACAGTCCTAGAAGCAGTACTGCTGGGTAAAAGGGTATGCAAAATTTTTTTTTTTATTAATTTTTTTATTTTTTTAATGTTTAACAATCACTGCCATACAATTGCGATTTTATCCCTCCCCACCCACCCCCCACTACCTCCCTCCCTCCCCACGACTGCATACAATTCTGTATAGATTCTACATATACTTTCCTATTGAGTATATTTTCACTATAGTCATGCTATGTAGTCAGACTAAGATAAATGAAAGAATCCGTATAACAAATCAGAACATGATACACAAACAGATACACATACACAAACATGATCTGCTAAATTATGTGAGTGACTTCCATATTTCTCTCTCTGAGTGTGGAAGGCATTTTGCCTTGAGGTCCACCATTGGGATTTTTTTTTTTTTCAGAAGTTCTTGTGTTATTACAAAAATCTAAGTCTACCAGAAAAAACTCTCACACACTGTGGTTGTTGCTGTGCATAAAGTTCTCCTGGTTCTGCTCCTTTCACTCAGCATCAGGTCATATAAGTCCTTCCAGGCCTCTCTGAAGTCTTCTTGTTCATCATTTCTTATGGCACAATAGTACTCCATTACATTCATATACCATAATTTATTCAGCCATTCCCCAATTGATGGACATCCCCTTGACTTCCAGTTTTTGGCAACTACATAGAGTGCTGCTATAAATATTTTTGTACATGTGGGACCCTTTCCCATTTTTATGATCTCTTGGGGATATAGTCCTAGTAGCGATATTGCTGGGTCAAAGGGTATGCACATTTTTGTAGCCCTTTGGGCATAGTTCCAAATTGCTCTCCAGAATGGTTGGATGCGCTCACAGCTCCACCAGCAATGAATTAGTGTTCCAACTCTCCCACATCCTCTCCAGCATTTATCATTTTCTTGTTCTGTCATGTTTGCCAATCTTATAGGTGTGATGTGGTACCTCAGAGTTGTTTTGATTTGCATCTCTCTAACCAATAGTGATTTAGAGCATTTTTTCATATGATTATAGATAGCTTTAATTTCTTCCTCTGAAAATTGCCTGTTCATATCCTTTGACCATTTATCAATTGGGGAATGACTTGTATGATTATACATTTGGGTCAGTTCTCTATATATTCTAGAAATGAGGCCTTTATCCCCGAGCTTAGCTGTAAAAATTTTTTCCCAATTTACTACATCCCTCCGGATTTTGGTTGCATTGGGTTTGGTTGTGCAAAAACTTCTCAGTTTAATGTACTCAAAGTTATCCATTTTGCATTTCATAATGCATTCTATCTCTCCTTTAGTAAAGAATTCTTCCCTTCTCCATAGATCTGATAAATACACTATTCCTTGCTTCTCCAGTTTGTTCATGGTATCAATCTTTATACCTAAATCATGTACCCATTTGGACTTTATTCTTGTTTACGGTGTCAGGTATGGGTCTATGGCTAATTTCCGCCACACTGTTATCCAGTTTTCCCAGCAATTTTTGTCAAACAATGGGTTCTTATCCCAGAAGCTGGGGTCCTTGGGTTTATCAAACAGAAGGTTGCTATATTCCTTGCCTACTGCATCTTGAGTGCCAAGTCTATTCCACTTGTCTACCTCTCTGTTTCTTAGCCAATACCAAGTGGTTTTGATAATTGCTGCTTTATAGTACAGTTTAAGGTCTGGTAGCGCTAGGCCACCTTCCCAAGCATTTCTTTTCATTAGTCCCTTTGATATTCTGGACCTTTTGTTTTTCCAAATGAATTTTGATATTATTTTATCCAGCTCTAGAAAGTAATTGTCTGATAGTTTAATTGGTATGGCAATAATAAGTATATTAATTTGGGTAGAATTGTCATTTTTATTATATTAGCACGGCCTACCCATGAGCAACTAATGTTTTTCCACTTACTTAAATCTGAGTTTATTTGTGCAAAAAGTGTCTTGTAATTGTGTTCATATAGTCCCTGGGTTTGTTTTGGCAGGTAGACTCCTAAGTATTTTATACTGTCTACCCTAACTTTAAATGGGATTTCTCTTTCTATCTCTTGCTGTTGAACTTTGTTGCTAATATATAGGAATGCAGAGGATTTGTGTGGGTTTATTTTGTACCCTGCAACTTTGCCAAAGTTGTTTATTAATTCAAGTAATTTTTTACTTGAATCTCTGGGATTCTCTAGGTAAATCATCATATCATCTGCAAAGAGTGATAACTTAGTTTCTTCTTTGGCTATTCTAATTCCTTGAATATCTTTATCTTGTCTAATTGCTACAGCTAACATTTCTAGTACCATATTGAATAATAGTGGTGATAATGGACAACCTTGTTTCACCCCTGATCTTACTGGGAATGCATCTAGCTTATCCCCATTGCATATAATGCTTGCTGAAGGTTTTAGATAGATACTGCTTATTATTTTATGGAAAGTTCCCTTTATTCCTACGTTCTCCAATGTTTTTAGTAGGAATGGATGTTGTATTTTCTCAAAAGCTTTTTCTGCATCTATTGAGATAATCATGTGGTTTTTGTTAGCTTTGTTGTTGATGTGGTCGATAATGCTAATAGTTTTCCTAATATTGAACCAGCCCTGTAGTCCTGGTATGAATCCTACCTGATCATAATGTATTAATCTCGTGATAAGATGCTGTATTCGTTTTGCTAAAATCTTATTTAAAATTTTTTCATCTATATTCATTAGGGAAATTGGTCTATAATTTTCTTTCTCTGTTTTGTGTCTTCCTGGTTTGGGTATCAAAACCATATTTGTATCATAGAAAGAATTTGGGAGGACTCCTTCTTCCCCAATTTTCAAGAATAGTGTATGTAGTATTGGAATTAACTGTTCTTTAAATGTTTGATAGAATTCACTTGTGAATCCATCTGGCCCTGGAGATTTTTTCCTAGGGAGTTCATTGATGGCTTGTTCAATTTCTTTTTCTGAGATGGGGTTGTTTAAGTATTCAACTTCCTCTTCTGTTAATCTGGGCAATTTGTATTTTTTAAAATATTCATCCATCTCATTTAGATTGTCGAATTTGTGGGCATAAAGTTGGGCAAAGTAGTTTCTAATTATTGTTTTAATTTCCTCCTCATTGGAGGTGAGTTCATCCCTTTCATTTTTAATGTTAGTAATTTGGTTTTCTTCTTTCTTTTTTTTGATCAGATTAACCAAAGGTTTATCAATTTTATTAGTTTTTTCATAAAACCAACTATTGGTTTTATTTATTAATTCAATAGTTTTCTTTATTTCAATTTTATTAATCTCTCCTTTGGTTTTCAGTATTTCTAATTTGGTATTTACTTGGGGATTTTCAATTTTTTCTTTTTCTAGCTTTTTCAACTGCAAGCCTAAGTCATTGATCTCCTCTTTCTCTATTTTATTTATGTAAGCATTCAGAGATATAAAACTTCCCCTAATAACTGCTTTTGCAGTGTCCCATAAGTTTTGGTACGTTGTCTCACTATTGTCATTCTCTTGAATGAAGTTGTTGATTGTTTCTATGATTTCTTCTTTAACCCAATCCTTCTTTAGAATTAGATTATTTAGTTTCCAAATGATTTTTGGTTTCTCTTTCCATGGCCTTTTATTACATGTAATTTTTAATGCATTATGATCTGAAAAGGATGCATTGATTATCTCTACCTTTCTGCACTGGATTGTGAGATTTTTATGTCCTAGTACATGGTCAATTTTTGTAAATGTTCCATGTACCGCTGAGAAAAAGGTATATTCCTTTCTATTCCCATTTAATTTTCTCCAAAGATCTATCATATCTACCTTATCCAGAGTTTTATTTACCTCCTTAACCTCTTTCTTGTTTATTTTAAGGTTGGATTTATCGAGTTCAGAGAGTGGGAGGTTGAGGTCCCCCACTAGTATAGTTTTGCTATCAATTTCTTCCTTCAACTCCCCCAACCTCTCCTCTAAGAATCTGGATGCTATACCACTTGGAGCATACATGTTTAGTAATGATATTGCTTCAATGTCTATGGTGCCTTTTAGTAGGATATAGTTTCCATCCTTATCCCTTTTGATTAGATCTATTTCTGCTTTCACTTTGTCTGAGATTAGGATTGCTACTCCTGCCTTTCTTACATGAGCTGAAGCACAATATATTCTGCTCCATCCTTTGACCTTTATCCTATGTGTATCCCCCCGTTTCAAATGTGTTTCTTGTAAGCAGCATATTGTTGGATTATGGCTTTTAATCCATTCTGCTATCCATCTCCATTTTATGGGAGAGTTCATCCCATTCACATTCACAGTTATGATTACAATCTTTGTATTTCCCTCCTTCCTCTTTCCCACCATTTGTGCTTTTAGCTCTCCCGTCTCCCTTCCCCTCCTCAACAGTATTCACTTTTCAATCCCTCCTCCTGCAGCCTTCCCCTCCTTCTTTTAGCCCCCCTCCCTTTTAGTCCCCTTTACTCTTATTGCTTCTTTCCTCCCTTTTAGCCACCCTCCCCTTTCTTCCCCCTTCCCCTCCTACTACCTATAGAGCTAGTTAGGATTATCTGCTTAAGGTTATTGTTCCCTCCTTTGAACAAATCAGATGAGAGTACCTCTCAAACAATGCTCATCTCCCTCCCCTCCTTCCCTCTACTATGGTTTTGTACTTCTTCCTGTGATATAATTTGCCATTTTCTGCTTCCCCCTTTCCACACCTCCTATTACATTCCCTTCTCATACTTAAATCATATTTTTGACATGACATCATTTACTTTATGCCCGTTCCCTCTACATATATCCCTTTTATCATAATAGCTGCACAGTTCTCAAGATTAACAGGTATCATCTTCCCTTACAGGGAGGTAAACAGATTGCCCTAATTGAGTTGCAAGTTTTTGTTTTTGTTTTTTCCCCTCTGTTTACCTTTTTGTGATTCTCTGGAGACCTGCATTTGAAGATCAAATTGTCTATTGAGTTCTGGTGTTTTGGTCAGGAAGCTCTGGAAATCCCTTATTTCGTTGAATGACTTTCTCCTTGCCTGAAATGTTATGCTGAACTTTGCTGGGTAGGTGATCCTCGGTTGGAGTCCCAACTCCTTTGCCTTACGGAATATTGGGTTCCAATTCTTTCGATCTTTTAATGTAGAAGCTGCAAGGTCCTGTGTGATCCTGACTGTGTGACCTTGATATTTAAATTGTTTCTTTCTGGCTGCTTGTAGTATTTTCTCCTTCACTTGATAGCTCTGGAATTTGGCAACTATATTTCTTGGGGTTTTGAGTTTGGGATCCCTTTCGGGAGGGGAACGGTGGATTCTTTCGATGACTATTTTGCCCTCTGAGTCTAGTACTTCTGGGCAGTTTTCCTTGATGATTTCCTGGAAGATATTGTCCAGACTCTTTTCTTCATCATGGGTTTCTGGCAGGCCAATAATTCTTAGATTTTCTCTCCTGGATCTATTTTCCAGGTCAGTTGTTTTTCCAATTAAATATTTTACATTTTCTTCTATCTTTTCATTCTTTAGATTTTGTTTGACTGATTCTTGTTGCCTCATTGAGTCATTAGTTTCTACTTGCCCAATTCTAATCTTGATCGTATTGTTTTCTTCAGTTAGCTTTCGCATCTCCTTTTCCATCTGGCCAATTTTTCCCTTTAAGGAGCTATTTTCTCCATTTAATTTTTGTACTTCTTTTTCCATTCGACCAATTTTCCCAGTTAGGTTTTGGGTTTCCTTTTCCATCTGATCAATTTTCCCTATTAGGTTTTGAGTTTCCTTTTCCGTTTGATTAACTCTTCCTTTTAGGGAATTATTCTCTCCAGTTAATTTTTGAACTTCCTTTTCCATTTCTTCAATTTTCTTTTTCAGATTGATGTTCTCATCAGTGAATTCTTTTTTTATGGTTTTAAAATCATTGGCCAGTTTTTCTTTTATATCCTTCTTCAGACGTTCCAGGTAATCTAGTTGTGCTTGCGAGAAATTCATAGTCCCATCTGAGGTTTCAGATGGAAGTACAGTCTCAGCTCTGACCTCTTTGGTGTTTGTGTTTTGGTCCTTATCCCCATAGAAAGATTCTATGGTTTTTTCACTTTTCGCCTGCTTTTTCCAATTCATGATGTTGGCTGAGTGTTGTAGCTTTTGGTTCTTTCAGTCAGAAGATACAGATCTTTTAAGTTGAGTTGATGTTTGTCTAGGCTAAAAGCAGGCTTTTTTTTGTTGTTGTTGTTTCCCAGATCAGCCCTGGGTTTAGCTTGATAGGTGTGTGGGAGGTGTGGTCTGGTCTCAGGATATCTCCTCAGCTGGCCTGAGGCAAAGGCAAGGTCCGGGGGGATGGTGATCCCAGCTTCCCTATTGTCTTCCCTTTTCCCCTGGAGGGCTGGGGCACGCCTAGAGGCTAATGCGTGTTCCCGCCCCTCCTGGGGCTCGTCTCCCGGGCTGAGGCTTGCTTGGGTCTCAGTTCGAATTTTTCTCTGCCCTGGGTCGTCTGTCCCTCCAGATAGCCTCCACCACGGTAGGAAGAATCCCCCTTTGCCACCTCTCCAGCCTCTGGTTTTATGAGACCACCCGCCCCCTTCTGCTGCTCCCACTGATCCAGGATTAATCTGGGGAAGAATTTTATGGTTCCCTCACGGTCATCGGGGGGGAGGGGAGAGCACTTACTGATCACTCCGGCATCCCAGCTCCTGGATGTTCAAGTAGTGACCCACTGAAGTCCCGTCTTTAGGCTGAAGATTTCAAAGGCTGTTGCGCTGATATCGTTGGCTCGGCCTGGCTTATCTCCTGCTCCGCTGGTCTCGCCCGCCACTCTCGGGCCCCTCGGGTCGCCTCCGCCCTGCCGCGCTGACCGCGCTGCGCTGTGCGCCGAGGTCTTACCCCCGCGGAACAGATCCCTCCCGTGGACCTTCCAGTCCAGCCTGGGCTCCGAATCTGTCAAAGTCCGTCTCCCACTGGATTCTACACCTCCAAAGTCTGGTCAGACTCTCCCCCCAGATATATCCAGAGGAGTTTTTCCAGGAGCTTAGGTGAGTCGTTGCTTTCACTCCGCCATCTTGGCTCCGCCCCCGGTATGCAAAATTTTGTAGCCCTTTGAGCATAGTTTCAAATTGCTATCCAGAATGTCTGGATCAGCTCACAGCTCCACCAACAATGAATTAGTGTTCCAAAGCTTTCACATCTTCTCCAACATTTATCATCCACCTGTTTTGTCATGATAGCCAATCTGATAGGTGTGATGTGGTATCTCAGAGTTGTTTTGATTTGCATCTCTCTAATCCATAGTGATTTAGAGTATTTTTTATGACTATAGATAACTTTGATTTCTTCCTCTGAAAACTGCCTGTTCATATCCTTTGACCATTTATCAATTGGGGAATGACTTGTACTGTGGTACATTTGACTCAGTTCTCTATATATTATAGAAACGAGGCCTTTATTGCAGACACTAATTGCAAAAATTCTTTCCCAGTGTTCCACTTCCCTCCTAATCTTGGTTGCATTGGGTTTCTTTGTGCAAAAACTTTTCAATTTAATGTAATCAAAATTATCCATTTTGCACTTCACAATGTTTTCTATCTCTTGTTCAGCCAAAAATTCTTTCCTTCTCCATAAATCTGATAAATACTCTATCACTTGCTCCACTAATTTGTTTATAGTATCAGTCTTTATACCTAGATCATGTAACCATTTGGACTTTACTCTTGCGTATAGTGTCAGACATTGGCCTATGCCTAGTTTCCACCATACTGTTATCCAATTTTCTGAACAATTTTTGTCAAACAGTGAGTTCTTATCCCAGAAGTTTGGATCCATGAGTTTATCAAACAGTAGATTGGTATATTCATTGACTATCATGTCTTGGGTACCTAACCTATTCCACTATTCTACTCCTCTCGTTCTTAGCCAGTACTAAGTTGTTTTGATAATTGCTGGTTTATAATACAGTTTGAGATCTGGCAGTGCTAGGCCACCTTCCCTAGCATTCCTTTTCATTAGTTCCCTTGCTATTCTGGACCTTTTGTTGTTCCAGATGAATTTTGATACTTTTTCTAGCTTTACAAAATGATTATCTGATTGTTTGATTGGCATGGCACTGACCAAGCAGATTGATTTAGGGAGAATTGTCATTTTCATTATATTGGCTCGGCACACCTACGAGCAACTGATGTTTTTCTACTTACTTAGATCTGACTTAATTTGTATGAAAAGTATTTTGTAATTGTGTTCACATAGTCTCTGGGTTTACTTTGGCAGGTAGACTAACAAATATTTTATAGTATCTACCGTAAATTTAAATGAGATTTCTCTTTCTATCTCTTGCTGTTAGGCTTTGTTAGTAATACATAGAAATGAAGAAGGTTTGCGTGGGTTTATTTTGTAACCTGCAACACTGTCAAAGTTATTCATTATTTCGAGTAGTTTTTTATTTGATTCCATGGGATTCTCTCAGCATATCATCATATCATCTGCAAAAAGTGATGACTTAGTTTCTTCTTTGCATATTTTAATTCTTTCAGTTTCTTTTTCTTCTCTTATTACTGCAACTAACATTTCTAATACGATATTGAATAATAGTGGTGATAATGGACATCCTTGTTTCACCCCAGATGTTATTTAGATTGCATCTAGCTTATCCTCATTTCATATAATGCTTGCTGAAGGTTTGGGGTAGATACTGCTTATTATTTTATGGAAAGTTCCATTCCTTCCTATGTTCTACAGTGTTTTTAATAGAAATGAGTACTGTATTTTGTCAAAACCTTTTTCTGCATCTATTGAGATAATTATGTGTATTCTGTTAGTTTTGTTGGTGATATGATCAATAATGTTAAGTTTTCCTAATGTTGAACCAGCCCTTCATTCCTGGTGTGAATCCTACCTGATCATAATGTACTATTCTGATGATAAGTTGCTGTATTATTTTTGCTAAAATCTTATTTAAAATATTTCCATCTACATTCATTACAGAAACTAGTCTATAATTTTCTTTCTCTGTTTTGACTCTTCCTTACTTAGGTATCAAAACCACATTTTTATCATGAAAAGAATCTGATAGTACTCTTTCTTCCCCAATTTTCCCAAGTGGTCTATATAGTATTGGAATTATTGGAATAAACTGTTCTTTCAATGTTTGATAGAACTCACTTGTGAATCCATCTGGCCCTGGAGATTTTTTCCTACAAAGTTCATTGATATCTTGCTCAATTTCTTTTTCTGAGATAGGATTATTTAATTATTCAACTTCCTCTTCTGTTAGTCTGGGCAATTTGTATCTTTTAAAATAATCATCCTTCTCATTTAGATTGTCGAATCTATTGGCATACAGTTGTGGAAAATAATTTCTTATTATTCTTTTAATTTCCTCCTCATTATGGGTTAGTTTACCCTTTTCATTTTTGATATTGGTAATTTGGTTTTCTTCTTTCTTTTTTTAATCATATTGACCAAAGGTTAATCATTGTTATTGGTTTTTTCCTAAAACCAAATTCTAGCTTTATTTATTAGTTCAAAAGTTTTCTTAATTACAATTTTATTAATCTCTCCTTTGGTTTTCAATATTTCTAATTTGGCATTTACTTGGGGATTTCAATTTGTTCTTTTTTGAGTTTTTTTTCAGTTCCATGCCTAATTTATTTATCTCCTTTTTCTCTATTTTGTTTATGTAGGCATTCAAAGATATAAAATTTCCCCTAAGAACTGCTTTTGCAGTATTCCATAAAATTTGGTAGGTTGTCCCATTATTGTCAGTCTCCCGAATAATGTTGTTGATTGTTTCTATGATTTTCTGTTTAAACCACTAATTCTTTAGGATTAGATTGTTTAGTTTCCAATTAGTTTTCGTTTTATGTTTCCATAGCCTTTGATTCCATGCAAGTTTTATTGCATTACGATCTGAGAAGTGTGCATTCATTATCTCTGCCTTTCTGTCCTGGATTGTGAGGTTTTGTGGTCTAGTACATGGTCAATTTTTGTATATGTGCCATGTACCACTGAGAAAAAGGTGTATTCTTTTCTATCCCCATTCAATTTTCTCCAGATATCTATCAAATCTATCTTATCCAGAGTTCCATTCATCTCTTTAACTTCTTTTTTGTTATTTTGAGGTTAGATTTATCAAGCTCAGAGAGGGGGAGGTTGAGGTTCCCCACAAGTATAGTTTTGCTGTCTATTTCTTCCTGTAACTCCTTTAACTTCTCTGCTAAGAATTTGGATGCTACACCACTTGGAGCATATATGTTTACTAATGAAATTACTTCATTGTCTATGGTGCCTTTTAGCAGGATATAGTTTCCTTCCTTATCTCTTTTGAGTAGATCTTCTTTTGCTTTTTTTGAGATTAGGATTGCTACTCCTGCTTTTTTTTTCATCACCTGAAGCACAATAAATTCTGCTCCAATCTTTTACCTTTACTCTATGTGTACCTCCCCTTTTCAGATGTGTTTCTTGTAAACAACGTGTTGTTGGATTATGGTTTTTAATTCATTCTGCTGTCTGTCTCTGTTTTATGGGAGAGTTCATCTCATTCACATTCACAGTTTTGATTAGTATTTTTGTCTTTCCCTCCATCCCCTTTCCTCTTGTTTATGTTTTCGTTCTCCCATCTCTCTTCCCCTCCACAGTAGAGTTTTAATTTTCGTACACGCCTCCCTCAATCTTCCCTCCCTTCTTTCTGCCCCCCTCCCTTTTAATCCCTTTTTCCCTTACTGTTTCTTCCCTCCCTTTTAGCCTCCCCTCCCTTTTTCCCCCCTTCCCCTCCTATATAGAGCTACTTGTATTGCTATACTTAACTGAGTTTGTTGTACCCTCCTTGAACCCAATCAGATGAGAGTACCTCTCCAACAATGCTCATCTCCCTCCCTTCTTTCCTTCTAATGTAATATATTTTTGTACCTCTTCCTGTGAAGGAATTTATTTTTTTTTTCTGCCTCCTCCTTTTGATATCTCCCATTTCCATCCCCTCGCACCCTTAAATCACATTTGTTATCATCACATCATTTAATTTATACTCTCTGTGTGTATGTGTGTGAGTGTATACATATATATATATACATACATAGGTGTATATATATATATATATATATATATATATATATATATAAAACTTTTACATTTCAAAGTAAATATACAATTCTCAAGATTAATAAGTATCATCTTTCTATATGGGGATGTAAACAATCTGCCTATATTGTGTAAGAAATTTTTTTTCACCCTTGTTTATCTTTTTATGCCTCTCTTTAGACCTGCATTTGAAGATAAAATTTTCTGTTGAGCTCTGGTCTTTTCATCAGGAAGGTCTGGAAATCCCTTATTGCAATGAATGTCCATAACCTTGCTTCAAATATTGTGCTCAACTTTGCTGGGTAATTAATTCTTGGTTGTAGTCCTATCTCCTTTGCCTTATGGAATATCTTACTCCAGTTCCTTCGAACTTTTAATGTAGAAGCTACAAGGTCCTGTGTGATCCTGATTGTAGCTCCTCCATATATGAATTGTTTCTTTCAGCTGTCTGCAGTGTTTTCTCATTCACTTGATGGTTCTGGAATTTGACAAGCATAGTCTTTGATGTTTTTACTTTGGTGTCCCTGTCAGTAGGTGAACAGTGAATTCTTTCAATGATGATTTTGCCCTCTGGATCTAGGACTTCTGGGCAATTTTCCTTGATGACCTTTTGGATGATATTGTCCAGACTCTTTATTTCATCATGGCTTTCTGGTAGACCAATAATCCTTAGATTTTCTTTCCTGGATCTATTTTCTAGGTCAGTTGTTTTTCCAATTAGATATTTTACATCTTCTTCTATCTTCTCATTCTTTAGATTCTCTTTGACTGATTCTTGATGTCTCATAGATTCATTAGCTTCTACTTGTCTGATTCTATGTTTTATGAAGTTACTTTCTTCACTTAAGTCTTTCATCTCCTTTTCCATTTGTCCAATTGTTCCTTTTAAGTACTTATTTTCACCAGTTAGGTATTGTGCTTCCTTTTCCATTTGTCCAGTTTTCCGTTTTAAGGAGCTGTTTTCTTCAGTGAATTCCTTTTTAATATTTTTAAAATATTGGGTCAATTTTTCTTCTATTTCTCTAATTTGGGCTTTACAATTCTTCCAGAGATTTTCCAAGAAGGCTTTTTGTTCTTCTGACCAGTTTGTATTCCCTTCTGAAGTTTCAGATGGGAGTAGTCTCAGTGCTGACCTCTCTGGTATTTGTGTTTTGGTCCTTGTCTCCATAGGAAAATTCTATTGTCTTTTCTTTTCTGCTTTTCTTTTTACTCATGATAATCAGCCTTTTCCTGGCTTTTAGGGTATATCTCTGCGTCTGTGGCACAGGGAACTCTGTCATGATTTTCATTTTTTTCTTGCATCACTCTCATTTCTCTTCCCAATTTTCCCTCTTTTTCTCTTACTTGATTTTAAAAATCTGTTTTAACCTTTTCTGTGGTCTGAGGCCAATTCATATTTTTTGAAGTCTTTGGATGTAGAAGCTTTGACTTTCTTGTCTTTTTTTGCTTGTATATTTTGATACTTTTGTCACCTAAGTAATATTACATAGTGTGAGGGTTTTTATAAAGCTCCTCTAATGCTCCTCTTCCCAGTCAAATATTTGACTTACTAACTCTTTGTCAAAGCCAGACTCTGCTTCCAGTGGGGGTGGGGGTGGATGTACCTTCCCAGGCTTCAGGAATTTTGTATCAGCTACTCAATCCCCCTCGGTCTGTGGGGCCAGATCTCTGGAGGCAGTGGCTGCTGTTCCTGCTACTGCTGCTACCACTGCCACCACCACCACCTCCACTACCCTGGGGTTGGACATGGACTCCAGGTGGACAGTGCTCCTTCTTTGCCCAAGTTTCACAGAATATTCCCCCCTGATCTTCTATGTTGCCTTTGTCATTGGTGCCTTGAGAAGTCTGAAAACTTCCACAGCTTCCAGTGATTCAGTCTTCTGAAGGCTGCTCTGAGTTGTCTGTGCTGCTGCAGCCCATGGTAGACTGGGCTCCTCTCCCAGTCTCCCAGTCACTTCCTGTAGACATTCCAGGTTGTCTTGGGCTGGAGAGTTGTTTTGCTCTGTAATTTTGTGAGTTCTGTAGCACTGTGATTTTTTAGAGTCATTTTGCAGGTATTTGGAGGAGTTTAGGGAAGAGCTCAAGCAAGTCCCTGCTTTTACTCTGCCATCTTTGATCAAATTATTGCTATTGTTGCTTTTTAAAGAGTATTCATTGAGAATACATACCAAGAATCATACTCTAAAAACATTCCTCCCCTTTAAACAAACAAACAAATAAACTTAGATACACATTTTCTCTGAGCACACCAGACTTTTTGGAGAGCAGTCTCACACAAGCAATTGATAAAAAATTCCCGAAGTAGTGTTGTAAATGTTTAATATCCAATTTTCTACAAAAAAAGCATGCATCACAAACTCTTAAGTTTAATCTGCATTAGTAACATTTTCCTGATTAATTTCAGCCTATATGATCAACAAAGTAATAAATCAAAATGTGATTTGCAGCATTCACTGATTTCTAAAATATAAGTATTCACAGTAAAAATTTGATAACTGACTTTCATTAGTCATTACTAGGTTCCCCTGGCAGTTCCCTGCATTCTTTCCACCAAATTCACAACTGGGTCCAACAGAACCAGTGAATTAGTGATATCTTTGTTTATAGTCACAGTATCAAAGGTGCCAGGTTGATCTAGTGTTGAGTTGAGTCAAGTTGGTTTCTCTTCTATGGTGGTTCATCTCCTGTATTCGTCTCATCATTTAACCACAAGTTGCACTTCTGATATTTTGAAGTTCATTATGTCATTTTGTCTCTGGGACTCACTCATCTAAGATTACCCAAAAAAATACAACAGAAGCAGAAAAAGCAAAAAGTCATGTAATCATAGCCACGTGGTAATCAGACAGAGAAAGGAGACTCCCTTAATAAGTAGAGTGACAAAATTCTCCTCCCTCTGCCAAAGAGACTGAAAGATAGTTTCTTAATTCCTGGAAACAGTCTTATCTGGCTGAATATATTTGAAGGACAGGCCGTTATTGTTCAGTCCTTGGTTAAGGGAGTAATATCTACTAAGGCTAATAAAGCCTATTTTATTTTTCTCATAAGGAAACTATCTTTGAGTCTTAATTGGCTTAGGGAACTAAGACCCTCATTATTTACATAGTTTCCTGTGTGTGTGTGTGTGTGTGTGTGTGTGTGTGTGTGTGTGTGTGTGTAACATTTAGCATTATAAGTGGAATTACAAAGGTTCTACAGATGTTTTCTAATTCTGGGATCCAAGATGACAGAGCAAGCAACAAATTGCTGTTATTTTCCCATACTCATCTCCAAAAAAGCATTAAATTGTTGCCTAAAACAAATTCTCAAACAGTGGAACCAGCAAAAGACCAAAAACAGATTAAAAAAAAAAAGGTTAAAACAATCTTTTAGCCCAAGAAACTTATAAGATTGGCAGAAAAGGTTTATCTCACTCAGATAAAGGGAGAGCACAGGTAAGGACAGGAAACATCCTAGTCAGGTAGCAGCATGCACTTTCTTAGTAAACCAATTGTAGATCCTGAGACCCAATGTGATGGAGCAGGCAAATGCCAACACCAGGGCTCTTCATAGCCAGAGGAACCAACAGATTCCAGCTCTGGAAACCTCCCTGAGCTTAAGTATAATCCATAGTAACCAAGCAGCCACCAGTGGTCAAACTTCCACCTGCTTCAGTGTAGGCCTGGAACAACACAGAAAAACTCAACAGGTATCAGTCCAAGGCAGACACTAGCAGTAGGACCGTGACTTAGCACCATATCAGCTGCCAGGCACCTCTAGCCTCCAGATATAACAGACACTTCCTTTATACCCCCTAAGTGGAGTACCAGACACAAGGGTCCTTTGAGGACCTCAGCATTGCAACAGTAGTTGTAGTCAGGACTACAGCCCCTGGAAGAAGAACCCCTTCCACCCTGGGTGCAGAGTTAAAATTCAAAAGAAAGGAAAAAAAGACTGAAAAAGATGATAAAACAACAGTAACAAGAATTTCACCATATCATGGTGATTGGGAAGACCGAGACACAAATTCAAAAAAGGACTGCAATGTTAAAACACCTAAAGACAAAAACCCAAAGAAAAACAAAAAGTGGTCTCATGTTCAGAAAGAACTCATGGAAGAGCTCAAAAAGGAGCTTAGAAATAAAAAGTGATGTAGAAAAACAAATTGGAAAAGAAATGAAAGTGACACAAGAGAATTATGAAAAAATGTGGCATCACCTTTGGGGGAAAAAAAAACAAACAGAAAACAACTGTTTAAAAAGCAGAATTTGCCAGGTGGAAAAGGAGATACAAAAATCCACTGGTAGAAAAACAAACAAACAAACAAAACTGCTGAAATAGTACAATTGGCCAAATGGAAAAGTAAGAAGAAAAACTAACAAATGAAAATACTCTTTAAAAGTTAGAACTAGTAAAGTGAAATCTAATGACTCTATGATAAATTAAGGATCACTCATGTTCTAAAGAATTTTAAAAAAATGGAAGAAAATGTAAATACTTCATGGGAAAAACTAGTGATCTGGAAAATAGATCCAAGGGGCACAACGTCAGTATCATTGAAGGACCTGAAATCCATAATCAAAAAGAGGACCTGAAAAGCATCTTTTAAGACATTATCAAACTGCTCTGATATTATGGAAACAAAGGACAAAATAGGCATTGAAAGAATCCACCAATCATATCAGGAAAGAGATTCCCAAATAAAATCTCCAAGAAACATTACAGTAAATTTCTGAACTATGAAGTAAATGGAAAAATACTGCAAGTAGCCAGAAAGAAACAATTCAAATATCAGGGAACCACAATTGGGATTACACAGGATTTAACATCTGCAACATTAAGGATCTGAGGTCATGGAATATGATATTCTGAAAGACATAGGCCTTAGGACTGTAGCCAAGAATTACCTACCCAGTGAAGTTCAGGATAATACTTCAAGGTAAAAAAAAATGGTCATTCAACCAAGTAGAAGGATTTTAAGTTTACATAAGGAGAAGACCAGAGTTGTGCAAAAACAAACAGCAACAACAACAAGAAATCCTCAATAGCAAGACCCAAGAGAAGCCTAAAATGATAAAAAGGAAAAAGACTGGAGATTCCATGGAGCTAAACTGTTTACATCTCTATATGGGAAGATGATACTTTTAAATCTTAAAAAACTGTCCCATTAATAGTGCATTGAATACATAGCTATATCTATATGTAGATATATAGATATAGACAGAGAGTACATGTGTACAGTGAATTTGAGGTGATGATATATATAATTATTAAGGAATGAGAAAGAGGAGTTCATTCACTGGTTAAAGAAGGAAGCGAAAGTTAGAATGGGGTAAGTTATTTCACATAAAGAAGCACAAAACAATCTATTATTAGTGAGAGGAAAAATGAGAGAATGGGCAGTGGAAATCACTTAAACCTCACTCTCATTAGTATTGGCTCACAATTAATTGAATGTAGAAATATATCTTACTTGACAGGGAAGTAGTAGGGGAGGAAATTAATAAAGGCTGGTAAGGACTGACGGAAAATAAGGCAGACTGGGGAGATGGTAGAAAAAAAACAAAACACTGTAGAGGGAAAGGGTGTAAAGAGAGGATAAACAGAAGAAAAAAATAGAATGGAAAGAAATACACAGTAATCATAACTATTAATGTGAATAGGATGAACTCTCCCATAGAACAGAAGTGAATAGCAGTGGGTCAAAAAACAGAATTCTACAATATGTTGTTTACAAGAAACAAACATACTTCAAACTCACACACACACAAACATGTGTGTGCATGCACGTGTGCACGCATACACACATACAAAACAATGGCAAGGAACTAGAACAGAATCAATTATACTTCAGCTGAAGAAGAAAAAGAGCAAGGATAGCAGTACTGATTTTAGAAAAAGCAACAGAAAATATTGACCTAATTAAAAGAGAAAAGGAAGGAAACTACATCTTGCTAAAAGGTACCATAAAAAATAAAAGTAATATCAATACTAAAATAGCCTACCTGTCAGGTCTATGGAGAAGGAAAAAAAATCATGAAATAAGAGACAGAAAATGTAAACTAGGCAATTTTGATGATATTAAATTAAAATACTTTTGCATAAGAAAACAATGCAGCCAGGATTGGAAGGGAACCAGAAAGCTGTGAAATATTTTTTACAGCAAATGTCTTTGATAAAGTCCTCATTTCTCAAATATATAGAGAACTGAGTAAATTTTTAAAATACAAGCCATTTTCCAATTAAGAATTGGTCAAGGGATGTGAACAGGCATTTCTGAGATAAAGACATCAGAACTATCCAATAGGCATGTGAAGAATCACTCGGGATCATTTTTGATTAGAGAAATGCAAATTAAAAAAAAACAAACTCTGAGATAACACCTCATAGTTATTAGATTAGGTGACATGACAAAAAAAGATGATGAGTGTTGCAAAGGATTTGTGAAAATTGAGACACTAATACACTGTTGATGAAGTTGTGAACTGACCCAACTATTCTGGAGATCAATTTGGAATACGTCCTTAGGGCAACCAAACTGTGCATACCCTGTGGCCCCTTTCTCCTTTTGGTGAGTTGGATGGAGAGCTTCCATTGTGAAGAAGACTCAGACCTATCATCTCTTTTTCATTCCCCAAGATTCAGCATCATTCTTTAGCTGTTTGTTTTCCACTCCTGTTACCCCCCTTATTCCTGGTGAGTACTTCTTAAGGTCTCCATTTGGAAGAAGTATCCAAACTATCCTTCATTTCCTGGTATTCACCATCATGTGCTTTCATGGCTATCTTCTCCTCTTCCTCTTTTTCTCCTTCATATTATGTGTTATCTTCCATTAGAATGTCATCTCCTTTTTCTCCTTTTATTTTTATTGTCAACATTTAGAACAAGGCCTAGCATATGGTAACCAGTTAATAAATGCTTATTAACCTTATTTGACTGGGGTTATCTGTCCTACTAATATATAAAAAACAACTTTCTTTTACAAGAACACATTCTACCAATTGCTCTGTTTGATTTCCATTCCATCAATATCATGCACCCTCCACAGGTGCTGTTTGGCACCACTCCCTTTTATGTACTCGTTTCCTGGGACTGTCTATCTTTTATTTATTTACATCCACAGAGTTTAGCACAGTGTCCAGAACAATTTAGGCACTTAACAAATGTTGATTGACTGTTGAAGAATGCTCACTAATTCCAAATACGTTAGTAGTGAGGCAGACTTGTGGGGAGTATACGTGGTCAGACCACTCACTCCTGGTGCTGCTGAACCTTGTGTCACTTTCTCTTCTGAGAAGTACTCACAAAGCTCCTTTATGAGCATAGCATCTCTACTGAGAGTAGGGATCGAAGGACCCATTGTTCTCTTCAGTTTGACTCTTGATTGCCAAAGCTGCTTCTCTTGACTTGATAGACTGATCTCTTCTTTTCTGTCTAAAATCCTCCTCCTTAAAGTTCTTTCTTCTTTTGCCTCATTGCCTTTCTATGTCCAAGTCTGTCTAGTGGGTTTGTTAACTGTGCTTAAATTCTCTCAATATGAATCCCTCCTTACTGGATGGGGAGTCTCCCTCTAGAAGAATAGTATTGCTGAATACCATGGCCAATGGGAGTGGAAAAAAGAAATGTCTTCTAGTCTGGGTGATGTCCTCTCAATGGTAGAGTATTTTTCCTCTTGTTGGCCCTCAATCTGGACTAACAAAGCCTTTCTTTCTGAGTCTCTTTTATGGACCAATTTGGGGCAGGATTTTCTTGTTCTTGTCAATTCATAGTTGAACCTTTGCTAAAATCTATGGCTTCACCTTTAATACCTTGTTATCTTTTGATTATATATTGGGGTACTCACACGGTGTTGTTTTGTGATCATGTGGTAGGAGAGGAGGAATCAACTTGTAAAAGATTAATTATCCCCTTTCAACTAAAACCTATTGAATACCTGCCTGTTTTTGTCAAAATATTATGCTAGGCATTAGTGTAAGGGGAAGAGAAGGGAGTAAACATTCATTATAGCTTAATATGTGCCAGGCACTATGCTAAGCCCTTTTTAATTATTATCTCATTTGATCCTCCCGACAAACCTGTGAGGTAGGCTATGTTATCACCATTTTATATTTGAGGAAACTGAGACAGAGGTTAAATGATTTACCCAGGGTTACATAGCTATTATTTATTTGAGGAAAAATTTGAACTGAGGTCTTCCTGGCTTTAGCCTGCTCTGCTGAAAATTAAGACTGAAATCACATACACAAAACATTGGAATAACATACATTGACCTAGTCAGTGACAATATGTGTGCTAGGAGATACTATAGTGGTTGAAAGAAACAGATTGGGAAGTAGTGATATGTATGGAAGTCATTTATGAGAAGCTGAATCTTGAGGAATATTTTAAAACATGATGTAGCGAACCAGTATGTCTTCATTTCCAGCAGCCATTCTTTTTCTTTCATTTGTTCTTCTTAAATATATGTATGTGTTTGGGGAAAAGTTTTATCCCTTCACTTTTAATACTGCTGGGATTTTAATACCTAATCTGGGAGCCTGGAGGGAGCACTTGGAGAGGAGCTGGTAAAATGAATTAAGTCGTCAAAAAGAAGACTTCACTGACTAAGGAAACAAACAGCTGGCAAGTATATGCGGTAATAGATTTGTCAGTAGAGCATATTCCCTATGGGTTGAACTCAAATACTATAAAAATGTGAAACATATTCTTGTTAACATACAAGATAAGATCCTGCTTCAAAGATAGTAAATATATCGAGAGGAATTTTCAGTTCTGAAACAAATAAGCATTACCTTGTGTTTTGGAAAGGAATAATCAGAAAGTAAAAGCTTTGGGAAATGCACAATTGCTTGATGAAAATGTAGATACAACATTTTGTCATAAATCCTCTTTAAAAAAAGCCCACATCCTCCAATTTGCTACAGAAGGTGAAGACCTAAGTAGAGACAAGCACCAAAGCTATAATATAGACAACAGTTGTGAATAGCTGTAAATTTAATTTCTTTGAAATTTTCAATCCCATTAAAACGTTAAGTCATGCACTTTTGCCAAATACCTGGAGCATGCTAATGACACCTCATGGTCACATAGGAATGGGGAATACTCTAACTTCTTGCCAATGTGTTTCTCAGAGTAAACCTTCCAACTCTAATGATCACATTTGTTTTTTACTGATTTCTTATTTTTAACAACTAAATTGTTATTTTTTCTCACTTGTGAATCTCTAGTTAACCATGAGAAAGTTAAGAATAAATAATGGACTCATTTAATGATAAATTAATTCAATGCTCTACTATGTAGGTACACTTCTTAATAGCTTGAAAACTATTTTACATGTGGACTTATTCTTTTACTATCTGCTTGCAAGAATGTAGCAGAGGAATTGTAGGCCAATCTGTAACACTTGTTTGCTATAAAACTCTGGAAATAGCCAGGCTGTTACTGTCACTGGCTCAACTAAAAGAATCCATTCCATTGCCTGAAGATAGGGGTGCACAACACTTCAATTGGGTGAGTGGAGACACTAGATGTGAGATTTGATTGGGGCTTGGTCAAGGGAGATGAAAAAGATAGATGGACAGACTGGAAACAGGAAGTGGTCTGTGTGTTGGACAGAGTGACTGGACTCCACCATTGCTGCTTCAGTCAGATAGGTAGCTAAGACCAAAATGAGAGGCATATCCCATTCATGCTAAACTTCCCATAACCAAGAATTTGTGTAGGAGATGAAGATGTGTTCTTCTCTCCTTGATCTCTCTATGTACAAGAGGGCAAATATTAAGTCTAAGTTTTCCTATTCTTTAAGGCTTATTTACAATTTCTGTTTATTTCATTTTGACTTGCTGGTTATATAGTAATTGGACCTGTTTCTAAGTGATGTGCCTCATTATTATGAAGAGGAAGTTAGAAAAAAAGAATATGAATGACAATGAGGTATATAGGTGAAAGAAAGAGGGTCAGAAGTTTGGACCCTTTGTTTGAACTATTGGGATTCTATCTTCAGTGGGTGCTGATTATATTTAAATATATATACTTCAATATTTATATCAAAATGATATTATATTTATATCCATATCAATCCTATCCCAAGATAAGCTCATCACCTGAAATCTTCATCTTGGAGACTGATAGTGCTTTGATAATTAACAACTCCTCAGCACATTCAGCTACATCTCTCCTCTAATTGGAGGGTTAGAAAGTGGAACAATAAATTTCTCCCAAATCCTTCTTTTTGTAGAGTACTCAGATTTTTCCATCCAACTTCATTTACCATCAGTTTCTCTGCTTGGTTTTGACCTCATGCGTATCATGCGCCCAGGAAAGGTACTTTCTGGTGTGCCCTTTCCCCATTTTCAGCTTTATTTTCTGTATTCTCTTTGTAAGCTCCTTGAAGGACCATCTTTCTTTTCCTTATTTGTATCCTAGTACTCAGCATAGGGTCTGGCATATAGCAAGTGCTTAATAAATTAATAAATTCATGTTGATTGTTAAGTGTTGAGATGGGATAACGGAAAAAGAATATAAATGGTGACTTCATGATTTCCACTTAGGTAAAAAAAAAAGAGTTAAAGCAATGGCACTGCGGGAAGGAGTCTTGGAAAGTTTGGGTGCTTCATGCACGTTTAATCTCCCCCATTACTCTCTCCACAGAGTCACCAGGTTTATCTGACCCTGAGTGAGGGTCAGTGAAAGCATGAAGTTACACACATGGCAGCATGGAAGGGGAGAATGGGGAAGAATAATTTAATTCATATGAAAGTATGGATCATCTAACCTAAGGTGACCAGGGTCTGACACATTTGAAGACCTCGTCAACTTACTTGTCTTATGTATCCTTTCCATAAAAAAGACACTAGGAAGGTTGCTTTGAGGATTATGTGTGGAATATCTATATCTGTATCTATCTATACACACATATGTCCATACACATACACACACATGCACATACTCATATACGAAATGCTTTGGAAAGACTGGAGCATACATGGATGTTTTGCATATGTTATTGAATAGGAAGCTCTTTGATTCGCTGCTCAGGCAATTTAAAGGGTGTTAGTGAGCTTCTGTGTTCTTCTGCCTATTTCATTCAATAGGTAACTGTTTTGCTCACCCCATTTGGTGAAAAGACTGAAATATCACAACCTAGCTGAAATGTTCACCATGAAGGCACTTTGGCATCCCAATATTCCAGAGTCTGTTTACATGCAGTACAGGATCAATACACTGAGAACAAAATAGTGTATCTTATGGAGTAACCTTTAGAGCCTTAACTTAACAGAAAGACAACTCATCATTTATGCTACATGTGGACATGACCTTGGTTGAACCACTGTTATGTAGGAACTAAACAAAATGATATACTTAATCACTCCCCTCCTCAAGACCAAGGTAATGCATGAAAGATTTTTTTTTCACCATGAGGTATTGAAGGCAATATTTGTAATTTGATCTTGCTATATCTTTGAATTAAATATCACTTACTAAAAGCCAGCTGATGTTAAGCAGTTAAGGGGAACTGGGCCGCTGGTCATAAACCTCCAACAATGAAGGAAATATGGCTGGTGGGAGCTTACGTCTATGGATTTAGATAAGAGAAACACCATGACATCTCAGTTACCCACTGGAACATTCAGGATATAGCCATCCTGGTTCTGGGAGGAGAAGGGAGAAGAGGAGAGAGGGGAAAAGAGGGAAAGAGAGAGAGAGAGAGAGAGAGAGAGAGAGAGAGAGACAGACAGACAGACAGACAGACAGACAGACAGACACATAGAGAATTCAAGTTACATTAAACTCTTCCAACCCTCCATCCTATTAGAGGAAAAATTCCTAATTTGTTAAGTTTAAACATCCAGATAATCATGCACATATACCAAAGTTTCCAGTTGCTTTTATCTTAATACAAAACACTCCAAATGGTTGTTTTCAAAGATACTCACAAGGTAGATCTAGGCATTGAATACTATGTTGTTCCATAGATTGAATTTAGTCTCAGACGGCTTGGATCACTTGCATTGTTCTTTTGCTACTTATTTGCTTTTTTGGTGGTAAATTGAGCTAATCAATTCTGCTTTCCAGTTCAGTTGTTAATGGTTAATTCCAGACAGTCCTTTAAAAACTCAGCAAGCTGCCTAGAGTTAGATTCTGTAAAAAGCCAACAACATATTAGTGGAACCAACTATTTTATTGTGGCACAATTTGCATAATACCCTATACAACCACCACTCAACTTCTCTAAAAATCCATGGCTTAATGGGGCAATTATCTACTCCTGACTCTAAATGCTTCCTCTTTCTTTTTTCCTGTTTTTGGTCTCATCCAATGTCTGCAGGTGTCTGCCAGAAATGCTAATGCTTGTAAATAAACACTGTCTCAATTTCCCAAACTGTTACCAAAATGACTTTCACTAGGCTTCTTCCTGCTGGCTCTTCCACTGAATTTTGAACTGTTTTCCAGCACTTTAAAAAAATGCATCATGTGCTCTGCTAATGCACATTCCTAGATTTATTATAATTGTGTATCAAATTAAATGATATATGCAAAGTGCTCTGTAAACCTTTAAGCAGCATATACTTATTCACCACTATTAAAAGATTATTTTTATGATGAAAAGTATCCAGTAGAAAAAGCTTAGGTCCCATGTGATTCATATAGCTCTGAGAACCCTGCATAATGTGGCAACAGTCTAAATTGTGGCATAATATATTTTCCCACAAAAATTCTGGGGTTGAAATAGATTGTTTTGAGGGGTCACAGAAGAATAACTCAATAAAGTAGTTTAGGAAAGAATTCTGGGTGCTGAGGATTTGCAAAAGGATTACCATTAGAGCCCCTCCTTGACTAGGGATAATGTTTCTATAAATCTGTCCTTTTCCTATTATATGGATAGGACAAGTTTTGGAACAAATTAAAGATAAAAATGTCTTATTATATTTAGATGTTGAACCCTCCAAAGCATAAGTATTAGTCGAGTAGCTTTAGTTCTATTTGGATTTGAAATATGGAATTTCTGTTGTAATCTCCAGTAGTAATCTTAAAGCTGAGAACATTAAGGATTTGGGAAAAACTATTAAGCCATCATGAAGCTACTTTTCCTTCTTTCCCACTCTTGGTATAGTAAGAGTTTATTCTTATTTTCCCTAGTGTAATTCAATTCAACAAATATGAATGAGGCTCTTATATGATGTGGTGGATAGAAAGTAGACTTTGAAATCATGAAGCTCTGGGTTCATGTACTTCCTCTGACATAATAGCCATTCAAACGTAGGCAAGTCATTTAACTAAGAAGTTAATCACAACTTAAACTGAGTCTGCTCCAAAATGAATTCCACTTTTTATGTTATCCCATGATTCTCTGTTGTCAATCTCCTCCAATGCACAGAGAATATCTCACATAGTACTTTATCTGCAACAAACCAATTCATTTATAATGTATTATAATTATTAATGCATGTGTTCTATACTTCATCTAAACTATAAACTCCATAATGGTAGCAATCATGTCTTCCCCTCCCAGTTTGATTTTTTTTTTTTATTAAAGGAGTCATCTCTTCTGCAGCTACTTACAGAAGCCTATTTATTGAATGAATGTATCTCAGCAAAAGTGAGAATACTATAGGACCTTAGCCTGAAAGGGCCAGGATCTCACATTGCATCCTGGGTCATCTCCAGCTATCCTAATGAATATCAGGCCATTGGACCCAGATGGCTCAGGAGAAGAAAGTGAGGTTGGTAACGCTGGACAGCCCTCCCTAACTCAAATCAAAGTCAACTCCAGGTCATGTCATCAAGCTGATATCATGGTTCTCTTGGAGAACGAAGGACAAATGAAACAATAACAACAGCAACAAGCCCCAGACCATAGCCAGACTTTCAATTACAAAATAACTAAATTGCTGTCTTGCATTTTCCTATCTCCATTAGGAAGTAAGATTCCAAAATCCATGCTAATGTGAAATCTGTCCAGGGTGTGTGTGTGTGTGGGGGGGAAATATTCAAGGTTTTGAGTTAAGTGTTGGAGCTACAAAGACAAAACTAAAATTGTTCAGTCCTCAAGGAGTTTCTATTCTCTTGGAGCACTAACGAAACAAAATAAAATACAGAAGAAAGACATATATGTATGTGTGTGTGTGTCTCTCTCTGTGTGTGTATTCTAAACAATTTCAAAGGAGAGGAAATGCTAATAATTGAGGAAAGCATGAAAGGCCTCATGTAAGAGATAGACTTGAATCACTTTAAAGAAAAAAAAGGGGATCTCTGAAGGTAAGGTCAGTTTTATTCTTAGGACAACAATCATTTTGTCTCTAAGATTACTACCGGAGATCACAACAGAAATTCCCTATTTCAAATGCAATGACATGACTGAAGCCCATTGCCCACAAGTAACCCACAAGGAAAGTTATGTTAAGATTAAGACAATACAAATTCAAAATAGTCCCAGTCCCACGGACTATCTGTCTTTGAGTAGTTATCAAATGTTATCTGGTCTATATTTGCTAATTAAAGTTTTATTAGTTTGGACTGGTTTCAAGAAGGAAATCATACTTGGTGGACATGAAATAGGGATGCAAATCAAGTCTTGGACCTGATTTCATTGATTTCACTGGTATGCAGAACTCCAAGTTGAGGATACTTTATCTACTAATATTGGGTCAGAACCTTCTCTGTAACTTACAGCCTAAGAAAGTTGGCTACCCTGATGCTTAGTGCTGAGAGATTAAGTCACTTATCCAGAATTTCTAAGCAAATATTTTCAAAGGAAGGATTTGTGCCTAAGTCTTCCAATTTAATGGTCAGTTCTTTATCCACTATATTTAATAGAATTAAAATAATTTTATTACTGTAATATTGCATTGGACCTTAGAACTGACATTATAAATCTATCTGTAAAGATATTATATGAAAAGAAATATATATACTATTAACTTTTACCTACTGGCTGTGCATGGAGGAAAGATATTTCTCCTTCTATGCATTGGCAGGAAACTCCAATAAATGAAAAATAATTTGCTTTTGGCAACCTTTTACACATCGGCTTTGAGAAAATGCGCTTGATGAATGGTGAGAATTTTTTTCTCACATATTTACCCAACCACGATTACTACCCTTCAAGTCTAATAAAAATGTATTTAGTAAGCTTTTAAAATGAAACTTTTGTCTTGGACAACTCTTCAGTGCTCCCATGTACATAAGTCTTCTATACATTAGTTCATATCTGTATATTAAATAACTTTGTGAACTTTAGGTTGAGTCAAGTTAGAGAGACAGTGAGGGAAATAAGCTTTAAGAAAGCAACAGTATTTACTTTATTTTACTGGGAAGTTTCTTGTTTCATTTTTTTAAAGGAATTCTACCTATTTTAAAAGCAAACTTCTTAAGTTCATATTTGGAACAAGCATCATTTTACTGAATTGAATAATTAAGGGTTTTTAGGGGTGCACAATTGAATAAAAAGAGATAAAAACAATAAAAGGAAAGGAATATGAAGAGAACCTTTATTGATCATAATATTAGTTTTTATTCATTTATGTGCTTATTTATTTGTTTATTTATCTATAGTTTTCAACATTTGCTTCCATAAGGTTTTGAGTTCCAAATTTTCTCCCCATCTCTCCCTTCTCCCCACCCCAAGATGGCACTTAATTTGATACAGACTCTACAAGAACATTTATATTAAACCTATTTTTACATTAATCATGTTGTAAAGAAGAAGTGGAACTAATGGGAGAAAACATGAATAAGAAGAAATAGAAGAGAGACAGATACCTTGAATACTATGCTTTGATCTGTATTCAGACTCCAAAGTTCTTTTTTTCTGGAAGTGGACAGCATTTTCTATCATATGTATTTTGGAATTGTCTTAGATCCTTGCATTGCTATAAAGAGATAGGTATATCAAAGTTAGTCCTCACACAACCTGGCTGGTTAGTGTGTACAATGTTTTCCTGGTTCTGCTCACCTTACTCAGCATTAGTACATTCAGTTCTTTGTATGCCTTTCTGAAGCCTGCCTGCTCATCATTTCTTATAGCACAGTAATATTCTATTAAATTAATATTCCACAACTTGCTCAGCCATTCCTCAACTAATGGACATATCCTCAAATTTCAATTCTTTGTCATCACAAAAAATATTGCTAAAAATATTTTTGTACATGAGTCCTTTCCCCATTTTTATGATCTCTTTGGGAAACAGACTTTAACTTCTCCTCTAAGAATTTGGATGCTATGCCTCTTGGTGCATTTATGTTTAATATTGATATTGCTTCATTTTCTGTGGTGCTTTTCAGCATGATGTAGTTTCCTTCCTTATATCTTTTAATTAGATCTGTTTTTATGCTTGCTTTGTCTGATAACAGAAATACTACCCCTGATTTTTTGTTTGTTTGTTTTACTTCGGCTGAAACAAAACATATTCTACTCTAACCTTTTACCTTTACTCTGTGTGTATCCCTTCATTTCAAATGTATCTCTTATAATCAACATATTGTAGGATTATGGGTTTTAAATCCATTCTTCTATCTGCTTCTGTTTTCTGGGAGAGTTCATCAGATTCACTTTCACAGTTATGGTTACTATCTGTATCTTTCTCTCAATCCTATTCCACCCCCACCTCTTTTATTCTTGTTGTTCTCCTTTTTCCCTTTCCCTTCTCACTAGAATTCTGGTTTTGACCACTGTCTCTTTCAATCTGTCCTCCCTTCTGTGAATCCCCTCCCTTTTCCCTTACTACCTTTTGCCTCCCTTCTATTCACCTCCTTTTTCTTTCCCCTTTTTTCTCCTACTGCCTGAAAGGAAAGTGAGATTTCTATACCTAATTTGGGATTGTATTTCCTCCTTGATCAAAGTCCATAAGAGTAGAGTTCAAACAATGCTGATATCCCTCCCTTCTTTCCCTCTACTCTAATATATCCTTGTGCCTCCTCATATGATGTTATTTAGCCTTTTCTGCCTTCTCCTTTCCTCTTCTCCCATTACAATTCCTTTTCACTGCTTAATTGTTTTTTATCATCACATCAAAATCAGCTTATATCCACACCCTCTGTCTGAGTATATCTCTTCTAAATTTTGTAATAAAGGTATAATTTTCAAGATCTGTAAATACCATCTTCCCATGTAAGGATGTAAGCAGTTTGCCCATACTGAGCAACATATTTTTCCCCTTTCCTGTATGCCTTTTTGTGCTTCTCTTAAGTATTGTATTTGAAGATCAAATTTTCCGTGCAGCTATGGTCTTTTCATCAGGAAGGTCTGGAATTCTGAAAGTCACCTACTTCATTAAATGACCATATCTTCCCTTGAAAGGCTATGCTCAGATTCACTGGGCAGTTAATCCCTGGTTATAATCCACACTCCTTTGCCTTATTGCATACCACATTCCAAGCCCTCTGATCTTTAAATATAGAAGCTGTTAGGTCCTTGCAATGTTGATGGAATGGAAAGATCTTTCTCACCCATTAATGGGCCCATGTGACTTGCTTTGAGCTCAGACCCAGTTGACTACTATAATGGAGACTGAGTCACATGGAGTCTGAGTAACATGGCATGGTGAGAGGAGCTTAAGGAACAGGTGGAAAAGGAAGAGTGGAGCAGGAATGGAGAGTGAAGCAGAGCTGAAGCAGAGCCACTAGGGTGAATGAGTGAGGGAGGAATTTTGTTTAGTGGAAATTGTTTGTGGTGAGGTCTAACTGAGGGAAAATTTGGGATTTGGGGGCTCCCTAAATTGGTGATGTGCATAAACTTCTTTGTTACCATGGTTGAATTGACTTTCTGGTATATGAATGAATATTTTTGTTTTTCCTTTGAGGAAGAGAGTGATATATACTTTGCAAAGTTACCCTGGAAATATTCACACATATTTATAGAGGCTGTTATATGTATCACATTGGCATAATAGTGCTAAATAATGTTAACTATGTTTCCACAATATTAGAATTGTTTCTTTCTTGCAAAATTCAGTATTTTCCTCTTAAAATGATGATTCTAGAATTTGGATAAAATATTCTTTAGTATTTTCCATTTGGGATTTCTTTCAGGATGTGATTAATGGATTCTTTCCATGACTATTTCAAGCTCTGGTTCTAAGACCTCAAGGTAGTTTTCCTTGATGATTTCTTGAAAGATGCTGTGCAGGTTCTTTTTTTTTTCGTCATGACTTTCAGGGACTCCAATGATTCTTAAATTATCTCTCCTGGATCTATTTTCTAGGTCAGTTTTTCCAACGAAGTGTTTTAAGTTTTCTTCTATTTTTTCATTCTTTTGATTTTGGATGATTGATTCTTGATATCTCAGAGAGTCATTGACTTCCACTTGTCCAATTCTAAATTTTAACAAACTGTTTTATTCAGTTAGCTTTTTTACCTCCTTTTCCATTTGGCCGATTCTACTTTTTAGGGAGTTGTTTTCTTCAGTGTCCTTTTATCCCATTTTGTCAACTCTATTTTGAAAGAAATTGTCGAATTTTTTCTTCTGCCTCGCTTATTTCACTTTTAAAATGCTTCTTGAACTGTTCCACTAAGGCTGTTTTGGCTTGAGACCAGTTCATATTCTCCTCAGAAGGGCATATATTGATTAGGTTGTCATCTCTTGAATTTGTGTTCTGATCTTCCCTATTACCAAGATGCTTCCCTGTGGCCATTGTTTTCCTTTGTTGCATTTTGCTCATGCTGTTTGGCTCTTTTTTGGCTTTTAATGTTGATCTCCCCTTCTGGGACACAGTGGACAGTGTCCCACACTTCTTGTGCTGTGGGGCAGAGGGTTTGAGTGCTTGGGCCTCAGATTCTGGCAGTTGTAGGCTGTATAAGTCTGGTAGCTTGTCTGGTGCTGAGTTGCAGCTGGTGATGTTGGTTTGTGTGTGCCTGGTGCTGATGCTTGACTGCTCAGTCACCCTGGGGTTCAAGATTCCCCTACTGGTTTGCTGAGGTGAGGCTTGCCATTAGTTTTCTGGGGCTCCTCTTATCCTGTACTGATCACCTTAAGTCACAGAAAGAGGGGCCTTTCCCACTACTCCCCCTAGGGTTCTGAGTTTAAAAAAGTGCTGTAGCCCAACTTTCTGCTGGTTCCGCTGTTCCAGCATCTTTCCTGGGAAAATATTCTCTGGGTTTTTCTTTTCTTTTTTTTAAAATTTATTTATTTATTTGAAGTTTTCAACATTCTTTTCCACAAAATTTTGAGTTCCAAATTTTCTCCCCATCTCTCCACTGCCCCCACCCCAAAACATCCAGCATTCTAATTACTCCTACCACCAGTCTGCCGTCCCTTCTAACATTCCTCTCTTACCTTATCTCCATTTACCTTTTTGTCCTGTAGGGCAAGATAAACTTCTATACCCCATTACCTGTATTTCTTATTTACCAGTTGTATGCAAGAACAATACTCAACAGTCGTTCCTAAAACTTAAGTTCCACATTCTCTTCTTTCCTCCCTCCCCACACATTCCCCACTGAGGAGACAAACAATTCAAATGACTTCCACAGTAGTCATATTGTGCAAGACTAACTATATTACACTCCATCCTATCCTGTCACTCATTTTTTCTATTCTCTGTTTTGACCTTGTCCCTCCCCAACAGTGTTTACTTCTAATTGCTCCCTCCTCCCATTTGCCCTCCCTTCCATCATTCACCCCACCTTGCTTATCCTCTTCTCCCCCACTTTCTTATATCGTAAGAGAGGTTTTCATACCAAAATGAGTGTGCATTTTATTCCTTCCTTGAGTCAAATGTGATGAGAATAAGTTTCGTGTTTTCCTTCTCACCTCTCCTCTTTTCTCTCCATTGAAAAGTCTTTTTCTTGCCTCTTTTATCAGAGATAATTTGACCCATTCCATTTCTCCTTTTCTCCTTCCAATGTATGCTTCTCTCATCGCTTAATTTAATTTTATTTTTTTAGATATGATCCCTCCCTATTCAACTTGCCCTATGCTCTCTGTCTCCGTCTCTCTGTCTCTCTCTCTGTGTCTCTGTCTCTCTGTGTGTGTATGTGTGTGTGTGTGTGTATGTGTGTGTGTGTGTAATTCCATTAACTACCCAGATACTGAAAAAAGTTTCAAGAGTTACAAATATTGTCTTTCCATGTAGGAATATAAACAGTTAAACTTTACTAAGTCCCTTATGATTTCTCTTTCCTGTTTACTTTTCATGCTTCTTTTCATTCTTGTGGTTGACAGTCAAATTTTCTTTTCAGCACTGGTCTTTTCATCAAGAATGCTTGAAAGTCGTCTATTTCATTGAAACACCATTGTTTCCCCTAAAGTATTATACTCTGTTTTGCTGGGTGGGTGATTCTGGTTTTAGTCCTATTTCCTTTGACTTCTGAAATATCATATTCCATTCCCTTTGATCCTTTAATGTAGACACTGTTAGATTTTGTGCTCTCTTGATTGTATTTCCACCATACTCAAATTGTTTCTTTCTAGCTGCTTGCAATATTTTCTCCTTGACCCAGTAACTCTGGAATTTGGCTACAATGTTCCTAGGAGCTTCTCCTTTTGGGTCTCTTTCAGGGGGTTATCAGCGGATTCTCTCAATATTTATTTTACCCTCTGGTTCTAAAATATGAGGGCAGTTTTACTTGATAATTTCATGAAAGATGATATCTAGGCTCTTTTATTGGTCATGGCTTTCAGGTAGTCCCACAATTTTCAAATCGTCTCTCCTGGAGTTATTTTTCAGGTCAGTTGTTTTTCCAATGAGATATTTCACATTATCTTCCATTTTTTCATTCTTTTGGTTTTGTTTTGTGATTTCTTGGTTTCTCATGTAGTCATTAGCCTCTATATCTTCCATTCTAATTTTGAAAGAACTATTTTCTTCAGTGAGCTTTTGAACCTCCTTTTCCATTTGACTAATTCTGCTTTATAAAGCATTCTTCTCCTCATTGGCTTTTTGAACTTCTTTTGCCAATTGAGTTAGCCCTTTTCTAAAGGTGTTATTTCCTTTAGCATTTTTTTGGTTCTCCTCCAGTAAGTTGCTTACTTGCTTTTCATGATTTTCTTGCATCTCTCTCATTTCTCTTCCCAGTTTTTCCTCCACCTCCCTTACTTGATTTTCAAAATCCTTTTTTAGTTTTCCCATGGCCTGAAGCCATTGAATATTTATTTTAGATTTTTGAGATACAGAAATCTTGACTTTTGTGTCTTTCTCTAATGGTAAGTATTGTTCTTCCTCATCCTAAGGGATGAGAGAAGATATCTGTTCACCAGGAAAGTAACCTTCTTTTTTTGTGACATTTTTCCATCCAGTTACTTGACTTGTAAGTCCTTTGTCAAGAGGAGGGTATACTCTGGGGATGTGTAAGATCTCAGTTCCTCCAAGGTGGCACAATCAAGCACATACACTGGTCTGGGAGCAATCAGAACTTTTGTGCCCAGAATCTGAGTATTAGTTTCCTCTCCCAACCACCTGGCCTCCGGTTCCACCAAGCCAGCATTGGGGGCTGAGATTCAAATAAGCTGCTCAATTGCCCCAGGGTCTTTAGGCAGGATCAAGGTTGCCATTCAGTTTGAGATAAAGATCAGCTGCCTAATTCCTCCAGGAGTATCAGGTTGGGGCAGGGCCTTAGGCCAGTGCTTTGAGAAGACCCTGATCCCCTCTTTGGGCAGCTGAAAAAACCCTCTCACTGCCCTTTAGTGTCTGTAGGTTGAGGCATCTGCAAACCACACTACTTCTGCTGAAGATTCCTCCCCTGACACTTGCTCAGTCCTGCTCCTGGGACTTGCCTTTGGCCAAGGTTGGGTTGGGCTCCACTATGGGTCCAATGGAACACACCTTTCCCGTAGGCCTTTCAGGTCACCCTGGGCTGGAAATCTCCCCTCCATTTTTCTTTGGTTTCTGCTACTCTAGAATTTGTTGAGAGTCTTTCTTTACAGGTATTTAATGGGCTGTGGGGGAAGAGCTAGTGCATATGCATCTTTCTTCCTCACCATCTTGGCTCTGCCCCCTCTCTGGGTTTTTCAAGGTCAATAAGGGTGGGTGAGAGTGACTTACTGTTTACTCTGCCATTTTG
This sequence comes from Notamacropus eugenii, assembly GCF_028372415.1. NCBI lineage: Eukaryota > Metazoa > Chordata > Mammalia > Diprotodontia > Macropodidae > Notamacropus > Notamacropus eugenii. The sequence continues at coordinate 339,358,202 of NC_092874.1, read as the reverse complement.
GATGCTAGAAGTCAAAATCCTGAATGTGACTTAGGAAGATGGAAGAAAGGAAGAAAAACAAACATCTAGGTGAGAAGCACTGTATTAATGTTATATCATTTAATTTTCACAACAAGAGCAAGAAAATAGTTCTGTAAGTACCCTTATTTTATAATTGAGCAAACTGAGGATGATAGAGGTCAAATAGTTTGTCCAAGGTCATTATACTATGAAATATCTAAAGCTGGACATTTTCTTTGGAATAAAAACATTTGGATCATTTTGTGGCTTGATGGGAATAGCAAGTTCTACATGGTACCTTTGTAGGTTTGTATGCAATCATGTTTTGTATTGTATTTTGAAAAGGACATATGTCTGTCTTCATATGTCCTTTACAGTTAATGTGGGTTTTTAGTAGTAGCCAAAATGACTTATTTCCTAAAAGATGTTCTGAATAAACATTATTATTACCATATATAATGTTCTCTTAGTTTTGCTCATTTTACTCGTCATTATTTTGTGCATTTTTCCATAATTTTTCATATTTTTCTAAAATCATTTTGCTCATCATTTTTTTTAATTAAGTAATTAAATTTTAGCTCACAATGTTGAGTTCTACAAACTTTTGAGTTTCAAATTTTCCTTCTCCCTCTCCTCCCCTCCTCTTTCCCTCTCCAGGGCAGCATGCAATCTCATATTCTCTCTCTCTCTCTCTCTCTCTCTCTCTCTCTGTATGCATGTATGTATGTACATATAGATAGATAGATAGATAGATAGATAGATAGATAGATAGATAGATAGATAGATAGAGATAAACATTGACATTAAACATTTTCACATTAGCCATGTTGCAAAGAAGAATTAGAACCAATGGAATGGACTACGAGAAAGAAGAAACAAAACAAAAAAGAGAGACCAAGTACCATGCTTCTATCTGTCTGCCTTCAGATTCCACAATTCTTTTCTGGACATGGATAGCAATTTTCATCATGAGTCTTTTGGAGTTGTTTTAGAACCTTACATTTTTGGGAAGAGCCAAGCCTATCAAAATTAGTCATCACACAATGTGACTATAAGTGCATACAGTGTTGTCTTGATTCTGCTCTCCTCACTCAGCATCAACTTATATAAATTTTTTTCCAGGTTTTTTCTTTTTTCTGGAGTCCCTCTGCTCCTCATTTCTTATATCAAAATAATATTCTACTACATTCATATACCGCAACTTATTCAGTAGTTCCCTAGTTGGTGGGCATCCCCTTAATTTCCAATACTTTGCCAACAAAAAAAAGAGTTGTTTAAATATTTTTATACTTGTGGGTGCTTTTTCATATTTGTATGATCTCTTTGGAATACAACACTAGAAGTGGTACAGCTAGAGTCAAACAAAGAGTAAGCACATTTTTATAGCCCTTCAAGGATAGTTCCAAATGGCTCTCCAAAATGGTTGAATAAGTTCACAACTCCACTAACAACGCATTAGTATTCTAATTTTCTCACATTTCTCAGAATTTATAATTTTCCTGTTTTGTCATGTTAGTCAGTATGACTGGTATGATGTGGTAACTAAGGGTTGTTTTTATTTGCATTTCTCTAATCAATAGTGTTTTAGAACATTTTCTCACCTAACTACAGATATCTTTAATTTCTTTCTGTGAAAAATGCCTGTTTACATCCCTTGTTTATATTCCCATTTATCAATTGGGAATGATTTGTATTCTTATAAATTTGACTCAATTCTCTCCATATTTTAGAAATGAGGCCTTAATCAGAGACACTGGTTGTAAAAATTCTTTCCCAATACTTTGCTTCACTTCTACTCTTGGTTGCATTGGCTTTGTTTGTACAAAACTTTTCAATTTAATGTAATAAAAGTTATTCATTTTGCATTTCATAATGTTTTCTATCCCTTGTTTGGCCACAAATTCTTCCATTCTCCATACAGATAAGTTATTCCTTGTTCTTCCAGATTACTTATATTATCAGTCTTTATATCTAAATTGTAAACCTATTTTGACTTTATTTTGGTCTCTGGCTACTTTCTGAAACAATATTTTCCATGTTTTTCCAGGAAGATTTTTGTCAAGTAGAGACTTCTTATCCCAGAAGCCAGTCTTTAGGTTTATCAAGCAGTAGATTACTATAGTCATTGATCACTGTGTCTTGTGTACCTAACATATTCCACTGATCCACCACTCTATTTCTTAAATAGCACCAAGTAGCTCTAATGATTAGTGCTTTATAATACAACTTAAGATTTAGCATAGTTAGGCCACTTTCCCTAGGATATCTTTTGATTAATTCCTTTCATATTCTGGAACTTTTGTTCTTCTGGATGAATTTGTTTTTATTTTTTCCAAGCTCTATAATATAATTTGTGTTAGTTTGATAGGTATGACACTAAATAAGTAAACTAATTTAGGTAAAATTGTCATTTTTATTATATTAGCTTGACATAGTCAAGAGCAACTGATGTTTTTCAACTTATTTAGATTTGAATTTATGTGAAAAGTGATTTGTGGTTGTGTTCATATAGTTCCTGGATTTGTTTTGTGAGGTAGAGGTTTTGTGAGGTATAATGTCTATAGTAACTTTAAATGGAATTTCTCTTTCTATCCCTGCTTTTGGGCTTTGTTAGTAATATATGGGAATGCCAAGGACTTATGTGGTTTATATTATATCCTGTAACTTTGCTAAAGTTGTTTGCATTTTCAAGTAGTTTTTTTTTTTTTACTTGATTTGCTAGGATTCTCTAAGTATATCATTATATCATCTGCAAAGAGTGATAGCTTTGCTTCTTCTTTTCCTGTTATTCTTTCAATTGCTTTTTCTTCCCTTATTGCTAAAATTAATGTTTCCAATACTATATTGAATTACAGTGGGAATGATGGGCATCTTTGCTTCACCCTGATCTTACCGGAAATGCTTCTAGCTTATCCCCATTATATATAATACTTGCTTATGGTTTTAAACCAATGCTACTTTTCATTTTAAGGAAGACTCCGTTTATTCCTATGCTCTCTAGTATTTTTAATGGTAATGGGTTCTGTATTTTATCAAAAGGTTTTTCTGCATTTATTGAGATAGTCTTATGCTTTCTGCTGGTTTTGTTGTTGATATGATCAATTCTACTTGTAGTTTTCCTAATACTGAACCAGCCTTGCATTCCTAGAATAAATCTTACATGTTCGTAGCGTATTGTTCTCATGACAAGTTGCTGAATCTTCTTGATTGCTGAGATGCCTCCCATCCTGTATTGATCCCCTTCAGACACAGAGAGAGGAATATTTCCCATCAATCCCCTAAACCTCCAGAGCTAGAACCAAAAGACTGCCTTACCCTATCTTTCTGCTAGCTGCACTATTCCAAGATTTTTTCCTTGGGGCAATATTCTCTGTATTTTTCAAGATTGATAAGGGAGAGTGAAAGCACTTACTGTTTACTCTGCCATTTTGGGGTCCAGAAGTTTAAATAGGTGATTTTCAAGCATTTAGACTGTGGACTGATAGACTCAGGACTAGCTGTTGTCACTGCTCCAGGACCTGCATAGTACTGTGCTTCGTTGTCACTCAGTTACTACAGACTTCCGTGTTGAGAGGTCTGGAAATTGCCACTCCACCTGTGATTCAGTCTGCTCTGGCCTCCCTATGGTAGAATCTGGGACTAAAAATCTCCCACACTCTCTCTTTATGGATTCACAAATATAGAATTTATTCAGATTCTCCTCTTAAAGGTATTTTGAAGGTGTTTGTGGGAGAGAACAGGTGAATCCCTGATTCCACTTTGCCATCTTGACTCCAACCCCACCTCATTTCCTATAGAACAGCAGTGTTCCATCACAATGAAATAACACAGTGTGTTCAGCCATTTCCAAGTTTACAGTCGTCTCTACAATTTCTAGCTCTTTGCCACCACTTCTAAATGTATTCTGCATTGTTAATATTTTCCCCATCACTTTCTTAAGTATGGAGAATCAAAAAAGCAATGATAACAAGCCTTGGTTTGTGGCATTTATAAATTTCTAAGCTGTAAATGCTCATACTGAAATTGTAACTATTGACTCTATTGAGTCAGCTGGCACAAACACATCTCTGCCTAAACCCATTTTCTTCTTTTCCAAGGTTTTTCACTGCTCTGTCCCTGTTCTTATTTTATTTGTCCTAGCCCAACACTAGTGAATAAAATTGCTTCCAGAATATGTTTTATTTAGGTCATGAGCCAAGGCCTTTGTGCTCCCAATGTCAGGTTGTGGCCAGGTAATCCCAATAAGAGGACAAAAACAAAAGAGAAAAAGTCAGAAGTGGTGGAATTTTATAGTTAAAAAACAATAATAAAATGCATACAATTACAAAGGAAACCAATTATGTTGAAATGCAGTTATCAAAATATAAAACAAGCAAATCTGCTCATGGACTACCAGATTATAAAATAACCACTGTTTTGCCTTAAGGAAAGCACTTGGTACAGAACTCTCAGGTTTAGAAAAAGTTCGTAGTAGGAAATCAATCTTGGGCAGCCACCAAAATGGATTAAACCCTCATTCAGGGTTGTCAGAATAAGAAGTTTCCAGAACTTTGGAAACACAGAGGTCAAATGCCAGGCCTAGAGGCCTGTATTGGGCTACCCGAGTCTTTCTTACCTGTCCCAGGTCTTCGGTTGGCCAAACCGGATAAACGTATGAGAGAAAGGACGTTCCAGAGTGGAACAGGGGTTGAGCTTTATTACAGGGTCTAGTTACAAGTGCAGGGCGGTCTTCCTTAGGAGGAAGAGGGGGAGATTTCCTAAGGAGGCTAAGCTTAAGGGATTGGAAGTAGAAGTACAAGCGGGGAGAGAGGGGGAGGGGAGAGAGGAAAGAAGAGGAGCGGAGCCTACTGTCCTCTTGGCTCCACACTGCTAAGAGAGAGCTTTCAGGCTTCCTCAATCCTACTTAACCTTCAGCCGCACAGTTTGCATCTCAATACCGTGCTGTTAGGTAACTAGGTGTGCTCCAATCCGGGACAATCTCGAGGGCAGAGAGACTCCACCCATCACGTATCTCCCGGGGAGAGGCAGAAATACCCAAGCTAGCCAAGCTAGCCGAGCTAGCTCAGTCTGACCTTCTCTAACCCCCGCTGTTCATGGAGGGCCTCGTAAGACTCTAAGATTTAGAAGTTCCACTTTTACCCGCCCGAGACCGTCCACATGGAATTGAGCTTCCAATCCCAACAGTCAAATCCCATTGAGGAACATTTACTTATTGATTATTTACTCTAAGTTTAAATAATTATACTGATAGAGAACTCCTAAATATCTTTCCTAAGTTTAGAGTTAAGAGAAAAGTTGAGATTTGCACTGAGGACTGCCACTCCAAATTTAATGTTCCTTCTACTGTACTACAAATTTATCTTTAAAAAACTCAAATTTCATTTTTGTGTGGGAACTCTTGCCTGACTTTCCAATCCATACTCGTACATTAGGTTCTCAGTGGGAATATCTGCCTTTCATACAAGGTATTCTATTGATATACACTCTTTAAATTGATTTCATTAGTCAACCAGTTGACTCAATTAACTCAGAGCAAAATATCAAAGTATCTGAGGTGATCTCTCCCACAAATAAACAGTGTCAGTGGGAAACAGATATAGAGTGCACTAGTAGAAAGACACACACAATTAAGGACCACATGGTCAAGGTAACTCATGCCTTTGATGGTTCAGGGTGCCAGTGTACTTTCTTTTCACGGGATAATCCTAAACTCCTTCCTCCTTAGTGTGTTGTCTCTACTGAGCAGCTTCCTCATCTGGGTTTCTGGGGCTTCTCCTTTCTGTTGCTCAGCTGTCTCTCTTCTCTCCTGTCACTGACTTTCTCAACTCACAACTGGACTATGCTCCTCTAGATGCTGCCATGATGATAAGGGAGGGAGAAGGGAGAGAAAGTAATTCTATCATCCACTTGCTGAATTTGGTGAAAGTGCTCCTAAAGCTGACTTGATTCAGTGAGCTCTTCCTATTTCCTTAGAGACTGAATAACTCTTTAGAGACTACCTCTCTACAAAACTGGTTGGATTTTTAAAGGCCTTCAGAGGTTTGGCACATCCTTTATTCAGAAAAACTCACACCACCCTATAATTGCATCAGATTTATGGAGGAATTCCTTTATACTTCCTAAAGGAGTAACAAGTGTAAACTTTTTTTTTTATTTCTTTTGTAAGCTGCGAATAGGCCATTTTCACTTTAATACCCTTTACTATACGTGAATAAGTCACTCAAATTATGAACCACTTAAGGTTTCACATCTATTATCATTTATAAAATGACATACTCTGAGAGAGACTAAAACTTTACAGGTTATAAATATGGCTATCTTAACATCTCATTTCTCTCCTTCTTGTCCTTTATATTTATTCCTTTCATCAAATGAATTTGGAACATTCACCCTAGCAGGGATTCTTTGATCAAACATCCTACTATGTCCATATTTTCAATAAAACTCTTTCAAAACTGGTGGAGTCTAACTGGATGATTTATTGTTGTTAAATCATTTTTCAGTCATGTTCAAGTCTTCGCAACGCATTTGGGGTTTTCTTGGCAGAGATTCTGGAGTGGCTTCCCATTTCCTTTTTCAGTTCATTTTATAGATGAGGAAACTAAGGCGAACAGAGTGAAATAACTTGCTCAGGGTTACATATCTACTAAGTTTTTGAGATCAGATTTGAAGGCAGGAAGAAGAATCTTTCTGACTCCAGGTTGGTTACTCACCTATCTGTACAACTGGTTGATAACGACCCCTTAACTCTCTTTTTGGGAATATTTTATCAGACTGGATTCCTACGTTTCTAAACATTATATTTGAATTTTTATATTTGAAACCTCACAGAAATCAGGTTCCCACCAAAACAAACAAACAAATCCCATTGAACATTCCTACTATTCTGAAGGTTCAACCATCATTTTAGTCACTCATATTCACAGCTTCAGAGTCCTCTTCTACTCTCCACTTTCCATTACACCACAATTATAAGTGGTTGCCAAATATTGTTATTTTTATCTCTACATTTCTCAACTCTCCTCCTTTTCCTCCATACACATAGTCACTGTCCTCATTTGAATCAGTTAGAAACATGCTTGACACTAATAGTTATCAAGGAAAATGTATTACAGCACAGTTTAGAGGAGTTGAACGCCTGGACCAAAGCAGATCCCACCCCTCTCCAGCAGTAGAGAGCATCAAATGAAGAAGAATGACTGATTTTGTGTGCTATTTCAGATCCTCCCATCAGGAGATAAATTGGTCCGTTCTCCATTAGATGACCATCTTCTTTACATGCTCACTGTGCAGTCACCCTTGGTATGATCCTCCTCTCAAACATGCTTTAACATAAGACCCATGACCATAAAATGGAGGGGTAATTTTATGCAGAGTATCTGCTTATATGCATTAGTTTCACTAACCAAGCACAGTGAAAAAAGCTTTTCTCCAGCTATTCTAGGTCATTTTTCCTGACTAGTTTAAGCCACTTTCAGATTTGGTCCCTTTTATCAAGGACTTTGTAATTTTCTGAAGCCCCTTGATTGAAGTCCCCTGATTGGTTGAGTCCACTGCAATCTGCTAGCTTTCTTATTATCTTACTTATTCTCAGTGACTTCATCAACTAGTAATTGCGGAAACTGAACTTTTGACTGTCTCTCACAGGCCTTCATCACTTCTCATCTGAAGTATTGAAATAGGCTTCTAATTGAACTCCCTGCCTTTAGCTTCTACTCAAACCAGTTTTTTCCCCCATACAACTGTCAACGTGATTTTCTTAATGCTCAGTTCAAATCATGTCACTTTCCTACTGAATAAATTCCAGCTTTTGCCTGTTACCTCTAAGATTAAATAAGAACTTCTTTTAAGCACTTGAAATTCTACACAGTCTTTTTCTCTACTTCCATCCCAGAATTCTGATATATTACTCCCTTCCACGCTATGGTCTCGCATGCTAGTCTTCTTATTATTATTTACAAACAGCAATTCAGTTCTCCTTTTTGTTCCTTTGCACTGACTGTCCCCAGTGTTTGAAATAGTCTCCTTTTTTCACCGTCACCACTTGGATTTCCCTTCCTTATTGGACTCAAATCAGTTAGCAGTTTCTATAAGAGATCCTTCCAGGTCCCACCAACTGCTCATGACTTTTTATAAAGGGTTACTTTGTCTGTGATTTGCACGTGTTTTGTATACAATATCATTGATTGGCTCTGAGGAGGGTTCTTGACACTCCTCCCTCCCACCCTGCCTCTCCTGTAGGAGATGGAGTTAATTCTTTCCAAGTCTCATCCATCTCCTCTTCGTAGTGGACTTTTTTCTTGTCATAAGTATTCTTTGTATCTGGAGATTTAATGAGCTGTTACCTCTTAAAAGAATTGTCTCTATTTTTGGTGAGGTGAGATATAATAGTCAATTAGATCCACATGTGGTTCCATTTCCTGCTATTTTATAGAATTTATATTGGACTAAAAGCTATTAATATAATCACAACAGATCAAAACCATTTTTAGGAAAATTTCTAACATAGTGAAAATTTAATTTTCTTACCTATTCTAAATGTTGTATTTTTAGGCACCCCTTGACTTTTTAAAATATTTGATGCAAAATAGGGATAATGGAATGATTTATATGAAAGAAACAAACAAGTTATATTACAATGTTTATTATGAAATAAGAGTAGATAGGGAAATTAGAAAAAAGACCTTTGGGAACTTTCCTCAATCCTTGAATGATCAATTATTATTTGCAGATTCAATACAGGTTCTCTTTCTAAAGATGACCTGAGGATCCTTTCAGCCCATCTTGATCTTCCCCTTCTCTTCTACAGCTCAACTCTCCTTTGGGTTTTTTTTCCCTTCAGTCTGTTTTTCCTGTCCTAACTGTCCTTTCAGTTTAGCTCATTAAGTCTGGGGAGGGGCAGTGGATCCTGTCTCCCCCAATATAATTTTTCAGTCTTTGTAGTACCCTATCATTCCTTTCAATCACTTTCTCCAAGACTGGCTTATGTTTTTGTTTGATTTTTAGTTCTGTGAATGTCTGAAGTCTGCCTACCAGTTTAGATGTCATGATAGTCCAAATTGTTTTCAGGGATGAAAGATAATTCTTGTCTCTAAGAAATACAAATTCTAGGATGTCCTTTAGTAGTTAAACCTCTATTATTTTGATATACTTACATATGTGCTAATTGTCTCCTCCATTAGAATATAAGCTATTTCAGGAAAGGGACTGTTTAGGGTTTTAAAAAAAAGAGAAATTACAATTGAACAAAAAGAAACCAAGAAATTAAGATTTTATTATATTTACACAATGGGAAGGAGAAAAAGCTAAATTAATATTGTGTGACTAAACTCTCTGCTTCCCTAGATCCTCCTCAATGTCTTTTGTAGGAGGAAAAACACAATAAAAAGGTATTAGAGTGGATAGAAGAAAAGAAAGGCAGAAGGACAATGGAGCGATACCTCACAGTACCCAACTCAGAGAATATATTTGTAATGTTCATAATCCCTCTACAAGTAAAAGTGTCTATGGGAAAAGAGGGATGGAGGACAGAGAATGGGAAGGGGGATTAAAAGATATAGTTCAACCTAGAAGGGGAATCAAAGAATGCTAATGAAAATTGGACTATGGGATTTCAAAGTCTAGGGAGAGTGGGTGACCATGACCATTACAATGACCATGACTTACATTTATAGTGTGGGACAGATATTTCATAATTGTGTGTTGTTGGTGGTGGTGATGTTGGTGTTGTTGTTAAGGGTGGCATCCAATCTAAGGAGAGAATATATATGAGTACAGGTTACTTGTTCACATATATCTAAAAGATATATTGGGGATGTAATAACTAAGAGAAAGGACAACTTGTCCTTAAGAAAAGTGAGAGATCATGAGAGAGGCAAAGGATAGGACTAGAACTCATAAGTCAGGATATAGAATGATTTTGAACATTAAGAGAAGAGTTCTTTCATGAATTGACAGTTTCAAAAGTGAAGTGTGGTAGAAAAAAGAGTCTAATAACAACAAAACAAAGATATAATAAATACATATGGAAAGGAATACAGGGTAAAATCTAAAAATACAATAAAAAGAGATGGGTTAAAAGGAGGCCAAACTTGGTAGCCCTCAAAGCTCTATCTGTTGAGGTCATAGAATGAATGCCGAAGGAACACATTAGGGCATAGACCATGAGTAGGAGAAGAGAATTCAGAATAGAAAGGGATAAAAACAAGTAGGATAACAAAGTAAATGATAACTTCACGGGAAAAATGAAAGCAAAATAGCATTGCTTGAACTAAAAGAATGAGAATCATTTTTATTTAATATTTTATTTTGCCCTAGTTATATGCAAAAAGCAAATTCAACATTCATTTAAAATTTTCTTCTTCTCTCACTAGCCCTTCATTGAAAAAGCAAACAATTCAATACAGGTAATACATATATAATCATGCAAAACATAATTCCACCTAATTAATGTAAAAGAAAATTTAGACAAAAATAAAAACCAAAGTAAAATAAAATTGGAAAAAAAACACTGTGAATCAAACTATATTCAGACTGCATCAATTCTTTTTCTGGTGATGGATAGCATTTTTCCATGATAAGTCCTTCAAAGTTGTCTTGGATCACTGTATTCCTGAAAATACCTAAGTCATTCACAGTTCACCACCTTACCAAGTTGTATTACTGTGTACAATGTTCTCCTGGTTCTACTCATTACACTGTGCATTAGATCATGAAAGTCTCTCCAGGTTTTCTCCAGCATTCCAACACAATCAAATACCACAAATTGTTCAACCATTACACAATAGATCGATATTCTTTCAATGTCCAATTCTTTGCTACCAGAAAAGAGCTTCTATAAATAATTGGGCGTAGCTCCAAATTGGTCCACATAATGATTGAATCTGTAACAACTCCACCAACAGTGAATAAATGTCTCTACGTTCTCCAACATTTATCATTCTTCTTTTCTGTGCTTTTAGCCAATTTAATAGATGAGAGGTAGCTCCTCAGTGTTGTTTTAATTTGCTTTCCTTCAATCAAAAGTGATTTAGAATATTTTTTATGGCTATAGATAGTGTCGATTATTCCATTTGACTGTTCATGTATTTTATCCTTTGTCAATTGGAGAAGGGCTTTTATTTTTATAAATTTATCCAAGTAAATTGATTCATTTTTTTCACAGTTATCATCGATAACTGTATTTTCCTCCATTCTATTTCCTCCTATTTATTCTATCCTCTCTTTTTACCATGTGCTTCCTCAAAAGAGTTTTCTTTCCGACTATTGCTTGCCCCCAATCCATCCAAGCTGCCACTCTCCTTAACTTATCCCCTTCCCATCTTGCTTTCCTATAGGGAAAGATGATTTCCCTACCCAAATGAATTTCCACAATATTCCCTCTTTGAGTCATTTCAGATAAGAGCAAGGTTCAAGCATTCCCTGCAACCTCTCCCAACTTCTCCTCCACTGTAATAGTTCTTTCTTATCTCTCTTAATTTATTAATACATAATTGATTTATTTTTCCATTCTCTACATTCACTTCCCCAAGAATTTGAATTCAAAATTTTCTCCCCATCACTCCCCATTCTCCACCCCAAGACATCATGCAGCCCATCCACTCCTTTCTCCAGTTTGTCCTCACTTCTGTTACTCAATCTTCTTCCATTCCACTTCTCCTCCATTTTCCTTTAGGGGGAAATATATTTCTATATTCCATTGCCTGTATATCTTAATTTCCAGTTGCAAGCTAAAGCAGCTTTTGCCATTCATTATTTAAAGCTTTGACTTCCATATTCTCTCCCTCCCTCTCTCCCCACCCACCCTCACTGGAAAAAACAAACAATTCAATAAAGGTCACACGTGTAAAACTGCAAAGCACTTTCATAATAGTTATGTTGTAAAAGATCAACCACATTTCCCTCTGTCCTATCCTGTCCTCCATTTATTGCATTCTCTCCCTTGTCCTGTCCTCCTATAACAGTATTTCCTTCTGATTATCCCTCTCCCCAATTTGCTGTCCCTTCTATTGTCTTTCCTCTGCTATCCCATTCACTCTTGCCTTCCTGAAGGGTAAAATAAATTTCCACATCCAACTGAGTGTGAGTTATTCTCTCCTTAAGCCAAATCCCATGAGAGTAAGGCTCACTTATTTCCTTTCATATCCCCTTTCTTCTACTCCCCTGTAAAATCTCTTTCTTCCCACTTTTATGTGAGATGATTTGCTACATTCTACCTCTCCCTTTCTCTTATTCCTAGTACATTCCATTCAAAAATAAAGTTAATTTTTTTAGGTATTCTTCCTTCATATTCAGCTCACCATGTGCCCCCCCCTCTCTATATATACACACACACACATATATACACACATTACATATATATCCATGTACATATAAATTCCTACACATATATACTATACACATACATACCCATACACATCTACTTATATATACAAACTTATACATATATATACATATATGTATACATATATACACACATATATACATATATATGTGTGTATATATGTATACATATATGTGTATGTGTATATATATATATGTGTATGTGTGTGTATATATGTGTGTATATATATATATATATGCGTGTGTGTGTATATATATATATATATATATATATGTATATATATATATATATATATATACATATATATATATATATATATATATATATATATATATATATATATATATATATATATACTTCCTCTAACTACCTTAACACTGAGAAAGCTCTCATGAGTTACAAATACCATCTTTTCATGTAGGAATGTGAACGGTTCAACTTTAATGAGTTCTTTAATGATTCTCTTTCCTGTTTACCTTTTCATATTTCTCTTGATTCTTATATTTGAAAATAATATTTTTTTATTACGCTCTGGTTTTGCAATAAGAACGCTTGAAAGTTCTTTATTTCACTGAAATTCCATTGTTTCCCTGAAGTATTATACTCAGTTTTGTTGGCTAGGTGATTCTTGGTTATAATCCTGTCTCCTTTGACCTCTGGAATATCTTCTTCCAAGTCCTTTCATCCCTTAGAGCAGTAGCTGCTAAATACTGTGTTATCGTGATTGTATTTATACAGTACTTGAATTGCTTCTTTCTGGCTGCTTGTATTATGTTCTTCTTGACCTGGGAACTCTGGAAATTGGCTACAATATTTCTAGGAGTATTCCTGTTTGGATGTCTTTCAGGAGGTGATCAGGTAATTCTTTCAGTTTCTATTTTACCCTCTGATTCCAGAACATCAGGGTAGTTTTCCTTGATAATTTCTTGAAAAATGATATCTAGGCTCTTTTATTGATCATGGTTTCCGGGCAGACAAATAATTTTTAAATTCTCTCTCCTGGATCTATTTTCCAGGTTAGTTATTTTTGCAATGAGATATTTTATGGTGTCTTCAATTTTTTTCATTTCTTTGGTTTTGTTTAATAATTTCTTGGTTTCTCATAAACTCATTAACTTCCGTCTGCTCTTTTCTAATCTTTAAAGAACTATTTTCTCCAGTGAGCTTTCCAATCTTGTTTTTCATTTGACCAATTCTGCTTTTTAAAGCATTCTTCTCCTCATTGGCTTTTTGAACCTCTTTTGTCATTTGGATTAGACTACTTTTAAAGGTATTATTTTCTTCAACATTTCTTTGGGTCTCCTTTACCAGACTGTTGACTCGCTTTCATGATTTTCTTGCATCACTCTCATTTCCCTTCCCAATTTTTCTTCAACTTCTCTTAATTTTCAAAATCCTTTTTGAGCTCTTCCACAGCCTAAGACCATTGCATACACATTTTTGGAGGTTTGGGATGTGGAAGCGTTGACTATGATGTCTTCCTGTGTAGTATGCTTTGCTCATCCTCACCTGAAAGGATGGAAGAAAATATATTTTCACCCAGAATATAGCCTTCTATAGTCTTCTTTTTTCCCCTTTTTTGGGCATTTTCTTCTTGCCAGTTACTTGACTGTTGAGTCCTTTGTCAAGTGGAAGGTATACTACCCTAGGATTCAGAGGTTTTGTGCAGCTGTTCTCTGAGATATCTCTAGGAACCTGTAAGTTCTCAGTTCCTCCATGGTGGCACAATGAAGGGAGAGACATTTAATCCTCTTCTGGCCTGCACTATGCTCTGTGAACAACCACAAGTACTGTTTTCTGCCCTGGAACTGTAAGTAATATTCCCTCTCTTCAGCCACCATCAGCTCCACCATGTTAGTGCTTCTCCTCACCCCAGGAATGCCACTAGGGACTGAGACCCAGATCAGCTGCTCAATTCCCCCTGGGTCTTTAGGCCAGACCTCCCAAAGTGGAAGCTGCTTCTGCAGTGGCTGCCACCCTGTGGAAGGGGCTGAGGCTGACCATGCTCCCCTCTCACCCAGGTGGAAGAACGTTTTTACTGACCTTTGAAGCTGTTTTTAGCGTTTATGGGTTGAGAAGTCTGGGAACCACCGCTGCTACCCATGATTCCGCACCCTGAAGCCTGCTCCAGTTGCCATGTGTCTCAGCCTGGTCTGAGCTCTGCTCCCTTACTCTTGGCCTTCCAGGCTGTCTTGAACTGGAAATCCATTTCACTATGTCATTTTGTGTCTTCTACTGCTCTAGAATCTGTTTAGCATCATTTTACAAGTATTTTATGGGTTACGAGGGGAGAGCTAGAGCAGATCTGTCCTTCCACTCTGCCATGTCGGCTCCTCCCCCTTTCTTATCTCTTTTAAGAGAAACAATTTACCTCATTCTACCACTCCCTTCCACTTTCTTCCAGTGCATTCCTCGTTATCAATTATATCAATTTATCAAAATAAATTATTTTATTTTCAAAGATATTCCCCAGGGGCAGGGGCAAGATGGTGGAATAAAATCAAGGACTTCCTTGTGCTCTTCCTCAGACCCCTAAAAATACCTGTAAAAATGACTATAAACGAATTCTAGAGCAGCAGAATGCACAAAATGACAAAGTAAAACAAATTTCCAGCTCAAATCAACCTGGAAGTTAGAAATGAAAGGTCTATTTCACTGGGCTAAGAGAGGAGTGTAGTCCAGCACAAAATGTGCCAGGATAGACTGGGTACCCCAGGAAACCTGGAGCAGGCCTTAAGAGACTGAATCACTGACAGTTGCAAGACTTCTCAACCCACCAATGCCAAATACAGCTTACTAAGTCAGTAGAAAAGGTCTGTCAGACCTGGGTGAGAGAGGAGCACAATCTGGCCCCAGCCTGGGAATTGTGGCAGTGGCTGCAGCACTGGCAGTGGCTGGTTCTGGAGCTTTTGGTCCACAGACAGTGGCAGAGAGCGATTGAGTGATTGATCATGGAGGAATTTAAGGGATATCTTTGCTGACACTGAGTGAGGATTCCCTTGCTTTGCTCGTGCCTGGATCTGGGTTGCAGTCCTGGCTGGTGGTCCTGGGGCAAAGAGGAATACAGGCACGGTGGACCTTGTGGCCATGGTAGAGAGGGAATCCTTCTCACAATTTCAAGGCACAGAAGAATGCTTGTAGTCATTCACAGACCAGAGTACAGGCCAGGAAAGGAGTAAACACCTCTCCTTTGGTCTTACCAGCTTGGAAGAAGTTATCTCTAAAAATAGCTGCACAAAACCCCTGAAGTTTGGGACAGCACACCCACCACACTAGAAGCAAAGTACTACATTATTTTTTTAATAGTTTTATTTATTTATTTTTAGATCAGAACATTCATTTCCACAAAATTTTGAGTCTCAATTATTCTCCCCATCTGTCCCCTCACCCCACTGATCCCATTCTGATGACCCCTTCCCTCAATGTGTCCTCTCTTCTATCACACCACACCCTTCCCTTATCCTCATCTTCTCTCTTTTCTTGTAGGGCAAGATAAATTTCTGTACCCCATTGCCTGTATTTTTATTTCCCAGTTACATGCAATAACAGTTCTCAGCATTCGTTTCTTATACTTTGAATTCCAACTTCTCTTCCTCCTTCCCTCCCCACCCATCCCCAGTGAGGAAGCAAGCAATTCAATACAGGCTATATATGTGTCGTTTTGCAAAAGATTTCCATAATAGTCATGTTGTGTAAGACAAACGATATTGTCGTCCATCCTACACTGTCCCCCCTCGTTTTTTCTACTCTCTCATTTGACCTTGTCCCTTCTCAAAAGTATTTGCTTCTAGTTATTCCCTTCTATAATTTGCCCTCCCTTCTATCATCCCCCTCACCCCACTTGTCCCCTTCTCCTGTACTTACCAGTAGTTTTAAATAGAGTTTCATATGAAATTTAGTGAAAATGTTTTATCTCAGTGTACCATGGGATAGGCCTTTCTTGTCAGCTTTCCAGGTTACCTTTGCCTGGAAATCTCTTTCACACGGTAGTTCAGTGGCTTCTGCTGCTCTAGAATTTGTTGGGAGTCATTTTTACAGCTATTTTGTGAGCTCTGGGGAAAGTGCCAGAGTATATGAGTCTTTCTCCTCTGACATCTTGGCTCTGCCTCCTCAAAGTCCTACATTTACAAAGAGCTAAAATGTCAAGTAATTGACTGTGGAAAGGAGCAAACAGGGGAAAACTCAGACTATAACATCTTACTTTGTTGACAAAGAAGAATCAAACATACAACCAGAAGAAACAACAAAGTTCTTCTATTCAAAGCCTCCAAGAAACACCTGAAAAACAGGTTTCTTTTGATTTGCATCACTAAAACGACCTGAAAGCCATGATCAAAAAAAAGATCCTACACATTATCTTTCATGAAATTTTCGAAGAAAACTGCCCTGCTATTCTGGAACCAGTGGACAAAATAAATATTGAAAGAATCCACTGATCACCTCCTGAAAGAGACCCGAAAAGAGAATCTCTCAACAACAAAACTAACAAAAACCATATGATTATCTCAATAGATGCAGAAAAAGCTTTTGACAAAATACAACACCCATTCCTATTAAAACACTGGAGAACACAGGAACAAAGAGAACTTTCCATAAAATAATAAGCAGTATCTATCTAAAACCTTGAGCAAGCATTATATGCAATAGGGATAGGCTAGATGCATTTCCAATAAGATCAGGGGTGAAACAAGGATGTCCATTATGACCACTATTATTCAATATGGTACTAGAAATGTTAGCTGTAGCAATTAGAGAAGATAAAGATATTGAAGGAATAAGAATAGCCAAAGAAGAAACTAAATTATCACTCTTTGCAGATGATATGATGATTTACTTAGAGAACCCCAGAGATTCAAGTAAAAATGTCCTTGAAATAATAAACAACTTTGGCAAAGTTGCAGGCTACAAAATAAACCCACACAAATCTTCCACATGCCTATACATTAGCAACAAAGTCCAACAGCAAAAGATAGAAAGAGAAATTCCATTTAAAGCTAGGGTAGACACTATAAAATACTTAGGAGTTTACTTGCAAAACAAACCCGGGGATTATATGAACGCAATTACAAGACGCTTTTTGCACAAATAAAGTCAGATTTAAGTAAGTAGAAACACATCAGTTGCTCATGGGTAGGCCTGGCTAATAAAATAAAAATGACAATTCTACCTAAATTAATTTACTTATTTAGTGCCATACCAATTAAACTATCATAAAATTATTTTGCAGAGCTGGATAAAATAATAAGGTCCAGAATATCAAAGGGATTAATGAAAAGAAATGCTAGGGAAGGTGGCCTAGTCCTACCAGACCTCAAATTGTACTATAAAGCAGCAATTATCAAAACCACTTGGTATTGGCTAAGAAACTGAGAGGGAGAGAAGCGGAATAGACTTGGCACTCAAGACACAGTAGGCTAGGAATATAGCAAACTCCTGTTTGATAAACCCAAGGACCCGAGCTTCTGGGATAAGAACTCACTGTTCGACAGAAATTCCTAGGAAAACTGGATAACAGTGTGGCGGAAATTAGGCATAGACCCATGCCTGACACCGTAGACAAGAATAAAGTCCAAATGAGTTCACGATCTAGGTATAAAGACTGATACCATGGACAAACTGGAGGAGAAAGGGATAGTGTATTTATCAGATTTATGGAGAAGGGAAGAATTTTTGACTAAAGAAGAGATAGGAAGCATTATGAAATGCAAGATGGATAATTTTGACTACATTAAATTGAAAAGTTTTTGCCAACCAAACCCAATGCAACCAAAATTTGGAGGGAATGTAGTAAATTGGGGAAGAATTGTTACAGCTAATCTCTGGGATAAAGGCTTCATTTCTAGAATATATAAAGAACTGAATCAAATGTATTACTAAACAAGTCATTCCCTAATTAATAAATGGTCAAAGGATACAAACAGGGAATTTTTAGAGGAAGAAATTAAAGATATCTATAATCATATGAAAAAATGCTCTACATCACTTTTGATTAGAGAGATGCAAATCAAAATAACTCTGAGATACCACATCACACCTATAAGATTTGGAAACATGACAGAACATGAAAATGATAAATGCTGGAGAGGATGTGGGAGATTTGGAACACTAATTCATTGTTGGTGGAGCTGTGAGTTCATCCAAACATTCTGGAGAGCTGTTTAGAACTATGCCCAAAGGGACTGTATCCCCAAGAGATCATAAAAATGGGAAGGGTCCCACATGTACAAAAATATTTATAGCAGCACTCTTTGTAGTTGCCAAAAATTGGAAATCAAGGGAATGCCCATCAATTGAGGAATGGCTGAATAAATTATGGTATATGAATACAATAGAATACTATTGCATCAGCAGAAATAATGAACAAGAAGACTTCAGAGAGGCCTTGAAGGATTTATATGATCTGATGCTGAGTGAAAGGAGCAGAACCAGAATAACTTTGTGCACAGCAACCACCACAGTGTGTGAGGGTTTTTTCTGGTAGACTTGGAACTTCATAATAATGCAAGAACTTAAAAAAAATCCCAGTGGTGGTTTTCTAAGGCAAAATGCCTTCCACTCTCAGAGAAAAAACTATGGAATTCATTCACAGAATGTAGCACATAATGTTTGTATGTGTGTGTGTGTGTGTGTATGTGTATTATTTTTTTATTTGTTATATGATTTCTTCCATTTATTTTAGTTCTTCTACACAGCATGACTATAGTGAAAATGTATTCAATAGGAAAGTATATGTAGATCCTGCATAGAATTGTATGCTGTCTTGGGGAGGGAGAGGGGTACCGAGGGTTAGATGGGGGTGGTAAAAATCTAAATTCTATGGTAGTGACTGTAGAACATTAAAAATAATAAATAAAATTTAAAAATAATTAAAAATAATAATACACTTTAAAATCTGATAGGGCTAGACCACCTTCCCTAGCATTTGTTTTCAATAGTTCCTTTGACATTCTGGACTTTTTCTTCTTCCATTTGAATTTTGATAATATTTCTTCTACCTCTAGAAAATAATTATCTGATAGTTTGATTTGTATGACACTGAACAAGCAAATTAGTATAAGTAGAATTGTTATTTTTATTATATTGGCTCGGCCTACCCATGAGCAACTGAGGCTTTTCCACTTACTTAGATCTGATTTTATTTGTATGAAATATGTTTGTAATTGTGTTCAGCTAGTCCCTGGGTTTTATTTCGGCAGATGGACTCCCAGATATTTTATAGTGTTTGCCTTAAGTTTAAATGAGATTCCTCTTTCTATCTCTTGCTGTTGGTTTTTGATTTCTGTGGGTTTATTTTGTAACCTGCAACTTTGTTAATGTTGTTTATTATTTCAAGTATTTTTTTTTTACTTGATTCTCTTGGATTCTCTAAGTATATCATCATGTCATCTGCAAAGAGTGATAACTTAGTTTCTTCTGTGCCTATTCTAATTCCTTCAATTTCTTTTTCCTCTCTGGTTGCTACAGCTAACATTTCTAGAACCATATTGAATAACAGTGGTTGTAATGAACATCCTTCATTCACCCCTGATCTTATTGAAAATGAATCTGGCTTGTCCCTATTGCATACAATGCTTGTTGGTGATTTTAGGTGCATATTGCTTCTTATTTTAAGGAAAGTTCCATTTATTCCTATGCTCTACAGTGTTTTCAATAGGAATGGGTATCCTATTTTGTCAAAAGCTTTTTCTGCATCTATTGAGATAATCATGTATTTTCTGTTTTGTTGTTCATTTGTTCAGTAATTCTAGTATTGAACCTGCCCTACATTCCTGGTATAAATCCTGCCTTCTCATATTGTGTTATTCTTGTGATAATTTGCTGTATTCTTTTTACCAATATCATATTTAAAATTTTTGCATCTATATTCATTAGAGAAATTGGTCTATAATTTTCTTTCTCGGCTTTGGCTTTTCCTGGTTTAGGTATCAGAAGAATATTTGTTTCATAAAAAGATTTTGGTTGGACTCTTTCTTCAGCAATTTTCCCAGATAATCTATATAGTATTGGAATTAACTGTTCTTTAAATGTTTGACAGAATTTACTTGTAAATCTATCCAGTCTTGGAGATTTTTTCTAACAAGTATGTGTGAGTATGTGTATGTGTTTTTGTGTTGGTATGTGTTGATGTGTCTGGGTCCTAGTTCTGGAAATCTACTTGAATTCCAAGCTTGATTTTTCAGTAAGCTACTCAGAAAACTTTTTTTTTATAATTTTCTTTACCTTCTGCCAGTTTGGTGAAGAGTTGTAAATATAAAAGATCTGATTCCCAGGTCATATAAGAAAAATATGTCCTAACATTCTTCCTTCTCCACAAATAGAAAAAAAATTGACATGAACTTTGATGAGCTCTGAAACTTTGGGAAACTTTTGACAATCTCCCAGGCTCTAATGTAAAAACCTTGCTGCTATTTTCCCTTGGAAGTGTTGTTATAACTTGTGCCTGAGTGAGATTAGGGAATTCTGTCACCGGTTGTTAGCTGCCAAGATGTGAAACACACATCTTTTTCTCCAGCAAAGTGCAGGTGAGAAAAGGAGAAAGAAAATTTATTATTTTACTCAGTTTCACGTTATACGTACTCCTAGAAAGGCTTGAGTATGGAAGACAAAAAAATTTGGATATATTTTGTTCCTATTGCTTGGTAAAACCTGAATCCTCCCTTCCATCATCACTAGCAAGTATTATACTGTTTCACCTGGCATTAAGCTCTAAGGAACATGGCAGGAACTCCAAAGAGAAAATTTAGTGATAAGTAAGGTATACAAAGCCAAAATTAGTCAGAAGGAAAGTTAGTTCTTAACAGATTTGCCAGAATTTTTTTTTTCATTTATTTCAGGTGTCTCTCATACTTTGTGACCCCCTTCAGGGTTTTGTTGGAAAAGATGCCAGAGTGGTTGGAGATTTCCTTCTGTAGCTCATTTTATAGATGAAGAACTGAGTCAAAAAATGTTGTATGTCTTGCCCAGGATCACATAGGTAGTAAGTGCCTGAGGCCAGATTTGAACAAAGTTATAGATGAGTCTTCCTGACTCCAGACTTGGTACTCTATTCACTGTGTCACCTAACTGTCCAAGATAATACTACTACCCCATAATCATCTCTATGAAAATGTTCCTCAACTCTGGCTGCATATAACATTAACATTAACATATAACATATAACATATAACATTATCTATGACAAGATGTTGCTTTGTACACCCAGTATGACCTATACTCTCAATGTGGTGTACTAGAAAGGGAAGGGGAGAAAAAATGCACATTGAAAGCTAAATACAAAATTTAATCAGTAATTTTTGGTGATGGTAGTGCCAGATTTTCCAAATAATATCAATAATACCTAACATTATATAAATTTATGCATATATATGTGTGTGTGTATATATATATATATGCATGTATATATCACTTTAAAGTTTTGCTAAGTGCTTTGCATACATTATCTAAACTTCACTACAACTATGTGAGGCAGGTATTGCTATTCTCCTCAGGAAAAGGGGGCTGAGATAGGTAAAGTGAACTGCCCAATGTTATACATCTTGTAAATATATTAGGAATGATTTTGAAACAAGTCTTCTTAGCACTCTATCCACTGGACTATTTATCTTTCTCAAATTGAGAGGGTGGTTTGATAACTCGCTTTGTTTACTCTTCCTCACCATCATATAGAGTTTCAAGCCTCTAATCAATGATGAACAAGAGAAAATTGTCTTCAGGCATGGAAGAAAATATATGAAAGTCTGAATATGTGTATATAATGGACCAAAGTAAAATACAAATATCTTTTGGATTTTCCATTATTTAGAATGATCCATTTTTCCTCTTTCTTTCACTAACATGGGAACATTAACGATTCATCTTATTGAATATCCTGCCATGCTAAATTCTAGCCTTGTATCACTACCACCATCTGTTTCATTAGCTCATGATCATTTGCTGCTGAATAGAGCTGAGGAAAATCACAAAACTTTTCTTAGTAGGTTCAAATTTATGTTACATAGTCTCAATTCGGTCTCAATTCATTAAAGCAATCTTTTGATATCTCTTTCACTGATTCACTCACTTTCTTGATAATCTTGTCACATCTTTCACTGAAAAAAAAAAGAATGAGGCTTTTGTCTGAGATGTTCATATCCTCTGTTCCTCATGTCACATCACTTACGTACCTTCTGCAACTAACTACCTGCTTCATCATTATTTCACAAGAAGAGGTTGCCCTTTTCCTTACCAAGGCAAACTCCTCTACATGCCCAAATGAACCTCTCTGTCTTGTCTTTTCCAGCAAATTGCCCCCTCTATCATCCCTTCTCTCCCACGAATATTTAATTACGTCCTATTCACTGGCTACTTCCCTACCAACTACAAACACACTCACATCTCTTTATCCTCAAAAAAGAAATCACCAGGGAAAAAAAGAAATAACTCACTTGACCTGTCCACCCCTGCTGCCTCTTGCATCATCTTTCTGCTGCCTTTCATGACTTAGCTCCTTAAGAAGGGTGTCTAAAATAAGTACCTCCCATTCCTTTCCTTTCACTGTCTTCTTCATTCTCTGCTCTCTGGCTTCCAATCTCATTATTTAGTTCACACGGCTCCTTCCAAAGTAACGAATGATTTTGTAATTGCCAATAATATTTATTAATTTGCACTCATTGTATCAGACTATGTAATGGGTTTCCCTAGGAATTCTGCTTAAAGCAATGAGAGACTGAAATGCGTTATTGTTCCAAGGCATTAGAAAAGAGAGACCTGCTTATCAGAGTTATCAGGTGAATTTTAGAGGAATCTTTAGTATTGTTAGTGAAAAGATCTTTGAGGTCCAAGTTTTATCTGCTTAGTTTGGGAAAGTTTATGTATGAGGTGGCAGAACAAAAAGAAAAAAAATTAACTTCTTTAGAGGTTTCATTTAGGTCATACAAATATCCTGAAATGATGGGAAATTTCTTTTCTAATCCTCGTTCTGTTTGGAAGCCTAGATGGTCTTGAGAAAAGAGAATTGTACTACAAGCCAGGAAACCTTGATTGTACTGATAAGGGCTCCTCAATAGCTATATGAACTTAGGCAGATTGCTTAGACTTTCTGTTTCAGGTTCCTCAACAATAAAATGAGGATAATAATTAATTTTAACCAATTTACAGATTTTTAAAATGAGATAATACATGTAAAAAGCATTTTAGAATGTTAATTTCATGACTCAAGAATAAGTTATCATTATTTTGCTTTTCTTGTTGTTGTTGTCAGTTTCTTACCAAGCTATGAACTGTGAGCATAAGAGTTTCTGTTTCTTGATCTGTTTGGCAGCTGTCAAAACAATAGCAAGAACTTCTATGACTTCTCAAAAGGCATGTAACTAATTAAAGACAAAGACAATACATAGCTTTCTTTGCTCCCAGTACAGTGTTCCTTTAATTCCCTCTCTCAATTATTGATGATGTGCTTAACTAGTCAAAAGCTAAACCATAGTTTATAAAATGCTTCTATGAAGCAGGTGTGCCTGCATATATACATACGAACATGATTGTATACATACACTGCATGTACATATGTGTACAACGGAATAAATAAAAATGTGTTTAAATGCATATGCATATATATGTATATATATGTACACATATATTTGTACACATATACTTACACAGATAGATAGATAGCTAGGGAAAGCAAAACACTTATTAAGCATCTACTATCATGATAAGTACTTTACAAACATCTCATTTCATCATCACAAAAATTTTGGAGCTATGTTTTACAGATGAAGAAGCTGAAGCAGAAAGAGATTAAGTGAGTTGCCCAAGGTCACACAATTTATAAGTGTTGTAGGCTAAATTTGAACTCAAATCTTTTACTGTGTCACCTCTACCAACCTCATGTATTAATACTATGACTATTCTAGGTGCCTGAGATCATTTAAAGCAGAAGTGTTAAGCAATAGATGTGGAGTGAATCTTGATACAGATTAAAATATAATTTGGAACTATTTAACAAAATAATGAAAATACGGAAGACCACCGATAATGTTAATCTGTGCTTTACTAAGGCAATATGTAGCCACAAGGATCCTTATGTATCTTTAGTGGTCCCATTTCTATTTGAGTCTGACCCCACTGAGCTAAAGAAGTATGAGATAAAGTACTGAGACATACGTATTAAAATAGAAGGAAAAGTCTTAGGTAGTTGTTTATAAATAATAATAATAAGTGTTATTTACTAATTTAAGCTTTATAAAGTGTTATATACACATATATCGAATATCCCATTTGGTAGTCAGTCAATATTCATTCATTCAATAAATGTTTAAGTGGCTATTATATACTAGTACTATGTAAGTGCTAGAGAAGAAAGAGGAAGGGGGTGAGAGGAGGAGGAGGAAATGAGATACTCTGTTCTGAAGGAACTCACAATGTAATGGGAGAAGCAACATATATATATATATATGTGTGTATATATATATATATATACACACATATATATATATATATACACACACATATATGTGTGTATATGTGTGTATATATGTGTATATGTGTGTGTGTATGAAGCAAGCTATATACAGCATAAATAGGAAAGAATTTTTGAAAACGACCAGCATTAAAAGGGGTTGGAGTAGGCTTCCTGTAAAAGGTGAGATTTTAGTCAGAACTTAAAGGAAACCAGAGAGATTAGCGGTTACAGTGAAGCAAGAATGTTCTAGGCATGGGAAACTTTCAGGAAAAACACCTGGTGCCAAGAGATGGGGTGTCTTGTTAGTGGAACATTCAGGATATCATTGTCACTAGATAGAAAAGTACAGATTGAGAGAAAAGTGCAAGAAAATTAAAAGAGTAGGAAGGCTTTGAATGCCAAATAAAATATTTTGTGTTTGTACCTGAAGTCAATAGGAAGTCACTGTAATTTATTCAGTTGGGATTAAAGAGTGACATAATCATCCCTGAGTTTTAGGAACATCATTTTAGGTCTGAATGGATAATGCATTGGATTAGGGAAAGACTTGAGGCAGGCAGATCTACCAGCAGGCTATTGCAATAATAGAGGCATGTGATTATGATGGCCTGTACTAGAGAAGTGGAAGTGTCAGAGGAGAGAAGGGATGAGATGTTGTAAAGGTAAAATCTACAGGCCTTAGTAATAGCTTGAGTATGAGGAGATAAGAGATAGTGAGTAATCCAGAATGACTCCTAGGTTTCCAGCCTGAGGTACTGGTAAGATGATGGTGTCCTCTACAGTAATAGAGAAGGGAAAAGGGAGGAGAAGGTTTAGGTGGAAAAATCCTATTTTGGACATACTGTGTTTAAGACATATTAAATCTACTTGACATCCAATTCAGTATGTATGAAAGGTAGTTGGAGAATTGCCATTGGAAGTCATCATTCAAAATGTTTCTACTCAGGTACCTGCACTGTTGGCCAGAATATCCTGATCTGTACTCCCAAGCTTGCCTTCCTCCCCTTTTTGAACTTTAAAGCAGATGTATTTGAGTGGAGAATAAAAGTAACTAAGCCAGAAAGAAAAATGGAGACCATTACAAAGAAAATATGAGTACAAGGTCTTAGAGAGCAAAACTAGTTAACCTGATCAGCTGTTAGAAAAATGGCATATACTTTTCCCATTTCTTCCCTCTCTTTACATTGGCAGAATTAGAATTTCCTACTGTTTTATTTACTGTCTTTAACTTTCTTGATTCTCCATAGGTTTAGGCAGACAGGTTTTATTCTAAATATACACCTTGGTTTCTGAGTTATATTCGTGACAAAAATATTGACCAACAGAAAGATGAACATTTTCTTGTATTATTCTAATTGCTCATTTATAGAGATGAAGGGGAGAGGGAGTTTCTTTTTTAGAAACAGATTATATGGTCAAGATGAGGGGTGATAGTGACTGGAACTGGGGCAGGAACTGGGACATTCAGTAAATAGGGCAGCATTATATCTTGACCTTTTTGGAAAAAGTATCTGAGACTCAGATTTTTCCCATTCAAACCAATAAACAAGATGTTGGTTGATAAAAACCTCATTACAAGAATGAACTCATTTGAATAAGTTCTATTTCTTGCTTTCCTGGACCATCAAACTTACTAGGTTTGAAAAAGAAGCCATATCTTTACAAAGGAAGTGAAATTCTAGGGAATTTCATCCTGGACAAGCTCACCTAAGTTACCTTTCTTGGGATAACTGATAACTAAGTTTATCTTGTTTTCAGGGCTACCTGGTGAGCTATACAAGTCTTGCTTCTTTTCCACCTAACAGATAACACATACACAAGTGCTGCTGGGGTATATCTTCTTTTCCTCTCCACCAAAAGGATCTCTCTTAACTTGAAGCCATTTTTATAGCATTAGTTTAGACCTGGACAAACCTGACTTCTGAAGAAAGCGGCCAGGATCTATTTCTCAAACGATCTTGCTTTTTACAGTTACATACCAGACTCCTGTGGGGAATCAGTTAAAGTTTAGGTTTGCCTTATGTCTAAGAAATCCCCAAATGAGGTGGTAGAAAAATTGTTGTTTGTTCTTCATTTTCAGAGGGGACCAATGACATCACACAGTGATGTCTTGACTTGTGCATGAATTGGATTTAAGTGAAGCAGAGTTGCACAAATTTATCAGCCTCAGTCTCTCTTCCAGAGATATTGTGGCAAGACAAATGTTTTGATGGATGACCTTGGTGTCTTTGAGATCTGACTAAGCTCTAAGCATCCCACAAGCTTCAAAAGAAAAAAGCATATAACAAATTAAAAAAAATGTTTCTTCTCTTTAATGAGCTGAATTAAAAAAAAAAAAAACAAACCAAAACCCTTTTTTTGGTTTCTTTTTGGGGAAGACTGACATTCAAGGGTTGATAAGAATTTCCTAGTCCTTTTCATTGCACTTTCAGGGAAGAAAGTAAAATGCTTTCTGGTGAATAATCTCTAAAGAAGCAAGAAAATAGCTAGTTAATGTAATAAAAATTTAACTCTCTCTTGTTGAGCAAGTCTCTAAACACTTCCCAGTATTCTGAAATCCTGAAAGTTTATCTAGGAGGCAAGAAATTATTTTTTCTATGAAAAAGAGGAAAATGAGTAATCAGAGGTCAGTTGCTTCATCTACGAAATGGAGTTATTAGAAAAAAAAAAAAACAAAAGTAAAGATTGTTTCCAGCTCTGTATCTATGATCCTCCTTGGCCAGTTGCATTGTAAAAAGAAATCGGTGGTTCTGGGGAATAATAAAAGTGAAAATTTTGATACAAGGTCAAGAAAAGAATGCCTTGATATATTTTTGATTCATATATTAATTTTCATTTCACAACAGACTTTAATGTCAAGGTCAAAATGCACAAAGCATTAACACACGTAAAATTTTTGTTAAGTAACAAAAGTTTTTGTCAAGTGTGAGTACACATGAATATACAGTTGTTTTATTCAGACTAAGGCAGTGAGGTTAGGTGCTGTAGTGGATAGAATTCTGGGCCAAGAGTCAAGAAATTAAAATCTACCTTCAGACATTTAGTAGCTGCATGATCCAGTGCAAGTCACTTAACTCTGTCTGCCTGTTTCCTCTTATATAAAGTGAACCAGAGAAAAACATGGAAAAACATTCCAGCACCTTTGCCAAAAAAAAACCCTAAATAGGGTCACAAAGAATTGTATAACACTGATAATGTTTAGTTTGGGAGGGGTGAAGGAAAACCTTGGTATCTATACATACACAAAATGCATACCTACCCATTGTGGAGTTATGTGTATATGAGTGTATTTATATTTATAAACAACTAACTAAAATTTTGATTGTGATATCACTGAAAACAGTTAGTAAAGACTGAAAGAATCAGTCCAATAACCAAGTAAATATAATTGATATATTAGATCATTTCTCAAATGGTGGCAATAATCAAAGGTGAGATCAAACAGTTGGGAAAGACTTTAAAACAATCTTCCCAGAATTTCTACTAGCCTGAAAAATACTAAAACACAAACAAAATCCAAATGACACAGATTCTTATATATGCAGCAACTCTGTTCCCAAAATGGAGGAAGTGAAGGGAAGAGAAACAGAGCGAGAGAGAGAGAGGGAGAGAGAGAGGGAGAGAGAGAGAGAGAGAGAGATGTATGTATGTATGTATATATAATCCCTCCAACTACTCAAATACTGAGAAAAGTTTCAAGAATTGCAAATATTATCTTTCCATGTAGGAATGTCAACAATTCAACTGTGGAAAGTCCCTTATGATTTCTCTTTCCTGTTTACCTTTTCATGCTTCTCTTGATTCTTGTGTTTGAAAGTCTAATTTTCTATTCAGTTCTGGTCTTTTTACCAAGAACACTTGGAAGTCCTCTATTTCATTGAATAGTTATTTTTACCCTGAAGTATTATATTCAGTTTTGCTGAGTAAGTGATTCTTGGTTTTAGTCCTTATTCCTTTGACTTCACATTCCAATCCCTTTGATTCCTTAATGTAGAAGCTGCTAGATATTCGGTTATGTTGATTTTATTTCCACAATACTCAAATTGTTTCTTTCTAGTTGCTTGCAATATTTTCTTCTGGACCTGGGAACTCTGGAATTTGGTTGCAATGCTCCTAGGAGTTTCTCATTTCAGATCACTTTCAGGAGGTAATTGATGGATTCTTTCAAGATTTATTTTGCCCTCTGGTTCCAGAATATCAGGGCAGCTTTCTTCGATAATTTCATGAAAGATGACATCCAGGCTCTTTTTTTGATCATGGTTTTCAGGTAGTCTCATAATTTTTAAATTGTCTCTCCTGGATCTATTTTCTAGATCAGTTGTTTTTTCAGTGAGATATTTCACATTATCTTCTATTTTTTTCATTTTTCGGTTTTGTTTTTAAAATTTCTTGGTTTCTCATAAGTCATTAGCTTCCATCTGCTCCATTCTAATTTTTAAAGAACTATTTTTTTCAGTGAGGTTTTGACCCTGTTTTTCCATTTGTCTAGTTCTGCTTTTTAAAGCATTCTTCTCCCCATTTGTTGTTTGGACCTCCTTTGCCTATTGGGTTAGCCTGTCTTTAAAAGTGTTATTTTCTTCAGCATATTTTGGCTCTCCTTTAGCAAGGTGTTCACTCACTTTTCATGATGTCCTTGCATCACTCTCATTTCTCTTCCCAATTTTTCCTCCATCTCTCTTACCTGATTTTCAAAATCCTTTTTGAGCTCTTCCATGACTTTAGACCATTGTGCATTTATTTTGGAGGTTTTGAATGCAGAAACCTTGACATTTGAGTATTCCTCTGATGGTATGCATTGTTCTTCCTCTGAAAGGGTAGAAGAAAATACCTGTTTACTTGGAAAGTAGCCATCTATAGTCTTATTTTTCCCTTTTTAGGACATTTTTCCAACCAATTTATTGACTTTTGAGTCCTTTGTTAAGAGGAGAATATACTCTGGGGACCTAAACGTTCTCAGTTTCTCCAAGGTGGCACAATCAAGGGAGAGGAATTTATTCCTCTTCTGGCCTACTCTCTGGTCTGGGAGCTACCAAAGCTTTTCTGCCAAATATCTGCAAGTAGAATTCCCTTTCTACAGTCTCCATCAGCTCCACCATGCCAGCATTATTCCCCATTCTAGGCCTGCCACTCAAGATTGAGACCCTGATCAGCAGCTCAGTTCCCCCAGGCTCTTTTTGCTAAGGGCTCCAAAAATGGACACTGCTACTTCTGCTGCTGCTGCCACCTGGGGTCGGGGTTAGGGGAGGTCCCTGCTTCCTTCTCACACGGGTGAAAAAGTTTTTTCACTGACCTTTGAAGCTGTCTTTGGTATTTGTAGGTTGAGGGTTCTGGGAACCACAGCTACTGCCAGGGATTCCACCCCCAAAGCCTGCTCTGGTCCTGTTCCTGTTGGTGCTGAATGGCCAAGGCTGGGCTGAGCTCCACAGGCTGCACTCTCTTCCATGCCCCATGTGATAGACCTTTCTTGTCAGCCTTCCAAGTTACTTTGGGCTGGAAATCTTTCACTCTGTCCTTTTGTGACTACTGCTGCTCTAGAATTTGTTTGGAGACATTTTTTACAAGTATTTTATGGGTTGTGGGGGAAGAACTCAAATAGGTGAGTCTTTCTACTCTGCCATCTTGGCTCTGCCCTGATCACAGAAGTTCTTGACCAACTATATGACAGGAAGGGAAAAACAAAATAAAATAAAATTTTAAAAGGCACAATGAATTTTTTAAAAATTCTTTTGGTATTCAAACTTATGCCTCCTCAGGCAGCTATAAAACTTCTTATCAACATCCAATAATAGCCCATAGTTCTTTCCTTGATAGTACTAGGCTCAATTTGTAAACAGACACCAGGTAGAGAATTTTGCGGCTGGTCTGTATAACCTTTTGGGAAATTCAAGTATTTACTAAGGATTGGACCTTTATTGGGAGGTCCCCTCATTGTGCATTGATAAAAATAGTAGACCTTTTGAAATACTGAAAAACACTTTTATTTAAAGAAAAAGTACTGAATTATTTTTAAAAGAAAGAAGGGAATGAAAAAAATGGAATAAGCTTTTCTTAAGCACATACTATGCATCAAACACTGTGTTATTTCATTTTTTAACAAAATTGTATCATTTAATGCTTGCAACAACCTTGTAAAGTGGGCACTATTATTATTCCCAATTTATGGTTGGACAAACTGAAACATACAGAGGTTACATGATTTAACTCACAATCATAATGCTAGTAAATGTCTGGGGGCTAGATTTTCATGAATCTTGATCCAGAACTCATCTCCTATACTATCCAGCTGTTTATAAATAGTATATGACAGCTTATGTGCACCTGGTAACATTGAAGACAATACATTTAAAACACATGTGCACATAAATATATAACATTACAGGAACATAAGATATTAGAACTAGATAAGGAAGGGGCCTTGGAGGCTGTATATTCCCCCTTTACAGCTGAGGAAATTGAATCCTAGGGATGTTAAGTGACTTGGCTAAGATCACAAGAATAATAATCATCAGAGGAGAGATGTGAATTCAGGTCTCTTACTCTAGAAATAATTATTTTTATGCATTAATATAAATATACATATATGCATATAAATATACCATATACATCAATAATAAGTATTTATTAGGTACTTACATATCAAACACTGTGCTGAAGGCAGGAAACACAAAGAAAAATAGGAATTACTACATAGGTTCTATTCTCATGGAAGAAACTTCTCTTTAGAAGTGTATATTACTTATAAACACAAATAAAAACAATAAAAAGGAAAGACAGCTTATCAGTTATGATTATAGTAATTTTAAAACTGATTGCTCTTATTTATTTATCAATGAATTCTTCGTTTTTAGGATCATAGAACTAGATTTGAAAAGAATCTCAGAGGTTTCCTGGTCTAAACCACTTATTTTACAAATAAATATCCTGAAATCAATAGACTTGGTCAATGTCGTTGAGTTTACAAGTGGCAGAGTTAGGATTTGAAATCATGTTCTTTCACACCAAGTTCAGTGTTCTTTTAACTACATCACACTACCTTCCAAAATTATCTTAAAATTAACACCCTACATACAAAAAATATCCCACTATGCCAAATTTATTCTTTTAAATTTTTATTGAATTTTATTTTATTTTTCAACTCATTTATTTTCTTTCCCTCTGACCCCATCCTTCAAACACTGGAAAATAAAAATTAGACAAAAAAAATCTTCCAAGAAATATGCAGTGCTGTGTTTCCATATTTGATGATGTCCAAAAATTTGCGTCTCATTATTCATGAGTCACTCATCTCTTTCTCGGGAAGTGAGTAGCACTTTTTTTGTCAACTGACGTCTGAATTCATGGGTGTTCATTACATTGATTAGAATTCTTAACTACTTTTTTGAATCTTTAGATAAAACAATTCATGATCAAACAAATAGTAGAGAGAGTTACAGAAGATAGAATGAACAATTTTGATTACATGAAATGAGGGAAAAAAGGTTGTTGTTTTTTTTTTTTGTGCACAAACCAAACAAATATAGCGAAGTTTATAAGAGAAAAAATATTTGTAGCAAGTTTCTCTGATTATTATTTCATTCCCAGGTTGTATAATGAACTGACTCAAATTCACTTAGTTATTTTTCAGTTGATAAATAGTCAAAGACGTGAAAAATAATTCTTAAGAGCAGAAATCCAAGCTATGATAACATAATCATATTTTTAAAAGACATTATTCCTATCTTTCTGTAACGGTAATTTAATTGAGGAGATCTTTCATATTCATTAGTAGTTCCATGTGGCCTGCCTGGGTCACATGAAAGCCTGCATCACATGAGTCTGGGTCACATGAAGCCTGTGGTGGGAGGAGTTTGCTGAATGGGTGGAACAGAAAGAGGTGGAGCTAGAGCAGAACTGAGAGGAAGTTAGTGTTGAGAGCAGTTAGAGCTAGGAAGAACGCAGACTGCTGGCCAATGTGAGTGAAAGAGCTTGTTTATGATTTTATTTAATGGAGCTGGTTTGTGGGAAACCTAACAGGGGGAAGACTTGAGAATAGTGTTATTCCCTGCATTGTTATTGCATATAGATTATTGTTACTATGATGGATTTGGTTTTCTGGTGTGTGAATATTTTTTTTTCTGTCTTCCATGTGGAGAGTAAGTGGTATTTCACAATTCAGAATAGCATTGGAATATTCATGGGTGCTGTAGGCACTGTGAATATTGCATTGGTGCTACACTTTACTTAAGGAAAAAACACTGAAATGACTTAATGACCTAATTTTATCACAACATTGCATAAACAGACTTCACCAAAGTCTCTAGTAAGCCAGACTTGAAGAGTTAACAGCACAATATAGGCAAGTAACGTTCCTCATATTTTGGACTAATTAAATATGAACTTCAAATACATCCCAGTTCACGTAGGCTTGTTTAAATATCTCTAATGGAATTCTCTGAGTGAGTTACAGAACTACTTTCATGTTAGGATGTATTCTAGAAAGGATTAAAGAGGAAAGGAAAATGTACATTTAGGCATTAAAAAGTGATATACTTGTAGTCATAGTCAAATCAATCAGAAAAACCATATCATAATGTAGTAAAAAGAAAAAAGAAGAGAAATGACCTGCTTGTCAAATATGAAAATGATAATGAATAACATTAATTGAGTGCTTGTTATTTGCCAGGTAGACAGGTAAGTGGTGCAGTCGATAGACTGCTAGTACTGGAGTCAGAAAAACAAATATTAAGTAAAATCTGACCTCAGACATTTATTATCTGTGTAACTTTGAACAAATCACTTAGTCTTGTTTGCCTCAGTTTCCTCTTCAATAAAATGAATTGGAGAAGAAAATGGCAAACCACTCCAGTATCTTTGCCAAGAAAACCCAAATGGAGTCATGAAGAATCAGACATAACTGAAAAAAATGACAAGAAAAACAAAGTAAATTCACCAGGTACTAGAGATACAAAGTGAAACAGTATGTGCTTTCAGGGAGGTTAAATTTTAACATGGTAAACAATACATATGGTTTGCTGTTGTCCTTTCTCAAAGAGGACAAAAATGATTAATATCACTGTGTTAGGGTCAAAGAACAATTTGCCTAACTGTGGCTAATTAGACCAGTGCAAGCTTGGAAGTCTCTACCACAGGTCAGGAACAAGTAGTTGATATGAACATTTGGAGTGGTGATGGCTCTAAATTTGCACATCTCATTTTGACTTTTAGACATTACAATTCTGTTTTGCTCATAACGTACAGTACCTTGTTTGATCTGAGCACAACATGCTGGATAGTCTTGTGCCAGTGTCTCCTTTATCTCACAACTGACTCCAAAGTTCTTCAGAGGCACCTTGAAAGTTTCCTTGTATTGCTTCTTTTGACCTCTGTGTGTATGTACTTGCCTTGTGTGAGTTTTCCATGGAAGAGTCTTAGACAAAAATACTTTTTGACATTTGAACAAAGTGGTCTGCCCATAGATATTAGTTTGAATGCTTCTCAGTTCATCTAGAGAAAGGAATTCAATGTCTGGTAATTTATCTTGCCAGGCACCCTTAAGAACATTCCTAAGATAATTCAAGTGATTCTATTTCCTGGTATGGCCCTGGCATACTATCCAGGTTTCACAGGCGTACAACAATGACGTCAGCACAATGACTCTGTAGACCTTCAATTTAAAAGGCAGTATAATACCCCTTCTCTCCTATATATTCCTTTTGAGCTTCCCAAACACTGAACTAGCTCTGGCAATATGTGCATCAACTTTGTCATCTATGTGGATATCTTTGGAGAGTAAACTGCCAAGGTAAGTGAACTTAAGCACAGCATTCAAATTTTTTTCCACTTGCTGTATCTGGTGGCTCTGTGTATGTATGATGTGATGTTGGCTGGTGAGGAACTTTTATTTTCTTGGCATTAATTTTAGGTCAAAATTTGCACAAGCTGCAGAGAATTGATCCGTGGTTTGTTTTTTTCTCAGCTGAGAGGAAGCATTGAGGACATAAAAGAGACAGGAAAGTGGCAACAATGGAAAGATGTGTTGTTCCTAGAATTCATGGGAATGATGACTAATTAGCATGTCTTTTTCAGAAGCAGCAGAGATAGTTATTTGGTTATAGTTCCCATAGAAAGTGGTGTGATGTGGGGAAGATGACAAGAAGATGATTGGAGTGGCCTGGTGGTCTTGAGTTAGAACCATGTAGCAAACTAGAGGGGTATGAATTTGATTACCCTTCAGGATTCAATCAGGATACTTCAGTTAGAGGGTCAGAGTTCCAAATATTTGTGGATTAAGTAGAGAGTAATGAGGACTGGCTCTCAGGATCCGGATTTTATTTCCTATTCATCCCTAACTCACTAAAAAGTAGTGTGTTAAAGGATACTGTGCTAAGTTCTGAATGATTTCAAGTCTTGGTTAAAACACTTCCTAGTTGTGGGCAAATCACTTAATGTCTCAGAAGCTCACTTTCATAATTTGTAAAATAGTAATGATGTCTGTATTAGAAAATTTTTAAGAAAAGAATTCCACAATTTTTAAATCATTTTTATAAGAGTGAGCTATTATTAAAATATTATGGACAATTCTTTTATTTAACTCTTCACAATTATAGTTGCCACACTTATGAGAATACTTAAACACCTTCCTTCTATTTATAAGTCAAGAACCTTGTACAGTTATTCAGATACTGAGGAGTTACTCAAACATGAATCTTTTCATCATTCTACAAAGAAGACAGTCTAAAGGTTTTACTAAAGCAATTTTGCTATGACCCTGAACTTAAATTGCCTTATATTCAAAGAATGTCCTGTTACTTGGAATGAAGCTTAAACTGATGAGCAGGACATCAATTTTTTAAAAATAAAATTGCTGTTCATCAATCTATTTTAGAACACTTACCAAGACACTTAGGAATAAAGGTGGGGGGAATAGGGAGGGGCAAATTTTCCAGTGCCTTAATCACTTCCCCTTTGTTTTATGTCCTTGCTTAATACCCAAATGGGCAAAATCTATGACAATTTTATTAGCCTGACAAAAACTGACTAGAAGATAACATAAGCAGGATAATGCCACCCGTATTACATTAAATCATTAAATCTGTACCACCTTTATGAATAAATATTGAATACATTTTGTGACAGAGTTGTTGTCCTATGTCAAACTGGGCAGAAAAGTTGAA
The DNA here is from genome assembly GCF_028372415.1 of Notamacropus eugenii. Classification (NCBI taxonomy): domain Eukaryota; kingdom Metazoa; phylum Chordata; class Mammalia; order Diprotodontia; family Macropodidae; genus Notamacropus; species Notamacropus eugenii. The sequence continues at coordinate 339,322,267 of NC_092874.1, read as the reverse complement.
TTTTATTTGTTTTTACCTTTAGGATGCTCTTGAATAGGTTAATTCACTCTTCCCTCCTTAGTTTATTATACATTATTTTGAAAAAAATAATATCATCCTCTGAATAAAGGGGCAAATATAAAATATTTTCCTCAAGAAGTAGAACTCTCAACCTACAACTTAATAAAAAAGGAAATTTTAGGAAGTTGTCTGGCCAACAGAGATGTTATGCAACTTGCCTGGAAACATGCAACTAGTTGCTGTCAGAAGTGTGAGGCATCTACAGTAATGGATAAAATGCAAAATACTGAGTGAGGAAGGCCAATGAATAAATACATATTAAAGGCATAAATAAATTAAGGAATCCAAATTTCACTTGCATTATGTGGGTATAAACTTATTTTTCTCATTTTTTCTGCATCAGTTCTCTAAGAATAACATTTAGAAACAAAATATATTATGTGAAGCATGTCTTTTAGCCTTCTAGTTCATTAATTGTACCAAAAAAATAAAGTTTTCTTGGCATGATTTGTTAATAGTTAATTCATGATGCTTCATAGTTATCTTTTTGGATGATTCAGAAAATATTAATTTTTCCCTCTTACTAGTATTTTATTTCTTTCCAATTACATGTATAGTTCTCAACATTAATTTTTATAAGATTTTGAGTTCCAAATTTTTCTCCCTCATTGACTTCCCTCCTCCCTCAAACTATTTCAGAACAAACAATGTGATATAGGTTATACATGTTAAACATATTTCCACATTAATCATATTGTGAAAGAAGCATCAGAACAAAAAGGAAAAAAATCATAAGAAAGAAAAAAGTGAAAATGTATGCCTTGATCTGCATTCTTTGATCTGCATAATTCTTTCTCTGGATGTGGATAGTATTTTCCATCATGAGTCTTTTGGAGCTGACTCAGATCCTTGAATTGCTGAGAAGAATTAAGACTATCATAGTTAGTCATTGAATAAAGTTGCTGTTCCTGTGTATAGTGTTCTCCTGCTTCTACTAATTTTCACTTCGCATCAGCTCTTGTAAGTCTTTCCAGGTTTTTCTGAAATCCACCTGGTCATCTTTTCTTATAGAACAATAATATTCCATTCCGTTCATATACTGCAGCTTGGTCAGTCATTCCACAATTGATTTGCATCTTATCGGTTTATAATTCTTTGCCACCACAAAAAGAGTTACTATAAATATTTTTGGTACATGTGAGTCCTTTTTCCTTTTTATGATCACTTTGGGATACAGATGTATTAATGGTATTGCTGGATGAAAAGGTAAGCACAATTTCATAGCACTATAATAACAGTTTCAAATTATTCTCTGTAATGGTTGGAACAATTCACAACTCTAACAATTCGCAACTCCAATTCACAATGATCCAAAATGCCTTAGTGCTCCAATTTTTCTACATATTGGCCAACATTCATCATTTTCCTTTGCTTTCGTATTAGTCAATCTGATATGTGTAAGGTGGTAACTCACAGTTGTTTTGATTTGAATATCTCTAATCAATGGTTACTTGGAGATGTTTTCATATAACAAGTGATAGCTTTATTTCTTCATCTGAAAACTATCAATTCATATCCTTTGACCATTTTTTAATTGGGGAATGACTTGCATTCGTTTTTGGTTTTTTTTTTTTTTTTGGAGGGAAGAAGGCAATGCAGCTGGGGTTAAATGACTTGCCCAAGGTCACAAAGTTTCTAAGTGTCAAGTACCTGAGACCGAATTTTACTTCAGGCCCTTCAGACCCTAGGGCCAGTGCTCTATTTACTTATGACTTGCATTCTTACAAATTTGACTCAGTTGTCTCAGTTGACTCAGTGGCATTGGCTATAAAATTATTTTCCCAGCTTCCTGTTTTCTTTCTAATCCTGCTGGCATTGATTTTCTTTGGGAAGGCTTTTTTAATTTAATATACTCAAAATATGCAAAAATTTTGCATATTTTAATGTTCTCTGTCTCTTGTTTTGCCATAAATTCTTCACTTCTCCATAGATCTGAGAGGTAAGCTATTCTTTGCTTTCATAATTTGTAATGACATCATCCTTTATGTCTAACTCATGTGCCTGTTTTGACCTTATTTTGGTATATAGTATGAGATATTAGTTGATGTCTTGTTTCTGCCATGATGTTTTCCCAGTAGGTTTTTGTAAAATAGTGAATCCTTATCACAGAAACTGAAGTCTTTGGGCTTTACAAACAGTAGATCACCATAATCATTGACAATTGTGTCTTGTATACCTAACCTATTCCATTCATTCATCATTCTGTTTCTTAGCAACTGCAAAATAGTTTTGATGATTGCTGTTTTATAATATAATTTTAGATTTAATACAACCAAGCCACCTTCCTTTACATTTTTATTACTAATTCTCTTGATATTCTTAATTTGTTATAATTTTTTCTAGATCTATGAAATAATTTTTGGTAGTTTGTTATGGCATTGAATAAGTAAATTAATTTAGATAGAATTATTGTTTTTATTACTTTATCTCAACCTACTAATAAGCAGGTGTTATTTTACCCATTGTTTAAATGTGACTTTATTAGTAGAAAAAAGTGTTTTGCAATTGTGTTCATATAGTTCCTGGAGTTTGCCTTGGTTGGTAGACTCCTAAATATTTTGTATTGTCTACAGTTATTTTAAATGGAATTTATGTTTCTGTAACTTGCTCCTGGGCTTTGCTGGTAATATGTAGAAAAGTTACTGATTTATGTAGGTTTAGTTTGTATTCTGCAACTTTGCTTAAGCTGTTGTTTCAAGCAGTTTTTTAGTTGATTCTTTAGGATTCTGTAAGTATACCATCATATCATCTGCAAAGAGTGACAGTTTTGTTTACTCAATGTTTATTCTAATGTCTTCCATTTCTTTTTCTTATCTTACTGCTAAACATAACATTTCTAGCATGATATTGAATAATAGGTGTGAAAATAGTTGTTTTCCTTCCTTACTGGTAAAGCTTTGAGCTTATCCCCATCAAAGATAAGGCATGCTGATGGTTTATGAAAGATATTGCTTATCATTTTAAGGGAAACTCAATTGATTCCTATGCTCTATAATGTTTTTAATAGGAATGGGTACTGTATTTTGTGAAAAAAAGCTTTGTTCTGCATCTTTTGAGATCCTATGACTTCTATTACTTTTGTTATTGATATAGTGAATGTGCTGATAGTTTTCCTAGCATTGAACCATCCCTGCATTCCTGGTATACATTTCAGCTTTTGATAGTATATTGTGTTAATGATATATTTCTGTAATTTGCATGCTCATATTTCATTAAAAATCTTTCCTTTGGGGGGGGGGTGCAGAGCCAAGATAGTGGAGTAGAAGAAGGGACATACCTGAGCTCTCCCCCCAAACCCCTCAAAATACCTATAAAAATGACTTTAAACTAATTTTAGAGCAGCAGAAGTCACAAAATAACAGAGTGAAATAGATTTCCAGTCCAAGACAATCTAGATGGGTCTGCTGCACCAGACTCAAAACAGAGTGTAGTCCAGAGTGGGCCACACAGGCACAGACAGTACTGGAACAAGCCTCAAGGTGCTGAATCAGTGGAAACTGTAGTGGTTTCCAGAATTCCCAACCCACAAATGCCAAAGACAGTTTGAAAGGTCAGTGGGAAAGCTCTCCACTGAGTAAGAGAGGAACATCGGCCACAGCCCCAGCCTTAATCCCAGGGTGACAGCAGCTACTGGTACAACCACAACTGCTTCTGGGGAATTGAGCCACTGATCTGGGTCTCCATCCTGAGTTACAATCCTGGGGTGAGGAGGAACCCTGGTTTGGCAGGTGTGGCAGCTGTGGAGAGGTAATCCTACTTCCAGTTCCAGGGCAGAAAAGAGTGCTTGAGCTTATTCACAGACAAGACCACAGGTCAGGAGAGAAGTAAACTCCTCTCCTTTGATAATACCACTTTGGAGGAAGTGAGAATTTACAGTCCCTAGAAATCTCTGAAAACAGCTACACAAACCCTCTGAAACTTGGGGCAGTACACCCTCCACTTAACAAAGAGTTCAAAAGTTAAGAAATTAGATTGGAAAATGACCAAATAGGGGAAAAATAAGACCACAGAAAGTTATTTTCTTGGTGAAAAGGTATTTTCTTGCAACTAGAAAGATCAAAGCATACAACCTGAGAAAGACAACAAGGTCAAGGTTCTCACATCCAAACCCTCTAAGAAAAATATGAAATGGTCTCAGGCTATGGAAGAGTTTAAAAATAATTTTGAAAATCAATTAAGAGAAATATAGAAAAAATTGGGAAGAGAAATGAGACTGATGCAAGAAAATAATGAAAAATGAGTCAACTGATTGCTAAAGGAGACCCTAAAATGCTGAAGAAAATAACACTTTAAAAATAGAATAACACAAATAGTAAGAGAAATCCAAAAAGCCAATGAGGGGATGAATGCCTTTAAAAAGCAGAACTGACAAAATGAAAAAGGAGGTCCAAAAACTCACTGAAGAAAAATGGTTGTTTAAAAATTAGAATGGAGCAGATGGAGGCTAAGGACTTTATGAAAAATCTTTAAATTATAAAACAAAACCAAGAGAATGAAAAAATAGCAGAAAAATGTGAAATATCTCATTGGAGAAGCAACTGACCTGAAAAAGAGATCTAGGAGGGATAATTTAAAATTATTGGTCTACATGAAAACCATTATCAAAAAAGAGTCCAGACATAATCTTTCAAGAAAGTATCAAGGAAAACTGTCCTGATATTCTAGAACCAGAGAATAAAACAGAAATGGAAAGAATTCACCAATCAACCCCTGGAAAAGATCCCAGAAGGAAAACTCTTAGGAATATTGTAGACAAATTTCAGAGTTCCCAAGTAAAGAAGAACATACTACAAGCAACAATCTGATTGTTGTGGAAACTCAATCAGGATAACATAAGATTTAGCAGTTTATACACTAAGAGATCTGAGGACTTGGAATATGGTACTCCAGAAGTCAAAGAAGTTAGGATTAAAACAAAAAAATCACCCATCCAACAAAACTGAGTATAATACTTCAGGGAAAAAAATAGAATTTCAAAGAAATAGAGGACTTCCAAGCATTCTTGTTGAAAAGACCAGAGCTGAATAGAAAATCTGACTTTCAAATTCAAGAACCAAGAAACATGAAAAGGTAAACAGGAAAGAGAAGCCATGAGGGGACTCATAAAATTTGAACTATTTACATTCCTACATGGAAAGATGATATTTGTAACTCATGAGACCTTTCTCGGTTTTAAAGTATTTGGAAGGAATAAATAAATATATGCATATATGTGTATATAAATACACACATATACATGTACATATGCATGCATGCATGTATGCATATATGTAAATGTGTACACATATATTCACAATACACACATATACACGTGTGTATGTATATATATGTATGTGTGGCTATATGTGTGTGTGTATTATATGTGTTTAGGTATATGTGTATGTATATATATGTATATATATACCCACATATAGTTTATACATTTGTGTATATATACACATATATCTATGCATATAGACAGAGTGCACAGGGTGAGCTGAATAGAAAGAGAGTTTAGGTAAAGAACAAAATTAAGCAGTGAGAGGAATGTATTGGGAGAAAATGAAAGGAAGAAGTAGAATACAGTAAATCATCTCACATAAAGGAGGAAAGAAAGAGCTTTTACAAAGGAGGGGAAGAGAGGGAAGGTAAGAGGGAATAAGTGAGCCTGACTATCTTCAGATTTGGCTTAAGGAGGAATAATACACATTCAATTGGGTATGGAAATCTATTTTACCTTACAGGAAGTCAGGGGAGAAGGGTAAAGGAGAAAGAGAATAAATAGAAGGGATGGCAAATTGGGGGAAGAGGTAGGCAGAAGGGAACACTATTGTGAGTGGTGCATGTCAAGGGTGAGAATGGAATAAATAGAGGACAGGACAGGATAGAGGGAAATGTGGTTAGTTTTTCTAATTATGACTGTTAATGGAAATGTTTTGCATAGCTACACATGCATAGACCTTTATTGAATTGCTTGCTTTCTCCATGAGGATGGGTTGGGATAGAAGAAGAGAGAGAATGTGGAACTCAAAACTCTAAAAATGCATGTTAAAAATTGCTTTTTCATGTAAATGGGAATTAAGTTCTACAGTCAATGCGGTATAAAAACCTATCTTTCCCTAGAGGAAGATAGAGGGGAGGGGCAGGGGAGAGAAGGAAGAATGATAGAAGGGAGGGTAGATTGTCTTGGGGTGGGGTAGAGGAGAGATGGGAAAAAATATTTGGAATTCAAAATCTTGTGTAAGTAAATGTTGAAAATTGTAAATTGTATTTAAAAAATAAGTAGACTGTCCCTGAGGAAATGTAAAACTGCAAAAGAAGTAAGGCAGTCATGTAACAAGGTCCCTGAAGAAATGTTTAAAAAAAAATAGATGAAACCATATGACATACCAGATAGAGACCATCACTGTGCCCGGTACTCAGTCAGTGTTTATTCAATGTGTGTTGATTGATTGACTAATTGATTGACTGAGTAAATCTTCAGTGGAGTGTGTATAGGAGACCATAATAAGAATCACGTTATCCACCTTCTGGTAAACCAAGTTAAACTATATTGAAGACAACCAATGGGCCTCAAATCTATTGTTTAATTAGGGGAGATTCTATTCCAAGCATGTGAAGATATACTCCATGGAAAGGGAGGATGATAACAATTTTTTTCAATGTCCATGAAGGGCTTGGTCAAACATCAAAGATATCAAGGTCCTTCACTACATCTCAGGCCATTGTCAGTCATCTGGACCTTTGTCTTTCCACTGGACTTCAGTGACTGTAAGAGAGAGTGAGGCTGACGACATTGTGCATCTCTCTTTACTTAAATTTGATACACTCATGAGTCAAGACATCACCCACTCTCTGGTGTAATTATTCTGCTTTGAAAATGGAGGAACAACAACTTTGGAAAACCCTAGACATGAACCTAAACTAGTCTTGTTATCTGTAGCTATCTGGATTGTAACTCTAGAGAGCTCGAGATAATGAGGGAAAAGAATCTGATCCCTCTTTTTAAAGAAGAGACTCACCACAGGATTTGACCTGTTCACATATTCTAGAGTTCTGAGCTAAAAGTGGCTTTGTAGTGAAAAGGAAGAGAATGAGTATCCCAGCCCCTATAGGCCCAGCAGCTATTCTTATTGCTACACTACATTTTTACGTTGTCCTATTCAGAAAACAAACCAATGTTGGGCCAGATTTTGGAAAGAGCAAGTGATATATAGGTCCATAGTGTTTCTCTACCAGGAATCAGAAATGGTGGTGCTAGGGCAGGTATAATTGTTCATCTTGTGTTTATTAGCAGACCAAGAGATGAGCCCAGTTTGATAGCAACAACTGAGACATTGCTAGATGTGTAAGGCAGAGGTGTACTCACTTGTTCTGAGACAGTAGTGTATGAAAAATGGTCATGAACCCCAAATTTCTGGGTGGAGGTTTAAGCAATAAATTGCCTGGTAAGATCACAGGATTTAGCCTTTGAATCAGTGAAAGGAGATTGCTTAGGCAGCAGCAGGCTTAAAGGCTGCCTTATGGGTGATTCTAAACATGACTTTAATTCCAAATTTGAGTTAAACTTGAGAAAGAAGGTGATTTCATGATTCTACATGCTTTTTGGAGCAAGAGGATCACCTAGCTAGTTCTTGAGCAGCATCCTATTTGATTAGTACAACCACTGAATTATACTGACAGTGAAAGTCTTATGGGAAGAAAAAAACCTGCATAGTAGTTCCAGGGTGTATTTGCCTTTTAGGGGTGAGGAGTGATGAAAAGAATCCAAACTAGAGGATGACAATGCTAATATGGGAAGAATTGTGCAAGAAACCGAAGAATACCAGGAGTCCAAAGGAATGACAATGATAACTGTGACTTTCTCTCCATCTTATTTTCCCCCTGTTTATATTTTTCTGTCTCCTTTCACCCTCCCCCTCCTCACCAATGTCAAACACTCTAGGGTATGGAACTCCAACTCTTCATTCAGAATATCTTGTCTATGATATGTGACAGGGAATTTAATTCTTTGAATCATCTCATTCTCTGTCTCTTTCTCTCCATGTCTGTCTCCGTCGTTTGTCTTCTTCAATCTTTCTCGTATATAGACTCCTCCTCAAAGAAGGGCATGGGTTTCAATTTGTACATTAAATATTAGTAAAGTTTAATTTGACTTTAAATTTTTGTTATTATTTTGTTAGCTAGAATTTATTTTCTCAAATGAACAGCATATATGTATATATATACATACAAATATGCATATATTATAGTGCATATATAGTATAGTGTGTATGTATGTGTGTATCTAGGTATATACACAAAAACACAGAAACATATAAGCTGTTTAGGAGACAAAACTTCAGTGTTTTACTCACTTTCCCCTGCAAGATAAAATAAAATCAAGCAAATTTTGAGATGGGTAAATCACTAATATTTTCTACCTTCATTTTCTGTCTCCTTTGCAATATCTTGAAATGTATGCTACATAAAGATAGTTTTTTTCCTAGTATAATTTTGGTGTGTTTCATTTTTCTCTTCTTTATAGGTTTCAGCTTCATTGTTTCCTTATATTTAAAGATCCTTACTACTTGACCTTTCCTGTCTTGTTAAATACTGCTCATCTTTTAGTACTCTTTGCTCCAGACAAAACAATCTTTTCATCGTTCCTTATTTATGACATTCCATGCTTCTTCACCGTGCTTTGCATTGACTGCCTTCTATGCCTAGAATGGTTCCCCTTCTTACCTCTACCTCTGGCAATATCTAATTTCCTTCAAGACACAGCTCAAATACTACCTTCAGCGAAAGGATTTCACTAAAATCCTAGATTACTCCTGCAAGCTGTATGCTACTCTATCTATTTTGTATCTCCCTAGAAGTTTATATGACTTCCCTTTAGTAAGCCTCATCTGCCTGATGTTCTGATCTCCCCTACTCATTTGCTGCAACACTTCTTAGCTACTGTGGCTACCATTTCGATTCCAGTTATCATGAGTTCTTACAATCAAATAATCCCTGTCTTGCTCTTGTCTTGGGCCTCTCACACAGACTCTGTTTGTCTTTGTTGACAAAAATGCCTAGCCCTTAGAGGGGGATAAAGAGGGAATGACAGATGGGTAACATGGCCTGTTGTCACACAAGTCACCCAGATTGAAAGGCTTTTGCCAGAAGCCAGCAATTTTAGAAGTAGGACCAAGGAATTTTGTTTTCTTGCCTCACTTAACATTTGATATGAATCCTGGGGCTGCACATTTCCCATTTTTTGAGACTAATTTTCTAGGACATAATTCTTACTGGTGAGTCACAGACAATAATAAGAGCTAGATATTCTTTCATTATTTCTTCACTTAAAATAATCTCTCATTTTCTTTTTATCATTTTTGTTTTGATCTCTAATTTCAACAGTGTGGACTGCTTTGAAAATAACTTCTGCCCATGCAGATTGGCAACCATACTGTACTTTAGAGAGTACTCTGGTACACTGCTAAGATAAGTGACTCACACAGGGCTTAACAGTATTTGTCAGAAAAAAGACTTGAACCGAAATCTTCCTGTCTCGAGGGCAGACTGGAGCTTTCTTGCCTCTCTTTACCTATTTGTTCTCTCTAGCTCTCTCTCTGTCTCTGTCTCTGTCTCTCTTGTCTCTCTCTCTCTGTATACACACACACACACGCACATATATTTGTGTATATATATGTGTGTGTGTGTGTGTGTCTTTGTGTATGTTTATGAATATGGTAAATTAAATATATAGATATATTATATATATGTGTATATTTATATGTGCACACACACACATATATTTTCTAATACTAATACATAGTCTAACTCTCTAATCATATTATATACGTTTATCTGTTTATGTATATAGTAAACATATAACCTAATTCTATAATGTAATAATATATGCATTCATATATATGTATGTCTATATATTCTAATTGAAGAATTTTTTTCTTGGAAGAAATAGGAAAAATGGAATTCAGCAATTCTGCTATTTCTCTTTCATATGCTACCTATATATTTGTTACCTTATTAGTAATTTTCTACTATTTAGTAATTAATAATTTTCTATTCATTTCCCTTTGTAAATTCCCACAAATCTTTTTAAGCATCTCCATTCAAGTACACATCTAATTACAACATTTCCTAGTAAAATTTGGTTTTCTTCAAGTACCAACATTCACAACAAATTTAGAACCTAATCGTTATTCAATTTTATTTATAAAAATTCAGTTTCCTCTTATTGAAATAGTATTTTTTCTTCTCTTCACTCCTTTATTATGTGTTCTTGATACTTCAGTTGCATTATTGGTTAAATAGATAGTTATGAGTCATACTGAGAACACAAAAATGTTTTATGACATTCTTCCTTAGAGGAAACATCTTTTACTTCAAACATCTCATTTTTTCAAGTAAATTGGAGCCTTTACTAATCTATCTATCTATCTATCTATCTATCTATCTATCTATCTATCTATCTATCTATCTATATCTATCTATCTATCTATCTATCTATCTATCTATCTATCTATCTATCTACCTATCTATCTATCCATCTGTCTATCTACCTACCTGTCTGTCTGTCTCTGTCTGTCTCTCTGTCTCTCTGTCTGTCTGTCTACCTATCTATCTATCTGTCTATAATATCTATTATTTATATATACATATATGTGTACATGAATGTCTAATTCACCTGCAAATTAAAATATTACCCATCACGTCATGGTGTCATTGGTGCTCTTTGAAATGAAGGACAAATAGCAATGATAAATTATATAATTATATATATATATATATATATATATATATTCACACACATATGCATATACACACATACACACATGTGCATGCATGTATGTGTACACACACAATGTTGTTTATATGTGTATATATGTAAATTTGTTGTTGTCATTTGTCCTTATACACACATTATCTACATTTAAATCTGTATATCTATAGATATATCTATATCTACGCATACATATATTAATATTATGTGTATGTATATTGTTTTTGTCCAGCCATTTCTATCATGTTCAAGTCTCTGAGAGTCCATTTTGGGATTTTCTTGGCAAAGATACTGGAGTGGTGTTCTATTTCCTTCTCCAGCTCATTTTACATATGAGGAACTGAGGCAAACAGAGTTAAGTGATTTGCCCACAGTCACAGAACTAGTAAGTTTCTAAGGTCATATTTGAATGCGTGATGATGAATCTTCTAGATTCCAAAGCCAGTGCCACCAAGGGGCCCCATGTAAAATGTATATACAGATATATATGCAAATATATACATGGCTATGTACAGACATAAACACAGACATATATTTTTGTGTCCAAACATAAACAATACACACCTGTATATATGTATGTTCGTGCATATATATCACTTTGTATACATACATGCATACATATATACGTGTGTTTGTGTGTGTATGCATGCACATATATTTGCTCATACACTTGCCCCTCCCAAGGAGGTACAGAAACAACTGATTGATTTTTCCCTACAGAGCATATCATAAGTGCAAATGGCTTTAAATTATGCCCTGAGGGAGAAACTCTTCAACTGTTAGGAATGATTAAGCATTAAAATAGACAAAGTAGAAAAATTGTCTAAATCTTAGTCCCTGAGTTTGTTTGAAAATGTCATCAATGACAATTTGTTTTCAACACTCTTAGAGGTATACACCTGCCAGAAGGAAAATGATTAGTAGAAACTTGTTCTTTGTCAAGTTCTCATGTTTTGAATTTCTGTTAAAATTTTTTGTCAGTTTGGGAATGATAGACTTAAAGTATCCTGATTAATAATAATGGCAAATGCTCGCTTTCTGCTAGACTTCTTGGAGGAACAAAGTAGGCAAGAGCATGATTTTCCATTATTGGACCTAATTTAGATCCAAATGAGGGACCTGTTTTATTTTACTGAGGACGGATGAAGTACTGGGGTGGGAATAGCAAATAAATTAACAAACAACAGAAACAAAAAGAAAAAAAAAACAAGAATCTTGATTCAATTTAGAGCAGACAAGGTATTGTGAACTGAAATCTTTAATTATTTAAAACACAGTTCATTTGAGGCATCCTCAAATGGTTGTTTCCATGATCTTTTTTCAATTTCCTTTTTTCTATAAAGAGGTCAGAATTTCTTAGGGTCCAAGAGAGTAGAAACCTAATGATGGTAGTTTCTATCAAACAGCGTATAGAGCAACTGTTCACTAATACATGATACAGGTTCTCAGACTCTTTATCTGGGACTTCTTTATGTGGAGAAAGAGCAGAAGTTATCATGCTTAAATATATTATTTTATATATATATATATGTATATATATATATATATATATACATGTACATATATGTGTGTGTGTGTATGTGTGTGTGAGAATGGATATACACATGTAGATATAGATTGATATAAAGACAGAGATGCGCACATAGAAGTAGAGAGAGCTATAATTGTGGATGTACATGTATATGTAGATATACGTAAATACAAAAATACACACAGATTCTGACCCAAAAAGTTTTGCAGCAGTTTGAGTTATTAAAACTATTAAAAAGTGAACTAAATTACTGTGAAAACAGGTATGTATATGAGTATACACACATATATGTATACATATTGTGAGTGTATTGAGTAAGTATGTGTGTATTGAGACAGTTGTAGTAAAATTTTAAAGAAGTTTTAAAAGAATTAGATGTCATCATTTAATGGCCTTTATGAAGAAGTCAGTTTATGTTACAAGAGATATTTTAGAAAGCAAAAAATAAAACTTTTAAATAAAAAACTATTTTTGTATGCAACAAAAATAACTATTAATTTTTGGTTTGGTAAGCAAGCTTGTTGAAGAACTGACAGATGCACAAGTTATTTTAGATATTAAAATAGAGTGCAAATTTGATGTGACAGATAGTAGCTAACAAAGAACAAAACCAGGTGTGTGTGTGTATGTGTGTTTAGATCATAAATCAATCACACAGCCAGAAAGATTTGCAGCTTCCTTTGATATATAAACATTTAACACTCAAAGTCAAAATACTGTTCTAAAACTTGTGAAGAAAATCGGGACAAAGGAAATAATGTTTTGGATGTCCACAAAAGGAATTTGGAAAGATCAAGATCACAAAACATTATTGTAGCAAACATTGCTGAGATGACAAAATTGGAATTTTGCAGCCTATAGAAATTGTGTCCTTGAAAATGATGAGAGGAGATAGAATGCAACCACAAACAAGGGCTATAGTGGGGGGGAAAATAAGAAAAAAAACCTAATTTCCAATAATGAAAATTATAACCAAAGTGAGTAAATGTTAAAATAAAAATTGTCTACATAAATTTGGAAGGACATTTCTGGAAGGATCATAGAAATAGAGATTGAGGGGACCTCAGAAGCCATATAATGCAACATGTTACTTTAACAACAAGGGAAACTTTCTGAGGACTAGAGATGTTAAATATATTGCCAAATTTCACATTGGGAGTAAATAACAGAGTGGTAGGAGAAGAGGGATTTTGAAGCCAAAAAGACAGAGTAAAGGAAATACTACCACTGAGCTCTCACAACATTCCCCTCCAAACAGCTTTACAATAATATCTCAAATTTAATTCTGATGTGGAAGAGCTAGCAAAAGATCAGAATGAGACATTTTTCCAATGCAAGACAGTTTAAGAGCTGAGAAAGAGAGATCTGTGACACTGAGATAAAGTCTGGTCACATGATAGAAAGGGGCCTTGGAGGTGGCTGTGACAGAAACAATAGCAGCTTCAGGAGTTCTCAGCCCAGAGATGATAAAGATTTTGGGCAACTAGTCAGAAAGAGATTACCTGGCACCCTCACTGTTTGTCAATTTCATTGCCCATATCCCCTTCTCTGATGCATTCCCAGGGTGGAAAGCAGTGCTTTCCATCATAAAGAGCCAGGGACCTGAGGAGCAATATGACTGTCTGTCACTAGAGAGCAGGGACCCTGAAAGGCAATTTCACTTTTGATCACGTGGAAGCAGAGGCACTGAGGAACAATATACCTCCCAGTCACAAGGAACCTGATAGCAATAGTGTTTGTGGCTGCAATGAATCAGTTCAAAATACTGATGAACAGAAGAGTTCCTCCATGAATCACAGCATCTTAGAAAGACCAAAAACTTTCACATCCCCAAAACTGCCCTGTAAAAATCAGTGCTAAAAAGGCATGAACTTCGCAGGGTTCCTCACAGCTCAGAGATGAGTCGAGCTCAACTTTGATATAATGTTCAAAGTCAAGAAAAAGGCTGGAAAATGAAAGAACAATTAGAAAAAAGGAACCTTACTTTAAAAAGCTACTATGGTGCCAGAGAAAATCAAGACACAAGCTTTGAAGAAGACAATGATGTCAAAACAGCTACAAGCAAAGCCTCAAAGGAAAAAAAAATGTTAATTGTACAAAAATCCAACAAAAATTCCTGAAAGATCTCAAAAATGTTTCTCAAAATCAGATAAAAGTAGTAGAAGAAAAATTAGGAAAAGAATAAGAGAAAGGAGGAAAATATGAAAAGACAATAGTTTTGGAAAAAGCACCAAAAATACTGAAGAATATAACACTTAAAAAACCCCACGGAATAGTCCAAATCAAAGGTGAAAAAAGTATATGATCTCACTGAAAAACATGATTCCATAAAAATTAGAATTGGACAAACAGAAGCTAATGATTCCATGAGATACCAAGAAACAATAAAACAAAGTTAAATGAATAAAAATGTAGAAGGAAATGTGAAATAATTCACTGAAAAAAGAAAACTAACCTGAAAAATATATGAAAGAGTCATAATTTAAGAATTATTGGACTGTCTGAAAACTATAATTTAAAAGAAAGATATCACATTTCAAGAAATCATCAAGAAAGTTTGCTCTGGTACCCTAGAACTATAGGGTAGAATAGAAACTGAAAAAATCCACTGAACAACACTTGAAAGAGATCCTAAGGTGAAAACTCCCAGCAACATTATGGCATAATTTCAGAATTCTCAGGTCAAAACTTCAAGCAGCCAGGAAGAGAAGCATTCAAATATCATCAAGCTACTATCAGCATCACACAAGATTTAGCAACTACCACATTAAAGGAGAAAAGGGCTCAGTACAGGGTATTCTAGAAAGCAAAAGAGGTAAGATAACAAACAAGAATAACCTTCCCAGAAAAACTAAGTATAGTCCTTCAGGGAAAATGAATATTCAATGAAAGAGAGGATTTTCAGACATTACTGATGAAAAGACTAGAGCTGAATGGAAGATTTAGTTTTTAAATATGACTCAAGAGAAGTATATAAAGGCAAATATAAAAGATAAATGGTAAAAGTTTGAACAAGTTTAAACTGTTTATATTCCTAAAAGGGAAGATAATTCTCATAATCCCAAGAACTTCATCATTATTATGACAGTTAGAAGGATTATATTGCAATGATCTAAAAAATGTGAATGAATTGTAAAGAAGAATACACTGAGGTAAGGGGAAATGAAGAAGAATGGGGAAATTATGTCATTTAAAAGAAGTGATTAAGGAAGACCTTTCACCGAGGAGAGGAAAATGTTGGGGGCAGGAACAGGGACTGCTTGAAGGAAAAATACGTATATAAACATTCCTTTGAGCATGAAAATCTACCTTATTCAACAGGGAAGTCAGGGGAAGGGGAAAAGAGAGTGAGGAGTGTGAAAAAAGGAACATAAAATAAAGGCAGTGGTCAGAAGCAAAACAGATTTTAGAGGAGGAACATAAAAGAAAGGGAAAGAGAAAGATAAAGAGAAGAAAATAGGATAGTGGGAAATGCACAGTTGTAATATTAATGAGATTAAATATCTTCCCCACCATTACTGAGACTGCCCATTACAGGGAGTTTGATTAGAGTAGATTTGTAAGAAGGCCCACACCTTTTGTTAATGAGGCACTGGTTCTCAAGGGTTGTGATGTCCTCCAGCTCTGAAAAGTGTATAAATACCCTGAGATGAGGTTTTACTTTAGGGCTTACTCATTGCCAGTGTTTTTTTGGCCAGATGAGACTCTGGGCTGCTGCTAAGTAGTACACCAGCTTTGAAAACTCAGATGCTAGTGCTTCTCTCTCTGGTAACTATATATGCATGATCAGACAATTATCTGTCTGTTGACCTGTCAGATCGTTGGAGACCCAGTCTGCTGGTGGATCTTTGTTTCTCTGTTTATATTTTCTCTGAAGTTCAGGGTGCTGACTTTCTCCCTTGAAGTAAGGGAATTTTATATATTCATAGATAGATAGATAGATAGATAGATAGATAGATAGATAGATAGATAGATAGATAGATAGATAATACATAATTTTATATTACTATCTATTATATTATATATATGTATATTTGTATATCATGTGCATGTATGTGCTTGATTAAGGTGATTGTTGACCCATGAAAAGTTGCTTTCTTTTTAGAAAAGCAGTTGTAAGAATGTGTGACAGCAGATCCTCCTGTGTGTGTCAGGATGCTTGATTTTACAATAGTTAATTATAATAGTGAATGTTAATAGAATGAATTTAATCATAAAACAAAAGTGGATAGCACAATGATTTAGAAACAAGAATCCAAGAATATATTGCTTACAAAAAACTACACTTGAAACAGAGTTAACACATCGAGTTAAAATAAAAGGACTGGAAAAAAAATCTATTATACTTTAGCTGAAATTAAAAATGGAGAGGTTGCAAGCATGATCCTAGACATAGCAAAAGCAAACACAGATTTAATTCAAAGTGGTCCAAAGCAAAACAGACTTTTGAGGAACTACAGCATAAAAAGTTAGAGGGGTAAAAACAAAAGAAAATAGGATAGAAGGAAATAAATACCAGGTACCATAACTATGAAAGTGGACAAGTTGATTTTGCAAAAAAAAAAAATGGAATTGGATAGCAGAATAGGTTAGAAATCAAAACCCAAAGACAAGTTGTTTTGAAAAAACACACATGACACAGAAAGACACACACAGATTAAAATTAAAGTGGTAATGCACTCTATTATGCCTCAGATGACATTAAAAATGATCTCAGTTAAAGCAAAAGCAAAATAAAAATAGAGCTAATTAAAAGAATGAGAGAAACTGCATTTTGCCAAAAGGTACTATAAATATTGATATTATATCAATGCTACACATACGTGCACCAAATGTCATAGCATCTTGAATCTTTAAAAGAAAAGTCAAGTGCTTTACAAGGGAACTACATATGAAAATTATACTAGTGGAGAATATTAATTTTCCCTTCTCAGAGCTAGATAAAATTAGCAATAAAATAAATAAGAAGTTAAGTCAATGAATAGAATTTTTAAATAGTTAGATATGATATACTTTGAGAGAGAACTGAATAGGAATAGAAAGGAGAAAACTTTTTTTTTCACTTGTACATGGCACCTTTTAAAAACAAATAAACAACAACAACAAAAAAAACAGACCATGTAGTAGGACTTTAAAAAGCTCTTAAACAAATGAAGAAAGGCAAAAATATTAAATGTGCTCTTTTTGGACTATAATGCAATAAAATTACATTCAATGAAATGCCTTTTAAGCACAGATTAGAAATACATAGTAAAGGTATAAATTTTAAGACTACTAGAGCATTTGGGTACGGGAATCCAACTTATAAAAGACTTTCAATACTAGGGAATGTTATATTTAACACTGATGGTGCTAGACAGCTACTGGAATTTATTAAGTGAGGGAATTGGGTGGTGGAGTGGGAAGCAGTGGGAATGAGATACGATGGAGTCAATTCATTCTGATTAGTAGCAAAACATGATTGCTCAATTTTCACTATGAGAATTTAGACTTCAGGTATGAACAAATGATAAAAATCAGGGCTTAATGCATTGTTTTGTGGATTGTATAGATTTAATAAAATGGTGGATGCAATATTAGAAATGAAGATTAAAGTTAAAAGTG